>NC_086182.1:695000-1895000 GCF_023053635.1 Elgaria multicarinata webbii | reverse complement strand
AATTGCCCAGAAATTTGCGCAAATTGCAAAACTTTCCACAAAAAATGCGTAACATTCCCAGAAAATCCGTAAACAGGTCCAACTCACTGCAGATGGGAACTGAAACAAAATCCAGGGGTCCAAAACTAGGAAAACTCATTTTTCTGCCATCCCTACTGAAGACAGTTTCCAAAAATAAGAATGGATCTATTTGTTTGAAAAAAACATGTGGCACAAAGACTGTTGGCCAAACTAGATCTATGGCTGCAGATCACTGTATTCCCGATCATGTAAAAAATAAGTCTGATAGTAAAGAGCAACATGGGCCATAGAGGAGGAGATCTCTCTTGCCTTTCTGCAATCTGTCCTCTAGCCTAGGTTCCCCACTATTCCTTTCTAGCCATGTCCACTTCCAATATTGGAGCCAGGCAAGAGTGGAAAAAAATCCCTCGGCAGGATAGATTGCAGGGAAGTAATCCACACTCCTCACCCTTTTGGGCCTCTCTCCACTGCTTTCTACAAGACTAAGGCAGATCCAGGTTTAAATGCATGAATCAGCCACTATCATGCCTAGTTTGGCCCTGTGTTGCTTTAGAACTGGGGAACATATCCCTGAAAGCTTACCCAAATAAAATTTGAATTAAAAACTCCTTAGCTCAGGGAGAGTGAGCATGTTAGGCCTTCAACCTGACATATCCTTTTCTATCTTCCTGTATTTGTTTCTGGGGGGAGGTTCCCAAAAGGCAGTTACCAGGACGGTAAGATACGCTTGTGATACAGATGGGCACCATGGCTGGGGAAATCTAAGAAGACAGAAAGCAAACAAAATGTGCACATGTAGCGCCATGTGCCCCCTTATGGCCAGCAGAAGCAGAATACATGGAGTGAAACAGGAAACCTGTACAAAATGCTCTGCTTTGCACAACATGTCTGCACCCCCAGAATGTGACTCTTCTGGACACAGAATGTGTGGATTCCCTTTAGTGCACATCTTTGCCTGTTGCCTTTTCCAGGTTTTGCGGTGGTCTGTATTTGGATATGAAGAGGAAGCTGCCCTGGTTCCCCAGCGACTTCTACGAGGGCTTTCATATCCAATCAATCTCTGCCATCCTCTTCATCTACCTTGGCTGCATCACAAATGCCATTACATTTGGCGGGTTGCTGGGTGATGCTACAGAAAACTACCAGGTAAGTCTGGGTAAGACTGGAGCTGTGAGAAACAGGCAGGCCGATAGCATCGCTAGAGATGGGCTTTCTGTCTGAAAGCTTTTGGCTCCTGATACCTCAGCATTTAAGGGGTTGAGGGTAGATCGGTTTTGATGGCCTGCACAAAATTAGCAGCTATGTTGAGTACCTAACGGGGCTTCTGCTGCAGTTTGACTGTAATTTTCCAGACCAAAAATCCTACCCATCATGCCTCCTACCTTGGTCTTTAGTGAAGGTGGAGACAGATGTGATAGAAAAAGAGGGCTCACTTCAGCCACGTTCCTTCCCAGCTTCACCATCTGAACAACAGATGTACCAAATCAAACGGTATGTCTGCTGCCCATCTTGTTTCGTTCTCCAGTCTTCCAGCAAGCTCTCCGCCTTTCTAAAACAATGTTTAAAGTGCCACATCAACATTTGACTCTGTACAGGCAAACATAATTTGAATGGCATGCCTGCTTTAAAAGCACTCTTGCCACACCTCTGCTCAGCTGGACAAGGCTCAGAGGGGACTCGTCCTTGTACAATTTGTACAATCATAAAGCAAATTCTCTCCCTTCTCGGGTCAGGGCTGTCTACAACATTGATTGGCTGGCCTTTGTGTCAGTCACAAAGCCTCCCTCCCTGTGGGAAATCACTGTAGGGAAAAGTTGAAGGAAATAATAATGCAAATAAGAAATATTTGAGCAGGTAAATATGCAGGTGCTTTTAGGGGGGAAACCCCCAAAGAGTTGCTACAGAGGGCTGAGGATAATCAGCCTTCATTCAGGAACAAGTGCATGTGCAGGAAGAAGCAGAGTTTGCCAGACAGCAAAACAATGACAACCAAACCAGAATCTACCCTGGACCCTCTCCTGTTTCAATGTATCTCTATGCAACCTTTATCCATCAAACTTATCTTGAGGGGTATTATTTTTATAAACCCTTTATTCACTATACCAGTGAATTAGCAGAGTAACAGCGGTTCTTAACTATGAAAGTCAGCAAAGACCAAATTAACTTCAAGACAGAGTCTGTTTTGTTTGGTACAAAAATAAAGTATTTTACTGATAGAAAATAACACAGTTTATGGCAATACAAATTTACACCAACATACTCACATACTTGGTCATACACGTTACAGCAGGGCTCACAGCAGCAGAGAGAGAATATTTTAATCTGGTTACAAAGTTCCAAAACTCTCTTTATATACACTTCCCTGAACAAATGATGAAACCACTAATTGGCAATGGCAAGACAATTAGACTTTTGCATCATCCCAATAATTCAATAAAGTCCACCTGCAAACTTGACCTTTAAGCTGATTGACTGATGCTGAGTCTTCAGTTTCTTCCAGGTTTTGCAGACTTGTACAGAAATATGGAAATCACAAAAACCAGTCCTAATCCAGGACTTCAACAACTTACATTTGTTGCCTTATTAATTTCTAAAAGGCAAGGTAACAATACGTCTAGGGCAGGATCTACACTACTGCTTATAACGTTTTATAATGGTTTTGACAACTGTTCAGGCCCAGGACACATCAGATATACTGTTTTAAAAACGATTTTTAAGGTGTTGTATCCTGCTTGGTGTAGATCTGGCCTATGATTGAGGGCGAGAGGTTTCTTTGTGACAGCACAAGTGCCCTCTCCCATCAACACCATCCAGAGCCAGCTTCTGCTGAAAATTTTCAGAACGTTTATTTTACAGAGTGCCGACCTAGAGAGGAAAGCTACATTTGGACTGAACACCATTGAGACCATTTCCAGACCATCCTTGTTGCTATAAATAGAATCATAGAATAGCAGAGTTGGAAGGGGCCTCTAAGGCCATCGAGTCCAACCCCCTGCTCAGTGCAGGAATCCACCTTAAAGTATCCATGACAGATGGTTGTCCAGCTGCCTCTTGAAGGCCTCTAGTGCCCACAAACTCCCTAGGAAAGGTAGGGTATCTTCACCAAAAATGTTTCCAGTATCAGAGGCAGTTTCCATTGTCGGAGCCAGTAAGCCTATGTACCCCAGTTGCTGGGGAACAAGGGTGGGAGGGTGCTCTTGCCCCATGTCCTGCCTCGTTGGTCCCTGGCCGATGGCTGGTTGGCTTCTGTGTGAACAGAGTGCTGGACTAGATGGACTCTCAGTCTGATCTAGCAGGACTCTTCTGATATTATTATGTCTGTATTTCATAACATGGTAGTAGTGGCTCATTATCAAAAGATGAGGGACTCGCACCCCTCCCCCAAGATATAGGCATATTTTAAACTTTTCCAATTTCAGAAAGGAATTGTGTTAGCTTGGTGCAGCAGAAACAACCAAGAGTCTTGTGGCACCTTAGAGACATTGGCTATGAATCGGCTGTGAATCCATTTGTAGTTACTTTCGGGTTTCTCATAGAATTAAGATCCCAGCCCTGCACGAAAAATGTTTCCTTTCTGCTTTTCTGCAACATAACCTCTAGGTGGCACTGTGGTATAGCTGAATAGTGCAAAGTGAAAAAAGCTGTTTCTTTCACATTCATAATTAAATTCCACATTTTCCCTGCTCTAAAAAAAATTTTCCTGAAAATGTTGGTTAGGCACGTAAGCAAAATTGGAGGGTCAGGATGTCATCTAAAAATCCAATAAATTACTATAAGTAGAGAATAATGAGCCAATGATAAATGCCTTGTATAGAAAAAGCCTAACACATTTATTCTGTCAGAGGCTTTCATTGACTATAGTCTACTATTAGGCCACAAAAGAGAAATCCCTTTTAAGAATAAGGCAGGATACATTTTGCAAGACTGAAGCCTGTGTGTGTGCATGCGTATGTGAGAGTATGGATGCATTTGTCTGTGCTCAACTTGCGTGTCTGAATATAACAGAGGAACCATGCAGTGTGTGCAGGACAGGCTGGGACCCATCTGCTACCAGGTGGACCCAGAGTTGCACCATGTCCTCTTCTGGCCCTCATGACTGTGTTCCTTATCTGCTTGTAAATGGTGCCTTGTTGGACAGTGATTAACACAAGACCTAAGAATGCTCATAGCCATGTGGGTTTCTCTCCCCCCACCCACCCCACCCTGCTTGCAGGGAGTCATGGAGAGCTTCCTTGGCACAGCAATGGCCGGCTCCGTGTTCTGTTTCTTTGCTGGGCAGCCCCTCATCATCCTGAGCAGCACAGGGCCCATCCTGATCTTCGAAAAGCTGCTCTACGACTTCAGCAAGTAAGTGAGATGATTGTTGCACGATAACCGGCAGAGATCATGTGGGCAACCTGGCTTTTTTCTCGCTTGAGCAGAAATGGTCACTGTACTATTTCACACCCTCCACCACAGCAGCCTCCACCTCTCCGGGTATTAAATGGTGCTGAATAAGTTATTGCTGCTCTCAGTGGAGGCTGGTGGCTCCGAATTCGGTGGCACTGTGAATCCATTCTGGGTTTTAGTCAGAACCAGTTATAATTCTAAAGGAGCTCTCCAAGGAGTTGAACCCCAACACCAAAATGGCTTCAGCACCTTGGATAGCTTCTTTAGAGTTCTGGCTGGTTCTGATTAATACACAAAATGGATTCACAGCCCCAACAAATTCGGAGCCACCAGCCACCTCGGTCTGTTATATATTTAGTTGATCTTTTCTGGAAAAAGTGCAGAAAAGGGCAACTAAAATTATCAAGTGGCTGAAGCGTCTCCCTTATGAGGGAAGGTTACAACAGCTGAGGCTGTTTAGCTTGGAAAAACAACACAGTAAGTTCACATTTTCTATTCAACCTTTTCGTGTCATTTTTTTAAAGGGAACTCTCATGGCCAGAACATTAACAATGCACTATGTCAAGAGCCAGTGTAGGATGAGGCCATTTTAGCGGAACTGAACGCAGCCTCTAAAGAAGAAGCTTAAGCCAATGTGTCACAATGCAGAACTACGTAGGTGGCGTCATCTGTGGGTTTGGACTTGGGAGCAGAGACAGGACATTGGCACAGGCGTTGCCTCTGCCGGGCCTGCAAAGCGACTATATCATTCGACAGATTTTTAATTAAGGAAGTAGAAGAATATAAAGAAAGAGGGAAACAATTAATCAATAAAGGTGAAGGAGAAAAGGGGTCTTTCTATAAACTTATTCTGCAATTCAGAGTGAGCCCTTTAATAATACAGTAATTACAGCAAAATTTACATGTTTACTTAAAAGTAAACCCATTGTGTTTAGTGGGGAGTACTCCCAAGTTTGTGTGTATGCAATTGCAGCCTTAGACATGACATCAATAATCCATATCTGGTGATACCACTGATATTAATGGGATAACTGGCTTTTTCCCATTGGCTGTGATACATATTTTTGCATATGTGAGCAAATTTATCACATCTCCAGATCGGTTTCTTCCACTTACAATAGTATCCTAGAATCGTTTGAAATCACATAACTTGTCATTTCATTAAACAAGTCAAAACCACTTCTGGGAGTCGGGAGTTCCGGGTTCTAGTCCCCACTCGGCCATGGAAGCCCACTGGGTGACTTTGGGCTGGTCAGCTACTCTCAGCCCAACCCACCTCACAGGGTTGCTGTTGTGAGGATAAAATGGAGAGGAGGAAAAAAGGTGTGATACAAATGCAACAACACCACCAATAATTTCGTTTTGTATTTCCATATAAAGATTAAATGCATTTTTTAAGTAGTCACAACTTTTTTCTGTTCCCCAATTTCAGAGGTAACGACATTGACTATATGGAGTTCCGCCTTTGGATTGGCTTGCACTCTGCTCTCCAATGCCTTATTCTGGTGGCTACAGACGCCAGCTTCATTATAAAATACATCACACGCTTCACAGAGGAGGGGTTCTCCACTCTTATTAGCTTCATCTTCATCTATGATGCCATCAAGAAGATGATTGGAGCCTTCAAGTATTACCCCATCAATGCAGACTTCAAGCCAGACTACGTGACCATGTACAAGTGTGAATGCATTGCTCCAGACCCAGGTGAGTACAAGGCCTGTGTCCCAGGGCAAATGGGCTGTGTTGCCATCCATCCATCACTCCAATAGCTGCACTGTGTTGCTGATGCTCTGCAGTGAGATGAAATTATTCTTGCAAAGAATTCTGATAGGTCTTTGCTAAGGGAAGCTCATTTGAGACAGAAGAGACATCTCCCGCTGTATTCCTAAGGGGATCATTTGGGGGTAAGGACTGCTTTTATGGAGAAAGCTCCAATAAGAACCCACAGATACGTTTCAAGCATCCACGGACACTTAAAAAGGGACCTCATTTAAAAGAAAGTGGGTACAAATCTCTTGGTAATGTAACTTTGTAGTAGCCTGGGTAGAGCTTGAGTGTAGAATGAATACAGATACAGTGATACAAGTAAAAATTAGGTTTATTTAAGGCTACCAGCTTTAAAAAGATGGGGGAAAGGTAGGGAAAGGTCAAAACAAAAACATTTCTGGCTGAATACTACCTGGCTCCCTAGTGATGGTGGGCCAGGAGGCTTCCATTCTTAATTTCAGAGGAATCAAAGTGAAAAAAATCACTACATTCCAAAGGAGGATCAGAAGCTAAAACAAAGGAAGCTGGAAAATATTGCCTGTTAAGCAGGAATTTGTTTGCTCACATCTGAGGAAGTCCCAACATCACCTTTAGAACGTCTCTGTGTTAAGAGAAATTGCATTGTTTACCAGGGGCTGTTGTGCTTCCTGGTTCTTTGGTGTGATTGATATGGGCTGCATTACATGGGAGGAGATTGGCAACAAGGAGGAAGATCCTGCTGCTTTCCAGGCTCCTTGAAACAGCAGACATGTTTGGAGGGAGTGCTTCCCTCCCTTCCTGGAGCAGTGGGGCGGGGAGTCATGTGCCATAAGTCTGCAACCCTCAGGGAGGCATTTGACCCTCTCCTCCCTCTGATAGCAGGGGAAATCCTGCCGTGACAAGTTTATAACGCAAGGTCAGCTTTACACACTGCTGATTTCGCACCATTAGGGAGGTTATTGCAGTTGATCTTCGATTTTTTTAAAAAAGGAATAAGGGGGGAACCACGGGAGATGTCCTGTTTGTTTGCAGAGTCATGTAATCCCCCTGGAAACATCCATGAGTGCAGTATAAATAGCTTGTTTAGAGAAGCCCTTAGTATGAGATCATCAGATCTTCCTTTCTCTCTATTGAAGAATAAATCTTGTACCAGAAGGAACTCTGAACCACAACGACCTTATTATAACAAAAACAGTTTACCTGGAGCAGGGGGAGAAAATCTGCCTAGAAATAGGATGATGGGGCCTGAAACATTTTGTGCTGTTCTCAGGAAGACAGATACCCAGCAGTCCCAGAAAGAAGGCAAAGCTTCTTCAGCCATCATGAAAGTACTTCACACTAACACTCTTTGGATTACAGGCAACAGAGAGAGCTTCAGCCATTGGGCGGTATAGAAATGCAATCATTTATTTGTTTGTTTTATTACATTTATATACCGCCCCACAGCCGAAGCTCTCTGGGTGGTTTACAACAATTAAAAATGGTTAAAAGTATACAAAATTTAAAAACCATCAAAAACATAAAAAACAGTATAAAAACAACAGTATCCATTTAAAAACAACAATTCTGGGGTCCATTAAAAACGAACTTAACGTTGTTAAATGCTGTTAAAATGCCTGGGAGAAGAGAAAAGTCTTGACCTGGCGCCGAAAAGATAACAACATTGGCGCCAGGCGAGCCTCGTCGGGGAGATCATTCCACAGTCGGGATAATAAATAAATAAATAAATAATTTATTATAATACATAAATAAATAATACATAAATAAAACAGAGAAAGATATTTGAGAGAGATGTTGGCCAATTACAAACTCCCTGTTTACACAGGGTGGAGACATGACTCCATGCATGCACTATTGGGGCCATCCTGCTATTCAGCAGGGTGAGAGAGGAAGAGACGTTGGCAGGAAACGGGGTTTGAGGGCCTTCTAAAGTGTTGGCCTTATGGGGGACAGGAAAAAATCCCATGTGGACTGCTCTCTTTGTGCAGCAAAATGTATTTGGCTTAGCATTATGCACTGCAAAGCTGAATGCACATCTGCATTGAAATAAGTCTTTCAAAATGGAATTGTTTGACCAAACTTTTCAAGACGCCCCAAGGCCATATAAGCTTTATGTGTAAGAAATATGTACCTTTATGTAATATAAAGCTTAAATATGTAAGCTTTATGTACCTCCTCCCCATAAGATATTAAGGCAGATGAGTCAAAAGTATGCTGTGTGTATCCTGAGATCATCTACTCATAGAACAGTTGGGCTGGTACGGCAATTGAGTCCAACCCCCTGCTCAATGCAGGAATCCTAAAGCATACCTGATACCTTGAATGCTTCAAGTGTGGGAGAGCTCACAACCTCCGTAGGTCATTGGTTCCATTGTCATACTGCTCTAACAGTCAGAAAGTTTTTTCCTGATGTCCAGCTGGAATCTGGCTTCCTGTAACTTGAGCCCATTATTCCGTGTCCTGCACTCTAGGATGATCGAGAAGAGATCCTGGCCCTCCTCTGTCCCACCTGGCCCACCTTGTATTCAAGGTGAATACCTTTCAAGTATTTGAAGAGTGCTATCATGTCTCCCCTCAGTCTTCTCTACTCCAAGCTAATCATGCCCAGTTCTTTCAGTCTCTCTTCATAGGGCTTTGTTTCCAGACCCCTGATCATCATCATTGCCCTCCTCTGAACACGCTCCAGCTTGCCTGCATCCTTCTTGAAGTGTGGTGCCCAGAAGTGTGGTGCAGTACTCAAGATGAGGCCCAACCAGGGCCGAATAGAGGGGAACTAGTACTTCGCATGATTTGGAAGTTATACTTCTATTAATGCAGCCCAAAATAGCTTTTTTTTTTTGCAGCCACACCACACTCTTAGCTCATACTCAGCTTGTGATCTGCAACAATTCCAAGATCTTTCTCACTTGTTGTATTGCTGTTCCAAGTATCACCCATATTGTAATTTGGTTTCTTTTTCCTAGGTGTAGAACTCAGTGTTTATCCCTGTTAAATTTCATTCTGTTGTTTTCAGCCCAGCACTCCAGCCTATCAGGATCACTTTGCACTTCTGTCTTCCAGGGTATTAGCTATCCCTCCCAATTTTGAGTCATCTGCAAATTTGATAAGCCTTCTCTGCACCTGCTCGTCAAAAATGATTAATAAAAATGTTGAAGAGCACTGGGCCCAGGACTGAGCTCTGCGGTACCCCATTCATTACCCCCTCACCAGTTTGAGATGGTTCCGTTGATAAGCACTCTTTGAGTCCGATTCTGTAGCCAATGGTGGATCCACCTAATAGTTATTCCACCTAGCCCACTTTTAGCTAGTTTTCTAATGAATGTCATGGGGCACATTGTCAAAAACTCTGCCAAAGTCAATATATATTATGTCCACAGCATTCCCACAGTCCAAAAGGAAGGTTACCCAATCAAAAAAAGAGATCAGATTAGTCTGGCAGGATTTGTTCCTGACAAATCCATGCTGGCTTCTAGTAATCACTGCATTGTTTTCAAGGTGCTTACAGACTGACTTCTTTATCATCTGCTCCCAAAATTTTCCAGGGATGGCTGTCAAACTGACTGGTCTGTAGTTCCCAGTTTCCTTCTTTTTGCCCTTTTTGAAGACAGGGACAACGTTAGCCCTCCTCCAGTCGTCCGGCTCCTCACCCGTCTTCCATGATTTTGCAAAGATAGTAGACAGTGGTTCTCAGAGTTCTTCTGCCAGTTCCTTTATTACTCTAGGATGCAGTTTATCAGGCCCTGGAGATTTGGACTCATTCAAAGTAAGTAGGTGTCCCTTGACCATTTGTTTATCAATCTCAAACTGCAATCCTGCCCCCTCAACTTCTGCTTCACTTTCTCCAGGGGGGTCATAGACCCGCTTTTGGGAGAAGACTGAGGCAAAGTAGGAATTGAGCACTTTTGCCTTTTCTTTGTCATCTGTTGAGTAGTTGAACCACCATTTCTTTCTTCTGTCTTTTACTATGCACATACCTGAAGAAAGCTTTTGTTGCTTTTAACATCCCTTCCTAACCTCAGCTCATTCTCAGCTTTAGCCTTCCTGACACCATTCCTGCACTTCTGTGCTACCTATCTTTACTCTTCTTTTGTAGCCTGGCCTTCCTTCCACTTCCTATATGTGTGTGTGTGTGTTATTTTCAGGTCATCTCTAAGCTTTTTGTGGAGCCACACTGGTTTCTTCTGCTGTCTTCTATTGTTTTTCCTTGTTGGAATTGTTTGTAGTTGTGTCTTTAAGATTCCCATTTTTAGAACTTACCACCCATCTTGGACTCTTTTTCTCATTTGGTTCACTTGCCATGTCTTACTTATTGTGCTGGGTTTATTAAAACTGGCTTTCCTAAAATCCAGCATACGAATATGACAACACTAAGCTTTTGCCCCCCGATTTACCTAATTAAATTTCCTCACAAAAGAACTTCTTTTGGCAGCTCATCAGGGCCGACAGAGTTGTGCTCCAGTCATCCTGCAGGGGAAGAAAGAGTTAAAGGCCTGCATGCTAGGGTCTCAATCTGTGTAGTGACATGTCGTCTGGCCTTGTGAAGTCATATTCCATAGCTCAAGGAATAGACATTCTGTTTGCAACATTGAATCCCTCTGAAAACTTTAGGAGTACTGGAAGCATTCTAGCTTCAAAAGGTAACAAAGCATGCATGACATAATTTTGCCTACAGTTGTTGACATAGACTTTAATATGACAGGAAAACCTTAATAGCTTTTGAACTGCTTCTCAGAATTTCACCAAACCCTGCAACAGCCCATGGCTTTTGGGTGGCTTGTTAACCATGGCAATAACCCCCTTGCCAGTTTCACATGAGACAGCAAGGATAATTGTGCAACCCACCCACCCCCGCCACGCAACCAGCATATGCAGCGGGGGGAAATAAGCCACCATGGCTTATTTTCCCTTCCAAGATGGCGTGAACCCGGTCACTGGCTTGGCAGAAAAGTTAACAAGCCAGAGGGTCAACCTGGTGCAGCTGTATTCTTTTCACCAAAAATAACGATGGCATCAAAAGGCAGCCATTTGGATAAATGCCAGTGAGCACCTTGCAAGCTGAAAGCCAAAGTCTTCCTGCATAGGACATTCCCATAATTAAAGAAAGTGACCACATCTTGTGTTTAGGTATTTCTTGTTAAGGACGTGACCAAAAATGTGCAAATGACAAACTGTAATTGATTAAAAAAAATGACATCAAGCAATGATGACAATGGAAAACGGGGGTGTTGGAGGAGTTTAATCCCTCCTCCTCTCTGCTGGAGGGACCCTACAAGGGCTTTGTGCATTTTTCTGATCCTCAGCCAAAGGCTCCAAGTTCATGCTAAATGTTCTACAATCTCGATGTGTCTCCAGTTACCATACTGGCATTTGCAAGATGTTTTCTTTCAGCATCATAAGGTATTTGGTACTACTGTTGCAAAGAGAGACCCTAAGAGTTATAAGGCCATCAGTGTCTCATTAGGAATATGAAACCAAATTCTTTTTTTCCAGAGCCATGATATACTCTTCTTTGACAGTGGCTGTATCATAATAGAAGGCTATTTATTTATACAGTCAGTTTGCTAGCTGCCCTTCAGCATAAACTTCCAAGGTGGCATACAAAACAATACAATAAAATACAAAAATCAAAGCAATAAAAACACATAGAAACCACAGAAGGGTCACTAAAAGCCAGCCATACCGAAAAATCACAATTACAGCAACTGTACAGGGAGCATTATGTATTTCAAAAAGTGTTGACTTTGAGCTTTATCACACCAGGGTTATACTGTGCAATCACTGTGAATTGTGTGCAAAGGACTCAGAAGTTTTTCACCTTATAATCTGCTTTGACTGAAGTACTCCCATGCATCCTACTTTAATTGTGCTATGAAGCCAAAAGAAGTGCAATATTTAGCTACCAGATTTCGAGCGTATCTTCTGAGCGGCCACTGGAGCGCAGGAACAGGATTTTAAAGAAAAAATAAACAAATGCTTACATCTGCGTAAGCTTTAAAGAAAAAGACATCAAAATTGGCACAGTAATAGATATTAAGGAGAGCTTTAAGCATACGAAATTTGAATCAGATTGGGTCATCCATTGATTTTTTTATGATTTTTTTACATTTCCCCCCTTAAACCCACTTCCTGGTATACAAAGGATCGCTGCTGCCTGGTAGCAGCAACTGTAGAGGATGATGCGAAGGAACAGGTATGTGGGATGAAGCTCTTTGTGCCTGAATGACGTACGGGTTGGTCCCAGGGGGTCTTTCCTGGGAACAGCCCCCCCCCTCCAGTCATGACCTGCCTATTATCCACACTTCTTGCCCAGTCTAAACTGGCAGTTTATTTGTTGCATTTATGCCCCACCTTTCTTCCTCCAAGGAAACCAAGGGGGTGAACGTGATCCTGCTGCTCTCTGTTTTAACTTCACAATAGCAGCCCTGTGAGGGAAGCGACTGGCTGAGAGTCGGTGACTGGCTCAAAGTCACCCGGGGAGCTTCATGACCGAGGGAGGGGGGCTACAACCCGTTTTGCGGCTTTTCCCGGCTCCGTGCAATTACTCGTGCGTAGCTGGGAGTGCTGCGCCCATCAGGGGCAGGATGGGGGGGAGCAGGAAAATCAATTTAATATTTTTAAAAAAAAACGTACCTTCACGCACAAGCGTTCACGCATGTTTAAACGTTTAAATAAATATGGCGGGCGCAATGGCTCTCTTCTTGAGTCGCCTGGCCTTACATGTCAACGAGGTGGGATCTCATGTTACTGACAACACGAGATCACCCCTCCTCCATCCTGGGATATCCTGTAGGTCTAGCAAAGGCCCGGGTCTCCCGAGTCCCATTCCCAACTTTCCAACCACTCCTGACTGGATAGAAAGCAGGGGAGATCTGGGGGGATTCCACACGTCGTACTGAGGACGCTTCCATGCACCCCCAGTGCAGCCCCAAAGCGATCATGTAGCTTGCCTGGAGAAGAGACGAGGAAGAGGCATCCTTGCCGCCGCCGCCGCCACCCACCTACCTCCAACCCAGCCGGGTCGGAGAGCTCGGCGGAAGAAGGCGGGGTCCGCCGAGCTCTCCGACCCGGCCGGCGAGGAGGTAGGTGGGTGGCGGCAGCAAGGACGCCTCTTCTTCGTCTCTTCCCCAGGCAAGCTACACGATCGCTTTGGGGCCGCACTGGGGGCGCATGGAAGCGCCCTCAGTACGACGTGTGGAATCCCCCCTGGTTTTATATTATTTATCTAAAACGCTTCCATCCCGCCTTTCCTCAAAAAGACTTCAGAGTGGCTAACAACAGTCAGTTAAAACAAAAAACAACAACAGTACCATAAAACTGCACAAATTAAGAGAAGCAGAGGGGAAAACAGGAATCGAAAGGATGTACAGCCTGGACGTAACCACTGCCTAAGTCACTGAGCCTAGGTCCATTTTCTCTAGACAGGGCCACAACTGGCAGATCAATAGAAGCTGAACAAAGCTGTTCTTAGCTACCCACATCACTTGAGCACTTAAGGATAGTGCCTTATGCTGAAGATACATTCTACTCTATATAGGCCTTACTGGTTCCAAGCATCACACATGAAAATAATCTTCGCTATTTCTAATCTGTAAATTACGCAGCGATTTATTATTCTTTCATGCCACATTTTCCCCCCCCCTTACCATTTGCCCTATGAAATAGAGCCGTGCATTGCCCAGGGCCACCCGGTCAGCTTCGTGGCTGAGCATGGCTAAGATTTGAATCTCCATCTTCTGGAACTCTGTTCACAACACCACGCTGGCCATTCTCATTTCGATGCATTACAGAAGGTGTTAATTCCCACATGAGACTAACCATCTGCCATTCCAACTGCAGCCAAGTATTTGAGTTCATTTATTTCTTATGAGCGTGAGGCTGTTGATGACCTCCACAACATTTCAATGGAGGAATCAGATCTGCCTGGACGTTCTTCTGTACGCATAGCTCTTATTTTCCCATTGAAATGAGTGTGACAGCCCACATACCTAAGAACTCTATGTGCAAGGCAAGAGCTCAAAGCAAAGGCTTTTCACAAGTGCCTTGTCTGATCCAAAGCAAGCTGACATAGATGACAATATCACATCATGAATACTGCAGTGATATTTGTAGGTAACTCCCACGAGCCCGCATTCTGCCCTCTGTAGCTGGCAGATCCATTTCCTGATACCCCAAAAGCATGGGTGGAATTTGGCTCATAGGTAAGAGTGCCATCAATTTGGCCTGAGCAATACAATCAAGATCATGTGATCTACTGGATAGCCAGAAAAGGAAAAGGAAAGGAACCTCTCGTGCAAGCACTTGAGTCATTGCTGACTCCTCGAGGGACGCCTGCTTTCGCAACGTTTTCTTGGCAGACTTTGTAGCGGGGTGGTTTGCCATTGCCTTCCCCAGTCGCAGTTCCCTTTCCCCCAGCTAGCTGGGTACTCATTTTACCCACCTCGGAAGGATGGAAGGCTGAGTCGACCTGAGCCGGCTGCCTGAGAACCAGCTTCCGCTGGGATCGAACTCAGGCCGTGGGGAGAGTTTCGGCTGCAGAAACTGCCGCTTACCACTCTGCGCCACGCAAACATCATGTTAATCATCAACATACAAAACGCTAGGGAGAAATTGTGCCAAATGCCCCTGTTGTGGAGGCAAACCAACGTCAATGGTCAGCAAAGATCTCAGCATGGTTTAAGATTCAGTTCTGGCTAGGATCCAGTTCTGGATAGCCAGAACTGGATCTTAAACCATGCTGAGATCTTTGCTGACCGTTGATGTTGGTTTGCCTCCACAACAGGAGCATTTGGCACAATTTCTCCCTAGCGTTTTGTGTGTTGATGATTAACATGATGTTTCCCCCATGCCTCTGCTTGTCCTGGATTGAGCCAGGTTGTCTGGGGAAAGACACCTTAATTTTTCTATTTTATGTTTCTACTCCAGGTGTCCGAAAATGGTATCAGATTTACGCTTATCGCTCTTCTTTATATTGAGAGTTTATGTTATAATCTCCTTTTGGTCCTCTTAATAATTTTTGTGTGTGCTAGTTATGATTTTTTATTACTGTAACTGATTTATACCATATTTGTCTCTGCTGCACACATCTATTTGGCTGCTTTCAATCTCAAGTGAGTATCACTTTATAAATATTAAAATTATTTAATATTTGATACTCGTACCTTTTTTGCTTTTAGTTATTACTTTTATCTCCACTTCAGTATACACAGCCTACATAAAGCATTTTCTGGGCCTTCTCATTTTTAAACAAACAAACAAACATAAGAATACAGCCAATGCTACAGAATTTCTTCACGTCGGGTAATGAAAGTATCACAAAATATGTCTGGTCCTGGAAAAACTGATGGTTGTGGAGAGAAACATTGTCATAGCCCTGTAAAGAAGTTCTGAATTAATAGCCACAAATGTTTGCTCAGTTTTCCTTTGTTTTCCTCAGTAGTGCAATGGTGATTCTGTAGCACCAAATACAGACAAAAAACTCTGATTCTAACCCAGCAATCACTTCTCCTTCATTAATTCTTTTAATTTATCCATGACTGGAAAGATTCTTGGAGAGGGTTGGGCCTCTTCAAATAACTCACATGATAATGCAACGGCAGAGCTTGGCTTACTGATGCCAGAATCAAATAGATATTTCTGTATAAAATACCTTTTGTTGAGTCATATTCAAACTGGTAAGAGTTATTTTCAGCCACCATTTTTCTTTTTGCCATCATTACCATTCTGTAATCCTGAGCAGAGCTGGAGCAGACACACAGGATCTATTGCAAATTAATTTTACTCTGTACAGCACCATGTACATTGATGGTGCTATATAAATAAATAAAATAAAATAATAATAATAATAATAATAATAATAATAATAATAATAATAATAATAATAATAATCTGCTGAAGTCCCTAAAACTAACTACCTCTGACCTCAAGCATTTTCTTGACCAAGGTGAAGCAGGCAGATTACATCTGTAAAGTAAGGATATTGATAACTTACTTGGGATCTTTGGCTTAACTGTGTGCAGAAGCACATCTTTTGAGATCCTCTAAAATAACAATCTGGAATAGAGTTGTAAATATTGGGGGTGGGGGTTAGCTGTTATATTCAGTGCTGGAGTTTGGAGTTTCTGTCCCTATATTCACATGAAAGCTAGCTTCCTTGCTCTCTCCCATTTTCTTCTGGAAAGGGTGGGTTGGAAGGGAGAGACAGAACCCTCTTCCTTGCAGTAAGAATCCAAGATGGCAGATGAGGAACTACTTCTAGAGAAGTTGCCATCCCACTGAGCAAGGATTTTGGGGTGTGGGTGGGTGCGCGTGGGTGTTTTCCTGTGGTCTTTGGTCAATAACTTCCAAAAGACTCTTACCAAAGGAGGCAACCAAACAAAACACAAATGTTGATTAAAAAAAATAAAAATAAAAAGCAAGTTATCAACCTTTATTATGAGGGAGCTGGGGGTTATTTCTTCTTCTCTGGGAGGCAAAGGTGGCAGTGCCACCTCCTGCTATCTCTTAAAAGCTACACTCTGTACCAAGTGGGTGTCTTGCGTATTTTGAACTGTGATCTTCCCAACCAGGAATGAGATAATTTTGAGGCAGAGGTAAGTAAACACAGAACAACCAACAGAAATCCCCCCACCCACCATTGACGATTACAGGGTATGGAGAATGTGTGTGTCTTGAAGAGCCATCTACATTCACCCACCTACTTTGTCCTCACAACAACCCTTTGAGGTAGGTTACTGAGATATCATGACTGGCCCAAGATCATCTCATGAGCTTCATTGCTGAATGGGGATTTGATTGTGTGTCTCCTTAGTCCTAGTCCAACACTGTAAGCACTACAACACACTCACTCTTGGCTGGAAGTGGCTGTTGTAACTTTGTATAGGTGCATGTTAATAGCTAACCTTGGTTAGCAGCCAGGTTGTCTGTCTAGAAAGAAATGCAAGGAGATCCAAAATGAAAGGTTGTCTGTCATGCAGGCCATAGAGCTTATCAGGTGCTTCGTTCTCAACAAGCTGAATGGGAAATTGGTACTCCACCACCTTGACACTCTCTAGCTACAGGAGAAGGCAAACTGGTTGCACCCAAAAGCTTCTGGCAAAGATCTAATGCAGCTTTTGGAAGCCCCCCATCCCTTGAAGGCCCAAGTGGGGGGCCACACGTGATGTTAATAAGGGAGAAGTTTCTGCTGGAGTTAGAACCAGGGCTTTGTACTCCAGCGTCCCAAACCTCTGTAATGCAGGCATATCTTACCTTGTTAACCTGCCAGAGGTCATTGTGATTCTCATATTATTCTCCCAAATTTAGTCAGATCTTTCTTGAGCATTGCAAGCTGCGTGCCTCGGGATGATGAGAATGTGCTGTAAACTGAATAGGGTTCCCCTCTGGAATTTGTAGCTAAATGTGAGTCATGGTTGCCCTTTGCCAATAAAATGGGCTTTTCTCAAAATAGTTCAAGCCAGTGGCTTAAGAAAGATTCCATGTCTGGAGAAAGACATTTTCTTAATATATTTTAATATATTTTTAAACCTTAACAAACTCCTTTTCTGCAGTGAATACAACATTGTTCAATGCTTCAGTTCCATTGGCACCAAACAACACTAACATTTCTGTGGTAAGTAGCCAGGATTCTTCCTTTTCCCCCTCTCTCTCTCCTCTCTCCTCCTAATAAAGAAACAAATGAACGCTATTATATGAGATATTTTGCCTGACCCGTTCCAAGAGTGCTTCAAGCAACATAAAACAGAATCAGTAGACTGGGGCTGCTTCTGACCTTACAACACTTTGTTTTCATTATAAAACCTGTGATGAGAGGCTTTTTCAGCCACTTAACATTGGGTTCAGCCCTGACTTGCAAAAGGGATCAGGAAAGTATACCTAAGTAAGTGCACCATCTTTGTCTGTTTATCAGTTGCACTGTATCCCCCCAGTTCTTCAAAGACTGCTGGCGTAACCTATATGGATAGGTGAGAGAGAAACCAAGAAATAGTGACTTGGCCAAGGCCAGCATCGCGGCTCAGAATGTGAGCTGTGAGTCAGGAAGGAGCCCTTTCAAATTTTGTACTGTCTACAAACTAGGGCTGTGCTCCATTCCGATTCAGATAGCGAATCTGGAGCGAAGCGAAAGGTGGATATGGATCAGATCGGGGGAGCTGCAGATCGAGGTGAAGTGGATCACCTCTATCCAGAGCTCCAAACGCAGATAAGGGGGAGGGGAGCTCACCTGGTGCCGCTGGCGCCACCGCGGTCCGTGCAGGGATGGCGGCGAAGCCAGGTAAAGGGGCAGGGGGGCTTACCTGTGTCCGTCACAGTCTGGCGCAGGCTTCAACTGAGGCCCAGGCCTCAAACCGGAAACAGGCTGCTTCCGCTTTGAGGCCTGGGACTCAGTTGAAGCCTGCGCCGGACCGCTATGGAGGCAGGTAAGTGGGGGGGGGGGTTACCTGGCTCCACTGCCACCACCGCAGTCCGTGTGGCTATGGTGGCGGGGCTAGGTAAAGGGGAGGGGGCTTATTTGGCCACCATTTTGGCCGCCCTTCCCCACTTACCTGCCTCCGCCATCCACTGCGGAGGCAAGTAAGTAGGGAAGGGGGGCAAAATCTCGATCCACCCCTCTGGATCTCACTTCATGGAGCGGAGTGGGGGAGGGTCGGATCGACCTGAAGCGGATCGGCCTGATCCGAAAGTTGCAGATCGGGCCATGAAGCAGTTCGGGGGGTCCATGCACAGCCCTATACTACAAACACACCATATAGACTTAGGCAAGTAGAATCATAGAATCATAGAATAGCAGAGTTGGAAGGGGCCTACAAGGCCATCGAGTCCAACCCCCTGCTCAATGCAGGAATCCACCCTAAAGCATCCCTGACAGATGGTTGTCCAGCTGCCTCTTGAATGCCTCTAGTGTGGGAGAGCCCACAACCTCCCTAGGTAGCTGATTCCACTGTCGTACTGCTCTAACAGTCAGGAAGTTTTTCCTGATGTCCAGCCGGAATCTGGCTTCCTTTAACTTGAGCCCGTTATTCCATGTCCTGCACTCTGGGAGGATCGAGAAGAGATCCTGGCCCTCCTCTGTGTGACAACCTTTTAAGTATTTGAAGAGTGCTATCATGTCTTATCCCAGAGAAATATGCAATAATTTCTTCTGGGAGTAAGCTCCATTGAACAAGGGGAGATTCCACACGCCATACTGAGGGCACTTCCATGCGCCCCCAGTGTGCACCCAAAGCGATCGTGTAGCTTGCCTGGAAGAAGAGACGAGGAAGAGGCGTCCTTGCCGCCGCCGCCGCCACCCACCTACCTCCTCGCCGGCTGGGTCAGAGAGCTTGGCCGAAGAAGGCGGAGTGTCTTCCGCCGAGCTCTCCGACCCGGCCGGCGAGGAGGGAGGTGGTGGGTGGCGGCGGCGGCAAGGACGCCTCTTCCTCGTCTCTTCCAGGCAAGCTACACGATCGCTTTGGGTGCGCACTGGGGGCGCATGGAAGCACCCTCAGTACGACGTGTGGAATCCCCCAAGGTAGGATAATTCCAAGTAAATATGCATAGGATTGTTCAGTAATATAAATGGGGGGGGGGGGAACCAAAAATTGAATGTTGACAACTGTTGCCACCTAGTGGATGTTTTTGCATTGGCCACACAGAAGATTCTTTGGTTTTTGTCGGGCCTAGAATCCTGAACCTGTTTTAATGGTGGGAGTTCATTCCAAATGGGCAGAGTATGAAAATGCATTGGTAAATTCCTCAAATAAATCACATGCTGCAAAATGATTCCAAATAGATCAAACTTGTTGAAGAAGATGAGATTATTAATTCTGATGAACTTCAAAAAATGTGCTCAAATTTCTAAAGCTGTATTAACTTTTACCTCTGTTAATACTGTTGTTGTTATTGAATGTATGATGTACCCTTCCCCACTAGAAAGCTTTTAACAGCGGCCCACTGATTAGCAAGTTTCTGTCTGTTGCGTTTCAGAGTTTAGTGGCTCTTCAGTATTATTGCTCAGCATCCTAATAATATTATGGTTTATTCTCTTCCACCTTTCAAGTACAATCCTATTAATGTAACAGCCTTGGACTGGACTCAGCTGAGCAAAAAGGAATGTCTGAAGTATGGAGGAAGCTTGGTGGGGAAATCCTGTAAATTTGTTCCTGATCTGGCCCTCATGTCTTTCATTCTCTTCTTTGGGACTTATTCCATGACATTAACTCTGAAAAAGTTCAAATTCAGTCGCTACTTTCCAACAAAGGTAAGAAACCACAGATGTGTCAAGCATAGCAGAGTGTCACTGAAATATCTAGCTCTCAAAAGCTCTAAAACCTTTAGTGGAAGGGTTCCCTTCCTGAGTGACCCGGCATGGCAGAAAATAATGCTGTTGATCCTGCTGTATCGCTCTACTGAACATGCTTTTTCCTTCCAACCCTGTGTACTTTTAGGTCAGGGCCCTGATTGCTGATTTTTCCATTGTCTTCTCCATCCTATTCTTCTGTGGAATAGATGCCTGTTTTGGACTGGATACTCCCAAGTTGCATGTGCCCAGTATAATTAAGGTTCGGATGCCCTGTGGGTTTTGACTCTCACTCTTACCTTTTAATGTTCCTCTGCTCAGTTCCTTTACCTTCTTCGTCCATCTTCTACAGCCTCAAGGGTTTATTGCTATCATTTATTTGCTTATTCCATTTCTATACTGACCAACAGCAGAAACTCTCTGGGCAGTTCACAAAACAAAACGTCCTACTTTGGAATCAGCACTGGCTGGCCCAATTATGAGAATAACAACCAGTAGTCAAAATGGACTTGAGATAGACAAAAATTGATTTCTGTAAGCTGCCTTGGTGGATCCCAGAAAGGCGGTATAGAAATACAATAAATAAATGACAGTTATAGATGGGGTATAAGTGGATCAGTGTGCAATCTGAGATGTACACCCACCTCAGGATTTCAGTGTATAGAAATTGCTGTAGCAGACAACGTTCAGATCACGCAAAACAGATTGTGCTTAAAGAGGGGAGGGGGCAGGATGTTTTAGGCCTGCCTGATTGAAACTAACAGGACTGGCACCAGGTTTAGCAGAGCTGTCAGCGGTGGCGAATCCTCCCAGGATGGCAAGGTCAATGGTGCAGCTAGTGCTGAAGCACCCTCCGTGGATGTCAGCCGCTCCACTCAACTCGCCTTGCCTCCTCTCCTCTCTGCTCCCCTTCCCTGACTGTTGGGGTGAGGTGTGGGGGCATCAGTGCGCCCAGCCATTTTGCCTTTCCCTGTGATGAGAGAGGCGGGGAGTTCTGTGCCTCTCAAAATGGAGAAAGGAGCTCAGCTGGTGCTGAGAGGAACAGCCTCTGCTGTCAGTGCTGGCTGAATTCCCAGCTTTGTGCAGCCTGCGTCATCCCCGTGGAGATGGCATGTACCCTGCAAGCAGGCTCAGCCAGTGCTGGGAAGGGTGGGTGGCCATGTCCACGCTGTGATCTCCAGTCAGAGTTCGGAGATAAGAGTGGGGTTCCTCTGGGGGGGGGGCGTGGAGGCCCCCTAGAGGATTACAAGGAGACAGAGCAGGAACCCCTGTGGGCTGGATGAGTCCCGTGGGCCGAGGGTTCCCCTTCCATTCCTTACTGTGAGGCAGGCGTGCAAAAAGTCCAGTGTTGCCAGCAAGCACTGCTGCTGATGTCTGGCATTTTAACCCCCCTGCAATGCCTTTGGGAATGGGAGGAGGCAGGGGGCAGTGAGCCCCCACCAGAGAGTTCGAGCTGTCAGCAGGTACCCAGTGGTGATGATCCCTGGCACTCGGCTAATGTGGATGGAAGACCACTTCTATTTCTCTTCAAGTGGGATTAGATACTTCTCATGTTTAAGCCATTTTCTTAAGTGAACCATCCTCTAGCCAGTGTTCTAACATGGCCACTTTCTGCTTTCTTTCTCTTTTGTGTGTGTTCTCTGTCCTTCTTTCTAGCTTCGTAAACTTATTAGTGACTTCTCTATCTTCATGTCCATACTAATGTTTGTTGGTCTTGATATTTTGTTTGGACTGAATACTCCAAAACTGCAAGTGCCTACAGATTTTAAGGTAAAATAAATGAATGACAGTTATCATAAAGCTAAATGGGACCAAAACGCCAAGTTGCACAACACCTCTCATATACACACTGTCACCAAAACTTTGGACTTCCACAACCTATGAGTTAGGAACAATGTACTAATTGTAATAAAAACCATTTCAGTTTTTCTATGCCGGCCTGGGCCATCTGACCTCCAGCCATCTGCACTGTTAGTGGACTCAGGGTGCATGATCCTCTGTCCATCTGCACTACAAGCCAGGGCGCTTCTAGGTTCAGTGCAGTCTACACATCGGGAAAAGCACCATTGGTGTGAGGAGCCCTCCATCCTTTTAAGAGGCCTCTTTATCCTACGTTGGATTTTAGCACTTTTGCTGTCAGCACTGAAAGTGAGAGATTGTAGTACAGGCCAGGCCCATGCTCTGAGCCAACACAGAAGGGATGTAGAACTCGCTTTCCCTACGCTTTTTGAGCTGAACTCCTAACGTGGCCATGGGTAATCTGTCCTTGAACTGTGTTTCCAGCCCACCCGCTTAGACAGAGGATGGTTCGTGTTCCCGTTTGGGAAGAATCCCTGGTGGATCTACTTGGCCAGTGCACTCCCTGCTCTCTTGGTCACCATCTTGATCTTCATGGACCAGCAAATTACAGCAGTCATAGTGAACAGAAAGGAGCACAAGCTGAGGGTATGGATGACTTTTTCCCTCTTCTAGTTTGGTATCCACTAATATTGAATATATGCCTGGTATGAAATGGGGATGGAGGCATGGATGAAACAGGCCTAGGTGCAAGGGCCTCTTCAGCCATGACTGACCCACTGTGGTTATGATCTATATTTGAGGCCACCAGGCGCGATCACAGCACTCGCATCCACACGCAAGAGTGTAGATGCACATAGTGTGTGCTCATGAAGCATAGCGAGGTCTGCCTGGTGCCAACATTGTCATGTTTTCTTTATCAGGTTTAAAGACTTTCTTCAACTTCCAGGCATTTGATTGCATATGCTGTGACTCCGTTTAGCTGTTTCATCAGATTTTGGTGTTTTTAATTGTTTTTACCTGTTTAAAATGGTTTTAAATGTTTTATGTTTTTAATCTCTTGAGTCTTTCTTTTGAGAAAAGTGTCTAATAAATTTGTTGTTGTTGTTGTTGTTGTTAATGTTAATTTTTTAAAAAAACTGATCATACTCTCCATACATTAATTTTTGTTTTCTCCAACTTTGTAATCAGATACAGATATATGCTTAGAATTAGGGTTCTAGAGCAGTGGTTCCCAATTAGATAAGTACTGTGGACCCCTTGTTTTTCAAATGCCAAGCCAAGGACCCCCTACTTTTGAAAAAAAAACGTTATCTCTATGGTAGTTACCTGTGCGAAGCAATTTTTTGGAGAAAATAAGGGGTAGCCCCTAATAAGCAAAATTTTTAGGCATACTAAAAAACAGACCGTAAAATTTGTGATATTACCATGTAAAAATGACAATGATTTAGTTAGGAATATAAAGATGAATTTAATTTTACTAACGTCTAGTTTACAATTGAACAAATTATGACTTGTCTAGCAGCTACTAAACCTAAAAGTGATGGGAGAAATCATGCCTCTTTTTGTCCCGAACAATCCCTTCCACATCCGGTTCAATATTTCCTACTTTTAATCTCAAATCTGGATCAACATCGACCCTATTTTTATGCTTGATCTTCATATAACAAAATGTCAAAAATGTTTGTTCACAAAGATATGTGGAACAAAAGGGAACTAGATGTTTCAAAGCTTTTTCACCTAACTTCTTATAATCAGGAAAAACCTCCACCCAGGGGGGATCCGCACATCGCTCCCAGAGCGCTTCTATGCGACCTCAGAGCACCCCGAAAACGATAGTCTGACTTCCCTGTAAAAGAAACGAGGAAGAGCTGTCCATGCCGACGATGACGACGACGACGAGAGCTCTCCGCCGGAGAGGAGAGCTCAGCAAAAGAAGGCGGGTTAGAGAGCTTCTTCTGTTCTTCACCCCGCCTTTTTTTGCCGAGCTGTCCTCTCCGGCGGAGAGCTCTCCTCGACGGCGGCAGCGGCAGCAGCATGGACGGCTCTTCCTCGTTTCTTTTACAGGGAAGTCAGACTATCGTTTTCGGAGTGCTCTGGGGTTGCATAGAAGCGCTCTGGGAGCGACGTGTGGACCACCCCCCTAGAATTGGTCCAGTCTATATTCTTGGAAAAATGTGGAACCATCACAAGTCACGACAACAAGTGCATCTTGCTCTTCTGCAGAGAGAGTTGTTAGTTGTGCATCACCACATGCAAAAAGATTTCTTCTCCATGAGTTTTCAGGATTAGGTGCAGGGAAGTAATCTCCGAAGCTAGTCGCTAAATCATGCAGGTGCATGACGTTGCTGTCGAAGCAAACAGAGTGCAGGAGATGGCATATTTTCTTTTATTAAAATGTGGACCTTGCAGAGCTAATATGTGAATGGTGCCACAGACCCCCTGGGGTCCGTGCCACCAACTGGGAACCACTCGCTTTGATTTTTCTGTTATGTTTTCACCTACTTTGGCCAAAAAGGTGGGATGCAGTTCCATCTAACTGATGTGTGCCTTTGTTTCAGAAAGCTGCAGGTTATCACCTGGACCTGTTTTGGGTGGGCATCCTCATGGCCGTGTGTTCGTTCATGGGGCTACCATGGTATGTAGCAGCCACTGTCATTTCCATCGCACATATTGACAGTTTGAAGATGGAGACTGAGACCAGCGCACCAGGAGAACAGCCCCAGTTCCTGGGGGTGAGGTGAGGGTTCCTACCTAGAAGATTTCTCTTGTCCTGTTCTAGGATGCAACAATGCCAAGAAGGCAGGGAAAGATCAGCCTATCAGAGTGTGGAGTGGGCCTTTCCTATGGAGGAGAGGCAGTTGCTAACGGAAGCACAAATTCCTCCTTGACTCTCCCCAGCCATGATTTGCCCATCTCAGTATTGCTGCTTCACACACCTTGCAAACCCACAAAGCCATGTATGGGCACACAAATTTTGATGAACCTCCTCAGCTTGTCTTGCTGACAACCCAATTCACTCACACCATTACAACAGCAGCCAGGTCCTTTTATAGATTGGTAACTGGTTAAAGAACAGAAAGCAGAGAGTAGGAATAAAAGGTAAATTCAGTGAAGTGGCCAAGTTTGCTGATGTTACCAAATTAATGAGGACGGTTAAAACAAAAATGGATTGCAAAGAGCTCCAGAATGACCCTCCGAACTAGGAGAATGGGCATCAAAATGGCAAATGCAGTTCACTGTACACCAGTATAAAGTGTTGCATATTGGGGCAAAAAAGCCCCAACTTTACATGTAAGTTGATGGGATCTGAGCTAGCAGTAACTGACCAAGGACGAGGTCTTGGGGTTGTCAGCCTCGTGTGCAGCTGCTGTGGGAAAAGGCAAATGCCACGTTTGTTAGGAAAGGAATAAAAAATAAAACTGTCAATATCATATTGCCCTTATACAAATTTGTTGTGTGACCACACTAGGAATACTGCGTACATACAGTTCAGGAAAGTGCACCTTAAAAAAGGCTATAGTAGATTTGGAAAAGGTGCTGATAAAGGCAACTAAACTGTCTGGGGACTGTTTTCTTTAGAAAAAAGGTGAGTGAGGGGAGGTATGATAAAGGGGTACAAAATTATGTATGGTGTGGAGAAATTTGGTAGGGAGACATTTTGTGAAGAAAGTGGTCAGGAAGATGTTTTCCTCCGTCTCCCATAATTCTAGAACCCAACGGGGTCGTCCAATGGAGCTGATGGTGGGGAGCTACGGGACAGATAAAAGGAAGGTCTCCTTCACACAGCACAGAGTGAAACTATGGAACTCACTACCACAAGATGTAATGACTTTAAAAGGGAATAAGACAAATTCATGGAATAGAAGGCTATCAAGGGCCACCGGTCATGGAACTAGACATTACCTTCATTATTGGAGGCAATAATACTTCTGGGCATATCAGGTGATGGGCGGCATGAGCAGGAGGCGGGTGCTTTTGCAATCTCGTCCTGTTTGTGGGTTTCCCACGGCTAGCTGGTTGGCCATTGCATGACTAGAATGGTGAACTGAAGCAGGGGCAGGCAACTTCAGGAGGTCCAGGAGGTCCAGGGTCCCCACATGTTCCTTCCACAGTTCTCCAATGCCCTGCAGAATTCCTCAGGGCAATGGCAATAAAAACATTTTTTTAAAAGCTGGTTCGCCACTAGTTTTTGGCAGAAAACCAATTCAGAATGCTGCAATGGCCAAATTTAGCTTGAAAATAATTTTCAGCAGCAAACCAGATATCTTTTGCCACCACTCCCTAGCCAACTGGGCCAGAGAGGTGATTAATGCCTCCCTGTGAGAGGGAGTGGTCCCAGCTCCCCTGAAAGATCCTCCTGAAGAAATCCTCCCTAGAGCCATAAAATCTTAATAGGCCAGGGCAAATGTTCCATTCCTGGGTGAGGTCCTTTAGCAGCCCAGCTCCAGACACTCTTGGATGAGACTGATTATCTGGATCCATTTCAGTCAGGATTCAGGCCAGGTTTTGGCATGGAAACAGCCTCGGTCGCCCTGTGAGATGACCTATGTCAGACAGGAGGAGTGCAACCCTGTTGATTCTCCTTAATCTCTCGGTGGCTTTTGAGACCATCGGCCGTGGGGGGTGTCTGTACGTGAGGAAGGCCCTGTGGTGGCTGCGAATCTGCGCAGTTATAGGATGCAGCCACCACTTCACAGCACCGCGGGGCTTTCCCACAAAGCTGCGGTTTGAAAATGTCAGGGCCTTACCCTGACTTTTTCATTGCGAGCAAGGTCAGTACGACTTTTCTGTTGTCTGACCTCATTCCCAGGGCCAATCTGGGGAGGGTGGGTGGGAATGGTAGTCCTGGTAGAAGGCGACCAGCGATTGGTCTCCTTCCACCAGGAAGAGGGCAGTGAGGTGGCTCTGGTACCCAGATGACTGCTGGAAAACCACCACCACCACCCACTCTCTCCTTGGCATCAGGATTACCTGGTGCCACCCCAGGTGAGTAAAACTGCAGGGTATTTGAGGGGAGGCATCGCCAACTCAGCCCCTTGAAGACAGGGCCATGGGGTCCTTCTGGGACGACCGGCTGAGTTGGGAGTGGGAGGCGCTGCATTGCAGTGGTTCCGCTCCTACTTGGAGGTTGAGCTCCAGCAGGTAGTGCTTGGGGAACATTGCTCAGCCTCATGGATTCACATATGGGGTTCCACAGGGTCAGCTCCGTCCCCCATACTGTTTAACATTTACATGAAACCATTGAGTGCAGTGATCTGGAGTTCTGGAGTGAGTCATCATCAGTATGCTGGTGATAGGAGCTCTATTTCTCTTTTCCAACTTCATCAGGTGAGGCCTTGGATGTGCTAGATCAGTGCAAGGCTGAGACAATGGACAGGATGAGGACTAATAAGCTGAAGCTCAATCCAGGAAAGACCGAGATGCTGTTAGTGGGTGCTTCTTCTGACTGGGTGGAGGGTGTTCAACCTGTTCTGCGCCCAGAAAGAGTGGGTTCATAGCTTGGGGATTCTCCTGAAGCCATCTTCATCACCTGAGGCTCGGGGGCCCTCATTGTCACAGAATACCTTCTGCCAACTTCAGTTTGTGTCCCAGCTATGCCCCTATCTGGACAGGGATAGCCTGGCGTCTGTTGTCTATGCTCTGGTAATCTCCAAGTTACAGTAGATTACTGCAGTACATTCTGCATGGGCTGCCTCTGAAGAGGGTTCAGAAGCTGCAGCGTATGCAAAATGCAGCAGCCAGAATGATGACAGGGACTAGAAGGTCTGAACATGTAAGACCGACTCTGGCCCGCTTGCACTGCCCATGTACTTCCAAGCACAATTCAAAATGCTGGTTTCAGCCTATAAATCCCGACATGGCTTGGAACTGCAATACCTGGCAGAGCACCTCCCCCGACATGAGCCCACCCACACTCGACGCTCAGCATCCAAGATCTACCTCCAGGTGCCTCCTCCGAGGGAGGCTCGGAAGGTGGAAATGAGGGAGAGGTCCTTCTCAGTGGTGCTCCCAACTGGGGTATGATCTCCCCAATGAGGGCCCCCCTGGAGCCAACATTGTTATCTTTTCAGCACCAGCTTAAGTCCTTTTCTCAAGCATTTGGCAGCGCATGCTGAGTTTCTACGTGGTCCCAGATAGTTCCTATGATTATGGCTGTTCAAAGTTGCTTTTAGATATATGCTGCCTTCGTGCATAGTGTGTGTGTGTGTTATGTAAAGGGTTTTTAAACTTTGTACTTGTAGTTTAATGTTTTTAATCTTTGTAATTCAGAGAGCTTCACTATGGTGCAGTACAGAAATGCAATTATTAATGGTGGTGATTTATTTATTTATTTATTTATTTAATGTTTACTCCACCCAATAGCCGAAGCTCTCTGGGCAGTTATGATGATGACGATTGCAGCGGGCACATTCAGGGTGGTGTTGGGGGCACCTGCAACAGTGGCGGTGCAATCTCTCCCACGGCCTGAGGGCGGGAAACACCTACACCGCCACTGCTGGCTGCCATGGCTGCCCCTCCCCTCATGTCTGCTTCACTGCATCTCCCCCCCCCTCCACCACCCTACCTATATACTGCATGGCCATTGCCACCCGCTCTGCAGGGCAGGTGAGCTGTCTGTAGAGCCTCATCACCTGGCAAGCAGCCAGCCGTGCCCAAATGCCCGTCTCCAAGGGTGCCTTCTTTATGGTCCCCTGAAGAAGGCCTTTGAATAAAGGGCAGGCCAAAAGGCGTTGGGCTTCGTGAAAATAAATAATTTGCGTCCTGAGAACCCATTTCTCTTTTTTCTGGCCGGTTCCTTCTTTAGGTCCAGGCATCGTGGGAGGGGATGTCCCAATTCACCACGCTTCCTGCTCCTCCTCACGAGAGGGCTGGCCCTAGCTATGGAGGCCACGTTGGGGTGGGGTGGGAGGTTGAGGGCAACTTGTGGCCCATGGGCCCAGCCCAGGACCAGATTGGCCCTTGGTCTGACCTAGCTCTTTTTATGTAAACCTATAGATATGTTCCATTGATGGACTTCCAGCTACATCAGCATGCACACAACTGCACTGTAAATCAGACGTTTACAGAAGTGCTTTCAGAGGCTCCATTTCACTGTGCTTGTTCTTTGACAGGGAGCAGAGGATCACGGGAATCATTGTCTTTGTACTGACGGGGATTTCGGTCTTCCTGGCTCCTATTCTAAAGGTAAAACGCCCGTTTTCAGGGACTTGTCATCGGGTCAGTCAATCTAGGCTTTGCCAATGTTGCCCAGTTTTGATCCAGAAAGTTCAGTCACCGTCTGAATATCTACACCAGATCAATTTCAGCACAATCCTATGGTTGTGTGTGTGTTGGAAATAAAGCCTACTATGCCCAGTGGGTCTTATTCCCAGGAAGCACGCATGGGATTGCCACCTTAATCGATTTAACCAATTCACCATCTAAAAATGCCTGAACCACTTAGCAGCCCCATCAAAAAAAGATTGTGGAAATGTTCTTTCTGTTTAATCAAGAGGAGCTGCCTGCCTCCTTTCTCTCTCCGTAGTATATCCCTATGCCTGTGCTGTATGGAGTCTTCCTCTACATGGGAGTTGCCTCACTCAATGGCATCCAGGTAAGAACAGGAGTTGCTATTGCAACTTTGCACTGATATCGTCAACCTTTCGGGCCAGGCTCCCACTTTTATTTGTTTGCCCTTGTAATCAGGCTTGGTAGAACTGGGTGAGCAAGAGCAGGAGTTCCCAGCTCAGAATGTAAAAGGACACTTTGGAGCTGTGGTACATACTGGGGCAGGTATGGGGGCAGGGAGCAGATTTTTTAAGGAGCCTGACGCATATCGATAGCTGAGGTGAGTGGTGACTACTCAGAAGAGGGCCTTTTCTGCTGTGGCACCCCGGTTGTGGAATGAGCTTCCCAGAAAGGTCCGCCTGGTGCCCGTGTTGTGCTCTTTCCAGGTCCTAGGGAAGACCTTTTTATTTTCCCAAGCATTTTAGTTTTTCAGTTTCTGTTTGATATCTCACATTGTATTTTGAATCTTTGCACTGCTGCTACCTTGTATGTGGTGATTGTTGTTGTTATTCTGTATTTTTAAACTTTTAAAAGTTTATATTGCATTACATCGTCTTGTATTTTATGGTTTTAATTGTGGTGAACCACACAGAGAGTTTTGGTTATTGGGCAGTATAAAAATGTAATAAATAAATGAAAATTAATAAGTATAGACAACTTTTTCATGTTAAGTTGATAAAAATCAAGAATTTGGCTCACTGAAAGCTAATCCTTCATTCAGGTTTCATTGCAATGCAGCACTGCCTAGCCAAACCCTAGATCAATGATGGGACAAAGTTCAAACTGGGGGAGTTTAGAATACAAATATCCTCAGTTGGGAGGGGGGAACCCTCCCCAGGACAAAGCATATGGGCTTGATGGGCCCTGGCCCTGGCCTCCACCTTGCTGGCCCCATTACGGCCAAAGGAAAAAATGGAGAGAGCAAAGCTCTACGGCTATAAATCTACATTTTTATTCTTAAAATAGTTCTTCATTGCACTCGATGTGTTTTGAAAATCTTTTCGAGAAACAACAGATACTTGGCTAAGAGTTTCTTTTATAATTTATCATTGTTTTGACTACTTCACTTGGATTTGTAAAACTACAGTCTAGTGGTTTTCTCCTCCTCCATTTCCTTCTTCAGCTCCTGACGAAGGACAATGTCCGAAACGCGTTGAGTACATTGAAGAAATGTTTTAAGAATAAAAAGATAGATTTATAGCCCCAGAGCTCTGCTCTCCCCATTTTTCCTTCGGTTTGGTGGTGCTTCTGTCCCTCGTTTCTGCACCCATTACGGCCAGCCAGCCCTTCCTTTCCCACTGCCCCCTCCCCTCTCCCAAAGGTACCTGGCAGCAGGCAGGGGTGGCTTGGGCAGCAGCAAGGTCCCTCACCCTCCCTAGCCTGTTTCTCTCTGGGTCTGTTTCTCTCCCCCCCCCCCCCCACCGCCTCCCCATCCCTCCATCCACAATGCCTCTGAATTACCAGGAAGCTCTAATGAAGGAGGGAGGAAGAAGATAACAGTTTTGGCGTTCAATCTCCAGAGCGAGAATGCCCAGTGTTTCTGAAAAGTATGCCCATGGGGGGGGGGGCAGAACTACACTGCTCTGTTCCACATGCCAAGCTAAGAGTGCAGCATTAACAGCAGGAGGGCGCCCCTCACCAGATTTGTGCTGCAGCCATTAAATCAGATGCGTAATTGTAAGCTGCCCAAATGCAAGTCCACAGAGAAAGGCTTTTAGCGGCTCTGTGTTTAATCCCACCCCTTTGCACGCTGTTGCCAGGATCAAAATCTTGAATCTGAGTTTCTGCCTCTCTCCTGCTCCCCACCCGTAGAGTTAGCGTTAACGTCTTACTTTCCCCCAATAGTTCTGGGATCGCTGCAAGCTATTCTTGATGCCAGCCAAGCACCAGCCTGACTACGTCTACCTTCGGCATGTGCCCCTGCGGCGGATCCACTTGTTCACGGTGGTTCAAATTGTCTGCCTGGCCATACTCTGGATCCTGAAGTCTACTGTGGCAGCGATCATCTTCCCCGTGATGGTAGGCAACTCAGTAGACTGCCTGCCGTCTCCTGTTCTGGGAGAAGGCTCTGGTGTGGAGTGGTCCACCCACAAACTCAGGGGCCTGCTTTCCAAACTTCAGAGTTGTTTTCTACTCACTACAGAAAGCCACCTTCTGGCTAGAATGAGAGGCAGAGGCAGAGACAGAGACAGACAGACAGACTATGGCCTCATCTACACCAAGCAGGATGTGGCAGTATGAAAGTGGTATGAAAGCGGTATATAAAAGGCAGGAGCCACACGACCGCTTTTTAGCAGTATTGAAGTGCCCAGACAACTGTTGACACATCCTTTATCCCGCTTCCATCGTGCTATACCTGGCTTGGTGTAGATGAGGCCTCTGTTTCTATAGGCACTATGGGATAGATAGGAAGCCACACATCTGCAGAGTATCTTCTCGCCCTAGAACTCCTAAGAAAACTGCTTCTACCCAAGGGTTGGAAATTGCCAGCCCCACGTTCACTCTTTCTCGGGAGGTTTTGAGCAAGAATGAAAGAGCCCCTCTCTTTCCCTCTTCTCTCCCGTCCATGGCCCCATCACACTGCTTGTGGGACTGAGGGGGGCAGAGGGGTTGGGCTCATGCCTTGCAGCAGAATCCTCCCAACTCTCTTCTCGCTTCCACGTAAGCCCAATCTCTGAGCACGTGGCTGCCCTGTTCAGCACACAGTCAACCCCTAACTCGGTGCAGGTTGGCCTCTTTCATGGCAATTTGGAGGTCTCTGTTCGGAACTCCTGTTGAACTCTTTCCCCAGAACGGAAGCTCAAAGGTTTCAGGCACAGCTAGTGGTGGTGGGGATGTCAGATGATATCTTGTTTTCTCCTTTCAGATTTTAGCTTTGATTTTAGTCCGGAAGATGCTGGACTTTGTCTTTTCCCAACACGATCTAGCATGGATTGATAACATCATTCCTGAAAAGGATAAGAAGAAGGAGGACGACAAGAAGAAAAAGAAGAAGAAGAAAGGCAACAAAGGCGAGGATGACAGCAGTGAGGAGGTGCGTCCGTGCTGCTTGAGGGCAGGTGCCGTGGGGCTTTCTTGCCGTGGACGTGCCGCACGAGCCACAACCGTGGACCTGGGGCCTCTCTCAGCCAAGGAGCTGCTGCTTTCTGAAAAGCAGCCTTGTGAAGCTCCTGCATGTGGAATATTTGGGGTCCGTTTCCACATAAGCAGACTTCGAACTAATGCAAATTCAAAGGAGTCACGTGCAGCCGGTCACGCAGCAGTGTTTATCTGGCCCCGTAAATAGTGGCGGCAGGCGCTTACTTTTAAAAAACAACCCTGCAATTGCTGACAGGGCGGCTGTCCCTTTTGTTCCTGTAGTTGAATGTCAAGAGAGGGCTCCGGGTGAAGCAGCAGCTTGTCCCTTTTGGCACTTGTGCTGCAGATTTGAGGCTGCAATCCTAAGCACGCTTAGGATCCTAAGCAAACTAAGCACACTTACAAGAGAGTTAAAGCCCATTGAATCTCTTGCTTGAAGTTGCCCAGGATTGCACTGTTAGGCTATAGGAACAATCCACAGGAAACTTTTTTCCCACCAGCCCCATTAAAGACAAAAGTAGATCACATCAGCAGCTCTTTTGAGAGTTGGATTTCCTGTGTGATGCTACCTCTCATCATCATCATCATCATCATCATCATCATCATCATCATATATTTATTACCCGCCTCTCCCTTTGGATCAAGGTGGGGAACAACATTAGTTCAACAAATCAACACATCTTAAAAATTCTTGGTTTCACATTCATCTGGGTTGGCCTGCTGGAAAAGGCTAGTCTTTAAAGCTGTCTTAAATTCAGAGAGAGCGTTAAGTTTACGAATCTCCTCCGGCAGGCCATTCCACAGTCTGGGGGCGACAGAAGAAAAGGTCCTCTGGGTAATAGTTGTCAGAGAATCCTCTCTCTAGTAATAATTGTCTTTATGGGACTTTCTGGCCAAGATGATGAAAACATATTTGCATTACAAGATGAAAAATGCCACCATTTCTTATTGGGCAAATCCTGACCTCCTTGAACTTTGCTTCAAGGAAATGGCCAGTTTGTGAACCACAGTACTAATTTCTATTAACTGTGCACCACATAAAAGCTAATAGCTGGTAATTGACGAAGGTGTCTACCCAACACAGTGCTCTTGTGGGGAAAGAACATTTGAAAATTTGGTGTCCTACAGATTGAGAGGTCCACAGGATGCACTGAACATAGTTGAGGTAGTGGAGCAAAAGAATGAACAGCGGCCTGGATGCAGGAAGTTAGGCAGAGATGGGATGTTTGTTATGAATGAATTTAAAAAGAGCAATGATAACAAATCACTAAAACTTTTTGCTTCTTGCCACAAACTAATGGTCACCCTGTTCCATGCTCCCATGTTTGCCAGAACAGCATCTGGCAATATCCGGGACACAGGGCACTGTTAGGAAAGCCTATTTATTTGGTCAACAAACGTGGCAGTTTGTGTGTGTGCACACATGTGCGTGTTGAACGCAGTCTAATATATTGTATAGATGCATGAATTTCAAGTACATGCACTGAATGTAATGCATCGGAATGTGCATAAGATCATCAGAAGAGCCCTGATGCTGGATCAGACGGAGGGCCCATCCAGTCCAGCACTCTGTTCACACAGTGGCCCAACAGCTGTCGACCAGGGACCACAAGCAGGACATGGTGCAACAGCGCCCTCCCGCCCCCAGCAACTGGGGCACACAGGCTTACTGCCTTGGATACTGGAGGCAGCCCATAACCATCAGGGCTAGTAGCCATTGCTAACCTTCTCCTCCAGGACTTTACCCAACCCTCTTTTAAAGCCATCCAAATTGGTGGCCATCACTACTTCTTGTGTTAGTGAATTCCATAATTTAACTCTGGGCTGTGTGAAGAAGTCCTTCCTTCTGTTTGTCCTGAATCTCCCACCAATCAGCTTCATGGGATGACCCCACTGGGTTCTAGGGGGGAAATGTCTCCCTATCCACAGTCTCCACACCAGGCATAATTTTGTACATCTCTGTCATGCATACAATATGCAAATGCCCTCTAAAAATAGAGGTTCGGTTATTTAAATGAACCTGTCGTTAACCGAGTGTAATGGCAATTCTGTGCTCCAGCAATGAAATGCTTATCAAGTGCATGGTTTAGCAATTTGGCCGGGTTTTTTAATTTAATATGAGGTGTTTACTTTTAAGTTCCTCAAATATGCAAGAGGAAAGGGCCATTGCAGAAGTGCTTTAAATAAGTCTGGAGAGTGCTTTAGAAAAACAAAGGAACTGTAGCTTGGCTTACTTTCAATACAACGTATTTATTATTGATTTATTCATATCTATGTACCATTTCTGATGTATGCCAATCCTGAAGCGATTGACAAAAGAATAAATCCACACCAAGAAGGCCACACGCGCACTAGCAGCCTCCCGAGGCCAGTGCCAAGAGAGCTGGAGGAGCAGCAGCAGCGCAGTCAGGCCTGAACAGCCGGAATGCCAGGCTTCGCTTTCAGAGGAGGAGGAGGGTTAATGTGGCGCTTTGTGTGTTTTCTGTCAGCCTGAGTGTCGCAGCCATCGCAGTACAGTAAACTTGCATGTGTCTGTCCAAGGGGAGCTGTTCACTGCCTCTTTTTCCACTTTCCGCCCCCCCAGCCCAAGCCCCCAACTCCCTCTGTTATCACCATCCCATTGGAACCTGCCCCACCAGAGGCCCAAAACAGTATCCATTGCGTTTCCAGTAAGTAACACGCTCAGGTTCTATTAGATGTTCAAATAACAGCTAACTTGACAATCTAAAAACCTTTGCGCGTGATTGACTTACTACACAACACAAGAACCATGGAATGGAATTGGAAGTGTGCAAGAATGCATTTGTTCTTGTACGCATTTCCTGTCCATTTCACTTGGGCTTGCCGACATTGTGTTTTGTTTGTTCATTACTAATCAAACTAACCCATGGCTGATGCATAATTTGACTTCAAGTTGTAGCTTGCGGTGCATACGGTGGGGTGGGGTGGGATAGAGCCTTTGGGCAGTTTTGCGATATTCCCTACCTGCAACCTTCAAAGAAAACACTTTTTCTCTCATTTTTCCATTTTGCCTTGAAATTCATAAGTTTGTGGATTCCTTGAGTCCACATTTGCACCTTGCTCTCCAACAGGCACAGACGTTACAAGCGCTGGCATACCTCTTTAATCCCCCATGCAGGCCTGAGCTCTCGCTCTCGCTCTCGCTCTCGCTCGCTCTCACTCTCTGAGCACACCAGAAGGTGCTTCAGGTTGACATTTCAAGCTTGCAGTTTGGAGCAGTATCAGCATTCAGCTGACTCTTCCCCCAAAAAAAGGGATTTTCACCATTCAAAAACAACCTGAAGCCTCTTTTGTTTTGCTGACATTGGACAGAATCTTGACACGCAACCATCCTAATCAATGTGTGTTTCATAGCTTTGACTGAGGGATTCACAGCACGAGGTTCAGTTTGCACCACTTCCTGGGAAATGGAGGGTATTGGCTAGCACTTTACTTCCAGTTGCAGGAAAGCAACTTCTTCATTAGAACTTCTCAGTGAAATTAGGCCTCCTCATTTCCTCGGGAGTTCATACATTGGCTGGGAAGAGTTTGCTTTCCATGGTCTAGAAACTGGTTGGAGGAGGGGAATTTTGACAGAGAAAGGGTTAAGTACCCCTCCCCATCACCACCTCTCTATTCCATCTCCTCACCTTGAGCCGCTTTACCACCACCACCCACTCTTGCATGTAATATAAAGTTAGGCCCCATATCCTTAAGAGAATCTGGGGAAGAATTTTGAGAAATTCTCTATATTCCTCCACCGGCACATCCTCTGAGCCTTTTGGAGAAGGCATGGCCAATAAGATGTGCTCCCTCTGTGAGATGAGTTGAAGAGCATCCCCATGAGCAAAAAGTATAGGGGTTATTCAGGACTGTCTTCCGTACTATGCATATGTCTGACATACACACTTCACTTTTTTCCTGCAAGAAGGCTCCAGTTCAGTGGAGTCATCAGAGGCGGCCCTACCATGAGCAAGGTGAGAGGCAGCAGATTTTGGATGCTGTTACAGGTGGCAGCAGAGTGGGAGACAAATAGATCTGATCTTGCAGCAATCTTCACCAGGCAGTTATCCTGGCACAAGCTCTGTTGAGATGGTCAGGGACCCAGGAAGAGCATCCATCTCAATAAGGCTTCCACGGGTGAACTTCCTGGGGGATGGAGCCCTATGTTAATTACTGGAAGGGGGAATGCCGGCTGGATTTTCCATCTTGGGCACCAAAAGTTCTTAGTCTGGGCCCTGGAGATCCTGTGATGAGCTTACGGAGTTCTCACGTGTGTCAGTCCTCAATGACCACACACTCTACCCCAAAGAGATCCCAGTGTCCAAATGACCAGGGATGGGGGGAGGGGAGCCACCTTAGTTGATGGCTTTCTAGACACTGTGTTTTAGAAGGCTATGGTGGCAGGGGCAAAACTGAGCCAAAATTGATGGAGGAACTTGTGGAGTTCACATCCTTTGCTTGAACTATTCCTTCCTAGAAAGAATGTGGTCAGTGAGGAACAGAGGCACCTTGGCAAAGAGTCATGGCACTTTTACAAACAAGTGGTTCTCTGGGCATTTCCTTTTGCAAGCTTTTCTCTCTGTATGTCCTTTGTCTCTTCGTTTGTTATTTTGTTCTTTCTTTATCTTGAATCAGTTTCATATACATCTGTGTTTCCTTCCAGGAAAGAGGTCTTCCAGTTGGAGTTTTGCATTCTGATTCCTCTCCTAATGGTTCAGACCTCGATCGCAGGTAAATGGCACATTTAATAGGAAGATAATTCAACTTATCATTTTTCAGATTTGGGCAGCTACATATATGTAAAATGACAGGGAGACGAATTGCTTAAAACAGCAGGAAATGGGTTTATAAAGTTGCTTTAACAACAGGAATGTTGTCATTACTATTATCATTGTTAATAATCAAAATAATACTTGTTAATCATTTACAAAGCACTTTGCTTGACCTCACAATATCGTGGGCAGCCCTGTCACATCTGCCTGCACTGGAATTATCTAATATTGCAGCAGTGGGGGGAACCTTCATGACCAGAATAGGAGCTTCCCTCCCCATCAGAAACTTCCATGAACACTGAAGGTGTCCAATATCAGAGGTAGTAAGCCTACAGTATGTACCAGTTGCTGGGGAACCTGGGTGGGAGGGTGCTGTTGCACTCGTAACCTGCTTGTGGGTCCCTGGTCGACAGCTGCTTGGCCTGTGTGTGACCAGAGTGCTGGACTAGATGGACCTTTGGGCTGATCCAACATGGCTCTTCTTATGTTGTTATATAAGGTTTGTACAATAAGAACAGCCAGGGGGTCCTGCTGTAGCTGGATCAGGCTCTATGCTAGGAAAATACAGGGACGAATCCAATAGGTGCGCCAAGAAAGAAAGCTAATGGGCAAGCGTAAGGGTTTTAGTCCCAGTTTGGGATCAGGGAACAAGAGGAATGGTCAAGATACAGCATTTCTCTGCATGAGTGACTTATTGCACACTCACGCTTGGGCACTCATGGAAGTTTGCTGGTCCTTTACATGACACTGACAGCCTCCAGGACGTCTCCTGCACTTCTCCCGGTAATCTCATTTAAAAAGAGAGAGAGAGAGAGAGAGAGAGAGAGAGATAATGCACTATTAAAATTATTGTGCAAAGTTGGCGAAGTACTATAATTCCACACTAGATGGCACGGTTTCATTTAGCATTGCCCAGAGTGGAAGTTTTCAATTCAAAATCTCATTCACGGTCTAAAGAAGCAGAGAGATTGGAGAAAAAGAAAGCCTGGAAAGGATGCAGGGGGTTTCCTTAATGTAGAGATGTTCACATGTAATGGTCATGGTCAAAGCACAGTATTACCAGGCAAGTAGGTGGTCTCCAGAAGAGAAGTCTGAGATGCAGTCAAGGTCAAAACCTAGGAGAGCAGTCAAGCAGAAAAGGAGTCCAAAAAGCGAAGTTAAGCAGGAGCCCAGAGGTCAGTAGCACAGAGGTTCAAACACAAGACAGGGTCAGGGAAACAGAAGTCTCAAGCTGAAGGTAAGACATTATTCCAGCAATGGCTAAACTGCAATGGAAGGCTCACATAGCCAGAGCTTCCTCAGTATCGCCCAAGGCTCAGCTGCAACTCATTATAAGCCCTCTGGCAAAAGTCCTGCCTATGATGAGGACTTGCCCTGGGAGTCCTTTCCTCTTGGGGAGTCCTCCTTTGTAATCAAGCACTTCTTCCTCTTGAAGGAGCCCTATTGGTTTGCCTCTTGAGGCAGCAATGTTCTAGGTGGCTAGGTGATCACCCAGCCTCTGCCTGGAGCCCCCTCCTCCTGCAGGGCTGGACGCACGGTCAGCTCCCCTGAGGGCCCAGGTTCCCCCGGTTCTCTTGAAACGGGAGGGTCCTTGGTGCCGTCTGTCGCAGAGAGCTCTAGCTCCGAGGAGGAGGAGGAGGAGGAGGATTCCTCCAGCGGGGGCCTGGCAGCCATGCTAGATGAGACCAAACATCCATCTAGTCCAACATTCTGTTCACACATGGGCCAACCAGCTCCTGTGGGAAACCCATCAAGTAGAACATGAATGCAGTGGTGCAATAGCATCCTCCCTCTCATGTTTCTGTTGTACATAGAAATACTGCCTCTGATACTGGAGACAGCACAGAGCCATCCACACTAGTAGACATGGATAGCCTTCTCCTCCATGAATTTGTCTAATCCCACTTTAAAGCCATCCAAATTGGCAGTCATCCAGCAGCTTGTAGTGGTGAATTCCATAGTTTAGCTATGCACTTTGTGAAGAATTCCCTTTTTATCTGTTCTGAATCTCCTACCATTGAGCTTCATGGGATCACTAGTATTATGAGAGGCTGGGGTGGGGGGAGTCCTCCTATCCACTTTGTCCACACCAGGCATGATTTTGCACACCCCTCTCAGGTCTCCCCTGATTCCTCCTTTTTCAAAGCTAAGCAGTCTCAAGCGTGGCTGTCCAGCTGCCTCATGAATGCTTCTAGTGTGGGAGAGCCCACAACCCAGGGCTGGTGCCAGACTATTTTGCGCCCTAGCAAGGCAAGCTACTTGCACCCACCCACCCACCCACCCAAATTGCCAACTTCGATTTTTAAGAACAGAAGTTTTGAAGAAGAAGAAAAAGCACAAAACTTGAACTTATGTTTTTTCTTAAAACAGCTAGTTTGTATAAAACTGTGACCCTTAAAGGTCAAAACTGCGCCCCTTTGAAGTCTGCGCCCTGGGCAACTGCCTAGTTGGCCTAATGGTAGCACCAGCCCTGCCACAACCTCCCTAGGAAATTGGTTCCATTGTCATACTGCTCTAACAGTCAGGAAGTTTTTTCTGATGTCCAGCCGGAATTTACCCCCCACACTGCTCAGTCCTAACTCAAGTTCATTAATGAACAAGTTGAACAGCACTGGTCCCAGTACAGATTCCTCTCTGCTTTCTGTTCTTTAACCAGTTTCTAATCCATAAGAGGACCAGACTTGGACTTCTCCTCTTATTCATTCATTTTCATTTCATTTCTATATTGCCAATAACCCAAGCTGCCTGGATGGTTTACAAAGATTACAACCTCCAAAATAAAAATATTAAAAACATGAATATACAAAAATTAAAACCAGGTAAAAACAGTTGCAATAAAATAGCAGGACCTGATAAAAGACAATTGGCATTAAAAACCCCATCATATGCTGTCAAATGTCTGAGACTGAAGTTCACTGGAGGACTTTGGGCCAGGCACTCACTCTCAGCCTCTGCTATGGTACTTCACAGAGTGCTCGGGAGGCTGAAATGGAGAGGATCACGGCCACTGCCTTGGGCTCCTTGGAGGAAAGGCAGAATACAAAAGGAACAAACAAACAAGAAGTTGCATTGGCGGTATCAGGAGGGAAAGTCTGAATTGTTAAGTACTGGAAACATTTCTGGGCGTTGAAGAGATCAGCTTCACTTGAATTAGGGTAGATCCAAATGGTGAAATAGCCAAGGGTACGGATGAACAGCATCAATCAGGATACGGAAACCCCAGGCAGCTTTGGCTGTGTTTTGAGCAACCCACGTTTCTGGGAAAGGTGCTATTAAAGGAGTCGTTTGATAATATCAGCCACACTTTGCAAACCCAACCTTCCTGGAGCAGTGCCAACTTCAAGTTTTGGGGGGCCCTTGGGCAAGGGACCCTCCAAGAGTCCGCCCTCCATGACTCTACCTTCTCACCACTATCGGCCAGGTTCACGTGATTGTGGGGGGAACAACTGCAGGATGGGTTGTTCCCCCTGCCCCTGGGTGTGCCGCTCACAGGGCCAGCATTTAGCTAATTATCCGAGCTGAGCTGCAAGTTGCCATGTTGTCTGAACCCAACACAGTGATCACTTCTAACACACTCACCCAAACCCCTACCACAAGCCATGGGCTATGAGGTGTGTTAGAGGTCACCCCTGTTGCATTGCATACCGGGTTCAGATGATACAGCCACCCACAATGTGGCGTGAGCAATTAGGTTAATGCTAGCCATGCAGTGGCGAGGACAACAACCCATACTGTGTTGATTCTTCCCCCACTGATGGTACAAACACGTTCTTTGATACTAGCAGCTATTGCTCCTTATCTTCTTTTTCATCCTTGGTTCCACTTGCTTGCTTGCCAGGTGGAGAGCCAATCGGCCGTGGCGTCTGCTCCTCACCCCCCCCCCTTATGGGCGAGAACGGAGAGGCAGGTGAACAAGCAGGTTGCCATGGTGAAGAGCAGAAGCAACTCCAGGGAGCTCTTGTCACTGGGGCCCTGCTGGGGTGTGGGCTCTAGGCAGGTGCCCAGGCCGGCCAACCCTCGATGCCCTCAGAATGGCACTGGGAAGGCACTTGTATTCTTCCATTCTCTTCACCAAAATGTGAACTGACATCGCTGGTCATCATGAAATGCCTGAGTTACAGGGAATCCCAGAGGGTCTTAGTGATTGGATGTTCATTATCTCCCAGAGTCCCTCACAAAGGGGCCCCAAACATTTATGTCTTGCAATCACAATGCTTACTCAAAGAGGTTCATCAGACGAGTGTTTCATCACACGCTTGCGATGTGCGTAATGACGTTGCCCACCTCCCGCTCGCAAAATACATACACACACACACGCACACACCAAAAAATCCAACTTTTTTAAAAGAAAAAAAGGAACGGGCTGCAATCTCCTGCTGTGTGGAGGAAAAGCAATGCAATTAAAATGGCCATGTGGTCTTTGTTTACTCCCTTTCCTCTCCTGGCGGAAGAGGAAGTAATGAGAGACAAACCCGGGGAGGGGGGGCAGAGAAGCGACAGCAAGGAAACACATCCCCCCCCCCCCATGTGATGATGCTCACAGTCTGGCCATGGTGGAAGATGAATTTCAGATGAGTCTGGACAAGATAGATATTACAAGTTGGCAAGCTTTAAGATTTAGGGGGTTGAGATTTTGGTGATTAGAATCTCATCGCTGATGAAGTTCCGCTTTTGGGGGCCTGCAGGAGCAAGGAGAACACAGGGCTGGGATGAGAAAACCCAGGGCAAGGGGAGGGAGGCTTGGGAGCCAGCTGGGCCTTGGCAGCCTGCCTCTAGGTTAAGGCTGCTGACTTCTGAAGAGTTGTGGGGAAAGGGTGCACTTTCTGAGTCACTTTGGCATGATGGTCTGGCAAGCTGGAGGTTCCAACGAGGCCCAGGAAGAGGGAGAACTGCTGACACTTCACATACTGATCTGAATTCCTTAGCTGCCAGGGCCTAGGTCTACGATGAACTTCTAACTCCATCCTACCTGTTTTTCTTCCAGTATTACACTTCACCTGAAGATTTCCTGCCCATCTTCTCCTGCATTTAATTACTCTCGAAGCCCGATCTGTGCTGTGCCCCAGGTGAAGATAGAGATGGAGTCGGATTATGAAGATACTGACACAGAAAAGCATCCTCGGGACATGGGCAGTGAGACCACGCTATAGTCCCAGTTGTGCTTCCTTCGCTATAAACAAACACAGAACTGGGCTTTTTTTTCTATGTGACAGACAAAGGGGATCACTGAGCTCCGTGCCCTATTCCTCTACTAGAGAATTTAGCATGTGAAAACTAGATTATGTGTGGAATTCCATCCTGTTTCATCAGGCCCAGTGATGAAATCCTTAATCTCCATCTTAAGATCTACCCAAACAACATGGAAATGGTACTTCAGGACTACAGAATCTGTGGGAACAAAGGAACATTAGAACTGCAGGCAGCTTTAGCTCTTTGGGTGCAGGAATTGCCTCCTCTGTGGACTTGGACATCTTCAGTTGTGTGACCGTTGAGATGTTCCAGAACTCTACACCAGTTCTTTCCAAGTTGAACCTTGCTGCACTTTTTTGCAGAATTCCTGTGGATTTCAATGAGACATCTCTCAATGCATCGTGACTTTTTCCTTCCTTCAGTAGCTAGGCATTTAAATTGTTCCAGTTCTGTGGGGAAATTGCCTGTCAAGCATAGTATTACAAAAGCCAGGAGGAGGAAGAAAACTCAAGTTTCCATCGTTCAGTGGCAGCAGGTATCTCTACGCTGAAATCCTGCAAGCACTTATTGTCTCAGGCCAAGCAGCAACAGGATCCAATTACAACAAAGCATAGAATCATAGAATAGTAGAGTTGGAAGGGGCCTATAAGGCCATCGAGTCCAACCCCCTGCTCAATGCAGGAATCCATTGAGGAATCCAGCAGATTTAGGCTTCTGACTGTAGGGCTGCAGGATGAGGGAAGTAAAGCTGAATCCCCAGGGCTTCTCTGGATTTCTCAGTGAGGGATACCGGCTACACTATGGGAGGGGTATTTCTGTATCTGCTGGAAAGTTCCCCAACTTGGATCCCAGAGGAGGGCTCTATTCTCCTTGTTGATATTTGAAGACTGATTACATTCCTCAACCTTTTCTCTAAACTATACCTGCTCAGTTCTTCCGTCTTCTGCTAGTTGCATCACGTGGACACTGAGAAGTGATCCTTAAGAATAGCAAGGTACTGTGTTGGGCAAGAGGGGTCAATGTATCATACCTGCATGCTAATGCAGAGCTGCCAAAATCCTTTGCATGTGCAAAAGGAGGGAGGCGCTGGCTCTGGTGCTGCTGAGAAGATTCTTTATTTTTTATTTTTCTTGTTAAAAAGGGTTTTTTTTAAAAAAAAAAAACTTCACAAATAGCCCAACGTTTTGGATGGTGACAATCCTTCTTCAGGGGCTGTATTTAACCCAGAATATATATGTGTATTACGGTAGTATTTAATTACAAACTAATAAATATGCATAACCAAATACAACAAGGACAATACCATTACGTAAGAGTTGTTAAAGCATTGCGATATTTATCTCTATAGGATATTGACATAAAGACCTGAAGGAAACCATCTAATGCATTGAAGACATTTTTAATTTAATCTGAAGGAAACTTTTTAACAAGAAAAATAAAAAATAAAGAATCTTCTCAGCAGCACCAGAGCCAGTGTCTCCCTCCTTTTGCACATACTTTTGGTGCTTCTCCCTCCAACCCATTTTTAAAATTCCTTGCAAGCCATTAGTAAAGGTGCTTTAGGGCTCTGTTTGCCTTGGCACCCAGGTACTCCGGACTTCTACATTCAAATCTAGTGGATTTGCCATGCTCCACTGTTAGTTAAATAGTAATGGCCAAAGAGCATGATCATTATTTCAGTCGTCTATTTTCCCCTAAAAAGATAACAATACAAAATGTCTTAATGTTTTTGTTCTATCATCTCTTGCTGTATTATACATGGACATCAACAGGGATCAGGGAAGGGGACGCGCTTCATCTCCCTCTGGTGGGACTTTAAAGATTGGCCTGTATAAAGTAGGGATGGAGGGATCTGTCAGTCTTGGTTTCACCAAAATTGTCAGCTTTTTGAGGTCAAGCTAGTTTTATCCTCTTTCCACATGAGGTTGCAATTATTATTATTTTTAAAAAAGGCATATGCATATTTTGGAACGTATGCATTATTGTGCAGTTTTAAATATATGCATTTTGGAATGCATACACCCATTCAGTAAACATGGCTGTGTGCATTTTGGAAACGTACACATTTTTGTTTGCACATTTTTCAAATATATCCATGTAAAACATTATTTTGTTTTGCAGACTGCATTGCAAGGTTGGAAAACTATGGATTTCCAACCACAACTTGCATTCAGTTCCATGTTTGGGTGTAGGAGATGCAAATTGTACAAATCAGTAAAAAAAAAAAAAAACCACCAAGGAACCTTGATACATTTTCTCACACATCCCTGCTATATTCCATTTGGAAACAGGTAGTTTAAACATCATCATTTGGCAGAAAAGTTTTACCTTTACCCTACTGTCTCATTACAGCACATGATGGCCACAAGAAGACAGGCAAATGGTTAATAATCACAGGCTTGTAGTCCTGAATGCTTTGGCATGGTTCAAATTAAAATTATATTTGACAAGTACTATACAAATATTTCAGAAACCTTGGTTGTCGCCACACGCGGACGCCCCACTATCTGCCAGAATTGCCAAATTGTTGCATCCCAGTATTTGTCTCATCCCATGATTTTTCCGCCCTAATTTGTGGAGGTTGTGAGGCTTTCTAAGAAGTTCTCCCCTTGCACAGTCTGCCAGTTTTATTGCTTCCTGTTCAGAGAAACTGAAGTGTGATGAATCAGCTTCTGTACCAGGATGGAGAGGGGACTTTAATTACTGGTTCTTTTGTATCATTATTTTCTTTTCTTATATTTATAGTGCAATAGCGCAAAAGAAAAGAAAATGCAAAGCAACCAGTAATTAAAGCCCTGCCCGAATAGGAGTTTAGTAATGAAGGGGCAATTCATCACCAATCTGAAGAACCCATGAAACCCATGGAGCTGGCAAGGAGGGGATTTCATCACGCACGGGCAGTTTCATCCAGGCACTTCACATGTCCGATTTGTTTTTTGCTTGGTCATCGTGCAGCTCATTTATGAGAAAAGTGCTTCTTACTTTTTTTAAAAAAAAGACTACAGAAGAATGGAGTTTGGCCTTCAATTGTAATTATTTGGAGCTTGTTGATAACCACAGCATACATTTCAGCCTCCTGCTTCTTTGCGGAGTTTGCACCAACTGAATCATTTCTGTCCAAGTGTTCAGTGATTCATTTAGAATGGGTTGGTTTTGTTTTTTATAAGGACCCTAATTTGTACTTGCCAACTATTGATACTAATCTCTCCCTTAGGAGTATTATGATCTCTGAAAAGTTCTGCTGGAAGAGTGACTGAGATCAAGCTTCTTGTTTTTAGATGCAAATGGCCTTATCCATATTTTTGGGAAATCCTGAATGAAACTCCACTTACCTTAAAATAAGGGAAGATGCATGGAAAGTAGAAATAAATAGATTATCAAAACAAAATAACTAGTAAAGAACCCAATGATACTTTTTCTTCCTCTGGGACTCGCAGGAGATTACATTTTAGATCTTCTCTGTCTGTGCTTTCAGGGTATGCTCCACCTCCACCATCACACTGATAGCCCCCCTCTGCCATCTGATGAAGTCTTTTCGCACCCTCTTCAGTTCTTCATTCTCCATTCAGGTTCACAAAATAATTGGAGAAGTAGCTGAAGGTAGTGCAGGCACAAATGGAAGTAGGATCAGTCCAGGCTGTCAAAGGGCATTAACCACTTCCTATCTATAAAAGCCATCTTGCTACTATAGTATAGAAGAGATAGAAAATTTGCTTAGTTCCTGAACGGGCCTTGCTAGTAGGCATGGAGAATGAGCCAATCTGATCAAGGATGGCCAACAATGAAGAGGAAGAAAAACTAGCAAGGGCCTCCGGCATCCGTTCTCTGGAGCATAGGAGGAACCTGTTTAACAGGCAGTAGTGACTAAAGCAGAGGATTTCTAAGATGAGGTAGACCTGCCTGACCGTGACCCAACACTCATGTGGTTCTAGCTGTTGCACATAACTGACGAATTTTAAACGGTCTTTGTGCAATGCCCTGAAAACTAATATGAAAGATCGTATTTGAACAAATACAAGCCCAGTTTTCTTAAGTCATGTTAAACCTCTACCATTGCTGCATTTGGGGTATCTGGTCCTAGTTTACTTTGGCCCTTAAAGCCTCAAATTTCTCACTACTGTGTTTATTAGAATTATATCCCTACCATTTCAAAATTGCTATGCCACCTCCCTAAACTGTAAAGTATCACCATGGATAATATAATTGTTGCTTTAGAGTATGACACATTCTATGAAATGTGCCGCTTCTAGGGCACATTTTAAAGACATAATGGTCGCCATTTGCTTGGATCACTATCTATAAAAGTGAATCAGGAGCTATTCCAACTAACAGTGGAGCCTCACCCCTCTCCTCTCCCCCCCCCCCCCAAGAATCCTTTTAGCTCTGAGAACATCAACACTGGAGACTTGTAAAGGGCAAAGGGATAAATACAATCCACTTCCCTGTGGAACCCAATTGGCTGATGTTGGAAAGAGAATGCAGGACAAGATTGGACGTTGGTTGGCTTATCATAGAATCATAGAACAGTAGAGTTGGAAGGGGCCTACTCTTCCTATTTGAACAAAATGCCATTGGCCTTTTTGGTTTAGGGAGAAATCCTATTGCCCCTAGATAGCGTCTGAGAGGCCATAGGAGATTTTGGATTCCCAACCCTGAGCTTGGAGATGGGAATCAGAGCGCCAGCCTCACACACACACTCCACACAGTGGCTGCCTCTCCAAGGTCAGGGACACCACCTAAGAGAGGGTGAAAAAGGGGTGATTCAGTGAGTGGGCAGGAGACAGGCCAGGATCCAAGCTACATGGGGCTCCTCCAGCATCTGTCCCTTCTCCAAGACTTTCACTAGAAAGGCAAAACAACACATCCAGCGAAAATGCAGGGCAGAAGGACGAGGAGGGCGGCAAAGATCACCTTCACTGCTTCTCCCGCCCTGCATAGGATGCTCATAAACCTTTGTTTGGGGGCTTATGAACATCGGTGAAGCAACCCATAGGATTGCACCCTTAAAGGATTTTTTTTCCTTCTAAAGAAAATATAGTTTTGCAACACAACTTAATTTACAGTTACTTTCTTGTCCTAAGGTGTTAAGAATACTTGAGTCTTGTTAAAATGCTCTAACAAAACATATTTTACTTCTAAGTAAGGCTCTTACCTATTAGAGGCTTCTGGCCTGCTAAATATTTCACCTGGTCAAAATTTTAGTATGAACAGTTACTGGTTTCCCTTAACTTTGTAAATCAACAACAACAGTTTATTGCGTCAATAGACCATTCCAGCAAATAAAAATTTTACATGCAAGCAAACTGAACATACCATTTACAATTAAAAATCAGGCGATCATAGAAGATCTAAAAGAAATGGCCAAGTTCAAAAACTTGGCCACTTGCTCAGTAATTGATTTGTCTATATTACAAAGTAAAAGAGACGTTAAGAATTCAGTTGGGTGACCAGGATAAGATTGTAAAATAGGGTTTAGAAGATAGTTTCTAGCCCCTAGATAAAATCTACAAAACAGGAAAACATGAGATACAGTTTCCACTTCACTATTGTTGCAGGGGCAGCATCTGTTGAGCACTGGAATTTTATTAAATCTGCCCTCCAGAAATTTGGAGGGAAGGACATTAAGTCTGGCTAATGAAAATGCTCTCCTGTATTTAGGAATAGTCAACCAGCGTAGATAAGGCATCCCATCTTTACAAAAAGAGGCTGGTAGTCCTAGGGACAGGGGGGGAACATGGGCCCCGTGCAGCACTCTGAAGGACTTGCATATCTATATCAAGCAGCCTCTATTTCACTGCAGATTTGGCACTAGCTAAATCCCTTGATAGTAGCATTTGGGGGGATAGGCCTACAAACTTGATTTTACTAGTCATGGCCTTTGACCAAGGGGATTCAAAGTGGTCTAACAGAATCTTAGGTACTAGACAATTAGATGGAGGTGCCAACTTACAGCGAAGCCAAAAATGGATAACATGGATCCAGGCCAGGCAATTAACAGAATTCAGACCAACTTCTAGTTTAAGAGCAGCTCCAGAAACACACTTGGGAACACCAAATACCATCCTAAGAAAAGAAGACTGAATACCCTCAAGGGAGGATTTAGAGCACGGGAACCAAATTGGTGCCCCATATAAAATCTGAGGGATGATTTTGGCTTTGAAAACCTGGACAGCTGCCGGAATGAATTTCCCGCCCCTTGTAAAAAAGAAGCGAGTAATTGCACCTAGTCTTAGAGTGTTTTCCCTGTTCTCTCCAAGAGATGGTTTCATGGAACCATATACCCAAGTATTTATAGGAGCCCACTTGCTCAATCGTGGAGTTCTCCATGGCCCAAGAAAATCTAACCTTGCATTTGGAAAACACCAATACCTTAGATTTAGTATAATTAATGGAAAGCAAGTTTTTTGAGCAGTAGTTTGCAAAGCCGCACAGCAATCTCTTGAGGCCCATCCTGGTCTGAGAGATCAGAACTGCATCGTCTGCATACAGAAGCAGAGAAACTTTAGTGTTCTGTATCTTAGGTGGGTGGGACGGTGAGGGCTCCAATGCGTGGGGGAGGTCTGACAAATACAAATTAAATAATAAAGGTGCGAGCACACAGCCTTGTCTTTGTAAATCTTGAAATGAAGTTAAACAAAAGAAAAACTTGAATTTTTGTTATTTGGATCAAGTACCAATTACCTGCTGAATGCAAAGAAAATAAATGCAACGGTGTTATGCTTGGGCAGCAACCAATCACTTCTTGTTGCAATACCCATTTGAACTTGAACATGGCCTTTGTAGATTTCCCTCTCGCGTTTTGTACCGGCACCATCTGCAGCAGTAGCCCAAGCCTGCTATGGTGGCAGCGTTTAGTCAATTTTAGGCTATTTTTACAAAACTGTATGATTAGGAGGCGCAAATCAAAAGGGTATTTGTAGGTGCCAAGCATTCCATGCACCTGTGCTTGTGCAATCTATGAAGCCCAGTGTGACTTGGCACTACAGTTCTCAATGCCATTTTTATATATAATTACATATATTCATACCAGTGATTTCCACAACAATAAATTTGCAGCCCTAGAGTATTACCAGTTTGCTACTATAGTAACAATTTGTATTCTAATAAATGGATGAAACTCTTCTGCTTGTGATGTGCTTATGAAAAATCTTATTCACCTTGCAGCCTTGGAAGCCAATCCAACATTTTGCTAAAGGTACCAAAGCCTCCAATTGACCCAACTTTAAATTACCGTAATACAGTTAATAGGGTAGCATTTTTGACTGGGTTTGACAACATAACCCATGATGGCTTAATTAAAGATCATGGCTTATCCTGTCACCTGGAGGGTATCCTGTCACCTGGAGGGAGTTTTTTTTTAATCCACAATGGTTTATTTGGCCAAAATAAACCACTCTGATAACCCAGTCTGCAAAGGGGGTTATTTAAACCCATCATGGGTTACTCACAGCTAATTATTTTGGCTAGCTACAGAGCTGTGCGGCAAGAACAGTCAAAACAGCTATGGCTCTGCTGTTCGCTGGCTTACTGATTTGGAAAATGTTAAAGTGACCAAGCCAGCAGTGTAGAGTCGGCAAGCTCTGAAACTTGATCCAAATCCTGCAAAAAAAGCCAACCTCACACACCCCGAGTTATAGGCATCTCCCGCTTTTTGGTGCACCTGGGATTTTGGCTTTTACAATTAGTGCTGGATTTTCATAGTACATCAGGTGCCTCCTTAACAGAGGAGGCATGAGATGAGGTTTGGTACTAATCCTGCAAACTGCCCCCCTCCAGGTGTTATAGGCATCTGCCCCCTTTTGGTGCACTGGGTTTTTATAGCACATCACGTGCCGCCTTAGTAGAGCAGGCTGGCTATGAGGTTTTGTCCCAATTCTGCAAACCTCCAAGGTGTTCTAGCCACTTCCTACTTGAAGGGAGGTTCCTCTCCTTGGTGAGTTCATTTACACAGTGGTTGGTGGGGGATCAGGTACCTCCTGAGCGGGAGAGGCCGTGTAGGAAGTTTTGTCCCATTCCTGCATACCTCCAGTGCTTCAGAGGTGAAACAGCACCGCTGCTTGGGCCGAAGGACTGCAGCAAGACAGGTGACGGGGTGGGTGGGGCGAGTCAAATTTCACGCAGTAGCTTAATAAGCTACTCTTAGTCTTGCATTTGTCTGATTGTGTGGGGGATAACAATAGCTTATTTCCAAAACAAGCTACTGTGAGTAGCTTATTAACCCATCATGGCATAAAGGGATATCTAAATGCAGCCTGCATCTCTGTAAAAGAAGACATGGAACCCTTATAATGCCTGCTTTCAGAGGACATGAAAAACTCAAAGGCTTACAAGTGATATATGGATCGTTTTTATTCCAACACATCCTGCAGTATTTATTAACTGCCAACGTAACGACTAAGCAAGCTTCAATAGGCATGGAGAACCTCACCCAAGTTTATAATGTTATGACTAAGTGTTGGCTAGCTTTAAGACCATTCCATATTTTTTAAAAAATGTGTGGGATTGGAGTACTGAAACAAGCTATAATCTGCTTTGTTAGAAGAGCTACTAAAATTACATATAAATAAGGCTTTGTAGAAAATACTAGTAACATCTGACTCCAGAATAGCTGCATTATAATCTTAGCAGTCAACATAGTATCTCTTGGGTTCAGTTGAGGTCGATTAGTTGACATTGCATCACGTACCCACTAAAACATTTTGTTCTATGCACACATATTCTTGGCCCTTTGTTACACCTCCATGCTGGATTTTAAAGATAATATTCATCCTCTGCGTTCTAATCACACACTTGGCTCCCACACTTCAATGGAGCAATTTAAATTGTAGGAGCCATACAGAACGCACTGCATCAGACACTTTGCCTTGGAACACAACTGCTTTAAATAAATATTCCAGCATGACTCTTCAATGAATTTTCCATCCAATAAATAAACATTGCATTGCTTTTGGCCTGTGGTTGGGGGGCGAGGGGAGGCGATTCGGAATGTTTCTGGTGCCACTAGAAGTCCAACATTAAACACTCAGTGCTTCAAGCTCCTGGGGCCTCAACATCTTCTTTGCAGCAATGATGGTGTTTTTCATAAGCATAGCAACTGTCATGGGGCCGACCCCACCAGGGACTGGAGTGATGTAGCTGGCTTTCTGCTTTACTCCTGAAGAAAGGAACAGAGAACGTGTAGTACAGAGACAAGGGAAGCCCATCCTCATCAAGGCTGGGGGGGGGGGGGCTCTACACCCAATCTGTGAGCACCAGCTGCCCCCGGGCAGTCACAGTTCTGAGTCTTTAAGTCACAAGTTATGCATAGTTGCCCACATTTAGTGTTTGGCAGAATTTGCTCAGCCTCCACATTTCTGGTTTCCAAAGACTGATTTTTTGTGGGAATGGCTACAGTAATAAGGAAGTGAAAAATTAAGAAAATGACAAAGTCATGTGGAGCTAGTAGGGCAAAATAACTGATTGGAGAGATTATAAAGCTGCCCAAGGCACTAGTGTCACTCTCCTGACCACTGGAAATCCACCCCACAATTTTTCCGGACTAATAATACACATGTTCTTGAGCTGTTTGCCAAACCACAAAAGCTCTCTCTCTATATATATATCTCACAGATTCCATCATCCTATAGATATTCACAATCCTAATGAACCTCCACTAATTCCAAACCTGGCTTGATTCAGGACTCTGCAGCTCCTTCTTATTCTTCACTTTAAGCTCCTGCAACGGAGCACTGCAGTGCAACCAGCTTTGGCAGGCGTGCAAGACATGCAAGACATGAGCTACAGGCAGTACTGCAAGCCTACCTGACAATCCCCAAGACCCCCCACAAAGAAAGGGAAACCATCCTACAGGCTCTATATTTCCTACCACATAACCTTCATCCCTAGAGGATCCTAGGAAGAGGTCTTCTACTGCAAGAACCATAGAGCCCGTTCTTGCCACCTTTTTTCTAAAAAGGTCCAGCTCGTAGAGTGTGTGATGTCAGGATGCTTCCGCAACAGAGTGGATTAAAGGGAGATGGGCTGAGACCCAGGATTCCTGGAGGGTTTGGGAACAAGTTTCTGGGAGGAGCATCGGTTTTATCTGATCAAAGCAGGTGCTGGTCCTCTGACATTTCCTTGGGCAGGAGCTGGAATTGAGTAGTGTGGGGACCTGGGGATGAATGGCGCTTTGCACATAAGTGGATGTGAATGTGCAGGCACACACAAGTGGCCTCCTGCCACGCCAGCAGACATCCAACGCCCCCTTGGCACCACAAGGGTTGTGCACCCTCCCTGTGCTATAGTTTGGGTAAAGTAGGCCTCTTGTGGGGCAAAAGGGCAGAGCCGGAAGACAAATTACTAAGTGCAGTTTAAGCTTTCTCTGCTAGCTATAATTGACATAGTGGCCTACAATAGGAATTCTGGGCAGATCGCCAGGCCTATGCTATCCAACACACTGGCCAAATCTAAGTTTTGCTCACTCATGCAATATGCAACCTAGTTAAAGCTAGCTGAGTTTGTTTTTACAGCCCAGTAACTCAATAGCAAGCTGTATGTAGCAGGCCTTTGTGCTACAACTTTTAATAAGTTGAACTCTTGCCATAAATTACTGAAACAAGGTCACAAGCAGGACTCCAGTCTATACTGTCACCAGTACACTGAATTCAAACTCCACAGCCCACCAGCTGCTTCATCCAACCCAGAAGACGCAGGATGAAGTTACAAGGAAGAATTACATTTCTTTTTTTGGCAACATATTAAGTGACTAGATATATTCTGCATCAAGCTCATTCACTGCCTTCTGGAAAGGTTATGCAGCTTGTTCAAAGCTACAGCCTTCTCAAGGATAGCTGAGGTACCATATCTGCCTAACTCAAGGAAATTGCAGTTGACATGCGGCACAAGGAATCTTATTCTCCAGCCCTTGAAAATACCAATCTCCTTCCATACCTTCAAAATCCACATCTCCGACAAGTTTTGGTTTTGCAGTAACAGGGTCCTGAACTCTGTTTATGCCAACATCAATAACTGCAGCTCCCTCTTTGATCATATCAGCTGTAATCAAATTAGGAATACCTGCAATTAAGCAAGACCAGAGTCAATATGTGATAATTCACCGGCTGCAGCTACAAAACCCAAGACCCATTTCCAGTTCCTAGGTTTGTGACTTCAACAAACAGTGCCCCCACCTCCCCATGCAAGGAAATCAGCTCGTGCAATTCCACAGGCAGAGGCTCTGCCATCAGAATCCTACAAGACCACCGCCACCACCCCTGGCAGAATTATTCTTAGTACCACCACCACCACCACCACCACCACCAGCAGAGGAACGGCAGTTACGTCCGTCAAGAGCTTCTGCTTTCAGCCCCCTTTGCTTGAACAAGGCACTCGGGATCTTACCTGCAGCTGCAACCACAATATCAGCAAGAATTGTGTGCTGTTTGAGCTTTTCTTTTGGAGTGAAGCGGTGAGAGATTGTTACTGTTGCATCTCCTGAAAAGAGTAGTTAACAGCGAGAATTATGCTCTGGGCCTCCTGGCAGCCATATTAGAGGCTGAGCAGAAAGAAGAACTGAATCTACCGACAGATCTCTGGGTGATTTGAAGTAGATTGATAAGGATTCCTGATTCACAATTGCTTAACAATAAGCAGCAACAAAATGACTCCCCAATCTAAATTATACTGCTGAAATGATGCAATACTGAGGTTAATGTGGAATTGATGTGTGCACAAAAGGACTGTGAGCTCTGTTCTGTTCAAAAAATTCCTGGGCTCAGAATTCTTCAGTTCTAAGCTTATATTGTTCGCTGGGGTGGGGTTCCCCCTTAGGGTTCTAGAAAAAATGAAGTAGATCCCACAAATCTGCACATCCCTAACTTATAGTAGAATCCATGGGAAAAGCCATCAACACAACACTGAGTAAGGAGGTGGATTTGTGGTTTATGCCTCAGTGACAGAGGGAGGCACATGAACTGATGTTAAATGAGGCTTAAGAACAAAAGAAGAGCCATGCTGAATCAGACCAAGGGTCCATTCAGTCCAGCATTCTGTTCACACACTGGCCAATCAGTTGTTGACCGGGGACCCACAAGCAGGACACAGTGCAACAGCACCCTCCTACCCATGTTCCCCAGCAACTGGTATATATAGGCTTACTGCCTCTGATACCAGAGGCAGCACATAGCCATCAGGGCCATTGCTCTTCTAGGAATTTACATAACCCCTTTTAAAGCCATCTAAACTGGTGGCCATCGCTATGTCTTGGGGTAGTGAATTCCAGAGTTTAATTATGTGCTGTGTGAAGTCCTGCCTTTTAGCTGTCCTGAATCTCCCACTAACCAGCTTCATGGGATGACTCCATTAGGTTCTAGCATTTTGAGAGGGGGCAGCATTCACTCTCAAAATTCCCCACCTCCCATTGTCACCATAAGTTTTCACTTCCATAGTGGAACAGTTTGGTTTTCATGGTTCTTATTACCATCAAGTGGTACAGCAGGATCTGTCAACATCCCAGGGAAATCCTTGTCACAAAGAGACAACTAATAGTTTAATATTACACTTAGCTGATTTTACTGATGGAAGGACAGGTGTGGGTCACATACCATTTCCAAAAAGCACACACCATTTTTTTCAGGGCCAGGTATGCACTCTGAGAGCAAGCTAGAGTGCTGAGGTGGACCTAGGTTTGTAGTTACTGAAGAATGTAAGCATCTAATCCCCAGGACCAGTATCAGGGGAAAAGTCATACATGCACTATGCATCTTCAGTGTTTTCTGCAGTACATGTCATATTATCGAATCAGGGAGCAAGTATCACAGTTTTCTCAGGTTCCTGCACCTTAGTCAAGAAATACTTTTGTAAGCCGCCGTGAGAGCCTTTTTTGGCTGAATGGCGGCATAAAAATCCTTAAATAAATAAAATAAATAAAAATAAATTAGTGCAATTTGTGACAATAAGGCATGTCAGACATTGCTAGCTAGATGATCAAGAGATAAAGTCTGATCTTACCTCCAGGGCGTTCATGCCTGCCATCAGTATGCAGGAGCATCGCAATGGGCATCCCAACATTCTTCGATCGACCAGCCACAACAACATTCTTACCCAGGGTTGGGATTCCTGCAACACAACATAAACACACCAAGTGAGGCTCTGAACTCTTTTGAATGACCTTGAAAATCAGTTGCATTTTCATGCCACTCCTACCAGTTCTCTTGATGATCTCCCACACACCCCAAGGAGTTGCTGGCAGCATGGAGTACTGGTCCAGGCACATCCGACCCACATTCACAACATGGAAACCATCCACATCTTTCTCAGGGTTCACAGCATTGCAGACCTTTCGCTCATCAATATGCTCTGGGGGAAAGGAGGAAGGTTTAGTACTATGGATTCCATGCGTATAATCACAGTGCGGGGGGAACAAGATGATGCATATGTGGATATCAAAAAGGGTTAATATCAAGGAGTTGATCCAAACGAACCTGGCTGTTTGACACCTGCTATATAAACAAGGTGACCAAACTACAGATTGACATGTGGATAATATGGATTAATCAGTCGCACGGCATAAACACCCAGATTTAGGCTGCAATTGGCCTGCAAAACCAGAGAAGCACAAGCCTAGGCCCTCCTTTCCAACCCTGCAACTCAGTTCACACATCTCAAAGGCTCATACCTCGGGATGCCTTGTGAAAAGCCCCTCCTAAAGTTGCACACTTACCAGGTAAAGGCAGCTGCACCAGCAGGCCATCAACATTGGCATCATGATTTAGTTTAATGATTAAATCAAGCAACTCCTCTTCGGTGACAGAGGCTGGCTTCAGAATTGTTTCACTGCTGATTCCTACAAGGAAAATGAAGTAAGAGGCTCAAAAAAGATAGAACTTGGAATTACAAACCACGAGGTACAGTGACTCTTGTAGACTCCCGAGAAAGTGTGAGAGAAAACACAAGCCCCTGCCCCAAATCCCTTGCATAAAAGGATAAGGTATTCTTGAAAAAAAGGGGGTTAGACGTGAGGCTTAGGTAGAAGCTAGAGAAATAGATTCAACAGCCAATATCCCATTTGGCTTTTCAAGTGATTAGTGTAGAATCATGGATACCATCAGTGTAGATTTATTTATTTATTTATTTAAGGATTTTTATGCCGCCATTCAGCCAAAAAAGGCTCTCATGGCGGCTTACAAAAGTATTTCTTAGCATACTTTATGCATACCAACTGAACTTTCCACGTCTGTCTTTTGGGTCTGATACTCTTTAGTCTGATACTCCCCAGTTAGTGAGGTCAGAATCTCTCTCTATAGGATACTGCACCTGAATCTCTTGACACAGGGCTATATATTCTATTTCTAATTAGCACTTTCCATCCTAAAGTAAACTGCCCAGAGAGCTTCAGCTATTGAGCAGTATAGAAATGCAATAAATAAATAATTAAATAAAGTCTGAAAACTGTGTAAGGGACTCACTAGCATTGGCTAAATAAATCCATAAATGCTGGAATTGCTGAACAGTGCAAAACGTGTATGAATCTTCTTTAGAATACAGGAGGCCCTTACTGTCCACAAGTCAAGCTGCAGGAAAGAGCTGATGTAGTGAAGATCCAGTAACTGAAACAAAAGTTTCATCCCCAGGGGTCTCTCTGGTGTTAGATTTTCAACACAGAGACTGCAGATTACTGGCATAGGAAAACACTGAAAAACGGTTGCCTAGGTCAGAAGTGGCACCTCTTGGCAAACTAGATTTTGGTAGCCATCCAGCAATCCAAGATCTCACTTTAAGATTTTACACGCTGAACACTACTGGACACTAGCAGGAAGTACTAGAGAGGCACTATTTGTTGCATTTTTACAGCTTAGAAATTTTAACTTGCTTCAGCCTCCCACCTTCCTGTGAAATACTTATTGAAATTTTATTTATTTATTACATTTATATCCCACCCATTTTTCCTCCAAGGAACCCAAGGCGGTGTACATACTCCTCCTCCTCCTCTCCATTTTATCCTCACAACAACAACCCTGTGAGGTAGGTTGGGCTGAGAGTCTGTGACTGGCCCAAAGTCACCCAATGGGTTTCCATGTCCGAGTGGGGACTAGAACCCAGATCTCCCAACTTCCAGTCCAATACCTTAGCCACTACACCACACTGGTGAAAGACATAGTGTGGTCCAAAAAAGCACTATAATACCACAAGTATTATTGCAAAAGCAACACTTAAATCACAGACACCAGATAGTATGTGAGAAACCTAAGTAGGCAGACTGAAGGAATATGCTGCAGCCATTGCTAGGCCACCTGAGTTAAACCCCGGTGTAGCCTGTCATACAGCAGAGGGGCACTCAGGTCCTTCCCTTTTCCTAGGATTAAGGCATGGTCAAAATGTGCAAAAGCAAAGAGCAGATGAGGAAGCAGCAGCTAGAACAGGCCGCTTCCCTGGAGTTGGTCAGGAGATAAAAGGCAGGCAGAACTGCGGCTCCTTTAGACACCCAGGTACCGGATGCTCACCCAAGTCCTTTTTCCATGCAGCAATATCACCAAAACTCCACCAGAGAGAGGAGTTAAGAACTTACCTACATCGGCTGCCGCTCTGGTTTTGTTCAGTACGTAGGAGTGGCTTGCAGGATTTTCACCAACTAGAACCACGCTGAGGTGGGGCCTTTTGTTACCAGCTGCGACCCACTGCTCCACTTCATGACGGGCTTCTTGTCTAATCTGCCGTGCCAGCTTTCTCCCAGAAATGACAACAGCTTCATTCCTGCAAATAAAGTTTGTTGAAAACATCTTGCCCCACTCCCAAATGACGACATATCTAAGCCCTTCACATCTTAGTCTGTCTTCCCAAGCAGCAGTGGCTCTTCAGCTGGATTCCCAGTCATTAAGCCAAGCAGAGAGATTTCATAGTTCTCATAGGCGGCCCGAGCCCATTCTCTCCCCAGTAGCCACGAGTTGACACAATGGAGCAAGAATCCCGAGGTTGCTAAAACCGTTCAGTCACCAAGTTAATTGGATGCCATGTAGCATTATGTAACTGCTGGACAAAACAACATGCTAGGCACGCTCTGAACAAACGACAAGAAAATAAGGAGTCACACCAGACTTTCTCTTGCGCTCAAAAGCAAGCGATGCGTGCCATCACTGTAGCAACGAGATATTTTACACACCTCAAACATTTTTCTTATATACGCTAGTATTATCTTATCTGGAGGAATTATTTTTTTGTACAAAACCCAAACAGCTCCAGAACTAAGGCATAGCTTGCTACTGTGCTGGGGTTTTGACTAATGTGTGAAGCGTATTGATAGATCCTTTAAGCATTGCAGAGAAGGTGCTGCCTGCCTGTGGCAGAAACATCTCACTCATGAAACAGCTCTGAGGGCAACCCTGGAGGACTAACAGATCATGTTTCGCATGCTTCTTTTGTGAGCTCACTAGACTGAGAGGTTTATAGAATGCATCACTCAGAGAAGCACACGCAAGGGAAATGACATCCCATTGCATAGGTCTCAACAAAAAGTGGGTGCTGCTAACACCTGGCAGATCCGTTCCAACATCTCCAAAAGGCTCGGGGAACTGTTTTTGCCATTTCCAGTGCAGTATGAGCAAGGTTTTCAAAACATTCTCTGGAAGGGGAGAATTGCAACTAGGTTTCAAAGCTGCAGAACGTTATCTAGCACACGCAGGCCTCCCTCCGCAAGGGATAAGAGCACCAGGGCGCGCGAAGGCAGTCGAGGACGCTCCACTCTGCTGGCTGCATAGCTTTGCCTCCCACGCCACGTTCTTTCTCCACAGGATGACACAAACAACAAAGCGTCTTGTGGTGCCTCAAAAACGACAAAATTTATTCTGGCATACATGTGAAGTAGGCTGTGCTCCATGAAAGGTCTCTCAGCCTTTAGGACACCACAGGACTCTTGGCTGTTCAAATCCTACTCGCGCATGGCTTTTCAAGCTGGCCTTCGCCCGACCTGTGTTAGGAGCGCAACACCCATCATCCCCAGCCAGTATGCTGGACACCCTGCCGCCCGCAGCACATCTGAGGGCGCGTAACCTGCCATTTCCCCATTAACTCCAGTGGTAATGATGGAGAATTTTCCAGTAAATTTTTAAAAGGTGGTAGGGAAGGTATTAAAGGAACAGAATATAAACAGGTTGTAAAGGGTGGTTAAAATAGAGGAGTTAGATCAAATAAAAGAAATATTGATGGGGGGAAAGTTGTCATGGTTTAACTATATGCAGTTAGAACAATGGGTAAAGAAATGGATAAAAGAAAATAAACAACCTAGAGAGTATATGAGTTTTGAAAAAATGATAGTACAAAGACAAGAGAAAGAAGGGAATTTGATTACAAAGGGAATAACGAGTGAAATATATAGAATATTGATGGCAAGAGAGGATCAGGAAGATGGTTATAAATTGGTATGGGAAAATTATATTAAATTTGAAATAAGTAACCAGAGTTGGGATAAGATATAGAAAGCATGGAATTTGAAAACCTTATCAGTAAGGATAAAAGAAAATTTTTATAAATTGGTATGGCGGTGGTACCTAACACCAGTTAAACTAAATCAAATTGAGAAGAAATATTCAATATTATGTTGGAGAGGATGCCAGGAAGTGGGCACTTATGTTCATATGTGGTGGACATGTAAATGTGTACAAAAATTCTGGCAATTGGTGTATAAAGAGATAAAAGAGATAACTGGAATAAGTTTAGAGTTCTCCCCGAGCGTAGCACTGTTGTCAATATACGACGGGGTGAACTGCACACAACCTATTAAGGATTTGATTACGAAATTATTAGCAGCAAGATTAATAATAGCTAGGAAATGGAAGATACAAAGTGAGTATGAGATTGAGGAATGGTATAAAGAACTATGGGACATAGCCATCAATGATAAATTAACATGTAATATTAAAATAGAAAAAGGAAGATGTAATTATAATGAATTTGAGATTATGTGGAAACCGTTTTTGGAATTTGTTTTGTTAAGAGGGAAAGGGTGTACACCTGTACAAGAAATATTACAATTTTGGGAACAGGGATGAAGGTGTAGTTGGTCCTGGTGATGGTAGCACTGTTGTTTTATTTAATGCAATGTAACTAATAATTTATTTATTTTTTATATATTTATTATTTATTTTTTTAGAAAATTTATATACCGCTCCCCATTGAAAAATTTCGGAGTGGTGTACAAGGTAAAATGAAAATAAAAACAGAATAAAACAGTTACAACAAAATTTAAAAAGAAGCATAAATCAGAAATCCAAGGCTGCATGTTAAAGGAAGGCTTCTTGGAATAAAGACGTTTTTTATAATAATAAAAAAATGTTTTTAAAAAAACACGGTCTCCTGCGGAGAGGCGGGGCGGGGCGGGGCGCCGGGCCGTGCAAGCCGCGGGGAAGATTTCATCAGCCTGCAGCCCTCCGGGCCGCCGCTGGAGGGAAGCCGAGAGGCCCACCGGGGACCCTCCGCCACCCGCCGCGGCCGCGCGCTTCCCTGCTGCGCTCCCTCCCTGCTTCCCCCGGGGCCGTCAGGGCGGCGAGGGAGCTTTGCCATCCCCGGCACGAAGGAGGGGATCAGCCGCTGCTCTCCCTCGCTCGCGGCCCAGACCGGCGGGGCAGAAAGAGCCGCCGCCGCCGCCGCGTCACGGGAGGGTAAACTGCGCCCGGCCACGGAGGCTCCACCAGCCCAGCTCCAAAGGACCCCGACCCGGCCTGGCCATACCTGGGAGCGGTGAGGTGGAGCCGCCGGGCGCCCCTCAGGAGCGGCGGCGGCGGCATTGCCAGCGGAGGGTGGCGGCGACAGCAGCCGCAGCAGCCCCGGGCCCGCGAGGCGGCCTGGCCCAAAGTGCGGAGCAGCGGGAGCGGCGAGCCGGCGGTTGCCATGGCGGCACGTGCGACCAGCCCGAGCGACTTCCGGCGGGCGGAAGCAGTGGCGCGAGAAGCGGCTGAGCGGCGCTTTATGAAGGCTCCGCCACGCCCCCCCTCCCGCCGGGCGCAGCGCTATTGGCTGAACGGGGGAGGAGCGCGCCAGGCGGCCGACGCGCTCAGTAAGGAGGCCCTGATTGGACGAGGGCCGAGGAGGACGCCGGCACGGAGTTCCGCGCTGTATGACAGGCGGGCGCGAGCGAGCGAGCGAGCCAGCCAGCCAGCCAGCCAATGAGCGCTCAGAAGGGAGCGGGAGGCGGCGTCAGCCGGGAGCCCCCTTTTGCCCGCGCGCTTGCGGCCCTTCCCGGCCTCTGCGCGGCGAGGAGGTAGCGCGACGGCGGAACTCCCCTCCACCTCAAGAGGGGAGTAAATAAAGAACGCGGGGGGGGAGGGGTGGCAGGGTCTCAGGGCGAACCCTCCTCCCCCCCCTCGGGCTGCGCATTCCTCCCCCCCCACCGCGTTTATTTATTTATTATATTTTATGCCGCCCAATAGCCGAAGCTCTCTGGGCGGTTCACAAAAATTAAAACCACAATAAAACAACCCACAGGTTAAAAGCACAAATACAAAATACAGTATAAAAAGCACAACCAGGATAAAAACCACGCAGCAAAATTGATATAAGATTAAAATACAGAGTTAAAACAGTAAAATTTAAATTTAAGTTAAAATTAAGTGTTAAAATACTGAGTGAATAAAATGTATTATATGTATTGTGCACCTGCGCAGCTGCGGAGATACAGATCAGAGAAGGGACATTTAAAGAGGGGGCTGGTCCTGTTCCTCTCCTCCTCCCCGTTAGCAAAATCCAGCCCACTGTCCTGAAGTGGGCTAGATTAGGAAAAGCAGGAATTTTCCTAATCCAGCCCACCAAGCCACCACCACCCGTGTATGAGCCCACAGATGAAGCCCTAGCTCGAGAAGCCAAAGCCCAGAAGAATGAGAGTGGTTGGTGGATAACCCACGAAGGACTTGCAGCGCTGCCTCGATTGAACATGAGAAAGATCCTACAAGATCTTCATCAAACCCTGGGACACCCTGGAGCCAGCAGCATGGTGGAACACCTGCAGAGGACAACCATCAGGAAAGGAATGCACCAAGAAGCTCAAAGAATAGCCACAACCTGCGCTATCTGCCAGAAGACCAACACGCCCAGATCCTCCCCCCCCCCCCACTCCAGTGATGGGAGGAAGACTCGGCACATTACCCATTCCAGCGCCTATAAGTAGACTTTGCAGAAATGCCTCCTGCCAAAGAGTTATTCAGTAGGACTTGTAAGACATTCAGCTGTTAAGTTAATTGGACTAAATAAATGGACTCACTGTTTTAGAATTAAGTCCTACAGAGCACCCCTGCCTCCCCCTGGCCCCGCGTGCAGGAGGACACGGGCAACAGAGAGGACAACAGCCCTTCATCTCTGGACTCACCGGAAGCAGTTCAGAGCGCAGGAGAAGAATCCAGCAAGGATCAAGAGAAGACTGTTAAGTATACTTGTATTCCCCTTGGGGAAAACAAAGTTAAAATAATCCAGAAGAAGGCGCCGAGTGCGCAAGCCTGGGTGATCCCGGCCCCACGGACCGGCCGCGAGGGGGCTCCCCCCGCTCTTCGCTGGAGCTCTCCTCCCCGTTGCCCTCGCCCTCCCCTTCCCGCAGGTCTCGCTCACCCCAGCCCACGCCCAAGAAGACTCCGGCCCCCGCCCCTCCCAAGAGCCCCAAGCATGCCCGGCCGGTCAAGCTCAAGCTGCCCACCCTCACGCGGGTCCTCACGCCCCCCAACAATGTGGACACCCTCCCGCACTCATAAAGTCCATGGGAGGGAGCCCACAAACACTTCTCACACACCTAGAATCCCATCCTAAACGGACGAGTGTCCACACTTAATCCTGCCAGTATTGAAGTAATTGTAGAAGCTCTGCAAGCTACATTGGAGTCAAAAGGAGTAATAACCCTGTAATTGTTTAGTTAGAAAAATAGTTTAGAAGGTGGACAAACCTGGCTGCCTCAATTGTAATCTCCTTAATTGTAGTAGTAAGTGTGCTAGTACTTTTAGATGCTGTATTATTCCTTGTGCTTTTGGGCTTGCCCAATGGCTTATTGAAACTTCTCTCTCACCAAGCAAATGCTTGTAAAGTATGAACAGGTATGCGTTGAAGAAATAGACAATGAATTATGATTTATAGATCTGTGAAACGTTTTAGAGGAGGGAGATGTTAGCAAAAGTGACATTTTGGAAATGATTGCTGTGCATGATGGGTATGCCCTATTTGTAACCTTCTGCTGTTTTTCTCTTAGCTGCATCTTCAAAGTAGTTGGAGCCAAGTTAAGCAGAATGCACTTCAAAGGAACAGGATGTAGCCTAGTACCTTATCTAGAGCTGCTAACAAGGAAGCATTCCAAAGTTGTATTATATTAGAGACTATGTCATAGCAATTAATCAATCCAATTAGTAAAAAGCACCTAGCTCAAACCAACTCCAGCCCGCCTCTTCATGAAACAAAGAGGAGGAGTTGGGAGGGGGGAGGAAGGTGGATACTAGCTAGAAGTATAAAAATGTTTTACTATCTGTAAACAGGGTCCGAACTGCTTTTATTGCCCTTCGCACCAAAGTTGCAACTTTCAATAAATCTCTAGGGTTAATGAGTGAAATATATAAAATATTGTTAGAAAAGGAGTTTAGAGAGAACTCAGAGAAAATGGTATGGGAGTCAGATTTGAAGGTACAAATAGGGCAACAGAGATGGGAGGGACTATGGAAACAAAGAGTGTTGAGAAGTTTGTCAGTGAGAATAAAGGAGAACTATTTTAAAATTTTGTGGAGGTGGTACCTAACCCCGATTAGATTGAATAAGATAAATGATCAGCATTCAGCAAATTGTTGGAGAGGTTGTGGGGGAAAAGGAACGTATTTACATATGTGGTGGCAATGCAAATATGTACAAAGATTATGGAAGATGGTGTTTTCAGAAATTGAAGAAATAGTGGGAATGAAAATAGAACAAACACCAAAGATTGCATTGCTGTCACTATTTGAAGATATAAAGTGTGGAAAAGAAACTATAGAGCTGATATCGAGTTTGCTGGTTGCAGCACGATTGATGGTAGCCAGGAACTGGAAGATTCAAGGGGAATATTCTATTGAAGAATGGTACAAAGAAGTATGGGATATAGCCATTAATGATAAATTGACATGTAATATTAAGTGGAGAAAAGGCGTAACTAAAATAAATGAGTTTGAAGGAATCTGGAAACAGTTCCTAATATTTGTGTTTACTACGGCAAGTGGGAAACCGCCAGCAGAAGAAACGATAAGATTTTGGACTCAGGAATAGATCCCGAGGTGGGGGGTGCACTTTTATGTTAAGAATGATTATGTTGTAGTATGATAATGTATAGGTAATACTTATTCAACATATATGTACTCAACATTTATTCAATATGTATGTAGCAGTTGTTTGATGTTTTCTTTTTATTATTATTATTACTATTGTAATGTTGTATGTTTATATAGTGTAGAAAACAAATAAAAATTATTTTAAAAAAAACTTTCAATAAATCTCTTATAATCTCTTCAGAGGTCTGTGCCTTTCTATGGGATCCACCCCTAAGAAGAAAGAACAAGGCTATTTGTCTAACATTCCCCCCCCCTGTTTTTATCTCCACTCTTCCAGGGGTGCCGGTCAGGGGGCGCCCTGGGTTCCGCGGCCCCAAAGGTCAGGCTCAGCCGCGCCCCACTTGGCGGCGTTCCCAGGTTCGCCCCTGGATGGCTTCGCCATGGCGGCTGCTGTGCCGCTGCTGTGAAGCCGCCCCGGGGCCCACCCTTCGTGCAGACGAGCCCCAGGGATCTGAGGGTGCTGGGCCATGCCATGAAGGGAAGCCCTGGAGCTGACCCGGCTTGAGGGCAGGTCCGAGGGAGCGGGGTCAGTGTGCCGGCGGCGCTCCGCCTTGGGGCTGGCTGTGCCTGTGTCAAGGTAGGACACAAGAACAGCCTTCACTGGATCAGGCCGCAGTAGGTCCCTCGCATCCAGCTCTCCACCTGTACTGGAATGAAGCTCCTATGCTGGCTGGGGGTGATGGGAGCTGCAGTTGGAGGGCACCCGGTTGGGGAAGGCGCAGCCCAGCAGCAGGGGCCAAGGCCACAGCCCTCCCTGGGGGTTTGAGCTCCTGCTCCTGGTAACTGCGGGCAGCAATCACTGCTCTGAATCGGAGCCGCAAAGCCAGGCGAGGGGAAGACACCTTCCCTTTCTTCAGCAGCTGGAGAAAGCAACCTGGGTTTGGCTGACATGACAACTCACCGGGGCTTGTTACCCACAATGGGTTGCCATGTTGTGCGAACCCAGTCGTTGTCAACCCCATGTGAAGAAAGAGGCAACCCTGGAACTTACTTCTGAGCAGTAGCCTGGGCATGCTTCTGAACACACGCACAGTTTTGAAAGGCAGTGAGTCTCAGCAATGAAGAGGTAGCAAGAAACCCAGATTGAAAATATGTGCGTGTTAGACCAACTCTACGGCTGCATTCTCACAAGCAGCAGATCAGGAAGTAAACTTCTTGCCTGGACTGTACTTCTCCAGACTGTGTGTGTGCCCCCACCTAAATGTAGCCTGAAGTGATTCAAGTCCAGAAACTAGCTTACCTCCTCTGCTGTTTCTGAGAACTGGGTTTGCAGAGTCCCTTAGGATTGTTTCACATTATGGATTCAAAGCACATACATGCATGCTGGGGCACACGAGAAGCCACTGCACACGTCTGTTCGATTGATATGGCATATAGGCAACAGACCACCATCAAATACACTGAGTGGATTAAGCTTTATGTGGATATTTAAAACCCAAATAACTGCTTATTTTTGGTATGCTGACCTGACAACTCGCATGTCCAACCAAGCCTTACTTTTGGATTCAGAGTCTTCATTGGCCATATTCAGGTGTTTTAAACAAAGGAGAATCTATAAAGGCCTGCTAGGCAGTTGCACTTTGAGGGAATACAAATGTCTGGCCTCAGATGACTTGTCTAATGAGAACTGTCCTGAAGTTGCTTCTAGTCACTCAAGCTAGCAAGGCAGAGTTCTGGAGGACTTGGTGAAGAACCCAGTTAAAACACAAGCATGCTTATAGATGCTTACATAGATCATATGTAATATGATTCCTCGTAGCCAGCACAAGAGAGCTGGTGTTAAATAAGGTCAGAGCTTGTGAGGAACATATTTGTGCTGGGTTCTTTCTTCAGTATGGTACTCCATGCTTAATTGGAGAGCAAAGCTACTTCATTGGATTAACAAAACAACTATTAACAAAAATACAAAGGAAGAGCATGTCCTTAAAGCAGTAACATTAGTTAAACTCTGATATTTCTAAACTCACTTATCGATTCCTCTCCTTCAAAAAAACTGAAATGTTTTCTTTCACATGTCTCTGAATGTAGAGACATACATTCAGAAAATGTACGTCTCTAGCTGTGCGTTAAATGCCGCCTGCTAAACCTGAACTGCAGGTCTAACAGCAAAAGCACCAGAAAGGAAATACAAAAGGCAGAAGAGACAATATAAGCAAGTGGACTCATCTTTCCCTCTCCTTTCTGGGCACAGTTCATACATCATTACTTATAATCATAGAATAGTAGAGTTGGAAGGGGCCTGTAAGGCCATTGAGTCCAACCCCCTGCTCAATGCAGGAATCCACCTTAAAGCATCCCTTCCCTGACAGATGTTTGTCTAGCTGCCTCTTGAAAGCCTCTAGTGTGGGAGAGCCCACAACCTCCGTACTGCTCTAACAGTCAGGAAGTTTTTCCTGATGTCCAGCTGGAATCTGGCTTCCTGTAACTTGAGCCCATGATTCTGTGTCTTCCACTCTAGGATGACTAAGAAGAGATCCTGGCCCTCCTCTGCGACATCCTTTCAAGTACTTGAAGAGTGCTATCCTGTCTCCCCTGTCTTCTCTTCTGAAGGCTAAACATGCCCAGTTGTTTCAGTCTCTCCTCATAGGTCTTTGCTTCCAGACCCCTGATCACCTCATTGCTCTCCTCTGAACCCCCTCCAGCTTGTTTGCATCCTTCTTGAAGGGTGGTGCCCAGAACTGGATGCAATACTCAAGATGAGGCCTAACCCATGCCGAATAGAGAGGAACCAGTACCTCACACGATTTGGAAGATATACTTCTATTAATGCAGCCCAAAACAGCATTTGCTTTTTTTGCAGCCATATCACACTATTGGCTCATATTCAGCTTGTAATCTACAATAATTCCAAGATCCTTCTCATTTGTAGTATTGCTGAGCCAAGTATCCCCCATCTTGTAACTGTGCATGTAGTTTCTATTTCCTAGATGTAGAACTTGGCATTTATCCCTATTAAATTTCATTCTGTTGTTTTCAGCCCAGCACTCCAGCCTGTCAAGATCACTTTGAAGTTTGTTTCTGTCTTCCAGGGTATTAGCTATCCCACCCAATTTTGTGTCATCTGCAAATTTGATAAGTGTTCCCTGAACCTCCTCGTCCAAATCATTAATAAAAATGTTGAAGAGCACTGGGCCCAGGACTGAGCCCTGCGGTTCCCCACTCGTTACCTTTCCCCAAATTTGAGAGGGTACCATGTGTTCTCATTGCAAAGTGCAGTAAAGATGTGAGTGCTGAATAAAGCAGCTGCTCTGTTTGCAGCCAAGTCCTTTGCACGCTCATAGTTCCATTGCTGTGATCAGGTCTCATCAGAATAGAGCACTTTCAAGACTGGAACCCAACTGGTCTAATAAAGGTATTGCTCTGATAAGATGGTGGAATATTTCTTATGGTCTACACTGCTATCTTTGCTTTTTGTGTGACCTGGAGAATACTAAATTTAGCCATTCAACAGTGGGATCCTACACTGTAAGGAAGAGGATTTTATACCACCTGAAGAAGGAACTTTATGCTCTATGGCACGGCACCCTTCCCCAACTTGGTGCCCTCCTACAGCTCCCATAATTCCCAGACAGCATGGGGATTATCAAAGTTGTAATCTAACACATCTGGGGGCAACTGGTTGGGCCTAAAACGCTCTAAGGTATGTGCCTTCCAGCTACTAGGTTAAGTTATCCAATTTGGCTTGCATCGACATTTTTTTTTACTTAGTACAAGACCTACAACCATCTCCAGTTCTGTTAATATAAGAACTGTTTAGTTTCTCTCTACTTTTGCTTTCACCTACCAGGGAACATGTATGTTTCATCCAAGGATGAAGACAGATCCTGATAACAGCTGGATTTTATACTTTTAAAAATAGGGGAGCAACTATAGTTTGTTTCTTCCAAGAATCAGACAGTCTTAGGTGAATCCTGAAACCCTCACAGTATCTAGTAGAGCCTATGGATGTAGAATCTGTTTTGTAAAATCTGTTCCATCTGTGTTTAGTGAATTGTCAGGTGCCTTTCGTTCCATTGTCCACTCATTGCAGAACTGATATTTTTTTTCCATTTCTGGAATTTGGCAAAATTTGCACTTGCACAAATCACCTACAAGGCGCATTTCATGTTTTAGCCTATGTGGGAAATGCACATTTTCAGCCAGTGTTTTTTTTTTATTCAATATATTTTTCTATGACTAAATTTGCATAAAATTCCAGAAAGATTTTAAAGAAACAGTCTGCAAGTCTGCAGAAACCATGCAACTCAGGAAAAGCCTGTCCACTGAAGAATTAATGATTGGATTCATAGAAATCCGAACTCATTTGGTTCTGTTCGGGATTTTTCCAACATCCCTAGTAGAGCCTGATTGGAATGACTGCTGCCTTCTCCCACATTCCACCTTAGGACTGTCACTAAAAGCAGACTTCGTGGCTTCCACACCTGCTGCCTTCTCACCCCCACTGCTTTGTTTACCATCTAGTCCAGGGGTGGGCAACTTGTGACCCTCCAGATGTTTTGGTTTACAACTCCAATCAGTCCAACCCAGCATAGCCAATGCTGAGCGCTAATGGGAGTCGTAGGCCAAAACATCTGGAGGGCCACAAGTTGCCCACCCCTTATCTAGCGGGATGATGAGTGCAGGTGAACTTGAACGCTTGCATGCTATTTTGTGACGGATGATCTAACAAAGGTACTGCCCTAATATAGATTTTTTCTTATGGCTATCTTGGCTTTTTCTATTTTTTTACAAGTCTCAACATTTCAGCAAGAAAGCAATGTTATGTTTTATTTGGAGGTGGGGTCTTATTTTTCTCTGATTAAGAATGTAACACAAGCTATATTTTAGAACCATAGTCAAGGTTTTTATAGCATTAATACACAAGGTGGCAGCATTCGTTCTGTTAACATGACTGAAACTCCAGGAAATAAGTTTTGTTTATACAAGGGTGCACAACTTTCTAAGCCCCATTATTGCACACACATACACACACACACCCCTATTACCCTCTACAGCCGTTCTGTAACATGTATCACTTAGCAGGTGCTATCCGGCATTAATATCCCATAAGCTGTCCTGCCCAATTCAGTGTTCAGAACTGTTAAGAGTATTGACCACAACTCAAGGCTGTTCCTAGAGGCTTCTACATTTTCATAGTTGTTTGGTTGTGCTTATTTATGGGGAACTATACTTAAAGAGAAAAATAAGTTCATATTATTGCATTTTATATGCTCAATATAATGAACATTACTCTTAAGAAAATATTCAACGGACTTAGTATTTATACCTTCTATTTAACAGAAATGTTCAATACCGCTCCCTCTCCCAGAAGAACTAGACAGCGTTCCAGTACACAGTGCTTAGCAATTAGACTGGAAGAAAAAGTTTAAGTGGCATTTTTATTTCTCATAAAGTTCAACACTTTGCTCATGCGACAATGAAAAAGAACTCCTTACCAAAAAGTATAACTTATTTGACAGTTCAGGAAAGAAATTGCTATTAAAAAACAATAGATGACATATCATCTTCAGAACACCACAGGGGAAAGACAGCCCTGCTCATCATAGCTAATAAAATTGCACTGATGGAATTGATTAACCTCAGCAAGGTAGAGTGTACCTAATAGAATCATAGAATCATAGAATAGCAGAGTTGGAAGGGGCCTACAAGGCCATCGAGTCCAACCCCCTGCTCAATGCAGGAATCCACCCTAAAGCATCCCTGACAGATGGTTGTCCAGCTGTCTCTTGAATGCCTCTAGTGTGGGAGAGCCCACAACCTCCCTAGGTAGCTGATTCCACCATCGCACTGCTCTAACCGTCAGGAAGTTTTTCCTGATGTCCAGCCGGAATCTGGCTTCCTTTAACTTGAGCCCGTTATTCCGTGTCCTGCACTCTGGGAGGATCAAGAAGAGATCCTGGCCCTCCTCTGTGTGACAACCTTTTAAGTATTTGAAGAGTGCTATCATGTCTCCCCTCAATCTTCTCTTCTCCAGGCTAAACATGCCCAGTTCTTTCAGTCTCTCTTCATAGGGCTTTGTTTCTAGACCTCTGATCATCCTGGTTGCCCTCTTCTGAACACGCTCCAGCTTGTCTGCATCCTTCTTGAATTGTGGAGCCCAGAACTGGATGCAATACTCTAGATGAGGCCTAACCAGGGCCGAATAGAGAGGAACCAGTACTTCACGTGATTTCGAAGCTATACTTCTATTAATGCAGCCCAAAATAGCATTTGCCTTTCTTGCAGCCATAGCGCACTGTTGGCTCATATTCGGCTTGTGATCTACAACAATTCCAAGATCTTTCTCGTTTGTAGTATTGCTGAGCCAAGTGTCCCCCATCTTGTAACTGTGCATTTGGTTTCTATTCCCTAAATGTAGAACTTGGCATTTATCCCTATTAAATTTCATTCTGTTGTTTTCAGCCCAGCACTCCAGCCTATCAAGATCACTTTGAAGTTTGTTTCTGTCTTCCAGGGTATTAGCTATCCCACCCAATTTGGTGTCATCTGCAAATTAGGTAGTTTAAAACCATCTTATTACAAGGAAGGCACTCTTGGGTACAATGCACCTATATTCTCTTTCAGTAATCTCTGTACTTGTGGGCCTGCAAGTATCCCCAGTATCATCAACCTGTAGCAACAAATCCAGCAGAAACATGCATTACATTTCATCCATGATTTTCACCTGCCTTGTGACATAGCATTGCATAAAAAGAGAAACAGGATAGTCCCATGAGTAGTTCTACCTTTTTACAACATTCTCCCTTTTTTCCTTGGCTCCAGTGTTACTAGTATGGTTGATGCCAGTCTTATTGGGGGGAAAGAAGTTAGCCAATGCAATTGAGAGCAAACTTTTACATCTGAAATAAATACTGCTGTTGAAACCAGTCTTTGGTATCCATGTTTTACTGTACACCAGCATAGTGATTTTATTTGTAGTATGAGTGGGGAAAGCATGGGAGGGTGGAAATACAAACATCTTCTCAGCACCCTTCCACCTCCTGACAGTCACAAACCCTGTGGGCCATTAGCCAGTCCTAGCTTCTGTGCTTGGGAACAGAAGTGAATATCCGTAGTCCATGCATGGCTTTAATTTCTTCACTTAGGGCCTGGAAGAAGAAAGCACTGTAAATTACACACACACATGCACGCAAACACACACACAAAGCAGCCTGAAAGAACAGAAGGCAACACAGAAGCTGATGCTCCGAGTCACTCTTCTACCACACTATTAAATGAAAAACATCAGAACATACTAAAATAGATTTCTCTTGCATTTATTTGTCACAATGTTAATAGGCAGACTTTTAGTTCTTACATGGTGGGTTACACAACAGAATACACTGAGCAGGAAGCAAACTGTTAGTGGACATTACAAAGTACACCATCTCCTTTATACTCAGAGCATCCAGGGAACTGGGCACAGAAGAATTGATTCTACTTTTTACACTAGACCTTTTCAGCTAAAGTTAAGAAATTTTGAATACATCTATTCAAAGAAAATGAAAGAAAAATGCTTGAAATTCAGGATCGTTCCAGATATGGCTTTCATTGTGCAATCACTCTGTCTCTCATTAGTGGAAATTTACTGGGGTGTGTGTTGCCATATGACATCCTCTCCTATTTGTTGCCCTTCTATGTTTTCCTATGCTTCTGCGCCCTGTAATGTGTTAGTCTGCTTACCTGATTGACCATTTGGTGCTGCTGTACTGTTCTCTTTTCCTTAAACTCTTCAGATTCGATATGGATTTCATACATTGCTCCACAGCCACCTTGACAAAATAGATTTGATTTTATCACTTATATATTAATTTACCATTTATATATTAATTTGCTACAAGTGTGACACATTTTCTTCTTAACAATTGCTTCATGCTCTTTAACCTGATCTTACTAAGGCCGTAGCTAGACCTAAGGTTTATCCCAGGATCATCCCGGGTTCGTCCCTGCCTGAGCGCTGGATGCCCTGTGTGGCACTTAGATGAACAGGTTTGACCCCAGGACAATCCTGGGATAAACCTTAGGTCTAGCTGTGGCCCAAGTGTCTTACAGTGCAATCCTCTGCACATCTACTAAACAGTAAGTCCCATAGAGTTCATTGGAACTTACTCTCATGGAACCGTGTATAGGACCACAGCCTTAATCAGAAGATGAGGGTGGGGTATTCATATTTAATATTTGAAATTAGAAATCACAAGATTTGGAAAACAACAGATCTAGGCTTCTCATTTGGCTTTTTGTTTTGATTCTTTCCTAGCATTCTTGCTGCATTTTCCCCCCAGCATCCCACTGCTAAATCCATTTTTTTAAAAAGAGAAAAGGAATGTGATGATTTTCAGGAGTCTAATAAATGCTTAAATGGCACACAAAATGCCTCCAGGGATACAACTGCCCTGTGGAGGAGAAAACGAAGGAGCAAGGGAGAGAGGAGCAGGCTACGAGAACATCAGGGCTTGCTTAGTTGGACTGCCCCTGCCAGGAGATAAGAGGTGATACAGGGCCACCATCAGCTCTGTTGAAAATGTAATGCCTTCCTTTTCTCTCCCCATCGCCTTTTCTCTGTGTGCCATGTATTTTTAAACTGTAAGCCTGTGGGCACGGACTGTCTTTTTCCAACGGACTATGAGCCGCTTTGGAAGCCTTTTTTAGAGCTGAGGAGCAGCATGGAAATTATAAATAAATAAGTTAGGATTATGATTGCAATTAACCACAAACCAATGCCTTTCTCCAAATCATCTACTAAAACTATGATAAAGCCATGAGAGCCACTGTGGTGTAGTGGGTAGAGTGTTGGACTGGGAGTCGGGAGATCCAGTCCACATTCAGTCATGGAAGTTCACTGGGTGAGTTTGGGCCAGTCACAGACTCTCAGCCCAACCTACCTCACAGGGTTGTTGTTGTGAGGATAGAAATGGAGAGAAGGATTATGTATGCTGCCTTGGGTTCCTTGGTGGGATATAAATGTAATAATAAATTAATAAATAACTACTCCAAGGGGAATGGAAGGGTTGTAGAATGCAGCTTGCAGAGAAAAATGAACTGAACTGCAAATGTATGCTCAAATATGGATTCATGCAGTTCATCTATGGATTAACAGCCAGATTTAAATGACACAGGAAAGCCTTTAGAGTAGGAAGTGTTCCACTAGAACCATGGACCAAGGCTGAAGCATTGCTAATTACCTGATATATCCACTACTTTGATAGCAGCAGCTCGTGGAAACTTCTCCTTAAGGACTCGCATCACCCTGACTTCCCCATCTGTCTGTGAAATATAGGTTCGCACTGCATTGCGCAGGAGAAAAAGGATCTAATGGGAAACGGAAACCGCTCCTGTTAGTGTGGGGTCTCTTTAGAATAAAACCAAGGTTCATCATGAGGGACCGGGCATACGTCCCTCTAAGTCTAAGAAGCCTCATACCGTGTCAGCCCGTTGCTTCCCCCATCTGTGCCGGGATTGTCCACTCAGTGACTGGAAGCCGCTCTCCGGGGCTTCAGCCTGTTGTCCTCCCCATCCCTAGGCAGAGATGCTGCATGCGGAACACGCGCCCCACCCACCACGGAGCCACAAGACTGCGGCTCGTCCCAAGGGCAGACATGCGCCGCTCTCCCCCTCAGGCCTCGTGGCAGCCATAGAATCATAGAATAGCAGCGTTGGAAGGGGCCTACAAGGCCATCTAGTCCAACCCCCTGCTCAAGGCAGGAATGGGGCACGTCCAACCCCCTGCTCAAGCAACCCCGAGCTACGCAGGAGAGCGTGAACTCTGGCGGAGGGCGAGCGGGGCTCCCCCGGGGCCCGGCCCCTCTTGCCCGCCGGGCATACGCGCTGCTGGCCTTCCCGGGGCCGGGCGGGGGGGGGGCGCGTGTCTCCGCCGGCGGGGCTCCTGTGCCTACCCCAAGGGCCTCTCCCTCGGCGCATGGGCAACCCCGCCGCCCGGGGCAGCCACGCCGGGGCCGCCCGGGGCCCTGTGGCCGCCCGGCCAGCACCGACCTTCCCTCCGCCGCCGGGCACCCTCGCAACGGCGGCGGCCATCGCGCCGTTCCGACAGAGGGGAGCGCGTCGCCTGAAAATGACGCGCGGCGGCCCGGCCACGTGCCCCGCCCCTCTCCCCCGACGCGTAGAGATGAGGGAAGGGCAGAGTCGAATGTGGGTTGTTATTTTTATTTATATTTTTACCTTATGCATAAATTACGATTGTAACGCACTGTTGTTACATGAACCATATCAAATTTCTTAACAGTGTAATACAGCCTTCCTCAACCTGGGGCGCTCCAGATGTGTTGGACTGCACCTCCCAGAATGCCCCAGCCTGGGGCATTCTGGGAGTTGTAGTCCAACGCATCTGGAGCGCCCCAGGTTAAGGAAGGCTGGTGTAATAGGTCTACTCTGAAGTTACACCCAAGACAGCAAGTATGTATAGCGAGCAGCCTTCCTCCACCTGGTGCCTGCCAGATATTTTGGACTACAACTCCCATAATCCTTTACCATTGGCCATGGTGGCTGGGGACAATGAAATTACAGTCTAAAACATATGAAGGGCAGAGTCACACAAAGCACGCGTGTCCACGTGTCTCTGTTTTTAATACTCCACATTCGTATCCTGATCAAAACTATAATCATCTGAACGTTATTGTTCCAGTACGTGACTCTGCTTAACATCAGCAAGCTGGCAGAGCGGCTTTTAAACTGACCCCTTGGGGAACGGCGACAGGTGCTGGATCTACACTACTGCTTTAAAGCGCTTTATAGTGTAGATCCGGCCAGGGGTTGGGGAACTTCCAGTTTGGGATGAATCCTCCTTAGAGGATGAGGAAGGCAAAACCATTTTCGACCAACCAAATGAGGATGGGGTAGAAACAGGCCAGGAACATACAGTAAAACATGACAGCCGGTCGAGGAGGACAAAGGCCCAGTGGAGAAAATGCACAAGTCTCCCATGACACCCACCTTTTAATCTACAAAATACGTGAATGACGTCAACTATGTCCTGCTGTGATTTGCGGTTCTCCCCACCCACCCCTCTTGGCAACGTATTTTTTGCCCCTCGGGAAGTGCAATTCCTCTTGAACTCTGAGCGGCCACTGGAGGACAAGGAGCAGAGCTGCCTCCCTCAGCAGCCCCCAAGCAAGCGCCACGGAGCCTGGAGCAGGCCCAGCCCTCCCGGGGCACACGCCGGAGAAGGGTGGAGGCGCAGAGGCTGGTGTGATGGAGCACAACAACAGCTTTCATATGCTATGACAGTGGTTCCCAATTGGTGGTCCGCGGACCCCACCCACCCGGGGGGTCCGTGGCATTATTCACAGGGCTGGTGCCAGACTATTTTGCTCCCTAGGCAAGCAAGGCGAGTTACTTGCACCACAACCCCCCCCCCCAAAAAAAATTGCCAACTTTGATCCAGCTGTTCAAGAAGAGTTTCTGAACTATTATATTTTCCTTTTATTATGTTTTCTCTTAAAACAGCTAATTTGTATAAAACTGTGACCCTTGAAGGGCAGTACTGCGTCCCTCTGAGGTCTGCGCCCTAGGCGGCTGCCTAGTTGGCCTAATGGTAGCGCCGGCCCTGCATATTCACCATTCATTTCGGGAGTCCAGTGATGACAAATTCCTACCAGAAATAAAATATAACATCACTGTGCACCTGCGTGATTTAGCGACTAGCTTCAGAGATTATTTCCCTGAACCGAATCCTGAAAACTCATGGATAAGGAACCCTTTTGAATGTGGTGATGTACAACTAACTACTATATCTGCAGAAGAGCAAGATGCACTTGTTGACGTTACTTGTGAAGGTTCATTGAAATCATTTTTCAAAGAATATAGACTCGACCAATTCTGGGTGAAGGTTTTTCCTGATTATAAGAAGTTAGGTGAAAAAGCTTTGAAACATCTAGTTCCCTTTTGTTCCACATATCTTTGTGAACAAACATTTTTGACATTTTGTTATATGAAGAACAAGCATAGAAATCGGCTTGATGTTGATCCAGATTTGAGATTATAAGTAGGAAATCTTGAACTGGGTGTGGAAGGGAATGTTCGAGACAAAAAGAGGCATGATTTCTCCCATCACATTCAGGTTTAGTAGCTGCTAGACATGTCATAATTTGTTCAATTGTAAACTAGACGTTAGTAAAATTAAATTCGTCTTTAGATTCCTAACTAAAACATTGTCATTTTTGCGTGGTAATATCACAAATATCACAAATTTTATGGTCTGTTTTTTAGTATACCTAAAACCTTTGGCTTATTAGGGGCTACCCCTTATTTTCTCCAAAAAATTGCTTCGCACAGGTAACTACCATAGAGATAACTTTTTTTTTTTCAAAAGTAGGGGGTCCATGCCTTGGCATTTGAAAGACAAGGGGTCCGCAGTACTTAGCTAATTGGGAACCACTGCACTATGAGATCATTCAAGGGAGAACCAGAACAAAAGTGTAGGTGGGATGAAGCTTTCAATATGACCATTGTTCCCTATAATAAACTCTCTCTTTTGTCCTAGAGGGAGATTTAAAAGCAGATTGTCTGCAAGAACCTGAAAGCTGGGAAGGCTGTGTGAATCAAATTTGTACAAACTCAACAAAGAAACTTGCAGCACCTTAAAGAGCTCCACCACACCACTCTCGCCATGTCTGGTATCTGGTATTGTAGCGTGGGACTCACATGACATTGTCCCTGTCCTGCACCCATCTTGCCTCTTTTCCTCCGTTTTGCATATTAATTTGGTGTTGGGAAAGTCTGGATTATTTTCCCCAAGCAGATTTAATGCACCCTTAAGCTTCTGTGTATTGCTGTCCTCTCACTTTTTCCTTTGTTGGGGGTGTGTGCTTTGAATGGAGTCTTACTAATGAAAGGGCAGCCATGTCAAACAAATGGACTTTTGCTTAGTCAGTTGAATGGACTGTTTACTGCTCCACCCCCTCTCATTGCCTGCAGAAACGGAACCTAGCCAATGAAAGGTTAAATCAGTAAATCGCTAGACAACAAAGCCAGAGCAAGAGGACGTGGGGAAAGGAGCCCACGTCCCTGAGGACCCCAGCAGATCTTTATTTTTATGAACTGGAGAAGCACAGCTGTGCATTATCAAAGTAAAGGAGAACAGATCCTCCACAAATGCAAACAGGTGGAATTTAGCTTTTTTTTAAAGTCTAAAACAGCAAACTGGAAAGAAGTGCTCTGTAACTCTATGCTTATTTCTGAGATCTTACTTCTGTTTACTCAGAAGTAAGTCTCTCTGTTCAATGGGGTTTACTCAAAGGTAAGCATGCATGAGATTTTACTATGACTTGGATGTAAATGCAGTTGAAATCAATGGGATTAACTCTTGAGCAAGGGAATAAAATCTGGGCAATAAACGAGCTCTATTGAACACACACACACACCCCTCTGATTTTGCATTAATTTACTCCTGTGCAGAATCGGAGAGTTGTGTGTGTGTGTTAATGGGAAGGAATGATGGGGGAAATAAAAATCCCTTAAAAAAAAATCAAGGGATGAACCGATTGGATTCAAACTTGGCATGCCTAAAGCCCTACTTAAGAGCTTTCACAGTCCCAAGTGTCATCTCTTTGTCTTTAAAAATGAGGGAGCTGTAAGCATTTTGGTTAATTTCCATAGGAGCTCCAATGAGCAAGGGGGGAAAGCTTGATCAAAATGTCCATCAGCTACAAGAACCAATGAACTGAAGGGGGAAGGAAAAGGGGTGGGGTGGGGTGGGGTGGGCGCAATAGCAGCGGGAGAGTAAACAACTGAAAAGTGAGTTCACCTGTATAGCCATGATCGTAAAAGGCTTGCAAAGCTTATAGGTGTGATGGAGCTCAAAGAGTAACAGTTTTATTATGGCAGAGGCAGAAGCTTTTATTCAGTAAGGCAAACATTCACAGGGGGAAATTTCAACAGGTCAGATGGAAATGAAATGCAGTGTGTGTGTGTGACAATTACGTAAAAGTTTAAAATGTATGTAAAATAAGCACTGTGACCATTCACAACAGCTGTAATGAATGAGCTAAACATCCTAGCATTGCTAACTTAATTAACATCAATTGCTGTTGTGAATAGTTAGTGTTTATTTTGCATACATTTAACTTTTAATTGCCACAAAATGTACATTCAACACACTTGAAAATGTGCCAATGACTGGGGTTCAGGTAACCATAACTTTGGTACTAAGTTATGGGCATTGTTAGAAAGGAAGTATTACTACAAAAAAATTGTATCCAGTTCACCCAACACATCTTTACAGCAGAAGACTATAGCAGAAAAAGCCCGAAACGATAGCTGCAGTGGCAGCTGTATTGGAATTGGCAGGCATTTTTTTATTTCTGGGCCAAAATTGAAGTGATTCCGCATTTGGTCAGTATTATAGTACATGTATGCATGCACACGCTTATTTCACTCAGTGCAGTTACCTGCTTCATTGGCTTGAAGCCTAGCACTACTTCTCCTCTCAAACAATACCCTACAGCTCCAGGCTCATTGCTTGTGTTAATGGACCAACATGGGGATATGAATACTTGGCACAGAGGGGGTTGGCTCCTCAGTGGTGTGTGTGTGTGTGTGTGTGCGTGTGTGCAGACTCTGAGGGTAGACTCTGGAGATCCCTGGCTCAAAGGCCCCCAATACAATGGGCTCTGGCTCAGGCCCAGTCGCTAGAGCCTGGGGCCAGTATCCATCATCTCTGCCTACAGGGCTCCTAGTCTATCAGATCCGTCTCACACTCCCTCATCTGGGTCAGATTTTTAATGATTCCCCCCCATACACATCCATAATGCCCTTTTTTAAAAAAAAAATTAAAAGGCCTTTCTGGTTATTAAAATGGGAATGACTGGGAAGGGTTTTTCAGTCATTGGGCCCGCTCAGATGACACCTTAAACTATGGCTTTAACCATGGTGAATAAGGCTTTTTTGCTTTATTCACCGTGGTTAAAGCTGTGGTTTAAGTTGTCTTCTGAATGGGGCCAGTCTCAAAAACAGTTGGACTTTTTCTGGTAAGAAAAAAAATTCTGGGGGTGGGGGTGGGGGAGAGACAGAAGCAGCACTGGGAAAATGTGGGAGGATTACAAATGGATGATATATTTCTGTGGAACTCCCATAAAATGTGAGTGAATGAGAAAATCTTCATCTGGAAGGAGCCTGGATGACGAGGAAAAAAAACACTGAATTTGAGTGCAAAAAATAAATATAAAATTTATTAAAACACCCACAATAGTTTAAAGATATCAGGAATAATACATTTCACAAACCAGTTGGTTGTGTAACATAATAAAATACAAATTAAAAAAGAAGAAGGATCCATACATTTAGGCATCCTAAAAATAAATTTGCTGAGACACTGAAGGGAGAAAAGTGTGAAAGAAAAAGGAACAGGGGGAAATTATACAAAATAAAATTATCAGCATAAATTTACTGTACTAAGGATATCTACAGTTTAATACACAAGTCCTATTGCCTTGAGACATTGTAAATCTACCATTTGTCAACCAACCCCAGATAAAACTTCATTTCAAGTAGCCACAGTCACAAATCAACAAAGGAATCTTCAAGTGTGGTCCACAAGGTATCCTCCACTGGAGGTCTCGTTTTCCAAATGTGAATTCAAGGAGACAAGAAATCAAATACATTGAGAAGTTACAGCCTTCGGTTGACTAAACTGAATTAGTCTGCCAAATCCAACCTGTTTTTCCCACATTTCTCTTAAATTAAAAAAAAAGCATTTAAAAGACAGCTTTATACCTATAATGAGCTTTACACACAAAAATGTATTAAAAGCCAGCTGGACGATACACATTTTCCAAAGATCCGTGTGTAAACCCCAAATAATGGATGTTTAAACAAATGAAAAAAAGGGTGGCAAACAAAAAATAGTTGTTAAAAAGAAGAAGATCCCTGATATTGGAGCAGAAAAAGAATTTGGCCAATTTCCTTTGCTATTCTTAGGCAGAGAGAGAGAGAGGCAGAGAGGGAGAGAGAGAGAGAGGGAGGGAGAGAGAGGGAGAAACAAAAATACAGGTCTTGACCATGGAATATTCTTTATGCAGGCAAAACTCTCATTGCATTCCACAGGGTAATTGCCTTCATAAGGGAACACAGGAATGTGTGTGTCCTTTGCTAATCATCACATTTATAATTGGCCATCTGGAAAACAAGGTCCCAGACATGAAAATCTGAGTGGTATAGCTTACAGTCCATACATACTTGAGGATCTGACCCAGCCCAGCACCAAAATGTCATCTTTGCCCCTGGCAAGAGGTTTGTGCCCCAAGAAGCCGTTCATGTTCACCCAACACTGTTCTTGCATGCATTTTGAGAACTAGCAGAACAATCTAGCTAGATGACATCTTTGAAAAAAAATACACTTTTTGCTGGGGGTTGGATTAGTGAAGCCAGGCTCCTGACATTCCCAGATCAAAACTCCCTTGGAAACCTTTACAAGATTTGTAGCAAAAAGAATATGAGAAATGTCCCGCTCAAGTGCATCCATTGTGGCAGTTTTAAATAAACATGCCAAAACAACTATTTGATTATTGATTTTAAAGCTGGTTAAAGGCTTATTTCTAAAACTGTTTTCTCATGCGGGCCATATTCTACTCTGAGGTATTTCTGGAAGCCACTGGTTATTGTAACATACACAGCACTCCCAGGTTACCTCTTTATAGGTTCTGCATATTTATTCCTCAAAATGTTTCAGTATTTCAAAAGTGAGTTGTTGCCCAAGAATAAAATTAAAAAGGCCATACAGTTTTCTAAGATGTCAAGTACAGTGTGATTTCTAATATTTGTATCCATTCCATTAGCTATAACTGAATCACAGGTTGCCACAATAGTCTTTTTTTTTTGAGGTATTTTTGTATGTATTGTGATAACAGCAAGCTTATTATATGATGAAACCCTGGCTTCTATATATATTTATAACAAGTTTTGTGAATCAGAGAAAGGAAGGGAGAGAGCGAGAGAGAGGAAAATAAATAGCACCAAAAGAGTATTTTGTCAAACTTTCAGACACATCTACTCACAAATAGCAATATACCCCTCAAAAAAGCCATCATAAAGTAGCAGGATGAAGCTGGCATATTAGACTAAAGGTTAGCAAACCCTTGTGTGGTCAGATCCTGGTACCCCCTAAACCCCAACCTTCCAGCAGACAAGGCCCATATTTGCTATTGACATCTATAGAATAAATCTGTTCACACTGAGATATAAATATGGTCCAATAAGGGCTTTTCTCTGCGTAAGGAAAGCAGGACTCAGGACTACAGGAACAAGTTATAACTTTTTTGCTGTTGATAATAAAAGCAAGCAAGCAAGCTGGAGGAAATGACAAATACATCATTTTTACAAATAGCTGTTCTGTCATGGAGTGACCTCAAAGCTTCAATTCAGCACCTATCATTTTTGCATAATAATTACCAATATACAGGGTTATGGATTGTTGCACCGTGCTCACTTGCTAAATTGTCACAAGTGTTAACTCTGAGTACAGTTTGTAGTACCTTATTTTCCACCTGCTTGAAGAATGTATTTTCATTTTACTCATTCATATCAACATTTTTGTGGCTTGATTCAAAAATCCCTTCCACAGAGTATAGTTTTACCAGCACAGGATTACTTGAATGAGTAAAAAGATAAATTTCAAATGTCAAATCCGGAGCTGTAGAGCTCTACTTATATAAACTGAGGATATAGCCCTAGGATGTAGACAGATGTCATTTACACTAGAGTAACCTTAGGTGGATCTACACACATGTAAATGAGCTCAAAATTATGTAGTTGTACATTTTGGACCTAAAGCAGAGTCTTTAGAAACTACAAACATTTAAAATAATAAAATATTGAAACTTTCTATTCTCAGTTAATTGTACAGTTCTCTGGTTTTAAATATACAGTAGCACCTTAGCAAGATGGAATCTGGCCAAAAAACCCACCATTTTTTTTAAAAAAATCCACCAAGATAGCACCATTTTATTAGAAATTTTCGGTTGATAAAAAAAAAAAAAACCTTCTGGCCCACAATGCACACTCTGGTATTATACATCATCAGCTGAAGCACCACGGAGATTCTTTGTTCCTTTTCTCTCTTTGCTTTCGTATGGGACACAGTCATGACATATGATAAAAAGAAGGAAAAGGCTCTCTGAACCTACTAATATACTGTGTTGACATTGTCCTGTTTTTTAAGCTCCCCAACCGTCTACTAATCACAGCCGAGCAGTGAAGAAGGCAACACGACACTTGGACACAGTAACAAAAAATGTATGGCAATGAGCCGTGTGAGTGTGTGTTTGATTGATTGTTCCAAGGCCTCTAGTTTCCCTTGCACATTTCCTTCATAAATAATGGTTAATGTGATCTACTTGAGCTCTTCTTCATTGACATAAGACATTGAAGTGTCCCAAAGCAAAGACTTCTAAGCATATATTACTGTGTTCCATAGCCAAGCAAATACAGGTGAGGAGATGAACTATTTAAAGAGGTGACCTCAATTGACTCAAATCTTCTTCCACAGAAGTTAATGGGAGTTTGCAACTGCAGCACAATTGGACCCTTTTGTCAAGCCTTTTCCAAGGATTACTATCTGTTTCTCATTTTAGCACCATGTCTTGTGTTTGGTTGCTGTTGTTAACTTACTTCAAATCACTATTCTCCCAAAATACATTTAAAGAAACTTATCACTTTTGATTTACAAAAGTTTATTTGTCTCTGAAATATCAGCTCAAAGGACAAGGGACTAGAGCAAGAATTCTTGTTTTCTGCAGAGCACAACATCATGCTCCCAGCCCCAATTGCCTTTGCCTACTGCACCTCATCATAGGATGTTCAGTGGGTATTTAAACACCAGTCACAAGTGAAAAGTGGCAGCATCTCACCAGCCTTATTGTAAGAAACCAACAGCAGCATCAAGCCTACTAACATTGCTCCAGGTTGAGCAGCATATTCAATTTCCCATAACTGAGAAGTGTAATTATGCTGATGCACACAAGCACCACCCCATCGGCTTTAGCATGGCTGGGACAGCTTTGAGCCCATAGAATACTATTTACAAATACATTTGTAAATTCATACACTTCTGCTTCCTACAGGTTTCTGTTTCTGAATACCTTAACCTCAACACAGTAACCATAACTGTCCAAGCAGAAGCAGCAAAATGACAGTGCCAATGAAGACCTTAAAACAGACTTCCAGTAGCAAAGGTAGAGTCAGTAACCTGCGCATAGTTCTATATTTCTTAAAGAAGTCTGAAGCATACTATTTTTCACAACTGAGATTTGAGGTAGGTTATATATGTAGTGCGAAACAACCTCAGACCGCATCCTATTTGTTGTTATACATGTTAAAAAAAATCTAATTACCAGGTATCAATCAGGACTCTTGCCTTTATTTTTAACATTTAAATTAGGCATGTATTTTTTGTATGTGTGTGTGTGTGTATGTTTATAATCCATGTGTTACAGAAACTATGTGTCAAATTCTGATGTCAGTCACATATTTTTGCTATAGATTTAATACTGACATTGCCAGGACCAGACAGTATATAGATTGCCCCATACCTGTACCAAGGTCAACCAATTATATTGGCAAATACCTGGCACAATCAAATGGAGAACCAGATTTTAAACAAAAATATTTTTAGGCCAAAGCTCTTGGAGAAACAAGTCTGAGGTGAAATAAATTAGAACTTTGCCTTAGACAATCAGTTTCAATATTGACTAGTGATTCCAGTTTAGGTTACTTTGGACTTGCACAGTATGAAAGGAAGCTACAATTTGGTCCTAAGTGAAACAAATAAAGCATTTGGCCCTTTAATTACTTTCTCTCCTTTTCTCTATTCCTGTTGTGGAGAGCAGTGTAAACACACACAGGCTAAACATGGAAATATTCACGGGTCCTATGGAGCTGCCACCTCTTCGCTCCAAAAATAGCTCCTGGTCCCAAAACAAGAAATTTAAACATGTCTCTACACTAAAATGTCGCTCTTTCCCCAGAGGTCTTGAGGACCCCATCTCCAGGCCAGAAAGTTATAACCCCAAGACCAAAATATGCCACAATCAGATAGTTCTACAAAATCCCTAAACAGAAGCTTAACACCCAAATAGGATTTCAACAGGTCAGATGTACTGTCACATTCCCAAAATGCAGCCCCTCTCTTCCCACATATATAACAATTTCTTGCTCTCTAAAGTCATCTAAATGAAGCTTCCAAGGCACCCCTGCAACATCTATCAAATGAGATGCTAACAAAATAAAATACGGAACAAATAACAAACTAAAATATTTTTGGGAACAGATTTAGGTCTAATGTTTCCCCATAACTACAGCTGGCTAAAGGATCCATTCCACATCTGTCAATAGTAAGTAGCCATTAATGTGACCTAAAAAGGCCAAGAGGCTGAATTTTGCAGTGATTTAACTGAGGGATGACCTATGTGTTCAGGCAGAGACCTCCTAGGATTGTATCACTTCAGACTGCAATTGGGGAATCATTTCTCCATCTTTATAAAGAAGTCCCCAGCATAAAAAAAAACCCTTCCCTGGATGCAGAAAATTAGCCCAAGAGGGAGATAGCTCAGCTATAACCTTCTTCCCTCAGACTGTAAATTTCTACATTCAGAAACCTTTTAATTTAAAAAAAAGGAAAAAGGAAAAGCTTCAGAATTTCTTACAAATGTCACCCCCACACCTTTGCTATCTGAAGTGATACAGTTTAAGCAGGACTGTACACATGATTTTGCTGAACATGTAACTTGGCCTTCAGTGCAACCCCACTGAAATCAGTGGCTGATTTACATCGGTGGCTGATGCCAGCCTCCAATACTCAGAACTTTCCTATAAATCTCACTTGCACTCATTCTTAACAATTCTGATACGATCATTGGTATGTATAAAATACAAAACCAATTATGAGTCATTGATTTTCCTTGCAAAATATAAGCAACTTTATACAGTAAACAAACAAACAAAAATAAGGACGGAAAAGCATGTTAAATATTTTGTCTCTATTTACATCTCTCCCACAATAATCTGTTTCAAAACATACTGCTCTTCAAGTTATTGGGTAATTTTTTTCTTTTAAATCTTGGTGAAAGTGCTTTTTTTTTTAAAAAAAAATCTTTCTCTATTTACAGTTTAAAATCAGAACCACATAAAACACTCAGGATGCTGTATAGAGATCCCGTTTTCCTGTGCCAGTGCGCAAGGACGGAGAAGGTTCCCTAGTAAACAAATGCTATGTACAGGTTTTAATTTGCAAGCTGTCTTTTCTCAAAAGGCACCTGTTAAGTGCAGAAGGTGACTGAGGAATTGTCATCAGTTCAGACCTCTAACGGGTTTGATCTTCCAGCCTTCTGCACCGCTGAGAAATCACTCACACAGGCTTATTAAAGCCAGTGGGATCTACTCTGCTGAAGGAGTCAAACCTCCATTTTTCTACAGAAAGACCCGTAGTAAAAGATGGCAAAATATTCTTACTATTGTCACAAGAGTTGCCACAAACCAATCTGAAGATGGCACCCATTTCAAAGTGTGGAGATGTTTTGCAGGTGCTGCCTCCAGGTTGGAAGATTCCATCCTTAATGAAGTCAAGGGAGATTTTCCCAACAGATTCAATGGGAGCATGTAAAGTCCAGCAGGAACTTAATTATTTAGCTCAGCATTTTCCAAGTAAAATACAATATGGAGGAGAACCATACACCCAAACTTCCTCTTGCACATGCCATGCAATAGAATACCTTAAACTTCTGTCATTCAGTCATGTTCCATTGATACAAAGCAATGATAGCCCAAACTGGTTTTGATGTGGTTTAAGTGGTATGAGGATTCTCAGTTGGAGTGAATTCCACCCTGATCTGGGGAGGATGTCCCCGTGGTCATTTCGCTATCTAACACTTCAGTCAAAGGGAGATCTGTCTTCAGAGACATGTAGCCACTTACATGAATCCATTGTTTTCAAGACAATTTGCATGATTGAGAAGGGTAGGTTGTTTTTAAATGCTAAGATGCACAGTTTTAAAAGCACCAGCTGTGCTGTAGTAAACATTGGCATCAGAAAAGTAAAATAAAATTACAATAAACTGATTTCATTGCAATGTCCATTTGTAAGGGGTAGGAGTGGACATTTCAATTTGGTAAGCGTGCACCAGTGGAAAGTGCAGTGCCAAGTCCTGCCTTTTTATTCGACTCTGCACCGGAGAATTAGTGTGGTGGTTTCTCAATCTGGGATTCTTATTTTTCAGCATTGTTTATCTTTCATTGTTACAGAATAGAAGGGTACAAAACAGATGTGAATAGTTGTCCCAAATTTTCAAGCCAGGCTTGTCTCTTATTTAAGGCAATTAGTGTGATTGGTTACATTGTATTGCAAGCTTACAGGGAGCATAAACATTATTAATTGCAACCCAACTCAACACCTTTGAAACTTTGTTTTTTACAGGCTTTCTTCTACCTGGATTTCTCCTCACCTCCAATTCCATCTCTCTTCTTTTTTCTCTTTCTCTCTGAGGCCGTTTTTTCTCAGTTCTTTCCCTAACTTCGTTCTCTGCATGAAATTAATCAGATTCACTGAATACATTATTTAAGATAAATGCTGAAACTGTTGATAGAGAAAGCTTAATTTTAAATACACCATGCATCTTTCCTTTTTCTCTTGCCTGGAGTTTGGTTCAATAGCTTGCCTTTAAATAAAAATGTAACCACTGGTGGTCTCATAAACAATACCAATTCTGTTCTTTCCTTTACTTTCCATCTACTTTGAAATTGCTTAAAGGGAGCGCACAGGCTCAGAGCAAATGGATCAAATGCTAATGTTCAAAAGTTGGTGCAGGGCTGGGACTGCTCTGAGATGCCTTAGTGAGGTTCTACTTGTGTTGTGGATTGAAACAGACATGCAAACATCACCTGTTATTTTATTTTTTTACTGCTTTTACCCTGAGGGCTCAATCTATTCTGTTAGGTGGGGGGGGCTCCCCCTGTTTTAAGAGGCACAAGAGTTAAGAACAGCATCAGATTCCATTTTCAACTCTATTTAAATCCACTGAGCAGGAAGCTGATGCTCATCTGCGGTCTCTTGACTCCTGCACATAAATTTCTACCAGCCCTTCCTCTTTCCACAGAGATCTACGGGATCTGCAAGAAACCAGCAGGCAGCACATGATGCACCCCATTTCATTCAAACAGTATCTTTGACTGAAAGCACATGTTTCTGCGAGGGCTCCAAGATGAGATTCCTACCAACCCTATCATGGTGTAATGGTGCAGTTTTTTAATTGGTTTAGTGTGGGATGGGGTTGGGTTTTTTTTGTTTTGCCTTTTGTCATTTCACCTGCTTCAGAGTTTAAATATTTTTTGTTAAAAATCTCATATATATATATATATATATATATATATATATATATATAATATGAAATGGAATTAAAAAGCTCTCATTTGTGAAAGGACACTACAAATTTCTCTTGTCATTATTATGATATACAGATTAAAAATGCAGAGATATAAATATTAGGTTACTGCAAAATGTTAATAGCAGTACGTTTCTTTCGCTCAGTTCCCCAGTGCAGATATTGAAATGTCACACTCGGCTTGGTTTCGTATTCCTCTTTGACACCTGCTAGAAAAAAGCACCACAAACCAGCACTGCATTCCAGTGCTGCAGACTTTGAGGTAAGATGGCCACAGGTGAGCTATAGTCTTCTCACATCCAGCGACTGTATGGTCCAGTTACCTTGGTATAGGCATAAGAGGACACAGTGATAGCAGAGTTTGTTGGGATGGCCAAGGCCTGCCGCGTCGGCACGCAGTCCTTCTTCTCCTTGTGTTGGGGCTCCGTGGCCAAACTGCCTCCCCATTTCCGCTTCTTGCCAAAGGTTTTGATGTCCTGCTGAAGGCCAAGTCTGGCTGCTTCCTCCTGCCTTGCCCGGGCTCTCTCCGCCAGCTGTTTCATTTTGGCTTCCCAAAGGGCAAGTCCATGGTTGGGCTGATTCAAATTCTTATGCTGGTAGAACACCAGAGAGATGCGTGTGGGGTGGCACCGGTTGGGCTTCTTCAGTGGGGTGGTTGCATGCAATTCCCGCCTTGCACACTCTATGAGGATGGAGCCATGGGCTGGAGCCACTGCCACCCCACCAATGTTTTCATCTAGAAAGTTGTGTTCGCTGTCTGACCATACCTCTTCCTCTTCCTCATCTTCCTCCTCCTCCTTGATGTTCTTGTCGGGTGTGTCTTCCATGCTGTCATCCAAACTGAAGGAGTCCCATGGTCTCTCTTGGTGGCCAGCAGCCAGCAGCATTGCACTACCTTCTCCTTTCAAGGAAGTGAATGGCTTCTCCCCGCACACACCTGAGGCCATAGTGGGCAATGAGCCAAAGGAAGTCCACGGTCTACTGTGTAATCCTGTGCCCGGTGTTGGAGTCCTTCTGTCATCTACTTTGGCAGAACTCCAAAGCTCATCTTGAAGCCTGGAGCTTCCCTTGTTGGAACCGAAGTTCAGCTGCCCAAAGCTCCAGGGGTTCTCCTGAAGGTTTGAATTTGCTGGAAAGGCTGAAGAGCTTTCGTTGACTTTGCAAGGGCTCCACGTTTTTCCCAGCATGTCAGGGCTAGGTGGCAGTGGCCGCCCTTCTCCAGGAAATAAATTCCACTGTTTCTCCAGTAGGTGGGACTGTGGCAACCTGGTAGCATTGGAATGGGAACCAAACAAACTCGGTTTCTTCTGCACGTTTGCATTGAGCACACTGACATTGTCACTGGGGGTAAACATGTTCCACAGGCTCGCAGCATGACTAGTCCTGTCAGAAGGCGACTCATTTCTGTTGATTTTTTGAGGGCTCCATTGCTGCTCTAGGCCTCCATGCTGAGACAACCTGGACAAATCAGTTGAGTTCAGGTTTGGATTTTGGCCATTGACAGCAGCTGCCTTCTGAATAGACTCCATGTGCGACAAGGAGTCCACTGGCTCTTGCTTGATTGTTCGGCTGTTGAAACAGTTTGTGTTTTGTGAAAATGACAGTGCGTCTGCTGGGACTGAGTTACACCTCTGGGGCACAGGTGTGGCCTTACCTGCATGTCTGTTGGCTCTCTCATAGGTGCGCCCATGGTGGTTTTTGTTTCGTACAGTGGCTGGGATCTCATCCCCGAGTTCAGAATTCCTGTAAGCATGGCTCAAGTTATCTTGCAACATTTGAACATCGGGCTTTTTCTCATAGCTGCTGTTTGTCCAAGGTGCACTACTTGTGTCGCCGTAATTCAAAAACTGGGAGTGGAACACATGATTGCTGGAAAATCCGTAATACCCGAAGGATGGAAGAGAGAACTTTGAATGCAACCCATTCATGGAAGGCAGATTAGGTTGTGCATAGTAGGAATGGTAAGAGTAAACACTGTTCATGCTGTAGGGGTCTGAGGGTCTGCAGTTTCCAAGCACCGAATAGCTTTCCACCACAGCGTTGCCATTGTATTTGAACGTGTTGTAATGGTTCTGAGGTTCCACTTTGACGGAAGGTTTGACTGACTGCTGTGACAGTCCGCTTCTCAGAGCCGGATCTGTGGGCGCAGAACAAGAACCAATGTTAGTGACAGAAACAGTCTTGTCGCTTCTTTGACACAACGGCTGGAGATCCAGGCCATTCCTTCAATCTGGGGTGAGGCCGACCCTAGCAGACCCTCTGTCCCTGGCACCAGCGCCAGGGCGAAAGGCTTCCATTGAGGAGGGGGTAATAATGTTAAAGAATTTCCCCGAGAATTTAAAGATTAGTTTGGATAAAATTTTAACAGAGAAAAATAAAATGAAATTAAGGGGCTGGTTAATCGGGATGAAAACAAAAGAGGAATTACAAGAGGTGTTAAAAGAAAAGAAATTAACATGGTTAAATTATAGACAATGGGAATATTGGACAAAAAATTGGTTAAGAGATAATGGGGATTGTAGAGAGTTAACGAAGTTTGAGGAATTAATTATTAAAAAAGAAAATTGATAAGGGAGAAAATAAACCAATAAAAGGATTAATGAGTGAAATATATAGAATAATGCTCGGGGAAGGGGAGTTGGGAAGTTTAAAGATGGTGTGGGAGATAGACTTGAAGGAACAAATAGGGCAACAGAGTTGGGAAGGATTATGGAGACAAAGAGTGTCGAAAAATATGTCAGTGAGAATAAAAGAGAATTATTATAAAATTATCTGGAGGTGGTATTTAACTCCGGTTAGATTAAATAAGATGAGCAACCAGCACTCAGCAAATTGTTGGAGAGGTTGTGGGGGAAAGGGAATGTATTTACATATGTGGTGGGAATGTAAATTTGTGCAGAAATTGTGGAAAATGGTGTTTAATGAGATTGAAGAAATAGTTGGAATGAAGATTGAAGCAACACCAAGAGTGGCATTACTCTCACTATTTGAAAATTTAAAGTGTAAAAAGGAAACTAAGGAGTTGATAACAAATTTGCTGACTGCTGCAAGGTTAATTATATCTAGGAACTGGAAGATTCAAGGGGATTATCATATTGAAGAATGGTATCAAGAAGTTTGGGATATTGCTATTAATGATAAATTGACATGTAATATTAAAGTAAGAAGAGGTATAGCAAAGACAAATGAATTTGATGTGATATGGAAACAGTTCCTAACTTTCGTGTTTTCTAAGGGAAGTGGAAATCCGCCACCAGAAGAGGTGCTAAGATTCTGGAAACAGGAGTGATCCCGAAGGGAAGGGGGTGCACTAGTTGGATTATGTTGATTGATTATGGATAATAAGTAGTTAACATCTATATATTCAAGTAATTTGTTATGTATTTGATTGTATTCGTTGATTAGTTTGTATGTTATGTTAAGTGGTATTATTTGAAATAAAAAAATTAAAAACCAAAAAAAAAAAAAAAAGAGGAGGGGTCAACTTTCCACTGTGGTCCACCTGTCATCTGCATCCTCCTCCTAAGAGGCAAATAAAATGTTGCCACCCTTCCGTTTCTGAGGAGAACGCTGGGGAATCCTGATCATCTTTCCATGCATCTGACTTGTGCAAGAACTTGCACAGCGAGGTTTCACTAACTTAGGTTGCTGCACCAGCATTACATTCTGGTTACATCTCTGGCCCCACAGACTCCGAGGGCCGTGGAAGGAATACTCCATGATTCTGCAAAGCACATTCCAATCGTGTTATTTTCCTTTGCAGGATATTCCTCACTAGTCTGTAACAATAGCAACAGTGCTACGTCCAATTGCCTCAAAGTATACTGTGGGGGAGGATACTGAAGTGGGGAGGAGTAAGTTGTGATGCTCTGTAACTGTATTTTTAAAAGGGCTAAATGGGTATTCTGGGGCTGGGGAACCATTCACTCCTTGTCCTGGGATCTCTCACAGTGCTGAGAATGAGCTTTCTCCATTTGATTTCTGCTATAAGAGCCAGGAAGTCAAGTGGACAAAGGTTCCTCAGTGAGAAAGCCAGTCTGGTGCAGACATTTGGACTTGGGAAATCCAGGTTGAAAGACATGCTCAGTCATCAAGCTCACTGGGCAGAATCCAACAGGGGGCTTCCGACCCCACTGATTCTCTTGTGCCTCACAAGCGGAATGGAGATTTAGTGCTTCCAGGGGCAACTGGAACTCTCATTTCTGGAATGGAGCAAGTTGGCAGAGCTCATATAAGGGAGCTCCGCTGACCTGTCCTGATCCACAAAAGAGTGTTTCTGCTTGTTTCAGGGCTTCCTCTGGGAAGCATTAAATCTCTGTTGGATCGGCGGGCCCCATCGCTTGCGTAACAGAATCTGCAGGGCGCAAGAGAATCAGCAGGGGCGGTTCTGTCTATGATCTCTTAGCCTGGCCTACCTCACAAAGTTCTCATGAAGGTAAACAAGTGAGGGAAAAAACATGTATGCTGCCTTGAAAGCCTTGGTGGAAGAGTAGGATACAAATGGGATGAGTGAAGGAGAAGCTTCCTTTCACTACTTTGCTCACCATCCCCAATCTACAATATGGAGCGTGCGAGCGGTATGCTCTTGAGCAATGCTTTTCAACCTGTTGTACTTCAGAGTATGTCAGGTGGTTTGAGTACTACCACTTGAAAAGTTTTGCTCTTGAGGACACGCTGGCTCTGTTCAGAAGACACCTTCAACCACAGCTTTAATCACAGTGAATAAGGCAAAAGGCCTTGTTCACCATAGTTAAAGCTGTGGTTTAAGGTGTCTTCTGAACAAGGATGGTCAAACAAGGCAATGATGAGGCCCAAAAGGCCTGGCTAGTAATCTGACTGACACCTGAGAAGATGACCCAGAATCCTTTGCAATGTACATGGTTCCCTGGGAGGTGCTCTCAGCAAGCAACAAGATGTAGAAAGCACTGAAATGGGAAGTTTAAAAACCACTGATGAGCTGCTCCACCCAAGAAAGGGTCCCTCCACATCCTAACTGATCTAGTTCAATGTATTCGATATAAAGTGAGATAAAAAAAACCTGAAAACAAACAAACAAACGAATGAATGGCCTGGGACAGCCAGCCCTCAGCTTCTGCACCCCATAATGCCCTCACCTGCATTCTGTGTTGGGAGTGTTGGGATCTCAAGAACCTCCTGCTTGACTTTCTCAGGTGTAATCAGCTTCTCCTTCTGCATCTTCTTCTTCTCGGCAGCTGCCTTCCTGGCTTCCAGCTGCCTCTGCCTGCAAGACTTAGCCGGCTCAGGAAGCTTCCTCACCTCCCTGGGGAAGGAGGTGAGCACCTGGATTGCCCCACTGCCCACCTTCGCAGCTTGATTCTCCTCACTGCCAAACTCATCCGTGGTGGACATTTTATAGAGTGGAAGGACATGCAGTTGTTCATCCTCAGGGATCTTCCCAGTGGTACGATTGTCTTCTTTTGTCAAGGTACACACCTGAAGAAGTGGAAAGACAAGTCACGGCAGGTGCCAGTTAGCTAACGTAACACATTCACAGGAAGGCAAGGCCAGGATCTTAACAGCTGCTCTGGGCACAGCCAAAGGCTTTGTGTACATTCAGGAGACCCTTTGAAAACAAGGCCCTGTGTGCTGCCTCCTCTCCGTTTCAAAGGTGATTTGCAATTCCAGATGGGCGGGGGCTCCAAATGACCCCTCGAGCGCAGGAACAGGCTTGTGTGCTGGTTTATGTCCCAGCGCAAGAGTCCATGAATACTCCCATTCAAGGTGGAGTGTTGCTGGGCAAGGCGGGAGGTGGTGGCCTCTCCCACACTCGAGGCCTTCAAGAGGCAGCCGGACAGCCATCTGTCAGGGATGCTTTAGGGTGGATTCCTGCATTGAGCAGGGGGTTGGACTCGATGGCCTTGTAGGCCCCTTCCAACTCTGCTATTCTATGATTCTATGAGGGGTTTAAACCATCCCTGATTTTATTTTCCCGGTAAAACCACCACCATCCTTGAAGTACTGGGGCAGGGAGTCCTGGCAAAATGAACAAGGGGGAATATGCTGTTCTTCCCACCCGGGACCATCGCCCTGTTTGAATTCTTTCTCACACACACCACACAGGCTGCTATTAACACTAAAAAACAAAAAACCCACCGTCTGGAGATCTTATTCAAGTCTAGGATGCTTGAAGAATTTGATCTTTAAATCCCGATATGAACTGTCCTTGTCTGCATCGCCCAGTGTGGATTGGAACATAACTTTTCATTGGATTTCACACTTCTCCAAATGTTTCAACACAATTCTTTGCTCAACAAATATATCAAAATTTGCATTTTGAGAGAAAATGTGTTTAGTAATGCATCTTCTGAGAGGGAAATATGTTTAAAAATACACAGGGGACTACAACTGCTAATGTTCCTTGGGAGAGTAAATTTCTAGTAAATCCATTTCGATCTGTGGTGTAAATATACCCTTAGTTTTATGTACACTGGAGAGCCAGTGTGGTGTATTAATTAAAGTGTTGGACTGGGACTCTGGAGATCTAGGTTCTATTCCCCACACAACCGTGAAGCTCACTTTGTGACTTAGGGCCAGTCACTGACTTTCAGCCTAACCTACCTCACAGGGTTGATGTGAGGATAAAAAATGGAGAGAAGGAAGATCATGTAAGCCACCATGAGCTCTTTGGAGAAAAGGTGAGATAGAAATGGAACCAAAAAAAGACACAGTGAAACTCCGCCTAGGTGGTTTGCTTGGGTAACATCCAGCTGGGTGTTCTTTCACTCAGTACAAGAACACCTTTCACAGAAAAACAATAACAAAGAGTCTTGTAGAACTTTTAAAGAGAATTTATTATGGCAGAAGCTTTCATGGACTACAGTCCGCTTCATTAGATGCTTGAAGTGTTATCAATAGTTGGCATCTGATGAAATGGACTGAAAACTTCTGTCAAAATATTTCTTTTAGTCTTTAAGGTACCACAAGACCCTTGGATGCTTTTGCTGCAACAGACTAAAACAGCTCCCTCCCGCCCGCAGGCTGGAACATTTCACAGCAAGATTTTAAAAAGAAGCAGAGCAAAACCACGCCTTACCACTGTGCACCCGTTATAAAGGTTGTGTTGATCCTTGTGAGCATGCGCACAGAAGTCCATGCATGCTGTCACCCCAGAGAAGGGCCTCCCCTCTTTCAGCCCAAGCCGACAGTCTATTGCTATATCCTCATTCGTAACCTAATTAAAAAGAACAGAAGCAGCTCACGTTATAGCTGTGCCTTGGGAGGGAACAGCGAACTGTTTAGAGTTGTAACAACACAAAGAGCCTGGGATGTCCAAGACAAGAACTGACCAGCTCCCTCCCAACTCTCCTAGACTGCTGCCATCCCAGATCTTTGGCTCCCAACAAAATTAACCCTCCCCCAACCACACAATGATGTTTTTTTGTGGACGGACTGTGGGCTCCGTTGAGTACTGAAAACCAATTCCCGGGCTCAGTTTTTGTTTGTTTGTTTTTTCATTCAATGTGTGAGTTTTGTACCAGGTGGATCTTTGGTTTAACACACTTATGATTCTTTCTGGTAGGGGCCAGTGAGCATAACATGATATATCATGGGCGTGTTGTTGTTTTTTAAATCAAGTTCAAACTGGTAATTTGAATCTATTTTAGTCTGTTCTGTTTCAGTTTCGGCTGAAACTTTCAAGTTATTATTTATTTATTTATTTATTTGACACATCACTTCCTTCTGCAAAAAGCAGGCTGAAAGTAACTTACACAATACATAAATCCATGATTAATATAGTAGTGCTGGCATGGAATCAATATAAGCCATAATCAGCACAATAATACAAATGCAAATAAATACCACAAAAACATAATCTAAAAATGATACTATATGAAAGTGTTCATCCACAAATACACAAAATCCTCCCCTGCTCACAGCCTAGAATGAACACCACAAAAGCAGCCCACAACCACGGGGCCGTAGCTAGCGTCCAAACGCCTGGGAAAATTGGGATCTCCTTGTGTGGCGCCCAAAAGCGGACAGGGTTGGTGCCAGACGAGCTTCCTTGGAGAGAGCCTTCTATAAACACGGGACAACTTTCACGGAGAAGTGCCTCTGAAGCTGACCTCAGGGACCAGGCAGGTTCATATGGGGAGAAGCAGCCTTTGAGGTATTGGGGTCCCAAGCCATGTAGGGCTTTATAGGTTAAAACCAGCACTTAGAACTTGGCTCAGAAACAAACTAGCAACCAGTGCAGGCGAGCCAGAACTAGGCTCATGTGTTCACATCACCTAGGCCCAGTCAACAACCTGGCTGCTGAATTCTGCACTGACTAGAGTTGCCAATCTGTCTTCAAAGACAGCCCAATGCTATGCTATCCCCATCTACATAGGGTCACAACTGGGCTACCAACCGAAGCAGGTAGAAAGCACTCTTCACCACAGAGGCCACCTGAACCTCCAATAGCAATGATGGATTAAGGGTCTGGTTCTAACCAGCTGATGGGGAAAATAAAGGTTTGGTTCAGTTTCAGGTTGGTTTTGACTCCCTGGCACCACAACTGAATAATTTATTTATTTATTTATTTATTTATTTTATTTTATTACATTTATATACCGCCCCACAGCCGAAACTCTCTGGGCGGTTTACAACAATTAAAAATAGTAAACATTAAAAGTATACAAAATTTTAAAAAACATAAAAAACAGTATAAAAACAACAGTATCCATTTAAAAACAACGATTCTGAGGTCCATTAAAAACAAACTTAACGTTGTTAAATGCTGTTAAAATGCCTGGGAGAAAAGTCTTGACCTGGCGCCGAAAAGATAACAATGTTGGCGCCAGGCGAGCCTCATTGGGAAGATCATTCCACAGTCGGGGGGCCACCACTGAAAAGGCCCTCTCCCTTGTTGCCATCCTCCGAGCTTCCCTCGGAGTAGGCACTCAGAGGAGGACCTTAGATGTTGAGCGCAGTGTACGGGTAGGTTCATGTCGGGAGAGGCGTTCCATCAGGTATTGTGTTCCCAAGCCATGTAGGGCTTTATAGGTTAAAACCAGCACATTGAATTGGGCTCAGAAATGTATAGGCAGCCAATGCAAGTGGGCCAGAATCGGTGTTATATGCTCAAACCTCCCTGTTCCAGCTATCAATCTGGCCGCCGCATTTTGCACAAGCTGTAGCTTCCGGACCGTCTTCAAAGGCTGCCCCATGTAGAGGGCATTGCAGTAATCTAATTTGGAAGTTACCAAAGTATGGACAACTGAAGCTAGGTTATCGCTGTCCAGATAGGGGCGTAGCTGGGCCACCAACCGGAGTTGGTAGAAAGCACTCCGTGCCACCGAGGCCGTCTGAGCCTCAAGTGACAAAGATGGTTCTAGGAGAAACCCCAAGCTACGAACCTGCTCCTTCAGGGGGAGTGCAACCCCATCCAGAACCGGTTGAACGCCCCCCATCCGATCAGAGGAACCACCCACCAGCAGCATCTCAGTCTTGTCTGGATTGAGTTTCAGTTTATTAGCCCTCATCCAGTCCATTGTCGCAGCCAAGCACCGGTTCAGCACATCCACAGCCACACCTGATGAGGATGAAAAGGAGCAGTAGAGCTGCGTGTCGTCAGCGTACTGATGACAGCGCACTCCGAAACTCCAGATGACCGCACCCAACGGTTTCATGTACATGTTAAACAGCATGGGGGACAAGACCGACCCCTGTGGAACCCCATACCGAAGAGTCCACGGGGCCGAGCAATGTCCCCCAAGCACCACCTTCTGGAGCCGTCCTGCTAAGTAGGAGCGGAACCACTGCAGTGCAGTGCCCCCCACTCCCAGCTCAGCCAGACGTTCCAGATGGATACCATGGTTGATGGTATCGAAAGCCGCTGAGAGATCAAAGAGAATCAACAGAGTCACACTCCCCCTGTCTTTCTCCCGACATAGGTCATCATACAGGGCGACCAAGGCTGTTTCCGTGCCAAAACCTGGCCTGAAACCCGACTGAAATGGATCCAGATAATCAGTCTCATCCAAGAGTGTCTGGAGCTGGCCCGCCACCACCCGACTGAGGACCTTGCCCAGTTCAATAAGCTTAGAACTGCTTTAAATTTGTAGTATGTATTTTGTAAGTGTATTCTTAGGGATGACACAAATGTAGAGTGCTTCCAGGTGAGTATTTTATTATGCAATCCTCCTGCTTCATTCATGAAATTTTAAAGGAGGTTCAAATGATGTTGTCTTCCTCTTGCAGCCCTGCCGTGTTTTCTCACTGCTTCTTCCAGCCTTTTTCTTTCCACAAAAAAAATCAGCTGAGGAGGAAAAGATGGAATCGCTGCACAATGCATTTGGATTGGCAGCCTAGAAGCCCTCTATTTGGGAGCACCCATAGATTAAAAAAGAGAGAGGCTCAATGCTGTTGAGGTCACTTTCAAATGTACGCAATATGCCTGTGGCCAAGCAGCACACGGAACGCTGCTGTGGGCTGTGCCTGTTTCCGCCTCTCCCCATTCATCTCACAGCAGTGGGAATAAAGCACCCAGAGCTGCTTTCCCCAGAGATAGGAGGAGGGTGGGGTGGTGGGGAACTCTTTTCCCCCAGGAGGAAGAGAGGAGCAAGTGTTGGCATTCATAGCAGCAGAAGTCACGGGGCAGGGGCCTCCCTGGGCAATCCCTGCTCCTCCTCCTCCTCCTCCTCCTCCTGGAAACGTAAGCTTCCCATGGCCACACCCCTGAAACAAAGAAGAGGTGGTAGCCAACGAGCAGCCGGGCAAGTGGTGGCAGTGTAGCAGCAGCTTTTGAATTGTTGCCCTGGTTCAGTCGTAAGTTCATTTAAAGGTGATCTGGGAGCTCACAGCTCTTTGGGGCTCTTTTTGGACATATTGCCTATCTCAGCTGGAACAGGAACAGGGGTGCGTAACAACACGGACATTAAATTCCTGGGGCTCTTTGCACTGAAAAGTGGGTTTAAAATGTACAACATAAATCAAGAAATGGCCTGTCACATGAAGAAGAGAGCGAGTGAGCAAACTATTGCCTTTGTCCCTCATTTGTCGCTCTCAGGATACAACCCACCTACTGGCAATTCATCAAAGTCTTTGGGTGGGATCCAACGGGACCTACTGGTGGCGGCAAGAACTGCCTGTTCCCAGTGCGCATGTGGTTATCCCCAGTGGCGGCGGCATATGTGCACACCCCTACCACCGCCGGCGATGTAGCACTTCTGGGGCAGGACCCAGATGACCAGAAACGCACATTTCTGGAAGGGGCAGGTCACAAGTTTCTGGAAGGGTGCTCGCTGTCAGCAGTAGCTCCCTGCTGGATCCTGCCTGCTGTGCTGGAATCACCCACTCAAAACAGCCCAAGATGTGGCTGCTAGAAGAAGAGCACAGGAAGACTCTTCTTCTAGCCATCCCATAATCTGACCTAAGGGCAGGACATGAAGACAAAGAGCTCAGGCAGAACATGTAGGGGGCCCCCTTATTATCTAACAACCAAGAGCTCAGCCATTTGGGCAGAAATGTCTGCCGTTCTTGTTCCTGCAGGATGTTCTCCTGTAGGCTCAAACAGGTGGTTTTGTATTTTTACAAACACCTCTCCCAGCTTGTCACAGACAAACAGACGCTATGGAAGAAAGCTAAAGCAACGGCCCTATGACAGAGCTGCTCCCTGCTCTAGCAGCATCCAGAACCTCTCTACAGGCAGTTTTTCACCCAGCCCTTGGACTGCAGAGCCTCCTCCTGGGTTCCGGTTCCTGCTTGTGGAAGAGGGTGACAGACTCTTGGCATCTGACAAGGGAGAGAGCTCCAATCATTATCACAGCAACAGCAAAATAATAGGAAGAGCATTCCTGGCACCTGATTTTGGTAGGCCTGGGGTGCCAGCCTCTTATAAAGTGGGCCGACCTCTGTGGCCAGGTCCTGGAAGCTTCTTCTGAGAACTTCTTCCTGTAACAAGAGAGAGTCAAAGTTTGCTTGTTACTGAGGCAGACCCTCTGTCCCGCTAGCCTGCCCAAGACTATTTGCTGTGACCACCAGCAGCGCTCTCAGGCCTCAGAGGAATGTCTTTTCCTGCTACCGAAGATCAACTGGAGATGCTGCCTGAGAATTCAGCTGTGACCTTCTGCTGGCACTTTGCCATGGAGCAACAGCCTTTTGCATTCATACAAAGCTGGCCAAGGCTAGCTTGACCAAATAGGAGCTGGGACCAGAACCCAGAACTCTCTGGTCCAAGATCTGAATATTATACAGCTGCAACTCAAGGACTGCCAGTCACTTTTACCCAGCAACTACCCCACACACCCCAAACACTACTGCTTTTACCTCTACTAGCATTGCAGATCCACATTTACTTGGAAAAATGAGTCTAGAATGCAATGGGGTAAAAGCAACTGGGTGGAAGGAAGGTTCAGAGGCAAAGTGGGAAGGATTACACAGTCCCCTCCTCCTCCCAATGTAATCAGCCCATTCCCAGGAACCTTTGGAAATGAGGAAAGTTTGTTAGGGCTTTGTTACACATGTGTAACATGTGGCTTGCCCCTGTCTCTCTGATAGCCTAATTTTTTTTATGTGAAGGGAATTGGGTTTGCTTTTTAAATAAAGCTGGCTGTTCAGTTCTAGCTGATCCGGACCTCCTGCTCAGCTCAAACACCACCAGAGGAAGGTTGAGCTCTGAACAAAGTACTTGCTGGATACCCAAGCTAGACTTAATATGTTGTTGCATTTTGCTTGCACGAATAAAAGATCTTTCCTCCATGACCAAGGCTGCAGTCCCATGCACACTAATTGGAAGTAAGAACGTAAGTACATCAGAAGAGCCCTGCTGGATCAGACCAAGGGCCCATTTAGTCCAGAACTCTGTTCACACAGTGGCCAACCAGCTGTCAACCAGGGACCTACAAGCACAATACGGTAGGCGCCATTGGGACTTATTCCCAATTAAACATACATTGGACTGCACTGCAAATGTTTCATCTCTCCCTACTTACGCAGACCCTGATCTCTGGCCAGCCTATTTGAGGGGGAAGCTCTGTAAAACCTGCAGGAATGTCACTGGTTCTGCTTTGCCTCTTAAATCAGGAAGCCTGATCCATGCAACAGCCCTGAGTCCTCTCGGAAAATGGACAGGCAGCACAAAGTGACGTGTCCGTCTCACTAACCTCCTTGGGATTATCTCCCTGAAGTCTGAATTTCCTGGGCGTTTTGCTTCGAGCATATTTGCACCCATTGAAATACATGCTCCAAGAGCAGCCGAAAGAGAAAGAGGCACCGCAGGTGTTGTGGTCCTTCCCTTGACATGCACAGGTCCGGCTGCAAGAAATACAAAGGAGGACGTTTCAGTCACTGCCCGCAGTACTCGAACAGAATCACAGGCCTGTGTGAGAAGGAACCCCAATATCCTCTGATGTAAGGGTGTCAATAGCAAATGAGTTGTGGGGGGGGGAATGCCCCATCAGCAGATGCCCAAGGAGCACAGGCTGTGGTCAGCAAAGTACACTTTCCTTTTCTTATAATTTGTGATATATGGACAGCGCTCACATGAATGTGATATAAAGTTTATCCCAGAAGCTGTTGTATCTGTGGAAGCTTTTAAAGATGAATTATAGAATGGTTTTGGTCTTAATATGTTTGTAATGTGATTATTGTGCTTTAAGGTGCTAATGCCAGTTATTACATATTCATGTCTTTTCGGTGGTTACTAGGTTTTAGTATTTTAATATTCTTGATTCATGTTTTATGGTCCTAGAGAATGGCCTTCTTTCTAAGTAAGTATTTATAATAGCGCTTTCAAACATATATTAGTAAGATTTATTGTGCATTCGTATTGTCTAACGGTCAGATTGAAACTTAGTCATGCTTAAGGTAGACCCATGGAAGTCAATTTGATGGTTTACTCCTGACTAACTTAAGTCCCACTGATTTCAATGACTAAGCATGACTAAGGCCTCATCTACACCAAGCAGGATACTGCACTATGAAAGTGGCATGAAAGCAGTATATAAAAGGCAGGAGCCACACTACTGCTTTACAGCGGTATTGAAGTGCACTGACAACTGTTAGGGCCCATAGACACATACCACATACTGCTTCCATACCACTATATCCTGCTTGGTGTGGCTCCTGCCTTTTATATACCACTTTCATACTGCTTTCAAGTGCAATATTGTGCTTGGTATAGATGAGGCCCAAGTCTAGAGGCCTATAGGGTGGATTCCTGCATTGAGCAGGGGGTTGGACTTGATGGCCTTATAGGCCCCTTCCAACTCTACCATTCTATGATTCTATGATCCAACCTTTTGTTATTTTGGAACCCTTAAAATTCCGATTAATCAAAATAAATTAACAACTTAGCAAATCAAATGCTTTGACCACCTAAGACCCTCAGGCTTCTCTTTTGATACCCATACTCTAATCCACTAGATTGCACACATAGCATTCTTTAGTTTATTTTAAGTGGGGAGTGACAGTCAAGGGGAGAGAGAGTAGGAAAAAGGAGAAGGAAGCAATTATATGGTTAAAGATTAGAAGACTGTCCCCATGTTAAAGAGGAGGGGGCAGCTAGGCTGGATTAAAGGGGAGGGGGGCAGCCAAGTTGAGGTCAAAGGGGAGGGGGCAGCCAGCTGCCTTACCCAATGCAGGATCCCACATGCACCAACCCAAATCCACATCACCCTCCAGGACCCTTGCAGATGAATGTATATAAAGCAGATTTTAGACTGAAAAAGCAAAAAGCAGCAAAGACAACAAAGACTAACCTTAAAGACTAACAGATGTACTGTGACACAAGTAAAAGTTTTCATCTCAATACAACCGTCTAAGGTGCCACAACTCTTTGTTATATTTGCTGCAACAACGTAACACAAGAACCCCTCTGGAGCAGAAGTCAGGAGTCAAAAAGACGCCTCCACCAACTCCTGCCAATGGTGCCTCCCCAAACCAAGGGACATTTTAGTAAACAACCCAGCTGGCTCAGGCAAAAGAGGCAAGCCCCGCACTACAGAGAGAAGCATGAATAAATAAAACCCCGCACAACAGCAAAGTAGGTGCTGCTGGCTAATCAGAGTCAGACTACGGAGGGCAAAATCCACCAGAAAACGCCTGCCCCCTCCAGCACAGCCCCTTTTCACCAGCAACTCATCTCCAGCTGCCAGGGAAGGGCCAAAGGAACTTACTCGTCGTTCAGCCCACATCGCCGGGTGGTGGGGTTTCCGTATTTCGTGAGCGTGTCAGAGAGCTCCTGGTACAGGGTGTCCCCCAAGGTGCGAGGGATCCCCTCCCAGGCCAGAATCAAGATGATGATGACAGCATTCTGGCAATGGTGGCCAGCGCGATGTCGCACCAGGCACAAGAGCTTCTCCTCTATGTTGTGCCTCCTGATGACCTGGAAGGTAGCCGAGGATGTTGGTTGGTTAAGGAAATGACAGCTGCCCCCTCCCCCGAAAGAGGCCAGAGTGGCCATTCTCCTACATGGACCAGCACCTACTCAGGCCTGGTTCAAGAAAGCGCCACATTGACGCAGCAAAGCAATGCAATGAAGGCCCACTCTCCATAAGGACATAACCAGAAGAGCCCTACTGGGTGCTGGAAACTGCTTTGGCATGGCATGGCTCTGCGTCTCATGAGGTTGCGCTGTGTGGACAGTCTCCACATCAGTGCCAGAGCATTGGCAGAGCCCTGCTGGATTAGACCGAAAGGCCCATCTAGTTCAGCATCCTGCTTCCAACCAGATGCCTCAAAGAAGCCCCCAAGCCAGGGCATGAGGGCCACAGCCGTCTCCCACGGTTGCTCATCAGAGGTAGACAGCCTCTGAACATGGGGGTTCCATAGAGCCATCATGACTTATCGCCATTGACAGACCTCTCCTCCTGCTCCATGATTTTGTAGCTTCCATAAACTCCCTCAAGCTGTTCCTGCAGACAGTTTTTGGGCAGGATTTAGGAAGTTCCTGGTGTGATAGCAAAATGAGAAGTGCAAGACGTGACTGTTAGAGAAGGGCTGTCAAGCCACTCTACATGCCAACAGACAGGACCGCCACTTACCCACTTGGCGATAGGGCAGCCGCGAGAGCTCTTTCCCTCCTTCCCTGTGTAGATCACCTTTTCGATTCTGATGGCTTTCCCCTTCTCACCATACCTGGTCAGAAAAGTCACAGTATTCACTTATGAAGGAAGACAACAGGGTACATAATGCAGAGCTCCACTCTGGAGGGCCTGCTCAAGTGAACAGGATTAAAATCTCTACCAGAAAGTCTGGAGCAATATTAGAAGCATTGGGCTTCCACTTGGTGCATCCATCTCCATCCTCCTAGACTTGCTCCCATCTCTTTACACAGCAGTGCTGACTTCTCTGAGTTATCTTTAACACATCCATCTCAGGCTGGGCACAACCTGATGAATCCTTTCTGTAAATAATGACAACTGTGGTCTTCTGCAAGACCTTAACCCTTGGAAGCCAGCTCTTGTTCATCTATTGTCTAGACTCACAGCAGAAAATTTGTGAAGGACTCTGCTGCAATTTCCTGCTCAGCCTTGAAGCTGCTGGGCAGACCCAGCCTTATCTGTACAGCACCATGTACATTGATGGTGCTATATAAATAAATAATAATAATAATAATAATAAGAAGATATAGTGATGTCAGCCAATCCATGTGTGCCACCCAGAGCTCCTTGTAGGAAGGGCAGTATTCATAGGGACAGATAAATAACAAATATAACTATGTCAGTAAAACACCATTGGCCTCAAGACCAACTACAACTCCTATAATTTATACAGCCCTCTCTGAGTGTTATCTTAGTCATCCTGACAACAGCAGTATTATGATCTCACATGCAAATTCTGTGTGTGTATGCAGCCAAGAGAAGGCCACCAAGTGTGTTCATGGCTGAACAGAGCCCATGTTCACACCACCAATCAAATAAATCCATACGAAAGTCCTTCAGAACTGTAATGCACGTGGACTTCGGACCTGCCTAGGTAGTCCAAAGAGGCACAGAACATCCAGAAGCTACCTTAAGGGAGATGCTGGATGTTGCACAGTGGCTAAGAAACAGAGGTCTGCTCCAAGAAGTCCCAGTTTCAGATCTCCTCTTTGCCATGAACGGAGTAAGTAACATTAGGCAAATCACTCTATCTCAGCTTAGACACACACACCCCTCAGCTACAATAATACGGATCTACCGTAAAGGGTTCTTGTGAAGCTTACTGAGCTAATGGATGTGAAATGCTTTGAACACTTGAAAGACACCATATAAATGCAACCTCAACTCTTTTGAACAACTAAAATTAAGAGACCAAGTAAAGCTAATTGCAGCTCATCCTTCCTAACCAGCAACAGGATTCATTATTTATTTATTTATTTATTTATTACATTTTTATACCGCCCAATAGCCGAAGCTCTCTGGGCGGTTCACAAAAATTAAAACCATGAAGAGCATAAAAACAACCAATAAATTTAAAACACACATACAAAATACAATATAAAAAGCAATATAAAATATATTGGACATCACACACCAGGACTACACCATTCACTGGGAGAGGTGAAAAACAGAGCCGGTAGCATTTCTTTGCATCATGAAGGATGAACTTCTCAAAAGGATCTGCTTAGTGCAGGAGCTGTTCGCAGCATCCATAATTGATGCCTGGAGGATCTTTTTCAACCTCCATCTTACTAGCATCTCAAAGACCTTCTGTGCTAACTTCCCAGCCATGATCTTGATGCATGCAAAGGTGACTCAGCAGCAATGGGTTTAGAGATGACTCAGTGTGCTCAGGGGTGTGAGTCAGCTGCAGGGGTGAAACCCAATCAGTCTGAACATGTGCTTGCCTACCTGCATACAGTCTATGATGTTAACCTGCTATGCAACCCAGGTAAAGCTCCTAAACAGAACAAATACAAAAGCAGATGCCTTCTTTTATAACATGTCTAACATTCTGGTGAACTTCTGGACAAGCTAGGAAGACAAACACTTGGAATGTCAATCTACCAGTAGCAATGAAAAAGATTATCTGAACCTCCTAATTCTACGAGGAGGAAAGTCTTAGTTTGAAAGTGTGGAACAATTCAATCAATTCTTCAGGATACAGTTTGGAGGATGGGAGACCAGTAGTGTGCGCCCCTCTTGTGCGGCTTCTGGAAACTCATGGGGGGGGTGTGTGTTTCTGATTCTGGTTTGGAGAGCAATAATTAATCATAATTCACCAATTCTCACATCATGGTAAACTATGTTTAGTTCTAAAAATAAAAGTGAGAGTGAAGCTTTGTGAAACCAGGGCAGGGGGAGGGGGCACCCATGACCTGCTTCTCACTCAGGATTCAGTAACAGTTTTTGTCTGAACTGAGGCTATATTGTCTCTCCATGGATTTTCACCACACTTCACCTATCAATATTTATTTAGTTACGTTTCTGAGCCCGATTCAAGGTTCTGGTTTTAACCTATAAAGCCTTACTTGGCTTGGGACCCCCATACCTGATGGAACGCCTCTCCCGACATGGACCTACCCGTACATTGCACTCAACATCTAAGGTCCTCCTCCGAGTGCCTACTCCCAGGGAAGCTCAGAGGATGGCAACAAGGGAGAGGGCCTTTTTGGTGGTGCCCTCCCAATTATGGAATGATCTCCCAGACGAATCTGACCTGATGCCAACATTGTTATCTTTTCAGCGCCAGGTCAAGTCTTTTCTCTTCTCCCAGCCATTTAAAAGCATTTAACAGCATATGCTGAGTTTTTAACTGACCCGAGAATAGTTGTTTTAAATGGATATTGTTGGTTTTTATACTTTTGGTGGTTTTAAATTTTGTATATCTGTTTTTAGTGTTCATTGTTTTTAACTTTTGTAAACTGCCCAGAGAGCTTCAGCTATGGGGCTGTATATAAATGTAATAAAATAAATAAATAAATAAATAAAATTCCCAGTTTAAACTACTATTAACACCACTACGATTGCTAATAATAATAATAATAATAATAATAATAATAATAATAATAATAGCTCTAACAGAGGAAACCAAGATTGCTAGTATAATGAAGATGATTTGCAAAGTTCATGCAGAAAGACAAAGGCATCAATGTCATAACACATGGGAAGGCTGAGATCACTTTAACCAGGTTGGCCGGCTTAATCTTTAGAAAACAGATCAATCAAAGCAAGTACCTGAGCAACTGCAAAAGGGCACACACCCCACACACATATACACACGAGATTCCTTTAACCAGAGCATTCTGTCAAGGAGACTTGAGTAAACCATATCTAACCACTGAAGAAATAGCCAGGCATGGCACTCCAATGTGCTTCAGTGCTATTCACATTGAACAGGACTATAGGGAACAGCCAAATGATGTATTAACATTTCTAAAGGAAGCATAAGCAGCTGTCAATGGCTGTTGCAGAAGAGTTTTCCTATGGAAAGAAAACAAGAGGAGCCAAAATAAGATCCTTTTAACTAGAGTGAGCGGAAACTGGCTGCTGTAGACTTGCGTGTGACTCTGGCTGAAAAACATGTGGATTCCATATAAAGGCCTCAGCCAGAAGAGGGCTATTGTGACAAGGCCTCCCGTAGGGAGCTGCGCTGGTGGTGAGTTTACCCCTTCCTTTTCAAACTGCACCTGGCCTGTGACTTACCGTTCCTCCATGAGTTCCCTGATGGACGCCACAGTTGGTCCGGACCCCAGGTGCGTATAATACGGCCCCTCATCTTTCTCGACTATTTGTTCTGTTTAAAAAACAAAGCCAGGCAGTTACTCAATTCACTCAATGTCTTTGCCTTTTCTAACTACGTCCCTCTAACACACTTATGAACAAACTGCTGCAGTACTCACGCTGCCAGCACCCCACCCCACCCCACCCCAATCCCCAACATATGCTGCTACTGAAAGGGGGCATGTGGGGATGGGTCCCCTCATGTACCTTCTTCCCTGGCACCATCACGCCCCCAGGCTGTTGAGAGTACAACTGAAATCATGCATGCCCCCCACGCAGCTGATTAGTGGTGGCAGGGAGTGCAATCTCCATTCGCAGGGAAGGGAGGTTTATGCCTCCCCATCCCTGTGCACTAAGGTGGGGAGTAGGAGCGTGGCCCCTGGTCCACCACTCAATGCCCTACCTGCCTCTCAGGTTGCCCACCTCTGCTCTAACACCACACGCCACTGACTAGGACTATCAATCAAGCCACATTATATATTTTTTCATTCATGCATTGGTTATTTCTCGGTTGGACTACTGCAACCTTCTTCTCACTGGCCTTCCTTCTTCTCACATCAGTCCGTTGGTTTCTGTTCACCACTCTGCTGCTAAGATCATCTTCTTGGCTCGCTGCTCTGACCATGTTACTCCACTTCTGAAATCTCTTCATTGGCTTCCAATTCACTTCAGAATCCAATATAAACTTCTCCTGTTGACCTACAAAGCTTTTCACTGTCTAGCTCCTTCCTATCTTTCCTCTCTCATCTCACACTATTGCCCCGCTCGTGCTCTTCGCTCCTCTGATGCCATGTTTCTTGCCTGCCCAAGGGTCTCTACTTCCCTTGCTCAGCTTCGTCCATTTTCTTCTGCTGCCCCTTACGCCTGGAACGCTCTTCCAGAACATTTGAGAACTACAAGTTCAACCGCAGCTTTTAAAGCTCAGCTAAAAACTTTTCTTTTTCCTAAAGCTTTTAAAACTTGATTTTGTTCTGATTTTATACTGTTAGTTTTACCCTACCCAGTGCCTGTTTACCCTACCCTGTGCCTGTTTGCATTCTCTTCCCCTCCTTGTTGTTTTATTATGATTTTATTAGAATGTAACCCTATGCGGCAGGGTCTCGCTATTTACTGTTTTACTCTGGACAGCACCATGTACATAGATGGTGCTATATAAATAACTTATTATTATTATTATTATTATTATTATTATTATTATTATTATTTGCTGCATTTCTATAGAGCCCAACAGCTGAAGCTCTCTGGGTGGTTCCCAAAATAATCATGAAAAAAGTACATAACTATAATAAAACAATGCCAAATCTAAAAATACACACACACACAACGCCACAGAATTAAACCGAAGTAAAACCAACATCAGAGGACAGAAGCTGGAAGACTAAAAATTATACAGATTCTAACCTGTAAAATGCTTTATAAAGTTTTATCTAAATGTTTTTGTATTTATTATCATGTCCTGTAAGTAGTTTAATATTTCTTTGTAAACAGTTTAGGGATATATATTCGGTAAGATAAGTAGTATATAACTTTTAATTTATTAAAAACTGCTACAAAGATCAAGCAGAAGCAAACGTGATTGCTACCCTGCACAACTGCATCAGTGCCCTCTGCTCCCATTCACTTCTGTGGGGCTCATGCAGAAGAACTTCCTGGTGGGTTGTGTCCCATGGACTGCATCCATCTCCCAGTCTGCTGCCTATAATAGTGCCCCAAATGTGCCACCTGAGGCAGGGAGCTCACGGTAGGACTGCCTCTGAGGGCCACCCTCAATGAGGGTTTATGAGATGAACCAAATCCACATGACTCTAGCAAGTGAGCCAAGCTAAAAGAGCAGGAGCACACATACATGCACTTAGTCATAGGTCGAGGCAGTTTAAGCTGAGGAAATTCCTTCCTGGTCCATCAGTTCGACCTTGGCTAGGAGCAAAAAACATCTACCAAGCCAAAGTGAAGTACACAGAACAGTAAGCACTTTGCTCTTATTCTTCACAATACACCTTGCACGTGGATGGTTCCATATAAACAAAACACCTACGGCAGTCTTAACCCTCAGCAACCAGGAGTGTACACACCAGCTGGACAGGCAAGCTGCTGGAAGTTTTCCAGGCACAGCTTGGGAGATTTGGCAAGACACACTACAATGTGAGGAATTTGTGATGGCCCCTGTCTCGGATGCTCACCGGAGCCACAAACTCAAGCCCTCCCTCCCTCCCTCCCTCCCTCCCTCCCTCCCACCCACAGACCCATTCATCCACACGCCCTGTGCCTCCAAGCCTCCTCCCCACTCCCTTTTTTGACGCTCCAGTGGTGGTAAGGTAATAGAGGAAACGTCTCTCTCCTAGATCCCTTCTCTGATGCTCGGGCTGCTGCTGTGGCTGTGTGCCGGACATGCTGGGAATGATGGCTTCCCAGAGCTCCTTGCACCTGGCTGTCAGGCACATGTAGCAGCGTGCCAGACATCAGAAAAGGGGGAAGGGAGAGAAACCTTACTCTGCTCCCTTGCTGCCACCGGAGCACCAAGAAAGGTAAGTATGAAGGGGCTTAGAGGGAAGAAGACAGGTGGGCAAGGGTTTCTGGACTTCCACGTAAGGCTTTCAGGAGGCACTGGACTTGCGTGGGCTCCAGTAACTCAACCACGGGTTTGATAGGGCCCAAAACAGGCTTGGAACTGGGTGGGGTGCGGGGAAGAGCTATTTTTGAGTTGGGGGAATCGTTTGTTACTTGCAAGCCCAGTTCTGCGTCTGAATGCCAGGGAGGGGGTTGCCCACAACAGCCCTACCCCAATCCCCCAGAAGGACAGCAGAGTCTGTGTATGGCAGTTGCACACGCTCCTCTAATGCCTGTCAGAAGGCTACTCCTGCAAGCCCAAGTATCTGCCTAATGTGACCATGTTTTTTGCATTCTCTGTGACACAGCATATTTCAAAGATTCATCCAAACCCCACCAGCAGTGAGCCACGGGACCCTGAGGCGGGGGTGGGTGGGTGGGTGGAGGCCACGGTGCAGGAAGGAGGGCCTGGGCTGCCCGAGTTTGAGGTTTTGTACCTCAATCAAAAATGGAATCACATCTAGAGGCTCTAAGTGAAATCAGGGCTTCAACTTTATTATGAGTCCTCTTGGTCAAGATTTCAGATCTGCTTGTAATAAAACACTTTACTGTTCAAGTGGCTATCTTGTTGAGTTCAAAACTTGACTTTGTTCTCTCCCTCACAACTGTGAAAACACCAAAAGTTTTGACCATCTTCAGTTCTGTTTCAGAAAAACTCTGGAATGGCCCACATTCCCATATGAATCTGCCGTTAAATCAGTTAAAAATGACACTTAAATAAATTTGCATATTAACAAAACCTCAATACAGCCTGCCTTTTCAGGCAGTGAAAGTCTCTTAAAATTTAATAAACAAAAACTACCATTCATTGTTGGGAAAGGAGGCTGTCAGATCACATCTTCTATTTCCTATTAAAATAACATGGCAAAGCCAAAATAGCAACAAACAGCTTTAACCCTCGCTACTCTCAAATGAAATTTGCTCTCACCACCAGTTAATCAACTAAGTGTGCAAGGCTATGCAAAACATCCTACAACTCCCATCGTGCCCAACCCAGCATGAGCGTTGCAGGGCTTTTTTCTGTCTAAAAATGCATAGGACTGCACCCTAAACTTTTAGCGGATTAATCTTGGCATTAAAGATCACAGCCTTCATAATTTGCTAAAACAGTCCCTGAGCTGCCAGATAGATTACGTCCATCCTGTTCATAAGACAACTGAGGAGCCTGTCTGGAGGTCTCATATTCATCCAAGGAATTATCACGTATGGCCCAAGCCAGAAGTAGCATCTACCTGGAGCTGAAAAGCAGTGACAGGGGAAGTGCTCTGTCTGACTGAAAAGTCACCTGCCCTACCTTGTGACCTCATTGTGCCAATCAACTGTCTGCAGCTATCCATGTCACAGCAAGTCCTGCTCATGTTGGGGGTCATTGCCTTTGCATTTTCATCCACTGCTTATAAGGAGGGAAGTCTTTTGAAGGCTCGATTAACATACTGCGCAGGAATGATTTCTGAAAGCACTGGTAAATACAGCATGAATCTCCCACTTGGCTGGAAATTTCAAGAATGCCCTCATCTAGGCATACATAATTTTTTGTGAACTGTCCAGAGAGCTTCAGCTATTGGGCAGCATAGAATTGCGATAAATAAATAAATACTGCTTAGAGGTGTTTTAAAATATGGTCAGTGGCATACAAGTCTATTAAATAATAAATTAAATGATAAGGGGAAGATAATTATTTAATTATTCATTGCTGCAGTAAAAGTAACCAGGAACGGGGGCCTTTAAAGTCATACAAGCAACGTTGTTCAGCCTCTCATGGAAAATGGGGCAGAGGGCTGGAAATATCTTTGCAATTTAGATGCACAAAAGGGGCAACAGGGGGTTCCTTTGTTTGACTTATCCAAAGGGCAAATCTACACTGCAAATTTATCATGGTTTAATGCCGACGTAACTCTCACAGCTTCCCCAAATGAATCTTGGGAAGTGTCCTGCCTCCGCCGGAGGAATGCCCTAGACTAGCTGCAGTTTCTGACGGCAGCCCCCATGAACAGTGCATGGCAGTAATCCAACCTAGATGTCACCAGGGCATGGACAACTGTGGCCCGGAAGGCTCACAATCAGCTTATTGGGCTAAAGTGATGGAAGGCCCTTCAAGTGCTCCTGGCACTACTTGAGTGATAAGCTGAATCTAGCAGCTCTCCCAAACGGAGTCCCTCCAGCACTGGTTGAACGCCACCACCCGGGGCAGGAAAATCACCCATCAACACACGTCTTCCTTGTCAGGACTGAGTTTCATTGTACTTACGCTCATCCAGTACAAAACCACTCCCAAACACTAGCTCTGCAGCTCAGTCTATGGATGTGTCTGGTGCACCACCTGGTCTTATTTTATTGGATGAGCTCTGGTTGTTGCAGCTTGAGAATGTGAACATGGCCATTGGTGGAGTCCGGTCAACTGCTGGTTTTCTTTATCCTTGCTCTTCTTGGCTTATTATACCTAGAAGGCAGGGCTTGACAAACTGTCTGAAGCTCAATCCAGACAAGACCAGAGGTGCTATTGGTGGGTTGAGTTTATCCTAATTTGTATGGGATGGCACTCTCCAAGAAGGACCAGGTTCTCGGTTTGGGGCTGCAGTTGGATCCAGCATTGGTCACTAGAGGCCCTTTGGTTTCATGGCAGGCAGTGCCAGCAGCTTAGCATGGGGTGCCAGCTGCCACAACCCCACCTGAACAAAGAAAACCTAGCCGCAGTTATCCATGCCTTGGTAATTTCCAGATTACACCACTGAAATGAACTGTACATGTAGACAGCCTAGAAACATCAGTTAATACAAAATGCAAGTGCTAGGCTACCAACTGGAACAGGTTATGGATTTCCTACCAACCGTCAAACTACACTGATTGTCAATTCATTTTGGGCACAATTTGAAGTGCTGGTGATTACCTGTAAAGCCCTAAACATCTTGGGATGCAGAGACCTTCTACCACACGAGTCTGCATAAATTCTGCAGTCATTATCTGAGGGTCTTTTCCATGTCCTCCTGCCATGTGAAGTTAGGCGAGTGGCAACTTGGAAGAGGGCCTTTTCAGCTGTGCTGCCCAATGACCTTCCCAGAGAGGCTGTCTTGGCCCTTCACTTCAGCACCAGGCACTGAAGGGCGTTTCAGGAGGTAATGCAAGTTAACCTTGATTGTGCTCTAATGCATTCTGCTGAATTTTATGGGTTTGTTTTTAATAGCTGCTCCTGCTGTTTTATTCTTGTGTATTAGATGTTCACTGTTTTATAATGTTTTATTTCATGCTGCCCTGGGAGTTTAACTGAAGAGCAGCCATACATTTTTGAAAGAAAGAAAAGAAAGGAAGGAGCCATCATGATCCTCCTCCTGGTAGGCAGGGAGGGAGAACCACCAGTGGATGCTGGAAGGGAGGGTTGATTGCTCAGGAACTGTTCTCTCCTCCCTTGGAGCCTGCAAACCAAATGAGGGCAGTGAGAAAGAATGACAGAGTGGAGCAGCCCCATTCCAGAAGCCAACCCTGGAGATTCCCAGAGAGAGGAAGAGGAAGGGAAAAGAAACAGACATGGGGCTCCCCAAGACAAGAGGAATCCCACATGAGTGTGAAGAAACTTCAAGGCAGTCCCCAACTTTCGGAGGCATTTATGCAGCTGGGACTTTCTGATTCCTGGAACCCAGATAGGGCCTGGCATGAGTTAGCCCCCGCACAGTAATACAGAGGCTCTAACTGCCACAAGGGAAGCCTCCCCACAGCAGCCTCCCTGTTGTGGCTGTGCCCACAATGATGTCTGGATATAGCTGCATCAGGACCACCCCCACTGCAGGTGGAATCTCACCAAGGCCCCCTCTCAAAATGCATGAAGAAAGTTCTGTTGGCAAAGCTGCATGGGTGCAGCCTTGGGACGACCATTTGCGGCTTTCCACAGCTGCCACTTTGAGCAGGGAAGAAAGGACAGTTGATACAGAAGAACCTGGGTGATTCACCACCACTTTTGGCTAATTATCACCAAAAGCTCCTGCAGCCCCAACTGACTTAATTAAGCAGCTGCTTGAGTTTCGCTGAAACCAATTTGGCAGAGCATGTCCTTCTAAGAAAGTTTTGCCAGGGCAGTGAGAGCAATTAACCTAGATGCAGCAGGCTTTTCAGGGGGTGACCTTTGTGGTCACTGCCCAATGCTGTGCCTGTGGTAGTGTCCTTCCAGATTGGAGGTCGGAGCAGTGGTCATGAGGCATCTCTTCCTCCCCTGATTTACATTTGCAACAAAAAAGCAATCAACCCCCCCCCCCCCCAAACAGGGCCAGAATTGCTGCCTGTTTCTTTCTTTCCAAGCTGCCGCTAATGCGATTTGCTCTTTTGGTTTCTCTGTTTGAGTGTAAATGCAGCTGGTCCTTTCTTTGGAGTCTGATGGGCATTTCCTCTGGCCAGGCTATGCTCAGCTAAGATGCCAGGTTATTTAAATGACAAAAAAAACCCTACACAGAGACCTCCAAAACGTGTTTAAAACTTGGCCAGTTCCATTGCTAGTGTGGGAATGCAAAGGCCCTGGCATGGCCTACTGACCAGATGGCCCGATCTCAACGCCCAGTGACCAATTAGGGATCAATTAATCAGTGACACAGCACCATGAAAAATGGTCTGACAATTCTTATAACTTATTACCTTTGCAAGTAAGTCCACAAAAGCTACTAGCTAGCCTGCCAAGGCATTCCTACATTAGTAACCCACGGCCTAAAAAAGAAGAAAAAACCAATGTTGGTCAAATGGCTCTGCCTGGTCATTTGCAAGAAATTTTTACTCACCATAGGTAACTAGGCAAGTGGGGACTTACAAGCCTGATTCAATCTGGGTATATCAAAATGTCCAGTTATGAAGTGTTTAAGCCCTTCACTGAGCAACTTTTGCCTTGGAAAAACACATCATGACCACTCACTACTAGGCCAAATCCAGAATCCTGTACCAAACCGAGCAGATTCAGAAAAATCAGGGAAATGTCCAAATTGGAACGAGACTCCTCCGAAGTGGACCAGTTCTGACTCTAGACCCTCCCTAAGCTTTGTTAGTGATTTAGATATTCAAAAGGGAACAAAGAACCAAACAGTGTGAGAAGCTGCTTTCCAAGCTGTCCCTACTAGGAAAATGCCTGGGTGGGGAGAAGGGGAAGGATGCAGGCAAAAGCTTCCAGTCACAGTGACCAGTTCTACTAGGGGCGCTCCAATCACAGCGCTTTAGGTAATGGATGCTGAAGTCATATATCACAGGACTGGATGCAGTGTTCAATGCTCTTTGGTAGTTCTCTCTCCCAGCAGCAGGAATATGAAAAGAGCTTTTGGGAAGTCGGTGGGATTTGGGAGGGTGCAGGATCGAGTGCTTGCATGGAAAGTGCTGGATGTTCAAGTCCTGCCTTTGCTCCACATCTGTCAGGAATCACGACAACATCCATCATCCACCCCTGTCCTTTCGCTCTTTCTGTGATTTTGGCATCACTTAAGAAAACAAAAAATATTTTTCATTCTACACCTATCCTTCTAACATTTTGCAGGTTTCTTGCCTAGAGACATAATGTATAGCATTCTATAACATATACCTTCTATAATGTATGCCGTTCTCACACAAATTGCACCCACCCACCCACCCCCAAAAAACCATGGGGGGGGGGAAACAGAAATAAACCACTCTCACTCAAATTTGAAAACCCATCTTCACAAAAAACACTCCACCCATTCTGAAATTTTGCAAGGTTCTTAGCTATGGTCAACTGTGCATCATATACTATGCTGCACAGAGATGGCTCTAGCTAAGAAATCTGCAAAATAAACAGTGTATTTCACTTTCTTATGTCGCCCACAAAAAAAGTAAGGGGATAAGGTTTTTGGAAGCCCCCCAAATTGCAAAGGCTGCCCTTGCATGAAAACCCCTGTATTCATGAGAATACAATCCACAAAAGCTTACGGCAGAATTAGTTAGTCCTTAAGGTACCACAACACAAGTGGGTTTGTTTGTTTGTTTGTTTGTTTGCTGCAACAGACTTAATAAGGCTGCTCCTCTGGAAATTCTAATTCTGAAATATTAAACAGTTATTAGTAGTGCACAAAATTTAAAGGTGCCTAGTACAAAAATCTCCACACCTATTTGTCTGAAATTTTTCAGGCTTCATCTCCTCATACAGGACTACAAATTTCATTCAGTTTCATTCAAGGATGTTATAGTTGTTTGTTGATTTCCAACAATAGTCACATTCAGATTCGGTCCCCAAGTTGAATTAGGTAGTCCCAAATTTCTCCAGGACTGATCAGGCTTTTTTCTGTATTGGGATCCAAACTGAATCTTGTTGTCAATGCATATTCCTACTCATTACATCCCTCAAAAACACTGGGGAGGGGGGAAGAGAAGAGAATGATGCCTATTTTCCAGATGAAAAATGGAACCCGCTCCCTTGAGAATGTAAGAACAGCCTTACTGAGGCAGATAGGGCCTATGGCTTCAAGTCTAACCGCAAACATTTTGTTCTTTGAGTCAGCTTCGCCACCCAATCTAAAAGTTGGATCACATATAGACGGTCATTTTACCACATGTCAGTTCCTGATATGTGGTAAATTTCCCCCAAGAGGTTTAGCAGGACGATGCAGGTGATCAAGCTGCTCCGGAGCGAGAGAGCTCACTTAAATGTTTGTCTGTGCTTACTGTAAACGGATGGGGGTATTTCAGTAGCACTCCTGAAAATATTACTGCAGTTGCTTTGTTCAAACGCACAATAAAAAATAGATTTTAAAAAAGCTATCTCTGTTCATGAGATTGTAGCTAGTGCACCAGCTGAAGCTGCTAGAAGGGACTTTAAATGCATATGTGCATTTCACAACTTATTCTTATGGTACATTTGGCATTTATAGAATTGCTTTTTAAAGTAGCTCCACCACTGTGCACAAAATGGAAACTTTACACTAGATTCCTCACATGCATTTTCTGGTATGGATTGTAAGCAGGTTCCTTGATTCCTGGTTGCAATTTCAACTTTGGAAAAGTTTGGTGTGTTCTCCATTGCAGAATAACATTTTCATATGACATGATCAAGAGAGCTCTTAAAAAGAGCCCTACACTTTGGCTTTTTTATGTCTCTCAGGCCACAATCCTCAAATCACTCACTCCAGGCTCCTGGAATTGCCCTACTGATTACAGTGACGCTGCTCCATAATGGTCAGGTATAGACAACCATGGTTGATGCCTTCGCCCAGATGAAGTTCCCAAACATACAGTTCAGCTGCAGTTTAGTTTGCCAAGGAAAGCCCAACCTCTAGGACCTAGGTAGACACTTTGCAAGCCAAGAGCCTGGCGAGTGACCATGGTCTGCTTGCCACAGATTTCATGCTTAACCACAGTTAACCCAAACAACTTGTCACCTGTAAGACAGGAGGAGGAAGTGGGGGGTTGAACCAGGGACTCTGGCAGCAGTAGCCCTGTACTACCAGGGCAGCTCTCACGTGAGGGAGATTCAGTCCAATCTCTGGGGTGATGTAGCAACCCCCCACGCCCACCCCGCCTGCAATGGCAATTTATGGTGCTGCTGCCCTTCAGCCCAGGGAACCTGAGGAGCAGCAGGGGTCTGGCTGGCTGCATATAACTGTTGGCCAGTTTAACCAATGCTTCTCACTGAGTACCTACACAGACTGCCTGGCCGCTTGTTCCTGACCTTGCTGTGCCTTCGACAACTACAAGGTTTCACCATCCTGGTTTCCAGCCAGTCTTTAACCATGTTTTAACCAGGTTTAAGGAAAACAAACTATGGTTTGATCTTATGTCTACATCGTACCAGGAAGGGGCCACAGGTCACTTTCAGGATTAGCTTTTATGGAACTCAGGAGTTCACGGTGAACACACCAACTCCAACTGGGACTGTCAGGCCCATCCAACTCTTTCACACTTGTGGCTGCTGCTGCAGCGAGTTTGGAGAAATCAGAGAACTTGGTCCCATTCAGCATCTGGCACATTGTCCTCAAACGTGGAAGTGGCTGACACTAAAAAATCTGGAAGATTTGCTGCCGGGACGAAAGGGATTGTGCTTGTGCTTTCCCCCAGTTTCTCACCCAACCCTAATTTTTATTCCAGACACATCTTTGTGGCCCAGAGCCAAGAACAGGAGAAAACAGATCTCAGCTGGACAGCAGCCACCCAGACAAAGATCAATAATGGACATGTAGCGCCATCTGATTTTATTATGGCAAGTGAAGGCAGAAGTGCCGGATATTCCTCACGGGTTGTCTTCTCTCGTCATACATTTTTTCCTATATGAAGAAGGCATGTGCACAGTGCAAAGGGGAAGGTGTTGCCTTCCCCACTTCACCTGTCCATCCCCACAACTTGCATCCAAAACTGTAAGATGCATCAATGGATTATGTGGGAGAGGACAGAGCTGCTGACCACAGCGCCACAGCTGACGGACGCCCAGGAGCTTACTTCCAAGCAGGTAGGAGACACCTGCAACTGTGTGTTCCAAATGTGTTTCTTTACCAAGGAGTTACATTTCCCAAGTGTTGTTTTATATACAGCTAGAATCCTGCTGTTAGTCATGGGTATCCCCCATGGCACGGCTCGGTACATAACAGACAAAAGGGAGGTTTATGGAAACCATGTTGGAGGATCCGTAGATCTAATTTCTCCTGCTCCCCACCCCCAACCACACAGCCCCTCCTTCAGCCGTACCTGCCGGGAGAGATTCATCAACTTAACAGTCTTCCGGATTTTAAGAAAGCTATAAAGACTGATCTCTTCCGGCAGGCCTACCTAGTTGAATTTTAAGATGTAATGTGCTGCTTTTAATAATGCATTAGTTTAAAATGGTTTAATTATATGTATTTTATAGCATTTGCATTTATGTTGTACCCTGCCTCAATCCGAAGGGAGAGGCAGATAACAAATAAATAAATAAATATATTATTATTATTATTATTATTATTATTATTATTATTATTCAGAGGCACTCTCTTCTCTCACACCTACAATCAGAGGCCGTGTTGAGAAAATGGTCTTACGCCATTCCTCATAGCATGCAAACTGCTAGAATGCTACAGTTTACTCAAAGCTGCAGCCTTGATGATAGACAAGAGAAGCAGGAGCATGCCTGTGGGAAAGACTAAAGGAAGTCATTCTTCGCTCAACACATAAATGACTTATGGAACTTGCTGCTACAAAATGTGGCAACGGCCACTGACTGAGACGGCTTTTAAAAGAAGTGGATTTATGGAGGAGAGGAGTCTTACAGGCTAATAGCCGCCATAGCTAGAGGGGATCTCCGTATTCAGAGGCAGCAAACCTCCAAGTATGGAATGCTGGGCGTGGAAACAGGCCAGGGTGTGGGGTGGCCTCCATGCCTTGCCCAGCAGCATCTGCCGGGCTGCCGTTGGAAGCAGAGACCTGGAATGGATAGTCTGGTCCATCCAACAATAAGCCCATTCTTATTTCCTTAGGGACAGTGCAGACATTTAAAGGTGCTACATACAAGAAGCAGAATGGGCCCAACTCCCCTCCCAGAAGTGCACTCAACTAAACGACTCAGCCACTTCTTTTGTGAAACTATCTTTAGGAGGGACTAGCAACGGTCTGGTTCAGCCTGAGTTGAAGATTTGTTTTCCTCCTAGACTTGCACCAGAGCCATACAGAAAGGCTCCACACTATATGCAAGACCTCAACATCTTGATGCAGAAAGAGTGAGTTTCATGCAGCTACACCTCCTACACCCACCCACACACCCCTCCACTAAAGTTAAAACGCCTTTATCTTTTGAAAATCAGAGGGGGGGGGAATCACGACTCACCCACGCAGTCACAAGTTGGGAACTCTGCTTGAGCTCGTTTGGCCGGTGTGTCCAGTAAACTTTTGGTTGGGGTGTCCAGGTATTTCAAGGGAGATTCCAAAAATCCACTGAGAGTAGGCATGAACGGCACTTTATCCTTGGTTGGGGTTCCTTCCATGGAAGCAGTGCCTGTGTTTTGGTTTTCGTCAGAGTAAAAGCATGTGGTGGACACCACGGTAATAGCACCAGAAGATTCTATTTTTATCTGTTTTGGGGACCGAGCTGCAAAAGGGTTTTCAAAAGGCTGCCCGGCCCCCGGCAAGAGGGAGAACGTTTTGTGACTCGCATCGGGAGCGCCTGTCGGAGGCAATGTGCAATCCTTGCTGGGTGATGGCTGGAGAGCTGCATCCAAGCCCCCCGGAGTCTCTAGAGAGTGGCTCAGAGAAGACGATGGCTGCAAGGGAGAAGGTGGCTGGGCTGACAGAGGCCCATCAGTGAGGAGCAGTGGAGCTGGAAGCTCAGAATTCTGAAAGCTGAAATTTTCTCCAAACTCTGCCTCGAACTGTTTGATCAGCTCCTCCAACTTGTCATCCACCGCAATGCGATTATGAGCAAACAGGGGGTGCTCTGTCGCATTGGTTGACCTGTGAAAGGCTTCCTCATGCCCATTGCTGCAAGCCGCAGAAGATGAGCATGGGGCAAACCCAGAAACAGGGGTGCCAAGGGAAGCAGAGTCACATGCAGAGTTCTCTGGGTGGTAGCAATGGCTCTCCTCCTGGCTGGGGTGGCATGTTTCCTGAGTGTTGAGAGCCAGGCTTCTGTTTTCAAGTAGCTTCTGCAAAGGAGATTGCTCTGCAGGGCTGGATGTTGATGGAAGAGGAGGCAAAAGCTTGCCCGGGGTGCTGGAGAGCGGCTGCTCAGGCTGCATCTCTCTGCTTGAGTGCTCAGGAGTGGCAGCTGAGTGGAACCCTTCCAAGCTGATCTGCCGCACAGGCAGGAAGAGGGGTTGAGTGTCCTTCTGCTTAGACTTTTTAATCTGGACCTGCTTGCGGAGGGGCTTGGCAGGGCCATTTTTATCAGGCTGGACCTTCTTCTTCCGCTCCCTGACCGGCTTCTCTGGTGGCTTTGGAGGCTGCTGGGGCTGTGCACTGGGAGCCCACCAGCTGGGCAGCTGCTCCTGGGGGGCTCCTGGGGGCACGGTCTGCTCAGGGAAGAGGCTGCGCTTGTGATGGAGGTGGTGCTGCAGTACCTTCTGGGTCTTCTTGTGGAAGCTCGTCTCTTGCAGGAGCTGGGATAAGTGTGGGCTGGAGGAGGCTGGTTTGCGGTAGCTGGTGTTCTCATCCTTGTGGCCAAGCTGCTCCTGCTGCTTTGGTTTCATGACTCTTCCTTTGCCAGATATCACTCCAGGCCGTTTGAACACAGATTTGATGCCCAGCAGCTGCTCCAGCTCAGCCATGGGATCGCTGACCAAGGGTGATGGGGGAGTGTTGGGATTCAGCCCCCAGGAGCTGTTTTTCAGCTTGCTTTCTTCACTCCACTGCTCAGGAAAATCAGCCTTTTGTTGGGTGGAGGTGGAGCTGAGGAACAGGCCCGAAGGTTCCAGGTGGCCGTTGCTGCGGTCAAGGCAATAGGGGGCCATATCCTGAGCGACTTTCCCTCCCTGCTGCCAGGGGGACGGTGGTGGTGGTGGTGGTGGTGGTGATGATGATGATGATGATGATGATGATGATGCAGGAGACTGGAGCAGGCTGTGGCTTGCATACGGCTTTGAGGCCGGGCTCTGGTACAGCTCCGCACTGGACACAGTTAGCACCGAGTTGGGGTTGTGTGCCGGGAAGAGGGACGCCTGGGCCAGCTGTTCTTTGGAGGTGAACACCATGGCTTGCAAGGGGCTCCGGGAAGGGGGTGGAGCCTCTGGGACTGGCTCAGGAAGCACCGACGACAACTGAGTGAGGGCTTCAATAGCGATGGCTGTCTGGAGACTGATGTTCTTCTCCTTTGCAATATTCAGTGCACTTTGAGAAAAAGGGAGGGCCTCCAGTGGGCACAGAGGGGGCTTCTCATGTCCAGCAGGCGCCTGCTGAGGATTAGCACCATTGTCTAAGGAGGGCTGGTGAGCTTGGCTGAGAGGCTGGGAGGTGCAACTCTGATCCTCTCCAGTGGCCGATTTGATCTTCTTCTCCAGCCATTCCAGGTAGTCTGGGCACTCGGGTCCATCACAGTTGCAATTTGGAGGCTTCATGCCGTGCTTGGCCAAAGCCAGAGCAGCCTTGAGAGCGTTCAGGTCCTCAATTGAAGGAGGCACTGGCATATCCTCACCCACCCCACTGTGATTCATCTCAGCATTGAATTTCTCATACAACTGCATGCTCAGCAAGGAAGGGGATGCCAGAGGCACCATCCCCTGTGAAGACATGGCTGCCTCCGCTGCCGCCGAAAAAGCCACCAAGTTTTGAGCATCCTCCAAGTTGGCATTGCTGGAGGAGTCTCCCTGGCTTGGGGTAGCTGGCACACTCCCCCAGTTGGCCTTCCGCTCGGCATGCGGGCTGCCGAGCCACGTGCCTGCTTCCATTAGCATGGGCCTTCCTCCAGCAGTGCGCCCCCCTCCCCCATTGGCCAGGCCAGGTGCATGGCCCTCATTCAACCTTCTTTCTTCAACATGGCTAAATGGCCCTTCTTCCATTTGGCCTGTTTTGGGTCCATCAACTGAACTGCACTCCACACCAGTCTGAAAAGAGAGAACAAACACAGAAAGCATGAGTCCCAAAGTGACAGCCACACAAGTCTCTTCTAGCAAAAATAAAACAATAAAGAGCCCAGCTGCATCTTAAATACAGGCACAATTGGTGGCATAAGCCTCAGGGGACTGAGCATAAACATGCATTGCTACAAGGCACCCTCAAGAAGGGGGTGTTGCTTGGAGGGGGACATCTTGAGAAGAAATAAGCCATCATATAGAACATGGTACAAGAGTTCCAGATGCACTAGCAGAGCCTGGTGCAACCATAAATGTGGGGGTCTAAATCCGAATCTCTCAAAGCTTATCCGAAACCATTTAAAGAGCCTCCTCTTCCCCCTCCTTTACTTTTTTCTCTCATTTCATTGATCTTAGCCTGAAAGAACATTATCTGTACTTACTGCCTTTCCCCTTTTCCTTTCCACAGCTCTGTCTATTTAGCTCTTCCTGCCTGTTTAACTCAGCTCCGGAAAATCTGATCGGCAGATCACAAAAGCTGATGACAGGACAGCAAATCCATTTTACAGTGGTCAGTGCAGGAGTATTAACACCTGCAACTACAGCTTGCCAACTAGGATGAATTGAAGGGGATGCTGTACAGAAATGAGGATCCAGGTTAGGTGTTCCATTCTTGACGAGTCCATTGCTGTAAACATGACACCTCTATATAATGCATTCATTTCCTTATATATTCCTGCTTTATGCAAATTATGCCACATTAACTAAAAGGGCAGGGCCCTGTTAGTAGTACTATTAAAATGTTCTGGACCAGAAAATGTTTCAGGGAGGATGGAAGTCAAACCCCAAAGTGCCCGCCCCCTTAAACATAGATATATAGTCTGTGTATCATACATTGACATGACCAGAAATCTCCCCTTTGAGACTCATGAGCATTCTGTCAAAAGGGTTGCCTTATCTTGGGGTGAAGTATTCCTGGTTCCTTATACGTAAATCTGGCCCAGGGTAGAGGCCTTAATGTGCTTAGAGCAAGACCAACACTTTTGGCCAGACAAGGGGTTCTCCCATCTTAAGGGGAGAGACTTCCAGTCATGGAGATGTAATGATATGGTGTAGTCTAATGCTTCCTTTGGGCTGGGGGTGCATAGGAACTTCCTCGGGCTTCTTATTCTTCCCTTCAGAACTCACTTCAGCCTCATCCCCACATGGGACATTTTTTGGTGTAGTGAAATAATCATATATATGAGTTTATAAAGCACTTTGTGTACTGTGTTCCCAGTCACTTGTACAGCCACCCCTTAATGTAGATCAGTATTCTCCCAAATGAGGGGCTGAGGCAGAATGTGGCTTCGCTAAAGCCATCTGGCAAGTTCAAGGCAGAGAGAAGATTTGATCGGGAGACCGTAGCTCAGGTTGTTCTAGGAGGATTCTTCTCGGAAGCCTCAGAGGGCAGAGGGCTACGAAAGGGCGGCCCACGGCCATCGCTTGCCTATGTTTTATATTGTTACCGCTATCCCACCACCATTGCCACCACAATTTGGATTTCCTTTCTCAGGCACCAACCTCAGGGCTCCTAGTGCTACCAGTCAAAAAAACATTTTGCAGTGATCCTGTTTTTTGTGCGGAAATAAAGAAGACAGAAGCAGCAATGGGGAAAAACGGAAAAGTTACAAGTGGAAAGCCATGGCAAGTGGGAAGCCCCTCCCCCACAAGTTCCTGTGAATGAGGCAGGGCAATTGCATGAAAAAAGCCTCTCCGGAAGCCCCCTAGCTAGAGCAGCGCACCCATAGCCAGTGAGGAGACTGAAAGCACAGAGCAGCCTCTGACCTCGATTGGGCGGGAGACATTTGTGGGCCTCCAGGACAGGCACGGTTCTCGTCGCCCCTGGGACCTGGCCACCCCTCCCCGCTACTACTGCCTGTGGGCAAGCTGCCCCAGCAGCACAGGCAGCCCTGCTGGTGCCAGGAATGCTGAGCAGCACTTGGGAGAGGGCCAGGCGGTGGCCGCATCCGTGACCGACTTCAATTAGGCACAGGCAGCCGCCTGACCGGCTTTAGCAGCTCCCCAGCCCTCAGCGCAGCTCCACCTCGCCAGGGGAGGCAGGCGCTCACGTGGACAGAGGGATATGCAGACACACCTGTGGGTGGGGAGGTGGACAGAGGAGTGAACAACTACTTCACAAGCTGGGGAAAGGCAATGAAAAAGACAGCTCCTCCCCAGGGATATGGGTTGGGGCTTGTCCCTTCGGTTAGCTAGCCTGTCAGTGCAAAGTGCGAGCTGCTTTAACAGGCTACCGACTGCAAGGAAGAGAGAAAACAGCCGGGAATCTCCCCTGGCATTCTTCTGAGGGCTCTCCCAGGCTGAGGATTGCTCAGGCACACTGATTCAGCACATGGTGCAGGGACCCTGCCGATGCCTACTCCTCCAAACAAAGCAGGGAACGGGGAGAGAAAGCAAGGTCAGCTCAGGTACCACAACTCAGACAGGCGATGGGTGGCGGGGATTGCTACGCACAGCTTTGTCTTCCAGAGTCTTCTTCTGGAACCACCCTGCAAGGAGGCAGCAGGACCACAGCAAAGCAGGGCCTGCTCAGGGGGACAGATGCCACGGAGTGGTCAGTCCCAGGGCCTTTCCCTTCTCAGGGCTGCCTGGCACATGTCCAGATGAACACCACAGCAGCAACAGGCAATACAAGGCAGCTTCCATCTGGGCTGCTCCGAAGGGCTGAGCAACCCCTTTCTGAGGATTTGCCAAGCAAAACTCACAATGTGCCACTAGACGTTCCATATGATCCCTTCCGATGACCATTGCTTCAGGGTTGCCAAGCCAGCCTGTTCTTGTGCCCTCTTTTATTGGACTGATATATAAATTTATGTACCATTTTTACACTATTTGAGTCCCTCAAAGCAGCTTGCAACAAAACAATAAAAATAATAAAATGTTCAAACTAATTGTCACAATTTAATCTTTCAAAACAAATTAACTAACTAGTTTCAGAAACTAACAGCAGCTATAGATAGAAAAAAGCATTCAATCAGTTCAGAGATCACAAAAGACCTGGCAGAAAAGGTCCTGTGGATCTCCATTTGAGGGGGGGGGGAGGAGGAGTTTCAGCATATTGGTGCCATGAAAAGGCACTGGTTTTAGTTGGTTTTGGTTTTGCAAAGGAGCACCGTTATTGCTTACAGGGACAGGAGAATTCCAGAAATACAACTAGCCTATAGCTAGTCTGTGACCCAATTTGCAGAACCCTTGTGGGGGTGTGGTTAACCACAGCAACAAGCTACCCTGCCCGGGTTTGCACATCATGATAAACTGTGGTGATCACCCAACACCACTTCAATATTCACAATGGCAGCCAGCATGCATCATGGTGAGTGTCGGCAATTGTGCAAAACAGCCCATTGGCAAGAAGGAGGGAGCTCTTGAGTGGAGTTGCTGCAGTCTCTGTCCTGGGCCCTGTGCTGTTCAACATGTAGGATGCCGGTGCAGTGGGATTGTTTATCAAATCTGCAGATGGCACAAAGCTAGGAGGGCACTATAGAAGACAGGATCAAGATTCAAAGGGATCTTGATAGGCTGGAACACTGAGCTGAAACTAACAAGATGAAATCCAACAGAGATAAATATAAAGTCTCGCATTTAGTTAAAACAACAAAGAAACATGAAGAGGTTGGGAGGAACCTCACTTGGCAGCAGTACAACTGAAAAGGATCTTGGTGCCTTACTGAATCATGACTATGAGCCAGCAGCGTGATGCAGCTGCTAAAAAAGCTAATACAATCTTAAGACTGCATTGAGGGAAGCCTAGTGTCCAGATTTCAGGAAGTAATAGTTTTGCTCTATTCTTTTGGAGTTCTGTGTCCAGTTCTGGGCACCACATTCTAAGAAGGACATCGACAATCTACAGTAGAGCATGCCCATGAAAGAGTGACCAGGATGGCGAGGGATCTGGAAACCAAGCCCTCTAAGGATCAGTTGAAAGAACTGGGTATGTTTAGCCTGGAGAAGAGACTATAAAAGGGGAACATGATAGTGGTCTCATTTGAACAGCTGTCATGGCAAATTTGGAGCAGATTTATTCTTTGTTGCTCCAGAGAGTAAGAATAGCTCCAATGGTTGGAAATTGCAAAGAAGCAGATTTAAAGAAAACATTTGGATAAACCTCCTAACAGTGAGGGCTGTTCAGCTGTAGAATCAACTGCTCTGGGAGATGGTTGGTCTATTCTCCTTCTCTGGAAATATTTAAACAGAGGCTGGAGGAGGGCCGTCACCAGGAATGCTGTAGCTCAGGGATGCAGAACTTCAGGCTGGAAGGCCGGACCAGGCTCCCCAGAGTCGCCCAGGTGGCCCCCCCTCCCCCTGGCCACCAACTGCCTGGTAGTTTCCCAGCATTTGTGCAATTTCACCCCATTTTACAAGGTTGAAATGCCTCTATTAAGGCTTCATTACTGGCAGCAAGAGCTTTAAGCTACAATGTGCTGGGATATTTTTGTATTTCCCCCCAGCCCTGGAAATTGAATCTAGCTGCTGCTGTAGCTGCCATGCAGTGCCTGAATGGAGCCAGGGGCTGGACTCGATGATCCCCAAGATCCTTCCAACTCTATGATTCTACACAAACAAAATGTTAAGTTGTCTGAGCACTGAGCCTCCTTCCTTTTCCATACGCTCCTCACCCCCAGTGCAGAAAAATGCTTCTTTTATATCTCACGTCCTTCCTCTTTGCAAAACTTTAGAACACCTTTTCATAAGGATCAAATGGAAATACTGTCATAAACTTGCTGTCTTCCCAAGGAAATGAGGCTGGGCCAAGGCATTTCCCTCTCCTCGAGGCAGTTGCACTGGAAGATCTGAGTGGCTCACCTTGGGATCTCTTGTAAATGCCTGACTCCTGCCTGTGCGTGGTTACATGAGATCTGAGATATGTACACCCTTTGCAAAGGGGCCCACACTGCTGCCTCAACTGGGACCCACAGGAAGACTACTACCAGCTGCCTAGGGAAGTGGTGGGCTCTCCGTTACTGGAGGCATTCAAGCAAAGACTGGACAGCCATCTGTTAGGGAAGCTTGAAACTGGATTCTTGCACTGAGCAGGGGGTTGGTTCAATTCTACGACCTCCAATGACTGTTTGAACAACTTCTGTGGACAGGTCACCAACTTCTGAGTAAATCCTATTTAGAGCCCTAACACATAGCTCGGATAAGGCATTGCTTTTCCTTTTGCTTGGAAAAACTAGCTAGAGAAAAGATGTATTGCATGAGTGGCTGCCGGGTAGGGGAGGCCACTGTTTCTCCCTTTGAATGTCATGCTATATACCAGTGTCAGCCATACAAGTAGTCTATTATGCTGAGACATCTGAAAGCAATCACATCAGAAAGGGGCTTGTTTGTCAGTGGAACACAGAGGAGACACCCCTCTCTCCACTGCTGCCATAGCTTCAAAGGGCATGGGATACAGCAGCTTTCCCCCCAAAGAGCAAGGAAACAAACAGCAACAACAACAACAACCAGAACCAGTCTGGTTTCCCAAGTTGTAGGGAAACCATCCAGAGCTGGAAAACTCTTTAGAATTCTAAGAAATTAACACAAATGTTTATAATAAAAATTCCTGGACTTCTCCATGGGGGTTTCTCTCATTGTATCACAAATCTAACCAAGTTTATCACGCCTTTCAACATACTATGGCTATGTCAGTTGATTACACAGGTTTGGACTTTTGACAAGATCTCTCACCAAAACCCATTAATGAATCTTAGTAATCTACTAAGGGCAGCAAGATGGGTATTCTTTTGTGTGCAAGCAACTAGGGAAGAGAAAGGATTCAGCTCTCCAGTTCAAAGGAACATACATTTGGGGAGACAGCAAAAAAAGATAATTACTCTCTTTAATTAGTCCCTTTAATAGTTTTATTCCCAGTTCAAAAATTAAAGCTGTAAGGGAACTAATACAGCATAGTGGTTGAGACCAAGCACACACACACCAGGGACCAGTGGAAAATGCAGGATTGTGGCAACCACAGTTTTTAGCTTTGCTACCAAGGCCAGTCAAAATGTGTGGGGTTAGTAATACACACCTACCTCACAGCGCAGTTATAAGGATTACATGATAATGTATGTTCAGTGCTTTGAACACTCAAGCATGATATATAAATGCTGGATATTATTCATGCTGAGAAAGTCTATCTGAGCACAAACAGTCCATTGATCTTAGAGTGCTTTGCAATAGCAAGAGATGTTTCCATGCAGGACGGGCCCATTCTTTGGATAAGTGCAAAAGCAAGGAAAACCCCGTGGAGGAGTAAAAAGAAGCCAAAGGCAAAGGTAGAACCAGGCAATCTTCAAAACGGAATATTTACAAAAGTTTATTTACAGTGCCAAGGTGCCGCCTACGCGTTTCGAACGCAAACTGCGCTCTTCCTGCGTTCTGCAGACAACTTAACGAACTCTATAACAGCCCTGAGGAAGAGCGCAGTTTGCGCTCGAAACGCGTAGGCGGCACCTTGGCACTGTAAATAAACTTTTGTAAATATTCCGTTTTGAAGATTGCCTGGTTCTACCTTTGCCTTTGGCTTCTTTTTACTCCCATCCTTTGGATAGACAGAGCAGCTGAGAAGGTCTGAGCGGTTGCTTTTGGGAAGCAAGGGCGGTTGCACTGTGGCTGTTTAGCGCTGGGGTCGGCAGAAGGAGAGTTGGGATCGACAGGCAGCCTTTGGGGTGATTTGGTTCCCAACAAAAACACTTTCTCCTCCCACACCTTCCAACTGCTGTGGGCCATCCGCCAAGCAGGGGGTCCCCCACCAACTGAAGTCCCTGCTGCTGCCTGCCTGGTTGCCTGCCGATTCGCTCTCTCCCTTGACCAGGTAGTGACTGCAAGGAGGACAAACCACGCTATCACTCAGCCACCAACTCCCCCTGGGCCTGATCCCAGAGGGGGAGGGGGAGAAAGTGGCAGCAGCTGATAATGCTGTGGTTCCCCTGCAAGGCGTGGCTCCATCAGATAATACCAGGAAGAGAAAGTGAGAGGGTGGCAGCTCCATCTCTCTTATCACCTGCAGCTTGGCTCTACAGTCACTTCCTGAGCTGAGGCAGAGTTCCCAGCTCACATTTGCAGCCACACAAATGTGATATCACTGGATCTTCCTGTTCCTGCATAACAGAGAGGAAGCAGGAAAAATCATTTGGTGGAAGGGGAGTGAAACCAAGAGCACTGGAAAACAGGGCACAAAGCCTCTAGAAAGCCTTTCAGGGGAAAAGGAAGCAAAACAGTAAAAGGTTCATGAAACAGTTCATGCAGCACCAGTGCTACGAGCACATAGCCGGTGCCGCTAAGCCAAAGGGAACCTGTGTTAAAAATAGAGCCAACTCTTCTTTTTCCCCCTGAGCTAAAACAAAACCTGAGGTTGACCCCTTATTTGAAAGTTTGTGTTAAATCTGGATCTAGAACAGAACCTTTAACAAAGATTCAGGTTACAGTTTAAAACAAATTGTACACAGATTGGCCACAACAACATTGAATTGTGAGCATGGAACAGAAACACCCAGAATGGCTTTCAATAAATTTAGGATAGTCTTGCTTTTGGGAGGTATACCAGACAAGGCGAGGAAAAGAGGTTCTGCTGCTTTAAAGGCTAAAAGGAATAATTCACTGTAATAAAACAGTAGAAATTTTGTACTGAATTGCCTACTTGTTTTATTTCATGTATGTTCCGTAACTTTTCTGGAAAATTAATTTGAAAGGTATAAATTTCCTCAACACAGAAAACTAGCAGGACAGGCACAAAGCCTGAGTCTGTTGCATTTTTATTGACATGCTAGATTTCTATGTGTGTGTGTGTGTGGGGAATAATATAGAGAAGCTTTCCATCCTGTGAGCTCCTCTTCTGCCACCTCATAGAATCATAGAATAGCAGAGTTGGAAGGGGCCTACAAGGCCATCGAGTCCAACCCCCTGCTCAATGCAGGAATCCACCCTAAAGCATCCCTGACAGATAGTTGTCCAGCTGCCTCTTGAATGCCTCTAGTGTGGGAGAGCCCACAACCTCCCTAGGTAGCTGATTCCATTGTCGCACTGCTCTAACAGTCAGGAAGTTTTTCCTGATGTCCAGCCGGAATCTGGCTTCCTTTAACTTGAGCCCGTTATTCCGTGTCCTGCACTCTGGGAGGATCGAGAAGAGATCCTGGCCCTCCTCTGTATGACAACCTTTTAAGTATTTGAAGACTGCTATCATGTCTCCCCTCAATCTTCTCTTCTCCAGGCTAAACATGCCCAGTTCTTTCAGTCTCTCTTCATAGGGCTTTGTTTCTAGACCTCTGATCATCCTGGTTGCCCTCTTCTGAACACGCTCCAGCTTGTCTGCGTCCTTCTTGAATTGTGGAGCCCAGAACTGGACGCAATACTCTAGATGAGGCCTAACCAGGGCCGAATAGAGAGGAACCAGTACCTCACGTGATTTGGAAGCTATACTTCTATTAATGCAGCCCAAAATAGCATTTGCCTTTCTTGCAGCCATATCACACTGTTGGCTCATATTCAGCTTGTGATCTACAACAATTCCAAGATCCTTCTCGTTTGTAGTATTGCTGAGCCAAGTGTCCCCCATCTTGTTGGGATCGACAGGCAGCCTTTGGGGTGATTTGGTCCTCCATCTTTGAAGTTATCCTACCCAGATGTAGGTTCACCAATCAGGGCAAACAAGGCCTTAGTTGCATTGTGTTAGACCCATTTATTTTCTCCATCCCACTTTGCAAATTAGCACTCTCCGTAATGTGAATCATATTTAGGATTTCTCATATCAATTGGAACTGAACTGGTTCCAGAAATGTGGCAAACCTGTTACCAGACCAATACAAACTTGTATGTCACTGCTTAACCTGAAGTTTCTTTTCTTTTCTGTACCATTGTTAATTGCTCTTTTGCAGCCACTAAAACGTTTTTTAAACTCCATCCTTTCCCAAAAGCTACGAAATGATGGTAGCTTTTCACTTTTCACTTTCCACTTTTCAGTAGGAACCCCAGAGGCAGGAGTCACTAGCACTGGCACAATTACACACAGCAATCACACGTGGTGCAGCAGCTAAGAGAAGGAAGGAGGGTATGATGGAGAGAGATGCATTTTCCCAGTGTCAAGGTATTATGGCTGAAATACTGGGGAAATGCAGCAACATCCCTGAAACAACATCTCTGAAATAGCTCCCTAGCTGGGGGTAGATGCTTCCAACTTAGACTTGCAAGACTTGAATTCAAAATCCTTGCTAAATTCACTTGGTTGCCCTGGAACTAGCCGCAGTTTCTCAACCTTATCTATCCTCTGAGGAAGTATATGGAGAAGTGGGATGCCATTCACAAACGCTTATGCTGCGCTGAAATTATTTAAGTCTTAAAAGACTTGAGCCATTCTTTAAATAACGGCAGCCCTATCTGCCCTCAACTGTGCTAGTCTGTTCCATACTTGCACAATTTCTCACCTCAACCCACCTGCTTCTTATCCAAAATGGGGAGGAGAGAAATTTGGATTATTCATCATTTTCCAAAGCAGACTTGCCTTCCAGTCTAGATACCATACCTGTCATTATGGGGTGTGTTGGTGTAGGGAAGGCTTATACTTTTGCAAGGTCCTTTGGTGGACAGAGGCATCATACCCCCAATCTGTCAACCAACCTGGCCAGCCAGCATCGGAATGGGGAGGTCTGTCCAACACACACTTAAAAGCTTTTAAGAGAGGGGTGCAACTTAATCTTTTGCATGCAAAAGATCCCAAGTTCAATCCCTGGCGTATCCAAGTGGGCCCGGGAAAGAGCCCTGCATGAAACCCTGGAAATCTCCTGTCAATTAGTGTAAACAAAATGGACCTGGGTGGATCAATGATCTGGCTCGGTATATGGCAGCTTCCGGAGTCCCTCACTGCTGCTTATATTCATAGGGCAGAGTTAACTTTTTCCCCACAGGAGTAGATGGAAGCCCTTCATGTATGTGGGAGAAACAAGGGGGGTGCAACTCAATGGCACCATCTTGGGCTGGGTGGCTAATTTTGCTCTACATCACTAGTGACCCCCAGTGTCTGGGTCAAGGGCAGCAGCTGCCTCTGCCCTCAACTGCAGCCCAGTCTGAGTATCTTGGCAACACTCAGTATTACAGAATGATGGGAACAAATGACAGGAAGTATGAGAGAATGCGTTCTCTTGATCTAAGCCATGAAAAGGATTTTAGCCTGAGTGCTCTCTGGCAGATAGTGGCCTTGACTTTGATTGAGCCTGGAAGGCCTAGGTTCAAATCCCTGCTCAGTCAGACTCAATGAAGCAGCATTGGTCAAGTCAACATGGTGTCTTAGGCTTCCACGTCCCAAATAGGAAATGGGAGCAAAACTAACCTAGACCAACGAATGTTGGGGGGGTAACATTTACTTGCCACACTCATCATGGGAACCACCCCTCTGGTAAACATGTGTGAAGCTCAAAGCTCCCACATGGCCTCCTGTGGAGCTTGGGATTTGGGGGAGGGGAGAGCATGAGCTGGCCTTTGGAGGGAGAAACTAACAAATGTTAGTTTCTATCAAGACCAGGCAAAATTTGTGGACCTCTGTTGGCCTCCCCTCAATCCAAACTCTCTCTCTCTCTCTCTCTCTCTCTCTCTCTCTCTCTCTCTCTCTCTCATGTGTGTCCATGTCAGATATATCTGGAATGCTACACAGAGAGCAATGTCATCTGAGGAAGAGCATAACTTGTTCTCAAATCTGACAAAAGAGGCACCTTCCAAATCTGTCATGTGGAGGCATGGTACTGGGGTGTGCACAAAAGGGTTCCAGTGTGAATCGGAATTTCCATGTGCTCAGAGGATTCCATGATGAGGAATCCTCTGTATACAAAACAGGGATTTCCCCGCTAATCAAACAAAACATTCTTTCCCAATGCCCATAGAAGATAAGGCAGCTTCTGGGCACAGAAAGCTCCACATGTGCATGGAAGCCTGACAGAGTTTTGAACCATGCTCCTCTACGAGTCTGGGAGTTTTACTCTTAAGGCTCTCTGCCTAAAAAGCGTGCAACTGCACCTGGAAAAATCCCAGGGCAGGAAAACAGAATTCTATTTCAAAAAGCAGGAGGAGGGGAGGGGGAGGGGAGGAGAAAACAACAACAACAACAACAGCAACAACAACAACAACAAGCATTAATGCATTCACCCTGCAACAAAATCCCAGTCCTGGAAACAAGGCATAGAGAGAGAGAGAGAGATGTCTTAGAATTGCAAACTAACTTGGGTTGTGGCCAACTTCCAAAATGTTGATTATAAATACAGCATTGTTTATAGGTTACTGCTGATTTTTTAAGAAGAATTTCCACAGAAAGCTTATCAAATTTGCCAATTAACTTAACAAGTCCAGGACATTCATGTTTTTTTGATCAGCTCCTTTGTTCATCCCCAGCACAGCAGTAGCAGCAGGGTCTAACTGAGTCTTTTGTGCATTCATCTCCCTGCCTCCCACCCCCACCAAAACTCCATGATCAGCACAAACCTTTAGGTTCCCTCTCCTTCTCTGCAGACAAGATCCTGTGGCAGGGGCATGTGGATCCCAGAGCAAGGATCAGTTATGCTACATGCTTTCTGTTGCCTAAATGATCCCAAATAATTCAATGAAGCAAAGCCAAAATCATCCTCCTGTTTTAAGATTAAAAAATTCCCTCCCCCACCATTGTTTCCTTGTGAAAAAGAGGAAAATAATATAAATGAAAATGAAAAAAGCCATACATTTTGTCTCCGACATTAAAACTTCACATTCTTTTTTTAAAAAATTAAAAGCTGCCAACAATAAATTGGAAAAAACCACTAAAGGGTTTTGGCAAAGATTCCAAATTCAACTAAGCTACTTCAAAAAGTTAGCAGCCATTTGTGGTTTAATGTAATTATGGGAAAACTCCACTGCGTAGCTGCAAGATTTAAAACACACACACACACACACACACACACACACACACACACACAGAAAATGACAGAGTAACACCAACAAATGCCTCCATCTTCTTTCTCTCCCCCTTTACTTTGTTTCAATGCAATCCATTCTCTGGGCTTAGAAATATTATCTTAAGACTTTCTTGCCTCAACCCCTCTTGCAGTGACATGATGCCGTATTTCAGAAACTGCAAGCAAAATGTTGACATTAAAAGGTCCACATTTCGCAGCACTTCCAAATTGCACACAGCCTCCTCCAGCAGTGCTCTAATTCTCTCCTCCAGTTCAGACACAGCACTTCAAATCTTGCTTGTTAAAGACAGTGCGTGTGGCTGCTGCTTTACACACCAGATTGTGAACTCCACTTACAGGAGAGCAACCCGTCCTGAGTTCACAAGAAAGCTGCGTTTGGCCAACTGCTCTGCTCTACGTAAAGAACGACCCAGTGAATAGCTTCTCCGGTAGCACAAAGACAGAGACAGACGGACATCTTGGAAAACTGCAGGCAAGTGGGGGCGGGGTGGGGGGAAATGCTGCAAGGAAACACTTACATTTGCAGAATTCGCCAAGAAAAAACCAAATACAGCCAAGCAGAAAGAAAGGGAAGCATGGAGGGATCCAGAGGAAAACGTGATACATCACAAACAACGCACCGGTCACAGCGGAGGCAACTCTGATCTAGTTATTCAACCCACACAGACCTCCCCCTCCCCTCTCCGAACAGCTGTGGGGGCCATTATCCCTCCTGCACACTGCACGTACATAGTCAGGATGGCTGCAGTACTGCACAGAGTCAGAGAGGACTGGATTGCTGCAGGAGACAGGAAGACAGTTTCCCCCTTTAGTGGGGGAGACCACACCCAGCAGGCTCAGAGGACCAGGGCCGGGGCCATTCTAAAAGTCTGCAGAAACAGCAAATACAATCCACCTCCACACACACAAAACAACCCACTAGCCACAAGCGCTGTGTTTTGCAAATACTGGTGTGTGTGTTTCTGCTGCAGCCTCTGCAGAACTACCTCAAATAACCTACCTGACTGTTCTGTTAAAGGAGCCAGTTGCCCTCAGTGCAACAAAAGTATACTAAACATGGCAGTGGCCTTCTTTTTCTTTCTCCCTCCCTTTTACTCTCAGCATTGCTGGCATCAGGACAACATCTCTGAACAAAAAACCCTTCCGAGATTAGCATCGCACTAGACCAAAAGGCAACACAGCAATACGAACAGCCTGCCCCCATTTCCCTGCTGCCCTGTCATTCTCCCTCTGATGCAACTTGGAAGCCTTCACGTTGTGGAATCACTCCACTCCTATGTCTACACGGTCACACCTCCAATCACAATTCGTGGGGCACGCAGGCCCGTCTCACGTGACTCCAGGCTCAGTGGCTGATGCCGTTGGCAGGAAGAGTCAAAATAAGTTTTACTACAGTGAGGGGGAAGTATTAGTTGTCACGGTGAGGGAGCGACCTATTTCCCCACTGTATCCAATTAGAAGCCAATTCAAGTTTTCATTGGATTGAACAGTCAGGTTGTTGTCCATCCAAAGACATGAGTGCTATTATCCTTCAGTGTCAAAGGCTATTTGTTTTAGATACATACATACTAGTAAATGAAGCTTGCAAGCACAGATGCACAGTCCAAATTGTTACTGGAAGCCCCCCCTCCCTTGAATCCACACCTGGGGGTCCCTATACCTCAGCCCATGCATGGCTTCCCTTGCTCCATGTTAGAATGCTGCCTCTATAAGGATTCTAACGTCATGACCCATGTTTCAACTATTAGGTGAAAAAATGTAGCCGACTTGAACTATGTATGGGTCAAATTGCAGGTCGCTACCTAGCATAGAAGCATCTTCTTAGTCATTTCAGGATATGCTTCCAGCCCCAATTTTGAAAGAGCAGAAAACACACAACCCATTTTTGGGTAGTTCTTGTAGTTAGGGTGTTTTTGGACAACAGAATGTACTGAGTTTTCACGTATCATGGAGTACCATCATCAGAGGCCTTGTCCTCCAAAAGTTTACAGATAAAACCTACTTGTAACACCCCAGTTCTCCTACACTGTACATACACACACACACACATCACACTCACACACGCACTGAATACTAAAGATTTTGTTCTACCCACTGTATTAATCTTTTTTTAAAAAAACAACCACTACCTTATCTTCTAAAAAGTCATCAATTTAAAACAATAAAACCCTGTAACAATAAAAGCAGCAAAAACACAAAAAACTAACATTTTAAAAGGCTAAATTATAAATGTGCCTTCACAGCCTTTCCTAAAGCCAAGAAAGTGGGGGGGGGGGCAACAGTTATTCTTGAGGGAGCACACTCCATAAGCTGGGGGCCGCACAGGAGAAAGCCTTCTCACGTCTGCCCAACAAATGGACCCCTGGCTCCTCGTGCCCCCAAAAGGGCCTCTCCTGCTGATCTTAATGCCCCCCAGGTAGGTTCATCGTGAGAGACGCGGTCCCTTAAGACAGCCAGGTCCCAGGGCCGGTGCTACCATAGAGGCCACTCAGGCGGCCGCCTAGAGCGCCAAGCTAAGAGGGGCGCCGGGCACAGCACTCAGGCGCATTGGCTGTGAGCCGGGCCAGCCTGAGGATTCAGCTGGGCCTGGGCAGGCGAGATGGCGCCCTGCGCCCACCCAGCTGAAGCGAAGCCAGGGACGCTGGGGTGGGGGTGGGGCGGCTCCACGTTCAGACTTCCGGAACGCGCCCGGAAGAGAGACAGAGAGAGAGAGAGAATGTATGGGTGAATGGGGTGCAGGGGGTCTTTGAGTGAATGCATGTGTTCATGCATGTGTTTGTTTGGAGTGAGTGATGCTGAGTGTGTGTGCGCGCGCACGTGCATGTGAGTTGGGGGGGATGATTTGGAGGTGATATTCCTATTAAATAATCCATTTTAGACCCATAGACGTTCCTTTCCAATTTGTTTGCTATAATTGGCATGACATATTTCTTGCACTTTAAAATAAATTTAGCAGTTTCAAGTTTTGTGCTTATTTTTTTCCAGGAAACATGTTCTTACAAATCAAAGTTGGCATTTTGGGGGTGTGTGTGTGTGAAAGTAGCTCACCTTGCCTAGGGCACAAAATAGTCTGGCACCGGCCTTGCCAGGTCCTAAGCCATTTAGGACTTTAAAGGTTAAGACCAGCAACTCAAATTGAGACTGTTAAACAATTGGCAACCTGTATAGAACAGGTGTCACATGATCCCTACACTTGTTAGCAGCCTAGCTGCTGCATTTTGTTCCAACGGAAACTTCTTTACACTCCTCAGGAGTAGCCCCACATAGAGCACATAACAATAATCTAAACGTGATGTAACCAAGGCATGGAGAACTGTTGCCAAGTCAGACCGATTCAGGTCGCAACTGGTGTGCAGAGCATAATTGTGCAAACACACTCCTTGCTACTGCTGCCACCTGAAGATCCAGGGAGAGTGTAGGGATCAAGGAAAACTCCCACGCCGTTGAGTTGATCCTTTAGCTGGAGCACAACCCTTTCCAGAGCAGGTTGAATCCCCATCCCGGAGTCAGGATTTCTACTGACCAATAACACTTCTGTCTTGTCAGGGTTTAATTTCGGTGTGTTCACCTTCATGTCATACATAGGCAACCATCAAGGGTTTCAACTGCTTCCTTGGTGTTAGGTGACAAAGAGCAATAGAGTTGGGTGTCATCAGCATATTGGTGGCACCTTCTCCAAAGCTCCAAAGAACCTCTCTCAGCAGTTTTATGTAGATATTAAACAACACGTGACACGAGGCTGTAGGACCCTGTAGGATCCTGCAGGCCAATGGCTGTGGGGTTGAACAGTAGTCTCCCAGCCCCACCTTCTGGATGTGGCCTGACAGAAAGGAAGGCATCCACTGCAAAACAGCACCCCCAGCCCCACCTGACAATCCAGAAGGATATCGTGGTCAATGTTATCAAAAGCCACCAGGAGACCTAAGAGAACTAATAGGGTCACACTCCCCATATACAGTTCTCAGCATGGGTCATCCACCAAGGCAACCAAAGCCTGACCGACATTGGGTCCAAATAATCCGTTTCATCCAGATGCATCTGGTGTTGCAGTGCTACCACTGTCTTGATCACTTTATGTGATCAAGGCCTTCAAGAGGCAGCTGGACAACCATCTGTCAGGGATGCTTTAGGGTGGATTCCTGCATTGAGCAGGGGGTTGGACTCGATGGCCTTGTAGGCCCCTTCCAACTCTGCTATTCTATGATTCTATGATTCTATGTAAGAATAATTCATTTGAGGTTGGCCTATAGTTTCTTTTATAAATGGAAAGTGTCTTTAATAAAAGACCTATTAATAACATTTTTAAGCAAGAGGGAACAACCCCTCCCACGAAGAGGCATTAATGACGTGCCTTACCCAAGGCATCAGTCCCACTTTTGCAGATTTAATCAGCCAAGGAGGGGAAGGGTCAAGTACACAAGCGGAGGTCCTCACCACTCCAGACACCCTGTTGTGCACATGCTCAAGATCCACAGCCTGAAAAGGATCCAGAACAATTGGACTATAGCCTGCTGAGGTTACATCACTCTGACCTGCCCCAATATTGGAATAGAAGTCAAGATGATTCCATGCAACTTTATTTGCAAAGAAACAAATTCTTTGCAACGATCCACTGACACGTTACAGCATTTACTTATTCTGCAATTCATTGTCCTTCACTTTTAAAAAGCCAAGAGGGGTGTTTTCTCATTAGGCTAGAGATACACTAGAAAAACAATTGTCCTACAATCTGTTATCAATCAGGATGGGCAGATCTGTCAGACTTGATCTCCTTCAGGTTTTTAATTTTCCACTATGAAGGTCATTCTGCACAAAGTTTCCTTCCCTCCACACAGAAGTCTGTACATATTTTTGTGTGCTTTTAGAATTGTACACATTTTTGGTGCATTTTTCAAATGTGTGCATGTTTTTCTTTCTTTCATGAAATGCATCCCAAGCTGAGAAATATGCATGATTACCAACCACAAACCGTGGTCGGTTCCATGAGATGTGGAATGGGTAAATCTGTAACAAACAAACACCTCAGCAAAATGAATTTCTCACCCATCCCTAGCTCTCAACAATTAATCATGAGCCTCCTTGGCATGTGAAACGGCAAGATGCATGCTATATAGTACCTTAATATCCATGCCTGTACATTTAGGAGGGATGACAACTTGTATTAATCAATTTTTGATAGGGCATCCCCAAACTTCAAAAAGAAGGTCAGTGATTTCCAGGAACTGGAACCAGAAAAGAGGCACTGTCCTTGCTAAACTGTAGAGTTGAGAGTGTATGCAAAGGCACAATGCCACTAGTCATCAAAGCTCTGTTTAACAATTATGGCTATTAGCTGTCAATGATCATGAAAAAGATTAGACAATCTTAAATCATAGAATCATAGAATAGCAGAGTTGGAAGGGGCCTACAAGGCCATCGAGTCCAACCCCCTGCTCAATGTAGGAATCCACCCTAAAGCATCCCTGACAGATGGTTGTCCAGCTGCCTCTTGAAGGCCTCTAGTGTGGGAGAGCCCACAACCTCCCTAGGTAACTGATTCCATTGTCGTACTGCTCTAACAGTCAGGAAGTTTTTCCTGATGTCCAGCTGGAATCTGGTTTCCTATAACTTAAGCCCGTTATTCCGTGTCCTGCACTCTGGGAGGATCGAGAAGAGATCCTGGCCCTCCTCTGTGTGACAACCTTTTAGGTATTTGAAGAGTGCTATCATGTCTCCCCTCAATCTTCTCTTCTTTAGGCTAAACATGCCCAGTTCTTTCAGTCTCTCTTCATAGGGCTTTGTTTTCAGACCCCTGATCATCCTGGTTGCCCTCCTCTGAACATGCTCCAGCTTGTCTGCGTCCTTCTTGAATTGTGGAGCCCAGAACTGGACGCAATACTCTAGATGAGGCCTAACCAGGGCCGAATAGAGAGGAACCAGTACCTCATGTGATTTGGAAGCTATACTTCTATTAATGCAGCCCAAAATAGCATTTGCCTTTCTTGCAGCCATATCGCACTGTTGGCTCATATTCAGCTTGTAATCTACAACAATTCCAAGATCCTTCTCGTTTGTAGTATTGCTGAGCCAAGTATCCCCCATCTTGTAACTGTGCCTTTGGTTTCTATTTCCTAGATGTAGAACTTGGCATTTATCCCTATTAAATTTCATTCTGTTGTTTTCAGCCCAGCACTCCAGCCTATCAAGATCACTTTGAAGTTTGTTTCTGTCTTCCAGGGTATTAGCTATCCCACCCAATTTTATGTCATCTGCAAATTTTATAAGCGTTCCCTGCACCTCCTCGTCCAAATCATTAATAAAAATGTTGAAGAGCACTGGGCCCAGGACTGAGCCCTGTGGTACCCAACTCGTTGCCTCTCCCCAATTTGAGAAGGTTCCATTGATAAGTACTCTTTGAGTCCAATTCTGTAGCCAACTGTGAATCCACCTAATAGTTGTTCCATCTAGCCCACTTTTAGCTATGTTAATCAGAATGTCATGTGGTACTTTGTCAAAAGCTTTGCTGAAGTCAAAATACATGACGTCCACAGCATTCCCACGGTCCACAAGGGAGGTTACCTTATCAAAAAATGAGATCAAATTTGTCTGACAGGACTTGTTCTTGACAAATCCATGTTGGCTTCTAGTGATCACCGCATTGATTTCAAGGTGTTTATAGATTGACTTCTTTATAATCTGCTCCAGAATTTTCCCAGGGATGGATGTCAGACTGACTGGTCTGTAGTTCCCAGGTTCCTCCTTTTTGAAGATAGGGACAACATTAGCCCTCCTCCAGTCGTCCGGCACCTCACCCGTCTTCCATGATTTTGCAAAGATAATAGACAAAGGTTCTGAGAGTTCTTCCGCTAGCTCCTTCATTACTCTAGGATGCAGTTCATCGGGCCCTGGAGATTTGAACTCATTCAAGGAAATTAGGTGTTCTTTGACCATTTGTTTATCAATCTCAAACTGTAATCCTTCCCCCTCAGCTTCTGCTTCACTTCTTCTAGGGGGGTCATAGACCCGCTTTTGGGAGAAGACTGAGGCAAAGTAGAAATTGAGCACTTCAGCCTTTTCTTTGTCATCTGTTATCAATCTGCCATCCTCATTAAGCAATTGAACCACCATTTCTTTGTGGTTTCCATTTCAAAACTAAGTTGTTGGCCTTCACCATATCTTGTAGAAGCAAATTGTCAGTTAATGATAGAAGTACACAAGTGATAAAAAAATGGTTCATATGAATTATTTAGTTGAAATTCTAACAAGCACCCCCCTAACATAAGTCAATATTATTATCCCCCATATTGTAGATAGGAGCATTGAGGCTGAGAGAGAGTGGTTTGACTAAGGGGACCTACTATGTACATAGCAAAGGTGAGATTTGAACTGAACACTTCCCAATTTGTAGCTTAGTATCATAGCCACCATGTTAAATATGACTGCACATGGAAAAATTGAAAGAAAACTCAGCAGGCTGCCCATATGACTTCAGTTACTTAATATATAGACCTTACCCATCCCTTTGCAGTCTAGATTTTAGATATGCAAAGTTGCATTTTGCAAAATAAGCTTAGATTCTCAGGATCTAAGAATTCAGGATCGAAAAAGAGAATGTAGCCAACTGAAATGGCTCATTTATTAGCAAGCTCAGTGAAATACACATGGATTCCAGGAGGTTCTGGAAACTGAATGGATTCTGCGGCCTGTGCCTGACACATGAGCAGAGAGGGACACACAGTTGTGCTTTAGATGTTCTGTTGTGGGAGGGAGGGAAGCATTTCATGCAATTTTTGACCTAACCATTTTCTGGGCTTGTTTCTATGGCCAGGGATATCTGCAGCTCTCAACAGTACACACCTGAACCTACCGCCCTTGCTTTACAGGAGTGGGGAACCCCATCCCCAGTAGGGTTCCAGACAGCCTGTCCAGGTACTGCCCAGATTTTAGGCATGCCACTGTTTAATGTATCAGCCGGCCTGGATTCTTAAACTTCCATTAAAACATACAGACAAACCTATACAGCAAACTAGTTGTTGGACAGAGCTTAGCCAACCAGCCACTCCCAGGATCAGGGATTGGATGCTACAGAAAACTCACACATTGAGCTGGGAAGCCTCCTCCCAGCCATGTTCCCTGGGCGGACTTAGGCAAGCCACTCTCCCTTTCAACCTCAGACCCCACTCACTCCCTTGTGCGATATGAGGACAATAATAATATTGACCTACCTTCAGGGTGGATAAAAATCAATGATTTTTTTAAAAAAATAATAAAAAAATCGGATTTTTTAAATTTAAATTGGATTTTTTTTATTTAAATTGGATTTTTTTAATAAAATGCTTTTTGAGGAAAAATCTATCTAAAGATCGTTTTCTATTTAAGATACATTATAGTCCAAAGGTTATTCATCATGAAATAAGGATTAGTTTTCAATTATGTAGCATGAGGCTGTTTAAATTTTTTGGTAAAAGAATTCCATTAATCCATTCACAATGTCATGCTCTTCCAGAGGGTTCTGTAACATTATTTTTCTCCTTCCAAAAAAATACAGCAGAAAAGTTGTCCAAACATGAATGATTAACCTATTAAACTGGAGATAGTTCACCTCGCAATAATTTCATAATTATCTATCTATGATGTATTTCTAATAGTATAACCAAATCAGTATTTTTGATATAACTGTAAAACTAATCTGAAAAGTTGCTATTCTAAAAATGAAACCTTCATCTGGTTGTAAATATTAAGATTATACCAGCAAGAATAAGTCTTTGGTAACTCTGAGTTGTGTAAAATATAGAGAGGAAGAGTGGACTTTTTGTGGGGGGGGGGGGGGAGAGTCACATGATTAAATCAAGTCTTTCTGAGTAGTGATTTAAATTGTGATCAAATCCACCCTGCCTACCTTACAAGGCTACTTATAAAGGGTGTGTGTGTGCGTGTGTGCACGCACGTGTGACTCACTGAACACTTGAAATCCACTCTGTTAATCATTAACAACATTAATGATAACGTTGTTGTTGTTGATGAAGATGTTCAGTTTGTCATTCACAAGTAACCATCCACATTCTTTCCTATCCTGAAACCCATCATGGTAGTGATAGCCTTTCACATGCCACTAATTTTTCAACCTCAGTTGCAATATGGGGCACATAAAATTGACCTAACTGGAAAAATGACTGAGAGGATACACATGACATAGTTTGGACCCTTCAGATGTGCTCTATCATTAAACATTGAACAGCAGCAGTTATTAATATTATTATTCATAATAATAATGGAACCCTTCACAAGTTAGTGGAAAGTGGTTTTGACCAGTCATTGGTATAAGACTGGAAGCAAGCACAGGTTTTAGGAAAGTCAATAGTTGTGTGAGACAAAGGCTTCACTTCCCATGGTATATCCACCCACACTGATTTTGTCGCACTACCGCCTGTAGTCAAATGGGTTTATGAAACATCACACACATGCAAAACCTGTTTAATTGAGGCAAAAGTGGGACAACTCTATACACACTGATCCGAGATCCCTCTGTGAAATCTTCTGCAAAAAATTTACTGTCTCCAGTTTAAGTGCCAGTGTTGCAAAAATATATTTTAAGAAATAGCCCATACACTTTCACACAAATCTTTGGAGGGACTTGGTTTGTGTAATATGCAAAAGTGTTTGGATTTTAGCCTTGAAACAGTTCCTCCTTCTCCACATGGTTATAATCAGGAGCAACCTTGGAACTGCAGCTCTGAGGCTGAACCAAGTCTGTTAATAGCTCACTTATTTATTTGTTTATTTTATGGCAAATGCAAATACTGGATCATGGAGCAGAGAGAGAGAGAGAGAGAGAGAGAGAGAGAGAGAGAGAGAGAGAGAGAGAGAGAGAGAGATTGGAGCTGTCTCAGCAGGTTCTGAGTCTTTAAAGAGCCAAAGAGCATTCCTGCCAACTCCCCAAAAGAAAACAAAGGGAAATTAAACATTATAATGGGCCAGGACTGCACCAGCCGGTTCTGATATTACACTCCGACAAGCAGCAAGCAGGAGCCTGGGGAGGCAAATGGAAAGAAGCCAATGAGAGGATTGCAGACAGGAGGCAAACTCAGTACTGTGTCAGTTAACCATTTGGGGCACAATCCACCATGCCCCACTGAAATGCAAAAGACAAACCAAACAGATCAGCAGCAAGGCAATGTGAGGCTGATGCATCTGTGGACACACAAGCCAGTCTTACTACTCCCCACAGTTTGAATGGGCTATAACCAAAGAGCACTCTTTTCAGCCACTTGTCCATCCAGAAGGATCTCCCTGGAGCGCAAAGCGAATAAGATTGTTAAACAGAAGACAATCCCTTCATCTTGTTCACACATGTGTGGATATCACTGGATTATTATTCTCCGGATAAGACACAACTGAACGGTGGAACTGGCTATATTGAAAAAGTGGGGGGGGGGGAGAGACAACCCTCTACTACCTGCAAGGGCCAGTACACATTCAGCTCATCACTGTGGTCATCAAATGATGAACGTCCAGGCACTGGCCAGCCCCAGCCCCACATCACCACCTAAGCCTGTAATTCTGCCACCATCGCCTTTTAGGGAGGGGGAGGGTTGGAAAAGAATGTCATTAATTTGCTCTATCTTATTTAACTTATTCTGTTATGCGTTTTGGAATGTAAACAGGTGATATTTTCACTTCTCCTTTGTTATGGCCAAATACAAATACATTTTTACACCTGACAAGAGAGACAAGCTAAGCCCAGGAGGAAGAGTGGGCACATCACTTTCTGGTGGCACTGGCTGACCAGCCATGGAGAACCAAGCAAAGTCCTGTTATGCATTACAACCCTGACATGGGCAGGGGGGCAGGCAGGGAGGAAACTGTGTAACCACAAGAAGATACTTTGGAGGTCAGTGAAGGCCAAGGAACAAGCCACCATGCACCTCAGCCTTCCAAAAGGAACGAGACCTTTGAGTCCATCCTTGTGCACGAAAGATGGCATGATTTCAATCCAGGCCCCAAGCTTGTGGTTTTCTGGGCTGGTTCACTGAGCATCATTTTAATCCAAGCGCTGGTTCACAACTCCCACTCTGGCAGCGTAGAAAAAGCTGTTAACATTACTTACAAGAAAAATGAGGGCCACTTTACCAAATATATAAAACCAAGTGGAAAAGCACTACTATGGGGTTGAAGGTCAGAGGTTGTTCTTTGGATGCTTCCCCTCCCCCCATGCATCCAAAAAACACCCTGCACACAGAAAACCAGCATGTCATGGAGACAACTAGCCTCAGCCATTCTCTCTAACATCATGGGCACAGAACAGTCAAACATTTCGCCCTCATCATGAAATGTTACATTCCAGGAAAAACTCCCCCATTAAATTCTGAATGTGTAAAAAGGACCTAAGATAAATTTCCTTTAACATAGAACTGCAATTCTTAGTAGTTAATCCTGCAAACTGACCCCCCACACACACACACACTCATACACAGAATTTTTCCTCCAGAGGTGCAAGCGAAAATGCCGCATATATAACACCCCTATATGCCTCATCACATATATCGTATGATCAAGTAACTAGTATTGGTAATGATCTAGCAGCAAATTAGCACAAATGACTCTATACTATCCAGCATAGAGCTCAATCTTCTGAGTTGTGAACATGGCCCACTAGTTCAAATCTCCCTCTGTCCCATCTGAACTCAGTCATTTGGGTCAAGCGCTCTTTCACTGGCTCACCACTACCACTCCTTCTCTGTAACTGGGGGATAATCTTTCCTTCTTACCTTACAGGCCTGATGTAAGGTTTAGTGAGAAAAGTGGGAAGTACAGCAGCCCACATGGAGCCACAGATTGTCACACAACTTTGGCAGCACAAGAAAAGCTCCTTACATAGGAGACAAAATCATGCTGAGAAGTTTAATATGATCTGCTTATACTTTCTTGGGATTTATGAGTGATGCATTATTAAAATATGTGACATAGAGACCCTAACGCTGTTGTGATGTGGGTATTAGGATGCTTCCAGATGAGGCTTTTCTCATGCGATGGCCTGCCTTATTCACAGAATTTCATGGGGTGGGGTAGGGTCCCAGACTTGTAATTCTCCCATGTCTTCTCACCCACTTTTTCCAAAGGTGTTTTTTTTTTGGGGGGGGGCACAAAAATCCATTAAGGAGACAAAGGAGGAACAGTCATAAGAACTTAAGAAGAGCCATGCTAGTTCAGATCACGAGTCCATCTAGTCCAGCACTCTGTTCACAAAGTGGCCAACCCGCTGTCGACCAGGGACCCTCAAGTAGGACATGGATGCAATGGCATCCACCTGCCCATGTTCCCCAACAACTGGTGCATATAGGTTTACTGCCTCTGGTACCAGAGGTACCACATAGCCAACAGGGCTAGGAGCCATTGAGAGCCTTCTCCTTTAGGAATTTACCTTTTAAAGCCATCCAAATTGGTGGCCATCACTACATCTTGTGGTAGTGAGTTCCATAATTTCACTGTGTGCTGTGAAGAAGTACTTCCTTTTATTTGTCCTGGATCTCCCACCAATCAGCTTCATGGGATGACCCCAGGTTCTAGTATTTTGAGAGAGGGAGAAAAATGTTATCCACATTCTCTATGTGGATCCACATGGTATCCACATCCTCCACATCATGCATAATTTTGTCCACCTCTATCATGTCTCCCCTCAGCCTCCTTTTTTCCAAGCTAAACAATCCCAGCTCTTGTAACCTTCCCTCATAGGAGAGATGCCCAAGCCCCTTAATCCTTTTTGTTGCCCTTTTCTGCATTTTATCTTCACAACAGCCCTGTGAAGTAGGTTGAACTGACAGTGATTGGCCCAACTTCATGGCTAGTAGGCATTCAAGCCCTGCTCTTTATGTGACTTGGTACTTGTAAACCACTCATGGCTAAAACAGTACGTGGGGGCCAGGATAATATTTTGTCAGCTAGTACCTTTGTGGATTTATCTAGCTAGACAATTTGTATTCAGCACAAAACGACAATGATGCTGACAAAATGCACGCCGTCGTTCATGCCATGACCATCATCCTGAGGCACGTAATGTCCCTGGACCCTCGCCCTTCATTGCCATCCTTTGCTTTCTTTCAATTTTTGTTTTGTTTTGTTTTGTTCCTAGCTTCTTCATTTTATTCAAAAGAAAGCAGCAACATGCCTCATATGGCAAGTCTATTTCTAAGGCTGATGAACATCCCTAATTGTGCATTTTGCTTTGCTGGCCCTGCTGTGCCCCCCCCCCCCCCGGTATTCTCAGCTACTAAAAGATCCCTCTTAATCTTTGGGCAAAAATGCAATCTAAGAACGCCACAAGTATCAAAAGGCAGTTTTGCGGATAACCAAGGAGACAGAACACAATCATGGGAACGCGGAGCCTTGATGGACTGTTCCATTTGCCACCACTAAAGCATGGGGATGATCTTTTAGGGCATCTGTTGCTAATCTGCTCTGGATGCTTTTCAAAGAAAGCTTGGGAAATTCAGAACAGCACAAGCAACTGGCAAGTGCTTAAAGCCCCTTGGTGTCTTTTCTGGAAGAGGGCTGCAGGCGTGCCCAGAGGAAGCCAGACCATAGTGGAGGTTCCATGATGTCAATCTGAAATGGGTGAGAATCAAGGAGACCAACTGTTTTAAAGCTGTCTACATCGGCAGGAAACACAGCCAAACTCACCTTTGAGTTTCCTGCTTGTCCCAGGGCAGGGCCACGGGGATTGTGCACTGAGACTGTGCACGCTAACAGTTCAAACTCTGTACCAAGAAAAGTGAAATCCTGTGGAACTTGTGTGATTTGTTTTTTACTTTGTATAATCTGTTTGGCATTTTTTGCTAGTGTGCATAAAAGAGGAAATGTTTTTTTTAAGGTGGCTCCTATATACCATAGCAACCAGGAAACAATCTGTAAAGAGTATGACAGGCACAGCAGTGCCAGAGCCCTGCATGTTTAATGTTACAGATTCAGAGCCAAATTAGACAGTACATGGCAGATGTGTATGACAGTTTAAAATACAATACAATAACATGTTATTTTATTTTAATGAAAAAGAAGCCTCAATTGGGAGTGGAAGAGCAGCAGAAAAGGAGGGCTGCTTAGCCGGCCCCTTCCAGCTGTTTCTCCACCCAAAATCTTTCCCCCTCCCCAGCAGTTTTAACACTCGGGGGGGGGGCAGAGAGGCAAGCTCCTTGGCAGTGCTTCTTGTCCCAAGTGTAACACCCCAGGGGCACCTTTCATTTATGTACTTGAAAAGCAGAGCAGAGGGAAACAGGCAGGTGGCTGCACGTCACATCTAGTGTTCCCAACATCTCCAGGTGGCAGCAGCACAGCAGCTGGAGGCCCCTGAAAAACACCTTCACATGCCGATGCTCCCCCAAAGAATGCTTGGAAGCTACCTACCATGTGCATCCAGCCAATTGCATGAAGCATGAAGCCAATTGCATGAAAGAACTGGGCATGTTTAGCCTGGAGAAGAGAAGATGGAGGGGAGACATGATAGCACTCTTCCAATACTTAAAAGGTTGTCACACAGAGGAGGGCCAGGATCTCTTCTCGATCCTCCCAGAGTGCAGGACACGGAATAACGGGCTCAAGTTACAGGAAGCCAGATTCCGGCTGGACATCAGGAAAAACTTCCTGACTGTTAGAGTAGTACGACAATGGAATCAGCTACCTAGGGAGGTGGTGGGCTCTCCCACACTAGAGGCATTCAAGAGGCAGCTGGACAACCATCTGTCAGGGATGCTTTAGGGTGGATTCCTGCATTGAGCAGGGGGTTGGACTCGATGGCCTTGTAGGCCCCTTCCAACTCTGCTATTCTATGATTCTATGATTCTATGATTCTCCCTGCCAGCACCACATGCTCCAGGTAGCTAAGGAAGTAAACCGTAAGAAGTTTATAGACTTACATATCGTATAGACAATGTGGACAGAGGAGTTTTTCTCACTCTCTCAGAATACTGGAACTCAAGGTTATCGAATAAAGTTGGTTGAAAAGTGAGTGAGTCACAACAGACAAAAGAAAGCCGTTCTTCATATAATGCATAATTGGCTTACGGAATTTTGTTGTTACAAGATGTTATGCTGGCTACTAGTTTACATAACTTTAAAGCGGGATTGGGGTTATTCATCGAGGAGAAGGGAGTTTATCAATGGCAACTTGTCATGATGGCTATGTATTACCTCCAGGAACAGCCAAGAGAGGCCTCCAAAGCAAGCCACCGAATGTCCAAGAAGGCTTTCTGCCAAGAACTCGGAGAGTAGATGGGGCTCAGCGCTACAGGCTGAGGAGGTTTGCTGATATATCTTACTGCAAATTGCCATCCAGAGGACTGTGTGCACAATACAAAGTAAAACCACAATGTAAAAAAAAAAACAACCTCAGAGCTGCTGGGGAAAGGAGGGATCTTCTCAAGAACACGGCCATTCATGCTGGTGCCCAAACTGTAACTTGAACCCCCCATCATCATATTCGCGTAGTGCATAGCAGAAGCAAGTGTGTCCAGGGGAACGCCAACTGGCGGCAACCCTCTGAGCTTTCCCAACTCCTTCCAGCAGCTGTTGGAGTCAGAACTTGATGCAGCGGGTTCCAAGGGGCTGAAAAGCCTTGGAAAGAGCCCTCGTGACATCGAGCCCAGCTGCCTCCCACAGCAGAAACACTGCAGGCTTCTGAACTAGCTTTTCAGCACTACTTTGGAGTCCTTTTCAGGGGGTGGGAGAGAGGAATGGCTAATAATAGATAATCAAGGAAAGGGCTCTCCATGGTTACGTCAACTTTTGGAAGAGTGGCAATGCCAGATTACCAGATGTTTTTAAGAAGTATCTTAAATTTTTAAAAAAGCATATGGTCTTGAATGACGCAATTTTGATTTCCGACATCCCCCAAAGATCAGAAATGTCTCCTCATTATATCAAACGGTTATTTCCTAATCTGATGTCCTTACTCTTTATTAACAAACATCTACACATGCGCACTTCACACACTCCGAGCAGCACAGGAGCAACACCTGGCAAAAGTGTCTCCCTGCTATTTCAAGTCCATGCAAAGCAGACAATTGTGTCCCAAAATTTCACTGGTCCTTCCAGCTCTCCTGGCACCCGTGCACTTCCCCATTTCATAGACAAAAACTGTCCAGCAGCTGTTAAAAGGCTCCATACAAGCCTGTGTTGCTCTAATACCTGGAATGACTAAAAGAAGAACCACTTTGAGACAGGTTGGCTGCTGGTCCTAATAAAGGTATTGCCTAACGGTGGAGTTTTGGATTCCTCCCACCACCCTTAGATTTCGGAAGTTTTACTCATGGACCACTGTGGCTATCGTTGGATTTTACGTGTGTTGAAAAATACTGCAGTTAGCCATTTAAAATCTACCACCAGAGGAATATGATTTTTTACCACCTGAAGAAGCACTTTACATTCCTAGAGTTGCATACCTTTCAACCACTATGTATTCTTACACGATTTGGTTTCAATTGATCTTTTAACCTCATCATTTCATTTATTACAGTCACAGATCAGCAAAGTTAATGTAAGGCATGTAAAAGTTAATTAAAAAGTAATAATAAAGCAAAATACAGTTTTGTAGAACTCCTTCTCTCAGGGGGATAACATTTCCCCCCTAATTTGTGTTCAGATCGTAAAAACTTAGCAACCCTTTCAGTGATACAAGGACTGGGTTCAGACAACACAATAGGCAACAGTTGATGAAACAGTTAACCTTTGCTTAAATAATCAACTGTTGACTATTGTGTCGTCTGTTGAGCCTTTTCCACACCATGGTTGGTTATTTTGGAGAAATAACCCCAATAATTAGCAGTGTGCAGAGTGTACTATCTGAGCAACCATTGATTATTGAGTTATTATTTGTTTATTGCATATATATACCACCCCATAGCCAAAGCTCTCTGGGCAGTTTGTTGTGTTGTGTGCCAGGCTCCATTGATTATTTCCCATGCCTACAGAGACAAGGGGCAGGAGCGACAGAACCCTCTGCTGCTCTTGCCCAGTGGGGCTCTACAGGCAGGTGAAATAATCCCATCCTAGGAAGCGTGTGGGAAGCCACCGATTGTGCCATCCCTTGGCAGGGAGACACGATTGTCAGCTCCCCAGGAGATTTCCAGGATGGGCACATGCCATGCGTGGGTGGGGCACTGCCAATGACGGCGCCCCACCCCTTTGTGCTGCTATCCCACTGGATATCGGCTCGAGGGGATGGAAGGAACTCCTTCCATCCCCTCGAGCTGATATCCAAATGGATTGCCAGTGGGTAAAGGATGTCTCCCATGGGTTGACACGTAACATCAAACTGTGGGAGATATCGTTCTGCTGAGAGTGTCCTCCTGCGCCCCACCATTGTTCACTGGAAAGTGCTGGAGAATGGGGATGGGGCACGCGAGGGTCTCCTGCTGTTCACAAGCCTCCCCCATCCCCATTCTCCAGCATTTTGCAGCAAATGTGGGGGTGCAGGAGGAGAGGTCCACCTGCATCCTGCTCGACGTTCGTCATTTGTGCATCTCAGGATGGCACAAAGGAGAGAGAAGACTCTCCCCTTCACGCCATTCTGTGATGTACAAATGGCGAAGAAGGGCATGGCAGAGGCAGACACTCTCCTGACGGAGCGTCTGCCTCCACCACGCCCTCCTTTCGCCATTTGTGGGCATGGGGCGCAAGAGGAAGGACGCTGTCAGAAGAGCTGAAGCACCCAGAGAGCTGCCCAGAGAGCTTCGGCTATTGGGCGGTATAAAAATGTAATAAATAAATAAATAAATACCCACCGATGGGGAAAACATGCATGGCAGAGGAGGCCACACGCAGAGAATGACAAAGAACGTTCTTTGCGTTAAAGGGGGGGACGGCGACAGCGAAAGCAGCTCTCCTGCGTCTTTCTCCGCAGCATCCCAGTATGGAAAGTGGGAACCAGCGATGCGCCATTCAGTGGGGAGTGGGGAGCAGGGTGTGTGTGAGTGTGTGAGAGAGTAATAGTCAACCCTGGGTTAATAGTCCACTTAATGGATGACTAGTAACCCAGGGTTGACTATTGTATTGTCCAAACACAGCCAAGAGGACACATCCCTTAAACAAATTCATACCAAAGTTGTGTTTTACCAAGTCCACCACCTAAATTTATTCTCCGGCTTTACTAATATAAAGATGTCATGTTTCTCTTTATTTCAGCTCTCTGCCTGCTCAGGAAACGGTGTGTCCCAGCCAGAGCCTGAAGCAGATCTAAGTAACAGATGGCCTTTATGTGTTCAGAAAAGGAGCTCAGCCATTGCTTCTTTGTCCCAGAGCACCTTGTGTTCTCTGGTACCTGCAACACCTATCAGGGACTTGAGTCACTGTTTTATCACCATTTTGGAACTGAGCTTCTGCTGCAGACTTCGTGGCAGCAAGGTCTGGCCTAATCTTTGAACCTTTCTGTTCCTTCCCCCTGCCCCTTGCCTCTTGTATCTATGCAGCCTGATGAAGAGTTTCTGGAGAGCTCAAAATCTTGCTTAACTCTTTAGTGGCATTTTGGTTGGCCCTAATAAAAGTATTGCCTCACTGTGGATTTTGGATTTTTTCCCTGGATTTTGGATGTTTTACCCATGGCCCAGTGTGGCTATTACGCAAACCACTAGGAGCAACTCCATTTTTGGGAGGGGCAAAATAGTTTTTAAAATGCTTAAATAAAATCAAGTAAACAATACCAAAATCTAAAGACAGCAACAAAAAACCATAATATAAATCAGGCAGAAGAGCAGCCAAAAAAACAGTGTAAAGCAACTTAGAAACATCCACCCCAGGTAAAATATATATATTATACTATGAAAACTTCTGCTGTGTCCAAGTATTTTAAGGGGTATTTCCCCACCCCCACCTTCTGGAATGCAGAGGTGTCTATTATCCTCCTTAAAGAACAGGCCTGACAAGTTCCCTGGGGATGGAATTCCATAGGATTGGGGGGCCACTCTTGAGAATGCCCTGCCCCTTCTGCCTTCCACTTGGGCCTCAAACAAGGCCAATGCACACTGGAGCTCATATTAGGGGATGAGTATAACCCCAGGCCTGCTTTAAAAGGTCATCACCAGTACTTTGGATTGTGCTCAGAAACCTGCAGGAAGCTAATGCTGATCTTTCAATACATGTCCTGTCTTTGGCTCACACCCATCAACAGCACCGTGAAATCTGAATCTTTATGCATTGGCTATTGCTAGAAATCAACAAACAACTATAACATTCTTGCTGTTTGACAAAATTGAATGAAATTTGTAGGCACGGTAGACCTGTATGAAGAGATGAAGCCTGGCAAATTTCAGACAAATAGGTGTGGAAATTTTTGTGCTAGGCACCTTTGTAGATACCTATTCCACATTTTAGTTGACATGTATTCAAAATATGTTGAATCTCTAATAAAGGGCTGGATCTAGAGATGTGAAGGCCTGGGGGGGGGGGGAACAGAAAAAAAATTGGGGGGGGGAATAGTTTTTTTCTGTTTTTTTTCCAAAGGCTTTTTTGTTTTCTGAAAAATTGAAATAAATGAAGAAAAATGGATTATGGAATGTTTTATTATAGCATGATGAATAAAATGTTTAAGACAAGGTGCTCATATATTTACTTCTCCAAATAATTTCTAAGAATTATGTACAGTATCAGATTATTACAATTTCTGTGCACTGAGGACAAGCAGGTCCTAGGTCGCAAACTGAAACTACAACTCTCACATGCAAGACATAAATAATTTTCTTTGTTACTAATGTTGACAGTTTCTTTTGTTTATTTTTTTAAATTGTTTTTTGCCGGCTCCTCAAAAACTGGCAGAACCAAAGAGGTTCCTTGTAGCTCCATTTGTTACAAAAAAGTAAACATTTTAAAAAGCAAATTCAATTTGTAATAATTCTTTAAATACACTGTAAACAGGGCTGGTGCTACCATAGAGGCCACTCAGGCGGCCGCCTAGAGCGCCAAGCTAAGAGGGGCACTCACTTGCGTTGGCTGTGAGCCGGCCCGAGGATTCAGCTGGGCCTGGGCGGGCGAGATGGCGCCCCACATCCGCCCAGTTGAAGCGAAGCCAGGGGCACTGGGGTGGGGCGGCTCCACGTTTGGACTTCCGGAACGCGCCCGGAAGAGAGAGAGAGAGAGAGAGAGAGAATGTATGGGTGAATGGGGTGCATGGAGTCTTTGAGTGAATGCATGTGTTCATGTGTGTGTGTGTTTGGAGTGAGTGATGCTGAGTGTGTGTGTGTGTGTGAGTTGGGGGGATGATTTGGAGGTGATATTCCTATTAAATAATGCATTTTAGACCCATAGATGTTCCTTTCCAATTTGTTTGCTATAATTGGCATGACTTATTTCTTGCACTTTAAAATAAATTTAGCAGTTTCAAGTTTTGTGCTTCTTATTTTTTTCAGGAAACATACGTTCTTAAAAATCAAAGTTGGCATTTTTTGGTGTGTGTGTGTGTGTGTGTGTGTGTGTGTGTGTAAGTAGCTCACCTTGCCTAAGGTGCAAAATAGTCTGGCACCAGCCCTGACTGTAAATATACCAAATGTGATAATTTTATGCCACACCAACTTGTACATAATTACATTTTATCTTCCTAAAGTAACAAAGTGACTTTCAATCTGTAAAAATGCTAATATTGCATTTTTTTCAATTTTTCCAAAAACTTGCATTCCCCCCACCCACCTCCCAAAACAAAGAATGGAAAAAACATGGTTTTTTTCCTATGGCTTCAAAATTTCTGGAAATTTTACATCTCTTGCTAGAGCAACCTAAAACATTTTGGTTCACAAGCTAGACAATTCAAATGGCATCTCCCCACTCCCACTAATTAACATAAGACATAACCCACTCAAAAGATCTCTTGTGCAATTGAGGTTACACTGAAGTATCACAATCATGATCTTGTGCAGTTAATTCCGATTTCAATGCAGTTTGTGCAGAACTTTCTGCTGGATCGTGTCCCAAGGAGCAAATTGGCCCACCACACAGGAGCACCACTTGATATTGTCTCATGATAAAGCCGCTGCCACCACCACAAGAGAGCACCACGTAGACCACCCCAAAATATAAAAACAGCTGTAAAATCAAACCACCTGCACTCCGTCTGCTGTAAGGTTTCATGTGGCTGAAGGAGCTCAAAGAAATATAAGTTGGAATTCTTCTCTCAATAGTCATGCTGTGTCTATTAAAGCAGAAATATATTCTCCCAGCTGATCAGGGATTTAACAGGCTAGAGGCACAGGGAATACTGGTGGATTCTTGAAATGGGGAAAAAAGGCTTCCAGCTACACCCTGAATCTTGTTTTCCCAAGCCTCCTCCCATTCCCCCCACCCACCCCCACTCCTCCACAAGCCACAGCAACAACCATACGCTGCACGGGGAACCTTGCTCACGCACAAGACGGATGCCGTCACTCTTTTCGCCATTAATGCCTGGAGATGGGAGGCTAAAAATAGCTCTTATGGAAAAGGCCCACTGAGGGGGAGAGTGGCAGCAGCAGCAGCAGCAGCAGCAGCAGCAGCAGCTTGTTCCTAACGTGCTAAAGCTTTGGAGAGGGGGGGGGGCTGCAAGTAAAATACAGCTGGGCCCACCTTCCATTCAAGTCATCCCCTCCGTGTTGATTCGAGGTTAATCTTCCCCAACATGGCAGTTATGGGCACGACTGCACCCACAGACATCTCCTGAAGAACCCACGAATATGGGGGTGGGGTTAAGACTTTATTCTATAGGGTGTCAAGGCACACACTATCAGGTGCTGTGCCGGCCTCCAGTCACCTGTCCTCTTAATTTCCCCACATGAGCCCAGAGGCATTCAAATGGAATCAAGACAGCGGGTCGCTGAAGGCCAGGACCTTGCTTTGCAGTGCACTCAGCCCGCCTAAAGTTATTATTTTTAATTGTAAAAGTAAAAGGGACCCTAAATGTCAAGCTTGGGGGATGGGGAAGGCAGTGAATTAGCCAAAGTGGGGAGGAAGGCAAAGAAGGGGCATGAATATGGTAGATGAATCAGTTATGTGCTTGTGTGTAGAGAAAAATAAAGAGGGTTTCTTTTGTGTGTGGGGGGGGGGTGATTCTGAAAGAGGGAGCAAAGGTTTGTGGGGTGATCTTGACAAAGAAAGAGAGAGATGGTTTGGGATGGATGATACTAAGGAAGGGAAAGAGAGAGGGTGGAGCAGCCATCCTGCGAAGGTCCATGCTCTACCCAATAGCAGCCAAATTCCAAACATGCCCTTGGGCCTGAAAGGGTTGGAACCTCTGCTCTAGGGGACACAATTTATTAGATAGTTCTGCTCACCACAACTGGCCTGGCTTCTTTTTGTATAAAGCATTTCTTTTCCTCTGCCTCTCTGTTCCCCCAACCTCTCATACTCCTTTTTCAGCAAAAAGGGGGAAATAAATTTACAGAGAGGCTATGCGTAAATAGTGTTCCCATACAAGGGGCAGGGGGACAGAGCAGCCTCCACTGGTCACCACTGTGCAAGGGACTCACATTCATCACCCTGCAGGAGAATCACTTGCACAGATGCCTTCCGTTATCTCCAGAGCAGCTAAACAAACCAGGCAAAGAAGGCTGCCGTGATCAAGACAAGCGTTGGTAATATCATCATCCCAAGAAGTGGACCCAGGAAAGGGGGAAATGCTGCTCCCCCTTGTCTTCTAGCTCCTCACCCACAGCCTGCAAGCTCTAGGACTGTGCCAGGGTTGACTCATTCACAGGGAGGCGTACGCATGGCCTGCAATGTTTGTAAACCTAAAAGTCACGTGCAGGTGGGCAGCAGGAACCGGTTGCGAGTCTCAGCTGCCAACTACATCAGAAGGCCCCATCTCCACACTAGCCGGAGCGGAAGGGTGCTTCCCCAGTTGCCCCAGTGCTCTAAGACTACACACATTTATGTTCAACGTGCTGCTGCAGATTTGAACAGATTTGTGACTTTGGCAAACCAGAATGAGAGGCAGCAGAAATGCGGGAGTTGTATATTGTATTTTGTATTTGTGTTTTTAGATTGTTGGTTGTTTTACTGTACTCTTCATGGTTTTAATTTTTGTGAACCACCCAGAGAGCTTCGGCTATTGGGCAGTATAAAAATGTAATAAATAAATAAATAAATAAAATAAACTGTTCCTGACAGACCCAACACAGACCTCTGTGGAAAAAGCACTGGAAGGGAATATTCTCCCTCTCTCTTTTGCTTTCAAGCTTCCAAAACTCCACCAGGCATTGCCCAGATGGTTGAGAAGATATGCTTGCAACTTGTTTTTGACAAAACAAATGAAAACTGGTCCTCAGATTAGCTTCTGATTTCTGGGCCCAACCTTATATTCTGCACTTGAGCAGAATTGCACCCAACTATGAAAGTGCATGCATGAACCCATTTAATAGGCTGTAGGGATGTATCTTACACACACACACACACACACACCCTTCTACTTGTCCTTGATGAAGAAATCTAATAGCTGGCTCTTCTTGTCCAGAGAATACTACTTGCTTGCTGTAATGTACATAGCTTGCTTTGAGCTGGATTGCAAGATGGAAAGCTCCCTGAAGTGAAAAATTAATGGCTTTTTGCAACGAAGGCAAGCCTTTGATCTTGAAGCACCCACACCCTCCTTCCCCTCCTCACAGCATCATCTGAGCATACAACTTTTAGTTTTGCTACCAGCATTACAGTTCCATCCTGTACTGGTTCCCTGTCTGTGAACAACAGTTCATAACAGAGGTTTATATAGGAGCACCTGGTTTGTGTGCGTAAGGTCCCAGGTCCAATTCCTGGCATCTCATCCAGGTCAAATACTGGGAAAGAGCCCTACCTGGGACCTTAGAGAGCCTTTGCCAGTCAGAGCAAAGCAGGGTGGGCAACTTGTGGCTCTCCAGATGTTTTGATCTACCCACTTCCATTTCTTTCACCACTGACTATACTGGTGAGGCCTGATGGGAGTTGGTGGGCCAAAACACCTGAAGGGCCACAAGTGGCCTACTCCTGGAATAGACAATATGAGATAGATTGTGTAAGGCAACTTCATATATGACCACTCAGCCAAATCAATTTGAGCTTGAGAAAGAGAGGTGGAGAGAGAGAAGGGTGGGAAGGAAAAGCTACCTGTTCAATTCTAAGTGCCAAAATGAATGAGTAGGAAGACACTATTGTTACTGCTTCTCACATCCACATAGTAATCACAGTCAACACACTATTTCTTTCTCTCCCCTTCGTTAAACTAACTCCCACACCTCTCATGGGGGGGGGGGTCTAGACCTCCATGAATGGGGAAACCAAGATCTCCCTGCAACCTTTCAAATCCGGACTAGCTACTGTAGTTACAAACTTGCAACTTTTTCAACACTGCTGGCATAAAAAGTATCACAAACATGCCTTCTAAATGTCTGTGCTTCCTGAGAAAGTGCAGTACGGAGGGCCTGCAGGAGCCACCCTGATATTAGTTCACAAGTTGTTGCATACCAAATGGAGTTACACAGGTGCTGCAAGCAATTAAAACTAGTTTAACATCACACAAACACAACACACACACACACACAAAGACATACAGATTTATTTGTGTGCCGCTGTTGTTTCACAGATATACCATTTCTCAGGTTGATGATCTGGGAAAGAAGCTTAATTCAGCAACAATGCAGAAGCTGACACCTGAAAAGGTGTACTGGACTGCTATTTGAGATGTAAGAAAGAGGTATCTTCTAAGGAACCACTTTAAAGACCTCACAGAAAGGTGCAGGAAATCAGGCAGAGGGCAGTAACAAGGCATCCAGTCACCTTCCACACAAAATATTAAGCTATTGGGCTCCGCCCACCTCCCATCCCTTTGCCAAAGCATCATACACCAGAAAAGAGAAGGATCTACTCTAGTCTGGAAAGATCCGAGTAAAGGATTCCCTGTGCATATGGCAGAATTGTCGCAAAAGGAGCTTATCTTGGAGGAGCAGGCTTAGAAAGTGTAAAAAGACATAGTAAAGTTCAATGAAGCATTTGTGGGCCATTGGTTGCTAAGAGAAGGTACTATTTTGCATGCATATTGGGAAACAATATATGTTACCTGGACTGTGTTAGTAAATGAGTTGGCCTTTTATAAACATCACTGGGAAGGAATAAGTCAAGCTGGACTCCTAGTATTTGTCCAATGGAGACTGTTCATTGTATTTCAGATCAACTGAAAATGTGTGCCAAGCAATAGCATAATATGTATGTTAATTAGTTTTGTTTTTAATCCAATTCTTGAACTTTTGTAGTATTTTTTAAAACATTTCCATTTTTATTTTTCTAAAAAAAAATTCTTAGTGCAGTAGATCAGAATAATTTCCAGAATTAAAACCAGATTTTGAGGGATTTAGTTCCATCATTTGCACAGAGATCAGTACCCAATAGAACCAAATCTTCCCCATCTCCTTTCATCAGACAATTCAACGGGTTACCAACTCACACAATACATTTACCATAACTCCAGAAAGTTAACATTTTAATCAGCTCTCAAGTTGTGTATAAAATTAACACAAATTAACCTTGACACAAAATCACTAAATAGACGCGTGCAGCCAGAGATCCCTCCATCCCCACGCCTGCAACTCCTGACCATTGTGACCTGCTTCATAAAAACGTAGGAAGATGCAAGTGCCAGAATCCAGTCCAGGGGCAGTAGGGACCTCTAGTGCAGCACCCATAGCGTTAACTGGCATGGCAGGATTCCCCAGAAAACCCCTTCCACCAGCTCATGCTGTCGGCATTGCGCTAGAGGTCCCTTAGAACAGCGCAACATCATGCAACGTTAGTGCTCACATCACAGTGGACACTGTGTTCCCAGGAAACAGTTTCATGAACAGAACAACACAAAGGCTGGTACAGCAAAAGGGCCACCAATTGGGAGCTGGGACCAAACTGTAATATGGACATAACAATCCATCTATCTGAAGCAGTTTTGACTTCTGAACTGCACTATAGAAGTGTTAACTGTTGTTACTGTTAATATGTTTCAGTGAACCTTGAAAAGCCAGGCGGACCTTTTGGACAAAAAGACAGGCTAAATAAAAAGAAAGAGAAGAAGAAGAAGAAGAAGAAGAAGAAGAAGAAGAAGAAGAAGAAGAAGAAGAAGAAGAAGAAGAAGAAGAAGAAGAAGAAGAAGTAGTAGTAGTAGTAGTAGTAGTAAAACCTGAGCTCTCCCCCACAAGTTCACTAAGTTTACAAGTGCCAGAATACCCAAATGGAACATTCTGAGGTCCAGCCTCAAGCATTTTACATGGATGGATGGATGGATGGATGGATGGATGGATTATCCCTGCATTCTGAACAGGTGCCGCTTTGATTGCCCAATGGGAGATTTTTAATATTCAAGATCTGCAGTAGGACAATACTTTATCTGAACCAACTGAAATGTCACAAAATGGGAGAAGCCTTTTGAGTTCATAATTCTTCATCAGGCAAGATGTTTAAAAAGGGGCGGGGTGGAGATCTGGGAATAATATAATTGAACCAGGCTTCCCCAAACTGGGGCCTTCCAGATGTTTTGGATGAGAACGTCCAGCATTCCTGATCTTTGGTCAAGCTGGATTTGGCTAATGGGAGTTGAAGTCCAAAACATCTGGAGGGCACCAGATTGGGAAAGGCTGAGCAAAGAACTCCTGAAATTGAAATAACATTGTTTTCTGTCCCTTGAAGATGAGCCATTAGTCTGGGGGTTAGCTGCCCCCTTCCCGGAGTAATTCTCCCTAATTTGGCTCCGATTGACTTTTCAACTACTGTAACACCGAAGCATTATGATAAAATAAAGACTACCATGTTGCAACTTAGGTTTTATTCCCTGCCTCCCAAGAGATCTGTATGTTCCATGTAGGACTTAAGACAGAACTGAGTAAATACTAGATTTCATATTCTCAAAAATAGTTGGGTGAGAAGCACCAATACAGGTTTTATGTCCCAATAGCCCTGGGTGCATCTAACAACCTGTCTTGCATCTTAACAGGCTGATCAGGTTATGTCTGCAGAACTCCACCTACATTCCAGCTCATGGTTGCTTGGAGAGAAACTTCCATCACTTCCAGCTTTTTCTCCTCAACCCTATTTTGTTTAGCAGCCTGCCCGAAGAAGAGTTCTGAAGAACTTAAAAGCTTGCTCACTATTTTAGGTGCTAAAAATGCCCTACCATGTAGGGTTTTTTTTCTGGGGGGGGGGTTCCCCCAGTGGACCAACATGGTTGCTAATGCTCCCATGAACACCAACTATCAACACCAAATTATTTGACCCTATGTGCCCGGAACAGATCCAGGCGAACCTCCCGCTAGGAAAGTTGGTCTTGCTAGTGCAGTAAGGGAAGCGTAAGGACAGCCCGGCTCAAGCCCTGGAAAACAGGCGTGACTTGGCTGGACAGCGATACACCCTACATATCTGTTGGAGGACTGTTTGGAGGACTGCAGTCTTGCCATCTTCAGTTGCAATTTCTACATGGCATTCTTAGAGACTGACCACAAACATTAGCCTCTCCAGCACGTTTTCCCTTCCCCACACATCTATTTACCAAGAAAACCCAGCCACGAGTGGCTATGCTGAGCCTGATATTTCATCATCACTGTAACTGCCGACTCCCAGGGATTTCCCCACGGATCCCTGTTCTCAGAGCCCGAACAGCCCATGAGACAGGGCTCTTTTGGGAGTGCACAGAAAGTAAGCCGTTCTCTCTGAACGGATCCATGTAGCAAACTGGCAAATGACCAAACTGCACAGAGCCTTTTGACGTATCCCCAAAATTACAGAACCCAAAGCTGCTGCTGCTTTGTGCTACTGCTTGCAAGCGGCCATCAAGCCACATCATAGAAAGGTTAAGGCAGTCACCATGGTTACGTCAGGATGATGTCACACCTGCTTCAAAGAGCCTTGTCTCTTTTACCCAATATACAGGGAATCTGGCTAATTTTACCCGATCTACAGGGAATCTGGAGGGGAGAAAGAGGATGCAGATCACACTTGTCCATCACAAGCCCAAGGGAAAGATCACCTTTTGGGATGTGCCTCAGAACCAGAGAAATACAGAAAAACAAAACATCCGTGCAACTGCAGAGGACACAAAAGCCTCAGGGATCAGACAGCCCTGCTTTTTAAGAACGTTTAACATCGACACAAAAGCGTCACACTGCCCCCTCCAAATTCTCTTCAGTGTTCATTTTTTAAAAGAATGACAAGAAACGGTACCTCTACTGCCAACACTTTGCGCCTGGACACTGGTGTCTTTATTGTCCTTTATTTCCACCTGCAAAAAGGGAAATGAAAAGGGGGAGGGGAACCACTATCAAAACTAATTTTAAAAAGCAGTGGAAGCCAAAAATCAATCACACGAGATGCAAGAGGGAGCTTTTATTTGCAAGGCCTGTGGTGCGCTATTTAAATGACCACCCTCCATTTAGAAAGGAGGAGGAGAAAGGGGGGGCATGCATTTTAAAAAGCTCTTTGGGCATAAATATGCGAAAGGAATAGATTAGTTACCTTGCTGAGCCTTTCTTCCGCACCTTCCCACTCTGCTGGCGGGCGGGCTTCCCCTTCTCCCTCCTGGCGTGCTCCCCTCTCCCCCCAACCCCAGAAAAGCTTTGCCCCAGCCCTCCTCAGCCCCAGCAAGCCTCCATCTCTACCAAGCAGCCATCTTGCCTCATTCTCCTTGAAGCTGTGTTACAGACACCCTGGTGCAGTCAGGGGCTTTTCTCCTGCCAGACGCTAGAGTCATTATCATACTGCTGAGCTCCCAGCCCTCTTCCCCCTCCCCAAGAAACAAACAGGGTGGACGTGACATGCATGCCCAGCCTTCCGCCCGCCCGCCTGCCCGCCTCACAGAGGCGGAGGAGGGAGCGCCACTCCTCGCAGCCTGGAGGAGGGAGGGAGGAGGAGGAGCAGCAGCAGCAGCAGCAGCAGGAGGGCTGGGCTGGGCTGGGCTGGGCTGGCCTTCGCAGCTGTCTCTCTCTGGAGCGCTCACCTGCCACAGCCGGCAGCCAAAGACGGGCCCAGAGCAGTCCTTGCTCTACTGACCCGGCGCCGCCTCACTGGTGAAGGCTGAGGAGCTGCCACTGCAGCTGAGGAGAGCACTTTGGAGGTTCTCCTGCATGGCGGCTTCAGGGAAGCCTCTCTCAAAGGAGGTGGGATTTCAAGGGAAAGAGAAAACGCACGCCGCAAGGAAGGAAGGAAGGGAACACGTGTGGGCAGCAACTGCGTTTGCCAGGGCTATGCTGGTGTAAAGTGAGAAAAGCGGGACACATGCCTTCACACACGCAATGAGCACAAGCCCTCCCAGCACATGCCCACCAAGTAAGACTTGGCGTTGTTGGGTGTGTTTCCAAGATTTAGCTTCCGTGTAAGGTAGGTCAACATTATTATTCCCACACAGCAGCGGCGGGGGTGGGGGTGGGGGTGGGGGTGGGATTGTATGCGTGTTGTCTTTCAATTCTTCTCATCAGCATTGGGGGTGGGGAGGCCTTTGCACATAGAAAACGTCATGGGTGGGTTCACACAACCAAGGAAGGAAAATAAACCAGGGTTCCTTATTTTCTCTCCCCACACACGATGGTCACGAGCCATCTAGTTAGCATAATTACTGTCATTGGGCACAGTAACGTTGTGATGTCTGAACCCAGCAGAGGTGGGTGGGTGATGTAGTTTACAAACCACCCAAACCACCCTAGAAGAAGCCATGGTTTTCAGGTTGTGAACCAGTCGTATGTCAAGGAGAAGGCAAGACTGGACCCTTTCTCCTAACGCTCTTGTTTTCTTATCAGTAGGTTCAAAACAAATGGAGGTACTTTACACAATGGATAATTAAACTAAGTTAGGCAGCCTGTTACTGTAAAGTGATGGTTGTTTGGTTCTTTTGTGTATTGTTTTTAATTGTTGTTTTAATGCCTTTCATTTTTAACATTGATATCTGCTTTCAAAATAATTTTGGCTGAAAAAGCCATTATACAAATACTCCAACAGAAATGTAGAATGACCACCAGAGCTTAGATGGCTTTAGAAAGATGGGGAGGGAGACAAATTCATAAGGCTATAAGTGACCATTAGCCATGATGATGCATAAACAGAACCTTTATGTCCAGAACCAGCATATAGTGGTGGCATATACCGTGTCCCAAGGACACGGTAGAATCATCTGAGGCCCGCTGTAATGAATTTGCTAGGCACTTCCAGAATAAAATCTTTTGCATCCGCCAGGACTTAGACTCCAGTGTTACAGCAGGTGAATCTAGTGAGATGTCCAGAGTACAGTCTTGTCCTGTAATCTTGGATGAGTTGCAGTTGGTACAGCTCGAGGATGTGGACAAGGTGCTTGGACAGGTCCGCGCAACCACCTCTGTACTGGATCCTTGCCCCTCTTGGCTAATAAAAGCTAGTAGGGATGGAACAGCCGGCTGGGCCAAGGAGGTGATTAATGCCTCTCTACGAGAGGGAGTGGTCCCAGACCGTCTGAAAGAGGCGGTAGTGAGACCACTCCTGAAGAAAACTTCCTTGGACCCGAAAAATCTTAGTAACTACAGGCCGGTAGCAAATGTTCCATTCCTGGGCAAGGTCCCTGAGCGGGTGGTGGCGGGCCAGCTCCAGACACTCTTGGATGAGACTGATTATCTGGATCCATTTCAGTCGGGTTTCAGGCCCGGCTTTGGCACGGAAACAGCCTTGGTCGCCCTGTATGATGACCTATGTCGGGAGAAGGACAGGGGGAGTGTGACTTTGTTGATTCTCCTTGATCGCTCAGCGGCTTTCGATACCATCGACCATGGTATCCTTCTGGAACGTCTGGCTGAGTTGGGAGTGGGGGGCACTGCATTGCAGTGGTTCCGCTCCTACTTAGCAGGACGGCTCCAGAAGGTGGTGCTTGGGGGACATTGCTCGGCCCCGTGGACTCTTCAGTATGGAGTTCCGCAGGGATCGGTCTTGTCCCCCATGCTGTTTAACATGTACATGAAACCGTTGGGTGCGGTCATCCGGAGTTTTGGAGTGCGCTGTCATCAGTACGCTGACGACACGCAGCTCTACTGCTCCTTTTCATCCTCATCAGGTGTGGCTGTGGATGTGCTGAACCGGTGCTTGGCTGCGACAATGGACTGGATGAGGGCTAATAAACTGAGGCTCAATCCAGACAAGACTGAGATGCTGCTGGTGGGTGGTTCCTCTGATCGGATGGGGGGTGTTCAACCGGTTCTGGATGGGGTTGCACTCCCCCTGAAGGAGCAGGTTCGTAGCTTGGGGGTTCTCCTAGAACCATCTTTGTCACTTGAGGCTCAGGTGGCCTCGGTGGCACGGAGTGCTTTCTACCAACTTCGGTTGGTGGCCCAGCTACGCCCCTATCTGGACAGGGATAACCTAGCTTCAGTTGTCCATACTCTGGTAACTTCCAAATTAGATTACTGCAATGCCCTCTACATGGGGCTGCCTTTGAAGACGGTCTGGAAGCTGCAGCTTGTGCAAAATGCGGCGGCCAGATTGATAGCTGGAACAGGGAGGTTTGAGCATGTAACACCGATTCTGTCCCGCTTGCATTGGCTGCCTATATGTTTCCGAGCCCAATTCAAGGTGCTGGTCTTAACCTATAAAGCCCTACATGGCTTGGGAACACAATACCTGATGGAACGCCTCTCCCGACATGAACCTACCCGTACACTGCGCTCAACATCTAAGGTCCTCCTCCGAGTGCCTACTCCAAGGGAAGCTCGGAGGATGGCAACAAGGGAGAGGGCCTTTTCAGTGGTGGCCCCCCGACTGTGGAATGATCTCCCCGATGAGGCTCGCCTGGCGCCAACATTGTTATCTTTTCGGCGCCAGGTCAAGACTTTTCTCTTCTCCCAGGCATTTTTAACAGCATTTTAACAGCATTTAACAACGTTAAGTTTGTTTTTAATGGACCCCACAATTGTTGTTTTTAAATGGATACTGTTGTTTTTATACTGTTTTTATGTGTGTGTGTGTGTGTGTGTTTTTAAATTGTATACTTTTAATGTTTACTATTTTTAAATGTTGTAAACCGCCCAGAGAGCTTCGGCTGTGGGGCGGTATATAAATGTAATTAAATAAATAAATAAATAAATAAATATACCAGAAGCTGGAGACAAAAGGTATAGGAAGGCCATCATCTCGATGCCCTGCCTGTGAGCTACAAGAGGTATCCAGCTGGCCATTTTTGGTCTGATTCAGCAGCAGTGGTCTTCTTGGGTGATATAAACAGCAAGTATTTCAAGGTGGGGAAGCATCCAAATACGAAGTGCCCCATCTACAGTCCAAAATTGAATAGTCCAAGAAAGTTTTACCAACCCAATTCTCCTGAATGAATGTATAAAATGCCCCCAAACAATACAGAGATGAACATTGGAGGGGAGAGGATTTGGGACTTCCTCGGTGAGCGAGTCCACCAAGGGTTCCTTAGCGACCCCTCATGCTCAAACTGGCAGAGCACATTTTGCAGGCAAAGGTTGCAAGAGCAATGCCATTCCTCCCAGAACTGGACTATTGCCCTATTCATTCAGAAGACAAAAGGGAGTGTCCCCCTTGCAACAGAGAGCCCTAGATGAAGAGAGCAGGCATGGGAGGGTGGCACTGGCTCCCAAACTCATTTGCACAATCAACTTTCACAGGACAGCATATTCCTCACTCACAGGAATCTATCCGTCTGCCAAGCACACTCACGTAGACATGCAAAATGCATGAAAGTGAGTTCTTAAAAAGAAAGCTCTGTACCTAGTCATATTCTTCACTACAAGATTTGCTCAGACCTGTCCCATCACATGTAGAAATCCTGCCCAGAGTGAAAACAGCTGCCTGCACTAAAAGAATTCACTGTCTTGCAACCTGGCACATTGCTAGGATCAGCAAGCACGTGTCAACTGGTTGCAGAACCTGTTTGTGCATGGCGGAGGCTGAATGAGCCTAAGACTACAGGTGGCAGAGGGGCGGCAGCAAGCTCCAGGGCAGCCTCCCCAAACTGGCACCCTCTCAATGCGTCGCACTACAACTCCAGTCAGCCTCAGCCAGCCCACCACATCTGGAAGGAACCATCATTGCAGAAAGCTGTCCAATGAAGCATCAAAGGCTTCCATATACCAACAAAAATTCTAAGAAAAGACATTAGTCTACCTACTGGGTAGATCCCAAAAGAGCAATTTAACTATCAATGTGTTTACTTCTGGGTCTGCGTGTATTTCAAAATTGTATGCAAGTGCTGAAGTGCCAGATAATGTTATGCTGATGACCCAGAATTCTTGAGAATCACAGCTTTCATTAAAGAGGTTTCTAGGCTCTGTAGGACTTCCAGCTCTCAGGAGGCAAGTTGGCATTTGGTGCCCTGCACCTGCTACCGCCCTCTGCCCGGCATGGCCAACAGAATAAACTATGCCAACGAAGAGCATGTGGGCAAAGCTTTTTAATTTGCATGCTGTCTATAGGTTGCAAAATGTGCACTTTTCTGTTTCTCCTTTACTTATTAAACTACAAATACTCCCGCTGCCCTCCATAATTCCATTATTGCATTAGAGTTGCCATACAACTATTACAAGGCACAGCCTTAGGGAGGGACCCAGCCAGTGAAAAATTAGGAGTAGGTTCCACTTTGCAGGTGGTGGCTCAAGATGGGTTCTGAGTCTAAGGAGCTGCAGATTATGGCTTTAGGGCAGCCTCTGGCCCACTTTAAAAACAATAACTATGTATTATTGCATCTGAGGTGGAGGTGCAGATGGATGGTGGCAACTAGACCTTCCCTCTAGTTGGGCTGAACTTTGGAACCATCCAGAGCCCAAGGCACCTGAGCTAAACTAGAGTAGAGGGTGGGGATCCATTGCGGTAGGTGGTGGGAGGGACTGAGGAAAGCTGAGCAGTGTATGGCTCCCACCATTTTATCCTCACAACTACCCTGCGAGGAAGGTCTGAAAGTACTGGCCCAGGTTCACCCAGTGAGCTTCATGGTTGAATGGGGATTTGAATCTGGGTCTCCCCAGCCCTAGTCTGACACTCTCACCACCACACCACAGTGGATCTTTGCTAGTCATTTGTGGCCTAAAAGGGGGGAAATAATTCAGCTTCTCAGCCTACTTGCATGTGGTGAACAAAAACAGCTTCCAGGCAATCAGGCAATAATTGCTCTAGAACAATTATCCCCCAGTGAAATCTGGAAAGCAAAAAGCTGCCTGGTGAAGAGTCCAGTGAGACTCCCACGAATTTCCCTTGTCCCTTGCTAGACTGATCAAAGTCATCTCCTACTTACGGAGTTCATGACCTGGTTCTCATGACACAACAGCCCACCGTGGCTTCATTACCCATGGGGTTGTCGCATCATAGCGGGTGCCATTTTTGCATGTGTCATGCAAACCTAGGCAGCAGGGGTTGTTTGAGGGTAAATTAAGCCACAGTGGGCTGTTATGGATTGCAAACAGGCCTATGTGAGGCATTTTGAACACTCCATAATGTGGTAAGTGTTAAGATGGCTGTTATCATTCCAGTTTAAAAAAGCCACAGGTGCACTTCAAAATGGGTAAGTACAGCCAGATAGTAAACTAGTCATGTAAAAACTGATGTACTTTTTGATCTAAGATGGATTAAGAACATTTTCCTCACAAGGCAGGCTCCCACCACACCTCCGTTGTGGTTACCTCATTCAATAACTGGCTCCTAGCAGAAGTGGTCCTGTCTTTTAAGAGACCATCCACAGCCTCACTTCAGAGCAGCTGGCTGCCAGAAAACAACAGGGAGACTCCATCGACCCCTTTTCCAAAAGCCGCCATCCCCACTGACCCAACAGCCATCGCCCAATAAGGAATGAAGGCTCCTTCAGGCTGAGCAACCAATTTGTCATTAACCAGCTCCTCAATGTGGAGAGGCAGCTGACATTTAAATGAGAAAGTCTCCTTGCAATAAGGGTGAAAAGGATGTGGGGAAAGAGATTGGTGTTCATGGGTCAGCAAGTATTTGCCTCTTAGGTTGATGATCCCCCTGCCCTGACCCTTCAGGGAAAACACAGCAGTCTTCGTTCACCTTTTCCCCTCTCATCAATACTGACCTCTAGAACAAAAAACAGACACACCGCTGCCCTTCCCTATTGCAAAGGTCCCTGGCCTCTGCCTGCCTTCAAACACACCCACAGCGGAAAACCCCTTCCATTTGCCACAGAAACACTTCACATCTAAGCATCTCCCCTGCTCTTGTATTTAAACAACAGCCGTGACATCCCCATTGAAAGAGCCACGTGATACAAAAATCAATGCTAAAATCCCCCAGCCTTTATAGTCCTGTTGTCTAGCAGAACAAAAGATACAGAACAAGTGTTCTAATATTAAAATGTTAGAAGTGAGCTTTTGAGTTGCACAGAACTCTTCTGCAGACATTGTTGATTAAAACAATTTTTTTTTAAAATAAATCACACTATGTTGATGTTAGCCCAGTAGAGTTAGAACCATGAGGTTTCACAATCATCCTGAAAAAAACAAACATTTTTTGAACAAAGTAGCCACAAAGTACAAACGCTTCTTCTCTGTTACTACTTTGTTTTTATTACATTTTCACCCTGCCCTGCCTTCAAGGTGGTGCACATGGTTAGCAAAAAGAGCCCTGCTGGATCACACCAAAGACCTATCAAGACCAGCATCAACTGGGAGCAAGATCAGCTGCATTCATGTACGTGTTATTATTTTGGGGAACACCACAAGCAGGACATGATCATCCCAGAGTGCTGGACATGGAATGATGGGCTCAAGTTACAGGAAGCCAGATTCCAGCTGGACATCAGGAAAATTTCCTGACTGTTAGAGCAGTACGACAATGGAACCAATGACCTAGGGAGGTGATGGGCTCTCCCACCCTAGAGGCCTTCAAGAGGGAGCTGGACAGCCATCTGTCAGGGATGCTTTAAGGTGGATTCCTGCATTGAGCAGGGGGTTGGACTCAATGGCCTTAGAGGCCCCTTCTGACTCTACTATTCTATGATTCTATGAGCGTCACAGCCCTTGCTGCTTCCCTGGTGCTCTCTTCCAGCCACTGGCGTTTAGAGGATTGCTGCCTCTGATACAAGAGGGAACACATAGCCATCATGACTAGTAGCTGTTGAAAGCCTAACGCTCCCAGGAGTTTGTCTAATCCTCTTTCAAAACCATCTCAGTTGATGTCCATCACCACATCTTGCAGAAGCAAATTCCATCATTTATCCATAGTCTGGCCAAGAACTTCCTTTCTAAATCTCCACCAAACATTAATTTTCTCCCCACACACTGGCTCAATTCAGACAACATTAGTCAGCACAGTGTGAAAACTCCACTCAACTGTTAGTTTCTAGGGGGTACTCCCCACACAAAATGTTCTAACTCCACCATTGTGGTGGGCTACTGTGGAGTTAATAAAATCCATCATGACATTTGATTGACAGTTCCTCCACCCTCTCTCCTCCCCCAGTCCTCCCGATGGTATCCCATCAGCCATTTTTGTGAAAAAACAATCCTGGTGATTCTCCCAGAGTGGCACTCACTCCTTTCACCACTCTTGCCAGGGAACTCTGTAGCCAGTGGGAAAAGTCAACTCAACACATCGGAAAACTCCACCACACCTCCCCTGTCTATTTTATTCTGGTACTCCTGAGGCACCTCTTCTACTCCCTACAGAAACCAGGCTAAAGTACATGTGCACAAAACATGCATGTTTTCACATTCTTCTCCATTGCTCTTGCTTCGATTTTTCTTTCCTCCCTTCCACACTATTCTCTTCCCATCTCAAAATTTAAATTGTAAGCTCTTTGAATAATTGCAAACTGCATAAGGAATACAAGAACTTTATTTGCAAAAGTTGGAGGCTTGGTTGCTCCAGCTCTCTCTCTCCGTGTGTGAGTGTGTTCAATTTCTATGTTTAACTGTCCTATTTTAACCCCCTGCTATGAAGTAAGATAGCCAGGTGAAGCATAATTTGGATATGAATAGACTGAACACAAAGTTTCATGAATCATACCACGTGTCTTTAGGCTTATGGTAATTCATAAACTTGCAGGTATATGAATAGAACAATAAACAGTAAAATTTAAATCCTGCAAATGTTAGTGAAAATACACCCCAAATGCCTTATTCTTTCTTATTCCTGGACCCTGTAAAATGACTGGGATGGCTGATTTCATGAAACTACCCAGCCTATACAGAAACGTGAATTTGCCAGAAAGCAATTTTAGTCTACATCACTGTCGACATGGTAACGGTGCTCGCACTTTCCCAAGCAGAGCATCACTCTCAAATGGTCAGGGACGTCATACAGCTGGAAGAGAAATGGCTGGTGGGTCTCCACAGGAAACTATTGGCTACAGGGAGAGATACAGGAAGCGTCCAGCAGAGCATGGCAACACAGCTGCTGCAGAAGGGCTACAGCACAGGTGCTCTTTGAAAATTAGAGTTTCTTTGGATTGTGGCAGAGGTGGAAAGAGCAACACTTTGCCCAAATGAGTATAAAATTTCTCTCCTGCAGAGGGCCATTGAATGCTGGGATTTGTAGTCTCAGAACCTCAGTGACCAGTCAGTTTCTGTTGCTGCTGCTGATTTCTATATCGCCCTATAGCTGAAGCTCTCTGGGCAGTTTGTAAAGATTAAAAACATTTAAAATGCTATATGCAAAATGTTAAAACATAAAAACACACAAACAGACAATATACACAGAGACAACATCATCATGCATCATGGGAAACAGGACATGAAGGGCATATCCCATTTCCTACTTTTAGTCTCCATCAATGGATAAGAAATGGGTTTGGGGGAAAGGTCTGCTCACCCAAGAGATTTGGTACCACAAACCCAGGGCAATACTAATACATTTTTAAGGATGTAAGCCATGACATTAAATGTTAAATTTAAATGAACCCCTCTTTCCTCTACTGAAACCAGCTGCTTGCCAGCTTATATTTGCTGCCTGGACTTGTAGATCCTAAATTTGCACACTTATTATTATTATTATTATTATTATTATTATTATTATTATTATTATTTATTTATATAGCACCATCAATGTACATGGTGCTGTACAGATTATACACAGTAAATAGCAAGACCCTGCCGCATAGGCTTACAATCTAATAGAGCACTTCTCTCCATTTTATTCTCCTTTCACTCTGAAATCCCAGTTTTAGAATACCAGAGTGCTCTTGTAGCTGGACCTTCTGTGGAAAACTAAAAAACATTAGTTCTGACTGCTCAATTTTTTGGCATTTGGAATTTTATTCAGCTACTTTAAAATACCTCTTTTTGTTTGTTTTAGCCAGGGGATGGGGGGGGGGGGCTTTCCTCTTTCAGTGGAAGCACAAACTGTCCTTTGTACTTTATATTCATCCTGCTTTTCAGCCAAAAAATGATCCAACACAAAGCAATTAAAATACAATCCAATTTTTTTAAAAAACATTAAAATCTTAAAACCCAATAAAAAAGCAGGCCGATACTCCATAGTAGACAGTTACAATGACTGTTCACTACAGTCCACATTAGGAAGGTTTTTATTATCTAGGCTGGCACTGAAAACACTTTAAACACTTCTTGGAGCAAGATGGGCAAACTCATCTCTCCCAGGTGGTCCACAGGCAAGGAAGGGGGGTGCTACCAAAGAAAATAAATTCATTCTGATACCCAATGGCCCAATTCCAGATAGGGAAGGACTCTCTGAAAGGGCCCCTACATGACTCCTTGGCACATGGCGAAATTCCTAAGCACCTGCAAGTGTGCAAAGAGTTTTGTATCACAAGAGAGCATCATCTCAACAGTTCTTGGAACAGCTCTCTAAGGTAGATAGAGGCTGACAGAATAGTGGCTTGCCCAAAAACACCTGGTAACTTTTTGGCAGAGGTGAGATTTGAATTAAGAGTGTCTATGTTCAGCACTCGGTCTCAAAACCACTGGGTTACACTAGCTTTCAAAGAACTGGAAGCACAGGAAAGAGGGACCACACAAAAGCAGATACCTTGCATGCAGAAGGGCCCAGGCCTCAACATTTAAGGCAGCACGGAATGGGAAAAGCCCATCTCTGCCTGAGACCTTGAAGAGCAGCTATAAGTCAGAGTGGTAGATAAGACTGTGAAGGATAGACTAACTATCTGAAACCTCGTATGTTGAGATTTTTAAACATGTGCACATACATGCATGTAAATGCACACACACACACACACACCCCAAAGGTGACTTGAGATTTCTGGTGCATCATCGTGTTCTGAAGCAAAGTTCATGTTTGTATTTTACAGCTGGAATGGCATACAGTTGGAGTCCTTAAGATAAGCTCATATCTACTAGTTTGTGCATATCAAAATATTTAGAATAGTGTCTGCAGTGTTTACACAAGCAAATAAACCAGGGGGTGCTCAGTTACACCGCTACCAGAAGCAGAGATAGGTAACTCTTTTGGAAAAACAATGAAAGAAAAAAAATCTCAACAAGGAGCCCTGTGGCTTCCTCTATTATACATCCTCCCAATCATTTCACTGGGGCTTACATACAGCATACAGCAGAACTTCCAAGGTGATTTTGTCCTTAAAGACTAACAAATTTATTCTAGTACGAGATTGTGTAGGCAGAAGCCTACGTCATCCAGGAAGTTCCGCTAAGCAAAGCACATAAAGTAGGAATAGTGAAGATGCTGGGAACTCTGTAGGTGCGTCATTTTCCCAATCTGAGTTATACAATACAAAAGATTAAAAAAAACATAAATTAAAGGATCATGAAAGCAGAGATCCCACATGTGAATCAAAGTTAACAAGCTCCAAACACCAGGCCTCAATAGGCACTGATAAACTCAAGTGCACCCAGTCTCTATCGCTTGATATCGTCTACAAAATGTATGCTGTCTGGGCAGGAACTATGTCCTTTGTTTTCCTCCAACATGTGACCCCAAGCAATTTAGTATTTGTCAACAATACTATACAGCTTCTTTGCAAGCTAAAGAAGCAGCAGATTATAAAAGCTTTTACTAAATAAAAATTCCATTTGCAAATCCAAGGGCATCCCCCACCACTACCCCAGATCATAACTGCATAGATAAGAAAAGGGGGGGGAGAGAGACGGGAGGGGAAGTGCTGGCCAGGTAACTAACAATCATGCCACCAAATCATGTTCTGGGAGGGAAAGGAGGGATGGACATCTTGCCAGGCATTGGCTGGTCAAAGAAACCGAAGAAGCCTCAGCATTCAGGGGAGCGAAGAACAGGAGCAACAATCCATGTTTGTTCAGGGAAAGGGGCTTCTGCCCACCAATAGGGACGGCCATTGAGGATCTATGGCAACTCCCTCAGGGGAAACACCAAACTGTTTGGAACATGGCATGCTGCCATAGATGCTGCCTTTCAAAGGCAACAAGTTGGCATTGCTGGACTCCATCAGAAACCTCAGTGGATCTATTTTCAGTATGCACTCAAGGAAGTTTATGTATGGGAGCATAAACAGAAAATGGAAACGGCAGGTTGGCAAGAGTATTGTTAAGAAAAAGGTAACACTGAAGATTCATGTACCAGAAGCACACGGCCTCAGATGTGTGGGTGCTAAACACTTCCCTCCCAAGAACACAGGCTCTCGGAAGTCAGTCCCTTTGATTATATCACCACTTACATGCAAGGACAAGGCTGAAGGACAAAGCCAAACACCTCTTAATGACACAGACAACTTGATTTGGAGTGCAGATCCATAAGCTACTTACAAACCAAAAGGCTGTATCATTTGGATCTAACCCCACATAACTGTTTCAATTCTTGTCCAGTGACTATTATTTAAATATGCCTACAATATATTATTAGAATATGGAATTTAAGACACACCACAAATAGGACCCCATAAGCATTAAGCTCCCAGGCCTTCTCAAATCAGTTATTTTAAAGAAAAATCTAGGTGAGAAGTAGTGAGGAACCTTAGCAAAATGGACTTGGGGCCTTGCTCAAGGTCTGTGAGACTTACAGTTGCCAGGGTTCAAATTCTCTGAAGAACAGGTGACAACACATAGTGCAAATCCCCATCTCCCATTGCACAGGTCAGCAATGCAAGACCCACTGAAGGTTCACATCCTGACAACTGTATAAGGCCCAAAGAGCCAGATCTCAGAGAAGGCCTCCAACTCCCTCTACCTGCCAGCCACTGTACTCCACATCTGTGAGTTGCTGGGACAGCTCCTCCGTCCCCCTCAAGGCACAGGAAAAACGGACAGGGTAGAGACTCCAAGGCCCCAGTCTGCTTGGGAGAGAAAGAATGAATGCCAGTCCAGAGAATGTGCCATGACTGGGAACAGGGCCAACTACACCACCATACAGGCTAAGGTGGCCTTTCCTGAGGGACTGATTTTGGAGGTATGGTTAAAGGGCAGGAAATAGACAACAACAGAGTTAGAAACCTAGGAAGTTGGCCTTCTGCCAAGTCAATCCACTGGCCCACCTGGCTCAGTACTGTCCACATCTGAGTGGAAGTGGCTCTTCAAAGTTTTTCCCAGCCTTACCTGGAAATACCTGGGATTGCAGAGCACTGGTCTGTCATTCAGTGTCAGGGATAGTTTCAGCATGGCAGTGGGCCTTCTAAGATTTAACTGTTCAGGGTGGTGAGGGGTCTAACGCAGACACCTTCCCCCCTGAACCCGACTTTAGAGCCTAGGGTAGTTCACTGTGATGCTTTTAACTATCATTTCATAGATAAAATCTCTCAGATAAGAGCTGACTTAGACACACTCATTATAGCAGAAGCTGACAATGGAGTGTCCAGCAACTCTGCGAGTAGGATTACACTGGATCAGCTTCAGTTGGTGAGTACCCAGGATGTGGACAAGCTGCTTGGACGAGTGAGGAAGACGACTTGCCCTCTCGATCCCTGTCCTTCTTGGTTGGTCGCCCAGGGAGGAGATGCAGTTAGAGTACAACTACAATGTATTATTAATGCATCTCTCAGGGAGGGGAGTTTTCCATCAGGGAAAGGTGATCGAGAGGGCAGTGGCTCACCAACTCCAAGCAGTTTTGGATGATGCAGATTTTCTAGACCCATATCAAAACGGCTTTACAGGATACGGAGTTGAGACCGCTATGGTCACCTTAGTGGATGATCTACACCTGAGTGTTGACAGGGGGAGTGTGTCCCTGCTGGTACTGTTTGACCTCTCAGCTGCTTTCAATACCATTGAACATGGTATCCTTCTGGAACACCTGAGGGGATTGGGAATTGGGGGCACTGTGCTTCAGTGGTTCCGGTCCTACCTCTCGGGCAGGTTCCAGATGGTGATGCTTGGGGACAGCTGCTCCTCAAAGAAGGAGCTGCCGTGTGGCATACGGCAAGGTGCCATCCTTTCCCCAATGCTATTTAATATTTACATGAAACCACTGGGAGAGATCATCCGGAGGCATGAGGCAGGGTGCTATCAGTATGCTGATGACACCCAAATATATTTCTCTATGTCTTCGACAACAGCATCAGCTAAAGATAGTGTGTCTCCCCTGAATGAATGCTTGGAGGTGGTAATGGGCTGGATGAGGAAAAACAAACTGAAGCTGAATCCAGACAAGACGGAGGTGCTAGCTGTCAAAGGCCGCAACCTGGGTTTGGAGGTGTGTCAACCAGTTCTGGATGGGGTTACGTTCCCCCTGAAAGACTGGGTTTGCAGCTTGGGGGTGCTTCTGGATCCGTTGCTCCAAATGACAGCCCAGATAGATGTGACAGCCAGGAGTGCTTACTATCAGCTTCGGCTGATACGCCAGCTGAGCCCCTTCCTAGAGCTGGAAGACCTAAAGATGGTAGTGCACGCACTGGTAACTTCAAGGCTTGACTTCTGCAATGCACTCTACATGGGGCTACCTTTGTGCCTAGTCCAGAAACTTCAATTAGTCCAAAATATGGCAGCCAGGCTGGTCACTGGTACACCTAGGGGTGACCACATTACACAAGTTTTAAAATCTCTTCACTGGCTGCCAATTAGTTTCCGGGCGAAGTACAAAGTGTTGGTTATTACCTTTAAAGCCCTACATGGTTTGGGTCCAGGCTACCTGCAGGATCGCCTTCTCCCATACAATCTGCCCCACACACTCAGGTCCTCTGGGAAGAATCTACTTCAGAGTCAACCAAAACTAGATTGACAACTGTTACCCAGAGGACCTTCTCTTCTGCTGCTCCCAGACTGTGGAATGGCCTGCCAGAGGAGATTCGGCAACTTGACAGTCTTTTAGAATTTAAAAAAGCAATAAAGATTAATCTATTCCGGCAGGCCTACCCAGTGAAATTTTAGAATGTTTTTAGGATGTTTTAATCATGTATGGTATGTTTTTAATCAGTATTTAATGTGTTTTATATTCATTGCTGTTCCCCGCCTCGATCCAAGTGGAGAGGCGGGTAAGAAATATATTAGTAGTAGTAGTAGTAGTAGTAGTAGTAGTAGTAGTAGTAGTGTTTGGGCCTATTTGGTCTATGGAATGTCAGGATTTGTGCAAGCTTATCTCTGTCAATGTTCTCAGAGAAGAGCAGGTGAGAGTCACTTCTTCCCCCTGGTTCAGCCTGGGTGTATGGGAGTTCTCGATGAGAACCTGACAGAGGAAGAGGTGGGGGTTTGCAGAAGGATCGCCCAGACTGAAGCATCATCCTGGTGGGCTGAGGAGTGCCTCCGTTTGGACAGGGGCATTGCTGAAAGGCCAAATGTCCTTGTCTGTCAAGTGGTCCAAAGTACGCCTACACCTCCCTTTTTAAGCTGATGCAAAGGTGAGGAGTCTTTGCTAGGAACATCTGGTCTGCAATGCCTGAAACCCCTCCCTGTTTGGATCCATCATTGACTGTGCCTCTGGAGGCACTCTGTACAATGACTCTCCTAACTGGAACTTTGCATTGCTAAGGACTTGCCATGAAAAGTACTGTGAAGCTTTTCATAGACTTGAACTCTCATTTGCTGTGGATTGTGTGTCTTTGTTTGTTGTCACCTCAATGTACCATCAGTCTGAGTTTGATCTACAACAGTTGGACTTTCCTTTGCCTGGACTCATGCAGCATGGAGATGCTAATGCGAAAGTGCTGGCACTAGGCTCCTTGCATCTGTGAGTTTACCCCTTCCTTGATCATGTTTAAACTTTGACCATGTTGCCTGGAGTTACCAACGTATGATCCAAAGTTAGATTAGCTCTCTTTGTTATACCTTTCAAGAATTTGCTCCTTTCATTACCTCAGGGATCATGTCAGGAATCATTAGAACATATGAAGAGCCCTGCTGGATCAGACTGAGGGTCCATCTAGTCCAGCACTCCGTTCACACAGCGGCCATCCAGCTGTCAACCAAGGGCCAACAAAGCAACTGGTGTATATAGGCTTACTGTCTCAGATACTGGAGGTAGCACATAACCATCAGGGCTAGTAGCCATTGATAGCCTTCTCCTCCAGGAATTTATCCAACCCCCTTCTAACGCCACCCAAATTGGTGGCCATCACCACATCTCGTGGTAGTGAAATTCATAATTTAACTATGCAAAGAATGACTTCCTACTTCACACTGTGCATTCCCCTCCCTGTTCAGGTTTGGATCCCATGTATTGATGAGGATCTTGTCACAGTAGCAGTGATTAGCTTTCGACTGTTCTGGAGTTTCTTGGAGCCTATAGCTACTGACCATCAGCTATGCGATTTCTGAAGTGTGTAACCATTAAGCTGTTACTGTGAGATTTCCTGCAATAAAGAAGTCTCACTGATTTGGCTGTCCTGTGTCAGTACTGGGAAACCTGACTCCGCTCCAGCTTTTCCCCAAATAATGAGTTTGCTTTACTTTTTATCGGTGTGGGTGTGGGTGCGTGTTCTGCTCGAGGCACCAAATGTCTTTGGCTGCCTATGGCTGGGGAGAAAGAAAAACAGAAGTCAAAAGGAAAGTGAAAAGGGGGGAAATGGAGGCTTCTGGTGCGTTTTGTCACAAGCCAGCTTTAAAGGCAAGTGCTGACCTGCTCAGAGCTGCTGCTGCTGCTGCTGCTGCTGCTATGTGGGTGGATTTGGTAACTGACAGTGTAGGTGGTGATCTAAGCATATTTCTCATGAGGGAACCAGTATGCTTAGTAAGTAGGGGATGATGTGTTGGCAGTGCTCTGAAATTATGTGCATCATTCCACATACCCTGCTAAACACACTGCGCTGACTCTTTCTCCCTCCCCACTGCAAATCTAGAATTGCTAAAAACGGAGCTGGGGGCGACGTGCTCCTGGGTGGCAGCAGAGCGATACGGACTCATGCTGAAACAGGGTGGGGTGGGGAAAGCCCCCCCCCCCCTGGTGTGGGGAGCTCTGACTGTCTCACATGCTAAGAGCCATGCTGCTCTGGGGGGACAGGGGGAATGTGCGCTCTGAGGCAGGGGAAATGTGCACTCAGCTATCAGCTCTTCTGTGGAATCACCGGCAAAGGTGCTTCAGAACACCTCAGCTGTAGCATCTACACCGAGAGAGGCCAACCTGCAAGGTGACTGCCACTGGGTGCCAGCAGGCCAGGCAACAGCACAGACCCGGCCCGGCCTCTCCAGTTGCAATTCTCGGGACAAAGGCACCCAGAGGGCTGAATATGTGCTTTGGGGCACATGAGAGTAGCATTTCTTTATTTATTTATTTACCATATTTATATACCGCTCCCCATTCAAGAATTTCAGGGCATTGGACAAATAGAATAAAAGAATAAAACCAGAATAAGAACACATTAAAATACATTTTTAAAAGAAACAAAGTACAAATAAAAACGCAGCTGGTCATTCAAGGAAGGCTTCCTGGAACAACTACATTTTCAGGAGCCGACGGAAGGAATAAAAAATTGGCGCCTACCTGACCTCCAGAGGCAGAGAGTTCCACAGGATGGGGGCCGCCACACTACACTTGTGCTACACTTGCCTCAAAAGGCAATGCAGGTCTTCCACCACGTGCCAGTTACAAGTGCCGTGTGCGAAGCAGTCCTAAGAAATTATGCTCCCTCCTCCAACTCGCCCTAGGAGGTGAACAGCATGATTCAAAGATTCCTGCTTGCAACTGCTTTACTTTGGCTACACAAATGCAACATGCAGAAACTGGAAAATTAGTCACTAACTGACAGGAAGGCTAGAAGCATGGCTCACAAGACAGAAACAATGAGCAGGGGAGTTTCCTCTTTGAGAAGCTGGACTACAAAACCCTGAACTGTGATGATGGGGCTTTTATTTGGCTTTTAGCTTTCTTTTCACTGACATGTTTCCCTGCCCACCACCATTATCATTTTAGACAAAACGTTACACAGCCATTGGAATATATTACATTAAGTTGAGGCAGCATGTGATCTAGTACTCTTAGCCTGAGCAATTTATATTTCCACACATAACAAACTCTGCATTCATTCACACACACACACACACACACACACACTTGCCAAAAGCCTCACTGGGGCCCAAAATAAACATACTGTCTACACCAGCTCAACAATTAGGGCTACTTTGAAAAGGAATTGGGGCTGGGTCAACAGTACCTGAGCCCCACCTGCCCACCCCAATGTAGCCACCTGGATCAGCATTTCCCCCACATCTCTTCAGCATCTAGCTTGACAACTGGAGATCAGACAAGATCCCTCACAAGGCCTCTGGTTGCTGACCCTGGATCAGGGCCATGGGCGCTCTACCAGTTCTTTGCCGTGGAAGTTCCTCTATCTCTCCCTTTCCCTCTCAGCTTAAGCCACTCATACCTGAACTGCCAGGTTTATTTACAGCACCAAGTAGCCCCTACCAGCAGCACAAGACTTTGAAAAAGGGACAAATTATTCACTATTCAAGTCCAACTAAAGGGCAGCAGGAGTGGTCACCCACCAGCCCCGGACTGACCAAACAGTTTCACCCCCTGCAGACCCAGCAGGAGCAGCAGAAAAGCTACAGTGCAAGCAGAGTCCTGATCCCAAATATGTAGATTGACAGGAAGACCCCAAGACTGAGCAGGAACCCAACCAGATTCACCCACAGAAAATGCACTGGTGCGGAATCCATGCCACCAGGCAGCCTGCCTCTGGCTCAAACAGTCCCAATATCCAGAGCACTCGCCTTCAACCCAAGTGCCAAGCGACCGACAGCAGGAAACACAGCCAATAATCAACGGCAGCCCACTGCTGCCTGCCCCAGCCTTCCCTTCTTCCAATCAGCCTCTTTTACGTCTGTCCAATACCTTCTGAATCCGCTACAATGTTCAGATTTTGAGGCTTCAGTATCATGCCTTGGTTTTTCTCTCCTCACTTCCAGCATCCAGACTGAAAAAGAGCTCTGCAGAACTCAAAAGCTTGCTCCCTTCTTTGTGATATTTAGTTGCTCTTAATAAGTTGTGGCTCTAGGGCATTCCCTCGAGGGAAAGGTAATATCGTGCTGGCCGATTCTTGCTGCAACGGCACAGCAGAGGCCTACCTGCCACCATGGGCAGAGCATGCCCAAGCTCTCTACTCTGCTTCCAATCAGGAGGCACGCCTCTGTGAGTTGGTAGCTCTTTGTGCTTACACACCTGGGAAAAGCACCTCCACTTCTAGTACAGAAGGGCATAAAAAACTGCCCTGGTCTCAGTTTCCACAGGCCTGAGAAATGGGGCCCCCAGTAATTGAGGAGAAAAGCTTCCTGACCCCCAGATTCTGATAAGGAAACACACTTGGCCTAAATCCTTGCCTTGGCGTTCCTGACCTCACGTTTGGCATGCTGCCACCATGCCTGGAACCCCAGACAGGCCCTCTATCACCCTCCATCCTGGGCTACACAAACACAACAGGAGCCAAAACACAGTTCCCCAAAAGGGCAGAACCAGCAGCCAATCAATAGACTTTGTCACTGAGATGACCGTTTGCTGACAGTATGAAGTCATTTTACTGTGAAGCTGCTAAGAGATTGGATGCCTTGAGGAAGCCTTCACGCTGACACAAGGCGACAAAATCACCCAGATTGTTTAGCATAGGCTTGCCCAGACTGCAGCAGCTCCTGTAGTTGGCTCTAGGAATCAGGGTTTCTTTAATTCCTGCCTTGCTTTTAAACAAATATTTCTGTCTACAGCAAAGTAATAACACATACAGAAACGATTAAAACAAGAAACATTAAAACACAAATGCTACAACTAAAACTAGAAGTGGGTTTTCAATGCCAACCTGAAAGGAGGGAGCCCAACAGGTGCCCCCAGGAAGGCCATTCCAAAGTTTAGGCACCACTTCAGAAAAGACCATGCCTCGCCTCACCGCCTTACCTTGCCATCATGCTCCCAGCAGTGACAAACAGAAAGCAGGGCGCCTCTTACATGGGAGGTGATTGTCCCTAAGGTAGCATGGACCCAGGCCATTAAGGGCTTTAAAGATTAAAACCAGCTCTTTAAACTGAGTCCACAAACGAAGAGGTAACCAATGCTGTTGGTATAAGTTTGGCATTATACGGTCCAATTGATGGGCTCCAACTGACATTCCGGCTCTGCTTTTCGGATCAACAGCCATTTCCAAACTGTCTTTAAAGGTAATCTACACTGCATCCCCCAAAGCTCATCACTTCTCTGTAAACTGCAGCCACAGGACACTTTTCTTTTCCTCTAAAGGATGAAGGAAGTGGCCTTTAAGGCCATGAAAGAAATTCATTCACTCCCACTCCATGAGCCATGATGCCTTGCCTGGTGGCAATCTTCAACTCTGTTGCCGGTTCCTAAAAGATCTGAAGATACACCAACCCTCAGTCAAATGAGCATTTTTTTTCAGTTCCCCCAAAATGGGAGAAGACTGGATTAATGTGCAGTGTCACAGCAAGTCAGTTGCTGCAGATCTGGAAGAGGCATCGCTTTTTAACCCTCTACGAAGTGAAATGTGCAAGAGGGACGCCTTTCTCCTCTTTTTGTGGTAGATAAAGAATGTGTGAATAGAGAGAGGCATGTGCAGTTAGTAGTACTGCCACCATTATTATTATTATTATTATTATTATTATTATTATTATTATTATATTTATTTGTATCCCACCTTTTGCCCAATGCTGGGCCTCAAGGTGGCCTTACAAAGTTTAAAATATACATGGGGGGGGGGGAGGGAAACAAAACCATAAACAATCAAAAAATACACAACAAAATTATAAAACATTAACATAGATGGAGGGCTGGATTATTCTCCAAAGGCCTGCTGGAACAAAAAAGTTTTAGCCTGCTTCTGAAAGCCCATCAAGGAGGGAGCCAGCCTAGCTTCCCCGGGAAGAGAGTTCCAGAGCACCGGAGCAGCCACCGAGAAGGCCCTCTCCCATGTTCCCACCAAGCGTGCCTGTGAAGAAGGTGGGACTGAAAGAAGGGCTTCTCCAGAAGATCTCAAAGCACGGGCAGACTCATAAGGGAGAATACGTTCTTTCAAATAACCTGGACCCGAACCATATAGAGCTTTATAGTTCATAACCAGCACTTTGAATTGTGCCCGGAAACAGACTGGAAGCCAGTGGAGCTGTTTTAACAGGGGAGTTGTCTGCTCCCTGTAACCAACCACCTTTCATGCAGAGATGGAGCCTGACTCTTTTTTAAGAAGCCTCTGGGCAAGGGGGCCATCCCACAGCCAAATTTCAGCATCAATTCACGTGCAAACAGTCATGGAACTATTCAGACAATCAAGCATCAACCAAACTGTCCAGTTAAATTAACTTTGATGGCTGGTCATCTTCAGCCGGGCCCAGTCTTCAGATATGCAGCTTCGTAGCAGTGCTGTGATTGCTGCTAGTCCTGCAGTCGCTCATACGCTGATAACAGAAAACCGTCAACAGTTTCCACCCACATAGGTTGCTTGCTATTAGATCATGCTTAGCAATCATGCACGTGACACACTTCCCAATGGGATGGACTTTACTTGTTTGATTGCTAACTGTGATGCAACCTTGTGGGCAGAATACTTACAGCCGTTCTTCCACTGGCACGGCAGCAGCTGTGGGCCCAAGAGGGATGGTGCCACTTATGATGGCCTAATCCCTGAAGTACTCTTTGAGCAGTAACTTCAACCAATGCACAAGGAAGGGCAATCAACGGCACACAACCTACAGGATCCTCAACCCAAAGGACTTTTGTTCATAACAGCCGAACTGCCTGCTGAGATGATGCTGGCAGTTTGGTCAATGATGAACAAATTTCCACCTTGGCTTGCATGTCGGCCTGCATCACCTCAAGCCCAATGCTTTTCAGCAGGGTAAGTCCAGACGTTCAGGGCTGATGTGCCCAGGAAAGCCCTCGCAATAACACTCCTGAATGCTCGGCCACATCAACAACTCACTGTCCATGGAAAGCTAGGAGGTGCCATGGAGAAGAGTCAGCTTAGCACTCCCCGTGATATGCTAGTTCTCCAGGTGGAGGGATGTCCTTTCACAGAGGAGCATGCAGTCATGTGAGCCCCCAGCTGCAGTCTGAAGAGGGAGAGCCCCAGGAAGGTGGCACTACCCCCCCAGGCTTTAGCATAGGCAGATCTTAGGCTCACGGCTCAGAATCGGAGCCAGCCTCCCCCAACTTGCTACCCTCCAGATGTGTTTGGACCACACCTCCCAGCATTCCTGATCATTGGCCATGCTGGCTGCGTTGATGGGAGTTGGTCCAAAACATCTGGAGGGCATCAGATTGGGGAAGGCTGAGAGTAATCAGACGACACCCCTCTTTACACAAAGCCTCCAACATGTAGCGCCAGTGCCTCTACCCAGGTGAAAGCTGCCTCTGGCAGTCTCCCCCAGTTCCCCTCACAATGGCAGGGAGTGGTGGCTCTTCCACTTTTTTTTCTGCAGTGGATCCCTCAGTAGTTTGCTTGACCCTTTGCCGTCTGGCCTTATGGCAGCTAGGCAGTGAAGATGCTCAGGTAGCCCCCAGTGTGTCCCACTTGGGAATCCAAACCAAGGCCCACTCTGTTGCCTTCATTGCCCTCCCTTTCTTTGTCACTTCCACTGCAACCGCTTGCAGAAAAGGCGAGCAGCCTTTTTAGTTTAACGTTAAAATGTGGACTAAAAGCTAGTTTCTCTCTTTGGCCCAGTGGCCAAATCTGGACCTCCTAGGGTCCCAATCCAGCCCTCTGGGATTTTCCAGGTGGCCATGACCCCTTCCCTCCCCCAACCACCCCCACCCCCACAACTACCTATTGTTTGGTGTCTTCCTGGCGTTCGGGCAATATTTGCCCATTCTAAAAGGCTGAAATGCACCTCAGTTTCTGGCAGGAGAAGCCTTAACCTACTGACATGCCAGTACTTTGGCCCCACCCTTCCTGCCTTCAGCCCCGCCCACCACCGAAATGCAGCCCCAGAGAGCTTCTCTGAAATGGAATTTGGCCCTCGCATTCAACACCCCGGATGAAATAGGAACGACTAAGGAACCTCCGGCTCTTCAGCATGGTCCGCCACCTTCTTCATCATGGTCTCACCAACCATTTGAAAGCGCACTAAGAACCACAGATGGCCCCTGAACCACAGTTCCGCCTCAGACACAGAGGAAGCTGGGCCACGACCCACGAGTCATGTGCGCAACTGCGTACAATCCAGGAGTCAGACCACGTGTCTCCTCTCTAATACTGAAAAGATCCTGGGCTCATCTGCTAGAGTTGAGCACATCAACAAGAGAAACACCATAGGAGGAGGAGGACAGGCTCCTCCAGGAGTCACTGTCACGTGCATTCCTACAGACCACCATGTAACAAAGTGAGGAATACTCGCCTCCCTCGTGCGCGATTTCCTTCTCTTCAGAGCTTCACACTTCCTCATCTTGCAGACTTGGTGGCTGGTTCTTCGGTTCACACAGTGACTGCAAGCCCCACAATTCTCCTTCCTTAGGCAAGGGGCACAGTGGCCACAGCGCCTGCGCTTCTTCCGAGACTGAGAAGCAGCATCAGCCACGGCTGGGAAGCCACCACTGGCTTTGCTCATCAGCATCTCGGGATGGTCGGGGTAGCGGCCGCCATCCTTCAGCACAGCGCTAAGCGATGCGGTTAACTGGATCTTCTCCATGGCTTTGCGCTGGCAAAGGGCAGCTGTGATGCCCGAACCGTGACGCAAAGAGGAGACTTCGCTGCCTCTTTAGAACGAAGGATGCTAGAGAGTCTGGAAAAACAACTCTGGGTCACTGAATAAGCCCACTTGCCATGTGCTCCTTGCCACCTTTCATCTGTTTTTCTCCCCCAATATTCTCTCTCTTCTCAGGGTGCTGGTCACCGAAATAGTGGGGTCTTTAGGACCACAGAGGTCAGAGATGTCCTGAAAGGGAACCATCCTGGAGGCCAAACCGCTTTGGGCAGGTGGTCCAAGGCAGGGCATTCGCAGGAGGGCTGAGAAACTCTCCCCACCCCTGCAGCCTTCAGGCCCCGATTCCTGCCACAGGCGCCTCACCCAGCTAATTCCACCCCAAGCCCCCGGCCAACGGACGCGCTTGCAGTCCAAGCCCAGCCAGCACACGTGTCTTGAACCCTTGCGTGAGAACGGTCCCCGCGGGAGCCTGAAGGCCCAGCTCGCTGCGAAGGGGAATCGTCTCGCCGGGGGCCGGGGAGAGTCGGAGCAGGGCCGCCCCCTCCCCGCGTCGCGTGCGAAGCGGGCTCGGGGCCCCGCGGTCGCTGGGCTGCCTCTTCCCTGCTCTGGCCTTTGTGGCGAGGAAGACGCGCGCCTGGCGCCGGGGGAGGCGGCCCCTCGGGCAGGGCGGCGGGTCGGAGCCAAGCCTCACGCGCGCCTCCCCGGCCGAGCCCCCGCCCAGCACACACAAAGCGCCCCTGCGCCCACCAGCAGCGGCACCACGAGCCGTCTCCGGACCTCGCCGAGGCAGGCGGAGGCGGAGGCGGGCTGGCGCGGAGGGGTCTTGAAGGCGGCGGAGGGAGAGGCAGGAGCGCCCGTTGCTGCGGCGGCGGCGGCGGCGGCGGCTTTGTTCTGGAGGCGCCTCCCGGCAAGAGCCCTCCCCTCGCTCGCTCCCTGGAGGCTGGGCAGAGGCGCGGGAAGTGAGCGGCGGGCCGGGCGGGCCACCGCACGGCCTGCCCAAACGCGGAGCTGGCTCAGCACACTCGCGATCCCGGAGGGAAGCGCCCGATCCGGCGCGCAGAGTTGGTGGCGGGCGAGGGGATGGGCGCTGCTGCCGCCGCCGAGAACTGCCGCACGTGCGCGCTCCGCCACGCCTCGACCGCTCCAAGCGCTTGCGAAGTTGGGGCTGCTCGCGCCGCCCTGACTTCCTCCGCCTCAACAAGGCCGCCCAGGCCCGCCTGCCTTGCGCCCAAGCCCGGCTCCGATCCTCCGCACGGAAGGCGGCGCCCCCGAGGGAAGCCCTTGCTGGCCCTCTCGGCGGCGGGGGGGGGGGGCTCAATGGGTCCCTCGCCGGCCTTTGGCGTGTCTCGCTGCGGGTTCGGGCGAGACGCGTCCAGAGACCTCCGGCCCGCGTAGCTGCAGTGCGGTCGCTGCCGGAGACGCGCGGGTCCGGGTGAATGAGGTATCGTCCCGGGGTGGCAGCGTTTGCCCGGGGTAGATGGTGACTCGTGGCGTTCCAGAAAGTGGCGGCCTGAGAAATGCTCGGGCCTCTGGCGTGGGGGCGCCCCTTCCTTTTGCGCCCCCGCCTCCAGGCCCCACGGCCTCCTTCGGGAGCAGCGCACGCTTTGGGCTCCACGAACGCGGTGGGGCTTTGCTCCTGTCCCCAGTCGGCCTGCAAAGGGCCTCGAAGGCAGCCATTCTGCGCCGCTTTGCGTGCAGCAGGCAGCCCCAGGGTCCAGCCTGGACAGGCGCTGTTGCCAGTCAGTGTCGACAATAGTGGGCTAGTTGGGGCTAGGGTCTGCCTGACTCAGAAGCATGGTTTGAAGCGTCAAGCCCAGGCAGAGGTCCAGCACCTCACTGAGAAGCGGGGCAGGGCGGGGCGGGGGGTGCCTGTCCACTGTGCAAACACTTGGGCTGCTAGAGGCGGCGAGCGGGGGAACGTGATCCCTGACGTGCACGGGCGCTGTTGGGGGGTATCTCGTTGATGCTGATTGAAAATCAAACGCAAGGCCTCTGCCACTTCCCTCATAGTGCTTAGATGAAGTTTTACATCCCCAGCACCTGCAATTCAAGTATTGGCCTGACAGTGCCTCTGCCACAATAAATGTGTACGTTGTTACAGAGCCCCAGCCTTCTTCTCCCATGATCAATCACAAGTTTTCCAAAACTCAAACACTAGGCGAAATTTCTGGAATTTGGGGATTCTGCTCCTAAGAAATGTACCCAGTATATCTGTACCTTTTCAAAGCATGAATGTGATGTGTTTGTATCTTACAAGTACATTTTTTAGGAGCTGGCCTTGACTGGCTCTTTGTTGTGTTCACACATGACACGGAGGCAAAACTGCTCTGTGTAGTGTGTGAAACAGAGAAGTACTGACTGCCGGCTTCTTTCTGTAAGCCACACAAACACTCACTGGCTACCGGCTATAACCGTTTGTAGGGACAATGTGCCTTCAGCCCATACGCCTGTGTTGTTTTGAAAACACTTAAACGTTTGCTTCCTACACTTTTAGTACATTTTGAGAGCCACAACCTGTTCTATCATCCAAAACTGGAGGACACAAAATAATAGGCTTAAGTTACAGAAAGGCAGAGTTTGGTTGCTCATTGGGGAAAGTTCCCTAATGGCCAGAGCAGTCAGGCAAGGGAGCCAACTGCCTGGGGAGGTGGTGGGCTCTCCGCAGCTGGAGGTCTTCGAGCAGAGACTGGACAGCCATCTCTCAGGGGTGCTTTAAACTGGATCCCTGCATGGTGCACGTGGGGTTGGGCTCCATGGCCCCTTCCAACTCCTATGGTTCTATGAACGGCCTGGGCCTCTCTGATGCACTTACAACTTGGAAGAGCTTTAGAAGAAACCTGGCAAACACCAGCAAGCCTATCTCAGTTTAGTTGCTAGACATCAAAATGGAATGTCTGGCTAATGTCACTCTGGCATCCAGCAAAAGCACCATCACATGAGCAACAATGGTGGAGGAATGCCCAATGGTGGGCATCTGTGTATCAGCAAAGATGCAAGAAGCTGAAACGCATGGTGCGTGAAGAAGCCGTGAGAAAGGCAGAGAGATTACACCAGAACCTACCACCACACCAGGTGCTTTGAAGTTACGAGCATTTGAGAAGTAACTTTTTTCTCTTCTTGAAGGGACAATTGTCTTGCTTAGTTTGCATAGTTTTGCCTAGGGGGTCATTTCAAACAGGTAGACTCTATTCAGGTTGAAGAGATGTTTGTTGCTTAATAAAAGCTTTGTAGATTACTTAGTAAGTCTCATCATTTGCCTCCCATCTAGCGTTCTGAGAGACAAGACTGCTCCTCTCCCCGGGAGCCTGGATCAGCCACAAGTGCACACATTTCTGCCACACGTACGTGCAAGGGCAAGCATGTCTTTGCTTTGCCTTACACATTGGATCACAGTTCACCTGGGAGCAAGACACAGTATAGGGCCAGGCACAGGACTGTATTGTTAATTCTACAATTGCAGCACTGTAAATAACCAGAGTGGCCCAGAAATGCAGGCGATCCTGAGATAAAAACGTCTTATACTCCCTAAACAACAGAACTGCCAGAGCTCACCAAAAATAAATCAGCACCAGAGACATTGCACTTTTCAGTCCTAACCTCTTCCACCACCTTCACCAATGCAACAAGACCAAGATATTTTCAAAGGGATTCAATTTATTAATTTAAATACAGCACTTTATAGCTTGGAGGATTCCACTACGAAAAGAGTTTACCGATGCAGCGAATCTTTAAAATACACACTAAAGTACAAAACCTGGAGCTGTTGACAAGAACCCCGTGGTCTGAGGCTGCATGGCTGGCATCACTTCTGCGGTTGCTCCCACACCCCTCCAAGCATTTTTGACCAGGTGCATGTTTATGTAAGAGCAACCACACCATTCAGAATAACATGGAAGGCACATGACAGCCTTGCATGATTACAGAAAATGCCAGCTGCATGTAACAGAACCTCAAGTAGGCAAAGCCCGAGAAGCAGTTCCTACAATTCCATCTGCAGCAGCAGTAGATGCTGACGGTACCAGTGAAACCAAGCTTAAGGGGCGAGATCCTGTGCATGTTTAAAAAGAAAAAAGTGCTGCTTCAATGCCCAGCACTCCCCAGCACGCAGGCACAGGGCTGCACCCTAAGAAACACACCTGGATCGACCTGAAGCTCTAACCCACCCGCCCGGCTCCTGCATTTTCTCAGCTGTTTACGCCCTTCCCCAAACAGAAGGTCCCACCACTAGTATTCTGGCATTTGCTTTCTTACACATCCAGACTTGAGTTTGGCGAAGATCCCTATTGAGGAGTCAGGAGCTCTACCGTCCGCCCGCCCACAAAGCACACGCTGCTCTTGCTACTTCCCCGCCATGAGTAGCAATGGCTTACAGCACACTCCTCACGAGGCCCACCTAAGAGGCCTCCACGACAGCGACGATGCTAGTAAGATGTAGCCAAGGGGTGAGAACATGTGTGCTCCCCCTCCCCAGACATCGGACTGCAGCTCCCACCACCCCAGCCAGGGGATCCAACAGGTGCGTCATCCCAGGTGTCGCCCAGCAGCAGAAATGGGCTTGTCCCAAGGTTTCTAAGGGTGCCACAGAAGTAGAAAAACAAGATACCTTCAAATAGATCTCGGAAGTCTCGACTAAATGCTGCAAACTGTTAGGCATGAGTCACAGCCTCCTTCAGCCTTCCCCAACCTGGTGCCCTCCAAATTTTTTGACCTACAATCCCCAGCATTCCTAATCATTGGTCATGCTGGATGGGGCTGATGTGAGTTGATGTCAAAAACATCTGGAGAGGATCAGGCTGGAGAAGGGTGATCTATAGAATTCTGGCAAGCGCCTGGCTCATCAGACACAACATGCCTGGGATTTCACCATGCAAGGATACAGAGCCCAGGAGGCCTTCATTACGCACAGAGACTCGTGTCTTAGGGGAAGAGCAGCAGCTGGGAGAAGAGCTCCTTCATATGCAAGTTGCAGGTCTGACAAGCTTCTCCACAGCTTCTTCTGGTGTGCAAAGCAATGGCAAAGACTGTGCACTAATTCTGCAACCTCTCACAGGCGGTGCACATTCCAGACCCCTTGGCTGGTCCCAGAACTCTTTCAGTACCTACATACATACATTTATAGTGCACGAGACAGCTGCGCCACCACTCCATGCCACGCTAGGCAGCAAGGATTGAGGGCAGGCAGAGGAAAACTAGCGAGGCTCCTCCCCCGGCCCCCCGGAGGAAACGAAGCAGCCAGAGTTGGTGGAGGGAGAGTTGGGTCCATCCGCCAGGGCCCGAATCCGGGACGTCAGGGGGGAATGTCCGTTTAGGTCCTGCGGGGCCGGGAGCCCAGCTGCTTCAGCACTCCTGCTCCTAGTGCGGCCCTGGGAGTCGGTTGCCTCAGAGCCACTTGCGGACTGCTGCTTCATTGGCCCCATCGGCAGCACGGAAGCAGCAACAGGGTCAATGCTGCTCCAGCACTGCGAAGGGCCTTTTCCCTGCCGTCCCGCTGATCAACTGGGCAGTGGGGCCTCGTGGGCGGGACATGCTGGATCCCAGGCTGCTCAGGCGGTGGGGGGTGGGGGTGGGGGTGATGTCCTCTGGCCTGGCCCAGCGCACGCGGAGGTGCTCCCAGCCCTTCACCTGTGCCATCACCACCCGCTACAGCTCAAGCTGGCTCTGCAGATCACTTTGGGATCGTGGTGGCGCTGGGGAGGAGGGCTGCTTTTCCTTGCAGGCATTGTGAAGAAAGGCCCTAAAAAGGGAGCATCTCTGGCCCGCCTCAACTCTTAACTCCAGGCGGTTTCCACCTTCCAGGACCGAAAGAGGTTCACTTCTTTTCACTTGGCCTCTTTATGGCCAGCAGAGTCAGCGGCTCCTGGAACGAGATCCTCAGTTAGGCAGAGGGCGAGGCCTCAGGGGGGAGCGTCTTCATGAAAGCCTTCACCTGTGAAAAAGGGCACAGCGCTTTAAAGAACGCCCAGGTAACTGCATCTGATCAGCTACTGCCATGGTAGGTCCAGCGAATATTAGGCAGATCGATAGCTTATTGGGCTGGGCCACCTTTAATCTGATGTAAGAATATTCGAGTTTCGATGTTATACGAAAGCATTCGTATGTCATAGGAGACAAGGCAGAAATACCTGACCTTGGGATCGCCTTACCTGGCTCATGAGCTTCCCTTGTTCATTTGGGTCGTTCTCAAAATCCTTTGACACATCAAGCAGCAGGACTGGAGCATTTCTTAAGTTTTCAGAATGGACCCTGTGGGAGCAAAAAGTATTCTATCGGATTAGTTGTCTATAAAATCTACATTGGCTTCAGTTGCAGTTCGTGGTTTGGCTCACTTCCTTGAGTGATCTCCTCTGCACATGTTTTCAATTATCTCATAGATTAACTTCATTTCCATTCTATGATCAGTGGGCAACATTTGAGGTTTGTTGTAAACCCTCTCTCAGCTTTAGGCCCTACGTCCACCCACCCCAACTGGTATTATGGGCACAACAATAGATTAGAATTCACACTTAATGCTCTTGAACTATTAGACAAATTGTGAAAAAATAAAAGCAAAAATTAAGTGCTCAGCCTGGCAGCTTAATATAAGGATTACTGAGATAATATAAATTAACTGCTTTCAATATGTTAAATCATAACATATTGTTATGTTATGATTTAACAGTGCGATATGGCTGCAAGAAAGGCAAATGCTATTTTGGGCTGCAAAAACCCAAATATTGTGCTCAGCAAAAAGCATGCAGAATGAGAACATACATTTGCTAGGATTTATACGAATGCAAGTGCGACAATGGCTTAATCCCAGAGCAACCCAGGGCCCACGAAAGGCAAGAGGCAGCTTGTTAAGGGTGTTGGTGGGGCAGGAAGCAGGGGCAGGGGTGGAAATCACACCACCCGTGTCTTTGCATGGCCCACAGCCCACAACTGCTTGTCCACACCAGCATTTCAGTAAGTGCATTTTGTGGCAGCCATGGGCAGGACCTGCCACGTGAAGCAAGCCGGGCGAAGCCACGGCCCACTATCAGCTCCGTCGGACCAAGGGGAAGCTCTGCAAACGTGTCCAGCACCTCCTTGCTTAGAGAATGAAGCCAGGTGCCAGGGGAGGGATGGGGCTGCCGCAAGGCATGTTCGCCCGGGCTCAGGATTCCTGGGCCCAGGGTGCCCTGCCCCGCCCCCTGGGGCAGCCCAGGAACAGATCCAAGCCTCTGCCCTCGGTCGGCTCCAGAGCCCCTGCCCTGTGCCTCTTCCCACCACTCGGCCTCCGCCTCCATTGCCTCTCCCTCCTGCGCCGGCCTCTTGCCTCCCTCTTCTCCCAGGACTTGTCTCCCAACCCTCCTGCCCAACTCTGGTTTCCCAGCTGGTGGCCGGCTGGCTGGCTCACCCCGCCCGCCCGCCCACCCGCCTGCCCTGGCGCATCACCCGGGCTCCTTCCAGACCTTGCTGCCATGCGCCATCACTGCCCAGTGACACCTTTGCCAGGTGGCAGAGCCATGGCGGCCGGGCCAGGTGTTCCTCTCTTCCGTGCAGGACTGAACAGGGGCTGCAGCAGGGGCTCACACGGGCCACGTGGCTCCCCAGAAGCTGCCTGAGCCAATCGCCCTCCCCGGGGGGGGGGGTCAGAATCAGGCCCACACCCCAGCGGCGGCAGCGGCTCAGGCGCAGGGAGCAGACAGGGAAGGCCTGCAACGGCCCAAGGCAGCCTGGGCTCTTCCCTCCCGCTACTCACACAGTGCTTTTCCTCATGAGCCAGTTCTCGTGCTGAGCGTGCAGCTGTTCCAGGTAGCGCAGCTGGACGCCCTCCTCTTCGGGCCTCGCTCTCCGGCGCAGCCTCTCCATGCAGACCTGCGAAGGGGGAGGGCACTCGCTCACCAGGCCAAACAGCACCGTGGCCCCGCACCGCCGGCCCTTCCCGCTGTGCCAGGGGAGAACTGGAGGCACGTGCCACGCCTGCCTCGCGGAAGGCCTCCTGCCGCAGCCTACACGGGGCGCCAGAGGACCCTATGCTGCCGTTGGCCCTCCTCCCGCCCCTCGCCAGCCACTATTACCACGAGCCTGCCTCCCGCTAGTTGGAAAGGGGGTTGCCCAGACCCTCCAGTCAGACTCTCCAAAGGGAAGGCACTAGACCGACCCCGTGACGATACCTGACACAGCAAGACCGTAGCATGACTGGAAGGAAAGAAGCCAGGCCGGGCAAGAGCAACAACTCAGGCAGAGATGCAGTCAGCAGCCTCCTGCAGGAGTGGATCATTTGGGGGTTGCCCAGACCCTCCAGTCAGACTCTCCAAAGGGAAGGCACTAGACCGACCCCATGACGATACCTGACACAGCAAGACCGTAGCATGACTGGAAGGAAAGAAGCCAAGCCGGGAAAGAGCAACAACTCAGACAGAGATGCAGTCAGCAGCCTCCTGCAGGAGTGGATCATTTGGGCTAACACAGGAATCTTGATTTAATTATTTATTTCCCATGCAGCCCAGTTCTGGTCCAAACCTAAAGCTTTTAAAACTTGATTTTGTTCTGACTTTATACTGTTAGTTTTACCCTACCCAGTGCCTGTTTACCCTACCCTGTGCCTGTTTGCTTTCTCTTCCCCTCCTTATTGTTTTATCATGGTTTTATTAGAATGTAAGCCTATGCGGCAGGGTCTCGCTATTTACTGTTTTACTCTGTACAGCACCATGTATATTGATGGTGCTATATAAATAAATAAATAAATAAATAAATAAATAAATAATAATAACAAACTGAGCTTGACTGGCATCTCCAACAGCTCGTTGAATGCAGCCATTTGACAAACAGGGCTTGCACCACCCTAACATAGCTTTTCAGCCCAGCTCCATCTATTCGGTGCTGTGCGCACACTCTAGCCCAGAGGGAGGCAACCTGCTGAGGCCATGGGCACGTTTGGCAATGGAGAAACTGTCCTGGGCACCACCATAAAATGGCTGCCCTGGGAGGCATGGCAAAAGAGACGTCACCTGCCCAACAGACCGAATACAAGGCAGAGGCCTCAATGCATGGAGTAAGAGCACAGAACACAGTAATCCCAGTTGCTGGTAAGAAACGGTTTTGGGGTGGGTGAGTTTAAAAGCGGGAGAGGGAGGGCACCTTGGCAGGCGCCACGGAAGGGGTCTGGGGGCGCACTGGTCCCTGTGACGCACCCCCGCCCGCCCTCGTGGTCTGCCCCAAGTCTTTTCCTGGGCTTTATGGCCTCCACAGGAGTACAGTTGTTAACTTGATTGTCCCAGAGGCCTCCCATGTCCACGTGGCCCTGAACCAGGGATACGATAGATGCCCAAAGCAGAAGACTAGGAAGCAGGAGGAACTAAAAGTGGAGACTGGAAGAGGGCGGGGAATGGTTGGGAGGCTGTGGGAGGGAAGCCGAAGGCGAGAACAGTCGGAGGAGGAGGAGGAGGAGGAGGAGGAGGCAGCCCAGAAACGCTGCCAAAACAATCCGAGATTTCCCCCCAAAACTGGAAGAACTAAACCATTTTTTGGTCTAATCTAAGGGACAGGAAAACGAGCCCTCTCTTCTTCACATTAAATGGGTGAAGAATTCAGCCACTGCAAGGGCAAACCCCAGAACAGGGGGAGCCCAACTTCATGGGATCCCCACAAAGGCTTCTGCGCCTACAAAAAATCTATGTTGCTCCATTACATTTGAGATGGGAAAACTGAGCAGTTGGGGAAACCAGCTTACATTTGAGAGCCAGTGTGGTGTAGTGGCTGGAGTGTCGGACTGGGAGTCGGGAGATCCGGGTTCTAGTCCCCACTCAGCCATGGAAACCCACTGGGGGACTTTGGGCGAGTCACAGACACTCGGCCCAACCTACCTCACATTATGTATGCTGCCTTGGTTTCCACATCAGAATATAAATGTAATCAATAAATAAAGTTTTAATTTGAGCAGGAGAATAATTTGGGGGCTTGTAAAGCTCACCTCCTTTGAGGCAGGTTTGAACAAGACCCCACAATGATTCTCTAAGCCCTGCCCTTGGAGAACCTTGTGGGCATCTCCAGCCTGAGAGCAGCCGGAATGGGCACAAGACGGAGAGCGTGGGCCAAGGAAGGGATGAGGCATTTCCCTACACATACAGAAGGAGCCTGGAGAGCAAATAAGCATCCCTTAAGGGGCGGGGGGAGGAACCCCAGCTTGGAATGCAGCCGATGCACATAGAGTCCAACCGCTAGCTGCATTTTCAGTTACCTCAGGAGGTGCCCGGAGATAAAGGAAGCCATGGAGGTCGATCTGGTCCCCAAACGCTTGCAGGAGGAAGCTGTGCCACTGCTGGTAGATGACCCACTCAATCTCAGCTAGGTGGCCAATCTCAAAGAGATTTTTGGCAAAGACATACCTGGGGGAGGACAAGCCAATTCAGCTTCCCTGAAGCAACAGTCACGTAAGTCACCCAAAACCGCACACGGCCCCGGGTCCGGGAGAAGAAGGGAGGCCCTCCCCCACCGGTGGGGGTTTCCTTGTGCCCAGTAAAGCCAGCATCGACGGCGTGGCTGCATTTAATGGCTAAGAAAACAGCCCCCTCCATTCGGTACAGACTAACCTCCCCTTCATTTCTGAATGCAAACTGAGAACATCCTTCTGAAAGCATCTGAGATTTCCTGCCGGTCTCAACTCAGGGCAAACCACTCATCCGTTAACAAGATGCTTACCTGACACGTTCCCTGTCTGGGGAACTGAACCCTCCCCCAGCTCAGTGGGGTAAAGCTGTTGGCCCCGGACAAATGCTGGCAACATTCCTCAGCAGGTCTGTGGGGGAGTTTGGGAGCATCCAAACTACCCACAGCAGGAGGCTTGATAAAAGCTAGGACAGAGGAGCTTTATCTGCAGGGCTTGGGACACATAGCCCACTGCTCAGAGCCCTGCACTTCATGGTGAGGTCCCATCCCGGCACACGATTGAGCGTTTTGCATTTCTCATGGCAAATTTCCCCCCTAACAGGAGGCTAAGTGGGACTTTAGAGGAACTCTGAGAAACTCCTCTTGCATAAGCACCAGGAAACCCAAAAGCCAGCAGTGCAGGCAGGGTCAGCAGTCACGGAGCAGAGGAGGGCCTGGAACTTTGCCCTCTGGCCTGCAGGCTGAGCTCGCCACCAAGGAGAGGCGTGGCAAACGCGCCACCAAGCTCAGTGACTCTGCTTCTAAGTGGAACGTAGCAGCAACAGCATGCTGGCAATAAGCAAAGGCATCGCAGCGCACTCTGCACATTGAGAGGGGGCACCACATACACCAGAACCATTTCAGAGGGGCAAAGGTTGTTTCTAAAGAGGGGAAATCTCCCCATTTCTCTTTACAGGTGGCCCTGATCCACACTAGGGGCGCAGAATTCGGGCTCCATACCTATCACTGTAGACAGATCGTTCAAAAAGCTGCACAGGTTCCGGCGTCGTCGGGGGCGTCACTGACAGAGGCTCCAGCTCGGCTTTGAGCCGGCTCAGAAACGAGTAGGTCTGGAAGGTGTAGGACCACCGAGGGGGATCCTGGTAAACCATCTGAAGCAAGTTCCCAAAGCTTTGAGAAGGAGAGCCCTGTAGGTGACCGCACAGGCACGGGTTTAAAAGCAGGACGGAAAAGGGGGAGAGGGAGAGTGGGGGTGCTTTGGGGAGGGGGTGGGGAGGCGGCGGCGGTGGCAGCAGCAGCAGCAGCAGCGCTTGTATGCTCTGACCTCCCCCGCACGCCTCACTCTAGCCCATGAGTCCAATGCAGATCAAAACTCCCAGCCCCTCTTTGGCGTGGGCGAGAGCAGCTCATAAGCCGATGGAAAAGGAGCCGCCTTCAGCGGTGAGAGAGCCAAAGCCTGCAGCAGGAGGCACCATGATGGCTGAGATGGCTCCCCCCACGCCCCCCCTGCCCCTTCCGCCTGGGCTTTCCCACCTGAAGCCCCGCCTGACAGCACCTCGCTCTTCCCTTTCAAAGCCCTCAAAAGCGGACTTCTTCTTTTGGCCGACCTGCTGCTCATTCTTATCTGATCAGCAAGAAGACCCACGAAAGGGCGGAGCTGCATTCGGTCACATCCTTTCGGGGTTACCACGCCCGCGTCAGCGTCCGCCCCCCGATGCTTCCCTCTCTCTGATTTCATCCCCTCCACACCCTGCAGTCAAGTTTTCTACTGTACATTTCTAAGGCGCGGGTGCGGGTCTTGTTTGCTTACCCTGTGATGGACACATGATGACGCGCATTAACAGTGCCATAAAAACAACAGCTGAGTTGCAAGAAAGCAGAAGGCGAGGAACAAATAGAAAAGGTTTGCTGTCAACTGGGCACATGCCCTCAAGTTGCTCTGTTGGCTCACAGACCCATGCTAAAGCCTTGGAAGTTCCACAATTTTAACAATGTTTTCATCTACGGTTGCAATTGCCAGTTTGAAAAATGAGCCGGACATGTACAAAGACCAGAAAAGGCCAAATCCATTGCATGTTTAAACACTCTTCATTTCTAAGTCTCGTGGGGCTGCACCAATGGCAGTAAGCTATATACACCAGTTGCTGGGGAACATGGGCAGGAGAGTGCTGTTGCACCTGTGTTCCACTTGTTCCACTTGGTTGACAGCTGGTTGGCCAATGGAGTGCTGGACTAGATGGACCCTTGGCCTGATCCAGCAGGGCTCTTTTGATATTCAAAGTCCTCTTGCACATAAGAGATTCAGTGCTTCACAGAACACATGCAAGTCGCTGCCAGCTGTGACTCGGGACCTGTGAATGTATGCAACTAGGGAGATAACAGTTGCGGCCCTGTCACGATGCTCAGTCTCCCACCCTAGAGGCCTTCAAGAGGCAGCTGGACAACCATCTGTCAGGGATGCTTTAGGGTGGATCCCTGCATTGAGCAGGGGGTTGGACTCGATGGCCTTGTAGGCCCCTTCCAAACCTACTATTCTATGATTCTATGAGATCACTTTTATCCAGCACAAGATTAATCTACCAGCTCATGTTCAGAACGAGGAGAGCGGCTGCACTTTTTGCGCAAAAGAAAAGCGTGTCAGGTCCCAAATAGCTCTACTCTCTTTTATTGGAACTATAAAATTTATTGGAACTGTTTGTAGGAGGACAAGCTTTCAGGTCTCTCCGAATTCTGGTACAGATAGGAGAGAAGAGTTCTGCGCATTCACAAACTAGTTGACTGGATGCAAGCTATTGAAACGGAACGGCTCAATTGCTTTTGAGCTTTGAGTGCTTTACATGTCAACTCCTACCTGATGGGAGCCAGCCGCTTGAACCTTCTGCCATTTGGAGACTGGCTCCGAAGTCACGTGCCATTCTGGAAAGGCTCTTCTGAGCAGCCTCACGAAGGTGGATTTCCCCACGGCTGGAGGGGGAAAGGACACATCTGCCCATCAGCCAACATTCTCGGTTAGAGTTTTCAAAGCCCAAAGGGAGGAGCCGGTGTCACCGCCAACATGGCAGCAGCAGCAGCAGCTTAAGAGAATGCGCAGAAGGGCCGGGGCACTAACACTGGTTCAAATCTCCCATGACCCCAGCAAGCTGCGATTCTCTCAGCCTCCCCACCCCACACAGGCCTGATGACGCTGGCCAGCCTGCCTTACAGCGTTCTTGTAACAATCACGCTGAATGTATCTGATCCATTTCGAACACTCATGAAAGTACATAGGCGGCGGCGGCGGCGGCAGAAGCAACGTCTTTTTCCCTGGAGACCCGCCATAGCCATAGCCCGTGCATCTTCCTGCACGGGCTTCTCGTGGCCAGTGATAGGGCGAAAGTAGAATCCTAGAATAGTAGAGTTGGAAGGGGCCTATAAGCCCATCGAGTCCAACCCCCTGGGGCTCAATGCAAGAATCCACCCCGAGTAAGTGGAACACCGTGACCCACCCGAGCCTTTGAAATGGGGCGGGACATTGTTGCTAATAAATAAAGTTTGAACCGAAACAGCCATAGCGCAACCAAAGCAATAAGAGCGCCTCTAGGCATGTGCAGAGGACTCTTTCTCGCAGCACGGGCAGAAGGTTTCAGGCGAGAGGAGGAATAAGGGAAGGGAGGGCCTCCGCCCCGGGGTCGTTTCTTAACCCGCCCCGCCCCGGGCCCCATTACCGATGTTGCCCTCGACGGAGAGCCTCTTGCCGGCCTCCGCGCACCAGCGCCGCGCTCCAGCCATGGAGCCCGGCGGCGGAGCCAGGCGAGTCACTGCGCGTGCGCCCCCGCCGCCTTCCGCGCCCAAAGAGACGCAGTTTACTCGCTCCTGCAGGGCTCCGCCACGTAAATGCAGGCGCAGCTACGACGTCGCGGCCATGTGCGGGGCAGCGGGAGCGGGCGGACGGACGGGGCGGCCCCGCGGTGCGAGACGCAAAGAGGACGCGGTGCCGCGCAGGAGTAGCGGCGGCATCCTGCTCGCAGGTCCCGTGGGGCTCGGAGCCGCCCGGCCACGGTGCGGAGGGAGGGGGGCACGGCGGCAGGCAGGCAGGCAGGCAGGCAGCAGCACGTCGAGCCAGAGGCTGATGCCGCCGCCGGCCCGTCGGAGAGCCGCTGCCGCCCGCCCTCCCGCCCGCCTGCTCCCGCTCTGTGGCCCGGGCTGCCGCCGGCGGGCCAACTGATCTCCGGGGTGCGGAGCTGAGCCCGGCAGGCGAGGCGGGCGCTTGATTCCCTGCCGGGCAGAGGCTGGCTGGCTGGCCATGGATGCCCGGCGGTCAAGGCCGGTGCCAGACTATTTTGCGCCCTAGGCAAGGTGAGCAACTTTCACCCTACCCACCCACCGACCCCCCCAAAAAATGCCAACTTTGATTTTTAAGAACATGTTTCCTGAAAAAAGTAAGCACAAAACTTGAAACTGCTAAATTTATTTTAAAGTGCAAGAAATATGTCATGCAATTATAGCAAACAAATTGGAAAGGAACGTCTATGGGTCTAAAATGGATTATTTAATAGGAATGTCACCTCCAAATCGTACCCTCCAACTCACATGCGCGTGCGCGCACACACACACTCAGCATCACTCACTCCAAACAAACACACTCATGAACACATGCATTCACTCAAAGACCCCATGATGCACCCCATTCACCCATACATTCTCTCTCTCTCTGTCTCTCTTCCGGGCGCGTTCTGGAAGTCCGAACATGGAGCCGCCCCACCCCCACCCCAGCGTCCCTGGCTTCGCTTCAGCTGGGTGGGTGCAGGGCGCCATCTCGCCTGCCCAGGCCCAGCTGAATCCTCGGGCTGGCCCGGCTCACAGCCAATGCGCCTGAGTGCTGTGCCCAGCGCCCCTCTTAGATTGGCGCTCTAGGCGGCCGCCTGAGTGGCCTTTATGGTAGCACCGGCCCTGCCGGCGGCAGCGAGCGCAGCTCCGGCTGAATGCCTGCTCTGGCCTGCAGGGAGACCCTGGACGTGCCGCGGCCCACGCCATAGGCAGGCAGGCGCGTCCCGAGCTGAACCTGCCCTCCGCCGTTAACCAGGCGGCGCCCGGGTGGCACATCCGCTCGCTCTGGTGATACTTGATGCCCTGGTATGAATGTTACAGGGCAGGTGCTCATCATGGCAGGCCCCAGAGCCACGCCCCCAAGGAGAGCCCAAACAGTCAGGGAGCTGTGTTGACACCCAGTAGCTTTCATCTCCTGCAGGAATAGGTTTTCGTGTCAAGGCCTGGACGCCTCAGAATACTTGGCATTACAACAGGAAATAGCAATGAATTTGTTGCTGGGCAACTTCCTTCCCTCACCCCAGCTACTGAGGATTGCAGCTAAGCTCAGAGGGAACACAGAATTTGGGTGGCAGCAATCAAAAGAGAGCCAAAGTGTGGTGGTGCATTCTTCCAAGCCTGCTACCATCGGAGGTAGGTGATTTATCATTGTCACTCTTGTGGGGAGCTGCGTGCCAGCCATCACACCTTGCAAGGAGGGCAGAGGAGGGCAACCAGGATGATCAGGGGTCTGGAAACAAAGCCCCCTGAAGAGGGACTGAAAGAACTGGGCCTGTTTAGCCTGGAGAAGAGAAGATTGAGGGGAGACCTGATAGCACTCTTCAAATACTTGAAAGGTTGTCACACAGAGGAGGGCCAGGATCTCTTCTCGATCCTCCCAGAGTGCAGGACACGGAATAATGGGCTCAAGTTAAAGGAAGCCAGATTCCGTCTGGACATCAGGAAAAACTTCCTGACTGTTAGAGCAGTGCAACGGTGGAATCAGTTACCTAGGGAGGTTGTGGGCTCTCCCACACTAGAGGCACTCAAGAGGCAGCTGGACAACCATCTGTCGGGGATGATTTAGGGTAGATTCCTGCATTGAGCAGGGGGTTGGACTCGATGGCCTTGTGGGCCCCTTCCAACTCTGCTATTCTATGATTCTATGACACCCATGGTGCTTTGTGGTCCAGAGCCCATTTCTCATCTGCTGACAACTTTCCTGTGCAAAATGAAGGCATTCCTGGGGACACTTAAGGGTGTTTCCTCCCAAGTTGAAGCGTCCCTTCCTTAGGCCCAGCTGTATGAATACATCAAGCCTGCCTGGAAGCTACACATGTAAGAGCTTGCTGTGGCTAGAACAACAAACCATATTAATGCTCTAGCTATTTGGTGCGCGCATGTATGGAGCCTCTTTGCCTGCAAGACCCTCCCTGTCCTTCATGCAAGAGAGGGAGCTTGCTGGTCTCTTCTGCTGCGGAGATGGACTGTGGCCGCAATGAGCCAGGTCCACCTTGTCTTCTACTCTGCTGCCTGTAATGGCACTGATGTTGTGATGATCAGCTGCCTTATAGGCCTTAAGTGTAAGTATTTGCAAGGTTTTTGTTTATGTTATGCATAAAGTTCCAGGAAGTAAGTAAGCCTCAATGTACTTACAATTTGTATTTACAGATCTGGTAAGTATGGAACAGAAGAGGGGGGGAATGCCTGAGTGTTGATTGGATGGTGGCAGGGGAGTGCTTGGATTGGCTGGCTGTATGAGAGTGGGAGGAGCTTGAAAAATGTGTCCATATAGTTTTAGCTGGCAGGAAGACAGAAGTGTAGATTATGTGAACCGCCCAGAGAGCTTCGGCTATTGGGCGGTATAAAAATGCAAGAAATGAAATGAAATGAAATGTGAAGGGTCTGTGAGGAGAGAGGGCGAGATTGCAGAGGACAGGAAGGACTGGTGGGAATAAAGATATTTGAGAATATAGACAGTAGTGTTCTATAGCGGAACCTTTTAAGAAAGAACTTGCAGAAACCAATATGCGAAGAAACCTCGTAACCGTTATGCACTGCAACTGAGGAAACCGTGTTGCTTGTTTACACGCAATTACTTATGTTAATAAATTCCAAATAATTTCAAACAACTGGTGTGGCCTGTGGGAGAGTGCCTGAGTTCATGCACCGTTAATGGTGGCAGCAGAATGGGAAACCGAGGGCCGGGTTGCTGGGCTGTGGAGCTTAAAAGAATAAAGGCGAGGTGAGAGGCTATCCGTGGGGGAGGAAGCAGCAGCCAGACCCCGCTCCCTTGCCTTTTGTGTCATTTTTTTTTTAGATTGTAAGCCTGTGAGCAGGGACTGCCTTAAGAAATATTTTTGTAAGCTGCCTTGAGAGCCTTTTTGGCTAAAAGGCAGGACAAAAATGCTAAAATAAATAAATAATAAATAAGAGCAGCAGCAGTGACTGTCCACACGAGCAGTGTGCTCGTGTGGACAGTCCTGCCAGGTAGCCTGTGGGTGGCCCAGGTGAAGGCAAGACCTTACAGAAGTCTATGCCCAGACCGTACTGGCTCTGCAGATGACAGCAGCCACGAATACGGAGCCCTTTGAACACAAGCACCGAGGAGCGCTTCAGCCATCTAAGTCTGCCATCGTTTCCTACAGTCCATCTTCGGGCTGTGACCAATGCAGTCTTTATGGCTGTAACGCAAAGCCAGCGTTCCTCCTGCCTTGGCACTTATTTTGATGTGATTTCTTGCCTGATGAAAGAGTTCTAGAGAACTCAAAGGCTTTGCACAATAATTTGTAACATTTTGGTTGATCCTATTTGCTCAGCTCTGGATTTTTCTGATGGGCCAACATTAGTGTTTTTGCTTTTTGAATGGCATTTTATCAATGTGAGTAAAAAAATATTAAAAACAATCATCTTCTGGCAGCTGAAATGCTAACACATTTATTGTGGCAGAAACGTTTGTGGACTAGAGCCTACAGGAGTTCATGTCACAATAAGGCTTTTTAGTTCCTAAGGCATCACAAGGCTTTTTGTTGCTTCCCCTGAACAGATTAACATACTTCACCATCCTCATCAATCGAAGTAGTGAGTTTTCAGGAGGACGTGAACTGCCGTTGGACAGATGTTCTGTGAACACCTATTTCAAATTCTTCCCTGTGACACGTTATAAAGGAAAAAGGTTCGCTCAAAGCAGATCTATGACATGAAAAGACAGGGGACAAAGCACCATTGACAGTGGCTGACTTGAAAAAAGTTTTAATGCTTATTAAAGGGTTAGAAAGAGTTGCAGAAGAAGAAGAAGAAGAAGAAAGGGGTCTCCGTGCTCTGGAAGAATCTAGCTCTGGTCTTTAGAAGCACTTCCTGTGCACAATTGAGGGGCCGGCTTCATCATATTCTGGTTTGCTGATCCACATCTGCTGGAAGGTGGAGAGCGAAGCCAGGATGGAGCCTCCAATCCAAACAGAATACTTGCGCTCAGGAGGAGCAATGATCTGTCAAGACATTTGCAAAACAGAGTTAACAAGTGGAATAGAGATTACACACTTTGCAAGGCTGAGAAGCGCAATGAAATCTTGAAGCCACAATCCAGTCAGTGTCAAGCCAAAATTACACAGCTGCCTTGGGAAATGGTGCGAGTGCTGCGACATCCTAAGTCTTTGATACGTGGCTCTCAAAGTGTGAGGAGGGCTCAATAGGGCAAAGCAGAAAGTTGCTAATGAAGGAGAGTTGCCAACTTTTGGACTCTTCTGCCTTCAACTTGATTTGCAGACTTTTGCAGGTGATGACATCACCAGGACTAGAAAAACTTCACCTGCTGATTTCTGTGCATCAAGCTACTGTTAAATGTACAAGAGCAGGTCAAGTCATTTTTTCCAGTCAGTTGGCAACTGAATAAGGGATATGCACAATTAAGCAGGAAGAAAAAATTGAACCTGAACAACTTTTTAAGACCTACTCACCTACACAGATTTTTGGTACGTGCAAACTACTGTATATTTGCCAAATTTGTATAATGTATATTGTGGGATTTGGGATTTTAAAAAAATGTAAAATACCAGAGCCCACGGCAATAGCAAGATAATAACAGCAAGATTTCCCCTTTGTCAGCTAGTGGAAGGAGAACAGTGCTACATACTCTTGGATAACCCCCTCCCACAGGTGACAGTGGGTACCCCAGGTGAACACCTGGAACTTTGCTCCCTGCAGTTTTACTGCCCTCCTGGGTTGGAGTTGGAATTTGAGCAAACAGCTGTTAGGGAAAGATATGCTAAATCTCAAAAGAGAATTGGCCAGACTTGCCTTTATCTTCATTGTGCTGGGAGCCAAGGCTGTAATTTCCTTTTGCATTCTGTCTGCAATGCCAGGGTACATAGTGGTGCCACCTGAAAGGACGTTGTTGGCATAGAGGTCTTTGCGGATGTCAATGTCACACTTCATGATGGAATTGTATGTTGTCTCATGAATCCCAGCAGATTCCATGCCTATGAGAATGGTACATGTTCAGGGGGCATCTTTCCAGGCTGAGATAAGCACCCAGTTGTCTTCAAGATTTGTCATTGTTCAATTGAAATTTAATTGCTAATTTAATTTAACATTTGGCATTATTATTTATTTTATGCTAATTCAGGATTATGTACTGAAAATGGAAAGAGTTTATTCTCCACCATATTCCTCTCAGGATTTACTGAACATTTCAGGTATAAATATCAAAATCAAAGACAATTGTGTCAACTCACCTAATTAGAAAAACAAACATCTAATTAGAAGGAAAGATCCACCTCAGGCACTTCAACCCCAGATCCCTGGACTCCACTTTTCATGCCAGACCTGGAGACTCACCAATAAAGGACGGCTGGAAGAGTGTTTCTGGGCAACGGAATCGCTCGTTGCCGATGGTGATGACCTGCCCATCGGGCAGCTCGTAGCTCTTTTCCAGGGAAGACGAGGACGCAGCGGTTGCCATTTCATTCTCAAAGTCCAGAGCAACGTAGCACAGCTTCTCCTTGATGTCACGCACAATTTCCCGTTCAGCTGTGAAGGACAGAGGTGGTTTGTACCAAAGGCAGCATGACTATAGGTGGGACGAAGGGCAGCGCTCACCTCAGGGGGCAGAGCTGGAGTGGATGGGGCTTATGGGCAGAAGAGAGAGAGAGAGAGAGATCTGCCTGGGTGTTTCCCTGCATAAGCCCCCTTGATTATTTCAAAATGAGGCCTGCATGGGAGAATTCCCTATGTGGATTGTTCATCTCAGGCAGCAAACTACCTTGGCCCAGCCCTGAACTGTACAGCTCAATGGAGGAGAAATGGTGGTGACTGAAATTGGTGGTGACTGAAATTCAAAGCTGCTGCTTCATTATTTCCCAAGTCTTCCAGTTCTACTCCACCATCCTCTCCCTATCTCAGTTTTTCACAAGCGTCACAACAGCCATGGGAATCTCAACTAGCATTGGAACAAAGTGCCTGATAAGAAAGGGCAGAGAAACTGATGGAGGCCTATAGTCAGGGGTGCCAGCTTGAGTGGGCACTCAGCTGCAGGCCCCATGTCTGTGGCCATATGCCCAGTGCACTAGCCTGAATCTAGCCCCCTTGACTATGACTTAATGCCTTGTGTCTACAAGGGGCCATCCTCTCGACGTCTGAGTTGCCCATGGATTCCTCATGTTCCTTATGACATTCAGTGCTCTATCAGATTGACTTAGTTCTGTAATAAAGATATGGCCTAAGTTAACAAGATAATGACAAAAATACAAATACAAAATGATAGCCAGGATGCCTAACGATAAGACATTCTATGCATATGAGAGGTCCATCTACCCTCAGCCCTTCCTGTGATCTGGGAGGTGACCTCTGAGACGGAAAGGGGAATGCTGGAGCAGCCTGACATCCATCCCTGAGAGCAGCCTGACATCCTTTCTTACCAGTGGTGACGAAAGAGTAGCCCCTCTCCGTAAGAATCTTCATGAGGTAGTCCGTAAGGTCACGGCCAGCCAGGTCAAGACGCATGATTGCATGAGGCAGGGCATAACCTTCGTAAATGGGCACATTGTGGGTGACGCCGTCACCAGAGTCCAAAACGATACCTAGAGTCCAAAAAAAAGGAAGAGGTTGAGAAGCCACGAATCTCTTCTCTTTTATAGCAAATGATTCCTCTGGGACTATAATGAGCTGTTGGCACAGAGTTTGGTATAATGATTCTTCTACACGTGCACTTTGTAGGCATCAAGGGATGAGCATGGCTTTGTGAACAGGGCCTAAGGCTGAAATCTTCAGCACACTTCCCTGGTAAAAAGCCCCAGGGTCAATAGGCGAACATTTGAGAAAACATGCATAGTTTCAGGCTGCAAGCCATGTAAGACTAAGGTGACTGCAAATACCTTGATTTATTCTAGATTCACCTTGAAGTCTCCAGGGAGAGATTTTCTTCTGCAACCATTTATATTCCCTGATTGTTCCTCTACTCTGGAAGCTCTAATAATTCCCCCCCTTTCCTCCCCCCTCCATGGAAGCTCTACTCAGCAACTTTGTCTACCTGAGCACCAACAGGATAACTGCAGCCATATTAGGCATCTCCACCATGAGAGAGTCTTTATCTTATGTGAACTGCCCAGAGAGATTCAGCTATGGGGCGGTATACAAATGCAATAAATAAATAAATAGTCAAATCTGAATGGATTTGTGCAGATGCCATCAGACAACAATTCGGGGCATACTCCAAGAACCATCCTTGCATCAAATGCTCAGAAGAGCTGCAGTCTGATATTAAAGGAAGCCAGATTCCAGCTGGACATCAGGAAAAACTTCCTGACTGTTAGAGCAGTCCGACAATGGAAACATTTACCTAGGGAGGTTGTGGGCTCTCCCACCCTAGAGGCCTTCAAGAGGCAGCTGGACAACCATCTGTCAGGGATGCTTTAGGGTGGATTCCAGCATTGAGCAGGGGGTTGGACTCGATGGCCTTGTAGGCCCCTTCCAACTCTGCTATTCTGTGATTCCATGATTCTATATCTACAGCAACAACTCCCAAGCAAAATGGACTATTGACAAAAGCATATCTTTCTGTCTTGGTGAGGCAAACTATACTACAAACAATAATTATTTTTATACTATTTTCATTGTCATGGCTTCTCCCAAAGAATTCCAGGAAGGGAACATTAGTGAAAGTGTGAAGTGCCTGGCTACATGTGACATTCACCATGTTGACTCTGGCCACAGGCAATCCAGACTCTGGTGGATAGGAGTGAATTCTGGAACTCCCTCAGAGACAGGCAGAGAGAGCTTAAGGGGATCAGAGGCCCACACACAGGGCAGCAGGAACTTTGCAGTTCATTGTCTCTAGGGGTTGAGGAGCAGAGAGAGAAAGAAGATCACCTAGAGCATGGGACAGAGGGCTTAACTGTGGGACTACCCCAGTCTGCATCCTCCACCTGTCTTCATGTGTGAATATTGTGATGTGATTAATGTACCATGCAGCCAGGCTCTTCGAAATCAGCAGTCCGCCCTCCTGCTCAGAACCACTTACCAGGGAACAACTATTAAGCTGATGCAGTACAGACATGCCGGTGAACCAAAGGATGGGAATTGTCTCCCCAGGTAGGATGGCAGTCTGTGCATCAAATAGCCCGGGGGGGTGGGGTCTTCCCAATTTTGCTGTGGATTTCTCTGACTTGCACAGAAATCATACTTCTAAACACAAAACAATTGAAACAAAAGCACTCACCAGTAGTACGGCCAGATGCATAAAGGGACAACACAGCTTGAATTGCAACATACATGGCAGGGACGTTAAAGGTTTCAAACATAATCTAGGATGGGAAAAGAGAAGAAGTGGCAGTGCAGGGACTGGAGCCAGATTCCAGCTGGACATCAGGAAAAACTTCCTGACTGTTAGAGCAGTATGACAATGGAACCCATGACCTAGGGAGGTTGTTGGCTCTCCCACACTAGAGGCCTTCAAGAGGCAGCTGGACAACCATCTGCCAGGTGTGCTTTAGGGTGGATTCCTGCATTGAGCAGGGGGTTGGACTCGATGGCCTTGTAGGCCCCTTCCAACTCTGCTGTTCTATGAGTTTGCAGCCCTCTGTTGAACCATCTTCTGAGTCTGCATGGATCTCCTCTGGCACATGGTCAGCCCAATACATTTCAATACCTGAGGCAGAAAGCCCAAACAGCATCCTTCCCCCATTAATCAACATTGGCCACAATCCACGGCTGTGACATTCTCCTCCACCAGCCTCACTGGAATGAAAAGGAGCTGCACAACAGCATGGACTCCAGTGCTTTTGCTGCGAAACGTCCGAGCAGAGCCCTTGGCCTGCCTCTGCCTGCTGCCTTCAACAGCTCCCAAAACCCACCACTGGAAGCTTGGGCTCTGGCTCCTTATGAAGGGCAGACAAACGTCCCACTACGTTTTCTTCTTCTGAGCTATGGAGCACACTGGAGTCAAGAGCTGAGTGCATGGCTCAGCCAGCATGTTCTGCAAGAGGTCCTGGGACCCATCTCTCTGACTGCAAAGGGCTGCTTCATTGGTGCCCCTAAAAACATCACTGCCCAAATTCAACATATACTTGAGTTGACTGCACAGTTGGGGGAAGACTTGCTAACACACAGGGGGACTCCTCTGCTCTAGACGCAAATGGAAAAGACCTTTCACAGCTTCTCACTCAGGAATGGCAGGATGGGAGGCTTTACCTGAGTCATCTTTTCTCGGTTTGCCTTGGGGTTCAGGGGAGCCTCTGTAAGAAGTGTGGGGTGTTCTTCAGGCGCCACTCGCAATTCGTTGTAGAAAGAATGGTGCCAGATCTAGATAAAATGGACAGACAAGAGCTTCCTGCAGGGCTGTGTGACACCTGCTGCCTACCATTCCCCAAGGGAGGCAGGTTATCATTTGTGGCCGTGGGTGGAGAGGCGGGCAGTCAAGGGTCTGCAGGAGAAACACTCCATGCTTAGATGTTACATCTGCTTTGGGAATCTTTTAGGAAGTATATTCATTCCTCAGACCCAAATAACACCCGAGCGTGTTTGTTTGTTTATTGCATTTTTATACCACCCAATAGCCGAAGCTCCCTGGGCGGTTCCACAGCTGCTACACTGATGGCTGGATGGCATCAATTGTATTATCGTATATAATTACTCTTGTTCTAAACCTCACTAATGGTTGAGTGACACTGTGTAACCACCACAATGTGGAGACTGGTTTAAATTGCTCCATGTCACCACATGTTGAGTAGTTCGGGCACAGAACCTCACCACATGAAATCAGGTGATTTCCTTCATAATAGCAAAGAATAATACAAAGGATCTGTAACAGCATGGAAAGGGAGGGAAATCATCCAATACAATGTAGTGCAAGGAGCTGTAATCAGAGGAAAAATTATGGAAGCTCTAATATGAGCATAATGGAAATGTTTTGACCTGTGCCTATTTAGTTTCCAGCCAATGTATTTAATATATTAAGAAAAGAAACGGCTAGTATCTTTTTTGGACCATCCAAGTACGGCAAAAGTAATAAGAATAAGCACAAATGTCAAACATTCTCAACATGCAGCACAATTTATCTTTCTCTAGCTTCCACTCACTAATCCAGGGGTAGTTAATAGAACTATTTACGCTAGGTGTCTGAACCTTTCATTTAGCTCTTGATTTCTGCTTTTCTTGTTCCTTTCATATCTAATGTATATGGCTTATTCAATTTAAAAACCTGTGAAAAATGCAGTCAATTGTATTATATTTGCTACCCAGGGTGGTAATACAGGTGCCCAGCTGTGGACTGGTGTGGCCCTCAAAATATCAAGGCTTTTCCTTGTAGTTTAGCTTCTACGATTGGATGGGTTTCCCCACTGGGCACACAGAGGAGCAGAGAATATTGATTTTACATACATTTAATGGAAATGTATAAATACATTGACTTTGGGAGCAGACACTTTAAGTATTATAATATTTATTTATTAGATTTTTTTTATTATTACAATCTTCTATCCAGGCACTGGTCAGACCCAGACCTGCTTCACTTCACAAAGTTTGCCATGTCATGTGCCTTCAGATCATTGCCCTGGCCTGGCTATATGACTATTCATATACCTTTAAAAATAAATTAGAAGCTACAAACCTTCTGGGATTTGCTCAAAAGAAAAAGCAGCTACAAAGTCACTGGAATCCAGTAAGTAATTTTTAAATTCCCATTCCTAACCTCATTGCAAAATATCAGGAAAAGTGACAGCTGCGAGCAATGGAAAAAGGGAGACGGAAAACTTTGATTACATGGCTGGTGACCAAACTTACATATTATTATTATAAAATACTCTGGGAAGTCCTTTCAGTTCCTATTAGGTTAGCATTAAATCACAAGGAAATGTAAAGAGGTTTGGGCTATTATTGCATGCTTATTTACCTTTGTGTTCATTTTTCTCTATTTTAATATAAAATCTCCCATTAAAATTCTGAATAAAAAAATGAGAAGAGCAGAGTTCCTCACCACACCTTTTCCATGTCGTCCCAGTTGGTGATGATGCCGTGCTCAATGGGGTACTTAAGGGTCAGAATTCCTCTCTTGCTTTGGGCTTCATCCCCAACGTAGCTGTCTTTCTGGCCCATCCCCACCATCACGCCCTAGAGAACCAAAAAGAGACACAAACTCTGCCGTGCATCCCCAGACACACCACAACCACCAACACTTCCTTCTTTGTTACTAGTTGTAGCATTTTTTCCTTACGATTTGTAGTTCTTCATCTTATGTTTCTTTGGATATATTGTATTGTATCTGGGTAATAATAACTTTTTAAAAGTCCAGTATATACCCTGCATGGTTCCTACGCTGTGTCTCTCGTAAGGAGAGTGGCTGAAATACCTCACCCAATTGGTCCCGCCAGATCTGGGCCCTCGCAAAGCCTTCCCTTGTAGCCTTCAGGGCTTTGGAGGGGGAGACCAGCAGGGGAGACCACCTCCATTATGGAAAGCACCCAAAGGGGACTCCGTTCACAAACCTGGTGACGTGGGCGACCCACGATGGATGGGAACACTGCACGGGGCGCATCATCCCCGGCAAAGCCAGCCTTGCATAGCCCAGAGCCATTGTCGCAAACCAGGGCGGTTGTCTCCTCTTCACACATGGCTAAGATAAGAGGTGGTGCTGGGACACGGAGACCTGGAAGAAGAACACCATTGGCCGTCTCTTCATGCAGAACCGACAGCTGTGCAGACAAGTCCAGTGCTGGCAGGAGAAGATGCGGAGCGCTAGCAAGGACCCAGCCAAGCTCAGAAAGGAGCCAATGAACAGAACCCCATTGCCCCTGACAACCCCAAAGGCATATCTGCATTACAGACTTAAACTAGTATAATGGTCCTTTCTCCTCTGGGAACCGTAGGTCTGTGAGGACAGCGAAGGATGCCTAACTGAATTATGATCAGCACATTCATGGAACTGCAATTCCCAGGGTTCTTTGCGAGGAGCCACGGCAGCTATACATTTGTGATGTAGTTATTTTGCTCATATAGAATTTATCCCCCTGACTTTCTAGCATCTTTATAACTGTCCTCTTAGCGCCTTTTCAACTTCGCACAGTACAAACTAGGTGCAGTGAGAGCTGTGAAATGTTCGTGGAGCCCAACCACAAAAGGCCACAACGAGAAGAGGTTTAATGAGGCCAGCGAAAGCAGGAGGGCTGCAGCGAATACACCTGCTCTGGCTTTGTGGTGATAAGCTAAGGGGGAAAGGGCTTTAACTTGGCTGGTCTTGGACACAGCGATGGCCTGCCTTGGATGGATTACCACATTAAGAAGTTGCCAAAGGATAAGCTGAAACACTCAAAGCCCCCACCACTACAAGGTGGGTTTAAAACTGGAGTAGACCCATTCATGCAGGCTAGGGCTAGCCATTACCATTAGCCATGATACCTGTGAAGCTTCCACGTTTGTAGGCAGGGCACCCCTGACTACTGTATGCTGGGGACAGACCGCAGGGGAATGCCATCCCCTTCAGACCCTGCTTGTGCCCTTCCCATAAGCATCTGGATCATGGCTCTACTGGAAACTGAATGCTCTACTAGAGGCCCCCACTTTGGTCTGGTCCAGCAAGGCAGGTCTTACGGTCTTGCTGCCTATCCAGGGAGGTTCTCCTCTTAGAGCCAGCAGCTCCAGGTCCAACATCCCATTTCCCACATTTCTTCCCTGGTCAAAAGTCATACTATAATCAGAGTACAATTTCCCCCACTTGTCTGGTGTTCCTATCACTTGTTTCAATGGGTTCCCTGGAATTGTGCCAATCATCCAAGCAAGGTCAGAATATGGATCAAAATTAACAGTTAACATCAGGTTGAAACTTGGAACTTTTAATATTTATGATTATTTTTCATTGCCACTTCTACTAGAAAAGAAATATTCAAGATTTAAATCTTAAGCTTTTATGGATTCCATAAATAAAACCATTTCCAAAGAGGCAGCAACTTTATCGTGAACTTCAACTTCCACAATACACGCAAGCACTGTGGTCTGCCCTCTGGAAATTGTCTATATCTCCCTCCCAGTATGTGTGTGCAACAGCCCTGATCATCCTACTCCTCCAGAAAGCTACCAGCATGAATCAGAGAGCGAATGTGGCGGCATGCCACGTCAGTCTGGACGGGAATAAACAGAAACACGAGGTGCATCACAGGCTTTTCCCAAAAATGGAAATAATCTTACCAGCCCCTAGCTTGCAAAGGAAGGGCCCTCCCCACATTCTCCCTTCACAACAGACCTTCGCTTTTTCAATGTTAAGGAAAGTGAAACTCTCAGATTTTAAGAGCAGTGGATATTGAGTTCAGCTGGCACAAATTAATGGAATAAATAATTTAGGATGATGATGACAATGATGATGATATAATTATTTCTTACCCGCCTCTCCCTTTGGATCAAGGCAGGGAACAACATTAAGTACAACAATACAATATGAATCAAATGCATTAAACGGATTAAACCAGCATATAGAACCGACACAATATTAAAATAACAATCAGAACATCTTAAAATTCTTAGGTTTAAAATTAATCTGGGTAGGCCTGCCGGAAGAGACTAGTCTTTATAACTGTAAAGAATCAGTAACATGGGCCAGTTCTATTCAAATTATGTGACGTCCACAGATATAGCAGCCCAAGTCTTATGGCTTCTCCCTAAAAATTGTTTCCAAACTACCAAATTCCACTTTTCATCTTGAGGTTGTACATTGAACCATAAACTCTACAAGGGTCATCAAAAATGCTCAATGCAGAAAAATGTGCACCCGTGCCTTAACACTGACATAACTGTGGGGTTTCTCACAGCTCTTGTGACTAACACAAAGATGCACACATATGCAAAACAAGAAGTAAGTTATTCAGTAAAATGATAGGGTGTAGGGCTCTGTATTCCAAAGATTTCCTGTGGGGATCATTAGGTGAAACAGATCTAAAACAAATACAGATAATTAGCAATTGTTTCCTGATTCATTTCTCCAGACCAATTTCCCCCAAAAAGAGAGCCAGGGAGCTGTTTTTAGGGAAGTCTCAGTCTAGCTAAGCAGCAACATGTTTCTAAACCTCTCGGTTGCTGCAATCGGGCTCTCTCCGTGGCTCCCCCTTCCCTCCCATAAGAGTGTTTGTGCTAGCAAAATCTTTCTCTGGTTACTCACCGAGTGCACTCGAAAGCTCCTTTCCTCGGGGACTCTTTTCTTACAATGCCTTTGGTATAAATACTAGTGAGACTATAAAACCTCAGAGGCGGATCATTCCCAAAGCAAGACCCTAAAAAGGCTAACGGATAGTATGTTAGCCATATAAGGTGTTTTATTTCATTATATTGACCTTGGGCTGATGGTAGAAGAGAGCCTGGTGAATTATTATCATAAGAAAAATGTATGCAAGAAAAAAGTTGGAAAGCAACGCCTCATTTGTGAGTCTGCTCCTTTTATGCTACACTTCAATAAACAAGTGAGGGGCAAAAGTCCATATAAGCTCCATTGGGAAAGGAAGTAGCAGCAGCTCCTGCCACGGAGGTGAGAAAGTTACCAAGAATGGCCAGAATCAGCCCAAGATGCAAGGGTGCCCAAGGCAGCAAATCCACATGGCTTCCCTCCTGCTGCTAATTAACACAGGGCCCAATCCACTTGGAGGTCCTTTTGCCCATATCTCGCTGAAATGAATGGGATATGTGGGGACAACCCTGAGAAGGCCTTCTCCTGTACTGTCCCCCTTCTGAGCCTCTCTGCAACCAGAGTGTTTAGGGAGGTTCAGGTTGGGAGACGCACTCCGCCATGTAAAGCTTTATAGGTTAAAACCAGCACCTTGAATCAGGATCTGAAACATACAGGCAGCAAATGCAGTTTGCTAGAATTGGTATTATAGGCTCAGACCTTCTGGTCCCGCTCACTAATCAGGCTGCCGGATTTTGCACAAGCAGCAGCTTCTGAACAGTCTTCAAGGGCAGCCCCATGTAGAGTGCATTGCAGTAATCTAGCTTCGAAGTTACCAGAGCAGAGACTACTGAAGCCAGGTTATCTCTTTCCAGTTAGGGGCAGATCTGGGTCCCCAGCCAAAGCTGGTAGAAGGCATGCCATGCCACTAAGGGCCACCCGAGCTTCAAGCGACAGAGATGGCACCAGGAGAACCTGCTCCTTCAGCTACAAACTTGCTCCTTCGGGAGGAGGGTAAATGCACTTTGAAAAATGCACACATTAAGAAATGCATGCTTAAAATAGCTACATTTTAAAAAACACAATTTTTAAAATGCATAATTTAAAGTGTGCACACCTTAAAAATGTACAGTTCTTTTAAAAAATATTAGCATTTTCACGCTTCAGTCAATGGGGAGAAATTGTGCACTTTTGAAAAATATGCATTTTCCCCATGCCAACAAACCTAAATAGGTCAGAAAGAATAATGGGAGCAAATCCGCACCGAGCTTTGAAATGAAATTCTGAGAATTCTGGCATGCTTGAGCCTCCCCAAGGCTTCCATCCATCCCTTGCTGGATATTACACCAATGTGGCCAACGTGAGCCTTTTGTTGCTGGTGCTGAAAGAGCTCCACCAGCTCTCAGTCCATTGCCAGGCAGAACTCAAAGCTTACCTGAACACCTTTCACGGCTTGGGAAAAGGAGACTGGAAGGGCTGCTCTCTCCAACATGAACCTGCCCGGACCTTCAGGCCACCTTTTGAGGTCCTCCTCCCAGTTCCCCATCATCTGAGGCGAGGTGGACTGTGGAGAGGACCTTCCTCGTGGTGGTGTGCACCAGTGCACCAGTCACTCACTCCAGGGGCAGAATCCCACGTTCTTTGGTGCCAGGCAAAGACCTTTGTATTCTCTCACCCTTTTAAACCTCTAACATGGTGAGATTGTTTTGATGCTGCCGTTCGTCTACTATTTTGTTATTGTGTTGCTTTATTGTTGTTTCACAGCTTTGGCAATGCAAGCTACCCTGGAAATGGTTAGACAGAAAGGTGAAATGTAAGATTATTGATAAATATTTTAGCACTATTAGTTCATGTAGAGAGCTGCTCAGAGGCTAAAAGGATTATTTTCAACACTGGAAATTAGCCTTTGCCTGAAAAGCATAATTGTGGGTTGAAGACACATTATGTTCAGGAAGAAGAAGAAGAAGAAGAAGAAGAAGAAGAAGAAGAAGAAGAAGAAGAAGAAGAAGAAGAAGAAGAAGAAGAAGAAACAACACACTTGGTGCACTCTCTCTGTTTGAAAACTGAATTCACCTTGAATCCAATAGTTTGCCTACCTGAGCGGTGCTTGCTTCACTCCCTGCCTGGGCTTCCAACCTGTCTAACTTCTGTTAGCTTTCCCCCCGCTCTCTTTCCAGTTGTTTCTCTTTCCTTCTCTTGTTATAATTTGGGGCAGGGTTGTGGGTAGGGTGAGCTGGAGTGGCAGGCAGGTAGAAGGTCTGTTGTTGGCACGGTTTCTTTAAAAGGTGAGGTGGCCATTCTGAATACTATTACAGGTGGCAAAATAAAGTGGGAGACAGACCAAATCCACTAGGCCCGCCAGGGGCCTTCAAGCTCTCCACCCGCAAGGTCCGTTTCTGAAGATGATCGAGGCCCACTAACCACAAAACGGTGGCAGCTGGAGGCAATCCGATGGCAGTTGCTCGTATCACTTTATATGGAGGCTCAGGATGTCCACGGACACCGCCGCTTCTCAGCAGCCACGTGGCTCTCTCGGTTTTAATTATATTTCTAAACTTATTTTAAATTGTTTTTTAAACGAGAGCTTGCCACATTGCAAAGCAAACTGCTGCCCTCCACCACCACCATTTTCAGGGGTCAAAAGAGCGGCCTTGTATTTTGGAGCTCAGACCTCCTCCTCTGCCTTGTACTTACCCTTTGGGGCTAGTTACTTTTCCAGTAGAGTCACCAGTTTCCCTACCGAATGCTTTATGACTAGACTGTGTGGTCTGTGCAGCACCATGTACATCGATGGTGCTATGTAAATAAATAATAATAATAATAATAATACATGCCTACCGCACAAGCTATTTCATGAATAAGCAAGCTGCTCCATGGCAGCCATTTTGTGAGAGGGCCCATGACACTCTCTCACAATTCCAAACATGCCCACTGACACCAAAACTTTTATTTTAAATACTATTCCTTTAAGTCTTCCCCAACTGCCTGTTTCTTTCATCCTTCCCTCGTGCTGCTTTCACAGTCACATCCTCCTGTGGGAGCTTCCGTCCCTTACCCCTTCTTCTTTATTCCCAGATTAATAATAATAACGACCCTGTTCAGATGATAGGCTAAGCCACAGTGGTTAAGCATTTTGAGCAAAACAATTTGGCTTAGTATGTTGTGTGAACCACGGCTTAGCATGCACCATTTTCTTCCTCCACAGCATATAGTAGAAATCATGGACAGAGTTGGGGTTCTGGCAGTCACCTGCAGCAGGTGTGCCATGTTTACCTTTCTCCCCAAAGAGAAAGCAGACTTTGTTTGTGTAAAGTGTGAGCTTCTGAAAACAAAGATTGGTGAACTGGAGGCCAGAGTATCATGCCTACGCCTCACTTAGCAAGATTAAGATTTCTTGAACAGTACTATGGATGCCATTACTCTCTACAAGCAGGAAAGCAATGTGAAACTTATAACTTCACCAAAGGAGGAAAATGAACGCAACTGGCAACACATCACCATCACAAGCAAAATGGCCATATAGTAGACCCTTTCCCTAGAACATAGCAACCGATTCCAACCTCTAGCTTCCAAGGAAGGATCCATGAAGAGGAGCAACCTATAGGAGACTCCCACAGTTGAAGCCCTGTCACCTGATCCAAGTGGAGGTCAGCTGTCATCAACCAACAAGAAGAAAAAGAAGGTTGTGATCGTAGGCAACTCCCTCTTGAGAGTCACAGAAGCACCCATTTGTCAGCCAGATCTTTTATCTCAACACATTTGCTGTCTCCCAGGTGCCCGAATCCGAGTCTTATCAGAAAGACTGACAAGACTTGTTGGACTTGCAGATCACAGACATAGGCGTGCACAGCACATTTCATTAGGGTGTGCCCCCAGAGAAATTTGTTAATAAATTATTTTTATGTGCCTGGAAAAAGAGTACAAGTTGAAAATAGGGCATGAACAGGTGGAAACGAACCAGACAACAAGGCACACTTATTTTTCATAGAATAGTAGAGTTGGAAAGGGGCGTATAAGGGCCATCAAGTCCAAAAGCAAAAGCAGGGGGAGAGAAGCATCCAAGTGTGGCAAAAAGAAGGGAGAAACAGGTTCTCAAGATGCTGAACTTTTTATTCTTAAATTGAAAAGCCCGACGTGTTTCTTTAAGGCCTTCTTCAGGGGGTTATAGGAAGATGTCTGCAGAGTTCTTCTTATAAACAAAATGTCTTTCCCTAATTTGTTGAAGGCCTAATTAACAATTAGGGAAAGACATTTTGTTTATAAGAACTCTGAAGACATCTTCCTATAACCCCCCTGAAGAAGGCCTTAAAGAATCATAGGCCAAAACGTGTCGGGCTTTTCAATTTAAGAAAAGTTTAGCATCTTGAGAACCTGTTTCTCCCTTCTTTTCGCATCGAGTCCAACCCCCTGCTCAATGCAGGAATCCACCTTAAAGCATCCCTGGCAGATGGCTGCCTAGCTGCCTCTTGAATGCCTCCAGTGTGGGAGAGCCCACAACCTCCTTAGGTAACTGGTTCCATTGTCGTACTGCTCTAACAGTCAGGAAGTTTTTCCTGATGTCCAGCCGGAATCTGGCTTCCTGTAACTTGAGCCTGTTATTCCGTGTCCTGCACTCTGGGAGGATCGAGAAGAGATCCCGGCCCTCCTCTGAGTGACAACCTTTTAAATATTTGAAGAATGCTATCATGTCTCCCTCAGTCTTCTCTTCTCCAGGCTAAACCTACCCAGTTCTTTCAGTCTCTCTTCATAGGGCTTTGTTTCCAGACCCCTGATCATCCTGGTTGCCCTCCTCTGAACACGCTCCAGCTTGTCTGCGTCCTTCTTGAATTGTGGAGCCCAGAACTGGACACAATACTCAAGATGAGGCCTAACCTGGGCTGAATAGAGGGAAACCAGTACCTCACCTGATTTAGAAGCTATAGTTCTATTAATGCAGCCCAAAATAGCATTTGCTTTTTGCAGCTGCCACATCAGACTCTTGGCTCATATTCAGCTTTTGCTCTGCAATTCTAAGATCCTTCTTGCTTGTAGTATTGCTGAGCCAAGTATCCCCCATCTTGAAACTGTAAGGTCAAAAGGAGCACAATTTAAAAGTGCCTTCTTAAGGTTGCATGCACATGGAGGGGTTTCTTTTCATATTTCTTTTTATTTGCTTTAAACTGGAGATGTTTACCAAAAAGGATTTTTTCTAAAAACAAAACAAAAAAAAAGTTTCTAAGATTTTACACCATGACATCCCCCTTTATTATTCTCTTTCCTAGCGTCCATTATTAGATATTTATTTATATTGTATAGTATTTTAAGAATGTTCTTCTCATCTGTAAATCTCTAGATTAACTTGTGCCACCTTATCTCTGTGCTAGAACTGAAATTCAGAATTCCCTTTTTTACCTTTTAGCCTAGCTTTGACATCACATCTTTCTATTCCCTTTATTTCTTTTGTCTTCATCTTATTACATTAAGACTAGGCCCCCATCTTGATGGCGGCATGTCTGCACCACAAGGCCTCGGGCTCCCACATTGGCGCTCCTTCGGCATCTGCATGGGAAGGAGCACCAAGGCAGAGTTGCCATGACAGAATGAGGCTGCAATCTGATCTGGACAGCTTGGAAGACTGAGCTGAGAGGAACAAGATGTCCTCCAACAGGGAGAAATGTAAGGGAGGTAAAATGTAGGGTACACATACAAGATAAGGGATGGATGGCTTGGGAGCATTACACCGGAGAAGGATTTGGGTGTGGTCGTTGACAGCAATCTGAACATGAGTCCGCAGTGCAAGATGGCCACTAGAAAGGCGAACACAGATCTGGGCTGCATTAGAAGAAGCATTGTATCAAAGGCGCGTGGAGTCCTTATTCCTCTCTACTCGGCACTAGTGAGACCACACCTGGAATACTGTGTGCGGTTCTGGGCACCACATTTCCAGAAGGACGTTGACAGGTTAGAACAGGTTCAGAGGAGGGCAATGAAGATGATACAGGGACTTGAGGGCATGCCCTGTGAGGACAGGCTGAAGGAACTTGGGATGTTCAGTCTGGAGAAAAGGAGACTGAGGGGAGGCATGTTAGCAGTGTTCAGGCATAAAAGGATGCCACGGAGAGGATGGTCAAGAGCTGTTTTCCATGGCCACAGAAATTAGGACCCAAAACAATGGATAGAAGTTACAGCTACCTAGATTTCAATTAAATATAAGGGAAAACTTCCTTGAGGTAAGATCTATACAACAGTGGAACAGACTACCAGCAGAGGTTGTGGGTTCTCCATCACTGGAGGTTTTTAAGAAGAGGCTGGACAGCCCTCTCTCATGGATGGTTTAACTGGTGTTTCTGCACATTGCAGAGGGTTGGACTAGATGGTCTTTACGGTCCCTTCCAACTCCACAATTCTATGATTCTTGGCTGTGGAGCCCCAGATGTGCTGTGACTTCCCAGAGAAGCGCCTTCCATCCCCAGCAGGGAACAACCTTTTACTCACCTAGGCATTCAACATGTAAGGTATGCTGGTTTTATCTGCTCCGTTGACTTTTCTTGGTCTGTGCGGCTGCTGTTTCATAATTTTTATTTTTTCATATTGAGATAGTTATTTTGATTACTTTTTAGTAGATGTGCTGCTATAAGGGTAATATAGAAATTATGAAGGGGGGGAGGAACAGTGGGACGTTTTCCCACACAAAGCCTTTGAGAAATGTTTCCTGAAATCAACTGCCACCCTTTTGTGTAGCTCCTGGGTCACACCAGTGGGGTTTGCAGAGAACTGCCCAGTGGCACCACGTCTGTCTCTCTCACTTTGCTGCCCTCAGTGGTGTCCAGAGTGTGCCACCCAAGAAAGTAGCCTCCCCTTGCCTCGTGGTACAGCCACCCCTGAGGATGCTCATTTTGCACAGCCTGTTCTGGGACTTCCTTTTACTATGATGGCACTGGCTATTCCTGGCTGGCTTTGATTACAGGAATCCTTAGCAGAATAAGAATGAAGAGCAGATGCCTTAAAAGATCCAACCAGCTGCTGAGAAAATCCCTGTTGCCTTTTTAAGGGAACTAAACATACACATTAATAAGGCAGATACTCCTACGAGGGAGCAGCAAGGAAACTGGGAGGCTCGTACTGCAGATCGGATCTGATGAGCAACAGTGGCAAAGGGAGCAGGGTTTTAATTTGTTTAATTGATCGGCTGCCCAGACTCTCAGATAGAGCATTGGGAGGGTGATTACATTTGGTGCAGGCAGCAGAATTAACCCCCTGGACAGAGCTGTGATCCAAATAGCCTCTTCCCCTCCAAGCATCTAGAACACAGCTCCGGTCCCCAAATTCCCACCTGGCTCTTCTGCAAGCAACAGAGTCAGAATGCCTGAATTCCAGCTGTCATCACATTGAATGTATCAGCACCACATTAAAGCTGCACCCGTTATAAAAGCTAGGCTTCTGGAGAAAGGGTACCATTCCCTCTCCTGTACACTGTGCCTTTCCCACTGTGAATACGAAGGTCATTCTCTGGCCCACCTTAGTGCACTTCCTTATTCTCACACAAAGTAGTTTTGTCTACAGATCTTTCCTCACCCACCACACAACTATTAAAGTGGTCTGATTTTACTAATAAAACTCAGAAACACTATTTACGTGTTAACTAAAAAAACAAACACGTTATGAATTTTATTGTATTTTTAAATTGCATGTCACCACGAGAGTCCTGCTACTGAAGTGAGGCTTATGAATTGACACAACAAAACATTGCTGAAGGCACTTCTGCATTCCCTACTGTGTGCGGTCATCCTTTGCTTTGCAGTAGTCTTCCACCCAAGGAGAGGGGTTTGTCCTTTTGTTTAATGATAAACCAGACAAGCCTAGTTGTTCTAGAATATGTTAACAGCCCCAAATGACCCTCACCAACAGCCGTGCAGGAAATGGCAGTCTATGCATTGCATGTTGATGCACTCATGTGCATGGGCACTAAAAACAAGAGGCACACGTGTATCCATCCGCCCCACCACCTGCCACATGAGGGCTCTCACTTCTAAAGACACGGCAAGGGAGCGGGGGGGGGGGGGTGGGGAACGGGGACAGGGACACATGACAGAAATCCAAACACTGCTACCCAACCATTTCCTCCCACCTCAACGGCAGCACCAAACACGCTCCAAACGCAAAACAGGGGCAGCCATTTTCAAGGGACAAGTCTTGGAAGAGAGAGGCTGTTTCAGGTAAATCAGGACCCAAATAGCATGCCCATACAGATATACCATTTGGTTTGCTGCCTTTTGCAAATGATTATTCTGCCCTACTAATATATTCTACTCTGCATCAAATTGTAGAACAGTAGAGTTAGAAGGGGCCTGTATGGTGCTAAACTACAGGGAAGAATCCCTCTGCCCATGGAGACGGCCCTGGGAGGCCCTGCAGAGAGCACAGTGGTCCCGCAGTATTCTTCCCGAGCAGTGAAGACTTTCCCCTCGGCAGGAGCCCAGAAAAAACCCCATCATTAAGGGACAACCACAGCTCGGTCTGCCGATGCCCAAATGAGCTACATCCAAGGATGAGGTCACCAAGGGAGAGAGTTGCCATATATGACAACAGAGGTGGAAGGGAGGAAGGAGCTTTCAACACAAGGTAGCAGCCATGTGGAAATCAAACGCAGTTGGACCCTGCTTTCCACTGGGATATGTATAGATCTGAAAGTGCAACCTTTGCAACAGACCCAGTGGCAGGAGAAAGCATTGAGCAGAGGGGAGAGAAGCCGACTCCAGGGGTGGGAAAGGAAGGCCCTCACGAGGGCTGCTACCTGGTCCCCGCCTCCAGGCGTCTTTTTGTGATATTTCAGGACAAGACGTGGGGAAAGGCCCCTAGCCTAGATGGCTGTTAAAGGGAAGCAAAAAACAAATCCACAGCGATTCGGAAACCTCCATATTCGGAGGCCGCGTCGCTGGTGGTGCCAGATGCTGGGCGAGAAGAAAGGCTCTCCTGGCCTCTGGCCTCTGCTCGGCCAAAGGGCTTCCCTTTGGCCCCGGAGACAAGCAGGATGCTGGACGACAGAGGCCCTTTGGCCTGGTCCAGGCTCTTTCGAGGGCACTGAAGTCCACTCTTGCTCTCATCAACAAGGCTTGTGGGAAGCCAGGGCCAGGGGACCCTTGCGCAACCTCGGAATGGAGAGCTTAAGCAGGTCTTAAAGTTCCTGCAGCAACTCAGAAAACTGCTGGAAAACTGCTTGGGGCTAGAAATGGATCAGAGGACGCTGCTGGGCTGCTGGGCACCTTTCAGGAGCGTCCTGGCCGCTGAAGGCCTGCGATCCGAGGGCTGCCGTGAGCACAAGGGCACAGCCACGGGGCTGAGCGAGAGCAGCTACTCGGAGAAGCCGCCGGAGAGGCCCAGCTCGCTCGGCCAGCCTGACAGCCCGCTTCTGCGCTTCGAGCCCCAAACGCCGAGGCGCGCGCTGTGGTTGGGCAGCCTAATAAGGAAGCATTTGGCCTGGGCAGCCAATGGAGCGCCCAGGCCCACCAGCGCTCGGCATCCCTGCGCCGCCGCCCTCTGACGCAGAGCAGGCCCTGGAGCAGGGCGGCGGAGGGAGAGCCTCGCGGGCACCCCAGGACGCAGGGAGCCGGGTCTGCCCTGCCCGTCGGGCCGCGGCTCCCCCAGCTTCGCAGCCTGCGGCACAAGCATGACCCAGCCACTGGGCAAGAACGCAGCGATGCCACCAGCTGACGCTTCCTGGCCCGCCGCTGCTCGCCCGCGTTCCAGAGACACGCAGCCCCTTCCCGCAACCTGGCTTTGCGCTGCGACGTGACGGATTCCGGCGCAGGGTGATCCGGCGTGAAGCACGCAGGATCTCTCTGCGGCCAGGCCTGCGGAACCACCCGGGAGCAGAGCAGGACCTGGAACACCCCCAGCACTCCCCGGCAGCTGCGCGTCGCGGGGAAGAGCAGGCCGGCCCCGACTGCGCTTCTCCTTCAGAAACCCCTGAAAAGCTTCCAACCTCTGTAAACCGCCCAGAGAGCTTCGGCTATTGGGCCGTATAGAAATGCAATAACGAACTAAAGAAGGGGAGGCTGCCCGAGAAAGCCGTTTGAATGCCACAGTCCTCCTTGAAACAACACAAGCCCCCTCTCCTAGCCCTGGCAGCCGCCTTGCTCACATGCCAGTCCGAGCATACTTCGCCAGCTGACACACAAGGGCCTCCCCCGCCCCCCCCCCCCGCCCTTTGGTGTGCCCTGCCTGCCTGCTGCTGCCACCTCATAGAGGTGGCACAGGTGAACTCAGTGGCAAAGAGCACCTTTTATCAGCTCAGGCTGATATACCAGCTGCGCCCTTATCTGGACAGAGATAGCTTAGCTACAGTTATCCATGCTCTGATAACCTCTCGTTTGGATTACTGCAATGCGTTATACGTGGGGCTGCCTTTGAAAACGGTCCGGAAACTTCAACTGGTGCAAAACAGGGCAGCCCGGTTACTAACAGGGACTGGCCGGCGAGATCACATTACGCCAGTCCTTTTCCAGCTTCATTGGCTGCCAGTCCAGGTCCGGGCCCAATTCAAAGTGCTGGTATTGACATCTAAAGCCCTAAACGGTTTGGGGCCAGGTTATCTGAAGGAACGCCTCCTCCCATATGTACCTACCCGGACCTTAAGATCATCTACAGGGGCCCTTCTCCGTGAGCCCCTGCTAAAGGAAGTGAGGCAGGTGGCTACTAGGAGGAGGGCTTTCTCCGCTGTGGCACCCCGGTTGTGGAACGAGCTCCCCAGAGAGGTCCGCCTGGCGCCTACACTGTACTGCTTTCGTCGCAAAGTATATCAACTTTGCTGTGTGGTTTTATCCTGGTTGTGCTTTTTATACTGTATTTTACTGTGGTTTTAATTTTTGTGAACCGCCCAGAGAGCTTCGGCTATTGGGCGGTATAAAAATGTAATAAATAAATAAATAAATAAATGATAAATAAAAGATAAATAAATAAATAGAATAGCAGAGTTGGCCAACAAGGCCATCGAGTCCAACCCCCGGCTCAATGGAGGAATCCACCCTAAAGCATCCCTGACAGATGGTTGTCCAGCTGCCTCTTGAAGGCCTCTAGGGTGGGAGAACCCACGACCTCCCTAGGTAACTGGTTCCATTGTCGTACTGCTCTAACAGTCAGGAAGTTTTTCCTGATGTCCAGCTGGAATCTGGCTTCCTTTAACTTGAGTCCATTATTCTGTGTCCTGCACTCTGGGAGGATCGAGAAGAGATCCTGGCCCTCCCCTGTGTGACATCCTTTTAAGTATTTGAAGAGTGCTATCATGTCTCCCCTCAATCTTCTCTTCTCCAGGCTAAACATGCCCAGTTCTTTCAGTCTCTCTTCATAGGGCCTTGTTTCCAGACCCCTGACCATCCTGGTTGCCCTCCTCTGAACATGCTCCAGCTTGTCTGCGTCCTTCTTGAAGTGTGGAGCCCAGAACTGGATGCAGTACTCTAGATGAGGCCTAACCAGGGCCGAATAGAGAGGAACCAGTACCTCACGTGATTTGGAAGCTATACTTCTATTAATGCAGCCCAAAATAGCATTTGCCTTTCTTGCAGCCATATCGCACTGTTGGCTCATATTCAGCTTGCAATCTACAATTCCAAGATCCTTCTCGTTTGTAGTATTGCTGAGCCAAGTATCCCCCATCTTGTGATCCCCCATCCCTCAGTCAAAGTATCCCCCATCCCTCAGTCAAACCCAGCTCCTACCATGAGAATGTTTGTACGTGGGGGGTGGGAACAGCCACCATCTTGTCAAATCATGAGTATTTTATTTGGACTTGCAGCGGCTTTCCTGCACACACTGTAGTGCAACCTGGCCAGAAGGCTAGCAGTCCCTAGATTTATACATAGTTATCTTTATTTAAAGGAGCAGAATGTTAAAAAAAGGGGGGGGCACTGGCCTCTAAGCTTGTGATATCTTTTCACGTGACTCTTCACATTAAAATGTCTCACTTATACAAAATAGTGCAATGGTTAAAAGACGGTGAAAATCTAAGGTAGTTATCACTGATCTGCATTCAATGCATAGCATTGGTTTTGCCAACTATGATATAGTGTGAGGAGGGCCTTGCACCAAGGGTACACCGTGTCCTATTTGCAAGGAACAAAGCTAGTTTACTTTCAGAGAAGAACTGATCAGAATGAAAGTTTTAAATATGGTACCATGCTCTTGAATCAGAGAATGAAAACCAATCCTGTAGCAGAGACAGACTCTAGAGCGTATGTATAGGAACTCCTGGCACACCAATTTCTATCAACAAATATGAGTAAACAAAGGGAGCAAGGCAGGAAAAGAATATGGGGACATTTGATATCTTGTCTAAAGTGAGAAACAGCTACATTTTATGTGCACGATGTCTTCTTAGGAGCTAGTTTTGGGGATGAACTCTCAAACAGGAGTGTTAACTTCACTGGCAGGATTATGAAACAGTCTGCATTCAACACAAAAGGCTTGTAGCAACCATTGGATTGCTTGTCAGGTCACAGGCCAGCTCTCCATCTGAACAGCAGAAGAGCAGAAGGAAAAGTGGATCGGGGAGAACGTTGCTTAACAGCCACCTTTGGATGCTGTAAATTAACACAAAACTGTTTGTGTAGGTCGCTCCTGAACTTGACATGAGTTTTCAATTTCAGATCTGGTGAATTGTTCATTTCAGATGTGATGAAATGCAGAGACAGGAAGTGCAAAGCACCTGCATTGGTCACATTCAAAGCCTGAGTACAGGTAATACAACTTGTCAACCTTGCCAAAATTCACAGAAAATTTGTGTTCAAGTCTTTAGACTGACTTATTCTTGATTGAGTGATGGCAAGCAGTAGCACACCCTCAGAAATGTTGTTCCTAGGTGCAGCTGTAGCATGTGCAGAGTAAACCTTACAACATAGTGCTGAAATGGAAGGTCTATGCTTAGACGATTCCTCTCCTTTCCAATGTACAGACTGGAAAAGGCACCTGCAATCAGGGAGGGACGAGGCAGATGGGTGGAGTCAACACAATCCCTTAATATGTGTTATCACATACACACCCAACATTGTTTTTATAGATGTAGACTTCAATATATTAATTGACCCTCAGTGCATTTATTTACGTTGCTGGTCTAGACTTTTATTTAAAGCATGACTTAAAGGAATGATTACCTTAGGGTGCAATCCTATGCATGTTTAAACAGAACAAAGTCCTCCCTGGCCAGTCATGCTGCCTGGGGAACGCTGAGCTTTGTGGGACCTTTGTCTGTCCATCCATGTATAGGGTTGCACCCTTAAGATTCTCAGCTGGAGTCAGATACTTCAGTGAACAGTCCACTTTGTCACTTGCTGGGACTGAATTTTCATAGCACAAACCATGTGCAGCAGCATCCTGCAGTAGATCTCAGCAAGAGTAGAACAAAGCAGCTATTCCACAACCCCCTCTTCTTTGGTTTCTCTTTTCCCAAGCTCACCACCTCCTCCCTGAAAAGAAAGCTTGAAGGACAGTCATTTTTAAAAAGAATTTCTGACCAAACAAGATGACATGATCTTCTTCCAGCATACTAATTTCTTCCCAATGCAAACATTACTTTGAATTGTTGGCACAGCATTGTTGAGCCTGAAACTCCAAAATTCCAGGGCATCCGCTAAAGACTTCCGTCAATATTAAAGAGCACTGGAGACAATCCAAAGAGATAAGGTTGCCTGAGCCTGCAGCCTTGCAGAGAGCCTTTTGAAGGTCCTTTGCTTGATCTTGCCTTCATGCTTTGGAGCATGGCATGGTGGAGCAAAGCCTGAATGGCAGCAAGACACGAGCTGAATCAATTTTAGTGTTAATTTCATGTTTCCCCGGCACTCATTTGTCCTCACCCCAACCCTGAAATTTGACAACTGCACGAGATCAAAGAGAATGAAAAACTCTCTTGGTGTTACAAATAGGATCTTGAGAATCACTGCATAGAGGGCCATAGTCCACTACACTAAATTAGCTTAAAGGAGGACAGTTAATGGCTGACATCGGCATGAAGGCATCTGTTATTATCGAAGGTCCAATACCACCACTTCTTGCTCCACGATGGTCACATGGTTGCAGGTCTGAAAGGGAGAAAAATGAACTGAAAGTCGCAACAATTAAGAGCAACGGAGGCTGCTACACCCAACCTGAGAAGGCAGGTGGCTTATCTGTAACTGCCTTTCTTGAAGTGGTCACCTGCGCATTCCCACGTACGGGTTCAGCAGCTGCACAGAGCTCGGTTCAGGCCATTCTAGAGTGGAGCAAAGCTTTCGGGGGAAGCCCACTTCAAGTGTCCAGGCTCAAGGGGCAAAGCTCCCACTTCAGTGCTCAGTTCACACAGACCACTGCAGCAGCCAAGAATGGGCCACAAAAGAGGCCTTAGCAGAGCAAGCAGCAACTGCAGTGAGGCCAGAGCTGGGCTGCCTGAAGATGCACGTGGCCACCTGAAGAGCTACAGTTACAGGCAAGCATCCTGTCTTCCTTTTCAGAGGCGGGGGAACATGCAACAGGATACTCAGGAGGAGAGGACTGTCCATCCCAAGGAACCGCCTGACCAGTCTGAAGTGACAAGCAAAGGAAGAAGGCTGTGTCAATGTGGGAGCATGGCCACATTCCATGGAAAAAAGCCACAGAAAAGGAACAGGCCCTGGTGACGTATCCAGGCACAACGTTAGGAACAGGGAGCTGGGTTAGTTCATGATATTACTTCAGAGACACCCAGCAGAACAGCCACCTTATCTCCGGCATTCTGTCACACAGGAACAGTTTGGGGCTCTTATAGAATTAGTCTGGCCAGAAGGCAATGGCCCTTCAAACACCCACGTGTGAAGGGAAGATTTCCGGGGCGAGGATCAGGAAGAACCCTGGAAGGATCTGGCCTTGACTGAGGGGGAAAGTAGACACAATCTTGGGCAAGAGATAATGATCTTCTGTATCCAGGGACAGGTAGGGAGGAACTGCTCATAGCGGAGTTCACTTGCACATCATGCTGAGATGGTGACTACAAAAATGCCGTCTTGTGAGTCAAAAGTGGAAAACTCCAGGTGGCCGGGGGCTCAAAGAGCCTAGGCATCAGCTATCCAAGGACAATAAACTCCAGCTGTAGAACTTGAGGGTGGAGGTAAGGAAGACCTTTCATGAACCACTTTGCTAAACGATGGGAAAAGACAGGAGAGTTGTCAACTGAGCTATCGAATCTGGAAAACGCCATCAAATAAACCTTAACTGCAGCAGCACGAAGGCCTTCAGCATTTGAAGAAGACAGGAACTATAGAACATCAGACACTGGGCAGGTTCACGGACTGTTGAGTTGTAAAGTTTGTGAAATGGGTCCCCTTGAAGGACACTCAGGTAGATGTTTTCCACGCTGTTCCAAAGCATTGCTCAGCTCTAGTGCTCTGAATGAAACTCTGTGGATGTGCAGAACCCATATATATATATATATATATATATATATATATATATATATATATATAATGCTCAGAGACGATGAAGAAGAATGTGATACTAATTTTATACAGACCACTTTGGTATTAGAGCAACCCCAATAACTGCTTGTTTTGAGGCAGGTTGCTTGTCAAGCGGTCCAGGAGTTTGTGCTGCAACTAGCAGCTGCAGTCAGAGCTCCCGCGCCTGCTTAGCAGAGCTTTCGAAGGCCTGACCTCTTGAGCTGGAGGCACATCCATGCCATCTTGCCTCGATGGTGGTTTGATACTCCCCCTAGGAAGGAGGGGCAGAGCCTAAGATGATGCGGATTGGAGAGAAGATTCCCTGTGACCTAAGCAGGCATTGGAACAGAAATGAGATTCCAGTTGACATTGCCTTTGTGCTACAGGTTAAGGCTTGGGAGAATCAGCAAGAACACCCAGGGCAAAGCAATTAACAACATCAAAGGTTTCTCCTCTTTGGATACTTACCGTAAAGAGAGGGGGGTCTTTGCAGTGCGGATGGAACCCTTTTTGCCTACAGGAAGAGATCTCTTCCATGCCATGGTCTGTCAATTTAAAGAATCCTGTCCTAGAAAAAAAATAATTGGAAACAAAATCAATTGAACTCAGAACCCATAAAAGGCTCCAGGTAAACAAGTTTGTTTTGCTATTTTTTATAGGGCAAGAAGTAGTATCATACAAGTTCTAGAGAAAATGTGAAGCTGTACCTTGAAAGTTGCTATACAGCAAGAAGCTGGTTTAGCTTCTAAAAGATCACGACAATGCAACCCTGATCATCAACAATTCCGATCTGGATCATTATTCCAGATATCTTTTGGTCCACTCCTACTGCCTTCCTTCTATGTCTGATGTGCTCTCTGGTTTTGGCCAAGTTTTATAGGACTAGCAGAATGTGGCGCACAATGGAGTGAATGTACACACACTTTTACTGTCGTGCAGTGCAAATATACTGCCAAATACTTACTCTTGGTATTTTGGTGAACAAACAATAGCTATAGACTCTGGCATCATCATCTGATAGGAGCAGTGTGTGTGTAGATCCACACTGGAAAGGAATGCCGTTTGGGTAGGATGTGTCTAAATGAGGAGGAGAGAAAGTTAAAATGAAGCACAAGGAAGTCATGTCCAATTTTTCACAACACCAGCTAAGAAGGAAAGAGCTCCCCCTTTCCCTAGGCAACATTGACAATGTCTTCTATACATCTTTACCAGAGTGCTCTTCGCTCTCCGCAGTAATCTCGGGTGGGGATGAAGAGAGAGACCAAGCAGATATAGTGCTAACCCAGTAGTGTCTCACCAAGAGACACATTTTGGTGTCCAAGAAGGAAATCCAAACGGGAGGCAAAGGGCTGTGCACAACCCTGCACACCTATCTGTCCCACACTAAAACAGAGCACAATCCACAGGCAAGTTGCCTTAGGCGAGCTGCATTGAAATGAATGGGTGCTGCAGAAGAGCAGTGCCATGAATAGAAGGTGAGCGCTATAAGCAGGAGGGATGACTCCAGGTAATGTGATGCCTTCAGAAGAAAAGATAACATAGCCCTTCCCCCCCCCCACAAAACCACTAATCTAGGCACAACTCAATGAGAGGTTCTCACAAAACCAAACCAAATCAAATTTTATTTGCACCAAGCCATTGGCCATTGCAATTTAGAACAATTAACTGAACATAAGAGGCATAAAACAGACAATAACTGTCCTGAGTTCAAGAGAAAACAAATTCCTTAACATACAAAATGCAGTACAATATAATTTAAAACTCAGGGTGCCGTTGCAGCCCAATGAGAGGTTCTGCACAAGCCCTTGTGGAAAGCAGCAAGGATTGTGTCGAAGCACATCAGGCTCTGCACGTGCCTTCATCTATCTTCTGGTGCACTGCTGACAGCAGCTAATTCTTTTGGGGGCAAAGGCCAGAACTTCGCAAGAAAAACCTCGGTCCCTAAAACAGAACCCTCAAACAGGCTTTGCATCTGATACGTCTTGAGCAAAGACTTACGTGAATCCATCCCAAAGTGATAAGGCTGTACTGATCCTGGATCACAAAAAGCTCCTCTTCATTTTCAGTGTTGCAATAGTCAGGACCCCCGTACTGCTTGGGGATAATGACGTGGGTAATGGTAAATTCATTCCTCACCTAGAGAGAGAGAGACAGAGAGAGAGCGGGCCAAAGAAGAATGAATTCATATTTTTGCCTGTATGTGTTTGACCATTACCAGTCTGCCTTCTGTGAAATGGGCACGCTGTTGTGCTCTGTGATGTCATTTTTACATAGTTTTTTAAACTTTATTTTGTTTTGCCTGTTTTATTGCTAACTCTTGAACTTATGTCCCTCTGCTAATGTATTGTTATATTATTGTATTACTATTTTTAAAGTGTATCTGTTTTGGGAATCAGACAGGCTAAAACAGCCTAAAAGAACCAATACATTCCATATGTACAGAACTGGAGCAGTTTAAGAGAGGCTGAAAGCAGATAACAATTGGTACAATTCACTTTTAAGCTACAGTGCAAAATATAAAAGCTGGTATGAAAAAATGTCTAAAGTGTTTGATATTGAAAAAATATAGAAAAGCTTAAATGATTAAAGTTATATGAGCATTTTTAAATTAAAAAACCCCCAAATAGAAACACGTAGTCCAAAAGCAAGAATTTCAATAAACAAAACAAAAATCTCAATAAATCAACCTTTTAAAAAAAACATTCACTAGGCATTTACTAACATATACTGAAGCCACCCGAACACGCAAAGTAATAAAGACTTTAGGCTGGAATATCCCATCACCAATATGGAGCACAGCCACGAAGGGCTCCTGCACTGGTCAAACATTGGGACATGGGTCACCTCTTGACTGCCCACTGCCTCTGGCTCCTGCGTCCATCCGCCCACTCAGCCCCCCAGCCGCCACCACACGCACCCCCTTGTCCGTAGGCCCCATGCAAGGTCTGCTCCAAAATATTCACCTCTCTTCTCTCAACAAAGCTGCGTTTCTGTAACCTGTGACTGCTCAGGCTGAAAAAGTGTCAATGAAACACTTTGTTCATCCCTGTTCCATGTCATCACACCACCTCAACTAGTTTTACGTACGCGTAACTAACATGAGAGACATTTCTAAGTGACCACTGCAGGAGTCCTGAAGCCAAGAGCCACCAGTTTGTCTGAGAGCCATGCGATTGTCCAGGAAGTCACCTTACCAGCTTCCCACAAAGGATCCCACAGGTCTCCACACCCCTTGCTGTGTTTGCATCTGCTAGCTGGAGAAATTTATGACAGAGTTCCCTGGGGACAATGACATGGCGAAGTCCTTCCATGGTAGCATCTGCAGAGAAAGAAGATTTTGATGAACAAGGTCACAGGCAGGCCTAGTTCTGGCTTGGCCACCCTGGCTGTCTAATGTTCCATAAGAAGGGTTTTCTTTCTTGCTACGGAGCATTCCAACACATACCCTCCACCCCGCCTTCATTCTAAAATGGTACAGTCCAGACACAGGTTTACCACCTCATCTGTCGATTGCAATCATCAACCACAGAAAAAGATTGTTTTGAGATCTACATTTAAAAGGGCCAACAGTTATTTAAAGCCCTAAATGGCTTGAGACCTGAGAGAGTGCCTCTCCCTATATATCCTGCCCGAGACGTCAGATCTGTCGGTGCAGCCCTCCTCCGCATCCCACTAACACTAGGCATACACAATGGTGGGACACAGAAGAGGGCTTTCTCTGTTGTGGCACCTCGGCTGTGCAATGCCCTCCCCTTGGAAGCCCGACTGGCGCCAATGCTGACTTCATTCTAGCACGAAGTAAAGACATGGCTTTTTAAACAAAGCCTTTGATGGCTAAATTCACCAAACCTGCACATTGTTTTTAACTGTTTTAATTGGTTTTTACTGCTTTTAAATTTTATACTGGTTTTAGCTTAATGGTTTAATTTATTTTTAGCTGTGTATATTTATTGTTTTATATTGTTGTATAATTTAATCTGTACACTGCCCTGAGATCCTAGTGATATAGGGCAGGATACGAATGTTTTAATAAATAAATAAAATAAAACAGAGTAAATGGCATCCAGAAATTGCTCATCGCAAGGAGGCACCTGGAGGGGCATCAATCAAGTGACCTACATCACTGCCAAATCCCTTTTCCAAGATGCTTTTGGGCCACATCTTCCATTGCACAGACGTGACCATCTTTTAAGGCACTCAGTAAAAATCGCTATGAATCACCCTGTATAGAGGGCTCTGCCAGCCGCGTTGCTGGGTCCTTGAGGAAAAACTTTCTCAAAGCCTGGATGACATAAACCCTACCTACACTGGTCACTCAAAGGGCATGAGAGAATTGCAGGAAATAGGCCAGGCTTCTGAGCTGATGACTCTGACAGGTCTTCCTGGCCCCTAAGTGCTTCTATGTATGTTCAAGCTGTCTTGGCTCCTGGTCCCTAAATGTGCAACAAATTTGCGCCAGAAACTTGGAAACTAGTCCTCATGAATCTACTTTCAGAAAGTGCCTCTTGGCTTGACTCTGTGTACAGACCTGCACCTGCCTCCAATATTTGTGTATTCATAGCTAGTATGAGGACTTGGGTGTGAAAGCAGAGAAAAAAGCAACTGGAACAAGAATTTTCTGGACAACCTTTTGTGAGATTTAGGTTTTGGGCTTCATATAGCAAAATAGCAGTAAAAGGCTCCGGATCTTCTGCTGAGAACCTCCTAGTTTAACAAAACCATGATTTTAATATCTCAAATACTGAGATTTCATTTTAGAACATGTTCTAGTGTGATGGGGAGGGGGTGGGGTGGGGGAGATTCTTTTGAGCTCAGACTCACAAGCTCTGACAAGAGTGTCCCAAAACAGCCAAGCAAAGGGGATCAAGTTAATTCCAAGACATACTAACTGTTTTCTGGGCTCCCCAAAGCTCCAGGCTTCAGGGACCTGTCCACAACGGGGGGCTTTGGTAGCACAACTCCTCCACTGGGGCTCAAGGCCTGTGTAGGAGGAGGGTCGAGAGTCTTTGGGTCAGTGGGGGGCTTGACCACTCCAGGTATCAAGGGCCCCTCTAAGGCGTCAGGTGTTAGCTTCCCAAACTGCTGCACAATTTTCAGGCGCTCCTTCTCGAGCTCTTGGTGTCTGATCATCTCTTCGAAGGCATTAAACTGCTCCTGCTCTGCCTGCTGCTGCTTCATCAGGGCCACCCTTTGCCTCTCCTCCTCCAGCTGCTGTTGCAGAGCCAAGCTGCGTGCAAACTCCTCCTCCTGCTTCTTCTGCAACAGGAACATTAGGTAAGTAACCAGGTGAAAACATCCAATATAGGCATCTCAATGTAGGCATCCCTTACTGATCTCAGACACCAGAGCAGAACTTCTATAGCTTCTCTGGATGAAGACGGAAAGGAGAGAGTTGGGGGGTCACCTGCATACTGGTGACGCTGCACTTTAGATCTCCAGTCCCTCCCAGCGGTTTTATGTACATGTTAAACTTGGGGGACGGGACACACACACACACACTAGGCCAAAGCCCAAGGAATTTCACAGGAGCCCACCAGCACCACCTTCTGGAAATCATCCTTCCAGAAAAGCCTAGAGTCACCATAACATGATGCTCCTAGGCCCTAGAAAGATACTGTTAGCATATACCACCAGGCTCATTAACATTACTTATAAGCAGAAGAAGCCTGTTCATAAGAAGTCTATATTCTCTTGTCTCTTCTAACCAGAGGGGGAAATCGCCAGGTGGTCCTGCAAACTCATGCTTTAACTATATTATTTAATATGTTTATGGTATTTATTTTTATGATTTACAGATTCATTCGTTTGGAAGAAATTGCTAGGATGGTGCATCCATTTGAGCATGGAGATTTTAAAAATGCACGTTTGAACTTTGGTTGCTGCAAAACATTTGAAGACATGCTGTTCCCCCTCCGTCGGGAGGGGCTGCCCAAGGGGCACCAAGAACTAGACATCACCATTGACCTACAGAGTTCACCAGGACCACAGCATTCTCCCATGGTCAATGCAAGAGAATCGTGTAGTTGGCAGGGTAAGAAGGCACCACTATGTCAGGCGCGGATTGAGAGACCAGCTCTGGTGCCGATAAAAATGATTAAAATCTTTAATAATTCTTGCCTGTGTCTGGAATGCTCGACGTTTCGGATTGGAAATAATCATTCTTCAGAAGCTGATGCTGAAAACCTTATTCTTATATTTTAAATATTTTCTGGAGCCTTTGATTAGAGGCAGTTCAGCAGAAAGCTCAGAAAGGAAAAAGTCTCCAGAAAATATTTAAACTATAAGAATAAAGTTTTCAGTGTCAACTCCTGAAGAAGGATTATTTCTAATCCGAAACGTCGAGCATTCCAGACACAGGCAAGAATTATTAAAGATTTTAATCATTTTTATCAGCACCAGAGCTGGTCTCTCAATCCGCGCCAATGTAAGAGAAGGCAGAAGTCGAATAGGAGCTGAGCATCTCTTACTGGGAGCACTAAACCCATCAGCGCGCACACTTCTCCAGAATGCATGGGCCGCTGCTTCCGTAAAAGGCCGAGCATTGCTCTAGCAAAATACGACAAAACCAAGCCCTGTGGAGGCTCACTGCAATATCACCCTTCCTCTGATTGCCCAGAGTGCAAGGCAAAGCCTGCAAGTCATTTGCTTCCCCAACTGCACTCACGAAGGCTCAGAGGCCCAACGCTGCTGGCGGGCTGCATTTCACACCGGCCTCTCGAAGAGGCAAAGGGAGCAGCTGCCCTTCTCGGCCTCCCTTTTGCTGGCCACTTTCTTCCTCCTCTCCTCACACTGCAGACCTCCCGCCCCTTGCTCTTTGCTACAGAAACGCCTGTGGCCTATTTATGTGCTTTCTGCCATCTCTACAAATAATGCAGGATAACGCAGAAGCTACACTTACGAAAAGGCAGGGTGAAGGGACAGGGACTTCCTCCAGTAGAAGTCTTGGGGAAGTCTGAGACTGCTGACTGGGATTCCTCACTGTTGTAATAGAACGTGATTTCCCAGAGGCCAAATAAAGAGAGCAAGTGTGGCGTAATGGTTAAAGTGCTGGACTGGGACTTGAGAGATCCAGGTGCTAATCCCCACTCGGCCATAAAGCTCACTGGGTAACTGACTCTCAGCCTAGCCTACCTCACAGCGTTGTTGTGAGGATAAAATGGAGGAGAGGGATCATGTACACCATCTCAGGCTCCTTGAAGGAAAGATGACATAGAAACGTAACACATCAATAAGTAAGGAGGAGTTACTTCTTGAGCAGAGCTGTGCTCAGAGATCGCCAGGGTGCAGCCTTGTGGAATATCAGTCAACCTATTTGGTTTCACTGTACAACCAGGCAGTAATCGTTTTCTGCAAGCAACGCCCTTCAGGCATGTGGTTTTATGGTGGAGTGCAAGCAACTCCCGTGACTTACCTTCTGTACGCTGTATTCTGCATATTCTTTGTTGTATTTTTCTAAAAGCTCCTTTTTCAGCTCCTCAGCTCTAGGAAACGCAACGTCTTTTAGTTTCTAGGTTGAGAAAGGGTAGCATTAAATCATGCGCTCCAGAACAGAAGCTGAGATTCGTGGCAGTGCAGCACAGCACTGAGACACATTGTCAGAGCACCACGGACACAATCTGCCCATGGCAAGCAAGGCCAGAGACAAAGAGCGGGAGGCCCAGAATTTAAGAATAAATAAATACCAGCATGTTGCAGATTAAAGCTCTTGCTGCCATTAACTCAATCTTAGGAGAGGTATTTTCAAACTTTTAGAATGGGAATAGAACGGCACAAAAGCTGGGGAACCACCCAGAGTTTGGCGGGGGGAGAGAGCACAGCCCTCTGGGAAACCCTGCAGGGATGGTTTTGGCCCCCTGGCCTGAAGGGGCCCACCCTTGGTGGGCCAGGTTAAAATACCCACTCAGTTCATCTCAAGAGAGGACTTCATGCTTGAGACATAGGAACTTGGTTACTCAACCTGCCTTTTCTCATTGCCAACACCCGAGAACAACAGCATTATTCTACAGGGGAGATCTTGGGATAGAACATGTTGTCAGAAATGACACTTACTTTCACTGTCTCTCTTTTCTCTGGAATGACGGCAGTTTTGTAATCACGATGCTTTGGGAGTTTCTCTATGAAGAGCCTGGGAACCGAGAGCACAAAGAGAGCTGCAGCTGAGAGGTAGGGAGAACAAAGCTCGTGTTCAGGGCGCTGTGACAGCTCTATGCCCAACAAAAACCCCATGACCAAGATCAGGTGGGGGCTCTAGGAGCAGAATGGGAGTGAAGAAGCATATTTCTAGGCCCAACCATGCTCCTCTCACAAGCCAAACATCTTTCTTGTACCCCCAGAAATGATGGGCATAAATAGACAATTCTAGTAAACTGCATCTCAAACTGCAGCAGCATTTTACATCTAGAGACATTCTTCAAAACCGGAAGAGTCCTCATGTCACAAGACTTTAGACTCTTCCTGCAAAATTGAATCTGTATTGTTCATATAGGCCAATCGAAATCTGAATTTCTGAAATCATACTAGTCCCTGAGCTGGACTGGGCTGCCTGCCTGATTAGTTTTTGCAGCTTCCCTCCACCAGGAAAATTGCCGCCAGGCCCTAGTTACAGGTACTGGTGCATTATGTTTCTCCATGCAAACAGAATTCTGGAATTATTTGTGCAAAGAAGATCGACATTGCTGTTGCTCAACTGCATTATCCAAGTTATTCCAGGCATTGTGTAAATGAAAAGTGTTTCACCTCCTGCAGATAACTGTGGATGCAGCTTGGATCTGCAATGATAAGACACCTATTTCAGCAAATCAAAACTACTTTCAGTCTGATGCTGATTTAGTCCAAGAACAACCAATCAGAAGCCCACAGGCCAGAGCAAAATCAGATTTATAATCAAGCAAAACTGCTCACAGATTTACGTTAGTACAGGTTTTACTGTCCTGCTCCTTTTTCTGCACTCTGGAAAGACAAATGCACCTTGGGAAGTGCATTTGCTTCTTAGAACCTCCCCACTGATGACCTTGCTTCATCCAAGGGCATTTGCTGCATACCTGTGAAGCCCTCCCCATTGGCTGCCATCTTCATTCCAAAGCCTGAACCCCGTACTAGTGACTGGAGAATAGAGCAACCCGCAAGAACACAGAGTTTAGGCTAAAATTCACCAAGTCCCCGAAGACTATTTCCCTCATAGTCCCACTTGTGCACAAGGCCCAATAGGACAGATAACCCAACAAGAGAGCTCTCCCCTCCACTCCTGCATCTGCTACCACGATGGCAGAATCACAGCTAGAGCGTTTGTTTAGTTAAAGGAGGCTTCCACAGCTGCCAGCAGAGAACAGAGCTGGAAGGATTCCACCATGTTTTATACTTAACAGGTCTCTTGGCCTGTTTTACCTCCCACTAATGCCCATAAAAGTTGAGGAAACACCAGGGGTTAAGGGAGACTGAAAGCGATGTTCATCAGGAAAAAATGTACTGAATGCGATGGGGGTGGGGCAGGAAAGTTGGGCATGTCAGGACCTCCTGGGTAGTAGCAGTAGCAACCAATGGGAAGGGGGGGGGATTTGGTGTGGCTACCAAGTAATTCGCTTACAGAATTCTGAGAATGGGGTTGGTTTTCAATCATGGATGTTGACAGTACCTGAAACCCTAAGGGACACTGAACTGGGAGTAAGCCCTAATAAACTTGATGGGACTTACTTCTGAGTTGCCCAGCTAGTCCACAGCACTGAGGGGAGGAAGTGCAATGTAATACCCGGGACTCGGAAAGGCACCCAAAATGTCTCAATCCCAAGATAGAAAACATATTTTCCTTGGGAACTGAATGAACATAAAGGTGAATGTGGAATTTAACAATCACTATGTAAGACGTGCTATTTTAAGAACATGGAATAAATATAAACGAAGATTTCGTCAGAAAACACCATTACGGGTACCGATGCAAGAGGCTTTTAATAGAAGAGATTTCACAAGTATGCACAAATGGTTGACATAGAAACATAGAATAGCAGAGTTGGAAGGGGCCTACAAGGCTATGGAGTCCAACCCCCTGCTCAATGCAGGAATCCACCCTAAAGCACACCTGACAGATGGTTGTCCAGCTGCCTCTTGAATGCCTCTAGCGTGGGAGAGCCCACAACCTCCCTTGGTAACTGGTGATGTATTAGAATTGTCGCAAGGTGAATATAAGTTAAAAACATGCCTGGAATCGTAAAGAAACTCTTAACAGGACTGGGAAACTCCCGAGGGATCAGAACAATTGATAATGCCTTCTAGGAGTAAGAAGATTCATATCAAAGCAAAAAAAAATTATATACATATGTGTGTGTGTGTGTGTGCGCGCGTGCACGCGCACACACACACAATTTCTATCCTGCCTTTTTACCCCAAATTGTTAGCACTTAAGGTGGCTAACAATAAAATCCAGGCTACAAACAAAATCTTGATTAAAACAAAGCACCAAAACAAACAACTTAAAAACGCAACAATAAAAGAAATAAACAGCACCAACCAAACAACACTTCTGCAACTCCCTAAATGACAACGTCTTTGCCTGCCAGTGGGAAGACAACAGAAAGGACCTACGGTAACTCAGGCTCATTCCTGGAGGGAGGTCCAAAGCCTGAGAGCAACTCTCTAGCGCCCCTCACCCACCCCTCAAATGTACCTCTGATGGCAGCAGGACCAAGACAAGGGCCTCCCCTCAAAGACCTTAAACCTGTACGGAGGCAGCCTTTCAGGTACCCTGGTCCCAAGCCATATAGGAAATACAAGCACTTTGAATTGTACTCCTCCACCCCCAGATCACCACCCTCCCACCCAGAACAGAAAACCAGATCCAAAATGTGTCCAGCTGCATGAGTGGGGGTCAGATATTAATTGGGGCAGGCCCACAGAGGCCATGAAGTCCTGAGGTAGCCTCAGCACGTACACTGAAGTCCTTGGGCACAACAAGCAGGAGAGACTCCTGCACAACCCCCCCCCCCCCCCACACACACACACCACCCTGGCTAGCTCAGGAAGGGAGACTGTTGAGACAGAATCCGTATTCTGTCCTAACCCCCATCTTCAAAACTGGGAGGCTGGGGTTAGGAGCACCTGGACAGGGGAGAGTCACGACAGACCACCACAACTCCACCTCCCTGAAGCACGTCGCCTGCTGCAATATGGACAACCCAGGTGGGCAAAGCAGGGAGAAATGTGCTCCCCCAGTCTCATCCAACTGGGTCTCCTTGATTCAGGCCAGGCCAGCACACTCATCCAGGATCAAATCTTGGATGACGGTTGTTTGCCCATTCACAGATCTGGCATTCAGCAGAAGTACTTTCAACCCTGAATAATACAAAGCTGAATTAAAGATAACTTTAAACTTTGCTGTGATTAAGGCTTTTAAACCAGCTCCCAACTTTTCACTCTGACGACAAAAGGAAGATGTGAACTTGGAAGCTCATTAACCAATTAATGCCAATGAGCATCAATGAAGGATGTTCCCAGGGGAGGAAAAACAGATGCACTATCTGGGAGATCCTTTTGCACTCAAGATTCCAGGCAGTAATAGTCAGCAATAGTTTGGCAATGAGCACTGCAGCCTGGAAGGTCCAGAGACGCATCCTTTGAGCCCATTGGCAGCGGATTCCAAAAGCAACTGCACAGGTGCAAACTGCATCTTTCAAGCCCAACCAAAGTTGAACATGGGCAAGACTCTTTTAAATCCCATGATTTTGGAAACTTTGGGGCTTTATCTTCTTTTTTAAATGGTTGTGCACTGACCCAAATGCCCTCTGAATTAAAAAAAATAAAGAAGAAACCATCCACTCACAACAAGGAGGCTCTAACCCCCATCCCTTATATGCAGAATGGGCACTTGTTATAGTCTTTGAACCAAGATTTATAACTTTATCCCCAAAAGTTAAAATATGACAGACTGGATATTATACCCTCAGACTCTGGCTTGGGACCCTATTTGCTTTAACCAAGCAAGGCAACATCCCTCTTGCTCCTTGTTCGAAATAGCTGGTGTGCTCCAGCCACCATCCGGTCTGTCATATCAAGCGGCCTCTGGGCTGCGGTGCAACCTGCAGGCGCGTTACGCGGCCTCTGGGATCAGGGCCCCTTCTCTCGAGCAGCGCAAACTCCTTACGTGATGTACTTGTTGTACAGGATGAAGGCGCGCTCGATGTTGCCTTCCTCCGAGTAGATCGTTGCCATCCGGATCATCTCCACGCCGGAGCGGTAGTACCTCCGGGGCGGGACGTCCTCGTTCACCTCCACGCAGCTCCCCATCTGGATCAGGCCCCTGACCCGGTCCTCCGGGGGCAGCCGGGCATCGGCGGGGTCAGGCATCGGCTGGGGCGGGGAGGGCGGCGCTGAGGCCCCGGGCGGGCCTCGCCGGAGGACGGCGCGCGCGCTTCCTGGCGGGCCCGGGCTGGGCACCCGAAGCGTCTCAAGGGGCAGGGCCGGAGCACAGGCCCGCGGCTCGGGAAGGGGAGCCCGCCAGGCCGGAGCCACGAGCGCGGCGCGAGGCGGAAGGCTAGGCCCGGCCCGGCTCCCTCCGCGAACGCCTCCGGGCCCCGCAGAGCCTGATCCCACAAGGAGCGAGAGGCCGGCCGGCCGGTCCTGCAGGGGCCACCCCAGGCAGGGCCCGGCGGGTGCTGACCTGCAGCGGGGGGTGGGGGGAGGGGCTCAGCCTGGCGGCGGCGGCGGCGACGGCAGCACCGACAGGCGGGGGAAGAGGCCGCTTCCGGGAAGACGCCGAGGAGGGGCCGCTTCCGGCTTCGCCAGCCTGGGTCACAGGGACCGGAAGAGGAAGTGGAGCGGCGGGCGGGGCGGGGCGGCGCGGAGCGGTTCTCCCGTCGTCAAGCCCCGCCCCGGCTTCCTTCCCGCTGGAGCAGGGGCCGAGGCGGGCGGCGGCTTCGCTTTGGCCGCTTCGTCTGCAGCCGCCCTATAAAGCGCGCCTCGCCTCGCCTCGCCTCCGGCCCCAGGCCGGACTCTTTTGCGCCCTAGGCAAGGTGAGCTCCTTTCACCCCACCCAAAAAATGCCAACTTTGATTTTTAAGAACATGTTTCCTGGAAAAAATAAGAAGCACAAAACTTGAAACTGCTAAATTTATTTTAAAGTGCAAGAAATACGTCATGCAATTATAGCAAACAAATTGGAAAGGAACGTCTGTGGGTCTAAAATGCATTATTTAATAGGAATATCACCTCCAAATCATCCCCCCCAACTCACATGTGTGCGCACACACACGCTCAGCTTAACTCACTCCAAACAAACACACGCATGAACACATGCGTTCACTCAAGACCCCATGATGCACCCCATTCACCCATACGTTCTCTCTCTCTGTGTGTCTCTCTTCCAGGCGCGTTCCGGAAGTCCAAACGTGGAGCCGCCCCACTCCCACCCCCACCCCCACCCCAGCGTCCCTGGCTTTGCTTCGGCTGGGCGGGCACAGGGCGCCATCTCGCCCACCCAGACCCAGCTGAATCCTCGGGCCGGGCCGGCTCACAGCCCACTCGCGTGAGTGCTGCGCTGTGCCCGGCGCCCCTCTTAGCTTGGCGCTCTAGGCGGCCGCCTGAGTGGCCTCTATGGTAGCACCGGCCCTGGTTCAGGCGACGCGCTAATCAAGGGTTGATTCCAGTGTTTTATGCACCCCCCCACCGACCCCGTTGATTAGCGCGCCGCCCAAACTCAGCCCTTGCCTTGCTGGAACCAAATGTGTTTTCGCGGGGATCTCTTTTGCTGGGAGCCAGAACAGCCACCAAGGCAAAGCAAATGTAACTTCCATTGTAGCGTTTCGAAGAAAGGCTGTAGACCAGTTTGCAAATTAAACCCAGCTCCATACTTTATTTCGCTGGGCGAGATTCCTAATCCAAGACTACAAAACTAAATGATACACACTAATGGGATGTGAGCTGGCAGTGACTGACTAGGAAAGGGTTCCTGCTCACACCGAATAACTCAATGAAACCATTGACTCAGTGTGCAGTGGCAGCAATGAAAAAAGCAAATCCCATGTTGGGGATTATTTGGGAAAAGATAGAAAATAAAACTGTCAATCCTGTAGTGCCTTTACGAATGACCATATGGAAAGTTGGACAGGGCTCCCGTATCTTTAACAGTTGTATAGAAAAGGAAATTTCAACAGCTGTCATTTGTAGGCATGCAGCACCTGGTGAAATTCCCTCTTCATCACAAGTATTAAAGCTCCAAGAGACTAGAGTGACCAGATACAAAAGAGGGCAGGGCTCCTGCAGCTTTAACTCTTGTCATGAAGGGAAAATTTCACCAGGTGCTGCATGCCTACAAATGACACCTGCTGAAATTCCCTTTTCTATACAACTGTTACAGATACAGGAGCCCTGTCCTCCTTTCCATATGGTCACCCTAAACACTATGCACAGTTCTGGCCGTATCTCATAAAGGACATTGTAGAGCTGGAAAAGACACAGAAAAGCACAATCACAGGTCTACAGCAACTTAAAGATATTTTTTTAGTTTAGGAAAAAATGTGAGTGAGAGGGAGGACATGAAAAAGGGTTATAAAATGACACATGGTCTCACATAGGAGAGTAACAGAAACAATCAAAGTCTATTGTTATGCTAATAATTTAACAGGGCCCAAAAAGTATGTGAAGAAAATTTAGTAAGGCTGTGAGAGAATCTCATCTCATGTGGTCGACATATGTATTATACATAGGTCTGACTGTCCACCCCTGGAGAGAGAGAATATTAGTAAAAACAGTATTTATTTATTGCATTTCTATACCGCCCAATAGCTAAAGCTGTCTAGGCGGTTTACAAAATTTAAGACAATGAGATATATTTGATATAAGTAGTTGGGTAGCAATTTCTGTTAAATTAAGGTGCACACTATCGCTCCAGGAAGGGATGGAATGGTATATACCCCCACAAAGGCAGTGAGGAAGTGTAACCAAGAATCCAGCATGCCCAGCTGTGTTCAAGTCTTGTCCATGCATGTGTACAGAGAGAGGCAAACAGACATCCATTAATTTAATCATTACCCACCTTGATATTAATTACCTAGTTTGCACGTAATCATGGGTTGTCATTATGTGTGAAACCGGAATTATGGGTTAACTATGGGTTGTTAACCATTAACAACCCGCAAAGAGAAGCCATGTTTTGTTGTTGGGTTGTGAATTCTGGTCTGTTGCTGCATGTGAACCTGGAACTGCAGATTGTTCCACCAACCTACAAAAGTAGCAGGCATGAGTGGCAAAAAAAAAACCACCCAGCCCCTGTAGATGTCAGTACTACAGTGTCACAAAAGCATTTGGGATACAGGGAGGGAGTGGGCAAAAGGGGTGAAAACCAAACAACCCAGGAATTGAACAAAGAAGCAGTGCTTTGCTCAATTGTCTGGCAGCCACATTGTGGGTTAACTCATTAAACCATGGGTTGTCATGACATCTGAACCAAGCCATTAGGCAGTGCAACATTTTAAAGATATAATTTTGCTGTACAGAAGGCAAGTGGGCCATATTATGCAAAGCATATTGTTTTTCAGTAACTGTTAGGGTTGCACCCGAGGAAGCCTCCTTGGACGAAGAGGAGGAGGAAAACGTACCCAAACGAGAGGGTGCTTCCTCCCCCACAGCCATGCCAGAGATCGGCACGCGGAGGGAAGAAAGCCGAGCAGCGGAGGGAGGGGCACACAGGTCCCTTGGAGGAACCGTGGGCTAGCCAGACCCTTGCCCTGCCTGAAGCTCCGGAGACAGAATTGGAGACAGAGATGGGGAGACCACCCAGCCCTTGGGAGCGGAGGTGTAGGAAAAGGGCAGAGCAGATGCAGGCAGTGAGGAGTTTGCGCATGCAAAACCAGCTGGGAAAAGACACCAAGCTTAAATAGGAGGCTGGGTCAGAGGATGGAGTAATGAGGCACAGCTGGACTCAGGGTGGGGTCATACTGGCAGGGCTTGAAAAGGAGGAAGCCGAATGCTGGCCCTGTCTGGCAAACACCTTTTGCTTCCCTGGTAGCCAATGCATTCCTTGTCGTTCCCTGCTCTTGACCTTGGACTCTCGACCGGGACCAGCTGACTGACGTCATTTGTACGTGTGACCCTGGCATTCTGGACAACGGACTCGTCTCTTGGAGAGGACTGGACTTTGGCTTGGCTCTGGACTCTGTGTGATCAGCACTGTTTGGCTTACGACTCAAGACTGCAGTTAGCTACTGCTTGCATTCTCGGCTGGAGATTTATGGCCCAGTAATTGGACAGCATAATAAAACACTTAGAGATAAATAACACTTCGGCTCAAGGCTTGTCTCTAACAGTAACCAATTATATTGTTTAAGAAATACATTTACATTTGTTCATATGCATACCACCCCTTCCCCCTCACTGATGCACTAGCATACTTAATGCAGCAGCTGGCATGCTGCAGCTGAGAGGCATGAGAACGTTCACACTTGCTCTATGCTAGACCATGTAGAACTAGTATTTGGCGATATGAAACAGGAGATCTTTCAAGTGCTCTAGAGTGCGCAGCACCTACATACTTCAAGCTAGCTGTGCTCTTCACAATTCCTGGCACCATAGATCTGATGGCCACCAGCCTTTAATTTTAGTCTTCAGTTTAAATTATGACAAATTAGGGCCGTCACCCAATTTTTAAAAAAGTAATCATTATTGTATAAACATACATATGTGCAGCTGACTTTGCAAAGGAGGGGAAAAAAAGGTAATAACAAAAAGTGTATTTTGGTGGTGCATGCCAGTGTTGCAGCAGGCATCTCAAGAGGGCTCCCCCCCCTCTCTCTCTCTCTCTGTGTGTGTGTGGGGGGGGTTCCCTCTAAGATGGCGCTGCGGCTTTTAAATGTAAACTTTTTTTATTTATACATTTTTGAGTCACCTGACTTTTCATTGATTTATCTGGGGCAGCTTTTTAGATAACCAAAAATGTTAATCTATTAGCTAAATGTTGCAGGCCTACATGTACGACCTGAAATAAGTTATCTAGAAATAGGCAGTTGCCCTTGAGGAACACGCATATCACTGAGAGTGGTATGTTATTTTTAACATCATTTATAACATACGTTGCTCAGGAATGCATTTCACAGGGTTGGGCACTGGACTGAATATTCCACTGTGGAGCCTTCCAGACAAGGCGTTTACCATGCTGTTGCCCGCCTCATTCACAGACTGTTATTGGGGGTGGGGGGGTGGGGGTCCAGATGTCACCATCTCCCACTCGTAACCCTCCTGTGTTCTCCCAGCACTTGCTCCCTCTTTTCTGCTATACTCTTCACTATACACACTCCTCCCCCCACCTCATCCTTCCTCAGCATGTAGAGACAGGGAGGGGTTTAAACCTCCCTGCCCTGCCCTGCCCGTTGAGAGCTAGGGGTCACTGAGGGGTGGGAGAGGTTTTTGAAGTAATCTCCAGCAAATTCGTTGTTTCTCTGAGGGTAGTAAAGGCAGGGAAACAGCAATCTCACAGGAGGGGTCGCTGGAAATGGTGGAGGCAAAAGCCCAATGATATCGTTGCAGGGCTGGAACAGCATTTTTAACCCCAAAGTCCAACTGACCAGCTGGGCTGTAGAGGGAAGTGGGCTGCAGAAGGAGCAGCTAAGGACCACATGCAGCTGCAGGTTTTGCACACATGCGTTAATGTGAGGACTCCACACACAAACCACCAGGACGTTCACCTACACAAGCTTCATGGAAACAAGAATCTCCCAGTGTATTCAGCTTCACGAATCAATGCTATTTGCCTTTTATCCACCTGATCTTGATAGCACCCACATCTACCCACACAACTCACTTCTGCAACTTTTTATCTCCTGCGCAAGTAGGGAGCAGGAATTAACCTAGTGTCTGCAAAGTATCAGCTCCAACTGACCAAGGCAAGTTGCTATGCTACAGCAAAACAGCAAGTATGTAAATCCAAAAGATTAGTCTACTCTTAAGGAAAATCCCAACCCTTTTCAAGGTAGGACCTACTTCCACATAGCCCAGTCCACACAGCTTCAGTCACATATAGAAACAAACATCATTGTTACAGTGACATCATTACTTCCAGTTCCAAAACAGCCCACCCTATAAACTGAACCACCTAGGAGTTTGAAAGCTATGAAACAGCTCCTGAAATCTGGGTGTGAACTTGTACAAATTATTTATGAGGCAGAAGAATGACAAAGCCAGTTTCCCTAGGAGGGTCATGGCAGTGGTCCATCTTTAACAGTAGCAGGGGAAGGCAGTCTTTATTTAACACAAATGTTAAGGTCAACATATAAACAACTGTAGTAGGAATTCTAGTGGTGGCTACATCTTGTTTGTCAGCAGGTACTAAAACAAACAAACTTAAAAGATCAACTGAAGTACCGTATTTCTTCGATTCTAAGACGCACTTTCCCCCCTAAATAAACAGCTCTAAAAATGGGGTGCGTCTTAGAATCGATGGCGTCTAAGAATCGAAGCAATATGGTAGATGCAAAAAGACTCTATCCTATTAAAAAAGGGTCTGAAACATCCATTCTCTCTAGCTTTATTGCTTTTACAAAGCTGAGCAAGCCGGGCTTTTTAAGATTGCTTTGCAGGCTGATTGGGGCCTACAGCGCGCCCCGTGCAGCTCCGGCCCTCGTCAGCTGTGCCGGGAAGACACGCGGCTTCAAGAGTCAGGATGCTCACCCCCCCCCCCAGCACCGGGTCCCCCCCCCACAGCCGCCGCGCTGGGAAGCGTGCGTCCCGCCTGGAACTCCTCACGCCCGCGGAAAAACCTGTGCCCAGAGGCTAGAGAAGTGCTGCTCCACCGAAGCTGCTCTCACGCGGCAGCTCCAGCTCCAGTCGTCTCTCTCCTCCTCGCGCAGGCAGGCCTCCAAAAGAGGAAGTTCCTGCAGCAGCCGCGAGCCGAGAGGAGGAGCTGGGAGGGTACGCGCCTGGTTTTCTGCTTACCCCTAAGTCCCTCCCAGCCCAGTGGCCCCAAAACCCAGCTCTTTCTAAGATATTTCTAAGAAATTCTACTCATAAAAGATGTTCAAAGAAATTTATTTTTTCTTCGAATCAAAGCTTTTTCCTCCTGTTGGTGGTGCTGAAATTAGTGTGCGCCTTAGAATCGATGGCCTCTTACAATCGAAGAAATACGGTATAAGCAGTGATCTGTAGCATTGATGGGCAATCCAGGGAAGTATGCTGGCAACACAGCAACCATGTAAGGTAGTCAGCAGGTTGTCCTCTGCTGAATAAATAGCAAGCCAAGAATGGATTTTGTGTCCTTAGTATGTGATCATGTTCTCCTTGCCTGTTATGTTTCCATCAATAAGGATGGGGTCTTCCATCTATTTTGTATCTTCCTTGTTGTAACGGATAATGAAGATTTTGCATTTGAAAATATGGTCCTTCATATTCTTGCAGCTGTTGCTGGTAAGGTGAGTAGAACAGCCCATGGTTAGGGCTGACACTGTGACTTGGTCTTTGCTGAATGATGTTGGCTGTAGGGGCATATTGAGGATTGTAAACAGCCTGATCTTTGTCATAACAGGTGATGAGATTTGGGTTCCTGGTATGATGCACTTTTCTGAAAGAGAAGCCACAAAATGTCAGGGAAGAGGCAAATAGTACAGAAGAGCAAATGACACTGTAACACTCCAACCCATACGGCAATCTGCACCTTCCAATGTGCTTCTTAAACCTCTGTGATTAGTGGCACAAATTCCAACAGCTGAGCCCATTGCAGTATAATTGGGTGAAAAGATGGGAGCAGCTCTAAAGCAGACAACAGCACTACTGGCAGCTATAGGCCTGAATTCAGGTATAGGCAGGTGTTAAACTCAGTTGTTTGTCTTCAAGGTGCCAGTCTCTTGTTTTTGTTGCATGAAACTACTATGGCTCCCACTGCCCTGCCCAGGAAAAAGATGCTAAGAGGGGCTACTCATCATAGGTCAGATGTGTTTCCCCATGACAACACCCTTCTGCAGCAGGGATCAGTGCACTACTTGATGCCTACTTTATCCAGGAAAGAGGCAGCAATAACAGCAGCAAATAGAGATAACTGGCAGTAATTTGCATTTCTATCAGTCAGTATAATAGAGATAGATAACAATATTATGGACATGTTGCACTTAGGCAGAGTTACATCTATTTGGGGCATTCTGAGATTTACCGTATGAGCAGAACATCAGTAGAATTTTGCATCTTTCACCCTGTATGCAGCTGCTGTTGTCCTGCCTTGGGGGTTTGCCTAGTCTGCGGAACCTTCCAACTGCCTCCTAGCAGACTCAGGCTCCCAGCACAGAACCATCTCACTCCCAGCTGCAACAACTTTTTGGGACTGGGAGTTTAGGAAGCAGGCTCCTTTGGGGCGGGTTCGCCACCAGTGGGGTCACCGCCAAAGGGGGCAACTCCAAGGTGAGGGCCTGTCCCCTTGTTTGTTTTGTTTTATTTTCTCCCCCTACTGACTTATAATTTTGTTGTGTATTTTAAACCTTTTTTTTTTTTACATTTCTTTTCCTATGTTTTAAAATGTATGTTTTAAACTTTGTAATACCGCCTTGAGGCCCAGTATTGGGCAAAAGGCAGGATACAAATAAATATAATAATAATAATAATAATAATAATAATAATAATGATGATGATGATGTGTTCTCGGTCCTTGTCACTGCAGAGAGAAGACTGGCAACGCCCAGTGAGGCTCCATGGCTTAAGGAGGGGTGGGCAGGACATATCACCCCAGGAACCACTTCATGCCATGTCTTCTCTCTCTCTCTCCTCTTCCACCCAGCTCTTTGCAAAAAGGCAGGCTCTCAGGAACACAGTCATGCAAAATCAAGCTGAGATATTCAGATTTAGCTTACATAATTTATTCTGAGGGTGAAATTTGAACGTTACGCTGTTACAGAACATGAGCAGCCCTAAGCCAGAGGTGTCATCTCAACAACAGAGGATATACAACGTGCTCAGAAGTTTCCAGGAATTCCAAACAGTTTACCTGTGTTGCTTATGACTACCCTCGTCTCTCCTAGAAGAGAAGTGCCTGAAACAGAAAGAATGCAAAGGTTACAAGAACTGCTGGGACTCAAGCGGCCATGCCGCTGTTTGTAAGCAAACTCTCTTTCAGAAGTCCTTGAAGCCCAATGAAGAACCACCTGTTCTTCGAGTGCGGTCTTGGACCATCCCTGTAGTACAGCCTTCCTCAACCTGGGGCGCTCCAGATGTCTTGGACTGCATCTCCCAGAATGCAGAGCTGGCTGGGGCAATCCGGGAGTTGTAGTCCAACACATCTGGAGCGCCCCAGGTTGAGGAAGGCTGCTGTAGTACAAGGTGGGGAACATTTCTCAGCCTGAGGGCCACTGTACGTTATGGCTAAAATGCCAGGGGCTGGATACCAGCAATGGCTGGTGCCACCATACACACACACGCATGCACAAAAATCCGCCCCTCAGGCCCTGGGTGGCAAGTAAGCCTGGAAAAGGCCTCCCATTGACTCCTTTCTTCCTCCACAGGCAGCTTGCGTGGCTTCTATGCTAAGGGCTAGGAAGACGCCTTCCCTATGGAAATGCAGCAAGCTGCCCATAGAAAAGGAGAGCTCTCTCTTCCCCCATGGGTAGCTCATCATCATCATCATCATCATCATCATCATCATCATCATCATCATTTATTTGTTACCCGCCTCTCCCCCTGAATCGAGGCGGGATACAACACAAATAAAAACACCATAACATACATTAAACTAATTCAAATGTTTAAAATCAGTGCATCATTAAAAGCAGCACACCATTAAAAAAGGCAACTTAAAATTCAACTGGGTATGCCTGGCGGAAGAGATCAGTCTTTATGGCTTTCTTAAACTCTGGAAGACTGTTGACGAATCTCTCTCGGCAAGCCATTCCACAGTCTGGGAGCGGCAGAAGAAAAGGTCCTCTGGGTAATAGTTGTCAGCCTTGTTTTTGTTGGCTGGAGTAAATTCTTCCCAGAGGACCTGAGTGTGCGGGGCGGATTGTACGGGAGAAGGCGATCCTGCAGGTAGCCTGGACCCAAACCATGTAGGGCTTTAAAGGTGATAACCAACACTTTATACTTCGCCCGGAAACTGATTGGCAGCCAGTGAAGAGATTTTAAGACTGGTGTGATGTGGTCGCCCCTACGTGTACCGGTGACCAACCTGGCTGCCATATTTTGAACTAGTTGAAGTTTCTGGACTAGGCACAAAGGTAGCCCTATGTACAGCACATTGCAGAAACCGACCCTCGAAGTTACCAATACATGCACAACCGTCTTTAGGTCTTCCAACTCTAGGAAAGGGGACAGTTGATGCAACAGCCGAAGCTGATAGTAGGCACTCCTGGCCGTCGCATCTATCTGGGTTGTCATTTGGAGTGACGGATCCAGGAGCACCCCCAAATTGCGAACACAGTCTTTCAGGGGAAGTGTAGCCCCATCCAGAACTGGCTGACACACCTCCAAACCTAGGTCAGAGCCCTTGACAGCAAGCACCTCTGTTTTGTCTGGATTCAGCTTCAGTTTGTTTTTCCTCATCCAGCCCATTACTGCCTCCAAGCATTCATTCAGAGGAGACACGCTATCCTTAGCTGACGCTGTTGTCGAAGGCATAGAGAAATATATTTGGGTGTCATCAGCATACTGATAGCACCCTGCCACCCCATGCCTCCAGAGGATCTCTCCCAGCGGTTTCATGTAAATATTAAATAGCATTGGGGAAAGGATGGCACCTTGTGGTACGCCACACAGCAGCTCCTTTTTTGAGGAGCAGCTGTCCCCAAGCATCACCATCTGGAACCTGCCCGAGAGGTAGGACCGGAACCACTGAACCACAGTGCCCCCGATTCCCAATCCCCTCAGGTGTTCCAGAAGGATACCATGTTCAATGGTATTGAAAGCTGCTGAGAGGTCAAACAGTACCAGCAGGGACACACTCCCCCTGTCAACACTCAGGTGTAGATCATCCACTAAGGTGACCATAGCGGTCTCAACTCTATATCCTGCTCTGAAGCCGGTTTGATATGGGTCTAGAAACTGGTCTGTAATTATCAAGGTCCAGGGAGGGCTTTTTTAGAAGTGGCCATACTACAGCTTCTTTTAAATATAATGGAAAACTCCCCTCTCTGAGAGATGCATTAATAATATGCTGTAATGAATGGGACTCAGCAGCCATGCTGCCTCTTCTCAGCTGAGCAGTGGGGAGGGGAGGTTGAAACCTATCCACTTGCATCCCCACCCTGACCCCAGCTGATCAGGAAACAGCTGAGCAGTGGGGAAACCAGGGCTGCAAGGTCAAGGGAACTGGGCAGGGCTTGGGAGGAGAAATCAGGGCCCACATCCAGCCTGTGAGCCATTGGCTCCCACTCGTGCTGTAGTAGGGTTCAATCTCTCCCTCCCCACAAATGAATCAGATCCCCTAAAGTCTAAACAGTAGTGAGGTCGCCCTACTTTACTCTGAGAGATGGAGAAAGAACCAGAAAGATGATCAAGGGATTAGTTCATTAGAACAACCCACAAAATGAATCCATGTTTTGTTGTTGGGTTGTGAACTATGGCTTGTTCGAGGCTAGCAAACCAACAACAACCCACAGTTCAACCTTGAATATGGGTGGTTGTGTTGTTATGAACCCATCAAGTGGGTATGTTAACTACTGCTATGACAGCATTCACTGACTAAAAACATGAAAAAGTGAGCACAAGACAGTTTCTCACAAAAAGGAATGGACAGAATAGCGGTTGAACATTTTGCCTAGTATCTCAGTTTCTACCAGGGCTGGAGACTTCTTTTTCTAATGAAAGCTGAGAAATTGGGAATTGTGGTCCATCCAGGGGTTAACTGTCCCGTCCCCCCCGTCCCTTCCTGCAGGCATCCATGTTGCCCTGACAGATTCTCATTTTCAGGAAAATCGTAAGCTTCCATGATAATATTAGATGTCTAGAAGGGGGGAAAAAACAAACCTTGGGAACTGCTGGAAGTTTTGTGAATGATATTCAACTGCTTCAAAACCAGGGTTCGGGGTGGGGCCAAGGTGTCCTTTTCTCCAACTGCCTCCTGAAAGAGGCACACGCTGATTCCTTGACAGAGAAAAATTAAGAGATTACAAATTGTTTAGGAATAGGGTTGCTTTCAAGGAGTAAACAAGAATGAGCAACCACGGAGTAGCAATATGTTTCAGTTGGAAATTAGGTTACAAGTGGGACCTACAATCCAATGTTGCAGTGTGGAGTATTCCAGCACCATGTTCCAGTCAGCCTGGGCATTTTTTAGGACATTTCATTTCATTTCATTTCATTTGTGCTCCCTCCTCCTGCTGCCAAACACCCAGCCTACAGCAGCCACTGAGCATGCAGGGTCCTCATTGGGCTGCTTTGAGTCCTCTCACTTTTAGGGTTTTGTAACAGTTTATAAGGATACTGTGTTTTTATGCTTTTTATGTTTTTAAACTTTGTATATTTGTTTTAATGTTTACTGTTTTTAACTTTTGTAAAACGCCCAGAGGGCTTCCGCTATAGGGCGGTATATAAATGCAAAAAATAAATAAACAAATAAATAAACAGTGAACTCGACACATTTATTAAAGATCACTCCTTTTCCTATTTCGGGGCCTATGTCCTACTGGGATCAGGAAGGTTTTTAAGAGGTGTGTACATGAATTAGAGAGGGGGGGGGGAGAGGGACCCTCCTTTCCTTTGACAACTTCCTCTGTGAACTGCCCAGAGCTCTTCAGCTATGAGGCAGTACAGAAATATAACAAATGAATGAATGGCCGAATTAGGGACAAAGGAGCTGGGAAGAGATGTATCTATTTTGTCATCCTCTGCAGATCGAGATAATTTGCACAAGTTATCTACAGCGATCTCCTCTGCTGTAACCTCTGGGGCCAAGTTTGAGTTCTGTTCTTCTCTGTGGCACAAGACAAGAGGGCTTATGCCAGTGATGGAGAACTTCCCGTCTATGGAGATTCCCCATCCAGGCTGCTTTGCTCCCATGGAGGTTGGAAGCCTCGCCCCTCTACCAGCAGTAGAGAAAGGTAAGGCTCTCTGTAGTGCAAGGAGAAGAAACTGCATTCTTATCTTGTATCACTGACTGAAGATAAAAGTCTGGCTGCGTTCGGATGGCACAATGGTCAACCATGTGTTCACAGTCAAAGCCATGGATGACTATTTAGGGGGTACTCACCACATGACATCATAACAGTCATTCATGGAGTTGACTATTAACACAGGGATGACTATGCCCACCCCCACCCACTCTCTGCCCTCCCCAATGAATAACGGCACTGGTTCCCATGGGAATCCCCTTCTGTGCCGGGTCCCCCCACTCGGAACCTGGCACAAAGGGGGGATTCTTATGGGACGTTCCGTCCCTAGGTGGGGCAACGAGATGGGGGGGGGGATGACGGCAAGCATCTCTCCTGAGGCTGTCAAGATGCTTGTGCCCCGCCCTCCCCATAGTGGTGGTGAATGGGCACAGGAGGGGGGCACAAGGATATACCCTGCAGCTTGACTGCCCCAGGAGAGATGCTTGCGTCCTGCCCTCCCCATTCTCAGGGCCTCACCCAGGGCTGGGATGGGCCTGTCCTGGAAAGCACAAGACCTGGGAAGCGCATGGGGAGGCGCTGATGGTGGTGCCCCACTGAGGTGCTGCCACAATTGGTGGCTCCCCACACGCTTCCCAGGATGGCTGACACATGCCTGTAGACCTCTGCCAGGCAAGAGCGGCAGGGGTCTCTGCGGCTCTTACCTCGCAACTCTGTAGGCGTGTGAGAACATCAACGAAGCCTGCCTCATGACACAATACTCAATGGTTCTGCAGACAGTCCACTCCGCCGAGGGACTGCCTTTTTCTCTGTGCAGGGAGGGACATGGAGCGAAGGTTCCTGCCTCTCTCTCTGTGGAAAAGCCCTGCTGTGATGTCACGGGGCAGGGCTTCAGGGGGAGAGTCTACCCCCTGACGTCATCCGGGGAGTGAGCTGGAGAGAAATCCGTCCCCTGAGAGCTAAACCATTTCCCACCCATGCCTTAGGCACATCGATCTCTCAAGAAGGTACCTATGTAAAGGACCCAACCTCAGGACCTGCAGGGGTTTGAGTTGTTGGTCCTACTATTTTCCTGAATAAGTACTATATGCATTAAACTGATGAAAAAAATAGTGGCAGATATTACAGCAGAACCCTTTTCTCCAGCTAATTCATGCACCAGTATCTAAGCAAAGCAACAAAACAACTAATAATGTACCCAAAAGTTACTTACCTTTTTCCAGGTCCTCTCTTAAGGTCTGCAATATAGTTTTTCCTCTCTATAGAATGCCCTCTGTGTCTATTGAACACTAAGAAAGAACATTTTAGATTTACTTGGAGTGATGGTGATGCACAACAGACCTAACCAGTGCCTCGTGTAAAATGTATCAGCACGATTCCTATATTGTACAAAGGGTGGGTGGGTGTGTCTGCATGCACACACTGAGAGAATTGTGGCTTGCATAAGGGCCACCTAGCAAGTTTATGGCTGAAATAAATGATTACATCCCAGCTTGCTCACTCAGTTCTCAAGTCTTGTTTATAATGGTGCATTGCACAAGCTCCATTTGCAACAAGAAATTAAAAGAAAGGTCTTATGGCAAGTTTGGAAAGAATGTACTAGTATCTATGGAGGAAGCAGCAGCCAGGCACCTCTCCACCGTGCCTGGATCCAGCTCCAGCTGAGAGACCCCTCCCTCCTGCTGTCAACTGTAACTGCTGAACTTTGCAACTAAGATTGTAGTGCCTGAATTTGCTTTCCTTTCCCCCCCCCCTCCTCCTCCCTCCCAATCCCCTTTCCTTTTGTGTCATGTCTTTTAGATTGTAAGCCTGTGGGCAGGGACTGTCAAGAAATACTTTTGTAAGCCGCCGTGAGAGCCTTTTTTGGCTGAATGGCGGCATAAAAATCCTTAAATAAATAAATAAAATATTTAAATCAATGTGATACAAATTCTATGTGTCCTAATAATATCTCAATTGCAAGAGGAGAGCTGTTGGTATCTTAGCTCTCATTTAAAACAGAATTAAGCTGAACAATTTCCATCTTTAAGTTCACAGGTAGTTTTCGAAAAAAGCTATCAAATGCTCCAACTCTGCAAATAAGGGTGAATCACTTACATTCTATTGCCATGTTCGGATCCATTCCTTCAACATCAATTAGGTACCTTTAATAATAATAATAATAATAATAATAATAATAATAATAATAACAACAACAACAAAAATTATTTCTAACCCGCCTCTCCATCCTGATCGAGGCGGGGAACAACAACAAATATAAAATACATAAAATATTAATCATAACACAGTATACATTGTTAAAACTTCCTAAAAAACATACTAAAAGCATCCTAAAATTCCACTGGACAGGCCTTAACACAATAACAACATATTTAGCTATAGAAAAACTAGCAAAAGACAAACATACTTGAATATTTTTTTAGAAAGCAGGCTGTATTACCTGTAAATATTTCTATAACTAATATCCCTGAGATTACTACTCTGCACTATGGAACAGAAAAATTGGGCATATAGCAAAGCTTACGTTCTAACTACTAAACGCTGATCTTTAACAGCCTGCTTTACTTGGAAGTACAGAATTCAGTAAGTGATGGACAGGAGAATCTTGGTTGCCTAGAATGATAACCTCCAACTTTCCCCAAATCAGAACCCACCTTGAAATCCCAACCTGTGATATAGGATCTCTTGCCCTCTACTTTCTTTCTCCTCTTAAAAAGATTAAAGCCACAGGAAAAAGATGGATGACCCACTTCAGGTGAGCTACGATCCCCTTTTAGATCACAAGTCACGAAGTGAAGACCAATGTCTGCAGGAAACTCATTTTAAATAAATACATACACAAATGGAGACTTTCATCTAAGAGGAAGGTTACTGACTTTACATTCAGCAGGGACATTTATGTGGCAGGCATCCATTTATTCATTTAACCCTATCAAGCCAGACTTTTGATCAGCATCCTAAGGGCAACTTACCTGCAAACAAGGTAACCAGTTCGATTCAAGCCATGTGTGCAGTGAACCCCAATAAGCTTGTCTAGGAAAATAAGGAGTATAAAATGTTTTTAAAGGCTCATTTTCACAGGAAATTTCAATTGTCAAATTGCTTGTTATACAAGTGCAAATAAAGCTGACCTTCCCTATAACTGTTTGTAGAGAAAGTAGTATTTATGGCCATGAATTGACTCGTTTAGAAAACATTCTGCTGTCTTCAAGCTCAGGAATCAAGCACAACACTCCCGAAAAGCAAAATACTGCACAGTGAATTCTCACATGTTGATGGCAAAGAGCATCTCAATGTTTACAATAATTTAAGAGCAGCAACTTAGCTTCCAGCCAAGGATTGGCATGTTCCAAGAAGAGAAGAGCTACCCTGCTCTTCCATTCCTCCCCTCCATCCCATCTTTCCCCAACACCCAACTTTACAGCAGGGGTGGGCAGAAAGTAAATCTCCAAACGTTTTGGATTTCAATTCCCAGCATTCCTGACCATTGGCCACGATGGCAAAGACCTCTGGAAATTGAAGCCCCAAACACCTGGGGATCCACCTTCTGTCACCCCTGCTTTACCTAGGCTTGGGATAGGAGTCTGCCTGTTTACATTATGTATATGAACAGCCAACCAGTCAAAGCATTGTGGAAAAATACTATTAACTAGAATAATTGAAATTTGGCATGCTGTCTTTAAAAATACCAACTCTGAGGCATCAGATCATGCTCACCATTATGTTGGTTTTCCATAAGGAATTTCTTCACAGCACTTTTGAATTTAAATACTGTATCATGATCTGGTACTTCATGTCCAACTGTTAAAATCTTACAGTACTGTAACGTGTCTGGTAGGTCCTGCAAAAATGTGCACAATTATCAAACAAAACAAGCCTGGAGCTCTTGGATAAATTCTGTTAGATACACTCTACATACTTATGGGATTAGTACAGAAGTTTTACCTACCTTCTCTTCCAACAGAGTTAAGCTGTTGTACAAAGAAAGAATCCATCTACATTCTCAGTGGTAGAACCTATATTCTATCACACAAATGTTGTATTCTAATTGGTATCCATTATATAAAACAACGGTCTGGAACAGTATTTTACAATTCTTAATGTGGATCCCTAAGAAAATCATTCACAGCTTTGCAACTCCAGCATATTCCCTCTGCTTATTTGAATAACAATAGGAGGTTCATCAATGATTTTGCATTTGTGAGTCAAGTGAAGTTGAGGATATTGAACACTATTTAAAACACAGGCTAAAACTTTTTTGTTCCAGCAGGCCTTTGGAGAATAATCCAGCCCTCCATCTATGTTAATGTCTTATAATTTTGTTGTGTATTTTTTGATTGTTTATGGTTTTGTTTCCCTCCCCCCCCCAATGTATATTTTAAACTTTGTAAGGCCACCTTGAGGCCCAGCATTGGGCAAAAGGCGGGATACAAATAAATAAAATAATAATAATAATAATACTATGCTGCCCCCTCTCTACGAATCCCCAAGGTATAAATTTCTCCATCATATCCTCAGGTTTTTGTAAAATAGACTTTTACTGGATAGCATCTATACACTGAATGCAGGCAATGATGTATATATGACAACCCAAGTTGCAAAATCTGTCCTACTTGCTAGAAAATTACGGGCCAGGCAGCATAAGTTAATATATGGGGACGGGCTGTGTTTTTCTTTTGTTCTAGAGGGGAGATGTGATTTTAATGCCCTATTTTAATTATTGTTTGTGTATTATTTTTTAAATTGGCCTGTACTTTTTTTTGGTATTCTATTATTTCTGTTCAAATGGAATTGTGGTGGCCTAAGGCTTTGAACAATAAAGATAAACAGAAACAAAACAAACCCACAGGACTCTTTTCAAGCTTAGTTGCAGAGGAAATCAAAAGCCAATTGTGTTATTTGCCCCCCACATGCTTCACTTTCCTCCTAGACAGCTGTGTAGCAAAGGGGCTCTGGACAGAAGCCCGTTTACCTCACTGGCATAGAATCATAGAACAGCAGAGTTGGAAGGGGTCTCTAAGGCCATCAAGTCCAACCCCCTGCTCAATGCAGGAATCCACCTTAAAGCCTATCTGAGAGATGGTTGTCCAGCTGCCTCTTGAAGGCCTCTAGTGTGGGAGAGCCCACCACCTCCCTAGGGAACTGGTTCCATTGTCGTACTGCTCTAACAGTTAGGAATTTTATTCTGATGTTCAGCCGGAATCTGGCTTCCTGTCACTTGAGCCCATAATTCTGTGTCCTGCACTCTGGGAGGATTGAGAAGAAATCCTGGCCCTCCTCTGTGTGACAACCTTTTAAGTATTTGAAGAGTGCTCTCATGTCTCTCCTTAATCTTCTCTTCTCCAGGCTAAACATGCCCAGTTCTTTCAGTCTCTCCTCATAAGGCTTTGTTTCCAGACCCCTGATCATCCTCGTTGCCCATCCTAGTCTAATTGAAGGCTTAAGCCCAGCAGCCAGCTACCAGGGCCTACAATATTTTTTATGGAGGAATTGTACCCTCTTTCTTCCGTGTGTCTAGACTGCCCACTACCTTAAAGCCAACCGTGTTCTCCTGTAGTGCAGTGACTGTGCTATAGAATGCTCTTGTAGCTCTGCTGGCTCAGTCACATCATACTCCTCCTGTATGAATAGAGTACACTGCATCATACAAATATAACCAAGACTGACTTGCCCTTTAAAAACCCCTAGGGAGTGGCTAAATTAGATGACATAATCCCCATCCCACCCCTCCTTTCAGGCAGCAGGATGTTTCTAATCATGCTACATGGAGCAGGGATTGTACTGGAATTCCAGAACAATGCAAATCAGTGGAACAGCTCTACCCACATTGACCAGAAAACCCGCACGTGGTCATGTCCAGGTGCAACCTGAGCCCTCAAACACAAGTCCTGCTTTAAACGCTGCACATGGTATTGCTTACAGCTGTTGCATAAGGAAAGCTGGATCGATTTCTTCAAAGCTTCCTCCACAATCCTGAGCAATGTAGTAACTAGAGCCTAATTCTAAGTAGTTCTTTCCTATTAAGAACACTGCCAAGTGATCACATTAAGAACAGCTATCCCTTTAAGGCAAGTCTGGTAAAGTAAACTTACCTCTGGCTCATAATAGCGGGTGGTGTACGTTAAATCAATGATCAAGCCAAGTTCTTCTTTCTGCTCTCTAACTTGATTAATAAGGTCTAACGGAGAAAAACGTTCATTTGGGGCAAGTCTCCATTCAAAACTCTGAAAAGGAATTAAAGCTCTTCAACCAACTATTCTAAGTATCCAAAGAAGAGCATAACTGCATTAATCAAGTGTACCACACAGTCTGTTAGAGCTGTTTCTATTGCAGCCACATACAAAGGTGGACAAAAACTACCCAGAAATAATGAGGGTCATGATTTCCAGTGCTCTGCCTTTTACAACTGCAGGCTGGCCATCTTTATGAGTTGAAGCAGTCACTCTTGCAACAGGGAAAAGGCCAGGCCAGGGAAATTAGTTTAGGCTCACATGAATACAAAGTTACACAAAATTGCCCTCCATATTAACTCAACCTTCCCCAACCTGGTGCCTTCCATACGTTTCGGACTTCAACCCCCATCAGCCCCAGCTGATTACTATTGACCATTCTCAGAGCTGCAGTACAGAGCATCTTAGAGAAGCCTGCACTAACCTCACACAGAAGCTGTGAAATCTGGATTATAGCATAATGCAAGCAGATCTGGAAAATTTCTCCAAACCAAAGGTTCTTACCCCTTGGGACTATAGCTCAGTTGTGGAGCACATGCTGTGCATGCAGAAGGCCCCAGGCTCAATCCTGGTATTTCCAGGTGGGGCTGGAAAAAAACCTGCCTGAAACTCTGGAGAGTTGCTGCCAGTTAGTGCTGACGATAGTGGGCCAGGTGGACCAATGGTCTGACTCAGCAGAAGGCAGCTCCCTACGTTCCTAATCCAACGTTTCATGTAATGGCACAGTTCTGGCTACATGCCTGTAGCCTCTATCAAGTTCCAGAGGCACTGCTTTCTCTCACACATATTCCTTCCTTTCATATATGCATCTCTTTCTCTCTCCCACCCACAGTCACACCCACATACCATACAAAACTAACATTGGCTGACATCCATTCTGCATCGAAATACCAGTATGATATGGGCATGATTAGCACTGTTTCTAACAAGACCAACTGATCATTTTACATTACAGCATCCAGCCTTGCCCCAAAGTGGCATCAGTATAAGAAAACATAACTTTCACAATGAAAGTAATTAAACTACTACATCTATTGCACCTTACCTACCTTCTTAAGAGGAACTTTGAAAGCAATAAAGCGTGTTCCAGGTATTCTTTTTCCAAGAGGTAGGTAATGGGTCCATCTAGAAAAGAAATCGTACAGTTTACTGCTTCTGTATAAAAGCCCACTAGGATGGAACAGCAAAGAGGAAAGCACTATTAGGGGATACAGGTGGAGAGGGTTTCTATGAACCAGAGCCTCCCATGGCCTCATAGGCTGAAGGACAGCCATGAATTAAGTTTATGGATCCAATAATCTTAACATGCTGAAGATCTACTCTTAGCCAGGAAAGTCCTGGAAACCATGGAGCAGACACAGAAAATAGAAGATAGAGACACCAGAAATGTCTATTATTGAAAGAATGGCGATGATTCTCTCCTCTTTCTCTTCTGCCATTTCACTGGCCAAACAGCAGCACTACTCAACATTGATCCAGTCAAATGCTAAGCACCCTCAGCGGCTCTTCGCGTCCTTCAATTCTCTTCTGAAGCCTAATCCACCATCTCTCCCCGCCTCTCTGTCTGCCAATGACTTTGCCTCTTTCTTCAATGCTAAAATCCAAACTATACGCTCCGATCTAGCCAGCTCTGCTCCGCTTTCAGCTCCTGTCCCTCACCTGTCAGTTCCTCCTGCAACTCTCTCGGCGTTCCCTTCAGTCTCAGCTGATGAACTGTCTAAAATACTGCGCTCGTCGAAGCCTTCCACTTGTTCCCGTGATCCGATTCCCTCTCGCGTCTTTATTAATCTTATCCCCACTATCCTCCCGTCCTTGCTTCACATCATTAATTCTTCTCTGTTTACTGGTTCATTTCCTTCTGCCTTCAAACATGCTACAGTCTCTCCCATTCTCAAAAAACCCACTCTTGATCGACTATCCCTGTCTAACTACCGACCTGTCTCTCTCTTGCCCTTTGTCTCAAAGATCCTGGAACGTCTGGTCTACTCTCGTTGTCTTGACTTTCTCTCTAATAACTCTGCTCTGGATCCCTTTCAATCTGGCTTCCGTCCTTTGCATTCCACTGAAACAGCCCTTACCAAGATCACCAATGATCTTCTTACTGCCAAGTCTAAAGGCCATTATTCCGTTCTTATTCTCCTTGATCTAACCGCAGCCTTTGACACGGTTGATCACGATCTTCTCTTAGATTCCCTCCATGACCTTGGACTCTGTGGCTCTGTCTATAACTGGTTCGCCTCCTATCTAGAGGGTCGTTCTTTCAGCGTGTCGGCTAACGGCAGCTCGTCCTCCTCTTTTCCCCTTTCAGTTCGGGTTCCGCAAGGCTCGGTGCTTGGCCCGTTGTTGTTCTCTCTATATATGCTGCCCTTGGGTAAGCTTATTCAATCTCACGGCCTCCAATATCACCTGTATGCCGATGATACACAATTATATCTCTCATCTCCGGAACTTTCTCCAGATATTCATGATCGTATCTCGGCATGTCTTTCAGATATCTCAGCCTGGCTGCTTCATCGTCGTTTGAAACTTAACATGGCAAAGACTGAATTGCTTGTTTTTCCTCCTAAACCTTCTCCTCACCTCTCATTCTCTCTTACTGTCAACGATGTCACGCTTACTCCGGTCAATGAAGCTCGTAGTCTTGGCTTTATATTTGACTCCTCGCTCTCCTTTACTCCTCACATCGAGGCAGTAGCTAAATCCTGTCGTTTCTTCCTGTATAATATTGCCAGGATTCGACCATTTTTGTCTGTCTCTTCTGCCAAGACTCTCGTTCACGCACTGGTTATCTCTCGGTTGGACTACTGCAACCTTCTTCTCTCTGGCCTTCCTTTGTCTCACATCAGTCCGCTGGTCTCTGTCCACCACTCTGCCGCTAAGATCATCTTCTTGGCCCGCCGCTCTGACCATGTCACTCCACTTCTGAAATCTCTTCATTGGCTTCCAATTCACTCCAGAATCCAATATAAACTTCTCCTGCTGACCTTCAAAGCTCTTCACGGTCTAGCTCCTGCCTATCTCTCCTCTCTCATCTCACACTATCGCCCCGCTCGTGCTCTCCGCTCCTCTGATGCCATGCTTCTCGCCTGCCCAAGGACCTCCACTTCCCTTACTCAGCTTTGTCCTTTTTCTTCTGCTGCCCCTTACGCCTGGAACGCTCTTCCAGAACACTTGAGAACTACAAACTCAATCACTGCTTTTAAAACTCAGCTAAAAACTTTTCTTTTCCCTATAGCCTTCAAATATTGAGTTTGTTCTGACTCTATACTGTTAGCTTCACCCTACCCGGTGCCTGTTTACACTTCCCTCTGCCTGTTTGCATTCTCCTTCCCTCTTTATTGTTTACTACAACTTATTAGATTGTAAGCCTATGCGGCAGGGTCTTGCTATTTACTGTGTTATCTGTACAGCACCATGTACATTGATGGTGCTATATAAATAAATAATAATAATAATAAAAATAACCAGGACAGTTTATTGAAGCTCACACCCTACACACTCATAAGGTTCAGAATGACGAAGTGCTATTTTAACAGCTGGCATACAACATGTTCATAGCTCACTTGTACAGATGTGGGGGGAAATGGGGTGGGTAAGGGGGGAACCAGTGGATCATAGAATCATAGAATAGTAGAGTTGGAAGCAGCAAGGGCTGTGACACTCATAGAATCATAGAATAGCAGAGTTGGAAGGGGCCTACAAAGCCATCGAGTCCAACCCCCTGCTCAATGCAGGAATCCACCCTAAAGCATCCCTGACAGAGGGTTGTCCAGCTGCCTCTTGAAGGCCTCTAGTGTGGGAGAGCCCACAGCCTCCCTAGGTAACTAGTTCCATTGTCGTACTGTTCTAACAGTTGGGAAGTTTTTCCTGATGTCCAGCCGGAATCTGGCTTCCTGTAACTTGAGCCCGTTATTCTTTTCAATTTAAGAAAAGTTTAGCATCTTGAGAACCTGTTTCTCCCTTCTTTTCGCATTGAGTCCAACGCCCGGCTCAATGCAGGAATCCACCTTAAAGCATCCCTGGCAGATGGCTGCCTAGCTGCCTCTTGAATGCCTCTAGTGTGGGAGAGCCCACAACCTCCTTAGGTAACTGGTTCCATTGTCATACTGCTCTAACAGTCAGGAAGTTTTTCCTGATGTCCAGCCGGAATCTGGCTTCCTGTAACTTGAGCCCGTTATTCTGTGTCCTGCACTCTGGGATGTTTGAGAAGATATCCTGGCCCTCCTCTGTGTGGGGGGTTGGACTCAATGGCCATATAGGCCCCTTCCAACTCTACTATTCTATGATCTACAGACCTAAACAGGCTGCCAGGACCTGGAATGAGAAAATTAAGGGGGCTCTAGTAGGTCTAGGCTTCACCAGAGAGAAGGCAGGCCCCTGCCTCTACACCAGGCAGAAGAGAGGCAGGTGGACATACATGTTAGTGTATGTGGACGACCTAGTCCTGTGCTATGAGCAGGAAAGTGATGGCACAGAAATCACGCTTGGGTTGAGGCAGAACTTTGAGATCAAAGATCTGGGTCCAATAACGCACTATCTGAGCATACAGGTTGAGAAGGGGGAAAACGTGAGCTTTCTCCTTAACCAATGACAGAAGATTGAAGAGATGCTGTTGGAATTTGGAATGGCAGAGGCAAAAGGGGTCAAGACTCCCATGACCACAGATCATCTGAAGGGTCAAGATGATGACGTTCCGCTACCAGACAACCAGCAGTATTGAAATGCGATCGGTAAGCTGTTATTTATTGCAACAGATGCGCTACTGAAAGGAACCATGAAGCAAAGCTAAAACTGCCAAGAGGTGCATCCATGGAACTGATTGGGTTTGTGGATGCAGACTGGGTGGGCGATGAATCAGACCATAAGTCTACATCAGGAAGCCTGTTCACATACAATGGTGGAGCCATTAGTTGGGCCAGTAAAAAACCAGGCAGTTGTAGCCATCTCTTCCACAGAGGCGGAATATGTGGCGGCAGCCAGAACATGTCAGGAGGCGATTTGGCTCAGGCAATTACTTACTGACATGGGGCTGGAGATCACTCAAGCCACGGAGCTACATGAGGACAATCAGGGGTGCATAAAGCTGGCACTGAGTGAAAAGCTGAGACCACGGACAAAGCACATTGACATGAAGCATCACCTGGTAAGAGACCTGGTGGAGCAAGAGATGATTGAACTGAGATATTGTCCAACCAAGGAAATGGTGGCGGATGTGCTGACCCAGCCCTTACTGCACCAGCGGCACCTGATGGGCGTAGGACTGATGCAATGACCCATTTGGACTAGTGTAGTGACCTATGGCCCTCGAGAAGGGGTGTTAGCAGAACTTGGGCTACAGGTCACTGAACCTGGAGCTAAAGAGTTAATGTGTACCTGAACAAGGTGAAAGGGGATTGCTGGGATTTTCCTGCCTCCTCCCTCTACTTCCTGTTGTTTTCCTGCCTCATGGGTTGCTGACCACATGAGACAGAACTGAGCCATCCTACCCTAGGATGGAAAGTCGCTTATTCCTAAAGTTTCTTTCCAACCCCCACTGGAGTGTTTCTTTTGTCAACACGCGTAACTACTCACAGGGAGTTGATTCGGACCACAATAATTTCTGCAGTCATGCAAGATTTTTTTATGAACAGTTCACCTCCAGTGCCAACATGGCTTTGCTTATGCTAAGATATGCCTATGGCAGCCATTACACCTCAAAAAGGGTACTGTAGAGCTGGAAAAGGTACAGAAGAGGGGAACCAAAATGATCAAGCAACTCCAACGTGAGGGAAGGTTACAATGTTTAGGGGGGAAAGGAGATATAGGGAGGCATGAGAGTGGTGTGTATGGATGGTGTGGAGAAAGTGGCTCTCTCAGTACCCTGGAACCCTGGACTGGAGTCATTCCATGAAGCTGAATGGTAGGAAATTCAGGACCGAAAAAAGGAAGTCGCGAAGCGCAGAGTTAAGCTAACATGATTCAGTAACACACATTGTAACGATGGCCACCAACTTGAACGGCCTTCCGAAGGGGTGAGACAAATCCATGGGGATAAGGCTAGATCCATGGTTAATGTTCACGACGGCTGTACGGTGCCCCCAGTGAAAGGGGGCAGTTGGGGGCCTTGTGCACAAGCTGCTGGGAAGGGCGCCACTGAGCTCGTGCCTGCCTGGCTTGCGGGCTTCCCACGCGGGTATCGGGGGAAACGAGACCGGAGGACGCCTGAAATGACCCGACGGGACAGACAGGCGGAGCCTCGGGATGCTGAAGAAGCAGACGCGGCTTGTGGCATCGGGGGCTTCCCGGCGGAGTCTCCGACTGGCGGCTGCGAGGCCACCGGGAGCCTGGCCCCGCACGGCGCCGCCTGCGCTCTCCGCCCGCCCCCGCCCCTCGGGCCACGAGCACCGGGCTCCCCGCGCCGCCCCCCGCAGCTGCGGCTCTTGTCCGAAGCACGTCGCCATCGGGCTCGCAGCCTGCGGTTCTACGTGGCTCCCGCGGACGAAGGCCCGAGCAGGTGAGAAGAGCGCCTCGCGGATGGGCGGCTCCGCCTGCGACGCCAAGCTCGGCCAGAGCCCCTCCGCCGGGCGGGGCGGGGCGGGGCGGGGCGGGGCGGCGCTGACCTGTCCGGGAGCTCGGTCTTCCTCTTCGCCATGGCCCCGCTCTGCGGCCCAGACCCAGCGACGGCCCGGCCGGACTCCCGCTGACCAGCTGCTTCCGGTTCCCACGCCCGCACGCAGGGCACGTAGCCTGACGCCGAGCCCCAGCGCTCCCGTGACGCCATCGCCGCGCGCGGGCAAGCGCCCCACCCCCACCCGAGGCCCGGCGCGCTTCCCCGCTTTCCGGCGAGAGGGCGGCGGCGGCTCTTCTCCCCTTTCTTCGGGGAGGGCCCCCCAGATCGGCGCGGGTGGTTCTGGTGGCCCGAGCGCTCCCCCGGCTGCCGGGTCTTCCCTTTCGCCGCCCGCGCCGGGATCCGGACTCCGCGTCTTGTGGGCGGCCGTGACGAGAGGGCCGCGCATGCGTAGACGCGCCTGAGGCCTGTGGAGAGGCTCCGGGGCGGCGTCGCCTCCACTCGCAGCCGCCCTGCCTGTCCTGTCCTATCCTATCCTTCCCTCCCTCCCTCCCGTCGGGGACGAGGCGCTTGCGCGGGCAGCCGACTACGAGGGGAACAAGCAAGAGGCCCCGGGGCTCAAGCGCGCGCTCCCCCCCCCGGCGAGGGCCCCGCCCAGCATTGGCGGGGGGCACTCCGGGCCGTCTGCTCATGCTCAGGGACACTCCCGGTTCCCAGGCCGCCTCTTCTTCAGGGCTCCAATCGCTTTGCTTCGCAGGCCGCCTCGCGCTCCGGAGAAGGTGTGTGTGTGTGCGCGTGCGCGCGACTCCCTTGGGTCCAAGCAGGCAGGCAGGAGCGGGACTGGAATGGGTCTCTGCCCCGAGGCCCGCCAGTCGACGCAAGGGAGGCGCGCAGGCCGCCATGACTCGGCGTAGATGCTTTTCCCGGGTGGCGCCCAGGGTGTGGGGGGGCGGGGGGCATGGCTGGGGTTTGTCCCAAGGGGGCTGTCTGGAGCCTGGAGCTGCTGCTTACGTTTGCATCTCAGCCTCCAGCGTGGCGCGTGTGGTTCTCCGCTCCCCGTTTCAAAGTCACGCACCCACGGGGCTTCAGGAACGAGCAGGGAGTTGAGCCTGGATCCCCCCATCCCACACACACACTCCTGGTCTGACGCCCTAATCCAAGAGTGCGTGTAGACTCCCCCACCCCCCCCTTGTGGGACACCGAATTTGCCACTAGCACTGTGCTCGCGGCGAGAGAAAGGGCTGTGACTTTTAAGGAAACAAGGTGGACGGAGAACGTGCATCTTCTTTGCAAGCAGACTCACGCTCCCCTGAAGTCTCTCACTGGCATAATTAACATCTTCCTTTTACTAACCTCTGGTTCACTAATGATATTTTTTTAAACAACAACACTAAAAGCAATTGGACATGCAAGACAATAAGCACAGAATAATAATTCTAAAACTACTTGGAATTTGTTCGGCATAGCATGCATGCTAAACGCTGTACAAAACATGAGTGATGTGTTCCTCCTACCTGGAGGGCTTATGGCCGTTAAGAATATAAATCTTAGTTTGCTGGATCAGACTAAGGTCTATCTGGCATTTTGTTTTCTTGCAGTGGTCAGGAAACCCACAAGTAGAGCATAATAATCAGTTTGTGCCCAATGTCTGCCACTCAGGAGGTACATTGCAGTTAAACATGGAGACTGATTCTTAGTTTTCATGTCTAATATTGTTATGACCAGGCCTGAGCATATTATGAGCCAGTCATATAAGTAAAATAGTAGCCAGTTATCGAAGCCCTCTGTGTTAGTAGTCAGCTTGACACTGAAAGCCAGAAGTTGACAATGTGTTCCTTGAAGCTGCACTGTGGTTTGTGTTGCCAATCTGTCATTCCATGGATGCCACATTAAAGAGATGGGATGGGATCAAGAGCTAGCAAGAGTCAGGTGAAGGAGAGCAAGGTGGCTGCAGAGCCAGAGAAATCTGTTACTTTGGTAGCTAGCTTGGCTTTTTGATTGTCTGTGGAAAGACCATAAATGTAATGGGGTGAGAGTTGTGATTTGGTTGTAGTACCTGGGCAAGACAGGGAAGGTTGAGCCTTGGCCCTGTGCTGCTGGCAAGTTTATTTATTTATTTATTTATTACATTTTTATACTGCCCAATAGCCGAAGCTCTCTGGGCGGATCAAAAGTTTGCCAGTATGGCTTTTGTGCTGTTGTTTTAACTGATGGCTGAGCATGCATTAGAGAGACAGACAGACAGAGAGAGAATATGCAGCTTACTTGAGGGTTTTTTCTTCCCAAAGAGCAAGAATGTGGGGCTGTAGGAGTAATTTGTGCCAGTGCTAGCAGTGAAAGCGTGTGACCAAGACATGACTTATCGAGGCAACGAACGAGACTTCCAAACCTCAGCACGGAGGATGGGGACATCTCTGCTTTTCCAGCTGTCAGTCCATGAGAGAGAACTAGACCTGGTCTTCCTCGACCACAGCTATGCCAAACCATGGAGTGCCCACCCAGATGCCAGCAATGCCCGTCCCACTCGTCTGCTCTTTGTTACTCCCAAGAGACATCAAGATAACAGCACCATGTGAGTTTACCTCCTCCTCCTTCTATAAGAGAGTCATATTAGACACCTTTGTGCCATTTTTTGGTTGAAAGGCAAGGTACAAATCAAATAAATGAATAAATATGCATGAGCATATAATTGTGCTATTTGGTGTCTTCCTCTGAAACCTACAAGTAGGGCATAATGGCCAGTTTGTTCAGATATTCCTGAGCTTCCGTTTTGTTGCTTAATTTAAAATCTATAGTATTATTTGTAACATGTGTATAGCACTCTACATCTGGACAGATCAGAGGGGTGATCAACAAGAAATAAAATGAACAAAAGGTAAAAAAAGAAAAAAAGATACATGATTATTCTTTACCATCTCTGTTTTTAGTGAGGCAGATATTCCCATTGATGTGGAAACGGTGACATCTACACCTGTGCCACTCTATGACAACCAGAAAGCCCGCACTGTGATGAATGAGTGTGAGCGCCATGTGATCTTTGCCCGCACAGATACTGATACGCCTCCTCCACCTGACGACTGGGAGGAGCATATGAACAGGTAGTAAATGAGGGAAGGGTGGTGGAAAGTCATTTGATGGACTGCTGTTGTAGCCTGTATCTTTTTCTTGCCTTTTGAGCCTGAATATAATTTGAGGCCAGGTAGTGTTAGGTTTTGAATAAAATAGTTTTGAATTCCAAAATACTTTGGTAGTAAATTTGGATTACACGCTAAAGCTGGGGTCTCCAGCGGGCACCATCTGTGAGCACCAATGTGTCCATGGACACCTCTCTTGGAGACTGCCAGGCCCCTTCTTGTTTTATTCTGTTTTTAATGTTGAGAGGCTATAGCATGCTGCAAAATGGTAGTGCTGGTCTTTAGAGTCATCTTCATTTCCAAGGATGTCTCGGCTCCAGGGCTTCGTTTTGAAGTGTGCCCACAGCCACCCAAAGAAAAGCAAAATGGCAATACCTGCGCTGGGGATGTAGGGAGCGTCCTGGGGACTAGAGGGGTGGGGTGAAGAGCGAGGAGGTATTGCCATCTTTGCCTGCCTGTGTGTTTGAGAGGAGGAGAGCTTGTTTAACTGGTTGGCTTACTTTTGATGTGATCTGTGTGTTTTGCCTGAGTGGTGTGTGTTTTGCCTGAGTCTTTTTCTTAGGTTGTGCGCACACGCATTTAGTGATACTCAGAGAACCACAGTTTGCTCTCTGTGAAATTGGTATTTTGTTGTGCTTTCTGAGGGCAAATAAGTGATTTGGAGTTCACACTCTCTCTCTGCCTTGTATGCGGTTCCTCAGCCTAGTTATTTATCTCTGAGATCTCATCAGTTTGCCTTCCATAAAATGGTTGTTGGGCAGAAAACTGTGGGTTCAAAAGAGTGGTTTTGGATATTCTTGGGAAAGTTCTTTTTCTTTTCTCACCGGTTTGCCTTCTAGGAAATGGGTGGTTTTTTTTACCAGCCACACCAACCCCGGCACTCTGTCAACATTCCAGATGTGCCATTGATCCAAAAGGTTGGGAATCCCTGCTCCATAGTATGTGTGGTAATAGTTTGTCAACTTTAGTTATTGATAGAATTGTAAGTAAATGATTTGCACAGAGGTAGCTGTATTAATGTGTTGCAGCAAAAACGACAAAGAATCTTGTAGGACCTCAAAGAGTGGTCCCTGAAAGAATCCATAAATTTGTTAGTCTATATGTTGCCACAAGGCTCTGTTTTTATTTTAAAGAGAGAAACTGTAATTGCCAAGTAACAGAATAAATGATCTGGTAGCATCCAGGAGTCTAGAGTGTTGATGCGCTGCAGTAGAATCTTAGCATTGCTTGTTGAGCTCCAGGGTCTGAAATTGAGCATGACTTTGCTGTGCTACAGAGCATAAAATCTAGTCTCTAATGAGGAGAAACCAAGTTGCTTGGGGATTCAATTCTTTAACAGCACATTTCTGTCCATTCTTTAAAAGATACTGTGGTTTTCAAAGTCCCAGTCAATACTAAAGTTGTGTAATACAAATAAGTTTATAATTATTTCCCAATTTGTATACTGTAAATATTTGTATATTGTAAATAGTTCTTATCACAAATTTAGGACTTCATCATTTCTGTCATATCTTGGCTGTCTTCTGACTTGCTTGCTCACTTTTATTCAACTTATAGTGTTAAATTGTAGGGAGCAAATTCCATTCATTGAGTTTCTGCATTTAACTCAGAGGTGGGCAACCATGAGGTGGGGAGCTGGGTGAGCCCCCACCCAGCCCTCTGTGGGTCAGATGACATCAGGGTGTATGGCTACAGCCCCTCACCATCATTTGGTCCCGAGTGGACACATCAGGAGGATGAGCCTCCTGGTGTTTCCACTGGGGACTAGCTTCTCCATGCACAGATCTTCCCCCATCGGTGAAGGCGTGCAGGCAGTGAAGCCTCTTTGCCTGCCCTGTGCCTTCTACCATTGGGAAGAGGACGCACAGCAGGCAACCGTCTTGGAGCAGGCACATTGGGCGGATGATCTTCCTGGTGCATCTGCTGGGATTTGGCTTTGCTGGGCCCAGGATTCCTCTCATTGGGCGGGGGAGTGGCATGCAGGGGAACCCCCTTGTTATATCCAATGACAGATCAGAAATAAGAAGGGGGTTCTTTTTTTTTTTAATGGATTTTTATTGCTTTTCTACATAATTAAACATACACCATTACAATAAAGAAACAACAACCACAACATACTACATACATGTTGAGTAAGTTGAATACATATATATTGATTAGATATTAGCTATAACATAACATATCGTAACATAATCATAATCGTTCTTAACATATAAGTGCACCCCCCACCTCGGGATCTATTCCTGCTTCCAAAATCTCATACTGTCTTCTGCTGGAGGTTTCCCACTTCCCTTAGAAAACACAAATATTAGGAACTGTTTCCAAATTCCTTCAAACTCGTTTATTTTAGTTATACCAAGAAAGGGGTTCTGCCACGACACAGGCTCTGGACACCAGGCCTGGCTGCGGCTACTCCCTGCTCAAGCCAAGCACCACCGCTTGATACGCCTGAGGCAAGGGATAAAAACCACATTCCTCCAAACTATGTGGAGAAAGGGGTTTAAAATGGAGAAGGATGTCTATATATAAAATAAAACACTGTGAGTTATATGTGCTGAGGTGAATTATTGTCAGAGTGGGTGCTAAATGTGTAAACTTGAGATGATAAATGCCAAACAGACACGTGGGCTTTTTGTGGTAGTTAAAAACCAAACAATCAAAATTTATTTTCAAAAGTTCACAAGCTTTGTTTCAAATAAAACAATTAAAAACCTTTTTGAAACCTTTCATCCAATCCTTTCACCCATTCACATACACACTTTCCTTTCTCTCACACAATCACTCCTGAACGTTATTATCTGTATTGATTAATATATATCAACTACGTGCACACCACACTCCAAAGACACCACTCTCTACACTGACCCTCAGATTTCCCAGAACTTAAGTACCCTACACACAGAGAGCTCTACAGACTCTAAGAGTACCCCAAAAGTCCCCCACAATCCCCTCAGTCCTCCCCTTATATATCACTCCTCCCCCGTCCCAAGATATTCTAACTCTGCCCACTCAGGCCAGCGTTCTAAACTCACCACAGACTTACAAACAGCAGACATACATTTGGGAACTGACTTGTGGGGTATAACGCCACAGGTTCCTCTCCCCACCTCCTCACAAAGCCCCCGGTAGGCGAACAAGTCAAACCCACAATGGGATTGATGCAGTTGAACTCCTTAGGTGTAGAGAAGCCTGATTTTTAGGAAACATAGGAAAATGTTAAGCCTACCAGTGAGCTAGGGGTGGGGGTTTGGGTATACTTGTGTATGCAGAACACCTTTACAGTACTAAGGGTAATACTGCATGTCCTGGAGGAGAAGGCTATCCGTAGCTACTAGCCCTGATGGCTGTATGCTACCTCCAGCATCAGAGGCAGTAAGCCTATGTATACCAATTGCTGGGGGAACATGAGTGGGAGGGGGCTGGTGCACTTGTGTCTGCTTGTAGGTTCCTGGTCGACAGCTGTGTGAACTGAATGCTGGACTAGGTGGGCTGATCCAGCATCACTCTTCTCATAATTCTTATGTTCATGTTCCCCATCAGGACAACTAGTACACAATGGATCTGTTATGTATATATACATGCAGCAAGCTAGGTAAATCATTGTTGGTGGTGTGCAAGCAATTTGCACGATCTGTGTGGAAAATTGTGATATGTGGTCTTTATTCTCAAGATGTCTGATTCACCTCCGCCCCATAACACTGTAGTTATTAGGAACTATTCATATACTGGGACAATCCTAGTTTAGACATAATGAGGAATTATGGTTTCCCACAATATGAACAAGTCCAGCAAACCTGGCACTTATGTACTCCCCACCCCCTTCTACCCCCCTTTTTCATGCACCAAAGGAAGAGATCTGAAGCTCCTGCTTGTAAAGTAACCACATTTCTTCATGATGTCCAAACTTGAGAAACTGTGGCTTGTTTAAACTGTGGTTACAGAACAAGCCAAGATCTGAAACCATGTCAAGAAATACTTTTGTAAGCCGCCATGAGAGCCTTTTTTGGCTGAATGGCGGCATAAAAATCCTTAAATAAAATAAATAAAATAAAATGTATTGACCCTGGCTTGTTCTCACTAAATATAGTTTAAATACTTCAAGAAGAGGAGAGGGGAAGCATGCAAGCCCAAAGCTTGCTGAGGCTCATTCATGTAGCAGGAAAACATGGTTTCCTGTTATATCTGATCTGGGCCATTAGTTAGGAGCCAATAACGCCTGGGTTCCTCCCACTGTACTTCTGTTTACTTGTGGACTGAACTGCTAACTTTATTTTGCCTTTGTAGGTCTGGCTGGACAGTGGCCCAAAATAAACTCTTCAATAAAATCCTCAAAGCCTTGCAGTCTGACAGACTGGCTCGCTTAGCTAATGAAGGGGTAAGAATTTCCTCTCTCTCTCCCGCTCTCCTTTAGCCTGCATTAGCTTTCTGGGCTTCTGGCCAGTCTGATAGATTATGCCAAAGTTTTTTCATTGTGTACGCCCTTTGTACTTCTGTGTTTGGTCCAAGCAAAATTCCATTTCACCACGTGAAGCGGAGAAGTAGGATCTGTAACACCAAGCTTTGGCACTTATTATTATTATTATTATTATTATTATTTATTTATATAGCACCATCAATGTCACACTTTATTTTGCTGACATAATGTGGGGTCTTTCTCCTCTATTTTCCATAAGGCTTGCAATGAGCCGGTGCTCAGAAGGATAGCAGTGGACAAATGCGCTCGGCGGGTCCGTCAGGCTTTGGCGAGCATCAGTTGGGATACCAAGCTGATCCAGTGGCTTCACACAACTCTGGTGGAGACGCTCAGTTTGCCTATGCTGGCGGCTTACCTGGATGCTTTGCAGACTCTTAAGGGAAAGGTGATGAGCCTGTTCCCCCCCCCCTCCCCGCAAGCATCAGTGGATTTTCCTGCCTTTTTCTGGGTCCTCCTTTCCATGGTTCTTCATTAAGGGAAGACACCTCCTTTTTAATGATATAGCAGAGGGTGTCACTTCTTTCCCTGTAGACTAACGTGGTGAGACGCTGTTTCACAGGGCCTTGTGTAAGTATTCACCCCCCACACACACCCCTTTGCCTTGCCCACGTTTTCTTGTGTTACAGCCTGGAATTAAAATGGAGTGAATTGACCTGTTTACCATTTGATTTACACAACGTATTTTTACTGGAGCACAAAAGTCAAGTAAACAAAAAGCAAACTGCCATTTGTTGGTTGCATAAGTGTTCTCACCGCTGAGTCAGTACCTGGTAGAAGCACCTTTGGCAGCTGTGAGTCTTTTGGGGGAAGTCTCACCAGCTTTGCCCACCTGGATCCTGCAGTGTTTGCCCATTCTCCTTGGCAAAATCACTCAAGCTCTGTCACGTTGGATATGGAATGTTTGTGAACCACGGATTCCCAATCATATTGAGGCCTGGACTTTGACTGGGCCATTCGGAGACATCCAGGTTCTTGTTTTTCAACTACTCCAGTGTGACTTTGGCTGTGTGTTTAGGGTCATTGTCCTGCTGGAAGGTGAACCTCCACCGCCATCCCCAGCCCCTTGCAGACCGAGACAGGTTTTCCTCTAGAATTGCCCCGGATCTGGCTCCATCCATCTTGCCCTCAGTCCGGACCAGCTTCCCAGCCCCTGCCGATGAAAAGCATCCCCGCAACATGATGCTGCCACCATCACGCTGCACCACGGGGATGGTGTTCTGTGGGTGACGAGCACTGCTGGCTTTGTGCCGCACATGGCGTTTGGCTCTGAGGCCCCAAAGGTCGGTTTTGGTCTCATGAGACCAGAGAACCTTTTCCCACGTGTTCGCGGTGTCTCCCACATGCCTTTTGGCACAATCCAAACAGGATTTTATATGGGTGTGTCCCATCCCCCCCCCCCCCCCCAGCAATGGCTTTCTTCTCGCCACCCTTCCATAAAGACCAGGTTTGTGGAGCATCCGGATGATGGTTGTCCCGTGGACGGTCTCTCCCATCTCAGCTGTGGCTCTCTCCAGCTCCTTCAGAGTGACCGTGGGCCTCTTGGTTGCTGCTCTGGCTGATGTCCTCCTTTCTGGTCACTGAGTTTTGGTGGACGGCCTTCCCTAGGCAGAGTCGCCGTTGTGTCATGTTCTTTCCATTTTGTAATAATGGGTTTAATGGTGCTCTAGGGAATGATCATAGTTTGGGATATATATATTTTTATAACCCAGCCCTGATTGGTGCTTCTCCAGAACTCTGTCCCAAACCTGTTTTGATAGTTCCTCGGCCTTCATGATGCTGTTTATTTACAAATGCTCTCCAATAAACTCTGGGGTTTATTGGAGACACCAGACAGCTGTATTTTATCTGTGACACTTGAATGGCACACAGGTGGACTCCGGTCAAGTAATTATGGGACTTCTGAAGGCAGTTGGTTGCCCAGAGCTTATTTAGGGGTGTCTCAACACCGGAGGGGAACACTTGTGCAGACAACAAATGGCGGTTAGTTTTTGTTTACTTAAACTTTGTGCCAGAATAATATATATATATATATATATATATATATATATATATATATTGCACTTTCAAAGTGCTGAGCACGTTGTGTAAGTCAAATGGAAAACATGCCAGTTCATTCCATTTTAACTCCAGGATGTAACACAATAAAATGTGGAAAAATCAAAAGGGGGCAAATACAAGGCCCTGTATGCTGCCTTGTGGTTTAGGTTAGGGCTGATTCAACAGACACAGACGCCTCTCCCAAATGCAAGGTGGAAAATGCCTTCCTCTGTCAAGTGCGCATCAGTGGGAATGAGCAGATAATAATCCAGCCCAAAGGCAGCCTTTATTTATTTATTTATTTATAGTTGGCGAAGCATATAAATGACAAATGAATACAACCAGAGGGAGATGTTGGGTCATTAAATGGACTGCAAAGGCAGCACTGTGCAACGCAAACGTACGTGTTACGGACGTGTTCCATCGTGTATTTGTCACTGGGTTTCAGATTCCCAGCTTGATCGATCGGATGCTGTTGTCTTCTACTGCAAAGACAGGAGCAGCAGGTGCTGAGGCCCTGTCCCTCTTGCTGAAGAGGCCGTGGGATCCAGCTGTAGGTGTCCTTTCACATAATAAACCAGTAAGTTCATTGTGAGGGGTTTTGTGGTGGTTGTTTTTTGGAAAAGGAGAGTGTTTGGGTTTTATCTGCATGTATGGTTTATGCCTTTGCTTTAAAACAAAAAACACCCTGGTTCACACACAACGTATTGTCCATATACTTTTAATTTTTTAATTTATTTTTGAAGAGCAAGTTGCCTGGTTCTCCCCTCATCCTGCTGGCATCTTCTGGACCCTCCAATTCAATGTTCCCCACTTCTCGCCGGCATCGCTTCTGGCAATCACAGCTCTCTTGCTTGGGAAAGGTTTGTGTCATTTTACTGCCCTGTCCTCTCTTAGGGGGTGTGCAGGTAGCATTTCTCCTCAATCCCTTTGCACGCTTTGCTTCTTCTCGAAGCAGAATCACAGGATCAGAACCCTCTGTAGAATTGTGTTCTCTTCTTGGATTTGGTTTGATTGAAATCAAGTGTAGAATAACCATTTGCAAGAGAAGGTCTTTGGGCACATGGCGGTCGAGTCCTCGGGCGCTCTGGACCGGTGGATGGGTCGCATCTTCATCTACGAGGAGGGTTTGCAATAAGACTGGAGGCGTTTGGGGAAGGTGGCAGGGAACTAAACCTGAAGCCACAAAAAAGCCTGCAGTGGATCAGATGATAGATGTGAGACTGTATAGACTGTGGAGTCCCGTCCCCCCTTTTTGTGTTTGTCCTCACAGATGAAATTCTCAAATGTAACTTATCAGTATAAGTTGGACCATGGTGGAATAACTGTTGTTTAATCTGCTTGTCTTTTCCATTTGTCTCTCAGGTGATTCCAGTTGCTACCCATGTAATGAACAATGGCAGTGGAGTTGGAGTGTTGCAATGCCTGGAACACATGATTGGTGCCGTGAGAGGCAAAGTCCTCGAGGTAGGAACAAGAGCACTTGCTGGAATAGCCTGTCTGAGGGCTGTTGAACGTTCTTCTGGCCTTTAGGCCCAAATCCGTTCATCTTGGTTGGGTTTACGTGGCTTATGCGCGTCCTGGACTTGGAAAAGGCTGGCTGCTAATCCCTTCTTTCTCTCCCAGATCCACAGCCATTTCTCCCACAAGCCAATAATCCTGATTGGCTGGAACACAGGAGCGTTGGTGGCCTGTCATGTATGTAATTCTCTGTCTTGCCCTTACCTTCATATTGCTGTGACTGTTTTCATAAGCTACAGCCATGTCGTAGGTGCAGTATAGAATACAGAAGGCAAAAGCCTTCCCTTGTGTAGGACATAGGAACTATCCTGCTACACCAGGGGTGGCCAACATTTTTGCCCCTGTGGATTTTATGTGGTGCGTGGCCACATGCCAGCAAGGATGACACTAGACACATGTGCACACACACAGAGGCTTCTCTACCTCCCCAACTGCCTGTCCCTTACACACAGGCAAAGACTCACTCTCCCCCTCGGTCCCCCCCCTCACACCCGTACACACACAGAACACTCCCCACAGATTTCCCCTTACCTCCCTCTGGTGCAGTTCTTCATCAGGGTCTTTAATCTCCCTTCCCTGGATAGGGAATGCTTTCCTCTCTCTGTTAGGAGAGGCAAGGTGGCTGCTCTAGCCTGCCCCACTCGGGTTTATCTCTCAAAAATAGCATTATTGAGGGGGAAAACCACAGAGTGTGGAGGGCTAGAGTGACTTTTGCCACAGCTGCCAGCAGTTTTCCATGGTTTCTCTCCCAAAATATCTTGAGAGAGAAACTATGGAGTACAGTGGGCTAGAGTAGCAAAAAACACACTTGTAGAAACCATAATCTATGGTTTCCACAATAATATGATTTTTGGGAGAGAAACCAGGGTGGGCTAGAGCAACAAAACATATCCCCATGGGAATTGATTGAATAGAGGACAATTCCAATTGTTCAGATGTTGATGGGACATTGAGAGAGCAATAAATACGGTACAACCGGAAAAAATATTATGCCTGTGCCTCATGGAGGACAGCCGTGAAGTTCAAGTGCCTGTTTTCATGACCATCATTTGTGACCCAGTTACTGGAGCAGGAAATCCTGATACTTAAAGGCATTCCTCAGTGCATCACTCACGGTACCTGTTCTGTATCTTGGTACCAGTGGACACTTGCATCAAAGTGGAAGAGTCTGTGTTTGCTTTCTGGTATACTTGAATAGCAAATATAACCTGTAATTGATTGTCCGCAAAAGACTACTTTACTCTTGGGCATGGATCTGATACACTGCCCTAGAGCTATGCAGCCTTGCAGTGGTTGTAGAAATAAGACCCTTTTGTTACTTTGTCTAGGTTTCGGTGATGGAAGGTGTCACTGCAGTTGTGTGTCTTGGATTTCCTCTCTTGACAGTGGACGGGCCCAGAGGGGTAAGAATGAAATGAGAGTAAACCAAACCAAATGAGAGATGGTGATCTAATCATCTGGTTTTTCAGCGGTGGGTGGAGAATGGCATTCTGTTGGTCACATTCTTCCGTGGGTCGCACTATTTTGTGTGTTTATCATCTGCATATAATAAAATTACCAATCGTTGCCTTTAAAATATATGCAAGTGTGAAGATGGCTCTTACCTTCCCTACCTCCACAGCACAGGAAGTGCACCCTCCTTTGTTCTAAAACTCCTAAAAGAATGGTCACAGCCTGATGTGTTGTTTTGGTGGGCAGGATATTGATGACCCACTTTTGGACATGAAGACTCCAGTTCTCTTTGTGATTGGTCAGAACTCTCTGCAGTGCAACAGCGAAGCAATGGAAGATTTTCGAGAGAAGCTTCGAGCTGAAAACAGCCTAGTGGTGGTTGGAGGAGCCGACGATAACCTCAGGTATAATATTGCTCATGACGGAGCGATTGCGAGGGTCAAGGGGCTTCATTTTGAAATGAATGTGCACATACACATCGGTGCAATACTGTGTGTTGGTCCTCTAGATCATCAATTTCCAGGAAGCTCAGTTTAAGCTTTGAAACACACGAACACACGCAGGAAGCTGCCTGGGTCTCTCTAGACCAGTTCTCTCCATTCTCGATGTTCTCTATCTGACACGCTTTATGTGGAGATGCCAGAGTTTGAACCCCAAACCTATGTGCAAAACATCAACCCATTGTTGGTTGCCGTAACAGTTCTGGAGAATAAATTAGATAGGACACACAAAACTGGGCACGCATAACGCAGAAGTTGGTTTGAACGATGGAATTTGAAGTTTGGACGAGACGGTGTCATGCAAAGCTAGTCTCCTGTCAGTCACCACTGTTCTTGGTGTTTGATTCCTGTGAAAAATTAGTGGCTTTTCTAGTCAGTTAATGAGATGTCTTGATTTCATGCACACCCAAAGCAGATTCATTCATCCAAATTTGAGAAAAATATACATAATATCAGGTTAGCCTTCAGGGGTTCATCTGTTACTATCCGCTTTCAGAGGGAGAATTGTCCCATAAGGCAGGAAGGGACGGGGGTGAGGAGAAGGAGGCAAAAGAACGAGTGTGTCTTGACAGCCTTGTCCCTTTTTCATAGGATAAGCAAAGCCAAAAAGAAGTCGGATGGCCTGACCCAGAGTATGGTGGACAGGTGCATACAGGTAAATACTTCTCCCCTTCCCCCATACGCAAATACATCCTCCCCCCCCCCCAAATGATTGGAGCTCGTTCTCGTTCTGCTCTGTAAATGTTGGTGAAGCGATCATTGTGCCGTGCCTAGTTTGTCCTGATGCACTTGTTGTTGGAAATTATTAGTTCAGGATGTTCAGAGTGTTAGTTCTGAAACTCATTAACTTGTCTGGGCCGCACAGGCTTGAACTAATATTTGTAGCAGTAGTAGCAGCGGCTCAGCTATAACAGCTAAACACAATGAGACAAAGGATTTCTTGGTATGGTTAAAAGTAATCCTTTACTGACAGAGATAAATAATTTAGCAATGGCATACATATACAAATATACTCACAGACGTTCAAATTACACAGCATACATCGAGTTGGGGTTACATGAGAGAAGGGAAGGTACCTTACAAAGCACAGCTACTTTTATAATAAATCCTGTACATCTGATGCAATCACTAATTGACCAATTAACGCAAATACAGTCCCAGGCAATAATTCAATTATACAATTAGTGTCCAGCTGCACCGTTGACCTTTAAGTGTTCTGCTGAATCCTCACTTCTTCCAGGTCCCCGGGTAACAGTAAAAATAGTGGGAAATACAAAACAGGATCCATTCCAAGACTTGTAGCCACAGTTCTGCCTCTGAAGTCCTGCCCAGTCAGCCGATGTGCCTTGATGGTCAGACTGCTGAGGGTCTCAAGCTCTTGTCATTGTGAGAGGACATTACCTGAGCCTCTCCAAGAACAGTCTCCCTCTTAAGAAACAAAAGCAGTTGAGGTGACAGTTGCATTCTCCAACCTGGGGGAGAAGTCGCAGCTGTTCCCTAGGAGAAAGCCATGATGCCTTGGGCTAGATCAGTCCACGGAGGGAGGACTGTGTGATTGAGCTGAATATCTAGCCGTTCTAATACGCTTTGGTGCAACGGCCGGGTTGGTGGTTACTGTGCATAGTCTTCTCTGGGTCAGTTTTTAACAGAACTCCTTTCTGCTGCTGTGGATCTTAGTAACTGTCCTCTCATGCAAAGGAAAGCAAATTTCTAGATTCCCCTCCTGCCTTGGGTTGAGCCAGAAGGTTTCTGATCCATCTGTTTGAATTGCAGAGATCAGCACACACTCCTTCCTGGTATCGCACTCTGTAGCATTTAGTTTACCTTGTTTTCCTTTGCCATAAAAAATAGGGGAATGTTAAGTGTCAGGGGGGAAGACTTGGAGAAGCACCAGCAATGCTGGCTTTTTTTTAATGTTGAAAAATAGTCTGAACTTGGCTGCTTTTAGGCAACAGCAGGTGATGCGTTGTTGAAGTTAGTTAAAAGTTTAACTCTGTATTGTTGCCTCTGCAGGATGAGATAGCGGACTTCCTGACTGGTGTGCTCACCCGAGCAGACAGCCACTCTGGCTCTGATCCTCGGGATCTAGATGCTGAGAAGAAGAAGAAAACAACGACCCGGGACTTGGCCAGGAAGGATCTGTCTTTTGACATGCCAGAAAGAAGCAGCCGGCCTGCATCCCCTGCAGCCAAGGTCCCAGCTTCACCGTCCGGGTCGGAGGTGAGGACAGTCTTGGGTGGGAAGAGTGTGTTTGCAAGGGTGTGGATAATAGGAAATGTGTCCCGTCCCCCCCCACCCCACCCCAAAGCACAGGGTACAAGGTGGGTGGATGGGAGGTGCCGGCACCTTCACACGCTGGCCTTCGCTTTCATCAGGTGTTGCTCACGCAATTGTCAAGGCTCCCTCCCTTGCAACTGTAAGCCAGAAGCAGGATGTGGATGATGATGATGATGATGATGATTTATTTATATAGCCCCATCAATGTACATGGTGCTGTGCAGAGTAAAACAGTAAATAGCGAGACCCTGCCGCATAGGCTTACACTCTAATAAAATCCTAGTAGAACAATAAGGAGGGGAAGAGAATGCACCAAACAGGCAGTATAAAAGTCAGAGCAAAATCAAGTTTTAAAAGCTTTAGGAAAAAGAAAAGTTTTTAGCTGAGCTTTAAAAGCTGCGGTTGAACTTGTAGTTCTCAAATGTTCTGGAAGAGCGTTCCAGGCGTAAGGGGCAGCAGAAGAAAATGGACGAAGCCGAGCAAGGGAAGGAGAGACCCTTGCCGGATGAAATAGAAGGGCTCTTCTTTTTCAGCATTCACTTCTGGGCTTTATAGGAACATATGCTCAGGATGCTCAATTCTCCCCTTAATGCAACACGGTACTCGTGTGGTGCGAGCACTGACTTGTGGAATGCCGTCAGCCCTATGTATAGAGTCCAGTGAATGGTTGGGAAATTGAAGTGCTCCCTGCACATACTTCAGGGCATCACAGAAAACAGCATAGCTGATGTTTTACTTTCTCATTGAAATGACAGAACCTTTGGACAGGCCATCGGGTGGTAGGGAGAACGCCTTTGCCACAGCTTTGCCATCGGCCCCTTTGGCAGAGGGTTTGGCGGGTGTGGAACAGGGGCCCCGTGAGCATTGTCTGCCATCTCTTTGGCTTCCACGTCCACGACCCGCACCCTTAAGAGTGAGTAAGCATCTTCTCTGGGGTGCACACTTCATGGCAGGGGGGCTTTCGTTCTCTTGGGCAGGATCTCTCCAGCGTTTCCAGCAGCCCCACCTCGAGTCCCAAGGCTAAAATGGCCACGGTGTCCTCTGTTCAGAAGTCCAGTCAGGTTGGTGCTTCCCAGCTGCTGAAGAGGCCTGTGCAGCGACCCGAAGCGGCCCTGACCCACAAGCAGGCCCAAGGTAACCGGCCCGGTTTGTCTGTCTGGATGATGTCGGCGAGGCTCCCGGCGCCCAAGGCCCGCTGCCGTTGGGAATGCCGCCGTCCCCAAGCTCTCTTTGAGCACAGCCGCTGCCGGAAGGGGGCGCCTCCGCCCCAGGGAGATCCCTGTCCGTCTTCATTTCTAGCCGAGCGCGGAGGCGGCCCAAGCACCCTGGCATTGAAATCAAGGCCCCCGCGGGCTGCGGAGCTCGGCTTCTTCGCAGCTGTTGCTTTCCTCCTGGCTTCTTCCGCTGGTGGTTGTGTCTTTCATAGGCTTTGAACATAGATACATGTGCAGATACGTGAGCTGCCCCCTCCAGTTGATGGGATGTGGCTTCTCAGAAAACGTGAGGTGGGCTTGTATGTTGAAAGGCTTCCTGGAATTGCAGAAGGCTGGCCGCCGCTTGGGACAGAAAAATGCAGCAGGTGCCTTTTCTCCTATTTGAACATGCTGTGCTTTATGGATTAGTCCGTGAAATGAATACAGCATGTGAACAACATGTCTGATGAATTTTCACCAGCTGATGGTTGGCAGTGATTTTCATCAAACATGAAATGCGGCTCTTTTGGAGCCTCCTCAGAGGCACAGAGCAGATTTTGCGGGGGAGAAGAGCCTGTTTTCTTTAGTCGTGGCAGCCACTGCAGCGGAACAAGCCTGCCGGCTCCCTGCTGCACCACACGCCCTCTCCTCTTCCTGCATCTTGGGAGTAGGGACCCTTTCTGTTGTGCTTCTAATCCTGCCTCTCTGGCCCAGGTAATGTGCTGCTACTGCTGTGACAGTCATCTTTGGCAGCACATGGGTTGCAGGAGGAACCCTGCCGCAGCACGGCCATCGCCATCGCCTCTGTGCCTACTAGGGAGGGGCAGGCTGTGAAGGGGAGCGGGCAGGCAGCCCACCAGGGCCAGCGCAGGAGAGCACGTTCGGGGCCATGGCCGAAACTGAGCAAGAAGGTGGAGGGCCAGAGCTCAGCGCAGAGAGCCACACACAGGAGGTCCCGTGTTCAAGCCCCGGCATGTCCACTTGGGTAGCAGGGCTGGGAAAGTCCTCTGGCTGAGGACTTTGGGGAGCTGCTGCCATTTGGAGCAGGCAAAATATCTTGTGCTAGATGGACCGGGGGTCTGACTTGGCATAAGGCAACTTCCCACATTCTCAGCTGGGCTGCTCCACATTGCCTTGGTGGTAGCTTGACCTGCAACTGTCCTTTGCTGGCGTAAGACTGTGCACTGGAGCTGGGCACTGCCGGTACAGGTTGGCTGAGCTACTGATTTTTGTCATAGCGCCACCATATTCTCCATTTGGCATCAGTTCACGTGCTGTGTTGCGTGAGATCATGGGGGACAAACTTTTTGAAGTGTTGGCCTGCTAACTTTAGTCCTGCCCACCCTGACTTTGGGGGCCTAAGGATGGGAACTCATTGAGTGCTGGAGGCCATCTTGGCCATTAGGAGGAAATTCGCATACAAGGACATCAGTACGCCTTTTTAAAAAAGCAGCTTGTGTGCTAAGCTCCAAATTCAGCTGCTTTCTTTCATTGTTCTAGAAAGCTCCTAGAATGCAGTTCCTAGCAGGAGTGTGACGTAAGCACAGCACAGAATGCCGGGAGGGGGTACACGGGGTCGGGCTTTTGTTAGGAGTCAGACTCCCAAGGTAGCCGTTTGCATGATGTGGTTTTTAGCCAACGCCAGCAGGCTTTATCCTACATGCCCCAGTTCTAGGGTGGATAGAAGAAGCGGTGCTGGGTTGATCCCAAATAATTACAGCCAGTATTAGCTTTTCGCTGACTCCGATGTTACGTGTGTTCGTTCCAAGAATTTTGCATTTAAGCCGCCCTCTGTAAGCAGCCCTGCTTAGGGCTCGAAGATGTCGTCACAACCTTCCGTGCCTGTCAGAAAGCAAGGGCTGAGAGGCCTGCGTGTGGTTTCCCTAGCAGAAGTCGCTGCCCCTTGCATATGGCGGCGTGGTGTCTCTAGCCAGGGCAAAGAGGTGGGGGCGGGCTCAGAGCCCCAGCAGGCAGCCCTGTGCCCTGCCATCAGGCCGGTGGGCAGCGCCTCTTGGGTCTGCTTGCCAGCCAGCTACAGCGCTTCTCTTATCCTGGTGGGTAGGAGGGAGCCCCCTTCAAACGTGAGCTGTGGTACTGTAATTCTCTCTGATTCATTTCAGCTCAGTTTGCTGCCTTTCTGAAACAAAACATGCTGGTGAGGAAATCTCTTCCTCCTGGCACCTCTTCATGCCTCTTTGGTGAGTATCTCCTCACTTCCTGCCTCTGCCGCCTCTCCCCCTCCATCACCTCTCCCCTTCCCTCTCCCTCCTTGCAGTGCTGCGGTGGTGATTGAGAGAAGTCTCCTCTGCTTCTTGCCCTTGCCTCGCCTTAGCAGGAGCTGGAGCAAAGCAGCGAAGCAGGGGCACGCTTAGAGTAGCAGCCACCGCCTCTCCCCTCCCCAGAGCTTACATGGCAGGTAAAGGAGCCTTCGTGTGTTTCTCCGCATGGGTCCCTTTGTACAAAAACCAACACCCATGAGTATCAGGGGAGAAGCTCTCGCAGTGGGCCTGGCTCTTCCCGCCTGAACCCAGCTGCGCTCGCCCTGCAGTTGCAACCTGCTTGCAAAGGGCAGCGCTTGTGCAGCTCCAGGTGCTGCAGCGTGAGCAGTTGTCATCCGTTCCTCTGGTGACAGCAAAGCTGGCAAAGCGAAAGCCGGACGGATCTGACCCATTGTGGGGCACAGATCTCCCGGGATCCACAGTCCTGTGCAAGACCCATTGCAAGGAAGAGGAGTGTCGCAAGTCTGTGGTCGTTCGTGTCCAGTTGTGACACATATTTGTAAGTGGGGGCAGGGGCCCCAAGTCACTCCCTGGTTGATATGGGCTGAAGTTTGGAGGGGCGAAACTTCCTGCCCCCTTACCCAGGCTTGATCTGGTGGTTTTGGACATAAACCACCCCTACAATTCTGTGTTAGCATGAATTGGATTCTGCGGTGGATTCCAGTGATGGGGAGGTGCAGTTGCCCCCGTCTTAGGGCAGGACGTGGGACTCCGGCTGCCTCAAGTGTGTGCGACACCGTTAAGTACAAGCAGCGCTAACTAAATTCAAAGAAACTTCAAGAATTAGGGTAGTATGTGAAAGCGTACTTACTAACACATTAGCTATGGAAATAAAGTTAGCTGTGTTGCCAAGTATCTCACTGATTTATTTTATTTATTATTGCATTTGAATCCTGCCTTTTTACCTGTTGCAAGGAACCCAAGGTGGTTCACATGTTTGTTCTCTCTCCATTTTATCCTCACAACAACCTTGTGAGGTAGGCGAGGCTGAGAGTCAATGACTATGAGCTTCATGGCCAAGTAAGGTACGAGAACCTGGATCACCCAAGTGCCAGTCCAACACTCTATTATTATTATTAATATTAATATTAATATTATATTTGTATCCCGCCTTTTGCCCAATACTGGGCCTCAGGGCGGTCTTACAAAGTTTAAAACATACGTTTTAAAACCTAGGAAAAGAAATGTAAAAAAAAAAGGTTAAAAATACACAACAAATTTATAAGTCATTAACATAGATGGAGGACCAAATCACTCTCCAAAGGCCTGCTGGAACAAACAAGTTTTAGCCTGCTTCCGAAAGCCCATCAAGGAGGGCTAACCACTAGGCCAGACGGGCGCGGATGACATTTTTAAATGGGCTGCTTGACATCAAAGAAGATGTCTGTGTGATTCACTCAGTGTGTTTTGACTCTGTTTTCTTCAGCAGCCTGAAGACACAGAAACATTTTCAGTTGTTGCTTTCTCTAGTCTTTGTGAGCCAATCTCAGGAGCCTGCTTCTTTCCCGGTCTTGACAAAAAACTTGATCCCATAACGACGTCTTCATTCTCCACAGGGAAGCAGCTAAAAGATGGTTTGAAAAGGTTGCGGAGCCTCAAGGATGCCCCCAACTGGGGACCTGCTCAGTATTTGCATTCTGCTCCGTTAAACTCGGTGGCTGCAAACTGCCAATGAGTGGAGTCACGCGTGAATACTTGGGTTGCTTTGAGCTACAGTAACTCCCAGCAGCTTTGACAAATGAGATTCTTCTCACTCTCGGCACTGCTTAATGCTTTAGCGCTAGCTTAGAAGTTTGTGGTTTCTTTGGCTGCTGGGAGTGGGGAGGCAAAAGGATACCCAGCTGTGAAATGGGACAGCAGGAAAGTCCTTGCGGCTGTTTAGTTCAACAAAGATCAATTGGGTATGAATACGTTTCAAACTAGTCCTTATCCCAAGTGATGCGAGAGCAGAGCTAGGACCAAGCTTCAGAAAGATACTGTTTGTTCTGTAAAGTGGCCAGCGGGCACAGCTGGCTCCCTGGTGAAGGTGGCTACTTGGCGTGACGCTAGTTTATGAGCTGTTGCCCCATTTACAACAAACAAATGAGCTTACCGCCTGCTGTTCGTGGAAAAAATTAGGTTTGGCTCTCAGTTAATATTTCATTGCAGAACCATCCCTCATTCAATGCTGTGGCTTCTCCAAGCGTTTTGTATTAGCCATGTAATATAGAACCATCCTAGTCAACTTGCCGTAGTCGTTCATGGGCCAACTTCTCTCCTTCCATTTGAACTCAGAATAACAAAGGGGTCAGTGTCCAGGTTCCATTGTGGCTTCTCCCCCTGCCTTCATGTGTGCTGTGTGCCCATTGTTTACATAATTACCCACGCTGCAGTGCAAGTTGGTGTCTCGTCCAGGCCTAGTGTGTGGCTTGACAGGGTGGCTTCATACCCACCCTACAACCCACGACTTGCAAGCCACCTTGTGCACCAGGTTCAGATGACACACCAAATTGTACTACAGTGCAGGTAATTATGCAAATGATGGGCGCGGGGGAGGAGGAGGAGAAGCTGTGACGGGTTCCTTTTCCCCTGTAGTCGTCTGAACACCCGCTGTGTGTCCTGCGTCAGCTCATTTGGGATGTTCACATGTGTTTTCCCATTGTTGAGAGGCATGCTTAAGTTTCCGGTCCTGGGCTTTGTCTGAAATCCAGGGAAAATTAAGTCCTTCCCTCATTTTCCCATCCCTTTGTATGTTAGGGTGCATTTCTGAATATTCTAATTTCTCACCAAAAGATGGGTCTTCAGTCATGCTTTTTAAGTAGATGTACACCGCTTTTACACTTTTCTGGACCACAAAATTACTTCGCCCTTTTTGCTTTAGTTTAAAGCGAAGAAGGAACCCTATTGCCCCCCTGAATTAATATGTATTTTGTTAGAAACAAAATAGCACTCTGTAGAAGCTATGGAGCGCTAAAAGGGTTAAGTTTAGCTTGCGCTACAGAAGGGTTTGCCCCTGAATTTTGGTGGCAACTGGGTGGTTTTTAAACAGTGCAGCCCATGCAGTGGTGTGGGTGTGTGTGTGTGTCAAGTTTACTGTTCAGTCTGACATGGGGAGGAGCTCTGACTTTTGTTCAGGGTGTGGTTTTAGGAACTTGGAGCACATCACTTCTTTATCTCTCAGCCTGAAAATGCAGTAAAAACGAAAGAGAATACCTAGCTAGCATTTGCTATGCTTTGAAGATTAAGAAGGTGATGAGCATTAGAAAGAAACTAACTGCACAGCCCAGCCCTGGCCATAAGTCCTGATGAAATCCTAGGGCTTAATTAAAAGTAAAAATCATCAGGATTGTGCGGAATGTCTCAGCGATTTCAGCGTGAGTTAGTTCTAAGTGCATACACTTAGGATTGCACCCGCACTGTGGAATCTGGTAAGCCACTTTTTGCACAGGGTAGCATGGAGGAAGGTGCAGAGGTCCAGATGGGCACATGTCCAGGTTTGTGCTGGTGCTTCCAGTGCCCTCCATTTCAGGTCGGCTCTCTTTTGTTATCTGGTTCCAGTCTCTTCGGAGCAGCAGCAGCCAGAGGCAGGGGAGAAAGAAGACCTGCGAATGCAGTTGAAGAGGCCCCAGGCCCCCAGCCCAACTCACTGCAGCAAGTCTTCCAAGCGAGCCAAAATCAAGGTGACCATTGTCTCCCACGGGGAAGCAGCTGGCACAGGGAATGGAACAGCTCTGGAAGTACCATCAGAAAGTGAGTTCTAGGAAGTGGAGCTAGCTGGTAAATACCGAGAGGGAGGCAGGAGACCTGAGGAGGAAGTGGCGAGTATAAGGGTCACCGGTTATGTATCGTGTTTCGACAGGATGAGCCGCGGGTGGGGCTGATGGATTAAGGGCTTGTTCTGATGGCTGGGCAGGGTAAAGCAAGTGCCTGAAACCCCCCTAGTATCTGGCATGCAGAGTTTTGGCAGTTGCCTTGGTTCCAGAGAGTAATGAGATATTACGCTTTGTGAGCAAGTCCTAATTGCAGTTTAAGTCTGCAGAGTGTTTACTATATTTTTTAGAAGCAGACATATTTTAGAGCCTGAGCCCATGTTCATTAAATTTCAGTTACATTACAGAGAGGCACTCTGTATTCCTTGCGAGGACTGGATGGCCAATGGCATCACAGAACAGAGTCCCATTTGAGGCTTCATTGTACGGCATCGAGAGTGAGGGAAAGGAGCAAAATGGGGGGGGGGGCAGGAAGGTTCTCAATTAACATTACAAGATATTTCATGAACTACGTCTTAGTCTCATAAAGAGTCAGAATAGTAGAGTTGGAAGGGACCTGTAAAGCCATCGAGTCCAACCCCCTGCTCAATGCAGGAATCCACCCTAAAGCATCCCTGACAGATGGTTGTCCAGCTGCCTCTTGAAGGCCTCTAGTGTGGGAGAGCCCACAACCTCCCTAGGGAACTGATTCCACCGTCGCACTGCTCTAACAGTCAGGAAGTTTTCCTGATGTCCAGCTGGAATCTGGCTTCCTGTAACTTGAGCCCGTTATTCCGTGTCCTGCACTCTGGGAGGATCGAGAAGAGATCCTGGCCCTCCTCGGTGTGACATGCTTTCAAGTATTTGCAGAGTGCTATCATATCTCCCCTCAGTCTTCTCTTCTCCAGGCTAAACATGCCCATAGCCTGGAGAAGAGTGTTAAGCAGTGACATTTTGCTGCTAATTTTTTATTTTATGTGCCACTATTCCCCTGATCCAGTTGATGAGAGGCAGAAAATAGCTGTATGGGACCCATCTGGGCATGTTGACTTTCAAAGATCTGGTCTTCGTTCTGGTCAATTTTTAATGATATTTTTCCTTGTTACGTCCGTGGGCTTTGACTTCCATGTTAGCTGCCCTAAAGCAAAGAAGTTGGAGACTTTGCCCGAAAAAAAGAAGAAGCTTCTTTCTGGGACCTCACCCTCCTGAGAAGGATGCGCATTCCATGGGATTCTGTTGCTGGCTTGTGTTTGGTTTTACAGATGTTTCAGCACAACTCATTTTCAGATGTCGTCATAACTTTGAGACAATCTTGTGGCCTGAAATACAAAGTTAATTACACATGGGCCTCTTGCAAGCCAAGTGACGCAAACTAGAATTTTTATTGGTGTCCTTTTAAAGGTCACTTGACACATTTGTTGATGCCTATCTGTTGTGATTCTAAGCCCCCCTGCCGGTACGAGAGAAGAAAGATGTCTTCTGTGTAATCCACAAAGCTTTATTCAACAAACAAACATCTCTTCTCACCTGAAGGGTGTCCAAATGCTAGGAGCTTTGCTCTAACAAAGCTAAGCAGTTGCCTTCAACTCAAGCAGGGCTGTTCCCAGGATTCCGACAGACACTTTTCATCAGGGAGGGTTTTCCATTCTACCCTAAGAGACTGCCCCCCACCTCCTCTCAACTCCACCTTCTTGGCTCTGCAGTGGAACCCGGGATCTGTCAACTCCAATTTCCCTTCCCCTTAGACAGAGGCTGAGTTCCTAGGAGTGGGGGTGGGATGGTCTCTGGACCATCTGCGTTCTCACAGATAAGATGCTGTGAAGATTCATCCTTTACTGCTGAAGAGTCTTGGAGAATCTCCTACCCACTTCCTGTGTTGGCCGGTCAATTTCTGGTCCTTGTTTTTCTTTGGATTCTGAGTCTGATGGACCCCTGCAACCCCTTCCCCACACTAGGGAAAACAGGCCTGATCCTGACAGGTGTGCTAGTCAGGAAGTTGGGATTGGCCACAGCTCTCTGAATTAAGCATACGCAGTGGTTTGCCACCACATGATGTGTTAAGCAGCGCTCAGGTACAAGGAAGGGGCTAAGCATGGGGGTGGTGCTTGCTGGGTAAAGAAAGGCTGCAGATGAGAGCATAGTGTGGCAGCACCACATTGCAAGAAGTTGACTCCTGGGAGAGTTGTCCAGTGATTCATGTTAGTACTTTGGATAACTGTGAACTAGGTGAGTGAAGAGCAGCAACATGTAAAGCGCTGTAGATGCTGAACCAGCTGGGACTCTGGAATGGAAGCCGGAGGAGGCTGTTGATGCCAGTCTTCTACAAACAATCCTCCAAGTAGCACAGGACTGAATGGATCTGTTTGAGCACGTTGGGACATGGAGTTTTCCAAAGCTGCACTTCTGTAAATCTTTCCTTGGTTAATTAAACCATAGGGTTTTTTTACTGTCCAAATTAACTAAGATGGGTTCCTTTTAATTTCTTTAATTATCCAAACTTTATTTCTCTTCACAGAAAATAATGAAATAAGAAGTAATCTTGAACCACACAAGAATTCCCTCTTACCATATGTGGACAGGAGGAATATGCAAGATACATTTTCATTTGTATCCAAAACACTGCAATAAACACATAATTTTAACTTGTTTTGGTTCCTGTGTATTTTATAAATGCTTTAGGGGAGTACTGACAAAATCAGATTCATTAAGTCAAGTCATGCTATAAATTATTGGCTGGAGAAAATCGGTAGGTAGGAAGGGGCAGAGAGGTAGAATGGAACGAACAGAGATAGAAGTAATATAAATGAAATAAGCACTTCAGGAGTGTGTGACAACCTGAAGGCCTGGATTCCCAGTGCTTTGGGAGCAGTGGCTGAATCTGTCCCATTTGTTAAATTTCTGTATTTTCTGTACTTGCTGAGTCTCACGATGTCATGGTATGTTTTGCATCTTTCACAGCATTGCCATCTTATAAAATGCTGGAGGTTGGTACCTGACCGTTTTACCGTTCCTTCAGATACGCTGCTGCTATAGAGAGGCTTACTTAAGCGTGTCAGAGGAGAACCTCCATGGAGTCCCCTTATGGCTTTTTTCATTTTGCAGTAGCTGCAGCGAAGCCTCTTGCTGTGACCTTGGGACAGACTGTGGCAGCAGGAGCGAAGGAGGCAACAGGATTGTTCACCACCCCAAAGTGAGTATTTGCCAAGCAAGGCGCTGTGAGTTGGTGCCCCAATGTTAAATCCCAGCTCCCTAAGAACTTCAGTGATTGAAGGACAAACAGAAACTTCTGGTCCATTCAGTCAGGGGTGAGCAACTTGTAGCCCAAACATCGGGGGGGGGGGGCTTCCTGCCCCTTCCTGATTTAGGGCTAGTTCATACAAGCAGATGTGAATGAGCCACTAGACATCTCAAAGAGAACTGTCATGTTGCCTCTCTAATCTCAGATCACCAATGTTTTTCCAGTAGGAATCAGTTCCCACCTCCCACTCTGAGAAAGAATTTATTTATGGAATTTGCTGCCACAAGATGTAGCATAGCAATGGTCATTAACCTGAGGATGGATCTATCAGTGGTCATTAGTCATGAAGATCAATGCGCACACAAACTCCGCCACCCTCCAGATCCAAAAGCTGCCTGCCTCTGAGGACCAGTAGCTAGGGAACAACATGAGAAGAGGAGAGGAGAGGAGAGGAGGGCCTTCATTCAGTCCCTGCTTGTTGGCTTCCCAGAAGCATCTGGCTGGCTGCTGTGGGAAACAGAATATTATGTTCTTAAGCGATATGCATGCATGTGTGAACTGCTCTAGTGCTGCACAGAAGGAGCAATGAAATCCGGGCTGCGGAGGGCAAGTGCACTCCAGAGAGGGTGACTCTAAAGCTGGACAGCCCTCTGTCAGGGTTCCTGCATTGAACAGGGGGTTTGATGCGATGGCCTTGTAGGCCCCTTCCACCTCTCCTATCCTATGATTCTAAGCCAGTGACTCCAAGGGCTGCACTGCAGGCAAGGGAGACAAACCATGTGTTTCAAAGGAAAGCAAAAATGCTTTGTGTGTCTGAAGAAGGAAGTCGGTGTGTGACCCTGCCTAGCTACCTGGGGCTGGGGCTTTGCTAACACATGGCATCTCCTAATTTTCCTAGGCTGAGTGCTGTAGCAGAGAGCCCTTCTGCCAGCCCTGCTCCCTCAGCCGCTCTGCCCAGCAGCACAGCCCCGAGTGCTTTCCATGCCCTGCAGAACAGACTGGCAGCCAGTAGCACCCACTGCGTTCAGGCTCAGCCCGCCAGCACACTCCAAGGTAACAGCTGACTGTGTGTCCTTCTGCCAGGTAAGTATGGAGAGCCGTTGATGTCAGCTAGCGCTGCCTTTGGCCTGGATCTGAGGATCCCTTTAGGAGCTGAGCACTCCGCGATGGAGGTGGATTGACAAGAGGTCACATTTGAGATACTTGTTATTACATTTGTACCCTACAAACCTTCATCACACAGTGCCCCCAGGGTGGCTAGCAGTGGAAGATAAAGAGCAAGAGGCAGTGTGGTGTAGTGGTCAGAGTGTGGGACTGGGACTAAGGAGAGCCAGGTTCTAGTCCCCACTCGGCCATGAAGCTCACTGGGTGACTTTGGGACAGCCACAAACTCTCAGCCCGACCTACCTCACAGGGTTGTTGTGAGGATAAAATGAAGAGGAGGAAGGCCATGTAAGCCACCTTGGGTTCCTTACAAGAGAGCAAAAGGCGGGATATGAATGTAATAAACAAATTAAACAAAATAAAAACCATGCAAGTCATCAATTAAAATTCATAACAAAGAGAGCAGCAGATAAGAAACAGTCAGCAAGAGAATAAATGTGAGCTAATACCAGATTCACAGTGGTTTAAGAAGCCTGGGAGAAAGTTCTGGGCTTTGCACTGAAAAGGGAACCGTGTGGAAGCCAGGGGAGCCCTCTTGGCAAGTGGACTCCAGAGGCAGTGCGCCATGGCAGCGCTCCCTTTCACAGAGAGCCGAGGTGGCTTCGGACTCCAGAGATGGCTGGCCAGGCATGTGGCTGCCCGGGATTGCCAATCCAAAGCAGCTCTTGAATTGCCTCTCGGGCTCATTGGCTCCGGCAGCAGCTGCTGCGTTTGTTTCCTGAAGAAGGACCGAAGCCCGATCCCCTCCGCTTCTCTTCGGTTTCTCTGTAGGGGCAGCGTCAGCCAGCAGCCTCCTGCAAGGCTTGAGCTTCAGTCTGCAGGACATCGGCCCAAAGCCAGCAGCCCTCCCAGCCAGCGGGGCTCCTGCAGGACCCTTGGTGCAGGTAGGCAATGTGTGGGCGGGGGGGCAGGGTGCAATATGGTGGGGGCCCCTGAGGGAGCTTGGCCTGCAGTAGGAGGGAAAGAGAGCTTTAATGAAGTATGGGGCCGTGGGTTGGCAGCCAACCTTTATTTGGTGCGGGGGTGGAGAGCTTCACCCTACCCGGTGCCTGTTTACCCTACCCTGTGCCTGTTTGCATTCTCTTTCCCTCCTTATTGTTTGCTACAACTTTATTAGATTGTAAGCCTATGCGGCAGGGTCTTGCTATTTACTGTTTTACTCTGTACAGCACCATGTACATTGATGGTGCTATATAAATAATAATAATAATAATAATAATAATAATAATAATAATAATAAGCCACACCCTGCGTCCTTGTACTCGGCGGCCTGCTCCCCCTTGCGTCTTCCTCAAATTGGGATCAGCTACAAGAAATGAACAGTCAAGAAGAAAAGGGCTGGAAAGGCACGTTTAGATGTTGGCCGTGCCAATTTGGCCAACTGGAAAGCTGTCTGTGAAGTCAAGGAATGTTAAAACTGGGACTGTATCCACGCCAGGGATGGACACTCATGTGAGCTTTTTTCTCCTCGTTCCGTGGAATGACTTTGGCTCAATTCAGACAACACATTTCTCAACGGTGGTGGTTTTAGAACTCCACAGTGGAGTTATTACACCACCGTTAAGAAATGTCTGGCGGGAAAAGTCTACCCCACGGTGGAGGTTTTTTTGGGAAAGCACTCCACACAATATCCACACTGTGCAGAGGAGAGTTCCTGCACAACCATTGTGAGGCGGGCTCCGTGGCATTTTCTGTTGAGTTGACTTTTCCCACTGGCTACAGAGTTCCCTGGCAAGGAGCGAATGCCACTCTAGGAGAGCTGCAGTGGCTGATGGATTTTACTAAACTCCATGGTAGCCCACAGTCACACAATGGTGGAGTTAGAACTTGTGTGGGGAGCGTCCCCTAGAAACCTGAGTGGAGTTTTCACACTGCGTTGACTAACGTGTTGCCTGAACTAAGCTTTTATCTGTATTTTCTGCCCGGTGTCCACGCAGAGCACTGTTGCACTCTGGTTGTTCCGTTGGAAGAGGCACACCTTTGCTTAGACCCTCAGATATCAACCGGGTGTTGGAAAATGGGTCTGTCTTTGTGCCCAGTGATGGGTGTTCTTGCCTTCTCATTGCAACTTGTTCCTTTTTCACACCATGCAGACCTCAGCCCTGAAGACCTCAGCCCCACTCCAGAACCTGACCACTATCACCACCAGTGCAGGCACCATTGTCCGTACAATCCCCGTTGCCACATCCTTATCCTCTCTTGGAGCCTCAGCTGGTGCAAAGCCCACCACTATTCACCAGCTCCTCACCAACGGGGGGCTGGCAAAACTGGCAAGCAGCCTTCCTGGCTTGGCTCACATCTCCGGCCAGGGGGCAGGTAAGAGTCCAGGGAAGAGTTCTTCTCTCCCAGGGAAACTGTTCTATCTCTTCTCCTTGGACAGGCCCAGTGGGGGGGGTGGGGGGGTGCTAAGGTCATTGTGCCAGTCTTAATGAGAGAATGAGGCCATTTGAGATGAACCCCACCTCCACCCCAAGACGCATACATGTGAATGGAATGGGGTGTTTCTCCACTTTGAAGCTTGCATCGGTGGGACCCAGAATCCAGCAATAAACGCATGATGTAAATGAAGTCAGCTGCAAAAATGTGTGGTTGAGCAAATGTTCCAGCCGTTAGCTGATGAGACCGGCACCTGCTCTCATGCCTCCAGGGCACAAAAGCCTGGATGAAGAGAGAGTGTGATGGAAAACCGGACTTGGACTGTGGAGACCCGGTTCACATTTCCACTGAGCTGGGAAGCCCACGGGTGGCCTTCGGCCCGTCCCCGTCTCTCCGCCTGTCCGGCCTTGTGGGTTTGTTCGGAGAAGGTGGCCTAAGCCTGTTCCTACCGCCTTGAGCTCCTTGAAGTTAGGGTGGAATAAGCGAGCCTGCTCAGAGCTGGAGCTGTGTGCCCTTCAGCAGCCTTTTCTCTCCTCTCTGCCAGGCTTCAAAGCCCCAACTACCATCACGGTGACCCTGCGGGGACAGGCCAGCCGAGTCACCACCCTCAGCCAGGCAGCCATGGGAGCCGCCCAGCCCCAGCTGGAAGAGCCGCAGCAGCAGCAGCAGCTGCTGCTCACCCAACCTCAGCCACCCCAGGTAATTCTGGCTGCTGGAGCTTTCCTTTGACAGGTGCAAGGAATTGCCACAATTGGCTTCAAGCCTTGAAATGGGTCCTCTGTCTTCTACTCGCCTGTACCAAAGGAGAATGGGGGATGTCCCACCAAGCCTTTGGCTGCCATGTGGGCTCAGCAGCCGGCTCTAAGGTAGGCTTTTGTGTGCCATAGAATCCACCTAGATGCTTTTGCCTCTTCTGCCAACCGCCCAGAGAGCTCTGGCTATGGAGGCGGTATAGAAGTGTAATAAATAAACAATAAATAAGGCCTGCTCTTGGAGAGGGTATGCCTTTCCGTATAGGAGCAGATAAGAATTCCAGATAGACCCATGGCTTTGTCACGAATTCAAAGCCTGCCTTTGCTTGAACCCCCAAAACTGACAGGTCTGGTGGTCATCAGCATCATAGTAAAGATTTGCTGAGTTCGCTTCGACAGGTGCCAGCGCATCTTCAGGCCTCCCATTATTAGGAATAGGGGAGTTGAATCCGCAGCACAATGAAGACGCGCGCAATCCTCGCCCTCTCAAGAGGGGGGCTCCGGAGAGCCAGTGGGAGAGTAGCCCTTGCCGGGCTCCCCAGGCTTAAAAATGTAACCTGAAACAGGGAGTGTGGGGCATGTTTATTTGTCTGCATTTGTGGTGAGAGCCATGGCACTTCTAAGATAATGCAAGCAGTGGTCTTTGGGGGCGTTCCATTGTCTGGGTGACATTTCTTGGTTGCTCATGGTCAGAAAGGCCATCTCAGTGCCCTCCATTGCTGTTCTTGTGGGTGTTGAATGTTTCAGGTCCCAGACAGTTCAGCTGGAAACTTGACCAGCCCAGCTTCCAACTCCACTCCTCCCAGCAAGCTGTTACCCCAGGTGGAACTCAGGAAAGCCCAGCCTGGCGCAGAGATGCCTCCTGCTGACCCTGCATCTCAGCCAGCCTCAGCAGTAGCACCGTCTGTAGGTGAGAATTAGTGGCAGCCCAGCAAGGCCTGGGGGGAATGGGGGGAACTGCGTCATGGGGGGTGGGGGGTGTTGCTTTTGGGGGTTGTAACCATTCACCATGCCACAACTGCCTTGTGAGGCAGGCCAGGTGTGCCTACTTCTGTCTGACTGGTAACCGGTTGCCACCACCCCTTTTTTTCTCTCTAGGGAGTGGGCAACATGTATCCCTCCAGATGTTTGGCCTACAACTCCCATTACCTCTAGGTAGCATAGCTAATGGTGAGGGGTGATGGCAGTTGTAGCTCAAAACATCTGGAGGGCCACAGATCCCCTGCCCCTGGACCAGAGCTATGAGCTGGTTCTCTGCTTGGGTGGTGCTGGCGAGTGGGAGACTTTGGGCAGATGGAACAGAGGGACTAAGCCCTTGGGGAGAAGCCCCTCTCTGGAGAGCCAGCATCTGGCACACAGAGCTCAGGTCCAAACAGGAGAAAGCATGTTTATAAAAGGAGTATAATAAAAGGCAAAAAAGAGAAAGCACAGTAGGCACTTGAAAATGAACGAATGGTTAAAAAGCTTGGTACCCCATTGAACACCCAAGCAGGAGTCGCCCGGGGGTTGCAGCACACGGCATCTTTAGGTGGTCCCAAGAAGGGGGTGACTTGATTGACAAAGGAATAAAGAGCCATGTCCCATTTTTATTACGCTTGACTAGTGTGTGCAGGGCTGGCTGCCTCTCTCATGTTTCACTGATCGGAACAGTACACAAGCAGGAAGAAACCTTTGGGTCTAGAAAGACTTCGATAAAACCCTCTTACGAGCTTTTGGGCTAGAAAAATGTTAAATTAAAAACTTGATTCATCCAAAGGCTTCCAGTGTTGTGGGACCTCGAAGCTCCAGTAAGGAAGTGGGCTGTGGATGCCAGCATTCAGGCCAAGGGTTCTTGTGGCTTTGAAGAAGTGGTTAGTGAAGGACCACGCTCCGTGTCGCATTCATGATTTAACTGCTGTCCTTGAACCAGTGGGTTCTATCATTTTACTCAGACACTGGGTTTGCACGACCCAATAAGCCATGGTGGTTTATTTTGCAAAACAAATGCAGTGGTTTATCATGTTGTTTGTGTGTGGTTTTCCCTTAACGCGGGCTTATTCAGCCAAAATAAGCCCCTCTGATAAGCAACGGTATGTAGTGAGGTTTACGCCAGCTGCGCCCCTTCCTAGAGTCGGAAGACCTAAAGTCGGTCATGCACGCGCTGGTAACTTTGAGGCTCGACTTCTGCAATGCGCTCTACATAGGGCGACCTTTGTACCTAGTCCAGAAACTTCAACTAGTTCAAAATACGGCAGCCAGGTTGGTCACTGGTACACCTAGGGGGGACCATATTACACAACAACTCACTTCACTGGCTGCCAGTTAGTTTCCAGGCGAAGTATAAAATGTTAGTTATTACCTTTAAAGCCCTACATGGTTTGGGTCCAGGCTACCTGCGAGATCACCTTCTCCCATACAATCCGCCCTGCACACTCAGGCCCTCTGGAAAAATTTACTTCAGTCAGTGAAAACTAAACTGAGAGCCAGTGTGATCTAGTGGCTAAAGTGTTGGACTGAGAGTCGGGAGATCTGGGTTCTAGTCCCCACTTAGCCATGGAAACCCACTGGGTGACTTTGGGCCAGTCACAGACTCTCAGCCCAGCCTACCTCACAGGGTTGTTGTTGGGAGGATAACATGGAGAGGAGGAGGATTATGTATGCTGCCTTGGGTTCCTTGGAGGAAAAAAGACATAATATAAATGCAGCAACAACAACCATTACCCAGAGGACCTTCTCTTCTGCTGCTCCCAGACTGTGGAATGGCCTGCTTAACAGTCTTTCTGTTAGCAAGTATATACCAAAATACCTTAGCAAGTATTTTGACCGTTTATTTATTTAATTTATATACTGCCCAATGACGGAAGTGCTTTCACACTTACCTCCTGATCCATTGCAATGAGATGGGGGGTGGGGGTGGATGGGAGTGGATTTGCCTTGGAAGTCTCTTGATGCCATTTCAGTGAAGCCCTGGGCTTGGTTCTAGATAGACGAACTGAGATATCTCTCTTGTCTTCTTTCCTCTGTAGTAACTTCCACAAGCCCCATGAAGACCCTCTATGTGATGTCAGATGCCAAACTGTCTGCACTCACAAAATCTGTCATGGCAGAGGCTACTTCTGTCCCCCTCAAGCCCCCAGTTATCCAGGCCGCTGCTTGCTCGACCTCTTCCTCCGCCCCTATCGGAGCTGTGACCTTTGCCACCTCCACACCACCTGTCAATGCATCTTGCAGCCTGGCGCATTCCAAAATGGGACCTGTTTTGCAGACGACGTCCAAGACAGTGATTCTGACTTCTACGCTTACAGCCATGAAGGGTGACCGAGCCCTAGGACAAAGGGGGGAGAAGGTTAATTTGACCAAAGGCCATGTCCTTGGGGGCATGGAAACCCTAGGCAGGGTGCCTTCCGTTATGGATGACAGCAGTACCATCCTCCACACCAGGGAGAGTCTCACGAACAGGCACTTGCTTCCACAGGGCCTGTTGCCTGCTGCAGCTGGCACGCTTATTGCATTGGGCAGTAGTAGCTTGGGCAATTCTCCCATGGCAGCCACGGCCGGGCCGGGCCTCAGTCAGAAACCATAGCAGCCCCACATGCAGGGTCACCATTTAAATGTTTTTTGCATCTGCTATGGAAGATAAATCTTAGGTTTGAGGGCAGGGGTATTGCTGACTTATTCCTGTCCTTCATGGGTGAGGACACCTCACCTGTTTTGTTCCTTTTGTCACTTTTAATAAACATATCTTTTTGTGTACATATTTCTTTTAATTATTGCTGTAAGGGGGGTGTAAAGCAGTCGTGCTAGAAAGGTAGGCTGTTCTGTCATCTGGGCAGCCAAGGGTTAAAGAAATTGCTATAGCCTCTTAAGAATTTTATTGCTTGAAGGGAGGATGCCAAAGAGGCATCTTGTGGCCTTGGCTGCAGAGGAGTTCTTGTCTGGCCGAGTTTGCCAGAAAAGAGGGGTGAAAAAATCTACCTCCTCATCTTTGGGAAAGGGGAGGGGGAGAATTGGCTGACGGATGGTTCAGAGGGTATCCGTTGGGGAGGCCCCTCCAGTTTTTAGAGGTGTTCGTTGCTGGCAGGGATTGCAAGGCCCTACTTTGGAGTAAATAGAGCAGCTGGATTTTATTGTTTTAGGTTTCTGTGTTGTTCTCGCTTATAAGTTGTTTTTTGCTTATTCTTTAACCCCCTAACCTTACTTGTAAATAAAAACCGTTTACCCCTCTAACCAACTGTGCTGCTTAGCTTCTTGCTGCTGGATCATTGCCACCATGCCCAGTATGCCTGGTGGTTGGGTGAAGAGGCATTAAGTTCACACCCATCTGCCCTTTGGTTACCCTTCCAGGGGTGGGGGGGATGTAATTTTTCACAAGCATTCATTGTAGCATAGTAGTTGCTTCTATTTGGGTTTCTTATAGCATCTTTTACTGGAAAAGTTTTCACAAGCAGTCAGAGGATGGAAAGAAGTGCTACCCTAATAGGAATCTGCTCCAGGTACTTATTTCATTGAGGGTAATAAGTCCAAGATGTCTAGTTTGTGTTAGTGCAGTTATAGATATTGGCGTATTCCTAGAATCTAGATCTGGGCCGAACAACTTGTACCCTTCCAGATGTTTTTGCCTTCAGTTTCTGCTAGCATAGCCAGCTATGAGACGATGGGGGTTGGAGGGCTACAAGTTGCCCAACCATGATCAAAGTCAACATGACCAAAGGCCGTGCTGCTGTCCAAACAGAATGGCTTATTCAGAGGTTGTGGCCTCCTGGGATGCCTAAAAGCAGTGCTATGCCTTGTAGTTAATTCTCCCAAGTTCATACTACATCTCACTCAGTAGGTTTACTAATTTGATTCCTTTTTCTTACTGCACTGGGTTTCGGCAAAAATACAGAAGTATGTGAAAACAAGACATCCGTTTGAGGATCAGTGGCTCACAGAGCTATCAAACAGGCTGCTCAGAGCCTCCATTGCCAAGGCATCCATCATTTCCTCTCCAGAAATCCTGCTCAACATATGCTGAACTTTCACCGGAGATGGGGACTGCACCCATTTAAGATGAACTCTTTGCATTTGCTAGTCTCTGTGGCTGTTTTTACTCACAACTGTGGAAAACAAAAGAACCGGCAGCAAAAGGCTAAGGGTGGAGCCCATCCGAACTTCAACATAAGGTTGGAACTTGCTGAGCACATAATAGCAGCGCTGGGATTTCCACTGCTGTGTCCCTCTCTTCTCAAGCTAGCAGCGAGCAGAACGTGAGCTTGTACAAATAGGCTTGGCAACTTGGATCATATAAAGTATAATTTATTATTCATCCAGCGTAAGATGCATTCCTTGGTAAAACACAAACCACTTTGAAACTACACAATGTCATTCTGAACAAACAAACCAACGTTGGCATATTCAAAGCATACAGATCCTACTTGCAACTTTTCCTCCAACCCAAAAGCAATCTAAGCCTTCAAATGAATCAATGTTTCTGGAATGCAGTAGAGAATTCCTAATTGAGCTGCAAGTCCAAATACGTTTAACTGAAACATAAGTCAGAACATTTGTCACAGCATGTTACTTGATTAACACAATATCATGAATACTTTTCCACACAAGCCAATATTTAAACTAGATGTTCTTAAACATGTGATCAAATCTTCTAAACCAAACTGGCATATGCAAATACTTCAATGAGCAAAATTTACTATGGCTGTAAGAGACACTTGCAAACTCCCTGGAGCAACCTTTCCCAATCTGGTACCCTCCAGATGTTTTGGACTTCAGCTCCCAGTATTTCTCATTGTTGGCCATGTTGGCTGGGGCTGATGGAAGCTGGAACTCCAAAACTTTTGGAGGTCATCAGGCTGGGGAAGGCTACCTTAGAGAGCACAAAGGACAATCACTCGAACAGGTTTTCCTTTTCACTTCAATGTTCAGTGTATTGGGGGCACATGCCTGCTCCATTAGGAATTATGGGTTCAGTGCAAATGCATTCATATATCTGAAGACAGCTCCCATTTAGAAGTTTTTCTTTTCTAAAAATGAGATTCAGCCTTTTTTTTCCTAGTAGGAGTTGACTACTGACACATGGTGATTTCACAGGGAAATGCAAGACACACTGCATTATGGTACAAGGGCTTATTCCTTAGTGAAGAGGCTTACAGAACTATTTGTTTGCTGTGTATATTATCTAGCTGCACATGGACTCTGTACTTGTCAACAGCTCCCAACACGATCTCTGGGAATAAGCCGTAACTCTGAACCATGTTTCAAGAAAATGTTTCCTAATAGAGGAAAAAAGAAAATTATCTAAGTACATGTATAAATGGGATAAATGGGATGGGATAGTCCCCCAGATCAAAACAGTTAAACCTGTTTTGATCTGAGGGACTAAAGCAGAAAACACACATAGAAAAACCATACTCTATATACGGCACTACACACAGCTTTGTACATCTCAAGACTAAGCAGACATGACAGAATGAAACAAAAGAACCAGTGAACAGCAGCAACCGATGGTACAGTAGTTAAATGATCGGGGGAGCAAGTGAGGACTTAAGAAACCTTACTCCTCCTCCTCAGCTACTGCACCACTGGTACAGAAAGGATTGAGGCCCCCATGGAACACCTGGCTTGGAAAGTTGACTGTCTCTCCATGCATGTATTTTTGCTGGCTCAGATGTGGGCTGTGCGATGATCCCAAAGGCCACTGCATTGGGAATCCAGAGAAGACTTTACTTACCAGCTGTCTGTGCAGGGTTTATTCCTATTCCATCTGAGGCAGGGAAACGGGGGGGGAAAAAAGGTAATTTACAAACAAATTAATAAACCCCTCCTCTAAAAATGAACGGTAAGCTGCTTTTATGTCACAGAAGCCTAGCAAACACTGGTAAGTATGAACTTCCCAGGCAAAATTCACTGAAATGTTTCCATGCAATAACCCACCCACCCCCAAAAATATAGGATCTGCACTGGAGCACAGTAACAGTCCTACCCATCAGTGGCAAGAAGGCACAGATAAAAGTTTCTCGATCGTGCTCCCTGCTGCAAAAGCTATCACAGCTTTCATTCTTGTAGCAAATAACAAGCAGACAAACTTTGCTATTGAACCCCAACAATGTTATATCAAGTTCCAGAACACTTTTATTTTTAAACTCCCTTTTGCATTCTAGGGAGGATATTAAAATGCCAAAATTATTCTTAGTGTAGAAGCTTTTTGGGCAAACTACTTGGGCTCCGTTCAGATGCTAGCGGTGAAGAGAGAACTGAGGAAGAGCCAGTGCTCTTCAATAGCAAGCCCAATCCCACCACCACAGGAACTACTGCCCTTCACTTGCTTAAAGCCAGCAATCCCCCCTGTCTCCCTCTAGACCAGCCTTTCTCAACCTGGGGCGCTCCAGATGTGTTGGACTGCATCTCCCAGAATGCCCCAGCCAGCTGGGGCATTCTGGGAGTTGTAGTCCAACACATCTGGAGCGCCCCAGGTTGAGAAAGGCTGCTCTAGACAGTCAGCATGGAGATGTCATAAGAAGAGCCCTGAGGCTGGATCAGACCAAGGGTCCATGTAGTCCAGCACTCTGTTCACATAGTGGCCAACCAGCTGTCAACCAAGGGCCAACAAAGCAGGAGGACATGGTGCAACAGCACCCTCCCACCCATGTTCCCCAGCCACTGGTGCACACAGGCTTACTGCCTGTGATACTGGAGACAGCACAAAGCCATCAGGAATAGTAGCCATTGAGAGCCTTTTCTTCCAGGAATTTATTCAACCCTCTTTTAAAGCTATCCAGTTAGTGTCCATCACTACATGGGAGTGAATTCCATAGCTTAACTATGTGCTGTGTGAAGAAGTACTTCCTTTTATTTGTCCTGAATCTCCCACCAATCTGCTTCATGGGATGGCCCCTGGTTCTAGTATTGTGGAAGAGGGAGAAAAATATCTTCCTGTCCACTTTCTCCACACCAAGCATAATTTTGTACACTTCTATCATATCTCCCCTTAGCCTCCTTTTTTCAAAGCTAAACAATCCTAGCTATTGTAACCTTCCCTCATAGGAGAGATGGTCCAGTCCCTTGATCATTTCAGTTGCCTTTTTCTGTCAAAGGTTGTAATGTCAGCCAAGCTATACAACCAGCTTTACTCCACCCAAAGTGTAGAAATTGGCTTTAGATCCCAAGAATTCTTCAGCCAAGCCAGGTAATTGGAAAAACAACCTTTGCAAGAGGCTGGCAGACCACCTTTCATCCTTGCTTGCCTTTGGGGCCATGTTCCTTTTTTCCCTGCAGCAGCATTGGCAGTGAGAATGTTCCAGACTGGAAGAAAGACTCCATTCTGGGTCCCTCAGATCCCTGCAGGGGAAGGGAAGGGGAGGCAATGCCGTGACCAGCCACCGACCATCTCTTACTAGCTTGCTGCTGCATTCAAAGGAGCCAAAAACGCCAAGGTTGCTTTTCTACTGCTGCTGCTGCTACTATAAGGCATCTGGAAATTTAGAGGAGCTTCTGTCAGCCCATCATGCTGACCTCTGACATGAGGCCGGTCTCAAAAGTTATTACGTTACAGCACAAAAAGACTTACCGTTTGTTATAATAGCACTAGTTCCTGCAGGGACTTTGAACTAAATAAAACAGAAGTATGGCACATTAAAAACAGAACTTCACCTAGGCACCCCTCTCTAGGCTGCACTTTATGCAAAAAGACTTCTCAATGCAATGCTATTCTGCTTCAGCAACACCACAAAGTTACACTACCACATTATTTTATGGCTTCTATTATTCTCTCCCCTTTCCTTTTGTGTCATGTCTTTTAGATTGTAAGCCTGTGGGCAGGGACTGTCAAGAAATACTTTTGTAAGCCGCCGTGAGAGCCTTTTTTGGCTGAATGGCGGCATAAAAATACTTAAATAAATAAAATTAAAAAAAAATAAAAAACTATAAAGCAGCAGATATGTGGGGTTCAATTGCAGCGCTGGGAGGCAGCCAGAATCATAAAATAGCAGAGTTGGAAGGGGCCTACAAGGCCATGGAGTCCAACCCCCTGCTCAATGCAGGAATCCACCCTAAAGCACCCCTGACAGATGCTTGTCCAGCCGCCTCTTGAACGCCTCTAGTGTGGGAGAGCCCACCACCTCCCTAGGTAACTGATTCCACCGTCGCACTGCTCTGACAGTCAGGAAGTTTTTCCTGATGTCCAGCTGGAATCTGGCTTCCTGTAACTTGCGTCCATTATTCCGTGTCCTGCACTCTGGGAGGATCGAGAAGAGATCCCACTTACTTCTTCTGCAGCGAACTTCAAGACAGCAGTGAACGGGGTGCATTCTGGCACGCTCAATCTACGGGAGATCACAAATAAGGCATCCGGGTTAGGCGAGGACGCCCGTGCCCCAATCACTGAGCGAGGAGAACCGCGGCTGCGCGCCTGGGCTCCAGGGAAGCGCCGGGCACCGCCACCCACCCGGAAACGCGCACGCGTAGGCCCGGGGCGCCCCCTGGCGGTTCCGGCTGGGCCGGATATGACGACAGGCCCCTACCGCCCACCCGAGCGCGACGTGTCGAAGTGGCCGGCGCATGCGCGCCTCCGTTCCTCGACAGAGAGAGACTCACACTTTGTACGGCAGGCGCGGGTCTGAAGTGAGCGTGACCTTGAAGGTGACCTTGGACCTGCGAGGAGAAAGGGGGAGAAAGCGGCGTCAGCGCCGGGCGGGCAAAGCGGGGCCCGAAAGAGCCGAGGCAGCGGCCGCCAGCCAACTCACATCGTCCCGTCTCAGGCGGCTCCTGACGCTCCCACTTCCGGAGCGTACGCGTGTGCGTCACCTCCGGATGCGGGTTATCTCCCCGCAGAACTATAAAATGAGAGAAACGCGCCTGTGCCTGAATGGGCGACTTCCGAGCTCCCATTGAAGAAGTGAGAGCTGCCCGTACAAAGAATGAGAGAAGCCGAGATGCCAGCCGACTTTTAATGAGTGGCTGCTTTATTTATTATTGTTGTTGTTGTTGTTGTTGTTGTTGTTATACATTTTTATAGCACCCCCCCTCGCCGTTTCTGGCATCGAGGCGCTTAACCATAAAACAATTTCCATTAAAAACCCTCAGCCCACATTAAAATGTAAACCACCCTGACTTTCAGATTAGACTGTTATACTGCTGTGTTTTAAAACAGTTTGATACTGGGGGATTTGTTTGATGTGCTGTATTTTAACGTTGTTTTGATGTTTCACTTTTTCCGGGGGGTGGGGGAGTATTTTTAAAGGCAGGATGGAAGTATTAGAAAGAAAATATACCTCCGTGGTAGATGCTGTGCTGTCAAGGGCTCACAGCAGCTCCGCAATGCCGCCCACTGCTAATATTGCAGGGGGTGGGGATCTACACTACTGATTTAAAGCGCTTTATAACAGTTTTGACAACTGTTGGGGCCCAGGACACACTGCACAGACAGGTTTCAAAACATTTTCAAAGCGCTTTGAAAGCAGTAGTGTAGATCCCACCCAAGGCAAAGGCCGGCTGAGCCCGGCGGGGCCTCTCAGCTTCCACCCCCTTCCTGCCCCGTACAAAGTACCCCTCACCTGGCAGCAAAGGTCCATCCCCTAAAACACATCCATGGCTCCGTTTGTGTGCAGAAGCCTCACACTCTGCTGACTTACGGGCAGAGGCATTGCATTTTAAAATGTAAGGCTTTTATTTTTAAAACTCGCATGGAATACTACCCCCTATCATGGCTGCTACATTTTCTTTGTGGGGTGGGGGGTGACAGATAGTTGCTGGAAAGTGGCAGCTACAGTACAGACTTGGATTTCTCCATTGGTTTCTATGGGCCTCACTTCCCATTAAAAAAAACCAATTGAAACTGGACATTTAAAATATATGAACCTATTATATGTTTCTTCCTCTGTAATTCCACGTACTCTTAATTTCTAGAGTTTCAAAGCCTTCCCAACTTCTTTGTTGCTTTCAGTGCTGTGGGAGTGAGGTCTCCTTGGGACAGAAGTGAGAGCTGCCCACAGGAAATCACTGAGACATGCAGGGTTTCAGTGTCATGAGTAGGCAGCAGCTGGCCCTGCTGGGAGAGGTCCTGCGAAAGAGGAACCACAGGGGCGGGCATGGAGGCCATGGAGCCCGAGTTCACCCCCACCCCTGCTCCAAGATGCGGGGATCCTATTTAAGGCCACCCTGGGAGATGGCCGTCCAATCTCTGCTCAAAGACCTCCAGCTGGGGAGAGACCGAGACTGAGACCACCACCCAGGGCCGGTGCTACCATAGAGGCCACTCAGGCGGCTGTCTAGAGTGCCAAGCTGCGCCGGGCACAGCGCAGCACTCACTTGCGTTGGCTGTGAGCCAGCCCGGCCTGAGGATTCAGCTGGGCCTGGGCAGGTGAGATGGCGCGCCCGCCCAGCCGAAGCGAAGCCAGGGACGCTGGGGTGGGGGTGGGGTGACTCCATGTTCGGACTTCCGGAATGCGCCCAGAAGAGAGAAAAAGAGAGAGAATGTATGGGTGAATGGGGTGCATCATGGGGTCTTTGAGTGAATGCATGTGTTCATGTGTGTGTTTGTTTGGAGTGAGTGATGCTGAGTGTGTGTGAGCGAGTTGGGGAGGGGGATGATTTGGAGGTGACATTCCTATTGAATAATGCATTTTAGACCCATAGACGTTCCTTTCCAATTTGTTTGCTATAATTGGCATCACGTATTTCTTGCACTTTAAAATAAATTTAGCAGTTTCAAGTTTTGTGCTTCTTATTTTTTCCAGGAAGCATCTGTTCTTAAAAATCAAAGCTGGCATTTTTGGGGCTGGGTGGGGGGGTGAAAGTAGCTCACTTTGCCTAAGGCGCAAAATAGTCTGGCACCGGCCCTGCCACCACCACCACCACCGCCACCAACCCAGGCAGACGGCTCCCTTGCCGGACTGCTCCGGCCATTAGGAAGCTTTTCCTGATGTTCATCCGAAATCGGCTAGCTGCAGTCTTGAGTGACAGAGCCGTCCGGCCTTTCCCCCCTCAGTCTTCCCGAAGGCTGAGCGGGCCCACTTCCCACCCTCTTTCCTGGTGCCCTGATCCTCTTCCACCGGCGCAGGCAGGCAGCCTCCCCTTCGCCGGCGCCGCTGCCCAGGGGCGGGCGAGGGGCGTCCGGGCCCCCGACCCCCGGCGCTTCGCCCGTCGCGGAAGCGGAAGCGGGGCGGCCGGAAGCTGCCGGAGCCTGGGCTTGGGTTGGGGGGCCATGAGCAAGCGCAAGGCGCCTCAGGAGAACCCCAACGGGGGCATCACCGACTTCCTGACCGGTGGGTACCGGAGCGGGAGGCGGCGGCGGGGGGGAGCCGGGGGCGGGGTGGGGGGCGCCGGGCGCCCGCCCGCCGCTTTCTGGGGGGCCTGCCAGGGGCTGGCCGCGGTCTTCCCCACCAGATCGGCTGGACTACAGCTCCCATCATCCCCAGCCAGCCTAGCCTGTGGGCATGCTGAAGAAGGCCGGGCTCGGGACCCCCTGGCTCGACGCGCACACGTGGCGGCCCCGGAGCTGCCGGGGGCTCCATCTGCGCCCCCGCAGGCAGGCAGGCAGGCAAGCTGGCGCCCTCCGGACCTCTCCGGGCACTGGCCGGGCTGGCGGCCTCCCAGGAGGACACAGGCAGGGAGGTCCGCGTGCGCCCCACAGGCTGGCCGGTGTCTGCCTGCCTGCCTGCCTGCCTCCCTCCAGGCTCTTGCTGGTGTCCCGGGGGCCGAAGAGCGGCTTGGCTGACCCAAGCCGCCCCTGGCAGGGCATTTCCATGCCTGCTGCGCAGTGGCGAAGGGTTATGGCTGCCCCAGGAGGGAATGCAGAGGGAACACATTGATGGTGCTATATAAATTAATAATAATAATAATAATAATAATAACGCCAGATGTGATCCTGGGCCTTCCAGCTGGGGAGAGGGCAGCAATTTCATTTGTTTATTTATTTATTTAAAACATTTCTTGGCCGCCTTTCAGGATAGAAGCCCTTGGAAGGCCCCTTAAAACAGTAAAATACATAAAAATTATTGGAATATTAAAAGCAATACAAAACATAAAGCAGCAGTTAAAAACAATAAAGGCAACAATAAAAAAAACCCAAGCACAACGATGGACGTAGCAGCAACAACAGGACTCGTATCATGGGCAGGCCACGGTAAAATAAAACTTTTTAAGGCCTTCTGAAAAACCTGCAGGGATGGTGTGGGGCCACTGCACAGAAGGCCCTCTCCCGTGTGGACACCCACCTAATTGCTCTCACCGGTGGACAAATGAGAAGGGCCTCTCTTTCTAATCTTAAAGTGTGGACAGGCTGATATGGGTGAAGGTCCCAAACCGTTTAGAACCTTAAAGGTCAAAACCAGCACTTTGAATTGGGTTCAGAAACACTCCAGTAACCAGTGCAGCTGGTGCAGGATAGGCATTGTGATTAAATCACCCCCCACCCCCAATACTTGGGCAGCTGCATTCTGCACCAGCTGGAATTTCCAAACAGTCTTCAAAGGCAGCCCTACATACAGCACATTAAAGTAGTCCAGCCTAGACATTACTAGTGAGGCAAGGTCCGTCCCCTCCAGATAGGGCCGCAGCTGGCATACCAGCCTAAGCTGGTAGAATGCACTCCTGGACACTGTAGCCACCTGGGCTTCCCCAGATAGCTCAGAGTCCAGGAGGACTCCCAGACTGCATACTTGGTCTTTTAGGGGGAGTGCAAGAGAAGAATTCTTCCATGGAGGCTGCACCCACTGGGCTGCAACTCCATTCTCACCTTCCTTGCAGGTCCTGAGAGCCCTGCACATGACTCTGCCTGCTGTACTTCTTAAAAAATATATTATGGCATTTATATCCCACCTTTTTTCCTCCAAGAACCTGGCAGAGTACATAATCCACCTCTCCATTTCATCCTCACAACAACCTTGTGAGGTAGGTTGGGCTGAGAGTCTGTGACTGGCTCAAAGTCACCCAGTAGGTTTCCATGGCCGAGTGGGGACTAGAACCCAGATCTCCCGACTCCCAGTCCAAGACTTTGGCCACTACACCACACTCATAAGAATCATTAGAACAACCTGCTGGATCAGACTTTCTCACAGTGACCAACCAGGTGCCTCTGAGAAGCCCGCAAGCAGCACATAAAGGTGGCTTCCTTCCGCTGTTGCTGATTTGGTGCTTTGAAGTAGACGGCCTTTGTACATGGAGGATTCTCCATTAATTTGTTGTCCCTTTTTGAATCCACCTCAGTCGTTTCTGTTGCTGCACCTTCCATTAATTAAGCTAATTCCATAAATTAAGTATGCAGTGAGTGAAATCCTTCCTTCTGAGTTTCATGAATCTGCCAATCAGTTTCATTGGTTCAATCAAAGCCAATTTGTAGCACACAAGGAGATGTGTCCTTTTTTAACACTACTGAATTTGCAGCCATGTGCTGTATTGAAAATCAAATTAGGGACAGCTCTTTTGCGTAGCTCTCAGTGTAAGGAGCTATCAATTGGCTGTTCACTTGCACAAAAATATATTTTCTTCCAAAGCCTAACTAGGCTATTTTCCTTCTGGCTGTTTTACTTAATTTTGTGCTTATGCTTTTTATTATATTATGTCCTACTTTGATTTATGCTACTCTTCACACTGAAAAAGTCTCCTCTTTTCAGAACTGGCCAACTATGAGAGGAATGTAAACAGAGCTATCCACAAGTACAATGCCTACAGGTAAGCTCTGCATGTGGGCACTATGAATGGATCTGCTTTGGCTAAAATCACAGCAGGGCTTTGGACTAAGGACAGCTCAGAGCCTATGTACTCCTTTTTTGAAATGGCTCTGCACTGATGCACACCCTCGATTTTGAAGCTGCCTTATACTGAGTCAGACCACTGATCCATTTCGCCCAGTATTGTCAACGCTGACCGGCAACGGCAGCTCTCCAGAGTTTCACAGGCAGGAGGTTTTCGTGCCCTCCTTGGAGATGCCGGTGGGGGTTATACCTGGGGCCTTCTGCATACAAAGCAGGGGATTTCCCCCCCCCCCCGAGCCACGGCCCCTCCTCTGCACTCGTAGAATAGGATCTTGCCTCTCGTATGTGACAAGACAGGTCAATAGAAATGGAAAGGGGAGTTTTTATTTCTGCAAAATGCAAACCCTTCCCAATGCAAAGTGGGAAGATGGGACCTGTTGGCTTTGGTCAGCCACTATGGTGGCAGCGTGGGGGACAGAATTGACCCACTCTGGGAAGGGATGTAGGTGAAGCAATGGTTATATGGGTCATTTTGTACCCTAACTTTTGGCACAACCAAGATTTTTTACAGAATTTCACTTAGCCTAGGGACACTTGAAAAGAGAGTAATTTGAGTGTAAGCAGTTGAACTCTGCTACCTCTTTGAGGAGAAAGTTCCTAAATTTGCACATTTGTTATTGACTATTTCTTTATCATTCTGGGAGAATGTTGCCCTCACTGGAACTGCAGTGTGCTTTTTATGGAGGTCTGCTACTGTGTGCTGATTACCTTTGCCCAAAACTGGAACGGAGTCTTTTTTCATTGCTTCATGCAGGAAAGCAGCATCTGTAATATCCAAGTATCCAAGCAAGATAAAAAGTGGGGCTGAAGCAAAGAAGCTGGTAAGTCTTGTGACCCAGTAGGTATAGATGGTTCACCTTCCTTTTGTGAATGATCAGAATCTGCGACATTCATCTTTGGATTTCTGTGCATGTCTTATGGTTTGGTTGAACATCAGAAGAGCCCTGAGGCTGTTTCAGGCCAAGGGTCCACCTAGTTCAGCGCTCTGTCCACACAGGGGCCCAACAGCTGTCAACCAGGGACCCACAAGCAGGACACGGTGCAACAACAACACCCTCCCACCCATGTTCCCCAGCAACTGGTACACACAGGCTTATTGCTGCTAATACTGGAAGTAGCACAATATTCCAAATATTTCAAATATGACTTGTAATCTGGCAAAGTGAAACCAATAGAAAAAAGTGGGATATGAAATTGATAAATAATATCAGTTGAAATATTTTGTCAGTTTTAATGGTTGATACTGTCTTATCTTCTATGTATTAGGAATTTATTTTATTTATTTGTGATACTTACTTACCATTAGGTATAATGAAATCCCTAAGTGGTTATTGTCACAAGAATGCTGTTGTTATTATTTAAACAAATTGCTGTAAAACCGAGAGGTTTATTTGGATTCCTATATTATATTTCGAAACAAATTGGTAGTAGACTGTTGCTGTAATGACATTTTCTGTAATGGTGTTGCTGTTCTTGCCTTTGCATTGCTTTTGTCATAACCATGTGGGAAAATGGCATGCAAATTAAGGTCGTAGTAATATTATTTTCATATTGGGGGCGTCCATCATAGGGAATCCTTCTTAAGGAGACCTGTTTGATTGAGGGCTCACCTGCGGTGTTTGCCCCTGGTGATGGCCTTGAGAGAGAGCCCGGGGTTCTATAGGTGTGCTGGCCATCCCGCTGCCTCTCAGTCTCCCTGCCTGAGCTGGTGGAGGTGTTCTTGGGTGCTAGCCTCCAGAAACCCACATTAACCGTCAGCGGGTGGGGACTTGGGTAGGCTAGGGGGCAGACCTCCAGAGGGAGCCCAAGCCTATGTGAGCCAGATGGGGAATCTGCACAGGCTGGGGATTCCCCGCCTCCGCCCGAGATGCTATGGTGGTAAATGCTTTAGAGACAGCCAGCACTTGAGTCAATGTGAATGTTGAACTCTCTTGCTTGTTGGAAGTGATCACCTAGTGTTTGAATTCAGTTTGTTCTCTAGATTAATACTACAACCACAGCATTCCAAAATTTTATTGAATTTTATCATACCTTTTTAGGATGGCGTAGGAGCTAAAATTGCTGAAAAGATTGATGAGTTTTTATCTACTGGGAAATTACGTAAACTGGAAAAGGTAAGCTTTTTGTTTTTATAACTTTATTTTGTAGAGGTGATTAACTCTGGAAGTCAAAAGGTATTATTTTAAGATCCATATTTGTGTAATGCCTTTACTTATCCAGCTCAATGGTCACAGAAATTTGCGACCTTTTGAGCTCTTCAGATCTCTTCATCAGGTAAGAGGTTACAGAAAGTGGCCTTCCAGGGTTGGAGATAGTGGTCTTCCCAGCTCTTCCTGGGGAGGCCAGGGATTAAAACGTGGCCCGGGTGCATGTAAAGCATGGGTCAGTTCTGTCTCCCACTCTGCTACCCTAGTGGTATCTGGAGCAGCCGCCTCGCTTTGCCGTGTGGAGGAGAGGGCTGTGCACATAGTCCTGGGACCCTGAAACCCCTACTGCTGCTAGAGCCGCTTCCTGTGCTCCCACCCCCTGTCATTTAGCAGGGAGAGGAGAGGTCAAGACAAGGGCAGGCCTCCCTTTGGCTTCTCATTCTTGCATGTACTAACCTCGCTCTTGAGCGTCCCGGTCTGGGCTCCCCAGCCACAATCTCTGCCTTGTGTGTATTTGTGAACTTCTTTGTGCAGCATTGCAGATTAGTTATTCTGTCTTTTTTCCCTGTAGATTCGACAGGATGATACAAGTTCTTCTATCAATTTCCTGACCAGAGTTAGTGGCATAGGGTAAATTTGTATGCATTTTAACAACTGAGGGTACACAAGGGGTTTGAACGACATAGTGGGATTCTTAAAGTGATCAGTAGGTAAGAATGGTATTCAAGTGTCCAGAGAAAATCAGTCTGGTCTCTTCAGAACAGTATCTCACACCCTTGGATGCACAGTGGGCAGGTTACTGTTCTTGTCTAGACCTCTCTTTGGGGAGGTTGAAATGTCCTTCCATTGTGGCTGTGCTGATGTCCAGCTTCATACCCTTTGTTTTGGCTTGCCAAGGGGAGCTACGATAACCCTCTTCCGTCCTCTGAGCAGCTGCCTGTCACTCGGGACGGAGCAGCCTTCCTCTCCTTTGCCCCAGAGGGCAGGGCTACAGCTCACGCTTGCAAATGGTAGGGGAGCAGATCCCGGCTAAACGTTAGGAGAAACGTCTGGATGGCGAGGGCTACTCCGCAGTGGAACGTGGTGCCCTGGGAGTTGGGGCGGAGGTGCGCTCCATGGCAGGGAGTATTTCAGCAGCAGCTGCCAAGGAAGCGCGGGGGCTTCCGGCTGTACAAAGCCCTGCCCAAAGAGGCTTCGCCCGGCAGCTCCGTTGTGCTCTTCAGTGCCAGCTGGACCCTGTGGCGTTACACCCCACAAGTCAATTCCAAATGTATGTCTGCAGTGTGTAAGTCTGTGGTTTGTAGAATGTTGGCCTGAGTGGGCGGAGTTAGAATGTCTTGGGAAGGGGGAGAAGTGATATATAAGGGAAGGACGGAGGGGATTGGGAGTTCTTGTTCTTTTCAAGAAAGCTTTTCAGGGAGACTTGTTAGGGACTCTTAGAGTCTGTAGTGCTCTCTGTGTTTATGGTACTTAAGTTCTGGGAAATTTGAGAGTCAGTGTAGTGAGTGGTGTCTTTAGAGTGTGGCGTGCACATAGTGGAAGTATATTAATCAATACTGAGAATAAAGAAAGTTCAGGAGTGATTGTGTGAGAAAAAGGAAAGCGCGAATGTGAGAGTGACAGGATTGTATGAAAAGTTTCAAAAAGGTTTTTAAATGTTGTTATTTGAAACAAAGCTTATGAACTTTTAAAAATAAATTTTGATTGTTTGTTTTAAAACTACCACAAAAATCCCACGTGTCTGTTTGGCGTTTATCATCTTACGTTTACACATTTAACACCCACTCTGACAATCATTCACCTAAGCAGGTATAACTCACAGCACATTATTATATATATTAAAAATCCTTCTCCATTTTAAACCCCTTTCTCCACATAGTTTGGAGGAAGGTGGGCTTTATCCCTTGCCTCTGGCGTATCAAGTGGTGGTGCTTGGCTTGAGCAGGGAGTATCCTCGGCCGGGTCTGGTGTTCAGGGCCTGTGTCGCCCCATAAGAAGTGGTGGCAGACGTGAGGTCTGGTGTTCAGAGCCTGTGTCGTGGCAGACCCCTTTTTCCATTTCAAACCAAATTTTAATCCTTTTTAGGCTTTGGTCATAACTGCTTCTGATTTTATTCCTGTCGTCTTTTAACTTGTTTACTGTTATTGTTGGTATCTTTGTGTGATTTTAAATGCGTCGTATTGTATTGTTTTACAACTTTTCTTTACGTTGCCCAGGGAACTTGTTGATGTTGGTGTTAAAATGCTGTTGTAACTATAGATACGTTCTGTATGGCTTAATGAACTCCAAGACCATGTCCAACTCTTTATCCTAGTTTGCGCCTAACACTAGCCCATAGTTTATTTAAGCCATGGCTTGTTGCCCTACTGGGGATTTGTCTGGCAGACAATCAAACAAACCATGATTTGCTTTCTCAACCCCTGGATTGTTTGTTTCCCTCCCCCTTCACCCTCTCCTTCCTTGTATCCTAAAGGCTTTGGTGGCATTGTAGTGCTGGCACATAGAGCAGCTGGTCTGCTTCTTTTTTTTACTATTCTTGCCCACTGCCGCTGTAGCCTGGTGAAACAATCCATGAATCACTTGTGGTTATGGGTTTACATGTAGCAACAACCAATAGTTTAAACAACCCAGAGTGCACAACCCAACAACAAACCATGGGTTCTCTTTCTGGGTTGTTTGTGTTTAACAAACCATGGTTTGTTAGTGTGGCTAAATTTGCACATTATGATGTCCCAGAATTTACCAAACTATGGTTTAAATAAACCATGGGCTAGTCTTATATATGAAATATATGCCAAATGGCTGCTGCTACAGCCACCTATCTATCTCCCTACTCTCCTTTAACATAGACAAAACCCATCCAACTGTTTTCGTTGCCTGTGTATTAAGTACACTTCTCAGCCTTGGAAGACTGATTTGTGGTTGCTATTTAATCACATTTCTCTCTCAATGGCACACATGCCATTTTTCAGTTAGAGCTGGTATGAAATGTTATGCTAGAGATCCTGTCTGATCTGGTGATGCTGTCTTGTTGCTTTGTAGTCCTGCTGCTGCCAGGAAACTTGTAGATGAAGGAATTAAAACGCTGGAAGGTGAGTTCACTCTTTAGATGTGAGTAAACAAACTACATCTTATATCACAGATAAATCTCCTTCCACATTTGGAAATGTCTGAGTAGGGCCAGGGTGCTCTTGAGCCTTCCACTGTCACTTGCCTTCCCTGTCCATCTCTCCCCCCCCCCCCCCCGCCCACCACCAATCCAGTTGCCCAATATTGCAACAGTGCTGGATATTTTAGAGAATCCAGCAAAGTTCTCCTATTGGCTCCCCCTTTTTCTTTGCCTGTGTTTTTTCAGAGCACACAGTCCTGTTCTTCCTTCTTGCGGGGGACGCCAAATTCTTGTATTAAATAACGTTTACCAAGCAATGCTATTTTTGCTTGCTACAGCAGAGCTCCTCAAACTTTGTGAAATGACAGTGTTTATATGACAGGTGTTGATTTTGTGGCAATTTGTGGCTGTTTGTATTCTTTTTAAAGCCAGTGTGAGAAGCTACACTGTTGATGGAGTATTTAAATTTGTCAGAGAAAACAAGTGGGAACTTGTAAGTTATTCCTCCTATTCAGCCTTCTTCCTGGGATCAACGCCTACAGATCCCAAATACTTGATAAACCAGTTCTTACTAGAGATGTGTCGAATGGCTTCCTCTCCACAGTCAATTTCAAGCAATACTTAACTGATTGCATGACTCTGCTCCTTCTAGATCTAAGGAAAAATGAGCACAAATTGAACCATCATCAGCGAATTGGGTTAAAGTAAGATGTGCATATATTTTTTCATCTGTGGGTCCAATTATGGGCATTTGTAATTACTTGAGTGAATGCATGTTTGCCTAGATAGAAATCTCTTTAAAAAATACAACTCTAAGCCAGATTTTGTTGCCAAAGGTGAATTCTCTAAGATTGGTTTGGCCAGCTCTGCTCATCAGCTTGTATTATTGGCAAGGATCTAACTTGCCTTCAAAGTCTGTTAATTGAAATATGGGATTACTTGTTAATTTCACATGGGATTACTTGTGAAAGTGGCCTTTATTAGTGAAATCTTAATTGTTGCATTGGCAACAGTACTGCTGATGCAAAGTGGTGATTATTTGGAAGAATTACTCGTGTATCAATGGGGTTTTAGCTACAATATATTTTTGTTTTAGGTTCATTGCTGTTTTGTTTTAGATACATTACTTCTGATGTCTGAAGTGTTCAATTTAAACAATAGTTTTAGCATATTACACTTATGCAAATAGTACTAGTTTTTGTCTAGTATTTAGTCTAAAGCTGATTTAAATGTTACTTTAATTGCAGGAGAGCCCAATTGCAGGAGTGCAGTGATTTATTGCCACTCAGATCTTGAAGAATCAATGTTTTTTATTTCAGCAGAACTTGTTTGGAAATAAGTTCAGAGGGCCACAGGTTTGGCTGTTTCCTGATCCCTGTTTATTTCATACGCACAGGTACTTTGAAGACTTTGAGAAAAGAATTCCTAGGAAAGAGATGTTGGAGATGCAGGTAAGCAAAGATGTCCATCTTCCTCACTGAGGGAAAAGGCACAAGATGCAATGGCCCAGTTCGCACATTACTGGGGTGTTTAAACTATGGGTTGTTGGAGCCAAGTGGAAGTGAGCAAGTATGCTGCCTCCCATGCACTCGTCTCTTCTGCTTTCAGTAAACAACCCAGGGACATTGTTATCATGATGTTTGAACCTGGAAACTCATTGCTTCCCCTTTCAATTAACAACTCAGGAACATGACAATTGGAAATTCTGGGTTGTAGGAACCCAAAGTTAACCCATGGTTTGTTGTGTTAACTCTGGGTTGTTTAATCAATAAACCACCCTGAGTTTCCAGGTTCTCATAACAACCAAGGAATGAGGTGTTCCTAAGTTGTTAATTGAAATGGGAATCAATGAGCGTGCTGGAGGCAATGCACTTGTTGACTTCTGCTAGATATTGGCGATTCCTCGTTTAAACAAGCCAGGAATGGCTGTTACGTGTGAACCAGGTCATTGAAAGAGAAATCAAATCACTTCATCTGCTTTCTCTACAACAGGAAATCATAATGAACGAGGTAAAGGAAGTGGACCCCAAATACATTGCTACTGTGTGTGGCAGTTTCCGCCGAGGTTGGTGTCTCATATTGTTTAACATCCTGCCTGTTGGTTGTCACAGTGAATTGGGTCTTTGTGTTGTACACATTCTTTTACTACAAATGTAGGTCTCATTCTGCCCAGGTTTTTCCTCTGCTGGCCAGTGAGTTTCTGTGCCTCCAATTTAGATCTGGGTTTTTCCAAAGTTTACTGTTTGCTTATGGTGACGAGGGATGGGGTGGGCAGGCACAGAGAAGTAACTAAAGTCTCAATCCTGTGCATGTTTAGATAGGGGGGAAATCGTGCAGCTCCCAGTATCCCTCCCTCCATCCAGTGCTACTGTCTATACTCTGCAGCAGATGGAGTGGGAATAACTGTTGCTGGTTATCCCAAGGTTAGCGAAGTCGTTTAAGTGCAATATTGCTGCCTGTTGTAAAACTTGCAGCACTAACCATGACGGAGTTGAAGCTTGGATGCATGAAAACATGCAGGAAGCGTGTCACTTTAGACAGATTTTCTTAACCATCGATCAAGATTTCCATAGCAGGATTACTGTCTTTGTACGCCCTGTTTTGATAGGTGCAGAATCAAGTGGAGATATGGATATTCTCTTGACCCATCCAGATTTCACTTCGGAATCCACTAAACAGGTAAGTCTTTTTTTCGGGAATGTTATGTTTAAAATTCATATTCATGAATTTCAATTGCATGCTTCATCAAAAGCCACAAATAGTGAAGTGAAAATAATATTTCATGCCTCTTATGCTCCCATAGATAGAGAAAAAAACAAATATCTGATCATGTGGTAGATTAGTTTTAAATGAAATGTTTAGGAAGAGCCATACTGTCATTAAGGGGTTTGCAAAGTTGGGGGGGGGGGGAGGGGAGGGGAGGAGGGCAGGCTTGTACCTGGGAAGAATTGCTTATTCAGTTTGGCCTCTGCATGAAGCTGTGGCATTTATGGAACAATTATGAGACTAGTACAAACAGCAAATAACATTTTAGAATGTAAAATTGGGAAAATATATCAAGGGGAATGAGAGGGGGCGGGGGAGAGATGGAAAAGACAGGTGTATTAAATAAAAACATTCCCAAACTTCACTAGCTTGTTGATTTAAACGTTTTCTCAGAGCAATTCATATACAGAGGTGACCTTAAGGTGAGGTGAGGAAGTTTCGGCAGCTGCCTCAGAATGCAGACAAAGGAGTAGGGAGGGAGGCGGATCCGATCCATCCCCTGAGAAGTTCTCTACATCAGCAGACGGGAGTTTGTGCAGCAGGGGCACTTGCTGGAAAATTGTTCCCCAAGTTAATTGGTAGGAAAGAGGGGGCATACCCTCTCATCCCCCCCCCCCCCCCCGTGTGCACATGTTGCCTCTGGCCTGCCCTCCTGCTCATGGCCCAAGGAAACATCCTCCCTGCATCCCCCAACTATCCTATGCAGGGAAGAAACCGTTCCTTGACTACCATAGAATGCAGTTGAAGCACTTGAATAAAAATCTCAAGTGAGTTTTGTTACATGGTCCATGTTGGTACCAACGATGTGGGGAAATGTAGTCACGAGGTCTTGGAAGCCAAATTTAGGTTGCTAGGCAGGAGGTTGAAATCCAGGACCATTAAGGTGGCTTTCTCTGAAAAGCTAAGAGTTCCACGTGCAGGTCCAGCTGGACAGGAGCAGCTGAGGAGTCTCAATGCGAGGATGAGATGATGGTGCAGAGAGGAGGGGTTCAGATTTGTTAGGTACTGGGGAACATTTTGGGACAAGCCGGGCCTGTACAAGAGGGACGGGCTGTACTTAAACCAAAATGGAACCATAACAAAATATTTCAACTGATATTATTTATCAGTTGTTAAACTACAGAGGCCACCATTCATATCCCACTCTTTTTTCTATTGGTTTCACTTTGCCAGATGACAAGTCATCTTTGAAATATTGTGCTACCTCCAGTATCAGCAGCAATAAGCCTGTGTGCACCAGTTACTGGGGAACATGGGTGGGAGGGTGCTGTTGCACCGTGTCCTGCTTGTTCATCCCTGGCCGATGGCTGGTTGGCCCACTGTGTGAACAGAGTGCTGGACTAGATGGACCCTTGGTCTGATCCGGCCTCAGGGCTCTTCTTATATTCTTATGTTCTTACCTACTTAATTGCCACCAATATTTCTTCTGAAGCCAAAGCTTTTGCATCAAGTTGTGGAGCAACTGGAAAAGGCCCACTTTGTTACGGATACGCTGTCGAAGGGAGACACCAAATTCATGGTGAGTGTGTTTTATTCTGTGTGCCTTGAAAGAATCCAAATCTGTGGGGGGAAGAGAGTGAATCCCAAGCGGCAAGGTTCTCGTCTCCCTGATGGCCGTCCTGAGCTCTAATGAGTTGGAGGATGCTTTATGAGCCATGCAAATGGGTTTCACCAAGATCAGACTTGTCTCTGCTTTGAAAAGCTAGCAAGTCTGAAACTTTACTTCTGTATCAAAGTGAAGGGGGCAGGGGAACCTTTGAAGTTTCACCTTAGAAGGAAGTGCATTCCCTTAAAACATTCCCACTGGATTCAGCTGTAGGACACTTAAATGTCCTTTGATGTGGGTTTTCCCACAAAGAGCACATTGAGGTGTTCTGTGTAGTGGAACCAGGAAGGCTTCTCCCACTCCACGCGTCGTATACGATTTGTGGGTGTGTCTGAAGGCTTCCAAGATCTTGTTCTCCATGTCTGATTGTGAGGGCTTCTAAAATAGTGACATTTAGACTTAACCCCCACCCTCTGTTCGGAGTCTTGCACTACAAAAATGCACATTCTCTGATCCATATAACATTAATACATTGTGCAAGGTATTTCTTCGTTGTACCCACAAGAGTTTTAGGTTAGTGCAAAGGGTGGCTGGATAGTGGTGGTGACAGAGCGCAGCCTGCTTGACTGAGAGTGTTCAGGTCTCACAATTTGGGGCATTTTTGCTTCTTCTGTTACTTTTTCTCCCCCCTCCCTCCTCCCCCCCCACCTTATAGGGAGTGTGCCGGCTCCCAAGCAAAGACGAGGGAACTGAGTACCCGTACAGGAGAATTGATATCAGGTAACTCTCAAGCAGAACATGGCGATGATGGTGGTAAATTCAGCCCCACAGGCTGCATGGCAAGGATTAGGAGAAGTGTGAAGTGGGGCGGGGAACAAGGTTGACAAATGGTTATTTTTTTAAAATTAAATTTATTAATCAGGTGTTTTCATGGTGCCGTACAGACCACAAGGCTCCCAGAAAGGAAGAGAGCCCCCAACCGGCAGGCTTACCATCTGGACACCCTACTCAGGGGGGAGAGGGAAGGGGGGTTGTCCTTTTGGCAGGGCTGTTGGAATGGGCCTGCTCTCCCGCTCATAGGAGGCAACAAACCAGGAGGATCCAGGACCGTCCATTTCAGTAGATCTGAAATTGCAGCACTTGTGATGAGGAGAGGAGGAGTAAATGAAAGAGGCCGCAGGTGGGGGGGCGGAGTTAGCAGAGAACCTTTTCCGCTGTAGGGCTGAAGCTGCCTTTTGAGGAGCGAGGTGCTGCGGAACACGAGGCCCTCCGCCTGCTCTGTGTGGCTGCGGCGTGTCTTTGCGAAGTGTGCGCGAGCAGCGTCACGACGTGGTTTAGACGGAGCCGGCTTCCTTGCACCTGGGCAAAATGCTGCTTCCCCCAAAGCTTTTCCCTCTCTTGGTTGTGCTCTAGGTTGATTCCCAAGGATCAGTATTACTGCGGAGTTCTGTACTTCACTGGAAGTGACATATTCAATAAGAACATGCGAGCCCACGCCTTGGAAATGGGTTTCACCCTGAATGAGTACACAGTCCGGCCCGTGGGCATCACCGGTAAGCGCCCTCCCCTGCCTGTGAGGATGGATTCAAGGAGGGGGAGCGCTTTCCTACCTGGCCATAGCTTTGCCACAAGATGGAAGTCAGTCTCACCTGTCTTGCGCCCAGGAACAAAAAGCGCACAAAGTGTCTAGTCCTCATGATTGCCAAGAGGAGTGGGGAGGCCAAGGCTTCTGGTGCCTGGAGGGAGAGATGCCTCCGCTTCCTGGGCCCGCTGATCCATTCAGCTCAGCATTGCCATCATCCCGGGCTTGGCAGCTGCTCTCCAGCAGTGCCTGCCTTTCCCAGCCCTCCCTAGGGATTGAGCCAGGGGCCTCCTACAGGCAAAGCCGGGGTCCTCAACTCCCAGGGTTCCTGTCCCTCCTCCTCCTTCGCATTGTTTGGGAAGCCGGCTGCGGGTGGGCAACGCCTGGTCCTCCAGATGCTTCGGCCTACGGCTCCCACCAGCATAGCCAATATAAACAGATGGGGGAGTTGTACGCCAAAACATCTGGAGGGCCGCAAGTTGCCCGTCCGTGAAGTCGGTCCTGGCAAGTGTCCCACGTCCTGCTGAACTGTTGCTACTTGTGCCAAATGGCATTAGCATTCACAAGAAATGTTAATTCATCTCTATAGCCAATGAAACTTGCATATTCAGGTAGCAGTGTATTTTGACTGTCGAACTATGGGGCGTTGCCATAAACCTGCCAGTGGAATTAAACTGAGGCAGACCCTTTTGTGTTACAATTGCAGGCGTCGCTGGGGAACCCCTCCCTGTAGACAGTGAGAAGGACATCTTTGACTACATCCAGTGGAAGTACCGAGAGCCAAAGGAGCGGAGTGAATAACTGCTCTCCTGAGCCCAGATGTGCTGAAAGCCCTTCGCTTGAGTTGAGGAGTTGGCAGCCTAGCGCGGGACCATAATTTATTGCTTATGCCCAGTGTGTGACGGGGGGAGGGGGCAGGGGGGTGCGTGGGGCTGTTTTTAAACACCTTTGGAGCTTCAGACTAGAGCGTGTGCGGTAACAATTAAAACACCAGCTGTTGTGTGTAAATGTCTGTCTTTAAAATAAAACTACTCTCCTTCCCCTTTGCAGTATAACTTACAGGTATGACCAATCTTCATTTTAAGACGCCATCTTTCCAAGCATCTGAAATAAACGGGTTGTGAGGAGAGATCCAAAACCTCTTCCATTGAGCTGCCTTGGTAGAAGCCCTCTAATTGCTGTGAGCACTTGAGCAACCTGTCTTCCACAGAGCTGCTGGGCCACTGAACAGGCAGAACCCTCCTGCTGTTGAGCACAAGGTGCTCTGGAGAGGCATCAGCCTCCGAGCTCAGAGGCGGCCACAGATCCAGTGCAAGGCGAGAGGGAAGGTGGAGGTGAGCCTGGCCTCCCAGCCGCAGCTGCCCAGCATTTTGGCTAGAGTCGCCCATCTGGCGGCCGTGCCTTAGAGGTGGAGGGAACAAGGCTGGAGGGGCTGGTGGATCCATTGTATGGCCACGGACGCCACCCCAGTGGTCTCCTTCCCTCCCTGCTCCCTTTTCCTTGTCTCCACGCTCTGTTTTCCGAGTGAGGAGAAGTAGCTGGTGGACTTCTCTTCACACTGACTCTGAGGAGAAGCGGATGGAGAGGGGACTGCTTTCCTTTCTCCGACCTCAGAGCCAGGCAACTAAACTATCCCCACCCGCTGCCCCCCTGCTTTCGGGCAGGGGTATAAGATTGCTCTCCCCCATAGCTGAATTTAACACTTTACTTAATGTGTGTGATGATCTGGGTCAATGTACAACATAGCAAGATCTTCCAAGTACCCATAGAAAGCTTTTTTATTATTACTATTATTTTCCAATCCTTTATTTTGACTTACAAGAAGAACTTTTGTGTAATTAAGAGTAGTTACTGAAATGCTCGTCTTTGAAAATATTCTTAAATATTTTAAAAGTTAAGGGCTTGTAAATAACTGCTTATATTCATGCTCCATCTAACTTACACAGATAATGTGCGTGTGTAGTGGTGGCTTGCCTTTCCCCATTGTAGCAATGCAATTCCATTAAGCGCCCCAAAGTATCGTAGCTGGGGTGAGTTCATGAAATAGTTCTGATACATAGTTCTGATACAAAAGGAAGCCATGAAGATCAATAGCTATTTGACATAAAAAATTGGAAGTTACAGTTTCAAAAGTTGCAGTTTTCCCCCTTCAATCTTGTCTTGTCCTCACACTCTCCCTATCCACTTTCTCCACCCTATGCATAATCTGATACACCTCTGTCATGTCTCCCGAGCAGTCCCAGACGTTCTAACCTTTCCTCACAGGGGACTTGCTCTATCCCCGTGAACATTTCAGCTGCCGTTTTCTGCTCTTTTTCCAACTCTGCAACATTTTTCAAGCACCAAGAGGAAGCGCCTGGTTGGGATGGGCAGTGTTGCATCATGGGGCAGGCGAGAGCCTAGCGCTGTTCTTGAACTGCCCTTTAGCCCTAATTCCTAGTCCAGAGCAGTGAGGGCAGCACTGTGTAGGCCTGGAAAAACGCCTTCAGTCCTACCCACAAAAAATATTCATCCTAACTGTAGAAGGCAAGTTGCCTTTCTTCTGTGGGCCTTAAGATGGAATACCTGGAGTTCCCAGGTCTTTTCCAACCCAGGCACTAATCAGAGCACTGACCTGCTTACCTCTGTAGCAAGATTGCTGGCCTGGAGGCCTTCAGCCTGTGCTCGGGCATTTCGTCTATGGTGTAGGCTACCTAACTTACAGGTGGTTGTTTGCTGGTGTTCAAGTGTGGCATATAACCATGCCAGCTGTTGTAAAGTTCAGAACAGATGCTTTACCTGTTCCTGAAGCAGCAAAGCAACGACTACGCAGTCACAGTCAGCAATATGAGTGTCTGAGGCATCTGCCACCCATTGCTGGAGGCAAAAAACTACTCCATGGATCCAGGGCCGGTGCTACCATAGAGGCCACTCAGGCGGCCGCCTAGAGCGCCAAGCTAAGAGGGGCGCGGGCATAGCACAGCACTCACTTGCGTTGGCTGTGAGCTGGCCCGGCCCGAGGATTCAGCTGGGCCTGGGCAGGCGAGATGGCGCTCCGTGCCCGCCCAGCTGAAGCAAAGCCAGGGACGCTGGGGTGGGGTGGCTCCATGTTCGGACTTCCGGAATGCGCCCGGAAGAGAGAGAGAGAATGTATGGGTGCATGGGGTCTTTGAATGAACGCATGTGTTCATGCATGTGTTTGTTTGGAGTGAGTGATGCTGAGAGTGTGTGCACATGCGTGCGTGAGTTGGGGGGATGATTTGGAGGTGACATTCCTATTAAATAATGCATTTTTGACCCATAGACATGCCTTTCCAATTTGTTTGCTATAATTGGCATGACGTATTTCTTGCACTTTAAAATAAATTTAGCAGTTTAAAGTTTTGTGCTTCTTATTTTTTCCAGGAAACATCTGTTCTTAAAAATCAAAGCTGGCATTTTGGGGGCTGGGTGGGGGGGTGAAAGTAGCTCACCTTGCCTAGGGCGCAAAATAGTCTGGCACCGGCCCTGCATGGATCTCCCAGCTTTAGGAAGGTAGCTTTTCTTTTTTAACACCTACAGTCTTACTGTGGTGATCAGTTGGATGGAAGCCCTACCATAAAAGCTCCTTGATTTGTGAAGATGCATCTCTAGCCACACTTATTTATGATAAAGCTTCTGCCCCACCTGTCTCTGACATCCACTTACAAGGCACCCAGCAACAAAATAAAACTAATGGAATTACAGCCCTTAAAAGAATAAATCTGAAAAAGGTTTAACTGAGAACTGGACGAGGAAACAAAATTGGCTTGCATACCTACTTTAGAAGCAGGCAGTGGGTGCGAATTCCTCTCTCTCTGTGCAGGAGCATTCCATTATCTGGGTACCACAATTACATCAACTGAACCTCTGTCAGTGGTGGGACCCTAAAAAGGCCCTCAGATGCCGAGTGACATCCCAAGCAGGCTCATATGGGAGGAGGTGAAGCTGGAGCTAGCCCACCAAAGACGTTTTAGGGCTTTAAAGGTCAAACCCACCCCTTGAGTTAAGCAGAGAAACAAATAGCACTGCAGCACCTCTCCTCTGTCTGAACATGCGATGTCTAAAGTATGGAAATCTAAAATGGGCCACACATCTCAGGGCAAGCAAAACTTAATGCTGCCTATAAAGAGGAAGCAGCAAGGCCAAGAGTGCAAAGTTACAGCCTGGGAAGAGATTTCTCTTCAGGTTCAAAGCCTCTTTGACTTCTGTGATCTTCAGAGGACTGCGCAATCGTCTGCGAGTTTCTCCCGCAGACCCGCAAGCGTGATCGCTGTGATGCTCCTCTGAGCGGCCGTCGACAAGACAACCCGGGGGCACAGTCACACCGCTGGAAGATTTCAGGCCCTTGAGTGCCCTCCTTCTGTCCACGCCTGGAGCACACCTGGCCCTCTGTGAGAACAGGCTTGCAGATTTTTGCCCAGAAGTGGCGAGCACAGCAAAGGCCCTCAGCGCAGTCCGAGGTGCGGAAGCAACTCTCTCCCTCTCGAGCTGTGGGAAACAGCACACAATGAAACCCATGTGCAAGCCCTGGCGGAGGAGCCGATGCTGCACGCAAAGTCACAGGTGGGCAGGGCCAGGCAGCTGCCCAGGCCCAAGTCCAGTACAAGAGGCCCACCACCATTGGAGCCCCTGGCCATGTCTGTGCCCTTCCCTACGTGGGGTGGGGGAAAGCAAGGGTCAAGCAGCAGCAGCCGGTACTAGCACTTGCTCGCTGAGGCACCTGCCTCTCTCGTAATGCATCCCTCTCCCTCCTGCCTCGGTTGAGGAAGTCTTACTCAACCCCCGCCCCCTACATACACACACACACACACACACACACACACACACACACACACACACACCCGCTGGAGCTCAGCCATGGCTTAAAGTTCTATTTCCCTTAACCTTCCAGCCTGGTCTGAATGTCCATCTTTGCCCCCTCCCTGTTCTGGTTCTAACATTCCCTGCTGGTATTCAGCAGCTAGTAGAAAAGTTGCCAGTGTGGTGTAGGAGTTAATACGTTGTTGGACGTAAACTGGGATGGCCTGGGTTCAAATCCCCACTCACTGGGTGACCCTAGGCCAGTCTTTCTCTTTCAGTGAGAAAGATCTTCCATGGCTCCTCCCCATTTCTGGAGCATTTTTTAATGTGCAAATTTAATATTTGGGCTGCTATTTGGTAGCCACCATTAAAGTAGGCCCCATAGAGGCTCATTTGTTTCATTTAAACACACAACCACAGCATATGTTGTCCTTCTGAGCTGCTACATTGTACACTGCACAACATTGTCAGCAGAAAATATGGGGAAAATAAGCAGTGGAAGGGGGTTAAAACAAAACCCTCAAAATCGCAAAATAGAGCTAAAAAACATTTTAAAGATGAAATTCCATATCCAAACAGCATGCAAGTATGAAGACTTGGGTTTTTTTGTACAGGTCTTAGAAATTACTGTAAGTGATGTAAATAAATACAAAGAAGTAGTGTTCAAATAAAATAAATAAGCAGGTCTTTTGGGCTGGATGCTGTTTTTACTCTGTTTTTGCTAAGTTTTGAAGCATTTTCAATGTATTATTATTATTATTATTATTATTATTATTATTATTATTATTATTATTATTATTCAAGTTTTACCAGTGATTGTAAGCCATCTTGGGTGCCACTTTTACAGTAGAAAGGTGGGATATACATCAAATCAAATCAACATAGTGTTGTAACTCAGGTCGAACGACAGAAAGGGCTTCGGACTGGCGCAGTCACAGTCGCTGGGAAACCCCCTCCCCTCTGCCCTTCGGGTCTCCAACTAAGACTATTATTAGCTCAAGGGTTGCATTTATCTAGATTCAAAGGTTTAGTCAGCGTACCAGATTTAAGTGTAAAACCTATATAAAATCCCACATGCAAATTCAGATATTTATCGGAAATGGAAATGGCTCTCCCTTATCTGAAGCTTTGCCCAGCTCCCCTTTTTCTGAGCCAGGGAGCAAGCCGTGGCCCGTTCTCTTCTCTTACCTCTGTCATGCAGCATCGGGAGATTTCCTTCCTTTACGACTTGGTCTGGTGGAACTGGATGCTGGGGCAGGTCTTTTGAACCTAAGCCAGCTGGTTCATCTTGTCTCCTCTCTTCAACCAAGGTCATCTTTTCAATCTGGCTGCACACATCTGGAACAGAAAAGGATGACATGTGTTTGAAGTTGCTCTACCAGATCCAGCCCGTGATCCATCTAGCCCAGAATTCACTCCAACTAGCAACGGCTCTCTGTGGTTTCAGACAGAAGCCTTCCCAGCTCTGCTATCTGAATACCTGGGGTTGACTGTAGAGGCTGGCAACTGAACCTGTGTGTTGGGGAGACAGAGAGAGAGGTGCAAATGGGCAGGAACAGCCTCTGTTTTTCTGTTTGTGTCCATTTACCCACCTGCAAATATGTATATGTGTCCTTCCAATGTATTTTATGAATAAAGTTTACGGTTGGAACATGTTTGCATGATCTTGATAATTTTTGAATCTTGCAGGCAGTTTCAATTATTTGTCATCCCCTTGCCTACTTTAATTAGGCTATGGACACATTTCCCAGCCATATTATGTACAGGTTGCTAAATACTTTTAAACAGGATAATGTGTAGCATATCTGCTGTTAATGGAGCATTCTTGCTTCAGAGGCAGAGGGCCAGAAGGCCCATCTCCTTGAAACCCCAGTCCTCAAGCAGAACACCTTGTGCTCAAAGCATCCCCGGCCGGGTCGCCCAGTATGTCCTTGAAAGAGATTCCACATCACACTTCCACTTGCTCTGAAGGTCATCCTCAATCCAGCGTGCAGTTTAAGTGAACCAGAAGCACGCCGGATCCCTGCTGGTTCTAGGACTCCACCTCCGCCCCGCCATCGCCATCGCCACCGCTATTCTCAGATTTGATTGATCATAGTCTCACACTCTAGCCCACTAGGCTTTTTCAATGAGGTAGACTCATGCAGAAGATGAGTCCTTTTTTTATGTTACGCATTGCTCTGCAGGTATTTCTTCTATACAAGAAAGGCTTTGTTCCAGTGCTACACAGATGGGTTGTTTTTGTTATATATTAGCTAGGTGATAAGACAGTCAAGGATCAACTAACACGGGGCTGCCTTGTCCACATGACTGCAGATTTTAGCTCACAACAGCACACCATGAAATCCAGTTGCAAGGCCGGATTGTGTATGTGTGTGTGTGTGTGTGGAGGGCAAGCAAGGATCAAGGCGAGAAGGAACAGGGGCTACTCCTGGCTGACACGAAGGGTGAGAAGGGTCTCAGGGTGCTCTTTGTTGATGAAAAGCCTGACACGGTGTGGCCTTGTTATTGTTAGGCCTTCTTCAAAGGGTTGTAATAATACATGTATAGATTCTGGAAGGACGTTTAATTAGGCAGTTTAGTTGGTCCCTGGGTGGGTGGGTGTGCACTTATTAGTATTATTTGTTGGATATGATTGTGTGATCATTTAGTGTTAGTTATATGATTTGCAAGTTATGTATCTTATAGTCTATATGAAAATTCAATAAATCAATTTAAAAAATGATAATAATACATGTATAGAACATGGGTGAGACAAAATGTGGTTTTTTTTAGAAATTAGGATTAGGGTTATTTTAATTTCTAAAGAAACATTTTATTTACATACTGTCTCATCCATGTTCTATCCATGAGACAATATGTAAATAATGTGGGTGGTTTTTTTAAAGAAATTAAAATAACCCTAAACCTAATTCCTAACAGTCTCATCCATGTTCTATACCTGTATTGTTACAGCCCTTTGAAGATGGCCTAATAATAAAGAGGCCAAAATGCATCGGGCTTTTCATCAATAAAATCGCTTGCAGCATCCTGAAGCCATTCCCTGCCTTGGTGTTCTCCTTGGATGCTCCCTGGTCTGGCATCTTCCCTGCCACTGGGCTTTGCCTTTCCCTTAGTTGCCCAGGAGGAGAGGATGGGCAAGGGGGACGTATCAAGGGAGTTTTACACCTGCCCACCTCTCCGCCAGACCTTAGGTCAGCCAGGGCTTCACCTTCAATGTCCTTGCTTGTTTGAATGGTCATTGCTACTTACCATTGATACAGGCTGTCCCTGGGCAGCACATTGTGTCACGTTGGCACCTCCTCCGCAGCCCATGGCAAGTAGTGCAGAAAGGCAGCTCCTCCCGGGGCACGTGGCAGAATTTCCCAAGTGGACAGTCTGTGTCTCTCGAGCATTGAGCACTCTGGGGACAGAAAGACACCGAACACGGTTAGAAGCCCCCCTGGTCAAAAGAGAGAGATGGAGATGGATCAGCAATTGTCTTCTTCAGTGCTTCTTGGGAAATGGCGACCCAGAACGAGCAGGGATCCAGCATGCTTACTGATTCACTCAAAGTGCACGCTGGATTGAGGGCAACCTTCAGGGCAAGTGGACGTGCAGTGGAATCACTTTCAAGGACAGACTGGGCGACCCGGCCGGGCATGCTTTGGGCACAAGGTGTTCTGCTCGAGCACTGGGGTTTCAAGGAGATGGGCCTTCCAGCCCTCCACCTCTGAAAGGGAATTTGGCTTCACATGGCAAAGTTCTGGACCTTGGCAAGAAGCCTCTCTGCAGTACGGTAGCAGGGACCTCCTGTTGGAGGTTGCTGCCATCCTCCAAGATCATCCATGATGGAGATCTCAGTCAGCTACAACGTGAGCATGCATTGCCTTCCTTCTCTCTCTCTCTCTCTCTCTCTCTCTCTCTCTCTCTCACACACACACACACACTCACACACACACACACACACACACACACACGAGAATCAACATTACATCGGTTCCCATGTAACCTCTCACTGATCAGCCAGCAGGAGCAGAAATTATGCCACTGAAATCCCCAACGTACAAAAAGGGGGAGAGGAGGAGAAAAGACAGCAAGCAACTTTTCGGAGTCCCCTGACCTGGAGTCTGGATCTGAATGCAAGTCAAGCACTGTGTCAAAGGGGCCTGCTAATTTCTGACTGCCATGCTACCAGGCCAATCTTAGGCACATTCACTTAGAAGTAAGCTTCATTAAACTCCCTGAAAATTACTTCCAGGGAGACATGATAGCACTCTTCAAATACTTTAGAGGTTGTCACACAGAAGAAGGCCAGGGTCTTTTCTTGATCATCCCAGAGTGCAGGACACAGAGTAATGGGCTGAAGTTACAGGAAGCCAGATTCCGGCTGGACATCAGGATAAAAAACTTCCTGGCTGTTAGAGCAACCTGACAATGGAACCAGTGACCTAGGGAGGTGGTGGGCTCTCCCACCCTAGAGGCCTTCAAGAGGCAGCTGGACAGCCATCTGTCAGGGATGCTTTGAGGTGGATTCCTGCACTGAGCAGGGGGTTGGATTTGATGGCCTTGCAGGCCCCTTCCAAGTCTACTATGAGTCTATGATTCTACTACTATTGGCTGCAGTAATATTTCCTACCAGCCTTAACCTCACAGTTCCACAAGCATTCTTGAAAAGCAGCCCCCGCCCCACCCTACCAAAGTGCTCACCTTCGTGGAGACAGACACTTCAGCTGAGCCCCTGATGGTGTTAAAGTCCAGGACCAGCGCAGTCAATGGGGAGCACAGACAAATGAGCCTCAGCAGGAAGCTGGCCTCCGTTCTCATCCCCGGCAGATCTCTTTCGGTTCCTGGAGCAGGGCGCCGCTGCCTGTATCTTGTGGCCCTCTGTTTGTGGCTGAAATGCCGCTGCGTGACCGGTGTCATTCACACAGAGAGTATTTTGAACTTGTGGATTGTTCCGTGAGAGTGAGCTTCTCATTCCCTTTCACACATGCAGCTAAAGGAGTGAATGTGCATCTTGGGCAATTCAGCCTTCCTAGCCTTATTTATAGCCGTATAGCCTCACCTTCCCTTCTTCCCCAGACCCCCCAGACGCTCCAAATCCCTTTGATCGCTACTTCAAAACAAATGCACCAAGTGAACTGGGAGAGGAGAAGGGAGGCCTCAGCCCACCCCTCTCCAGCAATTCCTAATTACAGCATATCAAAGTCAGTTCAAAGGGCCAGAGCAAGAGCAGGATACAGTTATCAAAGGCACCTGCTGGTAATCACCTGTATTTCCTGCTCTTTGTAATCCCTTTGAAAAAGTGGTTTTGTTCTGGGCTCTGCTTCCAACAGCTGACAGATGATTCATTTGACCACACTGCTCTGGTGAGGATGTAGGAGAATACAGAGCGTTTTGTGATCACTTAAAGCAGCTGCCCAGAGGACACCCTGCTGGAGCCACACAGGTCCTACCTGGAAGGAAGCCCTGTTTCCTACTGCCTCGAATACAGCTATGGTCTGAAAAAATCGGAAAGCCACATCCTGCATCCTCCTGGCTGTAATGCCAGTCAAATCCCAGGCAACACAGAAAAGATTACCAGTCACTAGTTGAAATGCAACCATTTGACTGGTTGAGAGTTCCTGTAATGCAGCGGGCAGGTCCCTCTTCAAAGCTCACCTGTGTGAAGTACTCAACGGGTGGCCAGGGGCTTCTCCTTCAACCTCAGCAACTCTGGATCTACAATTCAGGGTAAATGGCACTCACTTAATGGTTCTGCTGCCCCAGCCGAGCTGCATCTGGAACGTTGTGTCCAATTCTGAACACCGCATTTTAAGAAGGACATGAAGAAACGGGGGCATGTCCAGGGAGTGTGTGTGTGGGGGGGGGTGCCTAGAAACTAAGTCCTATGAGGAACAGGTGAAAGAGGGGAGTCTGCTTAGCCTGCAAACGAAAAGATGACATGTGTTTGTAGTCTTCAAAATATTTGAATGGCTGTCATGCCGATGATGGAGCAGAGTTGTTCTCTGTTGCTCTAGAGGGCAGCTTTCAGCAACGTTAGGAGAAACCCCCACGCTCCCAGTTAGGGCGTTTTGACAGCGGGCCAGACAACCATCTGTCAGCAATGTTGCAACTGCATTCTGCATTTAGCAGGGGATTGGACTAGATCAGGGGTGCGCAACCTATTTGCCCCAAGGACTGCATGCAGCGGTGGCTGGGAGGTCAAAATGCACACCCAGTAGGCAGTATCCAACTGTGTAATTTTGTTAGCGCAAATGACGTTGTGCTACAGAAACTAGGTTCTGAACTATGCGCAAGAGTTGTTATGCACAATTTAAGTTATGCTTGTGCAATCTGTTGTGGAATATCACCCCCACCTCCCTCGTGCAACCTGTTATGTAAGTGTAATGGGCAGCCACTTGCACAACACATTTGGCACAGCGCTAATGTGATTTGTTTTCAGAATGATACCTTTGGATACTGCCCAAACACACGCGCATACGCTGGGGTGGCAGGGAGGTTTTACCCTCACACACACACACCCATCCCAGCAATCCTGAGCAAGATCACCAGGGTGAAGCGGGAAGTGAAGACCTGCTCCCCTCACAGCCACCCCAGACAGCGGGCGTGGCGGCTTCAACGTGTCCAGTGGTGGTGGGGAAGCAGCCATTCCAGCTGCTTCAGGGGTGGCAAGGAGGAGACTTTAGAGGGGGGGGGCAGAATGCAGCAGTAAGGACCGGGGGGGTCACACAACAGGGATCCAGGTCTACAGGTTGTGCTCCCTGGACTAGATGGTCTTTCACCGTCCCTTCCAATTCTTACGCTTCTACTTTGCAGCCTTGCCCTCAACATGGCTTGGCTTTCACGCGTGACGCATTTTGAATATTCTAGCCCAGGGGTAAGCAATAGGTGGCCCTCCAGGTATTTTGCCCTACAACTCCCATCACACCTTACCATTTGCTATACTGGCTGGGGATGATGGGAGTTGTGTGGCCCTCCAGATTTTTTGGCTTTCATTGCCCATCTGCCACTAACAGAATGAAAACAATTAAAGCCATCTAAAGGTATCGGAGCTCATAAAAACACCACCTATCGTACCGGCGCCATCTTGGACCATACTCCATTAAAGCCATCTAGGACCGTGGGCATCTCTGCACGTGGCAGTGAGTTCCAAACGTGGCTTATAGTGCACTTTCCCCCCAAATCCATTCGAAGCCAATTTCGCTGGACAGCCTCAAGTTATGAGAGTGACGTTCTGTTTGTGGTAAGACAAACGCACCGCTATTAAAAGTGTGACATGGACACTGTGCCCCCACCGTGCCCCCTCCCCCTTCAAGTTAGTACAAGTTAGTAGAAGGCAGTCGCAGGGAAGCCGACCCCTTGTGGATGGCACCAGCGTCCAGAGTAGCCATTTTCCTAACAGGCCTGTGAAACCACCACAAGACCATGAGTGAAAAACTGAAGGGGAGTTGGAGAGGACTGAGCAGGCTCACACACACAGTGTTGTACAATGCATGTTTTTTAATAAGAAACAAAACATGTTTCAGCTTAGTCACACTGGAGGCAGCTTTTTTCCTTTTCTAGACTTAGCAAAGGCTCTATCAAAAGATGGGAATTCCGGCTATATCCCACAGGTGCCTGGATGGTTGAGAAGGTTGTTAAGGTGTTGGGGAATGAGCCTTTGGGAAAGGGCCAGGGCTGACGTGGCGCATGTTCCGCCAGGGGAAAAGGCCCCATCCTTGGCGCCTCCCCCTAAACAGTAACGGAGAATTCAAGACTTGTTCCTTATTTTAGTTGGTCCTAATCAAGGTATTTCCATGCCTGTAGGTTTCAGCTTCTTCCCCTGTGGGCTAGCACTGGGCTCCCTGTCCTTAGTAAAGCCGGGAAAGATCTCTGCCAAACACCTTGGGGAATTTCTACTCAGAAGCAGACCCTACTGGGCACTCACCAGATTCCACCGCAGTCCCTCCTCCCAGGTGCATACAAGGACAAACATGAGGCGCCGCGGCTGGAGGCAAAGCACAGCCAAGAGCGGCCAGCTGGTGCGTTTGGTGCAGCGGAGGTTCACTGGACCTGGAGGCAAAGGGGGCCGCCAGGAAAAGCCACCCCTCCCCCAATCCTCCAGGCCGCAGCCTTTCTGTGCTTTGGCCCCACCGCTGGCCCACCTGCGGAGCTCACCCTCCCTCCCTCCCTCCCTCCCTCCCTCCCTCTGAGAATACAACCCCCTCCCCCACCCCGCCCTTCCTGGCTTTTCACGGCAGGGAAGCAGCCTGGCAAGTTGGCTCTGGAATGGGCAAACGGCCCGGCTTTTCACTAGCCGCAGGAAGGCGGTGAGGCCTTCAGAACCCCACAGCAGCCATTGAGATTGCCCCCCACCCACCCCACCCAAAACCGACCTTCTGCTGTACTGCAATTGCTGCATCAACCCAGGAGTTGTGCAGGCCGGCAGAGCCCTCGGCCATGTCCAGTGGAATCCCGGCTCAACCCCTGCATTGACCCCACGTTGCCTCAGGACCTTCCCTGTGCACACCGCATACATGGGGACATACACGGCACAGGGCGTGGCACTGGCCTGGGCAGGAGACTGAGGCTCACTCAGCGGGGCAGGTCCAGAGTCTGGAGGTGGCCCATTGAGGGATGGGAGTCTAGAAAAGGGAGGGCCTTCTGCAGAGGGTGCTGGGCCAAGATGGCTGCCGCACAGTCCAGCCCTTGCAGCGGGAGCTCCCTGCTCCCCTTTCGGCCCCACTATGAAATCCCCTCTGTCGTTGCTGGTGGTGGTGGTGGTAATGGCTGAGGTAGTGAGGACTGCTCAGAGTTCGGCGCGCTCCTGCTCTGTGGGCGCTGTGCCCAGCTTGCTAGCCGTAGAATCCTCCTCACATTGCATGTTGGCATAGGCCACCTCTCGCGCCAGCTGCTCCACGGACGGGCGGCCCCACACCAAGTTCCGTAGAGAGATCCCAGTCATCAGGAGGCTGTGGAGGAGGAGGAAGAGGAGGAGGAGGAGGAGGAGGAGAAACATGTGAGGAGACCCACATGCAGAGGAACAACACTGGCCTCCTTTTCAAAATGTAAACGCTGCAAACCGATCAAGACCACAAGCGAAACCCAACAATCTCAAATCATTGAACATATCAACACAGTAATACAGCAGAAGGTTAAAAGTAACGAGACAGTTCTAACTAAGCTTTTCCTCCTGAGCAGTTTGCGGCGCCGTTTAACGATCAGTCCAAAGAAGGAATCTTCTGCATGCCCCTGCGGAGATCCAGGCCCCTTCATTACGGGGAAGCCACAGTCTGATGGAAGCCACAGGGCGTTCCCGCTTGACTTTAGTACACTGACATCCCAGCTGCCTCCCGCCTATTGTGAGCCTCTGCAGAGAGGCCTTTCGCTCACCTCCGACGGAAGATGAAGTACTTCTTGGCTGTGAAGCGGTGCAAACGCTCGGCCACCGTGGCGTTGCGCCGCTTCTGCAGCTGCTCCCTGCGCTGCTGCCGCCGGAGGAAGGCCTCCACCACAGGGTCCAGCTGGCTGACGTTTTCCAGGGAGCCGTCCAAGATGGGCTGCAGCTCTGGGGGCAGCGGCTCTGTTTCTGCCAGGCAAAGCCCTGGTTCGCATCAGGAGCCCCGCTTGAGAACAAACGAGTCCTGGGGCAGCCCTGAGCTCCCACCCTGAGGCGACTCCGCGCCTGAGGCCAGTCCTCGGCCTGCTTGCCAGAGCCCCACCGGCAGAGGCGACGGAGGGGAGAAGCGCTCCCGCCCGGGATGGCGCCCTGGACCCTGAGGGGACCCTGGGACACACCCAATTCCTTTGCCCCAGGCTGCCCGGCCTCCGCTGCTGCCACACACTCACCGGTCCCGTTCCGCACCTTCTCCCGCAGCTCCTGAAGGCGAGTGAAGTTCTGCTCCAGGGCTGCTTCAGTGGTGTTGACGTAGACGTACATGTAGCAGGACGGCTCCTGGGACACCGTGAAGACTTTGTGGTATTCACCCGGTGGCAGCTGTGGCCAAGAGAGGACCGCAAAGGGTTGAGGCGGGAGGTGGCCATCACCGGGGGTGTGTGGTCATAGCAGCCCACCGGCACCAGCTGCCCTATTCAAGCCCCAGGCACAGCATGCCGCGTCATCCAAACCTGGGCGGCACGGCTTGTGGGAAGGAGAAACGACCCTCCAATAGACCCTGGCCCGTTGCAGAGGTATGGGGGAGGGGTCGTTCTCTTGTCTCCCCCTCAAACAGCTCATGCCGCCTGGGTTCAGATGACCCAGAAAACCATGGCCACCCCCCCCCAATGGGGGTTGAATACTCAAAAGGGCCGCTGGTACGCCCCTCAACCCACCAGGGATTAAATAACCATGTTGGACTGCAGTGACCCTGCGAACCGGCCCAGAATCACCCCCCCAGAAGAAGGCTTCCGCAGCTGCCTCACAGTCCCATCCCTATCAGGCCATTTCTATCTCTCCTCACAGAAAAGCGCCCCTTTTGTCCTCTCCAGTCCAAGCGCTCCGCCTGCCCCTCACCTGTATCCGGTCTCCTTCCTGCAGCGTATGGTTCTTCTGGGCACTGACAATCTCCACAGCAACTTCTCCTTTTAGCAAGTGGAGGCTGGTGTTCCCAAGGTCCTCACTGACAAAGTTCTCCAGGTGCAGGCCTGCCGGGGTGGGTGGGTGGGAGATGCAACAGGGCAGTGAGTAGCTGGAGCGCAACAGAACCCTTAGAAGCAAGGGCCAAAGGCTCTTCTGACACGCCAGGAATCCTCCCCAGCTGGTATTTACTGGGACCAGGAACATTTGGCGACTGGCCAGCACAAGCGGTCAAAACGAACTAAGTTGGTACATCTAGGTGGAGACACACCTTGTTACCAAAGCCAACGACCCAGCGGCAAGCTTCCCAATGTGGACGTGGCCTAAACCAAGCGTCAAGCTGCCTAGAGCACACCAACAGCAAGGGAGCACCTGGGAAATCGGCAATGAAGACCACCTCGGTCTGGTTGTCCAGCGAATCCTCAATCTCCTGCAGCTTTATCCGCCACGGTGACAGATCCACCAGAAGAGGCTTCAGCCATGGCGTCTTGTGGAAGGGGGACCACTCAGCCTGCACAATGTCCACGTGTGGGTCAAAGAGTCTGAGAAGGGGATGAAAATGGGCAGATGAAGATACTAAAAGCACAAGGATCCCAGCCACAGTCCAGCAGCAACAGCCAGCACGATATATTTAGAGCTGATTTCTAATTGAGAAGCCACAGGGATTAAGCCGAACTCCAGGTTGGCCAAGCCAGGCAGAGCCTGCATGTTTCTTAAAAGTCTCCTCGCCCAAACACAGGCACTTCATCACAGCCCCTCTGCCCCGCGGGGCCCCTCACAGCCCCTCTGCCCCCTCACAGCCCCTCTGCCCTGCGGGGCCCCTCACAGCCCCTGTGTCCCGCGGGGGCCCCCACAGCCCCTGTGTCCCGCGGGGCCCCTCACAGCCCCTCTGCCCCGCGGGGCCCCTCACAGCCCCCGTGCCCCGCGGGGCCCCTCACAGCCCCTCTCTGCCACTGACGCTGCGAAGCCCCTGCAGATGCCGAGCAGCCTCCTGGCTTCTCCTCCTCCCCCCCAGCGCTTGCACGGGCACTCCAGCCTGTTGTGGGAAATGTTAGATTTCCTCCCGGCTGCCGTTCCGCTCCACATCATCGCAGGTGCAGAGCACGGCTGAAAGCAGCAGTTGTTACAGCCTCTGGCACAAGATGGGGTTGGCCAGACTTTTAAAAAAGAAGAAGACAGGGCTGGGTTTTTTGCTTGCACAGCCGTCGTCGCGGTTGACCGTCATCTGCACCAGCGGCCTCTGGGGCCTCCCCACGGCCGGAACCCACCCACCTCCCACACTAACCTTTGCTGGAAGCGATCATTAATGGAGACCCAAATGTCAAAGTAGATCTCTGGCTCTGAAATGTTGTAGTTATGCAACAGATGGCTAAGACAGGCGGCGTACTGCTTCAGCATGTCAGCGTGGTCCTTCCAGCGCCGGCTCTGAGTGAAGACCTGAGGGGCGGGGAGGGCGGTGGAGAGAAGGCATTGGCTCATTGCTCTTGGAAGTCTAAGGGCAGCAGGGACAAGTCGTCAGGACCCCAAATACCCAACAATTCTGCAACCAGAAAAGTGCAAATTCTAAAGCTGGAATCAGTTACACCAATCACGCAAAACTGCCACTCTGTACTTCACTTGAGTGCTTTGTTTTGCGTGCCACCAGAATGTGCTTTTTATTCCAAAGGAGTGTTTTGCAAATGCCTCACAGGGAGTTGCTGTAGGTTCCACCAAATCTCTCCCCTGGCCAAACTGCAAAAAGGTTTAAATGTTTTGGAAAAGCTCTGCTAGGCAAGGCCAGACCCCCGGGGTCATCATAGAATCATAGACTCATAGAATAGCAGAGTTGGAAGGGGCCTACAAGGCCATCGAGTCCAACCCCCTGCTCAAGGCAGGAAAATCCTCAAAGTCCCCAAAGTCCTCTTGTAGGCAACAGGGCAGGCAGCACATGGGCAGAATCACCCGTCTGCTCCGGGGGCCTGATGCATGGCACAAACATTCCTTTGGGCAGCAGCAGCCCCGGAGAGGTAGAGGGAACTCCTACGTAGGGCAGCAACCTCCCCTCCCTGCCCCTCTGGCCTGTGCTGGTGCTACACTTAATACCGGGGGTGGGGTGGGTGGGGGGGCTATTAAGTGAAATTCCTCACAGCTCCCCCATCTAGATTTCAGTGATGCAAAACAGGTTGGCCTTCTCATCCATGATGGATGTTATGGATGACAGATTTTGCTTTGAATCGACCTGCCATACAGCATCACTAGCAGTCAGGAAGACAAAGTGGTAAGCCACGAGAACCCTCCATTGAGGGAAAGACCGAAAGAGAGAACAGGCATAAGGTGACTGTTTGGAACCCCAACGCTGCTTCTCTCCTTCCCTGCAATCACTATGGTACTACAGGGCCCCAGAATCCATCAAGCACAGTCTTAGTACCACTGATTATGGAAATAGATGCGCCCCAAAAGAGGCAGTTAAGCACCCATTCAACTGCTCCTTTCTGGGCCTCCTCCTAGAACCACCAAAGAAGAGCGAAGGAGTTGTTGATACCTGCAAATTGCCCAGCGCATTTTGATAAAAAATATCTTTTTCAGAGAGAGAGAGAGAATCTTGGTCGAATAGATCCGCCTGGTTTATTTCTCCCAGATTCTTCGTCAGGCCATTCACAAGCATCAACCAGTCGTAATCTCCAAGCACCATTTGGCGATTTCCCCTCTCCGGTGGCTTTGCTTCTGGAGACTTCTGGAAACCGAGGAGCAGGTGCATTGCGCAGTGACTCTACCCCACCCTACACGGCTATGGCTTCTGCGTAGGAAGTTACATGTAGCCTGACACAAGTGGCACATGCTTATTTTACAAATGATACATGAAGCAGGCAGCCCAGGCAGAGAGCAGACTCCGGCAGCACAGGTGTGGGGCAAAACAGACATGTGGGCATTTGTTGAAGGCAGCTGTTTTACTCTGTACAGCACCATGTACATTGATGGTGCTATATAAATAAATAATAATAATAATAATAATAATAATAATAATAATAATAATAATAATAACGTTCCCATGATTGCATGGAACCGGAATACAATTTGCCATGTGGGAAGCGGCCAAAAGCCCCCTCGACCAAGGAAAGTTAGGAGGAGGAGGAGGAGGAGGAGGAGGCGGTGGCGGCGGCGAGGGACTGACCCCAGGGTTCAGGTAGCCAAGTTCCCCAGTGAGACCATCACGGTAAGTAATCTTCACGTGTTGGTGGGAGCGAGAATGGACCATCATGTCCCACGAGTAGCCATATAGCCCATTTGTCCAGTTGTTATAGCCCTGCAGGGGGGAAAGAGCAGGGGTGATTTCCCCAAGAACTGAAGTGTGCTGCTGTTTCCTTCTTCCCCATCCCTGCCTCCTGACAGACATGACAATGCACCACATTTCCACAACTCCCTTTGGGTTATTGCTTTAGGCTTAAAAAGCTGGCAGGAACTGGATGCTCAAACTCAAAATCCTGAAAAAGATTTGACTGTCAACACCCTACACACGTTTGGAGGTAGGTCTGGACCACCATGGAACTCCACAAGAACATAACAAGTGCCCTACTGGATCAGACCGAGGGTCCATCTAGTTCAGCACTCTGGACAGTGGCCAACCAGCTGTCGACCAGGGACCCACAAAGCAGGACACGAATCATAGAATAGCAGAGTTGGAAGGGGCCTCTAAGGCCATCAAGTCCAACCTCCTGCTCAATGCAGGAATCCACCCTAAAGCATCCCTGACAGGTGGTTGTCCAGCACCCTCCCACCCACGTTCCCCAGCAACTGGTGCACACAGGTTTACTGCCTCAGATACTGGAGGCAGCACATAAAATCAGGGCTGGCATGCAGGAATAGCAGTGTTATCATGGGAGAGAGAGGACCCAATTCAGGCAGCTCAGACTCTTCCATCCAAAGAGCTCCCCCATCACCTCCTGCTCGCTGGAGCCCCAATGTCAAAGAAAAGGATGAGATCTAGAACCCTTTGCTATGCAAATCTGCATGGGGAAAGCCAACACGCCTCTCTCTCTCTCTCCCTCTCACCTGGGTCAGGAAGTGTGAGTACGGCAGGAAGAACTGCTCCAGCACATACAAGACCGTGAAGAGGGCCCCCAGCTTCTGCCGCAGCCCCAGCCGCTGAGCCGCTCTGCCCGGCCTCTGCTGCCCTGCTTCTGCATACACACACTCCTGGCTGGGCTGGGGCAGCTCTGACAGGGGAAGGAGCCTTTGGGAACAGGCGGGGAACCGGGCAATCAAGCGGCGTGGCCAGTCCGGGTAGCAGAAGAGCGGGCTAGTGGCCAGCATGGTGTAGGAGAACATACCTGCGGGCAAGAGATTGGTCTCTGGGTTGAACTGCGGTGGGAGGAAACAGATGTTTGCCAGAACAGGCTATTAGTAGCCGCCACCCCCACCGGCGGAAACTGTTCCCGAGCCAGGCAAACTAGCTGAATGGCAGGAAACATAACACAGACTTGGGAATGTCTGCAAAGGCTAGGAGTCCACAAGCGACTTCACTGGCCTTCTTTCTGGCTCATACCAATGTTAGCTGATGCCCTGCGGTGGGTGGCATGGGAAATAACCCGCTCTCTCTCAATGGCAAGGGCTCCTTTGCCTGGTTATCTAGAAGGGATTACTATTCACCACAGGTGAGTGGTTTTTACAAGCTTGAGTCAACAACAGCTCACCAAAAAGGCACGACTTAGGAGGCCCTGATCCTCCGTAGAGAAAGCGTGGAGTTTAGGCTTCTGGAGAACTTACCGATGCTGAAGAGCTGGGAATTCATGCAGTGGAAGTAAGAGACAAAGAAAAGGGCAACAGGGCGGGTGGCATCCAAGAAGAGCAGAAAGCCAGCGGTGAGATCCAGCATGAGACCCCCGCCGTGCACTACCAGTAGGTTGGTCATCTCCTCTGAAAGCACCAACCTGCGGCAGAAGACACAGAGAGCCTGAGAAGCATGCACCGGGGGGAGGGGATCGCAAGACCTTCCTGCCCCCCCCCACTCCAAATGAGCATTAGATCTGCTGGGGAGATGGAGCCATAGAATTCCTCTGCCCCCACCCCCCACAGATGCTAACTGTTTCCCTCCTTGCTTGCCCCCCCTCCAGCTCACTTGAAGGGGCTGAAGAGCCAGTGCCGGCCGAGGGAGCCCATGGAGTAGCCCTCCACCCAGTCTGCATCCAGCTTCTTGATGCCCGCAATGAAATAAACAATGAAGATCTGTTAGGAATCAAGCACAAGGGTTGGTATTAAGACTCCAAGCCAAGCAAGTCAACAGGAGGCACAAAACAGCCGAGTGGTGAGGGAGGAACCACACCGTCCCCAGGAAGGAGAAAAATGGGGGCGTGGGGCCCTCCAATTCCAAACCATCTTCATGGTTATGCAAGGACCCAAATCCCCCTTGGTCAGCCCCCTCCCTCCCAAAGGCTCCCACCCCCTCCATCCACGGCTCGGTTCTTTCAACAGCAAAGCATTTCTCCCAAGCAAAAGAAAAGTTTGATGGAAGTGAAGCCCCCCCCGCCTCCTACTTAGCCCCCCCCGAGCCCCGCAAGGGGGCCGTCACCAGATGTACCAGATGCTCACAGCAGCCACTGGTGGGCGCCCCAGTGCTGACTGCCCTCTGCTCTCTTACGGTGCTGCCTATTGAAGAGGCAGGTGGCACCAGGCAGTGGCGACTGAGGGGAAACGTGCGTGGCTCATCCACCACCACAGAGGCCCTTTGCTTCTAGAAGACACGTCCGCGAGAAATGGGTGGGGCGTCCGCGTGGGAGGAGCAGCACCACTGCCCACTGTACCTGGGTGCGCAGCACTGTGTAGTTCCACAACGGGACATGAGCGTTTCTCTTCCGCGGATTCCAGAGGCCATCAATAGACCTAAAGAGAGGAGATGCATGACCAGGAGGACTCCTGGGGAGGGGGAGGGGGGAGAGTGGAACTGAGATTCCACTGAAGGGCCGTTTTGAATCCAGACAAACGTACGGGCGGCCCTCCACAGGGCCAGACGCACGCTGGCTACTCCGTCATCCACTTGAACAAGGGTGCTCCAGAAGACCGAAATGATTTTTTTCAGCAACTGTAATGCCAATTCTTAAAAGGGGGATGCTGGCAAATAAGAACTAGGACAATGCTTTTAAGGTTAGAGCTAGAAAATGATCCTATTCACTACCTGGCTTATCCAGAGAGCTGGCACAGTCTGAAGATGGTCACAGGAGAGACCTGTGACGCAAGGCATTTGGGTGTAGCAGCTGGGAGATATCTTGCTTCTAGCTGCACAGCCAGTACAGAGTTCCTATCGGGTGCATGCACAACTTTTTCAGCTAATCTGGAAAACAGGGGGTGCCAGGGAGCATTGCAGGGAGGGTGATGCCAGGTGTGGGTGAGGGAAAGGCTTCGTGGTAAGGGAAACGTGGCGGGGGGGGCAGCTCTGAGGAAGCCCCGAGGGGACACCGGTGCCACCTCCAGGTCTGTCACAATGGCTCTGTGGCAGAGGACGGCCATGGGGAACCCACCAGTGCCAATCCCCATGCGCAGTGATCGAGTCCCCTGGCTGCTCTGGGCAAATCAGCAGGGTGGCTGGTTGCAAGCCTGAAAATGCCACCTGAAGCCCATCCACCCCTGGCAGCCTTTAAAATGCCTTGAGAATAGGAGAGAAGGCAAAAGCAGGCTGCAGGAAGATTTCTAAGCACCAAAGGAGACTCTCCCACGGACATGGCGCGCGCACACACACACACAGATTCCACCAGCCCACGTTCCTGTTCCTGAGGCTCTGAGCTCCTGGAAGGTTGGGCCATGGCCTGTGCAACCCTGCCCAGAACAAAGCCCCTACAGGTCCTGGGAAGGAAGAGGAAAACGTAAAGCTTCCTCAAGTCTTTTGAGACTCTCTTCTTGCCCACTAAGCGATGCGAACTAATCAAGCACATTCTTCTGTAAGAGCAAGTTCCGTTATCTTACAGCACACACAAGCTTTCCAGGCTACACCCCACTCTGCACTGTGGTGCCCTCCTGTTGCTTTGGCTTCTTTCAGTCCCTGGGGATTCCGATCCAGAGCCCCCAAGTTGTTCAAATGAATGTTGTGCAGCTGGAAGGGCAAGTTTGTCTCCTTGGCAGAAGCTTGTTCTGAACAAAGAGTTGCCTCTTCAAAAAAACAAAATCACAGCAGTGGGGAAAAGAGAGCACAGAGGTTCTTACCAGTAACGGTTTGCGTTCATGAACATGAGCTGGAAACCAAGGAGGCCATAGAGGTAGGAGTGGTTGTTCCAGGCCGTTTTGTCCAGGAAGAAGATGTACCAGTAAGGCAGCACGAAGAGCAGACAGCTGAACCGATAGAAGCAGCCCAGCATGATCCCCAAAGCACCTACGGCAGCAAGGGAGAAAAGGTCAGGGTGCTCCACTCACACAGGCTCTTCACAAACGAGGGGAAACCTGGGGGAAATCCCGCAGGAAATAAACACACACACACACACACACACACACCCAAAAACCCAGGTGGCTCTCTCTCTCTCCCATCCCTGGCTTCTGCTTTGGACACAGCCCAAAGAGGCAGCATGGAAACCGGCCAGGGAAGCCAGGTGGAGTTCATTCCAGCCAACACACCTAAGCTGAGCCCCTCCGTGGGTCAATCTCCTCCTAATATCCTTACCCAGGAACATGACTGTGTAGACAAGGTACATCCAGTCCAGCGGAAGTGGCTCCAGGAAGTTGAAAAGGGGGAAGCGACACACCTGCAACCCATCCAGGTATCTGTGGTCCAGATAGCTTAAGCCCCGCTCCTGTGGGATGTCCAAAGCCATCAACATCCCTGAAAAGAGACACACCAAGAAGGGATCAATGGCAGCAATGGGACAGACTCCCCTTACCCTCTGCTGGGCCAGAAATTCAAAGGAAGGGGGCAGGAATGCTCCCCTCCCCACATTCATGGTCCTTTGGTGTGCTGGGTGGAGGAACATCTCCGGACAAGCATTAGGGATGCTGCATTGTTCCTCACAATGGCTGGCCGTCAAATGAACAGCTAAGACATTACAGGGAGTGATGGACTGCAGGCCACCTTAAATGGCTTTCCTCACAGCTCTATTTCCTAGACTGAAGTTGCAAAACTTCCTTCACTTGTAACGTTTCAAATAGCAATGGATTTTGTTTTCTGTTCAGCTGTCATCTTGCTAAATAGACAGGAGGAAAATAATATGGCTCAAATTTGGTTCTGGTAGATGTGCCTTGCTTGCTCCTTGAGCTTTTATTCCCATGGATTTCAACATGCCGCAGTGGAGGAACATGAAGGGCTGGCTGACCTTAAAAGCCAAAAGGGACTTTCACGTGGGCAAGGCATCAAGAGGGCAGAAATCCCCGGGGCTTCCATGCCAGCAGGAATTTCCTGCGCAAGCTCGCCTCTCATCAGCCCCAGGGCCTCAGCACCTCCTGACTGCAGCCCTCCCAAAACGGGAGTGGTGACAGAGGAGGCGTCCCCCTGGCAACACAGCTTTCATGGCAACCTCGCAGGAGCGGCAACGTGCAGTGAGCAGCAGGCGGAGGGGGGCCTGTCTGTGGTGAGCTGGGCAGAGGAAAGGCCGGTTCAACATGCAGCCCCAAACTGCCAACATTCAGAGCTTCCACACCCTAGTTGTGCGGAAGCTCCAGGAAATGCTCAGACACACACAACTTTGTAATTTGGGAATGGCCAGGAGTGTGTCTACTTTGAATGAGGACTGGAGGCAGCCCAGAGAGCCTTGAAAGCTGCCCTGCCTTACAACCCCACCCCCCACCCTGGTCTCCTCTTTATCCAGTCTTGTCTTGGGGCAACAGAGGCTGCCAGACAGCATGAAGAACTTTATCAGGAGGGCTTTAAACTGAATCTTACGGGGGCGGGAGACATAAACTTCGAGGCAACAATGGATGAAGGCCCATGCACCACAGTACAGAGAACAGCTCCAATAGTGCCCCAAAATAGTGTCTGCAACAGTGTAGGAACAAAGCCAGACTATAAAACACATGGTCTTCAATGTCTATATACTAATGCCCAGAGCATGGGAAACAAACAGAAGTTGAGGGGGCAGAATTGCAGTTTGAGACTGATAAACAAATGGTCAAAGAACACCTAATTTCCTTGAATGAGTTCAAATCTCCAGGGCCCGATGAACTGCATCCTAAAGTAATGAAGGAGCTAGCAGAAGAACTCTCAGAACCTTTGTCTATTATCTTTGCAAAATCATGGAAAACGGGTGAGGTGCTGGACGACTGGAGGAGGGCTAACGTTGTCCCTGTCTTCAAAAAGAGCAAAAAGGAGGAACCTGGGAACTACAGGCCAGTCAGTCTGACATCCATCCCTGGGAAAATTTTGGAGCAGATTATAAAGAAGTCAATCTGTATACACCTTGAAATCAATGCAGTGATTACTAGAAGCCAACATGGATTTGTCAGGAACAAATCCTGTCACACTAATTTGATCTCATTTTTTGATCGGGTAATCTCCCTTGTGGACTGTGGGAATGCTGTGGACGTCATATATCTTGACTTCAGCAAAGCTTTTGACAAAGTGCCCCATGTTATTCTGATTAACAAACTAGCTAAAAGTGGGCTAGATGGAACAACTATTAGGTGGATTCACAGTTGGCTACAGAATTGGACTCAAAGAGTACTTATCAATGGAACCTTCTCAAACTGGGGAGAGGCAACAAGTGGGGAACCGCAGGGCTCAGTCCTGGGCCCAGTGCTCTTCAACATTTTTATTAATGATTTGGACGAGGAGGTTCAGGGAACGCTGATCAAATTTGCAGATAACACAAAATTGGGTGGGATAGCTAATACCCTGGAAGACAGAAACAAACTTCAAAGTGATCTTGATAGGCTGGAGTGCTGGGCTGAAAACAACAGAATGAAATTTCATAGGGATAAATGCCAAGTTCTACATCTAGGAAATAGAAACCAAATGCACAGTTACAAGATGGGGGATACTTGGCTCAACAATACTACAAATGAGAAGGATCTTGGAATTGTTGTAGATTGCAAGCTGAATATGAGCCAACTGTGCGATATGGCTGCAAGAAAGGCAAATGCTGTTTTGGGCTGCATTAATAGAAGTATAGCTTCCAAATCACGTGAGGTACTGGTTCCTCTCTCTTCGACCCTGGTTAGGCCTCATCTAGAATATTGCGTCCAGTTCTGGGCTCCACAATACAAGAAGGACGCAGACAAGCTGGAGCGTGTTGATCTAAATAATAGTTAACTACTAGTTAGCTGTTCTCTATCAGAAGACAAGCGGTAAGGCAAACATGCAGCCTAAGCGAACAGACTACGTACACAGTTGGGGTCAAGAGGTAAGCGCGTTATCTGGAAAGGCCCAGCTTGCTTAGTCAACAGACAATACACAATGGGTTTCTGCTAAGGGCAGTAGCTACAATGTTAGTCGATGAGTTTCTTGTGGAAATATACCCAAGCATGACACTGTATGACCAAATATGATGTAACTTGTTTGCCACACAGTATAAAAGTCCTGGATGAGAAGCATTCAGGGCTGCTGCTGCTCCTGAATTTGAAGCAGGCAGTCTTTTCGCTGCGGAAATAAAGCCAAGGCTTTGATCTTACCCCGTGTCTATTTGTTATTTGGTTCCGGCGGCTAGACACGATCCTAGAGAGAGAGCTCAATTTGAGGGCTCTTACCACAGTGTCTAGAGGAGGGCAACCAGGATGATCAGGGGTCTGGAAACAAAGCCCTATGAAGAGAGACTGAAAGAACTGGGCATGTTGAGCCTGCAGAAGAGAAGATTGAGGGGAGACATGAGAGCACTCTTCAAATACTTAAAAGTTTGTCACACAGAGGAGGGCCAGGATCTCTTCTCAATCCTCCCAGAGTGCAGGACATGGAATAGCGGGCTCAAGTTAAAGGGAGCCAGATTCCAGCTGGACATCAGGAAAAACTTCCTGTTAGAGCAGTACAACAATGGACTCAGTTACCTAGAAAGGTTGTGGGCTCTCCCACACTAGAGGCCTTCAAGAGGCAGCTGGACAACCATCTGCCAGGGATGCTCTAAGGTGGTTTCCTGCATTGAGCAGGGGATTGGACTCGATGGCCTTGTAGGCCCCTTCCAACTCTGCTATTCTGTGATTCTATTATTCTGTGACCGTCTCACTTAGCTTCTTCTCAGATCATGATTATATAGAATGCAACTTGCACTTCCATTTGAGCATTTTAGTGCCAAAGATAAGCAGAAGAAACCATTTCCAGAAACACAGAAAGCACACGCAAACGAACCATCCGAAGACTACAACTCCAGGCATGCAGGCGGCATCCAACAAGCAAACACCCCATATGCGATGCAGGTGAACTGGATGCCAGCATGTGCTGGACCGGCAGGCTACAGGAGGAGGGTGGGCAGGTGACCCCAGGTAAAATGGGCCATGCTCACACATCTTCATGTCTGCATCAGGGAGGCTCGCAAGGGCAATGCTGGAGTACTCTGGAGGCAATCAAGAATGTCAGATTCCAGCCGCATGAAGAGCGTAGCTGACACCTCCCCAGTTCCAGACGGATTCCTGGCAGATCCTCCCTGCCAATCTGCCCAGAGGCCAAGATCTAGAGCAACCTCACAAGGGCCGTTTCCTTGGTTTCCTCGGTAGATCTGCAACCGATCCTGGAAGGCTATTCCGAGAGAACTGCTCACTCCCCGATGCCAACCCAGCCCTGCTCATGACGGGAATTAAGAGCCCAAGCTCTCCCCACCAAGTCCAAAGGCCCCCATCTTTACTGAAGGCAGAGGCCAGTGTCACTGGCCTAAAATGCATAATCACAGGTTGCTTCCAACCCAGGATGTGGGATGTTCATTTCTGCCTGGCTCCAGGACAGCAAAGACACCACAACTTAAAAAAGAAGAAGCTAATCACCCCCCCCCCACACCCACATCCTGTTGCTGGATTAGGTTACAAGTTGCCACCACATTCCGTTTGTGTCCTTTTACAGCTGTCAGGAAAACCCAACTGTCAGTTTGCTGCAACAAGTGTGTCCCGCAAGCAGTTTTAGAAGAGAGACCTTGACTGGGGTGAGTGGGAGACAGGCTTATGCTTGCTGGAAGTGAGGGATGATGCAGAGAGAAAATGGACGGGGGACGGACATCCGCGGTCTTTGAGACATCACATGTGGAGTCAATTCTACTTGGAGCAAAGCCATTCTGAACCCAACATATCCCAAATGACAGAGTAGAAGCAACATGGCAGAAGAGCAAAAGCTACCACAGTTGGCATTGTGAGTGCAGGGCACGGAATAACGGGCTCAAGTTACAGGAAGCCAGATTCCGGCTGGACTTCAGGAAAAAGTTCCTGACTGTTAGAGCAGTACGACAATGGAATCAGTTACCTAGGGAGGCTGTGGGCTCTCCCACACTAGAGGCCTTCAAGAGGCAGCTGGACAACCACCTGTCAGGTATGCTTTAGGGAGGATCCCTGCATTGAGCAGGGGGTGGGACTTGATGGCCTTCTAGGCCCCTTCCAACTCTACCATTCTATGATTCTATGATGCATTCCTTTATTCTCTTCATCAACCCACAGCTCTTTCTATCCCTTAATACAGGGATGGGCAACTGCAGGCAGTTTGGGGGCCAATTTCCAGCCATGGACACCCCCCTCCTCAAGTGGTACATACCAGCCAAAGCAGCAAAAAAACCAACTACTGGTTTGCCACTGAAATTTGTCAAGAAACAGCTATGGAGAGACAAAACAACCGTATTTGACTTGAATATAAGATAAATTCAGCACTTTTGAGTCTTCATGGTGCAGGGATGGGGAACCCCAAGCTCAGGGGCAAAAAACGGCCCTGTGGGGTTCGCCAGGTGACCCCCCCCTGCCCCTCTGCTAATCATTGGATGGCTTCCCAGCTTTTGTGCAGTTCCCCCTCCCTCACACACACCCTAATGGGTTAAAATACCCCTCTGAAGGCTTCAAGGTGCCGTAGGCTGGTGATTTCTGTGTTGTCTTTGTATTTCTGGCCGCACTGCTTGGTCTCCAGCCCCTGCTGCCCCTGGAATGAGGTCCCCAAGAGCTTCTACAACACTGAATCTGGCCCTTGAACTGAAAGAGGCTTCACCTCCCCACCACGGTGGTTTGCCACTGAATTTCAGTGGGAAACTATGGGGGTGTTTTTGCCACGGCACCACCTGAATTTCAGGGGCAGCTGTCGGGTGCGATAGGGCTGCACTCAAGGCCATGGGGGGGGGGATGTGTGGCCCACCCCTCCCTTAATGCATTTACATGTTGCGTCACAATTTTCCGAGTGCAGTATCGATTGAAGCTCAACCCTGACAAGACGGAGGCACTGTGTGTCGGGTAGGGGGTTCTCACGTCTAGGAAATGGGTGTGGAACTTTACGAGAGGGCAGGGCGTTGTGCTCCCCTCCTCCAAGAGCCAGGGGGTGGCGCTCCTGGAGCCAGCCTCACCACCTGAGGTCCTGGTAGCCTTGCTGCCCTGGCGTAGTGCGGCCACAGCAATGCCTGCTCTGACAACCTCCCAGTTGTAAGGGAGCTGCCCTTGAATGGCTTGCAGGGAGGGAGGGAGGGAGGCAGCGCGAAGAAGGCACAACTCACCGAAGAGGAAGCGGAAGACGCCCAGCGCTGCCGGGTCGGTGGGCCTGTTCAGCAAGCAGACAAAGCGATGCCAGCTGGAAAGGTCGGCACACTCAAACCCCAGCAGGCGGCTGGTCCAGCTGCGGGCGCCTGGCCCGGGCTCCTGGCCCTTCATTTCACTGCTGTGCTTCTTCTCATGGGCAGGAGGAGATCCGGAGGGCTGGGCCCCTGCAAAAGCAAGCGGGAAAGGATGGCAGCCAGGCCGCTGGGGGAAGGGCAGGACACTCTGGCTCTCCGTGGGGGGAACAGCAGGTCGCCAGCGGAAAGGAGGAGTCCCGTCCCCTCCCTCCTGCTGCCTGAAGCAGCGGGCTTCACCCGACCCCGGCCTCACCAAGACACGGGGGTGGGGGTGGGGGGCTCGCGTGGCGCGGCTTAGCGCCCATCCCAAATGCACCCCTTCACCGACTCCCATACAAACGAAGCTTGGCATTTTGCTGCTGATTTTCTCGCATCAGGGGGATTCTGCGAGACGCCTTGGGCAGGACCCCCCCCCGCGCGCCCCGAGGCGACGTCCAGCGTCGTTCTTGGAGGGCAGGAGGCGAAGCCCCCCGCCCCGCCGCTGCTGCTCCGCAGGGCGCGCGCCTGGCCCGCCGGTGGGAGGAAGCCGCTGGAGGCGCCGGGCACCCTGGCGGGGGCTCCTTTCGGCGGGCGGGCGCGCGGGCGGGCGAGCCCCTCCTCTGCCACGGGCCCCCAAGCCCTCACCTGCAGCGGGCGCGCGGCCCGGCCCCATCTCGAGCTGGCGGCGGCGGCGGCTCCGTCCCGAGCGAAGCCCGCGAGAGGCGGCGCCAGGCGCACGGCGCCACACTTCCGCCTCCTTCTCCCGGGCCGGAGAGCCTGGGCGGGCGCGCGCGCCGCCGGGCCGAGGGAAGAGGCCACCCCGGGCGCCTGTGCCCTTCCTCGCGGCTCGGGCGCTGCCGCGACGCCGCCGGAGCCGCGGGACTCGGGAGGTCGGCGCGGACGTGGCGGCCCTCGGCTGGCTGGCCTGGGGCCCGGGGCCGCCCTGCACGCTGCGTCCGCGGCGCGGGATTGGGGCTGGCAGGCGAAGCGACCCACCCCCCACGGACATCCCCTGATAGCCGAATCCGGCCTGCAGGGAGGGGCCAATCCCCTCCCCTCCTGCTGTGATCGATTCCCCCCTCCCCGCTTTAAAATAAAGCAAACCCCGGCTGAGTTTTCGCACGGGACTACACGCCAAGTTTGTTGTCCGCCACACTCTGCGCCCTAGATATGATCAACTCGGACTCCCCGGCCCTGGGCTCGCCCCCTGGTCTTTGGGCCCCACCTCTCTGGCCTGAGAAGTCAGCAGCGGCCCGTGGAGCAGCGGAGTCGACACCAGCCGTTCGCTGGCAGCGCCAATTCGGCAGGGCGAAGTCTTAAAATATCGACAAATTCCCAAAGTTACGTTTTCGTACGAAATATAACCTGAGTTAGAACACCTGCCTTTTCTCGTGTGACGAGGGGGAGAGCGAGATCGCAGGCTGGATTTTTTATTCTTCCCAATGGGGAGGAATTAACCTTCCCTGTGGACAAAGCTGAATAAATTGCACTCTTATATCATCTTCTTATATCATCTTCTTTGACTCCATTGAGTGGGAGGGATCACCTCTTTCAGCTCCTTATTCCAACCCTCCTTTATTCCTCTCTAGAGGCTTCAACAAGCAACTGCCCGTCAAATGTTTACTGGAAGAGGAAGTGGTAGCTCTGAAATGACAGCTCTGAAATTGCACAAACACCTGGACCAAAGTTTGTTACTAGTAGATCTCTGACCTGCATGCAACGGCATTTTTTTCTAGGGTTGTAAGGAATGCTTCTCCTGCAATGCTTCAAAGTTTGCCAGGACATTATCATTGTCAGCAACCGCTCCGCTCCGTCCACTCCCGGAGTTTGTATGCAAAGCCCAGCCCATTTTCCCAAAAGAAGACCTTGTCTGGCTGCTTCCGTATGTTGGTTGAGGCCTCTATTGTTGGGTGTGACAAGGAAAACTGAAAACGCCCCAATGAAACCCCTCATTTTTAATGTGAACAAAAGCGCACAAGCACGAACACTCGCTTTCTGGCCCCCACCTTCGTGCCTCTACAATAAAGAGACACAGAAGTGCCTCGTCTTGGTTTCCCTTTCAAGGTTACCCTAGACCCTTCACCCAGTCCTGCTAATCTGACATAAGGGAAGGGTTACAGTTCCTAAGACATATCTGGAAAAGCCTTGAGGCCGGAAACAAGTTTCCATTTCCTGCAGACATGGAGGCATCTCATATTTGTTATCACCTAAACCCCCTCCAAATGGGCATCAAAAGTGGCTTGCAGCTGGCTAGAGACACTTTCCTACTGACCTTGGAGAGGGTCTTATCAAAGTACAAGGAGTTACATACACTGGACACAGTTGTCACAAAATAGGGCATTGTTTTAAGTAGAATAGTTACGTTTATGGAAAATGTAGAAATATGTCATCAATAGGAGATGTGAGGAGGGAACTCTCGGGACTTCATTGGAGGGGACTGGAATGTTATAAAAGTATGCTGATGTGGATGATGGCTAGAGTTTCACCATTGGGTGAGCTGTTCTCCTACGTATGTAGTAAAATAAAGAGCCTCTACATCTTGACTGGTTGTTGGAGTCATTCCTTCCCCATCGGGTTAAGGGAAATTTCCCTAACAATCTGGTGTCAGCAGTGGGATCCAAGCAAGTGGTGTGTCGCCCCAAGAGCAGGACAGGACGAGGTGAGTTTGCATCGTGTTGTTCCTGCCCGTGCTGTCTTGGTTCTTCGGTGTGCCTTGAGCTGGATCCTGCATCCACCCCATCTGGGGAGGGGGAGGCCGAGCGCAGCAGCCATCCCAGGGCTTCTGGAAGAGGTGAGTAAAATCACTCTTTGTCGCTCTGCCTGGTTCTTTGGTGCTGTAGGCAGGCTCCCTCAACCCATCCCCCTTTCCTTCCTGCTGCTCCAGGCACAGAGGCTTTTCCTGGAGAGAGGAGACATCCTCCGAATTTTTTTTAGAGATACCTAGGCGAGGGACCTCAATTTGTTAAAATCCTGGGGGGCTCCCGAGGAGCCATAGGGTCCTCCTGAGTCAGAGGGGTTCCCTCACCCCGCGGGACCTCATCCTGAGCCTGTGGAGGTCCCTCAGTGTAGCCCCCGGGGAGTCTGGTCTTTTGGGTTACCCCTCCCCCCATTCAGGAGGGGGAGGGGATCACTTTGTCCCCTTTTGGTGGTTTTTTCCCCTTTTGAGTATTTTTTCTGAAATTGTTTTTTTTTTTAAATGGGGACAACCTCCTCAAAGTGCACCCCCTTCGAGAGGGGAACACCATCAAATTTTATGTGCACCAACTACGGCCTGTGTGCGACCCGATACGTGGAAAGATGGAATTTCTACACCCTTGACCAGACCGCCGAGCAATTCCCAGTCAACGGAAATTTTGATCCGGATGTTTTAAAATATCTTTGAAGTAATCTAGAAAGCTTTCACATAAATCAGTTAAAGGCTTTATGCCTCTGGGAGGCAGAAGCTGAGAAGTGGCATCACCAGTCCGTCACCGCCTCCCATAAAGCAAACTTAGAAACTGAGAAGACAGCAGAAAATGCCCTGAAGACAGATTTTGAAAAGCAGAAAGTGGAGGTTGAAAAATTGAGGGGCATGTTAAGAAATAGAACTGGCACCTGGGCTGGGAAGGGAGCGATTCCCGACTTGCCCCCTTCGCCACCCGACTTGTTGGATGACTGGTCTCCTCCAGTCAGGCGCCCCCCTGGTCCCCGCAGCGTTGCCTCTGGCTTCTGCAACAGCTCCGCAGCCTGCAGCCTCCCCTCCTTCTGTCAGCCCTACCCTTCCCTCTCCACCTCTGGCTGTGGCTGTACAGCGTTCCCCAAAACCTCTCCCCACCTGCCCAACACCTTTCCTCTCTTTCTGCCTCTCTGGGGAGCGCTTTGAGCACCTCCCCAAACTCTGTCATGCTTTACACGTTTGAAGCTGCCGCAAACCCCAGCCAGGTTGGGTTCTCGCATTCTGTACCCACTCCCAGGGCTGGTGCCAGACTATTTTGTGCCCTAGGCAAGGTGAGCTACTTGCACCTCCCCCAAAAATAATAATTGCCAACTTCGATTCAACTATTCAAGAAGAGTTCTGAACTATTATATTTTCCTTTTATTATGTTTTTTTCTTAAAAGAGCTAATTTGTATAAAACAGTGACCCTTAAAGGGCAGTACTGAACCCTTTGAGGCCTGCGCCCTAGGCGGCTGCCTAGTGGACCTAACGCTAGCACCGGCCCTGCCCACTCTGCTTCCAGCCCGGCAAGCTCAGTCCAGCTCTGCCTCTCTTGCTTTCTCTGCAACCTCAGTTCCTAATGAAAAAGAGCAAGTGGGCAGGAGCAGGTGGAGGAAACATTGGGGCCTGCTCCAGTTGGACTCCCCCCCCCCGCCCCCACAGGGCTAACTGTCATCTTGGCCCTGTGGGGAAGAAGAAAGAGCAAGGGGGCAGGAGCAGGTGGAGGAAACATCAGGGCCTGCTCCAGTTAAAATCCCCTCCTTCGGAAGCAGGACAATCCCATCAGCCCTGTTGCCAGTCTACTTAATTTCTCTCTCTCTCTTTTCCCCCTTCCTTCCTGAAGAGGGAAGCAAAGGTACATGCAGAAACGGGGCTCAAATGGACAAAAGCCCTGCCCATAGTAACCCTCCAAATCCAACCCCCCCCAGGGAAAACATAGGCTGTCCCTCTTTGAGATTCTGACAGGGAGGCCCTATAACCCAGGCATGACCCCGGTGCTGGGGGATGCTAATGCCCTGCACCACCATTCCCTTGTGGAATATTGCAAGGGCTTGACTAACACTCTATTCAGAATATTCAGTTACAGGTAGGTGAAGCGCAATGAAAGTCACCCAAGGATCCTGCGCATTTCCTGATGCCAGGAAACTGATTCTACATGAAACGGCACCAGAGGAAGCACTGCCTGGAACCCAGGTGGGAAGGCTTGCATCAGGTCCTGCTAGTCACCGATATCACCGTGAAAATAGATGGAGTCGATCCGCCTACCACCCCGAAACCAAAGAAACTTCACCCCAGAGCGGCTCCTGATGACCCAGAGATGCAATGGAGCTGCCGCCAGATGGGGGACCTTAAACTTCACTTCCAACAGCAGGTAAAGGCCAATTTACCAGGTGAGGCAACCTCCAGTGCGCCCTGGGCTGGTAGAGGGTCAACCAGCGACCCCCTTGATCTTCAATCTGCTATGGCTGTTTGCCTTTGTGATCCCAGTTTTCTTTTGGTTCCTCCCTGAGCCGGCGACAGGCTTCCCCAACCACAACCTGGCATGGAGACTGTCTCAGAAAACTGCTGAGGCTACGAACAAGACTAACTGTTGGGTCTGTACCCACATGCCAGTCCATGCTGAGGGAGGCATCCCGACCGCCCCGCTTCCCCTGAATGCCAGCCAAATGAACGCCCTGGACCCCAAAGCTATCAACCTGGACTCAATCTGGGATGAGAGGTGCTGGAGTGCCAATGAACACATCCAGCTGCATGCTAAAGTAAAGGGGCATTTTTGTTGGGGTTGCAATGAGACTGGCATTTGGTTGGGTCATAGGGAATGTGATATGAAGTATGCACCCCAGGGGGCCACCACTTCAGTGGGAACATGGCTCCCTGGGCTCCTCCCTTCCTTTTTTGGATATTACCGACTGTGGATGGAAAGAGGCGTTTGCCAGAAGGAGTTCACCACCCTAGCAGGTAATTATTTCATCTGTGGGAAAAGAGCCTATTAGTCTGTTACATAGGCATCTTGATCCCCGCCATTCATGCGACGCCTGAACTGCCCATGGGGAAGATTCACAATGCCCAGTCCTTGAGAGTCCAAGGTCTCGGAGCCCTTACAAAGGGGCAAGCAGGGCCGGTGCTACCATAGAGGCCGCTCAGGCGGCCGCCTAGAGCGCCAAGCTAAGAGGGGCGCTGGGCACAGCACTCAGGCGCATTGGCTGTGAGCCGGGCCAGCCTGAGGATTCAGCTGGGCCTGGGCAGGCGAGATGGCACCCCGCGCCCACCCAGCTGAAGCGAAGCCAGGGACGCTGGGGTGGGGGTGGGGCGGCTCCACGTTCAGACTTCCGGAATGCGCCCGGGGGAGAGAGAGAGAGAGAGAGAGAGAATATATGGGTGAATGGGGTGCAGAGGGGTCTTTGAGTGAATGCATGTGTTCATGCATGTGTTTGTTTGGAGTGAGTGATGCTGAGTGTGTGTGTGCGCGCACGCGCATGTGAGTTGGGGGGGATGATTTGGAGGTGATATTCCTATTAAATAATCCATTTTAGACCCATAGATGTTCCTTTCCAATTTGTTTGCTATAATTGGCATGACATATTTCTTGCACTTTAAAATAAATTTAACGGTTTCAAGTTTTGTGCTTAATTTTTCCAGGAAACATGTTCTTAAAAATCAAAGTTGGCATTTTGGGGGGGTGGGGGTGGGGTGAAAGTAGCTCACCTTGCTTAGGGCGCAAAATAGTCTGGCACCAGCCTTGGGGGCAAGTGGTGGTGGGCGTGCTGTTTCCCATGTATGGGGTGGGGAGAATCAGATCCACTGTGCTTCACCTGCTGTCAGTAATTGAGACAATGGCCAATGATGGCCTGGCTAGAGTGCAAAGGGAAATAAGGCAAATGGTTCTTCAGAATCAGTTGGCCTTAGATTACGTTCTTGCATTGACAGGTGGCGTCTGTGCCTTGATTCAGAAAGAATGTTGCGTGTATATCTCTGACCGTTCTGACGAGATCTTTGAACATGCAAAAAACATCCGAAAGGTGGCATCAATGGGGGAGGAGGAGGATTGGTTCATTTGGTCTTGGTTCACCGGGATCTTTGGGTCTTTTGGTACTAAAATCATCCAGCTTGTGGTGTTGGGTTTTCTTGTTATCATTTCATGTATTTTTGTGTTTTATGTGATTATTGTCCCAATCAAACTGTGTACCAGAAGCTGTGCCAAACCTACAGCTACAGTAGACACTCAGAAAGTCAGGCAAATGGTTTTGCGTGAGTTGGAAAACCAGGAGTGGAATTGTAGAGAGATTTTGTTGCTGATGTCTATTAACTAGTAACTCTGAAATGAAATGTGTGTAAGCATATTAGGGGTAAAAATGTCTACAAATGGGAGATTGACAAGGAAAACTGAAAACGCCCCAATGAAACCCCTCATTTTTAATGTGAACAAAAGCGCACAAGCCCGAACACTCGCTTTCTGGCCCCCACCTTCGTGCCTCTACAATAAAGAGACACAAAAGTGCCTCGTCTTGGTTTCCCTTTCAAGGTTACCCTAGACCCTTCACCCAGTCCTGCTAATCTGACATAAGGGAAGGGTTACAGTTCCTAAAACATATCTGGAAAAGCCTTGAGGCCGGAAACAAGTTTCCATTTCCTGCAGACATGGAGGCATCTCATATTTGTTATCACCTAAACCCCCTCCAAATGGGCATCAAAAGTGGCTTGCAGCTGGCTAGAGACACTTTCCTACTGACCTTGGAGAGGGTCTTATCAAAGTACAAGGAGTTACATACACTGGACACAGTTGTCACAAAATAGGGCATTGTTTTAAGTAGAATAGTTACGTTTATGGAAAAGTTTAGCCATTGGTTTATATGAGGTGAGCTGTTCTCCTATGTAATGAAGAGCCTGTACATCTTGACTGGTTGCTGGAGTCATTCCTTTCCTACTGGGTTTGGGGAAATTTCCCTAACAGGTGTCTTGGACTTCTTTTCCAAATACTGAGGCCAAAGTAGATAGACCTAAGTGGGGATCACAATGGTGGCTCACAGAAAAACAGGTTGAGAGATTGGGGTGTTCTTCTCCCCCCACCCCTACAGGCAATATAATTGCCTGTATCAAAATAAATGATCTGTGATACTCTTGCAAATTGTGCGGTCCTGTTGTGTCTTACTTATTGTGGCCCTTTGTCTGATTTGCAGTAAAGGATGGATGAGGATGGCCTCCGCACAATGTCTACATATGTGACCTACATTTGTTAATGTTGAGAGACGCTTAACACATAGGCCAAAACATCAGGAGAGCCACAAGCTGCCCACAGGGCTGGGCCGGGCTGGGCGCTTGATGCTATGAAGGCTCTGGGCCACCCCCACCTCCATTCACTCAGGTTCCCTGGATTGTACAGAGGGAAGAAGGCCTTCCAGGGTGCACAGGTGGGGTGGGTGCTGCTGCTGGGATGTATGAGGCAGTCCTTTGGGGGTAGGAGGGCAATGAGCCTGGTGGGAAGCGGCCTGGCAGGCATGGCTCCAGGGTGAAAGGGGGTGGGATGGGTCAGCTATGTTGCCAGGAGGAGGGGGTGGCCCCCAAGGGCTGCTTGGCCTCTGCAGGAGCCAGGCTGCTGTTCCTGTGAGGGGATCAGGTGTGCCTGAGTGTGGTGGGGCCCTTTCCCAACTTTTCTGGCATGAGGTTTCTGCCTAGATTTGGTCCTGGGCCCTTTGCACATAAATGCTGCAGTGGCTAAGTGCTCAGGGCACTGCTCTGTGGTGGCTGCAGTTTGGGTTTGAGTCCAGAGAGTTCCCTCTCTTTTGCCCCTGACACGGCCAGTTCTCTGGCATGCATACAAAAGGTGAAAGGACCACCCATCCTACCCCACCATGGGCTCCAGCCCCTCCCTGTTGCTTCCCCCCCCCCCCCGCCGCCTATTTGGTGAGCTATTGCTGCAATCCACCTGTGGTTTGGGCTCACCAGGTGGTCTGCCTGGTCCCCTCCCCCCTCCCTCCCTCCCTCCCTCTCTCCCTTTCTCTGCTAGGCAAAGGAGTCTTTCATTCCCTGGATGGGTCTTGAAGCATGGCCCTGACGAGGGGTCTCTGGAGGCCATGGCGCAGGGTGTGGGTGGGTGTGCCTGTGCACGTCCCTATGATGAGTTCGTAGGCTGCTGCGGCGTGGGTGTTATTTCCAGCACAGTCTCTGATGGTGAGCACTGGCAACATTTCCAGCATCTGCTGTCTTTCTGCCATTTTTGCATTTTTGGGTCGAGTGTTTTTCTCTCCTTCCTGAAGTATAAACCAGAGCGTCCATTTCCCCTGACATGCAGACACATGTCCAGACATGCATTCGCACACACAAGCACACATGCACACGCACCCCCTTTAGGACACCCCACCAGAAGCCCACCCGGGGGCACCTAGAAAAGGCCAATCAGCACAACAAAGAAGAGAAGGGATGTAGCCAGACGCCCCTCAGTAAAAACTCCATTTCCCCCCATGTAAGTAGCACTTGCCACACAAGCTAATCCTGTTGAATCCACATTGCTGGTTAGCTGCCAGGACAACACCATAGGTCAGTTTGAAATGACACCGGCCAGTTAAACTCAGCCAAGTCATTAGGACTGCCCCTAGCCACATCACCAATAAGGGAAGGGTTACACTCAAGTAGGCGAGTCTGTGCCTGTTTGCATTCTCTTTCCCTCCTTATTGTTTACTACAACTTTATTAGATTGTAAGCCTATGCGGCAGGGTCTTGCTATTTACTGTGTGGTCTGTGCAGCACCATGTACATCGATGGTGCTATATAAATAAATAATAATAAATAATAATAAAACACGTCTGGGAGCTGGGATTTCCCATGTGCTCATGGTGGCGACCATGCATCACCCCCTTGCAGTTCCTTCCTGTGGCCACTGCTCGAGAGTAACTGAGCATGCCCAAGTGATGTAACAGATGAAGTGGACCAATTAGATGGGGGCAAATGACATGTAACATCTGGACTATATATACTGTGATTTGAATGTGGCGCATCATGACTCTGAATTTCAGCACGAGCAAGAAGAGTCACCTTATTCTCCAGAGTAAATGTTTGGAGCCCAACGCCTTATCTGTGATCTTTCACGAGTGTTTCATTATTGGCTTTTGGCACACTCGGATTTGGCATAATTTATGCAACACTTCCTGGGCTGAGTGGACATAGGATACAGTGGCCATTGTGGTGAGGCGTACCTCTCCCGCCCACCTCCACCCCAGCATAATTGGAATATAGGATTCCTTGGCATAGTAAATTTGGCAATGAGGGTTAACAAATTAGAAATGCTGGCATTTTTCAAAGGTGACACCCCAGTGGTGGAAGGCTGTCTCCAGAGAGGCTCACCTGGCACCTACATGGTGGCCTTTTGGGCACCAGGCAAAGACTTTTTTTTCATCCAGCCTTTTTAGCCTTTCAGTTTTAAAAAATGCTTTAGGGCATTTTTGATTTTTGTACTGTTTTTATTTAGTTTTATTCTGTTTTAAACTTAAAGTTCCAATATTATGTTTTACTATGTACCACAATGTTTATGTAAATCCTTAGAAATCTTAAGACAGGGGTGGGCAACACATGGCCCCATGCAGCCCCCCGCGGTACCCTGAAATTATTATTTTTAAAAACAACCTGGCACTCCATAGTGGCCAAAGAGCACTAAAACAGACACCTTTAGCTTGTTTGGAGTATGCCAATGGAACCCGTTATCTAGGGAGGTTGTGGTCTCTCCCACACTAGAGGCATTCAAGAGGCAGCTGGGCACCATCTGTCAGGGATGCTTTAAGGTGGATTCCTGAGCAGGGGGTTGGACTCGATGGCCTTAGAGGACCCTTCCAACTCTATTATTCTATGATTCTAAATTTGACTGTTTTATTGCTATGGAACATTTTACTGTTAAACCTTGGCAGCAAATCAGTGATTTTAAAAGTTTTTTTTTTTAAATCAATATTGTTTTTTCAGTGGAGCCCATGGGAGTGGGGTATCCCAGAGGGCAAAAATAGCCCCTGGACCTCCCATAGTTGCCCACCCTGTGTTAGGATATCAAATGGTTAGAAGCAGTTTCAATAAATAAACAATATGACTTTATATGATGGTTTTATGGCTTGTTTTGTGAACCACCCAGAGAGCTTCAACTATTGGAAAGTATAGGAATGCAATCAATAAGTGAAAAGGTCTGGGTAAGATAGAGAAAGCTGAGCTTTATTTGCATACAAAAGTATTTACCCTTGCCCCGCAGGTGAAGAACTCCACAAGCTGCCAAAAGGAACGCTCTGTTTTCTAGGGAGCCTTTAAGGCTGCAAGGCCGCTGGCCGCAGTGCGCGTGCCCTAACTCACAGCTTCTGTGGCAGCAGCTCTCTACCTACCTGTAGCCTTTTATTTCCTGCAGCACTCTCTGCTGGCTGTTTGTGTGCATGCCCGGACTCTGGACTGAAGAGCTGTTTCGCTGCATCACCAGAACAAAGGTCCACCATCTCTTGACAGGGTTTTGTCCCCAACTGCTGCCACCGCCCTATTCTGGGGGTAGCAAAATCAGAAGGTAGCAGTTTTGGATGGCCTGGAAATTAACTAATTTCCCCTTGAGCAGAAGGTAGATGTAACATGTTCATGCCAGACTTATTGTTGATAATGGTCGCTTTTAAAAATCTTTAAAATGGACCACAATGTTTCTTGTCTAGTGCAAATGGTCCCACTTTGGAACAGGCTGTCTGAAATAGCAGCTTCTTAGAATCTGCCACCTCTGGACCACCTGTGGCAAAGAAGGTCCTTTACTTTGGGTTTACCTTAATTTGGGGGTTCAATAGGTGTCTTGCCACAAAATTGCAGATTGTTCAGAAGGTTGCCTTTCCTATCTTTGGACTGACAGTTGACCTTGCAAAGCTGTGGGGTGACTTTTAGGAGTTGACATGGGCACTGGCCTAAACCAAAGGTGATTTGGGGTATTTTTAGTAAAAGTTTGAGAAGGACTACTTGTTAAAATCTTCACCTGGATCACCACCAGCTTTCCTGGTGGCTCATGTCTTTGGCAGGTGGTAAGACCCACACTGAAAAAGCCCTCCTTGGCCCCCACTGTATTGGATAACTACCGGCCAGTCTCCAATATTCCACTTTTGGGCAAGGTATTGGAGCGTGTGGTGGTCTCCCAACTCCAGGGATTCCTGGATGAGACGGATTATCTAGATCCATTTCAATCTGGCTTCAGGCCTGGTTATGGGACAGAAACAGCTTTGGTCACCTTGGCGGATGATCTTCCCCGGGAACTGGACAGGGGGAGTGTGTCCCTGCTGGTTCTGCTGGACCTCTCAGCGGCGTTCGATACCATCGACCATGGTATCCTTCTGGGCCGCCTTGCTGGGATGGTTCTTGGAGGCACTGTTTTACAGTGGCTCCATTCCTTCCTGGATGGACGGACCCAGAAGGTGGTACTGGGGGACTCCTGTTCGACTCCTTGGCAATTGACCGTTGGAGTCCCTCAGGGCTCTGTTTTGTCCCCTCCATGCTATTTAACATATACATGAAACCGTTGGGAGAGGTTATCCGGAGTTGTGGGGTGCGGTGCCACCAGTACGCTGATGACACCCAACTCTACTACTCCTTTCCACCCAATTCCAAGGAAGCAGTTTCTGTGCTAAACCGGTGTTTGTTGGCAGTAATGGGTTGGATGAGGGCGAACAAATTGAAGCTTAATCCAGATAAGACAGAGGTGCTCCTGGTCAGTCGAAAGGCAGATCAGGGAATAGGGATTCAGCTTGTGCTGGATGGGGCTACACTCCCCCTGAAGACACAGGTCCGCAGCTTGGGTGTACTTCTGGATTCAGCCCTGAGCCTGGATGCCCAGGTTTCGGCAGTGGCCAGGAGTGCATTTGCACAGTTAAAGCTAGTGCGCCAGCTGCTCCCGTTCCTAGAGATGTCGGACCTGGCCACGGTGACACATGCCTTAGTTACATCCCGATTGGATTACTGTAACACGCTCTATGTGGGGCTGCCTTTGAAGAGTGTTCGGAAACTCCAGCTGATTCAAAGAGCTGCAGCCAGATTGTTGACCGGGGCAACGCCCCTGTTAAAACAGCTCCACGGGCTTCCAGCCTGTTTCCAGACACAATTCAAAGTGCTGGTTATGACCTATAAAGCCCTATATGGCTCAGGTCCAGGTTATCTGAAAGGCCGTATTCTCCCTTATGAGCCTGCCCATGCTTTGGGATCTTCTGGAGAAGCCCTTCTTTCAGTCCCACCATCTTCACAGGTGCGCTTGGTGGGAACATGGGAGAGGGCCTTCTCGGTGGCTGCTCCGGTGCTCTGGAACTCTCTTCCCGGGGAAGCTAGGCTGGCTCCCTCCTTGATGGGCTTTCAGAAGCAGGCTAAAACTTTTTTGTTCAAGCAGGCCTTTGGAGAATAATCCAGCCCTCCATCTATGTTAATGTCTTATAATTTTGTTGTGTATTTTTTGATTGTTTATGGTTTTGTTTCCCTCCCCCCCCCCCATGTATGTTTTAAACTTTGTAAGGCCGCCTTGAGGCCCAGCATTGGGCAAAAGGCAGGATACTACTACTACTACTACTAATAATAATAATAATGATGATGATGTGAGGACCCAGCTGCCTGAAAATGCAGTCTCTCCAGCTCTGCTACCTGCACCACTTGCAGAACGTCCAATGGTAGCAAAGTCAGACACATTGTTAGGAACAGTCAGCCAACGGATGTTGCCCCCTGGGACTGCAGAGCAGAAGGGAAGCCGGTGTGGGCCTTTAGCACCAGCCAGGAGACCAAGGGGCATTGGGAGGCAGCCCCCCACTGCCTCCCAGGAAGAAAACTGTGCCAAGGGGGAGGCCAGCCATCACCCAGAGAAGGTGCAGCTGCAGAGAGCTTGCTCGCCCCCTCCCTGCAAGAAGGGGCTCCCATTGCCAATTACCGAGCCTGGGAAGCTGAAGGGGAGGACACAATGGCCCCCTCTGTCAGCCAGGAGGAAAGTAACGGCTGAGGGGTTGCTGCATTTGGCATTTGTGGGTGTTTTATTATAATCTATTGTAGGCTCCTAGAAAGGCAAGGTGATGGTGGCAGTGATGGGCACCTATATACCACCTACAATAATAATAATAATAATAATAATAATAATAAAAAGCTGTAAAGCATCCAACACAAGACAAGCAGCAGTTACCCAGATTCCATCACTCTGCTGCCCTAATATTGGTGTCCACATAAGGGCAAATCCAAGTGACTTTATCTGCAAAGAGCGAAACAAATTGTTCACAGCAAGCTGCTGGGAAAGACATCAGCCGCTAGTTATCAGGATTCAGCCACCTCAAAGTGCTCTGTCCACAATGCTTGAATTTTGTGGTGCTGTGGCCAATGTCGGGCAGGCACTCATCATGACAATCCGCATAGCCCCGCCCCAAGGAGGGTCTAAAAATGCAAGCAAATGCATGGATCCATGTCTACAAGGCCCAACTCTGGCTGTCTTCACCTCCAGGAGGTCAGCCCTGTGGTCAGCATTGCGTTCAGGAGGAAGAGTATGTTTCCAGGGCCTTCTTAAGAACCTGCAATGGCAACTTATTCCAGAGGTGAGGAGCCACTGTGGAAAAGGCCCTGTCTGGTGTGGATGCTCACCTAACTGCTCTCGCAGGTGGGCCAATGAGAAGGCCCTCTCTTGCTGAAGTTAAAGTGCAGTCAGGCTGATATGAATGAAGAGAATCAAGAGAAAGTATTATTATTATTATGGGATAGAAGTTGGGAGGGGTCAGGGACTGCTTCACGGCTCGGGGAGTTTTCTTGGAGGCTTTTCGGTGGTTCCCACAAGGGACTCCGGGCTCGCCTGCTCTCTAGAGGAGGAGGAGGAGCCGCCCGCCCAAGGCCACCTGCGAGGAGGAGGAGGAGGAGACGGGCAGGCAGGCAGGCAGCCGGGGACGGAGGAGGAAGCAGGAAGTTTCGGTGCAGTGTTGAAGTGCCAGGAAGCAGCGGCGCAGGCAGGCCGGCCTTCAGGAGGGCTGCGCGGGACCCTCGACGGGCGGATGGTGAGCCTTTCTTCGGGCCCCAGCGATCTCGCCCTCGCCCGGCCGCGCTCCGCGCCCTGCACAGGAGCCCTGGCTCGGCCGGGGCGGGGCGGAGCGGAGCGGAGCGAGGGGCGCTTTCTGGCGTCGGCGTCGGCGGCGGGCGCCTCTCCCGAGCGCTGGGCCTCGCCCCGTCGAAGCAGAGGCGCCGCCGGCTTCGCGCGAGGCGTCCGGCTCGCCCAGCGGGGAGGTCCGGCCGCCCGCCCCGTCCCACCGCCGAAGCGTCGCCTCCTCTGGCGGGCCTTGGGGTGGCCGAGCGGGATCGAGACGGGCTCCCCGGCGCCTTCGCTCGCCTCCCCCCGGCCCCGGCCGGTCGGGACCCCGGAAGGCCGTCGGGCTGAGCCCGCGTCGAGTGTGCCCGCGGGGGGCCGGCTGGCTGGCCGGCGCTCGGCCCGGGGCGGGTCCAAGGGGGCGGCTTTGCCGTGAGCCGAGGCTTGCTCCTGGGCGCCGTCCAAGCCCCTTCCCGGGCTGGCGCTCTCCACACCGCCCTTGCCGAGAGAAGGGGAAGCCGGGCCGCGAGCTGGAGATACTTCGCTTTTTTGGGCACAGTCTGTTCTGCTATCCCTTGCGGGGACAGCGGGCAGGCAGGAGGCGCTTTCGAGCCTTCCTTTCCTTCAAGGCTGCAAATATGCCCCCCCCCCCAACCTTTTATCTTCACAACAACCCTGTGAGGGAGGCTAGGCTTGAGGGCTGGTTCAGCCAAAGGCCATCCAGGGAGCTTCCTGGCTGAGCCTGGAGCTGGTGCTTCAAACCCCCCCCCCACCACCTCCCATCACTGAAACGATATTCAGTCCTCCTTCCTTTTCTCTTCCGGGAGTAATGTTTGTTTGCTTTTTTTCAATGAATGTTGAGACTGCTTTTCAGGTTCCTCCCAAGATTCATGAAAACACCATAAGATCACACAAAAACAATATTAAAAATATATAAACATAATAACATACAGAAAAACAGCACATAAATTAACAAATCATATAAAACAATTCAAATTAAAACAGAGGTAGCAGATAAAAAGGTTTCAGTGCCACAAAGCCAACCAGGACAGAAAGAGCTTTAGAGCTTGCCTAAAGCCAAACGTATTTCCTTGGCCAGGGGATGCCAACGCAATCCTTCCCAGTACTTGTCACCCTAACGGTTGTCGCTGGTGGCCCGGAGGGCTGCGAATGCTGTCCTTAAGGCTCAGGCAGGTAAATATGAGAAGTGGTTCCCAAATGGTGTGCAACCCTGGGGATCGCACCCTCAGTTAAGAAGCCCCAGAACTCAGAGGTGTCCTATGTCCCAGGCAGTTTGGGAGGAGCAGCAGGGGCCATCTCCACCTCGCCACCCTCCTGCCCTGCAGATTTCACTAGATGGGCTTTTTAGCCCTCCCAGCAAGGGTGCTTTGCAGGGGGGAGGGAGAAGGCTGGAAGAGGCTCAGGATAGCACTTATCTCGGTCTCTCCAGTCTCCTCCCCTCTCCGCCCACTGGGAAGGCATCTTTCCTCCTCTGCCAGAGTTGCTTGTCCGACATCTGAGGGCAGCAGAAAGAGATTCTTTCTACGCTGGCTGCAAGTGGGTGGGGGAGGGGAGATTGGATCCCTTCCGAAGGATCAGAGCACTGTCTTCAACCTTGCAAGTGGGAATCTGAATAAATGAATGGGCAGCCAATGTAACTGAAATGTAACTGTTTGCAGAATTAGGTGCAGTGTGATCAGAAGACTGAGCTCGCCCAAGTGTTCTCTCTGCTGCATTCTACACCAACTGAATCTATCAAAGTGTCCAAGGGCAGCCCCACACAGAGTGTGTTACAGCAATCCAGACTGGATGTAACCTACCCAGAGTCACTGAGACGAGATCTGTTTTCTCTAGATAAGGTTGAAGTGAAATAGTGAAAGACCCAAGGCTGATAAAAAGCCCTGATGACACCTGTGTACTTGGGCCTTTAGGATCAGTTGAGGATCAGTTTTACACCACCGGGTGACTTTGCCATGCTCCAGTTTCATGTGGGTGTTTAAAAGGCTGTCCTATCTCTGTGGCTCCGTCTCTTTGCGCACTGCACTGGGGAGTGCCCTTTGTAGCTCCACTTATGACGGGTGTATTGGCGCTTTCTCAAGGGGCCAGCGCTGAGCCTCTCCCTCCCAAGGTATGCTGCACGTTGACTACCTTCTGCCCTGTGTCATGGTATGCCCACTGTTTGTTTCTAAACTGTCCACAAAAGCTTAGGCCAGAATCAGTTGGTTAGTCTTTAAGGTTCAACAAGATTCTTTGTTGTCTTCTAAAGCTGGTTTCCCTTTGAGCTCCTTAAATGCTCACCCCACAACTGTGTTGCCTTTTTGTTCTACAAGTCCCCAGCCCGCTAGGCCCACCACTTCCGGGCCGGAGTATTGCTAACCCCAATCGGCTCTTTCTCTAATGTGTCTGAACAGGCAAGGAGTCCCTGGATTGCGTAGCCTAACTTTCCCATGTTTTGGGGTTATATCTGACGCTTGCCGTTGGCGCTGCCCTTTCTGACATAGGGAGAAATGGGGGCTAGTCCCCATTTCGTTTCAACTCCAGCCTCTGATTAGTCTGATACTGCACTCATTCGTCTGCACTGCATTTTTAAAATGTGCAAAGAGCTTGTATGACCTACATTCTTAATTATCCTCAAACAACTTTGTGGGTAGATTCCTTTTGTAAAAGAGAGGACCCGGAGCTGAGAATGTGCGATTTGGCCAATGACTTTCATGCAGGCCCATGCGTGTGCAGGGATCCGTACTAGTGATGCTAGTCTCCTTCCTTGGACTGTGTGGTCTCACTGAGGATGACTTGAGCTGTGAATTGATTTAACTGGCTCTTTAATCAATAGGTACTGCCGTGCACGGTTGCTCTCTCTCTCTCTCTCTCTCTCTCTCTCTCTCTCTCTCTCTCAGTTTCCAGAGGGGTGCTGCTGGAAGCAAGTTGCTTCAGCCTGTTTATGACTAGGCTGGGTTTGGTCCCCCTCATCCTTTGGTTGTCTGTGCAGTCCCTGAGGAGTTAATTGTAGCTGTTGTAGCCCTCCATGTGCACATGTGTGTGTGTGCATCCGTCCATCCACACACATACACAGTGTATCAGCAATTGTGCGGTCTCAACCACAGTGGGTGTGTGAAGGCAGCAGGGACACTTGTAGGGGAGGACTGCTTGACCCCTCTTGCGCTGGCCAGTGCTCTTCTGCAGCGCCCAACCAACTCCCCCCTCCCGTTTCAGAGGCTGCCTGGAGGGCTGGGAGAGGTTAAGATACTACTGGGGAGCCTGGGAAGGTTTTCTGGAGTGCCTCTGTGGGCTTGGCCTCCCTTCCCACCAACTGGCTTTCCCCTGCATGTGTTCCTCAGCCATGGCCTTAGGCTGTTGTGGGGTTGGGAGCACCACGTCCCCTCCTCCATGCTTGTCAAGTATGGTTGGTGGCATTTCCCCAAAGAGAATGCAGGCCATCCCTCCCACCCTAGGGTGACCACATGAAAAGGAGGACCGGGCTCCTGTATCTTTAACAGTTGCATAGAAAAGGGAATTTCAGCAGGTGTCCTTTGTATGTATGGAGAACCTGGTGAAATTCCCTCTTCATCACAACAATTAAGGCTGCAGGAGCTATACTAGAGTGACCAGATACAAAAGAGGGCAGGGCACCTGCAGCTTTAACTGTTGTGATAAAGAGGGAATTTCATCAGGTTCTCCATATATACAAATGACACCTGCTGAAATTTCCTTTTCAATACAACTGTTAAAGATACAGGAGCCCTGTCCTCCTTTCCATATGGTCACCCTATGAGTCCCACCCCCTATTTTCTAGCTCCCATAACAATTCTTGCCCCTGTGCACAGCTGGTTCAAAGTCTTGGCTTGGGCCGTGGCTGGGCTCCGCCGGCAGTCACCTGCAGAAACTGACAGGGCTTGTGGGTGCTGCCTGTTTTCTGGTCCCCAGGGCCGGCGCTACCATTAGGCCAGCTAGGCAGCCACCTAGGGTGCAGACCCCACAGGGGTGCAGTACTGCTCTTTAAGGGTCACAATTTTATACAAACTAGCTGTTTTAAGAAACAAAACACAATAAAAGGAAAATATAATAGTTTAGAACTCTTCTTGAATAGTTGAATCGAAGTTGGCAATTTTTGGGTGTGTGTGTGTGTGTGCAAGTAGCTCACCTTGCCTGGGCACAAAATAGTCCGGCACCGGCCCTGCTGGTCCCCTCTGTCTTCTCTTCCTGTAGTTTGGTGGCACAAAAGGTTCCCAGTGGCTAACATCCAACCTTCAACCATCCTTCTTTCCAGGGTGGGCAGAACCAGGCAGCATCTTGCCTTTCTCTCTGCATTACCTTTTAGTTCAGGAGTGGTGCTACCAAATTTGAATCAGAATTATAGTATATCATCCCCCACCCAATTGCTCATAATTCTCTTGAAAAGAAGAAGAGGGTCCCTCTCCATTATTAATGTATGTTTTGCAGTATTCCGATTTTATACACATTCTGGAATGGCAAAGGACTGATGCCCATTTGCTTCCTAGCAGAACTTCCCAGAAGTACATTCCTTAAAACACCCCCCCCCCCCCAGTCAACATGCACACACTCTGACCTCCTAAATGAGTGTACTTGTGAAGGCTACTCTGCTGTTATACAGCTTGGCCATCTGTGAGATGCTTGAGAGTTCTGGTCCCCAGTCTACTATGTGGAGCATACTTTATCTTATGAATGGATACCCTGCCCTCCAATAAAATATATTCAGGATGGCTTGCAATGCAGCATTAAAATTTAGAGTAAAATATGTAGTAAATAATGCCGACATTAAAACATGGTAGATAAAAGCAAAAACATTGCAGATAACTGAGAGTTAAAAGTTCCGGGACAGGGCGGTGGGAGGACTCTTTGCCTGGTGCCAGATGGAGATCAGAGTAGGTACCAAGTGGACCTTCCTGGAAATAGAATACAACACTCTTGGAGCAGCCGGCCATGCCTTTTCCAGCTGGCCCCTCCCGCAGAGGTTTCAGTATGCAGAGATGGGCAGAAGGCAGTCTGTCATCCACTAGCTGATTTCCGATGGACTGTCTTGCAGCTCTTGATTTCTGGGGCTGTTGCAAATAATGCTGGACAGGGTGGAACTTGCCCTCCTGGATGAGAGCACTTCTGATGTTCTTAAAACTCCCGAGTTGCTCCGTAACTCTTAACACACAATGGACCAGGTGGGTCTTGTAAATGAGCTGGCCACGCCAGACCTCAGCTGGCCCACCCTTGCACTACAGTATTCTACCGCTGGACATCTTGTGGACTGCATAAGGTTGCAGGTTCCTTGGGGGAAAACAAACAGAGGCATTTTAGGAGACTGGTTGGCTACAAAGCAACCAGTCATGGAGGCACGGGGAGCCCTTGTCTGAGCCGAATTTTCTCTTTAGTACCTTTTAATGCTGTCCAAAACAAAGGACATCTTGAAGCCCTGGGACTTTGAAAAAGACATTTTGTCATGTTAAGCATCCAGAGGACACAATCTCTGCTTAAATGAAGGGTGTCCCTTCTGTAAGAGGCGTGTGGCACCCCGAATGCAAATTGTGTGTAGTCCTCCCATGGGCCTGGCCTGGGCAGTGCTCTTGCTGCCAGGCCGGCAGCTACAGAGGAGGTGGTGCTGCTGGTCTCACCAGATGCTTGGCATTCTTGCCATTCTCTGTGGCGTGTGTCACTCCAGTTGGGCCTCTTTATCCTGCCCTGGGCCCAATCCCTGCACAACATACCTGGTCTGAGCAGCTACTCTAGAAGCACCAAACACCATCCACTTCAGCAGTAAGTCCAGGTTGCAAGTTCAGGCTGGAGAAAATGCCTTGTGAATCTTTCTCCACTGAGCCAGAGATGTGCTGGGGATCTAAGTCTCTAGGCTACCTGTTTGGATTCAGAATGTGCGGCGTGACTGACTTGCAAAAGCTGGTCGAAGTGGGCCGTGGGGGTTTGGCTCTTCATTGCAGAATTCACCATGGAATTCTCACCCCACCCCCACCCCCCACACACTACACCTCCCCCCTACTGAACCCTCTGGCTGTGGCTCTCAACAGAAGATACAAGCCAAGGATCTCCAGGACAGGGAGATGTAGACATCACATCCCAGTACCTCCATGGAACCTGAAACGGGATTCATCCACAATAACTTTGTTTGACCATTACAAGGTTCTAATTAAGCTTGGTTCTCACTTCATAACAATCACCATCCCCTTACTGTATTATTTTCCTTGGTACCAGAAGCAAGAGAGTGGTGATTCAGTCATACAGCTTCGATGTGTATATGAGAGAGTTCTTGTTGTTGTTGGGGGGTAGGGGCTCCAAGGTATTCTCTGTGCTGGATACTCCTAACTGCCATTACTTGTAGATAAATAGGGCCTTAATGTCCCTTAATATGTCTCTATCTCATAAAGTGGTTTATCTTGACAAAAGTATGCAGTGGCCCCTAGAAACACCTGAGTCCTGCTACCCAACATGATCAGCTTCAGGAGGCCAAAAGTGCTCCCCTCTGGGGAGGCTGCCCATTGCATCTCTGCAAGATTTTAGTGCTTCTGCCATCTTCCAGTCAGCCTGTCCTGGGGACAAGTAATACTGCTATGGACTCTACACCTGGCTATTTGTTACTGTTTTCAAGACTCTTGCTGTGGTTCTTGCGATAGAATAACATGGCCACCTCTCTAGACGTTGTGAGGCATGACTGACAGGATCACTGTCACTTCAAAAATAGATGTGCAACAGCACTATCTGCTGTCTGGAAGATGCCTGCTACCTCTCTGTATGAGTTACTGCTCTGGGCTTCCTTCCAGCAAGTGGTACACCTCGATCAGGGACTCATACAGGATCATGATGGTGGGTTCTGGGGGTGGGTGATAATTACTCTTGCACAGTCTAAAAGGAAGCCCTTTCAGGTGTAAGTAAAATACACCTCCAAATTTATTTCAGAAACCAAGACTATGGTATCTGCATTCTCCATGCTGAGATAGGGGAGAAGTTGGCAGTTAGTTTGAGTCCTTGCATTCTAATCCCCTGTTTTGTTCATTTGGCTCTGAGAATTACTGAGGAAACAACTCTAGAAATCTTGAGCAATGGCGGCGATTTTAAGATTACAACAGCTTTATGAACGATGATGACAAAACGTTTTCTCAGTTCTTAATTAAGACAAGCATTATTTGATCTCTTGGGTCTATGACTCCTGGTATGTGTGAGTATAGTTTCTGATAATGGCCTAGTTCACACATAATTATAACTCAGGTTTGTTTGTTTCAAGCCCTGGATTGCCATGAATGAGCCAGCGTGCTCGTTCACACTGCTCATTCCCTCCCGCTTGGGTCCTGCCAGTGGGAATTCTAGCTTGTCTGTCTTCCAACAAGGCAGAGCTACAGGTTCAGACATCACCCTAAACAACCCAGGGCCAGAGCATCCCTGGCTTGTTTCGTCTCCCCTGCTGGGAGCAGGAACAGTTGAGCAGCGTGAGCTACACACTAATGTGTTCACAACTACTCAGGTCTAAAAAGACGCTGCCACTATGCTTTCATTGAAGACCTATTGTACTTAATAGGCACTGAATAGGTACAATGAATATTGTAAGAATGATATGTCATCGTCTGTGTGGTACAATTTTTCTCTCAGCCCTTCATAAAACTTCCCCTTTCACTTAACCTTTTTGCCCTCTGCCCAAATGGGCAAGTGAACTTTTGTGTGTGTGTGTTTGGGTGGGGTAGAGAGGGAGAGGCCATTTGGGTGATCCCGTCTCCTGCTGCCCCGCCTAAGCCCTTCTTCTTCTACTTCCAGGAGGGCGGCAGCAGCAGCGGCCCCAGGATGGCCAACGACCAGGTGAAGAACCTCCAGAGTGAGGTTGAGGGTGTCAAGAACATCATGACACAGAACGTGGAGCGGATCCTGGCGAGGGGTGAAAATCTGGACCACCTGCGTAACAAGACAGAGGACCTGGAAGCAACGGTGGGCTCGGGGGCAGGGGCAGGGGCAGGGGCAGGGGCAGGGGGAGGGGGCTGGGAAGGTGAAGAAGCACACTCTGGGGTCTGTGTTTTCCAAGGGAAGGGAAGGGTGGCTGTGAGGGCTCTTCTCGGAGAGCAGGTCCTGCGGCCGGAGAAAGGGACAGGGCCAAAGCACCCATGTCTGGGAAGTGGCGGCAGCTTTCTTCCGATGCTCTGAGCCTGAGGTCCTTGGCTCGAGGGGCTGCAGAGACAGGGGTGGATGTGGGTCTGGAGGGTGGTGCCATGGGTCTCTGTGTGGCAGAGGACCCTCAAAGCCCAAAGACATGCCTTGGTATGCGTCAGAGTGGTTTTGTTGACCAGGAGGTCCAGGGACGGTGGCAAACGTGCTGCGGAGGTCATGTATGTACATATGCAGACGGGTGTTTATTTCCCATGCTTCTTGCAGAGGCTACAGCGCATCTAGGCATCCTTTGCCTATTGGCTGTCAATGGGAACTCTTCTTCAGCAGCATAAGGATTAACAGAAACACAATTCATAATTCTGAGCAGGCAAAACGTAGCTTCTTTGGCTTTGGAAGGAGGCGGCCTGTATGCATGGATCACTGCATGCACAGTGATCAGGACGGGGTTTAAACCCCTCGCTTGACTGAGGGGAGGGGCTTGTACCACCCTTCACATGGCCACATTTTCTCCAACTGCTCTGAAAAGTAACATGGTGATTCACCCATATTGCTTCATTTCCTCGTGTGTTGTTTTCTTGTCCTGAACCTGGACGGACATCCCTCCCTACTCAAGAGTAAGAACTTGACACATCATGCACAGACTCTGGGGCTGCTTCAGCCATGTGACTAATGGGACGGTGGGTGCGATGTTCGTGGAGTGACTGATTCAGCCTTGAACAGCCTAGGAAGGCCCTGGCTGCATTCTGCCCTTTGTTCAGCTCTGGTATTTATTACTAGCTGAGCAGTTTCCTTAACAGGAGATCAGCTGGCCGTATCCTTGTAGCTTTGCCTAAGACTGCAGCACAGAAACATGACTTTGGCATATATCACCTGGTCGTGATGGCAGAAGTGCTGCTTGACAGTCTATATTGGGTGGCTTTAAAGGGGGTTAGACAAATTCCAGGAGGAGTAGGCTACCATGCCTACAAGTCCTGATGGCTGTATGCTACCTTCAGTATCAGAGGCAGTAGGCCTATCTACACCTGTTGCTGGGGAACCTGGGTGGGAGGGTGCTGTTGCACCCATGTCCTGCTTGTAGGTTCCTGGTCAACAGCTGATTGGCCACTGAGTGAGCGGAATGCCACAGTAGATGGACCCTTGGTCTGATCCAGCCTCAGGGCTCCTCTGATGTTCTTTTATTCAGAATGCCTGATCAAAGCAGGCTGCCATGTCATGACCCAAAGATGTGGGTGTTGTGATGAGGACAGCAGGGGAGCTGTGGGGAAATGAAAGCTGGCCAATGGGCTGGAGAGACAAGGCTTGCTACTCCATTTGTTGGAGCTCTCCTGATGGGATGTGTCGTTTGCCATTGTCTGGACTTCCTGGCTTAGAAGTGGGGAAGTGAAGGGGATTTCCTCAGATGGCATCAAGTTGTTTTCGAACAGTGGTTGAGAGATGGTACAGGGTTGAGGAAAGGGGCTGGACAGATGTTGCTCCAGTAGGACCTACACACCTGTGTGTGTGTGTGTGTGTGTTCTCCTGCAGAAGAGACTTACATTGAACAAACAGTCCCACCAAGGCACCTGTAATACTGTAACTGATACCAGAGCGGAGATGCTCCCAGTATCTAATGACAATCAAATTCTATAGGTTGGTACGATACCTGCCCCATACCTTTAAGCTATGACCATCTCTGAAGAAGAAAACAGAAAATATTGACTCAGAGCTGAGGTGGAGAGGGAGGCACTGCCTACCCAAATTGCTTTGCTGCTGTAAGAACAGCCCTGTGGTTTCCAATGAAAAGGACATCAAATCCACCTTGGTACCACCAGATGTTTCTAAAAAGCTCAGGAGCAGGGGATGGAGGTAGCAGCCGCTCCTTCGCTGTTTGTCACACACCAGACTTCATATTCAGAAATAGATAAATGGATCCTCCAGTCATAGAATCATAGAATAGCAGAGTTGGAAGGGGCCTACAAGGCCATCGAGTCCAACCCCCTGCTCAATAAATAAATAAATAAATAAATAATAATAATAATAATAATAATAATAATAATAATAATAATAATGCAGGAATCCACCTTAAAGCATCCCTGACAGAGGGTTGTCCAGCTGCCTCTTGAAGGCCTCTAGTGTGGGAGAGCCCACAACCTCTCTAGGTAACTGGTTCCATTGTCGTGTTTATTTATTTATTTATTTATTTATTTATTTATTTATTACATTTATATACTGCCCCATAGCTGAAGCTCTCTTCCTGATGTCCAGCTGGAATCTGGCTTCCTTTAACTTGAGCCCGTTATTCCGTGTCCTGCACTCTGGGAGGATCGAGAAGAGATCCTGGTCATCCTCTGTGTGAAAACCTTTCAAGTATTTGAAGAGTGCTCTCATGTCTCCCCTCAATCTTCTCTTCTCCAGGCTAAACATGCCCAGTTCTTTCAGTCTCTTCTCATAGGGCTTTGTTTCCAGACCTCTGATCATCCTGGTTGCCCTCTTCTGAACACGCTCCAGCTTGTCTGCGTCCTTCTTGAATTGTGGAGCCCAGAACTGGATGCAATACTCAAGATGAGGCCTAACCAGGGCCGAACAGAGAGGAACCAGTACTTTGCACGATTTGGAAGCTATACTTCTATTATTGCAGCCCAAAATAGCATTTGCTTTTTTTGCAGCCACATCACACTGTTGGCTCATATTCAGCTTGTGATCTACAATTCCAAGATCCTTCTTGTTTGTAGTATTGCTGAGCCAAGTATCCCCCATCTTGTAACTGTTCATTTGGTTTCTTTTTCCTAGGTGTAGAACTTGGCATTTATCCCTATTAAATTTCATTCTGTTGTTTTCAGCCCAGCACTCCAGCCTATCAAGATCACTTTGAAGTTTCTTTCTGTCTTCCAGCTATCCCACCCAATTTTGCGTCATCTGCAAACTTGATAAGCATTCCCTGCACCTCCTCGTCCAAATCATTAATAAAAATATTGAAGAGCACTGGGCCCAGGACTGAGCCTTGCGGTACCCATACCCAGTTGAATTTTAAGATGCTTTTTTAATTATGTGCTGCTTTTAATAATGTATTAGTTTAAAAAAAAATAGTTATATGTATTTTATGGTGTTTGCATTTGTGTTGTACCCCACCTCGATCCAGAGGGAGAGGCGGGTAACAAATAAATAAAGATATTATTATTATTATTATTATTATTATTATTATTATTATTATTATTACCTCCCCCCAGTTTGAGAAGGTTCTGTTGATAAGCACTCTCTGAGTCCGATTCTGTAGCCAACTGTGGATCCACCTAATAGTTGTTTCATTTAGCCCAGTTTTAGCTAGTTTGTTAATCAGAATGTCATGGGGCACTTTGTCAAAAGCTTTGCTGAAGTCAAGATATATTACGTCCACAACATTCCCACAGTCCACAAGGGAAGTTACCCAATCAAAAAATGAGATCAGATTAGTCTGACAGGATTTGTTCCTGACAAATCTATGCTGGCTTCTAGTAATCATTGCATTGTTTTCAAGGTGCTTACAGAATGACTTCTTTATAATCTGCTCCAAAATTTTCCCAGGGATGGATGTCAGACTGACTGGTCTGTAGTTCCCAGGTTCCTCCTTTTTGCCCTTTTTGAAGATAGGGACAATGTTAGCCGTCCTGCAGTCGTCCGGCACCTCACCTGTCTTCCATGATTTTGCAGAGATAATAGACAAAGGTTCTGAGAGTTCTTCTGCTAGCTCCTTCATTACTCTAGGATGCAGTTCATTGGGCTCTGGAGATTTGAACTCATTCAAAGTAATTAGGTGTCCCTTGACCATTTGTTTATCAATCTCAAACTGTAATCCTGCCCCCTCAACTTCTGCTTCACTTTTTCTAGGGGGGTCATAGACCTGCTTTTGGGAGAAGACCGAGGCAAAGTAGGAATTGAGCACTTCAGCCTTTTCTTTGTCATCTGTTATCAATTTGCCATCCTCATTAAGCACTTGAACCACCACTTCTTCCTCTGTCTTCTACCATTCATGTATATGAAGAAAGCCTTTTTATTGCTTTTAGCATCCCTTGTTAACCTCAGCTCATTCTCAGCTTTAGCCTTCCTGATGCCATTTTGACACATCTGAGCCACCTGTCTGTACTCTTATTTTGTAGCTTGGCCTTCCTTCCACTTCCTATATGTATCCTTTTTTGTTTTCATGTCATCTCTAAGCTTTTTGTGGAGCCACATTGGTTTCTTCTGTTGTCTTCTATCTTTTCTCCTTGTTGTAATGGTTGCAATTGTCCATTTAAGATTTCCTTTTTTAAATACTTCCACCCGTCTTGGACTCCTTTTCTCATTAGGCCACTTGCCATGGGCAGGGCTGGGCAGAGGGGAGGGGGCAGTGGAGCCAGTTGGCATGGGCCTATGATTCTGTGGGGGCCTACTCCGAGTCCCCCTGGGCAAAGTTGCTTGTTTTTTCTGTTGTTGATTATGAATTTGTCCAAAGAAAAGTATGCAAAGCATTTCTGAATGTGAATAATGTTTTATTTATTTATTTATTTATTTATTACATTTTTATACCGCCCAATAGCCGAAGCTCTCTGGGCGGTTCACAAAAATTAAAACCACAATAAAACAAACAACAGGTTAAAAGCACAAATACAAAATACAGTATAAAAAGCACAACCAGGATAAAACCACGCAGCAAAATTGATATAAGATTAAAATACAGAGTTAAATCAGTAAAATTTAAATTTAAGTTAAAATTAAGTGTTAAAATACTGAGTGAATAAAAAGGTCTTCAGCTGGCGACAAAAGGAGTACAGTGTAGGCGCCAGGCGGACCTCTCTGGGGAGCTCATTCCACAGCCGGAGTGCCACAGCGGAGAAAGCCCTCCTCCTAGTAGCCACCTGCCTCACTTCCTTTGGCAGGGGCTCACGGAGAAGGGCCCCTGTAGATGATCTTAAAGTCCGGGCAGGTACATATGGGAGGAGGCGTTCCTTCAAATAACCTGGCCCCAAACCGTTTAGGGCTTTAAATGTCAATACCAGCACTTTGAATCGGGTCTGCACCTGGACTGGCAGCCAATGAAGTTGTAAAAGGACTGGCGTAATGTGATCTCGCCGGCCAGTCCCTGTTAGTAAACGGGCTGCCCTGTTTTGTACCAGCTGAAGTTTCCGGACCGTTTTCAAAGGCAGCCCCACGTATAATGCATTGTAGTAATCCAAATGAGAGGTTATCAGAGCATGGATAGCTAGGCTATCTCTGTCCAGATAAGGGTGTAGTTGATATATCAAGCTAAGCTGATAAAAGGTGCTCTTTGCCACTGAGTCCACCTGTGCCTCAAGTGACAGTTCTGGATCCAAGAGCACCCCCCAACTACGGACCCGATCCTTTAGGGAGAGTGCAACCCCGTCCAGGACAGGGCAAACATCACCTCGCCGGACAGATGAACCACCCGCTAACAGTACCTCCGTCTTGTCTGGATTGAGTCTCAGTTTGTTAGCCCTCATCCAGTCCATTACCGTGCCCAGGCACTGGTTCAGAACAGTCACTGCCTCACCTGGGTTTGATGAAAAGGAAAGGTAGAGCTGGGTATCATCCGCATATTGATGAGACCTCAGTCCACATCTCCGGATAACCTCCCCCAGCAGCTTCATGTATATGTTAAACAGCATAGGGGATAAAATAGAGCCCCGTGGAACCCCATGGCTTAGGAGCCACGGCACAGAGCAATAATCCCCCAGCACCACCTTCTGGAATCGGCCATCCAAGTAGGAGCGGAACCACTGCAACGCAGTACCTCCAACTCCCAGCTCAGACAACCTATCCAGAAGGATACCATGGTCGATGGTATCGAAGGCCGCTGAGAGGTCCAGGAGAACCAACAGGGTCGCACTCCCCCTGTCTCTCTCTTGGTCATCCCACAGGGCGACCAAGGCAGTTTCTGTTCCAAAACCAGGCCTGAAACTTCTGATCAAGTTCTTCATGCTGTGGCCAAACACATTCTTTCCAACCTTTGTGAGGTGCAATCCATCCCTTACCAGCAGTCCATCTTCCAAGTAGCGTAGCCCATGGTCCCAGAATCCAAAACTCTCACCTCAGGCACCCGGAGTATTTTTCTTTCCCTTTCTAATCATCTTCCAAGAACTGGGAAGATGGATGAGAAAACTACCTGGGCCCCAAAGTTCTTCAGTTTCCTTCCCAGAGATTCAAAATCCAACATGATTTTTTCGTAGCTCCGCTTGGCAACATCATTTGTTCCCACATGGATGAGAAGCTCATCCATGTGGGATGAGCTTCTCATCCATGCTCATGGTGGGCTTTATGAGCTTCGGTAACCCTTCACATGGGTGGGCTTTATGAGCTTCGGTAACCCTTCAGTCACATCTCTAATCTGTGCTCCAGGGAGACAGCATACCTGGTGAGTCCATGGGTCTTCATGATGTACTTGGGTTTCAATCCCACGCAGCAGGGAGTCTCCCACAACGACTACTCTTCTCTTCTTCTTGGTCGACTGACCTTCTGCCTCTTGTTCACTGTTGCATGAGGTCTCCTGTAATTCTTCCTCCACCAACTGTCCTCCAGTCTCATCCTCCAGTAGCTGAAAGCGGTTGCTTAACTCTAATGCTTCCACTGGTGCAGAATGTCTTCTAGTTCTTCCGCTCCTAACTGTCACTCTTTTCCAGGGAGTTTCTTCTTCAGTGGTTTTCCTCACCTCAGCATTCTCCACTTCTGCTTCAGCTGGGTGTTGCTCTACAATCTCTTGTGCTTCTTGTTGCTGTTGCAGTTCCACCGTTCTGTCTAAGAACTCCTCTTCTTCTCTTATTCCTTGGAGGGTGGACACTCGCCGCTCAAATCCTCTCACTTTTTCTTCCAATAGTGCCACCAGCTTGCACTTGTTGCAGGTGTACACCATGTCGATCTCAGGCAGGAACACGAACATTGCACACACTTTGCAGGTCACCACCACTAGAGACTCCTTTCCGTCCATATCGTCTATTTCTGTTTTGTCTCTTCCTTTCCGATTATAGTGGAATTGCCTGTGCTTTGTCCTTTCCTTTCTGAAGGTGCACAACAAGGTCCCCTACTATATGAGTATGAATTAAGAGAAAATTTTTTTTGTTAGGGACCTCCGCCTTGACCTCCTCTGCTGAACTCCCCTTGTCAAACTCCTGTTTACTCCCCCTGTTTGGTCACTCTGATTGCTCGCTCTCTGGGGGCTGGCTTCCTTTTGTAGCTCCTAATCCAGCTGAGGCAGCTCCTCTTCTCTGCTTCTGCTCGGCTTGGAGTCAGGAATCAGAATGAGATTCCCCGCCCACTCAGCTGCTGGTAGCAATCAGGCCACACCCCTTCAGGCCCTGCAGCAACTCTTGATAGAAGCCATCTGACATAGCCCTGGATAGATTTGTCTCCATGAATGTGACCAGTCCCTTTGTTAAGATAGTGACCATCCCTGCATCTTGTGGCAGTGAAGTACATAAGTTATATCCATCTTGCACCTTCTGTCTAAAAAGGGATAGGTCAAATTCAATTGAACTGCTGCACTGGGACTGACTTACTCCTGAGTAGACATGCTTAGAATTGATCTGTGTTTTGTATGTCCATACTGATAAGAATTAAATCTGGCCCTGGCCCTACCCCTTGCCACACCCACTTCTGGGGCATGTCTATATGGCTTCTTTACCCTGGCTTAAACACGCAGATTCAGACACATGACGCAGCCGCCCATTCGCCACAGAGCCGAGTTTTTAACTAGATAATGCACAGATTCGTATTTGCAATTTACTGCGGCTTTTGATCAAGTTTTGAGTTTGCACCGCATTATAGTTATGTGTTGTTGGGGGAGTTAAATCGAATTTTGAAATGTGGACGTAGCTTTGAGGGCAGCACAGAGTGATTGGCCAATTTCCCGCCTTCCCACCCATTGCATCCTCCTCTGGCTGCCTCGTTCCTTCCCGCCATTTTAATTTTTAATTATATGAATCTGTGGAGCTCCACAGATAGAGCTTATAAAATTAAAACAAAGAGGGGGGAATGGGCTGCCAGAGGGAGGAGACGTGTTCAGTCCCCCTTTCGCATCCTCCTCTGCTGCCTCATTCCCCCCCTTTTTCTCTTATAAGAATCTGCGGAGCATTGCAGATAAAACATTAAGGGTTCCGTAGCTTCATATCTGCGCATTAGAGTAACTGCACTACAAACACAAAACAAAAAACAAGTTCACGCCCAGCGGAGCAACTTTGCTCTGCAAGGGCTCTCCTATGACTGCAAATTCTGAGCAGTAAATTCAGGAGATAGATTGCTGTAGCTGCTGCAGTGTGACGCTCTTTGCCTAGATTCGAATCTACGAAAATTTGGGTTTATATTCAATGAGGAGCAATCCCGTTGTCGTACAGATGGGGGCCTGGAATGCAGCCCCCAAGATCCATCCAAATTGGAATTTGACCCCCAGGCTGAAAAAGCTTCTGCACTCCAGCCTAATGCTTGGTGAGTGAAATAATTCCCTGCGCTGGCTGGGTCAGGCTCAGCTCTCCAGCCAACTTTGGGGCGAATCCAATAGCAAGTCAGGCGAAAAGGTCAAGTATGGTTGTATCAGTCCAGCAAGAGGGCAGTTCAAAGCAGGAGAAGTCAGTAATTAGGCAACAGTCAAGAGCACAGTCTTGCCAATCAAGAAGGTCAGTTCCATGAGACAGGTCTGAGGCACAGCCAAGGTCAAAGCACAGGTCAGCCGTCTGACACAGTTGCAGTCCAAAGAGCAGGGTCTAGCAGAAGTCCAAAGGTCAGTAGCACAGAGGATCATTCAAGAAGCAAGATCAGAGAAACAAGATCCTGGAGCTGGTAGGAAGATGCTCCTCCAGCAAGCAACAGGTCTAAACTAAAGGCATGTATACCGGAGTTTCCAGAGCCCCACCCAGGACTTAGCTGCATCATATCGGGGGCTTGTGTAAGAAGAGGAGAGCCCTATGCTTATGAGCAAGTCATTTGCTCTTTAGCAAGTGGGCACTCCTTTGCCTGGCCACTGAACGTTATGTTGGCAGCGTTCTCGGAGCTAGTTGAGGCAGATCCCAGGACCATCTTGAGTAGTGCCAGGGTCCTCTGAGGCAACCTGCTCTCTGGGGACATCTGGCCCTGAAGGTTCACGCTCTTCCTTCGAGGATGATTCCTCCAGTGGAGGCGAGGCGTCTGGGACTGGGGCGCAGAGCGCATGGATGGCACAGGCTCCCCCTGTGGCCTTGCTGCCGCTGGGCCTCCCTGCATGAGGGGAGGGAGGGAGGTCTCTCTTGACCCGAGCTTGCTCGTAACTGATCATGTGTCTCTCTTCGCTGCAGTCAGAACACTTCAAGACAACGTCGCAGAAGGTGGCACGCAAGTACTGGTGGAAGAACATCAAGATGATCGCCATCATCTGTGTCATCGTTGCCATCATCCTCATCGTGATTATCCTCCTTGCTACCAATGTCATTCCAACTTAAGTCTCCCTTCTGCCACTGTGTCTCCTGGGCCCACCCCCTTGTCTCCTGGGCCTCCTTTAGTAGCTGAAATTTGTAACTGAACCACAAGACACTTGACTGAGTGCTGCAATCAAGTGGCCTTGGGTGCTCTCCCAGGACATCCACCTGCCCCCAGTCAGCCAGTCTGCTGTGTGAATTTGCCTTCCTCGTCCTTCCCCCACTCCCCTTCCTCCCCACAGCTCAGAGCAGTAAGAATCTGTGCTGCTCCATGTTAACAGCTTCTCCTGTGGGTGTCCAACGCTCCCTGGGCCTCATTGACTACAGATTTCTAGCCCAACAGCTGCTCCTTTCCTTATGCAGTTCCTGTGTTGCAGTTCCTGTGTTGGTGCCTAGCAGTTGCAGGATGATCTTCCTGCTCTCTTCCGCCCCATTCTGATTCTGTAAGTGCCTTCACTGCTGCTTCAAAAGCAGGGCTTGGGCCACCACATCCGTGGCCTTCTCCATCTCAAGCAGGTGGCAGTATTGGCAAGAATACCAAGGAAGAATCATAGTTCTGGTTGGCCAAGTGGGTTCTGGATACTCCCTGTGTGTGGTTCTCATATCTTAGATGCTGTGGGGATACCACTTGAATTGTTTTTGTAATTTGGGGTGGGGGAAAGTGCCTGGGCATTCTTATCTCTCATGGACAATTCAGAGAGCAGGTGCCTGTGCTTAGAAGATGTTTTTTAAAAATAAAATGAGGGAGGGAGGGTTCCCCCCCACCAAGTGCTCTAAGCTTTGGCTGTTTCCCTCATTGATCTAGCCCCTGATCCCAGGGGATGGGGAGAAGGGGTGTCTCTCCTGAGGCTGTGGCTACCTGAGCGGCACAGGAGTAAGCTGCCCTGAAGCCTCCCTGCCTCCCTCTCCTCTCCTGTCCCGGCCAGTGCCACCCCCACCTCCCGCCACTCTCTTTGATTTGCCTTTCATCTGCTCTTGGCTGCTGACTTTCCTGATCAAGTTCTTCTGATTCTTGAGAAAGGATGTTTCCACCCTTCATATTCAGATTTGCTAGCTGTAATAAATATAATTTATGCATTATTAGCAGTTTAGAAAAAACTTGCCTCTGTGACTCTCATTTCACTGGCGTTCAGCTATATCCTATATCTGACGTGAGCGGGGCACTTTCCATGCATTTTTCCAATTACGTAGGCATGCCCTGGCATTTATAGGTTGCTTCTGAGCCTTCAGTCCCCTCCAGCTATTATTGGACTATGACTCTCATCAGACCAAGCCAGGGTAGCCAGCATGCTGAGGCATGATGGGCATTGGAGTCCAATAACATCTGGAGGGCCATATAACTCCTCCCCTCCACCTTACAGCAGCCTTGTGAAGTAGGTCTTTATTATTCTCCCTACTTTGCAGACTGCTGAGCAGAGGCTCAGAGTGAGCGGCATGCTAAGGCGACTTTTGAACTGGGAACTTCTGAGCTCACAGCCCCTACTCTAGCGCATTGGAGCCAGGCCTGCCTGTGCTCTCTCTAGTACTCGCTCCTTGAGCTGCTTCCTGCCAGCAACTCAACAAGGCTACGGTGTTTCCTGTTTCTGTGCCAGGAGGCGTATTTTGACTCTTAACAACACTTGGAGGCAGTGTGAAAGGCCACAGTGACGCCTGCTGCATCCGGGTCAGGGAAAGGGCCCCCAGGTGTATTTTCCTTCACAGCCCCTCCAGGAGGCTTCAAGGGAGAGTATTTGTGGACAGCTAACTGAATAGAAAAGCTGGCTCCCATGGGGGCATGCCTCCAGTGCTTGATGTGCAGGTCAGCTGATAGAGACTCTCTGTGTGAGTTGCCTTGCAGGTCCTTCTGGGTCAAAAGGTGGCCTTAAAATCAAAGGTGGGATTCTGGGGCTTAGAACCCAGACTTGCCCCTGGGAAACCAGGTTCAGCATCTTCCTTTCAGGCGGCCTGGGAAAATCTGAGCACTCTGTTTCGGGTTACCCTCTGTAAAATGACTTTAAACATCATTTTATAACCTTTAATAGGCAATGTTTTAAAAACAACAACAGAATTCTGTCTCATGTCCAGAATGTACCCCATGCATGATCATTCTTTCTCACGCTTACGTTCTTTTTTTGTTTTGATTTTTGCTACCCCATCAAACTGTGATCTTGAACATGTTACACAAAGAAAAGACATACAACATTTTTTAAAAAGATGCTGAATGTGGAAAACATTCTTTGAGAAGTAAAAATGCAGAGGCTGGGGGAACATCTACATGAAGGGTTTGCCCCAGGGTGGCTTCGCAGTAGCAGCAAGTCATTTACATGATGCAGCCGCCATTGTGAAGCCATCCGGGGGCAAGCCCTGAAAACTCTGCTCCAAAAAAGTCGGGCACTTACCCCGACTTTTTTTGGCAGTGGAGCCCATGGCGCCCCCTGATTGGTTGCTATGGGTGCCCCTGCGCCTCTGTAAAAATAAAAAAAAAACGGGGGAGGAGAGGAAAAGGGCTGTTCCTCCCTTTTATTTTTTTTAATTATCTGTTTCTGCGCAGCTGCACAGATACAGATAATAATAAAAAAGTGGGTGGGGAGGAACGGGGAGCCAGAGGGAGGAGATGTGGTTCACCCAGTCCCTCTCCTTGCGTTCTCCTCTGGCTGCCTCGTTTCTCCCTCCAACCCATTTATTTTTATTTTTATTATCTGGATCTGTGCAGCTGCCCCGTTCCTCTCCTCCCCCACCCCATTTTTATTTATTTTTTACTTTTCCAGAGCCGGAAAGTTCACACTTGCGTTCCTTCCCGTACCAATGCCAGGAAGGAACACAAGTGCAGGAGCAAGGCTCCTCGCATCGCCAAAGCGTTACTGTAAAGACAGGGGCTGTGTTTTGGAAACTAATCCTAACCCAAGGGGACATGCCCCCTGCTGTTAGAACGAGAACATGAACAATTTCCAGAAGGGTATCAGCCATTAGTCTGCTGTGGCAAAAAACTCAGAGAGTCTTGTGGCATTTTTAAGACCACCATTTTTATTCTGGCGTAAGCTTTCATGAACACTGTCCACTAAAGTTTCTTAAATGGAACTGCCAGTGACAAATGTCATAACTTTTGACATGATTTTTTAAAAAGTTTTTTGGGTTTTTTTTAGAAATTCAAGTTTTGAAAGGTTCTTTGGAACTGGTTTATATAACTGGTTTGAAATCCAGGTGTATATAAAGGATACTTTTTGGAGGAGTATCTGTTAATCTGAGAACACACATTCTGTCATTTTATGAAAAAATATGCCTGACCCTGAAACCTTTGGGGTGAAATGGAATGGGAACAAGTTTGGTTTTGGTTAGGGATTTCTTTCTTTAAACAACAGCAACATGGGGGAAATATGCAACTGATAAGTGGGAGGGATGGTGGGGGTGGGGTGGCACAATTTCCTGCTGACGGTCTTGGCTGCATCTCAGCCAAAGGCTTTGTTCCCTGCGTGCATAAGGTTGCAGCCTTGGAGCCTGAGTTGTGAAAAGAGGGCTCTTCTCTGCCGGAGACCTTGGAGAACGGCTCTTGGATGGGGCAGATGAGGGGGTCTGACTCCTGGCTTGCAGGGCTTTTGAACGCTGTAAAGGGCCTGCAAAGCCCTCCAGCGTCGGCTGTCTGACGTTCTCCTAGCAAGCCCCTTTGTGAGCTCCACGCTGGCATTGGAGATCATCGCATTGGAGATCATCGCAGCAAGAAGGGGAACTGGCTGTCTCCAGTGAATTTCCACCCTAACCAGTATTTGGTGCAGAACAGCAACTTGCTTGACCAGTGAGAAAACCAGTACTGTGGGTGGATCTGAGGCTGCCTGACCTGAGATACTGTTGAAGTCTTGCACTGTTGACCTCTCTTTAAAAATAACCAAAAAAATCCCTGTTCCTAAAGGTTTCCTTTTCTTAAAATAAAAGCAGCAAACCTGCATAGGTGTGCAGAAAAGGCTCTCAAGGCCCCATCCAGACAAGATGGTGGTGGTCTGTGACTGTATTTGCTGTCCCTTTCATAGCAGTGATATGGGGTCAAGCACACACACCAGTCAGCCCTGGGTTTTTGACCTTCCTCCAGCACGGTTTTTCTTGCTATGTTCCCTTCCAGGCAGTTTTACATGAGTTTCCCTTGTGTGCATGTAAATTAGGCCCTGAGGTTACACTGAGAATTCACCAACCTTTGGGAGAGCGCATTGTGCGTGGTGTCTCTCGCCTCTCTCAGTCCTGGCTAACAGCAGTGGCCTTTTCTAAGGTGAATTATTGTCTGAGCAAGTCATGGCAACCCCATCTGAATACAAGTTCTTTTGCCAAACTTCCTCTTTTCCTTCTATCAGTTGCAAAATGAATCAAGAGTACCTGCAGAACATTTGTTCTTCGTGGTCTCTGTGCATCACACACATGGGCTCTGCACCTGCACGGAACTTGATATCGGGAAGCTTCATTAGCTGAGAGGATTTTTGGCGGGAACCCCGCCCACTGCCCCACTGTGCATGCGCCTGGTGTTCCCGCCTCGTCCCTCAGTTCTTCATTGACCACCATTGTGGCAGCATCGAATACGGGTTGCTCTCATTTAGGAAAGTTTTTTCTTCCTCGCTGAGGGGTTTCTCCTCCCTTTCTCCCTTCTTTTTCCTATTTTTTTTCTCTTTCTTGTTCTTACCTAAAAAAAAAGGGGGGGGGAAAGAGTTTTTTAGTAGTTAACTTTAGCGATCTTGATCGCACAGTACCTCAGGGCGTATGGCCGTTAAGGCCCCATTTAGGAAATGCGCCCACTGTGGTAGTAAACTGCCACCCTCGGATGGCCACTCCCTCTGCGTTCTCTGCCTCGGAGAGGGACATATTGTTGAAACCTGCCATCATTGTATGGCATTTACGAAACAAACCCGCAAACACAGGGCTGACAGACTTCGATCCCTTCTTTGGGAAAGAGCACTAAAAGCAGTGGACACCTGATCTCCTGGACTTTTATGCCATAATACATTTGTTAATCCTTAAGGTGCTGCAAGACTCCATTTTTTGTGTTTGCTGCTTAAGACGGCTGGTGGTGCATGGATTCCCTTCTGCAGTTTCAGGTCCCACCTCCACCCTGACTAATGGGAGTATTTGCCTGCACAACTGCCAGTTTGCAAATTGTGCTTTGTAGTCTGTTAGGGTGCAATCCTGTGCATGTTTAGATAGAAAAAAGTTGTACAGCTTCCAGCATGGCTGTCTTGGGAATGCTGGGAGTTGTAGGACTCTTTTCTGTCTAAACATGTATAGGATTGCACCATTAGGCGGAGCGAGGTGACGGCCTCAGGAGGAAGATGCTGGGAGCCAGCAATGGTAGCCTCCTGCATGTGCCTCCTGAACTCCTGACCTGCTCCCATCTTTGGAGAACAGAACTGGTGGCTGTCTGTTACACATCTTGTCCTGGACCTCCTAAACTATCATGCTGTCTCAGGTGTGGTGGTGGATGCTATCCTGTCACCAATGCTGAAGTAGGAATTCAACTGCCCAGTCCATTTAGCTTCTGAGTGCAAACGGGGCCGGGGTGGGGTGGGTCATCTTGTCCTTTGCCTCAGGTAGCCAAATGTTTTGGGGCAACCCAGTAAGGGGTATTGGACTTTCCCCTGGATGTGTGCTTTCACTGCCTTATCCACTCTGAACAATAGGGAAGCAGCACATTTTCGACGAGGGTATCCCAACACTGGTTTGCCAGCAGTGCTCATTCCCTGCTTGCCAAATTTGGCACATCTCAGGACTCCTGGAGGCCTGCGCTAACCATTGAGCAAGGATGTTTTGGGCAGAGTTGGCGTTCCTTTCTCCTCGGCTGGCCTTGTTTCAGATGTCCCAGCAGTGCTCAGCAGGAGGCAGCCTGTGTTTGCAGCACTGCTAAAAAAAAAAAAAAATGCATCGTTCCTGCATGGTTTGTGGGTCTGGAGGCTGAGGGGAGCCAATAGCAAGCGGCTACAGCTGGCTTTACCTGCGTGGCCATAGGAGGGCAGTAAATTCCATGCATGCGAGGGCCTTCTTACTTTGCAAATACGAATCTGCAATATGTTGGGAAGGACAAGGAAAAGCGGGCTAGTAAAGTTTGTCTACACCTGGGAATCTGACTGGAGCCTAAGATGGAGTAGCTCCAGCCTCCAGCTGCAGGCAGCCTGTTTACAGAACTGTCCCCAGAACCAGCAGGAACCCTAGAAATTCAGCCCACCCAAAAATCTGGCAGATCGCAGGACTCCCATGAGACAATACCCTGTAAACAAGTTCCTTCCTGTCTCCTGCCTTGAATGGTCTGTTAGAAGGAGGGAGGAGCCTGGCTGTTTCTGAATAGCTGTTCTGACCTCTGCCAAAGATAAAGCTCTGCTTACATACTTTGGAGAGAGGCAACAGTGAGTAGAGCTGGAGAGTACCCATCTGTTGCAGGCCTCTCTGGTCCTCCCCCACCCCCGCATCCTATGGCTTGGAAAAATGCATGCACAGAAAACATTTGGAGAGGGATGCCATGGCCATATCTACACCAAGCAGGATATTGCACTATGAAAGTGGCATGAAAGCAGTATAGGGTCTGTGTCAATGGGCCCCAACAGTTGTCAGTGCACTCCAATACCGCTACAAAGCAGTAATGTGGCTCCTGCCGTTTATATACTGCTTTCACACCGCTTTCATAGTGCTATATCCTGCTTGGTGTAGATATGGCCCATGTACAGGTGTCTGTTTTCAACGAGGAAGATATAGGACAGATATATCTGCCAGGGCCAATTCAGGGAGGAACAGAGAATGGTTTTTCCTCCTCTATTATTGTGCTGGATCATCTAATGAAATTGACAGAGAGGAGATACGGGACAGAAAAAAGTCCTTTACACGATGTGCAATTAATTTCTGGAATTTTATTGGTACGGGTAATGGTGGTGGTGGCCACTAGCTTAACAGAGGCCTAAACCTTGGTCTAGGGATCCAAGAGAGTTTGTCTTACATTCTAAAATTCTTCCCAGGGTTTGGCCCTTGGAGGTAGGAAAGCCAGGCAGCACAGACAGTGTTTGTGGCTGAGCAGAGAGCTGTTGGAGGCGGCACTTGTTGGGAGCCTGTGTATGTTGCAGCTGGTGGGGTGGGAATGACTGTCCAGGTCACTTTGTGCTCCCTTCTTTTTAAAGCCTCTGCCTTGCTACAGTTCTCCAGCTGGTGCCAAAACCAATGCATAGGAAGGATTCTCAAATTATAGCTCTTGAACACTGCAATTAAAACAAAAAATAGATGTTGGATTGCACAATGACATAGACAGACAACAGTTTAGGTGATCTCCTGGGACCCCCCTTCCCACAATGCCTGGCTCTGAGGAAGGACCCCCTTAGAGCTAGGCTTCTGGGCCTAGCTGGCTCCCTGAAGAGCTGCAGTGGCCACTTTTTATGGCTAACGCCACTCTTCAGAGACCAATATTGCTGGGGGCAATGGCAGGGTAAGGAGAGATGGGGCAGGGCGGAGGGGAGATTCAGAGGGAGGGGAGAGAAGTGGCAGGTAGCTGGGATAAACGGGGGGGGGGCAGTGGAGGTGCACGCATATTCTCTCTCCTCAGAAAGCTTGTATGAGCCCTGAAGGAGGGGCTGGGAGACATGGTGGGTGCCAGGAGAGGTGTCCAGGGCCGCACTGGTGCCTGCGGGTACCACGCTGCTTACCCCTGCCTTGCCCTGCAACTGCACTCACAGGGGCTGATCCTATGGGAGATTATCCAGTTAACTGTTGTGCCTGGGTTTTTTTTGCCTGGGATTCTGACTGTAGTCAGGCTTTATGTCCATCTCCAGTCCTGCTAATAGAACAGCCAGTCGGACGATGTGAATGTTGTTACTAGTTCCCAGTACCGTTGGAGCGACTCGTGACTTGTTGGGGGGGGGGCGCACATTCAGTTCCACATTGTTTTCTACATATTTAGGCTACTCTTGACATGGGGCACCTTGCTCGACATTGCCCCTCTTCACCCCAAGAATCCAGCATTGGGCTGGATGTGATTCAGTGCCATTTCATTCAGGAAAATCTCCTGGATGTCTGGGTGTATCCTTTAGGGTGGCCCAAAGTCATTGCCATTAGAGGTCATCACACACTTATGTGTGTTGTACAAAAACTGGAGTGAATTATTGTTTCTCTTGAAGGAGACAATCTCAGGGATATATGATTTGGGGTAGCCCAAAGCTAATTTTGGGGTGCAGGGGCACATAACCATTAGGTTCTACTGTATTTCATTAACTGTTTGAGCCCTCTTTTCAACTTTTGCACAAACAAGGAACTGGAAACCAGTATCCGCCTTGGGATTGTCAGGCTGGCAGTTTTATTTGCAGAAGAACATTTGGACATGTACTTGATAGTTGCCAGAGTCTCAGCTTAGAAGGAACAACCGTTAACTTGGTACCTTTCAAAAGAACTAGGGACCAACCTCCCCATTATGCCAGTCTGACTTCCATGATGCCCTCTCTAACTTGCAAGGAGTCACCTGCTTTGCCTCCTAAAAGACTCAAGCTCTGTGATCACCTACAGATATCCTGAAGTTCTACTTTCTGGAGATGTGGTAGTGCATTGCTCTCTGGTGGACAGATGCTTTCTGGGCTAGGCTGGGGGCTATTCTGGCAACATTGGCATGAACATCGGTGCATGCTACTGAACGAAGATGCCAAGCTCCTGCTGCTTCTTGTTTGGTCAAGGAGAAAAAAGCAGGAGTTGGTGTGTCAAATGCTTGTTAAATTGAAGCACCTGTTCCTCGGAACAGAGCCATAGTTCAGGTGTGAACCTCTGAAAGAACATTCAGTTTAAACAAGAATACATTTGCAACTTCATCTTTTGATTTCCATCATTGGTTTTTGCTCCTCACTGTCTACGCTTGAAGAAAAGTTCTGTGTACCTTGAAAGCTCACGTCCAGTGCTTGAACACCTGTTGGTCCCGCAGCAGACCTCACCAGCTTTGCATCAGTACTTGGAAATGCCGCATGGATCCTCTGAGAGTTGTCCTAGCCTGACCCTGGCCTTTGGAACAAGCCTGGCTCTGGGCCCACCTGACACACATGCCCAATTCTGATTGAGTTGCAGGCCAGATACCAGCGGGTGGCTGTGGGAAACTTAGCTGTCATAGCTCCAGGAAGAAAAGCTTGTTGTTGTTGTTATTATTATTATTATTATTATTATTATTATTATTATTCCCTAATGTTCTCTCCTCAGCCCAAGAGATGGGAAGTTCTGCTAGAGAAGGCAATTGCTAGTATGCAGCCTCTGCTGCATGTCAGGGAGATCGCGGGAAAAAGTTATGCTCAGTGGCGTTACACTCCCAAGAGGGATTTGTGGTGTTTCTGCCTGAAAGTGGCCCCCATGATACGGGTAACTCATTCTCACTTCACCCCAACTAGCTCGCTTCTCTTCTTTGAACAAGTGTGTCTGCGACTCACCTGACCAAGAGAGAAAACTGTGGCTATATGGACAGAACCCACTCAGCAACAGATGTACGAATCTCAGCTGCGTGTTCTGGGCTTCAGGATTTAATTTATATGGGTTGTGGTCCTGAGAACCCTCTTCAAGCCAAATAACCATAAAGTATGCATTTATTGTTCAAACAGTATTAGAGAATAACAAATCCTTGAAATGATGAAACAAGCAAAACAGATTACTACATGTAATGCAATTATGATGATTAGAAGCATAATAGAAATCGTGTCTAGCATACTTCTTAGTAAAAATTAAGGTTCTACTCCTCTCAGCGAAAAAAGCAGTCATCATTCAGATCAAATAGTTACATATCTAGCAAGCGTGGTTTGCAAAGCTGAGGTCATCATGGATCTCTCTGAGCAATCAGATCAAACCTTTGCCTTTTATAACTCCTGTGTTGAGGATGACCTCAGCCTAAATTTGGACCTTAGCCATACCACTCTTAATCTTGCTCTCATTGCAGCCAGGTAACACCTAGATGAAAGTATCTCTGCTAAGCTCAGAAGCTGCTTCTGTACCTGACCAGCTCACTTGTGGCAGCTTTTCTTTCATTTCTAAGACTGCATCCTATTATTCAGTTATCTCAGAACAACACAGAACTAATCACATCTGTTACTGATCACTTAGTCAGCATACACAGATAGTGACGCCTATGAAATACAATGAATTCTTATCAATAACACACGGCACCCTGACAGCCTTACTGCTGCCCTGCTGAAGGTCAAAGGGTGGATGCAAGAATACAATGAAAACACCCAAGACGCACCATGTGAGGCCTTGCATGGTGCGCATACATGTGTATGCTGGGGGTTGGAGGTAGAGAATATGAGTGGGGAGTAACAACCTTGGAAATCTTCTCCAGAGAGAAATCTACCCCCCAACCCCCTGTAACTTTATGGCTGCTCAGCTCTAGTATGAACTCAAAAATATTTGCCTGCTAGCAGCAGGCCTGCTTTCCAATCCATGGCACAACAGTGGGTTTTGATAAATCCAAAAACAGTATCTAAAAGCCCTAATGTCGGGTGCTGTAAGAAAGAGCAATAAAAATACTTAAAACTCGATTTGAAGTGGCCCACAGCTTAATTTGAGGAGCACAGCACCAGTTCTTTATTCTTTTGATTGTTTACCTTCAAGGGGGAGATACATGATATGAAGTAGGAACAGAAATTTAAATAAATTTAAACAGAATTTAAATATGAGGCCCATCTTCGGTTTCCTGACTGAGTTCTCTTGTAGGAACTGAGAACTAGTAACCAACTTCAGCTTCCTCAGGGCCTTGCCCACCATCCTTTCCTGACCCCACTATCACAGGTTTTCCGTGTGCCATAAATCTGGGTAAGCCCCAGTTCCAACCAGCACGTTCTCAGATGGCTGCCTCCTGTCCTTTCTGCCGAGGTGGGTCGGTAAAATGCGTGGGCTTCGATGGTCCGTCGCAGCAGCAAGGGGGGCATTTGCGTGTAACAGAAGCAGCATTGAGGCCAAAGGCTGTGCAAAAGGAAAGGCAAGATGGGTCGTGAGAACGGGCCGAGGCGGCGCCGCCGCGTGACCCCACGTCGGGCGCTGGAGGCACGCCGGAACAAGCAGAGCCACGGAGGACGCAGGCAGCGGCGGGGGTCCCCATGTTATTCCCCCCCCACACACACACAGCAGCAGCCCTGCGGGGTGGGCCTGGCCGGCCTGGGGAGGGCAGGGGGCACCCAGGGCCGGCTGGGCAGTTGACCACGGGCCTTTGGCCCAAGGACGCGCAGCTGGCTCCGCGCCAGACTGCCCCGTCTTCGCCATCGGCGCCCAGTCCGGGCTGCGCTCTGCCGCGCAGGGGGCTTTGAACGACGGTTCGGGCCGGGCCGGGCCTCGGGCGCTGCTCCCGCTTCCGGGGGGTCTTGCGCCGGCCGTCGTGCAAGCGCGCCGCGCCCCTCCCCCGCCGCCCTCTCTTCCTTCCTCCCCGGCCGGAGGGCTGAGAAGGAAAGCGAAAGGACGACGTGGAGAGGCCCCCCGACCGCCCGACCGCCGGCCCGGGCAGACAGGCAGGCAGGCAGGCGCCTCCCCTCCGCTCGCTCGCCCTCTCCGGCCAGGGGTGTTCCGCCGGGGGAGGGGGCAGGAAGACGCCGCCGCGGCTCGCCACCGAGCCCAAGCCGCAGACGCCCGCCCTGCCCTGCCCTGCCGTGCCGCTGTTCCCGCGCCGTGCCTGGAGCTCCCCGACGGACGGCGCCAGCCATGGTAAGGGCAGTTGCCTTCTCCCCAGGGGCCGGGGCGCTTGTCTCGCTGGCGGGTGGGTTGTCTTCCGAGGAAACGCGCCCGCCGGCCCTGGGAGGAGGGCTGGCCGTGCGCTGGGCGCTCCTCGGCAGGCGGCAAGCGCGGAGCGGCCGGGCCGGCTCCCTCGGCACTCGCCGGCGGCACTGCCGCGTCCCCGTCCCCCCCAATGGGCTGGAGCCCGGTCGGGCCGAGCCGAGGCGGAGAAGGACCTGGCGCGCCCGCCGCGGACGTCCGGACGCGCGGAACGGAGGCTGCAATCCCAGCAGGTTTACTTGGCAGTCCGTGCCATTGGACGCCGTGGAGCGCAACTCCGAGGAGACCTGTCTTGGATCGCGGCGTGCTAAACTCGCGCTCGGAACTGGGCCCTTCAGCGGCACTTGCGGTCTCTCGGCCCGCCTTCGGCTCTCCGCCCGCAGCCGCGGAACGTGCTCTGTTGGACGGGCGAGCGGCCGGCTGGGGCTGGATGAGCCGCCCTGGACGTGCCTGAGGCGCCGAGTTTAGAGCTTTCCCTGCCGCCTCCCTGCCCGCTGCTGCCCCCGCGTATGATGGGCCGGTTGCAACGGCAGCGGGGGGCGGCGCGGGCGCGCGGGGGGGGGGATTGGCCTCTTCTTCCACTGCGTTTTGTTTTATTAGTGCCATTTATACACCACCTTATTTGCTGAAAAAGCCATCCAGGTTGTGTGCTAGTTGTGTTTGGCTTACATTATATTATATTATTAATTTTTATTTTTCTTAGCATCTTTGAAAGTTTCAGGATAGAGGGGTGTATAAGGATGTTTTTTTAATGGTGTAATAAAAACCGCAAAGGCTGCAATCCTACGCATGTAGGATTTTGTAGGAGTTGTAGGACTTTTTTCTGTCTAAATGTGCCTGGGATTCCTGGCTCCTGGCCAGGCACGGCCCTACCCGGCAAGGAGCACAGGCTGCCCGTGTCTCTGCCCCAGAAGCGGAGTTCTCTGGCTCCCTGCCTGGGCACTTCTTGTCAAAGGAGCAATGCAGGTCTTTGGGAAGGGGGGTAGCTGCCAGCAGCAGGGAAGACCTTTTGCCTTGAGGCCCAGTATGGGGGGCTGCTGCTGCCCATTCACCTGTTCAGGGCCATTTATACACCTGCAGCTCAAGGAGGAGCTCTTGGTGGGCCACACTGCTTTGGAGTGTAGGCAGGAGACGCTGTTCTCTTGTGTGGAAATTCACTACAAGTAGAAAACCAACATGCCAAGGAGAAAGGCTATTTGTTTCCTCTGCTTCTGGGTAGGAGAACATTGACAAATGTGATTCTCCCCCCCACCCCCATGTGCAGCTTAAAGTGGTACAGTCCATTCTGCTTACTCCGAACTCAGCCCCCTGATTCTGCTCCTCTGCACGTGTGACTGGGAAGACAGCTGCTGTGGCTGGTGCTCCTGCCCACTCCCCATCTGGTGGGTGAGCAAATGTGGAGGAGGGGAGGCGGGGCACCATCCCACGCTCCCGACCAGGATTTTTTGTTCAGAACTTTCCCATGTTCTTTCTCAGCCCTGCTGAGCTCCTTTTCACCAAAGGTGTGAGGGATTCAATATGAAGCCTTCTGCCTGCAAAGGTCTCTTCCCATAATATGTAATATATGTTGGGTTTTGAATGTTCAAAGTGTTTTACGCACATTAGTTTAGTAATCCTCACAACAACCTTGTCAGGTGGATCGGCATTATTATCCCCATCTTGCAGATGAAGGACTGAGACAAAGATTTGAACTGGGTTTTCTGTAACGCCCATTCTTGAGCAGTAAGACTTCGCCAGCTTTACTTAACTTATACTTTACTGGGTAGAAAATGTTGGTTTTGAGAGACCAGGTGGACTCCAGCAAGGAAGCTAAAATTCAAACATTTGCCTGCATTTTACACATAATTAATAAATGTTTTCAGGTTTCAGGTACAATATGTAGCTACTTTGGAGGGAGGGTGTGGATTTTAGTTTCCTCTGCTACAAAGATGCCCACACCAAGTTAGTTTGAACTGTTTCTGATTTCCCATGTCAAATTGACTCCACCTAGCTGGTAATTAGGGAGTGGATAGATAGATATGGAAAATTGTCTGTTGCTCTGGGATTCTCACCCACCCATCGGCCAGAGTGAGAGTGTGTTGTGTGGGGTTGTGTGTTGTGTGTGTGTGTGTGAGAGAGAGAGAGATCGGCTGTAAGCTGCCTGGAGGTTCATTTGGTCAAAAGGGATGGGGGTCGGGAAATAAATCTACTAAATAACTAACTACACAGGTATTCCTATGTAGCCCGTATGAGCAACCCACAGCCACTATCTGTGTGGTCCAGGGTGTCCCCATAGTCCAGCTGATCAGCCATCAGCAGGGGTGGAAGGAGCAGATCCAAGATTGCTGAAGGGGGGAGGGAAGAAAGAGGCAGCAATAGCAGCAGGGAAACTGTGCTCTTGATTGGAGGTGGGGCAGGGGAGAGGCATTAAAAGACCCTTCCCAGTTTGTGGGCATGCATGCGTGTGTGAATGGATGTCTGTGAATGAGTTTGAGTGTGCATGTGTTCTGGCCCCACTGACTGCTCCTCTCTCACCACCAAGCCCACCTACTTGTGGCCCCCAAAAGGGTTGTGCAGGGACCAGTGCGGACCCCCCACTCTGTAAAAGTCTACAGTAAATACACTGTGATGGTCATTACATCTGTAGCATGTCCACAGCACCTCATTTACATTATTTATTTATTTATTTATTTATTTATATAGCACCATCAGTGTACATGGTGCTGTACAGAGTAAAACAATCTCAGCAATGCTGTATTTCATTAAAAATATTTATAAGCCACTTTCCCCAAAGATTCAAAGCACATAACAAAAATTAAATAAATCAGAATCTTAAAATTACATTTTAAAAACTAACAATTATCTGTATAGTAAAAGGAATTAAAATGCCTCCCCCACCCCCCCACACTGCTGCCCAAGTTTTGCAACTTTTGTGAAAACTCCACAATGGTAAAAGGTTTTTGTCCTTCCCCACCTCAGCTGGAGTGCTGGGGGTGGCGAGGGGGGGGGCTGCTCCTTGCTGCTCCAGTCTTAGTCCAACACGGTTGTAGAACCGTGAGCACAGCCCTGCCTACTCAAAGGCATTTGGTGCCCAGGCAGTTCTAGAGAGAGCCCCATTTGTTCAGAATTTGGGTCCCAGGCTCTGCTAGGACCCAAATCCTGTATGCCGCCCTGAGATCCTAATGATATAGGGCGGGATACAAATGTTTTAAATAAAAAAATAAAAAAATGACTTGCACCTTGAATTGTGCCACAAGGCATAAACAGTAGCCAGTGTAGTTGACTCAACAACAGGCTTTCTGTGTGTTCCTGTCCACGCCTGTTGAAACTGTATGGCTATATTCTGCACCATTTGAAGCTTCTTAGAATCATAGAATCATAGAACAGCAGAGTTGGAAGGGGCCTACAAGGCCATAGAGTCCAACCCCCTGCTCAATGCAGGAATCCACCCTAAAGCATCCCTGACAGAGGGTTGTCCAGCTGCCTCCTAGGCGTCTGCAAGGGCAGCCCACCACACAGAGCACATTCTGCTAGTCTAGCCTGAAAGTGACAGTTGCATCCAACAGCAAGGCAAGGTTAGCCCTGCAAAAAAGGGGTGAGCCTTCATATTATTTATTTATTTATTTATTTATTTATTTATATAGCACCATCAGTGTACATGGTGCTGTACATAGCAAAAGAATAAAACAGCAACCCTCTGCCACATAGGCTTACATTCTAATAACATCATAATAGAACAATAAGAAAGGGAAGGGAATGCACCAAACAGGTACAGGGGACAATAAAACTAACAGTGTAAAAGTAAGATCAAAGTCAAGTTCTAAAAGCTTTAGAAAAAAGAAAAGTTTTCAACTGAGCTTTAAAAACTGCAATTGAACTCGTGGCCCACAAATGCTCTGGAAGAGAGTTCCAGGCATAAGGGGCAGCAAGAGAAAATGGACGAAGCCGAGCAAGAGAAGTAGAGACCCCTGGGCGGGTAAGAAACAGGGCAATCGATGAGCGAAGAGCACGAGCGGGGCAATAATGTGAGAAGAGAGAAGAAAGATAGGAAGGAGCTAGACTGTGACAAGCTTTGAAAGTCAACAGGAGAAGCTTATATTGGATTCTGAGGTGAATTGGAAGCCAGTGAAGGGATTTCAGGAGTGGAGTAATATGATCAGAGTGAAGAGCCAAGAAGATGATCTTAGCAGCAGAGTGGTGGATAGAAACCAACAAACTGACGTGAGAAGAAGGAAGGGCAGTCAGGAGAAGGTTACAATAGTCCAGCCGAAAAATAACCAAAGTGTGAACGAGAGTCTTGGCAGAAGAGTCAGACAAAAACAATCAGATCCTGGCAATATTATATAAGAAAAAACTTTTTAAATTATTTTTTCTCTCCTTTTAATTTTCCTTTTCCTTCTTTTTCCTTTAATACTTCTTTCTAATCCGATTAAGCTTCTTCCCCCTAGTAATTATATCAATCAGCCTTTTTTCCCCTATTTTCTTTTCTTTGTATATTATACATATCCATATAATTGTTGGTTTGATATTAAGTGTTAGGGGATTGATTGTACTCATTTTTTATTTTATTTTTTTCTGTAACACTTTAAATAAAATAAGACTACCAAGACTACGAGCTTCCTTAACTGGATTAAGTGTAACATTATTAACAGTAATAGAGAATGAAAGATGGGGAGAAGGTTTGGGAGGAAAAACAAACAATTCTGTCTTTGTCATACTAACTTTCAAACGATGATGAGGTCTCCAAGCTGAAAGACATGCTGAGATACGATCCTGAACATCAGGAGAAAGATCCGGAGATGAAAGATATAATTGTGTACCATCAGCATATGGATAATATTGGAGGCCATGAGATCGAATAAGATCATGCAAGGACAACATATATAAAGAAAACAACAACTGGCCCAACACCGAGCCCTGTGGAACCCCAACTAAAAGGGGAAAGGAAGAAGATGAGTGGCCATTAGCCAACACATTGAATGAACCACCTGCCAGAAGCACTCTGAGCAACAATTCCCACAACTTGCTCCTCCAGAAGCAAGCCTAGATCCATGTCCCCTTAGACTCGGCATGTGATCAGTAACCCCATCATGTACAGCCGTGTTAAGTTCTCTAGACCATGGGCATTCCCTCCAGCAACACTGCCCTCTTTTCTGGAATCTGTTTACCTTTACCCTCTTGACCACGGCCCTCGAGCAGAGGTTTCAGGGTGGAGACAGCAGTAATCCATACAAGGCAGGAGTATTTTTATCCCCGTTTTTCAGATGGGACTCAGGCCGAAAGAGAGAGCATGGCTTGCCTAAGATTATATCGGGATGGCACATGAATGGATGTGTGGATGGCACATGAATGGATTAGTTCCAGAATGTTCTGGAACGCTCTTCCAGAACATTTGAGAACTACAAGTTCAACCGCAGCTTTTAAAGCTCAGCTAAAAACTTTTCTTTTTCCTAAAGCTTTTAAAACTTGATGTTGTGCAGACTTCTACTGTTACTTTCAACTGTTAGTTTTTCCCTACCCTGTGCCTGCTTACCCTTCCCTGTACCTGTTTGCATTCTCTTCCCCTCCTTATTGTTTTACTATGATTTTATTAGATTGTAAGCCTATGCGGCAGGGTCTTGCTATTTACTGTTTTACTCTGTACAGCACCATGTACATTGATGGTGCTATATAAATAAATAATAATAATAATAATAATAATAATAATAATAATAATAATAATAATAGCCTACATCTCACCTGTTGGCTTTAGGAGAGGGAGAAACTGCCCCAGACTTACAGTTTGTGCACTCGTCCAGTTTTCTGCCATTTTCCTCCCCATCCCAGGAAAAACAACGAGTTGTTGGGGTATTTTCAGTGTCTGCTAATTATGACAATGTTGGTAGGGATGTGATTCATAAGATGTATGGGTTCCTCTAAGAGTAGCTTGTGTAGAATTAATTCCCTTGTGGTCTCTTAGCATCTGAGCTGTATCCTGTCCAGGCTCATTTTTTTTGCTGCTCAATCTCCTGCTCAATCAAATTTATCTAAAATAAACAGTAGGGACTTGGCTGGCTGGAGTAAACATCCTTGACTGCAGGCCAGTCCCTCCTGCCCAGAGGAAGCCCGACACGGCCTGCTTTGCTTCCTGGTGTGTCGGACAGGCCCTCCTGATGGCTTTCCTCTCCTGCTGGCAGAGGCCCTCCAGAACAAGGGCGCTGCTGCTGCTCTCCTTGTCTTACTGTAAACAGAAAATAGTTAAAAAGAATGACTCCTGCAGGGATTCTTGTAGAGGCTTTAATGTAGTGATTTATTAATTGACGAAATATATGAGTTACAGTCTCTGCAATGCACTCCAGGTGATATCAAGATGACAAAAATACCAATAGACAGAAAATTATTTTCATTATACTTTTATCATTATAACCTCTGTCTATTTAGGAATGTATAGGAACATAGGAAGTGGCCATATTCTGAGCCAGACCATTGCTCCATCTAGCCCAGTTCTGTTGACACATGTGTTGGCTAGGGTGACCATATTCAAAGGAGGACAGGGCTCCTGTATCTTTTACGCTTGTATAGATAAGGGAATTTCAGCAGGTGTCATTTGTATATATGGAGAACCTGGTGAAATCCCCTCTTCATCACAACAGTGCAAGCTGCAGGAGCTATACTAGAGTAATCATACAAAAGAGGTCAGGGCAAATGACACCTGCTGAAATTCCCTTTTCTATACAACTGTTAAATGTACAGGAGCCCTCTCCTCCTTTCCATATGGCTAGGGTGACCATATTCAAAGGAGGACCTCTTTTGTATCTGATATATACAAATATCAGAAGATGCCTAAAACCACGGTGGTTTTCTGTTGACAAAAAAGCTTTAACTACCATGGTTTAAGGTGTCTTCTGAACAGGTAGCAAAAAAGGGGACCTTATAGGAGGCTGGAAAACACAAATGTAATCACTTTCAGACGATGCAGTTTGTGAATATAGATTTTTTAACAAGCACTTGGTATGATAGAAAGCAAATGTAGTAACTTTCAAAAATGCAGTTACAATTTTTAACAAAGTGATTGTTAATATGAAAATACAATTGCAAGTGTACAGTTTTTAACAAGCAGTTGCTAATTTTTAATTTGTAATAAAGTTATAATAACATGCAGTTGCTATATTTGAACAAGCAATAGTAAATCTTTAATAGACTTGTGCCTTTTTCACATGCAATTGCTAATAGATAAATAATGACTGCAGGTCTTAATAAACTCTTAAGACCTATAATGGCTATGATTTTTAATTTGTAATTAAGTTGAAATAAAGTATAATAAAGTTTAACATGCAGTTGCTATATTTAAGAAGCAATAGTAAATCTGCTATGTTTAACAAGCAGTAGTAACTCTTTAATAGACAGTTGCTTTCTTTGACATACAATTGCTAATGGATAAATAATGAAGTCTTAATATAATCTTAAGACATAATAATGGCTAAATATAGCAACTGCATGTTAAAGCTTTCTATCATACCAATTGCTTGTTAAAAAATCTATATTCACAAACTGCATCCTCTGAAAGTGATTACATTTGTGTTTTCCAGCCTCTTATAAGGTCCTTTTTTTGCTATCAGTTTCATTGAGAGAGTCTCTCTCCTCTTTTTTTGCGGTCTTCTGAACAGGGCCATTGACTGGCAACTGTGGCTCTCCAAGGGTTTCAGGCAGGACTCTTTCCTCACCCTACCTGAACAAACTGGGGATCGAACCTCAGACCGTCTGCATGCAAAGCAGGTGTGTGTCTCAAATCAGCTATGCCCTAATCTGTATGTGGAGGGGAGACCAGGCCAAATAGAGGGCCATCTTCCTGTTTACCCTTCTCTTCCAGTGACATTTCTGCTGCCATGAGATAGAATTCTTTATTTTTCTTGGCTGCTTCTGCCAAACAGCCTTAAAACCTTCAGGGTCCCTTGTAAATCCCTTCAGAGAGTGTGAGGGTTGGCTACTAGGCATGGGGTGGGTAACCCAACAAACCCCCCCCCCCAAAGCTTAAGCAACTTTTTTTTAAAAAAAACAGTGTTATGAAAAACATTGTTCAGTTTTTTACAACAACAACAACAACAACAAGGTTTTAATATCTGAATGTTTACAACACAGAGACAGAGAGATCATAATAGCAAAAAGGGTAAGAAAATATCCAGGGTAAATGCATCCCCCTAAACCGAACTAAACTGTGTCCCTATTTTCTAAAAAAAAACCCTCTGCTTTTCCATGCAGCTTTCCTGCCTCTCAGCCTTCTTCTCTCTTTTAGCTTTCCTGAGGTTTTGTTTGTTAAAGCTTGATTGTTCTCATGTAACTGTGACCAATCAGGTGTTTGCCCTAAATTCTTTCTGTTGAGCTCTTTACTCACATTTCTGCAAAACCACAAGTACTTCTTGCAAAATTACAGGCCCTTTGGTGCCACATTGCAAACAAAACACTTCTGTAGGCTCCTTCAACTTCCTGCCTCATTCCCTTTACCCCCTCTACTTTACCACCTGAACATTTGACTTGTTGGATCAGAACACGCACACAAAGGGCATTAACCCCACTACATCCAGAAAGCTATATTCAAGAAAAATGGAAGGCAGTTCTGTTCTTTCACAGTATTTAATAAATAATTGTGATAATTTGAAGTGCCTGTCAATTTTACTCAGCACCTTTGACCTCACTGGCCAAAGCACTAGAAGGAAAGAGAAATAGGCAGAATCCCTGCCATTTGGGCTAGTATATGGAATGATCTGCCAGAAAATTTTCCTGCACAAGCTCCACTGAAGTGAGTGGGGGTGAAGCTGCTCAAGGGTTTGGGAAAGTTTTTGCGCAACTCTTAATCATTTTAGTGGGGCTTGTGCAAGAGGACCCTCTGGTGGGTCATGCCCTTAGCAAATAGTCATAGGAAGGAAAGGCAAACAACATGTGTGGCTTGTTATGTAATGGCATACGTGTGTGTTAATACATGTTTATTTTTTATATGTTTATTTTATGAAATTATTATATCGCTTAATGATTTAAAATCCACATGTTATTGGTAGATTAGAGTTGACGCACGTGCTCTACAAATATTTTTATCCTTATTGGGTTTAACTGTGAAAAGGGTTTCCCCCGTTTGACTTGAATATGATGATTGATTTGAATAGTCCTCCTAGTTTTGCATTCGTAATATGGATACAGAATGGATTTAGGTTCTGGTATTTCTGCAGCGCCATGGGAGCTGCTTCCTCACCACCCCCCCTGGCTTCTTCTCCTGCTTCTCTGGTGACATCTGTTACATTGGAAAGAGGTGAATAATGTGGTCCCATTCTATGCAAATGCCGCCCATCATGCTGTTGCAAAAGCTCAAAGACTGAGCCTTTGTAGTAGCAGGAAGAACAGACATATCCTGGTAATCAGCAGTGTTAGTGTGGCCATGAGGCAAAGGTGCCAACCACCACCTACATCAGGGGAGCACAACCTTCTCAGCCCCAAGGGCCACATCTGGTGTCAACTGGTGAGCTAGAGCATGCGCACACATGCACACACACGCTTCCCCCTCTCCCCCACATCTCAGTGTGCAAGGATGAGGAAGTTGAAACCTCCCTGGCCTGGCCACTGAGAGTGCGTGTGTGGACGTGAAAGCCTTTTCCATCCCACCGAGATTGCTGCTGAGATTACTGTTTCTCTGCCATTGGAAAACTGTGATCTTGGAAGCAGCATTGCTTAGGCTGGGAGAGACCTCCATGTCTCCCATCCTCAAAAGGCTGCTGCGATGCATCGGAACAGCGTTTCTCTTTCCCCCAATGATTCTGGGCTGCAGGGAAAAGGAGGTTGCACCCCGCTGGCATTGCAGGCCGCACCAGGAGCAGCCAAGGGCCACATGCCGCCCATGAATTACGCACCCCTCGCCTACATCATCCGCATCTTGAGATGGACTGTGAAGGTATCAGGTACTGTGCAGCATGGCGTGTGAGTCCATGTGCTGGGCAGCTGCCACAGTGGCCAGTAAAGGCTCAGAAGAACCAGGCCAGCCACACACATTCATCATTGGACAACAGACAACCGTTCAAAATAGGACTTGTGTGCATGAATGAAACATCGTTGATCCAGTACCACATAGATAGACATTTCATTCTTCAGAGGAGTTCAGTTTACATGTGAGGAGTTCAGTGATGAGGAATCAAGTGATATACCTGCAGATGTGGACTGAAGCACTTTGTTAGAAATGCTCTAGAAATGGTTGTTATAATCCTGATCCGACTGCTAATGTTGGGCCTGTGTTTCTGTTCCCTTTTCTCTCCTCTATTTTTCTCTGTCCTTTTCAGACCAACAGCTGTTCCATCAATAGACTAGAAGAGCCACCAGCTGACATTTATTCTTATTATTATTTATTGCATTTATATCCCACCTTCTTTTTCTCCTTAAGGAACCCAAGGTGGCATACATAATCCTCCTCCTCTCCATTTTACCCTCACAACCACCACCCTGTGAGGTAGGTTGGGCCGAAAGCCTGTGACTGGTCCAAAGTCACCCAGTGGGTTTCCATGGCTGAATGGGCCTAGAACCCGGATCTCCCAACTCCCAGTCCAACACTCTAGCCACTACACTACACATGCATGTCTGTTTTGTTCCCAAGAAGCTGAAGATACCCAGCAGGTCTATGAGGGCTCTTAAACCTACTCGGAATCTCCAGCTTCTTGGAAACAAAAGCAACATGCACGTCAGCTGGTGGCTATAGCCAGAGCTCTTTGCTGGGCTGACAGCTCTTTGGGGGGCCCCCTGAGAAGTCCCTCTGGTGCCAGTGGGCAGCTGCCCCATTCTCATTTCCTGTCCTAGCACCTAGTCTGAGGAATGTGCTGGTTGGCATGGATGAGCATTCCCAAGCACAGTTTGCTTCTTGGACCCCATGAGGGAGTTGGCAAGGTGATGGGAAAGAGAAGGAAGGACGAAGGTGCCCTGTGTGCATGTTTGGTGCACCGACAGGCCTACCACCCATACATGGCATCTGGTATCAGCTACAGAGAGCCACATACCGGGCATTTAAAATGAAATAAATATATTATGTGCTAAGGGGCAGCTAGGACATGTGGAAGCCCATTCAAATACTGGTCTATTTATTTACTTCGTATTTACTGCATTTCTACACTGCCCAATGCCAAAGCTTTCTAAGGGCTAGCCAGGCCCCACTAGTCATGCTAGATGCCAGGCTATAGCACAGGGACGTTGTTGGACTCCCGCTCCTATTGTGCCTGACCGTTTGCCTTTCAGGTGGGGCTGGATGGGAGAGGGAGGCCAACGATGCCTGAGAGGCGTATGTTCCCCACCCCGGCCATAACATATGAACATCCCCCCCATCCCATCCCATTTTTGCATCAGTGCTCCTCCTGTTAAGCTCAGCGACTCAGAGAAGCTCTTTCCCCTGAGCCTGCCCATCCAGTGACCTTCCACTTCCACATTTTCTGGAAAATTCTCCCCAGTGCAATGCTGGATAGGCCTGGTGGAGGCTGGCTGGGGCTGGAATTGGTGCCTCAGGGTCTTTGGCTGCCAGCCCAGCGGAGTTTGTATTTCCTGCCGGTTTGGGCTTGGATTTCTTGTTGGGCTCCTCGAGTGTTCCCCTGACCCAATTGCAGGAAGCAGGATACCTCAGCTGACCAGTCAGCGTTTGAGCTTCCCTTTTCCTTCACAGAAAGGTAAATTCTAATTCTGCTTCTTGCAAATGGTCCCACCGTTTCCTGCACGTTCTGGTTCTCGCTACAGGCTGTGCAGGTGACGGCCGTCACAGAGACATGCAAATATCCCTCCTTAGTTTAGGGAACCCCTTTCTGCACCATCTGAGCTGCCAGGAAACTCCTGCACCATGCAAAGGCTTAGGGGAGGGTTATTCTGGAACAATGACTCTGACTGCAAAGGATGGATGAGTGTTAACCAGGCCCCACTTACATTGAGAGCATGTCCCATGAAGCACTCCTCAGCAGCATTTGCGACACGCCCAGGTTTCTTGGCACACAAGTAAGTCACTGTGGTCAGGCAGACAAGCTGAAAAGCACTCAGGTAATGAATGCCTTTGTCACCTACAGCCCCAACCTCTCCAGCCATTCCTTCAGCGGTCTTTCGGGACTAATCCTTTTATTGAGGAATCCCAAGTAATCATTCAAGGATTCCCCAGAAAACACTTGGAGAACACTTGGCAGTGGGGTGTGTGATGCCCTGCCCCCTTGTGTCATCTCAACTTCACCTGAGACACCCACAAGCTACCTGACAGGACTGTCCATGTCACTAGCAGCGAGGACCACTTCAATCCCCCCTGAGCTAATGACGTGTTTGAGGGTTTAGGCCTGCTGCTGCTGCTGCTGCTCCTGTCTCGCCTCTTCTTCAGGCTCCACAGCCCAGCAACCTGGCCCTCAGTTTCCCATTCGGCTGCCACCATTTGTTGTTTTCTCCTCAGACACCTCCACAGACCACACCAGTTGTTTGTGAATATAATTGGAATTTATTAACTTAAGTAAGTGCGTGTATAAGCTTAATGGTTTCCTCCGTTCAAATGTGTATGGTTACAAGGTTCATGGCGTATTGGTTTCAGTCACTTCTTTCTTATAAGGTTCCACTACAGACTACTAAAATCATCCACTTCTCTCTACCTCACTTCACAGAATTCTGGCCCACGCACTCCCTTCACAGACCATCTCCTAACACTCAAACTCTCATATTCTACCGACTCATCTCACACGGACACTTCCACAGACTCTTCTACCCCCCCCCTCTCACTCAACTATATTAGGGTGACCATATGAAAAGGAGGACAGGGCTCCTGTACCTTTAACAGTTGCATCGAAAAGGGAATTTCAGCAGGAGTCATTTGTATATATGGAGAACCTGGTGAAATTCTCTCTTCATCATGCAGTTAAAGGTGCAGGAGCTATACTAGAGTGACCAGATTTAAAAGAGGGCAGGGCACTTGCAACTTTAACTGTTGTGATGTAGAGGAAATTTCACCAGTTTCCCCATATATACAAATGACACCTGCTGAAATTTCCTTTCCAATACAACAGTTAAAGATACAGGAGCCCTGTCCTCCTTTTCATAGGGTCACCCTAAACTATGTAGAGATAACATTGCTCCAGCTTCTCCCACCCTTACTCAGCCAATCTGCACTCCCCTGCAACCATCCAATCCACACTCAGGCATTTAACCCCCCTCTACAAATTGTAAGTACCTTGAGGCCTATTTATTTCCTGAACCTTATACATAATATAAACAATAACTTTATATATTTACTTTTATAACACATAAGGCAGCTGAACATCACAGGGTGGTGGTGGTGGTGGAGCACAGAGGTAGCCTATGCAACGCAGAGAAGGACAAAAGCAACATAAGCATCTGTGTGTGTTTCTCTTCTCTTAATCGCAAAGGCTGCCTCAGAAAGAAAATGGGTCCTGGAAAACCAGCATCCAATTCTAGCCCTGTTTAGGTATTCACCCCTCAAGCAATTACAGTTAAAGCAACAGGAAACAAACTTCAAAGTGATCTTGATAGGCTGGAGTGCTGGGCTGAAAACAACAGAATGAAATTTAATAGGGATAAATGCCAAGTTCTACATTTAGGAAATAGAAACCAAAGTCACAGTTACAAGATGGGGGATACTTGGCTCAGCAATACTACAAACGAGAAGGATCTTGGAATTGTTGTGGATCACAAGCTGAATATGAATTTTTGTTTTCAGGTCATCTTTAAGTTTTTTGTGGAGCCACATTGGTTTCCTCTGTTGTCTTCTATCTTTTCTCCTTGTTGGAATTGTTTGTAACTGTGCCTTTAAAATTTACTTTTTTAAATACTCCCACCCATCCTGCACTCCTTTTCTTATTAGGCTCATTTGCCATGGGACCTTAGTTCTGAGTTTATTAAAATCAGCTTTCCTAAAATCCAGAGTACGTGTATGGCTACACTCAGCTTTTGTCTCCTTTATAATCAAGAATTTAAGTATGATGTCACTTTCCCCCAGAGTTCCTGTAACTGCCACTTTATCCACTAAGTCATCCCTATTGGTCAATATCAAGTCAAGGACTGCCGATCCTCTAGTTCCTTCCTCCACTTTCTGTAGGAGAAAGTTTTCACCCACACATGTCAGGAATTTTTGGCAGTATTGGTCTCCCAACAGATATCAGGGTAATTGAAGTCCCCCATCACTACTACATCACACTTCCTTGAAACACTGGCAATTTGTTTCTCAAAAGTTTTGTCCTCGTCTTCTCCTTGATTGGGTGGTCGGTAGTAGACTGTTAGAGCAGTACGACAATGGAATCCGTTACCTAGGGAGGCTGTGAGCTCTCCCACCCTAGAGGCCTTCAGGAGGCAGCTGGACAACCGTCTGTCAGGTATGCTTTAGGGTGGATTCCTGCATTGAGCAGGGGGTTGGACTCACTGGCCTTAGAGGACCCTTCCAACTCTAATATTTTATGATTCTATGATTCTTGTGACATCTTAAAGACTACCAAATGTATTCATGGAGTTTCAGATGTTACAGAACATACACATGCTTGAGGAGGGAATTGTAACTACTGAGATCAGAGGACAATGAAATGCAGAAGTACAGACAGAGATAATTGCATTATTAACAATGGTCCTTCACAAAACCCACTTTTGCCAGTAACACAGACGTCGGAAGAGTGGTCCTGCTTGTTGGCCTTCCCTCCCGTCTGTGTCACTTCTGCCCCTCTGCTGTCCACACATGGCAGAGGAGAGGCTGGGGAGGACGAGCAAGTGCTGAGACAGGGCTTTTTTTTTTAAAAAAAAAAAAAATTTAATACATCCAAACAATACAACAATGCAATATAAAACAATACCACGTAATACACAGTAATATAAAGTAAACATTTGATAAACATATGTTCTAACTTAATTCTCTTTAGCATAATCATAATTAACATAAAGGTGCTCCCTCCAACCACGGGATCTTATTCATATTTCCAAAATCTCATTACTTCTTCTGGAGGTGTTTTCCCTCTCCCCTTTAATAATACAATTCTAAAAACTGTTTCCATAGTCATTCGTTTTTATCATTTCTCTTCTAACTTTTATATTACATGTTAGTTTATCATTAATAGCGATGTCCCATATTTCTTTATACCAGTCTTCTATGTGATAATCCCCTTGAACCTTCCAGTTCCTAGATATCATTAATCTTGCTGCTGCTAACAAATTCATTATCAATTCTTTTGTCTCTTGATTACAATTCAATTCTCCATATACTGATAACAATGCCACTATAGGTGTCTCTTCGATCTCCATTCCTAAAATTTCTTTTATCTCTTTAAACACCATTTTCCGTAATTTTTTGAGAAAGGGCTTTTGAGCTCCATCACACCAGTGATTTATCGCACTCTCACCCTGCCTGGTATGTGCTTTTGCAGTGCGGTACTCACAAGATGTTGTCCATGTCCTACGCTCGTCTCGTCTCTTCTCCTCCCTTTTCTTTCTTATTTTGGAGCAGGGAAAGTCCATTTTCTCCCTCCATGCGCAATAAGGCCACTTCTCCATCCTGTGTATTGCTGTCCTTGTGCTATATCTGGAACATTCAATCAATAAATTCGCTCAAGGCACACTCAGCAATGTTTTAAGGAGCTTCATGTTCGTGCTCCACATCTTAGCAGCGCACACCAGCCCTTCCCTTCCCTTTTGCTTGCTTGCTTTGGAAAATTGGAATGGCAAATGGGAGAAAGTGAAAGTTGATTTGGGTTTAAGCAAACGGGAGAGAAAACGGGTTTACATACACAGGCGGGGGGTGGGGGCTGACACTGCTGCTCTGCTCATAAATCTCACTGTGTGAGGGTCACTCAAAAATCCTTTCTTATTTCTACACTGCACACGGAGGTTCAAGGGCTCCATGTTTGGCTGTGTTTGCCAAAAGTGAACAGCCAATTCCAAATCCAATGTCAGGTTGAGTGCAAACATACAGCTATTCCTGCCCCACCCCCACCCCCGGTATGAACCTGATTGAATGTTACCTTCACCGTCAGAGGCCTTCCTCCCAGCCTCCCTCCCAGCCTCCCTGGGTTCTCAAGGTACCAGAGGGAGGAAGAGCCCTGCAGTTGTGATGCCTCACAGGTAATATGCTTTCCAGGGCATGCACTTTTGGCTGCCTGGTGCCAAATATAGCCCCAGGAAGAGACACTTTTGCCCAGGCCTTCCAGCATGTCATTTAGTTGTTTTTGATCTGCTGTTTTTAAGATTTTAAAATGTGTTGTTGTTGTTTTGCTCTGCTGCATTTATTTATGAGTGTGACTATATTTTAGTGTGTTCATTTAATTTAAGCCTTGTTGGGTCCTGAAGAACAGCATGTAATTCTATAATACATAAAATTAAACCAGCAATTGCAGTATTTCCCTCCCTTCCTCCTCCCCTGACCAAGTGAGAATCGCTCACTCCTGGCTTTGTAATACAAATAAGCCAGCAATTTAGGTGCTGATTCCATTAGCTGTTCTAGCCTCTCCTTAATTTAAATGGTGCATTTACATTACAAAGAAAAGACAGTTTTAATATAAAGCTGCATCTGACAAGCGTTTTATTGCAGGCTCGTTCCTGGGCACTCACGGAGTTTGCTCAGGTCTGCCTCCTGCATCCCTTCCGCCCTTCCTTGTGCAACAAAAAAGCCCCTGGTTACGTCTGATGTTTTTTTAAACTTGGAATCGCTGCTCTCTCCTGCTGTGTGCAGGAGAAGCAGCGCCATTAGAGCAGCGGACTCAATGGGCCTTGTGCTCCTTCTGTTCTTCCTCTTTTGAAAAGAGGAAGTAACTGAGGAATGAAAACACAGGCAGAGAAGCGAAAGTAGGGAGCGTGTTAACCCCCAGTGTGATGGAGCTTATAGTTGAGAAAGTACTTTGCGGAAGAGGAAGGAATGGCTTCGCGATGTCTCAGGTTACAGGACATCAACTGCTTCCATGCTGGACAGAAGACTTTATGGCTGAGCACCAGGCAGCACGTGCGCGGCCCCAAGAACTGCGTGACTAATGTTAGTTTGTTCCCACCCTCAGAAGCGTCCGTCTGCACATAGCCCACAGCGATGCAAAAACGCCCACTGGCATTTGCAAGGGCAGCAAACTGTTCCAACCCAGCCCTGGTTTCTGCTGCCCTGCTCCTGCTGTCCTGATCCATCCTTCTCTTTTTGCAGGCAGAAAACAAGTTGAAGCAATGTCAGGAGGCAGCAGAGGAAGTGACTGAGATCATGCTAGACAACTACAATAAGGCGCTCGAACGTGATGGCAAGCTTAGTGACCTGGATGAAAGGGCAGACGAACTTCGTAACCAGGTGTGACGTGGTGGGGACACAATGGCTGGCATGCCGTCACTTTGAGAAACATCCTCGGAGAGAGTCCAGGGCAGTTTCTTCACACAGCAAGATGGGAAAACTAGGGGCTCGCAGGGGTTTGTTGTTGCGACCGCAAGGAAGAGTCACTGTCCAAGAGGCCCAAATCAATGTCCTTTCGGAAAGTGAAGGAGGAAGAAAGGTGCTAGCAGGGTCCAGGGATTGCCAGGGAGGGGGGCTGCCTGGGTTCTTCAAAGAGAAACTGCCTGTACTCTGGTAACCTCCAAGTTAGATTACTACAATGTGCTCAACATGGGCCTGCCTTTGAAGATGGCTCAGAAGCTGCAGCTTCTGCAAAATGCTGTGGCAAAACTGATAACGGGGACAAGAGGGTCCGACCATAAAACACTGACCCTGGCCCACTTGCACTGGCTGCCTGTATGTTTCCAAGTCCAATTCAAGGTGCTGGTTTTGACCTATCAAGCCTTCCATGGCTCAGCTCCACAGTACCTGATGGAGGTCCTCTCCCAGCACGAGGAGAGGACTCCCAACCTGTAAACGATGCTCTGCATCCAAGGGAGGCTTGGAGGACAGCAACAGGAGAAAGGTCCTTCCCGGGAGCTTCCTTCCCACACTGATGGAATGGCTTCCCTGATGAGGCTTGCCTGGTGCTAACATTGTCATCTTTGCGGCACCAGATCAAAGCTTTCCTCTTCTCTCAGGCATTTGGCAGCATATAGTGAATCTCTTTGATCAGGCCCTAGACTGCCCCTGGCTGATTGTTTTAAATTGTTTTCAATATATGTTGCTTTAGAGTGTGCTGTCTGTCCTTACGTGAATCGTTTTATACTTTACATAATGTTTTTTAATGGTTTTTAAATTTTGTGAACTGCCCAGGGAGCTTCAGCTATGGGGTGATATAGAAATAAATGAAATGAAAATGCATGATTGTAGCTTGGGAAATAAGCCACGGTAGCTCATTTCCCCATTGTTCATGCTGGTTATGTGCCAGGTTTTTTTGTGTGTGTTTTTGCATGATTACCCCTGGTAGCATGGCTTGTTGTGTCTTGTGAACCCAGCCAGAGTGGCTTGTTGCCCTAGTTAACAACCCATCCAGAATCCATGAGCTTTTATAGGGTTCTGGGGTGGCTTGTTATCCATGGCAACAAGCCACCCTGGTCAGGGTCGCAGGACACGACCAGCTGTGCTACCAAGGGTAATTATGGTAATTCCCCCAGTGGTTAACAAGGCACCGTGGCTCATTAAGATGCAAAGCAGGTCAGTATCAATAAAAACAGTATAATCCCCAGCAGCAATGCTGGCCTGGCCTTAGTACCACCCCACAGTCTTGGGCCTTTGGCAAGAGGGAGATTTTGCCAAAAAACAAACAAAATAAACACACCCTCCAAACCAAACAGAGGAGCTTTGACCCTCATTTCACATAATTAATTCCCCTATGTTTTACTACTTTGCTTAATTTATCCTGATTTTGCTTTGCTTCCCCACTCGACGCTTCCCTCAAAACACTTAAGGGACGTGTGGCCCAAATGAGGGAGGGGTGTGTGTGATTGTGCATTCTTCCACCAACACCACCTTTCTCTGGAAAATGCCTCCCAGCCAGGCTCTGAAACCAAAAGTGATTCTGGCTGGAGAGACATAGCCCCAGGAGAGACATTGCAGGAGGAAGTGGTGGTGGTGGTTGTACGGGAGGGGCTGAATACTAGAATCATAGAATAGCAGAGTTGGAAGGGGCCTACAAGGCCATCGAGTCCAACCCCCTGCTCAATGCAGGAATCCTTCTAAAGCATCCCTGACAGATGGTTGTCCAGCTGCCTCTTGAATGCCTCTAGGGTGGGAGAGCCCACAACCTCCCTAGGTAGCTGATTCCACTGTCGCACTGCTCTAACAGTCAGGAAGTTTTTCCTGATGTCCAGCCGGAATCTGGCTTCCTTTAACTTGAGCCCGTTATTCCGTGTCCTGCACTCTGGGAGAATCGAGAAGAGATCCTGGCCCTCCTCTGTGTGACAACCTTTTAAGTATTTGAAGAGTGCTATCATGTCTCCCCTCAATCTTCTCTTCTCCAGGCTAAACATGCCCAGTTCTTTCAGTCTCTCTTCATAGGGCTTTGTTTCTAGACCTCTGATCATCCTCGTTGCCCTCTTCTGAACACGCTCCAGCTTGTCTGCGTCCCTCTTGAATTGTGGAGCCCAGAACTGGACGCAATACTCTAGATGAGGCCTAACCAGGGCCGAATAGAGAGGAACCAGTACCTCACGTGATTTGGAAGCTATACTTCTATTAATGCAGCCCAAAATAGCATTTGCCTTTCTTGCAGCCATATCGCACTGTTGGCTCATATTCAGCTTGTGATCTACAACAATTCCAAGATCTTTCTCATTTGTAGTATTGCTGAGCCAAGTGTCCCCCATCTTGTAACTGTGCATTTGGTTTCTATTCCCTAAATGTAGAACTTGGCATTTATCCCTATTAAATTTCATTCTGTTGTTTTCAGCCCAGCACTCCAGCCTATCAAGATCACTTTGAAGTTTGTTTCTGTCTTCCAGGGTATTAGCTATCCCACCCAATTTGGTGTCATCTGCAAATTTGATCAGCGTTCCCTGCACCTCCTCGTCCAAATCATTAATAAAAATGTTGAAGAGCACTGGGCCCAGGACTGAGCCCTGCGGCACCCCACTCGTTGCCTCTCCCCAGTTTGAGAAGGTTCCATTGATAAGTACTCTTTGAGTCCGATTCTGTAGCCAACTGTGGATCCACCTAATAGTTGTTCCATCTAGCCCACTTTTAGCTAGTTTGTTAATCAGAATGTCATGTGGTACTTTGTCAAAAGCTTTGCTGAAGTCAAGATATATGACATCCACAGCATTCCCACAGTCCACAAGGGAGGTTATCCTATCAAAAACCCTCCACCCTGCCAATTCTCCCCCATGTGTGCCTCCGGCATCGCCTGTGACCTCAGCAAATGTGGGGTTTTGGCCTTGAGTCTGCTCCTATGATCTGGTTTGAACCTCTGGAAGCTACATTCTGCTGAGGAGGGACGCAGCTCAGTGCTAGAGCACCGGCTTTGCAAAAGGTCCCAGGAATGATCCCAGCACTCTCTCCAGGTAGGGCTACGAAAAGAACCCTGCCTGAAACCCCAGAGGGCTGCTGCTGCCAGTCAGTGTCGACAGTGTTGGGCTGGATGGAGCAAGGCTGTGGCTTGGGAGAAGGCAGCTTCTGTTGTCCGTGTGCCCAGGGCTGCAGCCTGAGCTTTCGCAGCCTACACACAACAGCCCTGGGTGGGGCCTGCGTGTCTTAAGAAGCCCATCTTCACAGCCTTTGTGACAGGAGAACTTCTTGCATTCTGCAGGAGCCCCTATGCCCCAAGTCTGTCCTGCATTCCAGCTCCTCCAACCCCATGAGTCCCCTTTGTGCAGTGCCACTGCGGAACTGAAGCCTGTGCTAGGCCTCGGTTGCTCTGGGAAAAGCCGGGGAGCACCTGATGGCTGCTTAGCCTGGTTCAAGTTAAATGGATGTGGCCTTGGTCAGTAACTTGGGTGGGAGACCGCTGAGAGCCCCGTGGAAGAGTGGGATATTGGGATACAAAACATACGTATTTAAAAGAGAGTCTGTCTCCCTCCTGTGTTCTGTTCTAGAGCTCTGCCTTCTGCAAGACTTCAAAAACCGTGGCTGAGAAGAAGCGCTGGGAGAACATGAAATGGAAGATCATCCTGGGGGCGGTCATTGCTGGGACGCTCATCCTCATCCTTGCTATCGTTCTTTCCCTCACCCTGCCTGGATCTGGGAACCAGGATAGCCCAGCCCAGCCCAGTGCTGGTGGGAACTGAGTGGCTGATTAAGACAAGCACAGAATCTTCTCCACAGACGCTGCTGCCTGCTCTACCCTCAGCCAAGTGCATTATGGGTGCTATTTTGGGCTTGGGCCAGATTTGGCAGTCGCTTAGAGCAGTATGTAAGGATGCAAAAGCTGCAACCAGAATTCTCCAGTATCCAGCAACTATGCTCAGATCATGTGCCTTCAGTCAGAGTATCTGCGCTCGGTCCTAAAGGGCAAGGCAATTTGCAGTCCCAATCCGCTGTGAGAGCTGTGCCACATGGTAATCAGCACTTAAGAACTGTCCTTGCCTCTCTGGATCCAAACTTCTGGAACAGAAGTAGCTACAGGGAGGTCGGCAACCGCAGGCGTGTTGGGGGCAGGCAGGACTCCTGTCATCTGCAACCTGCTCATTCCACTCCTGAAATTTGCCACAGAATAGAGGGTCTGGATGTTTTGCTTATCGTGGGGGGAAAAGTGGTGATTGTTCTAGACAGTTGAGGCTGGGTGCCGTGAAGGGTGGCAGAGTAGGAGAAGAGACAGGTTTGAGCCAGGGGGCACAGTCGTGCACTAGTGCAGGCCCTACTTATTTCAGTGGGGCTTGTACAAGAGAACTCTCCAAGAATTTTCTCTCCTGTTAATTTGGATTTTCTGCCTCAGACACCAGCATGCCTGGATGTCAACTTTACTTTTTATATTTTGCAAAGGATATTTCCCCTCTACTGGGAATGTGGCTGTTGCTCCTCAACCATTTTAGTAAGCAGCAAGCTGTGTTTTTGAAGATCTGGGGGAATTTTAAGGATGGGTGCAGCTTGAAGCTGGAGGGCCCACCTTCAGGCAGTTTCTCTTGTATTAGATGCAGCTTGCAATTTGTGCACTAGTTCTGAGGGTTTTTGAATGTGAAAATTAGTGCTTCTCACAGAGGTACCATCTTTATTGCTATGTCCCTTTAGCACTAGGAAAGCTAATTTAGACTGCAATGGTATACTCACTTACCTGGGAGTAAGCCCCATTGGAAGTTACTTTTGAGTAGATATGTATAGGATTGTGCTATCAGAGAAACAGTTGTATTTTATTCCATTTTAGGTGTTGTTTTGCCGGGGTGTGTGTGCTGTGTTTTAAAAGAACATGTCTAGATATTTAGACACTTTCATTAATAGACTATTACTTTTCATCTTACTCTCTCTTGTGTGTGTGCATATACTACCTTTTCAGGGAACTGATAAGCCTCGTCTTTCCTCCTCTAATCTTGCAAACCCCTGGGTATTTAACAACATAAAAAAGTGGTTTATGTCCACCTTTGCATAATTCTGGTTTAATCCAAATATTTATTTATTGCATTTATATCCCGCCTTTTTTCCTCCAAGGAACCCAAGGCGGTGTACATAATCCTCCTCCTCCTCTCCATTCTTATCCTCACAGCAACAACCCTGTGAGGTGGGTTGGGCTGAGAGTCTGTGACTGGCCCAAAGTCACCCAGTGGGTTTCCATGGCCAAGCGGGAACTAGAACCTGGATCTCCCGACTCCCAGTCCGACACTTTAGCCACTACACCACACATAGTGGGAAGAAGGACCCCAAAACTATTGCAGAGGGTGCGATCCACAAAGCTTACCAAGCAGAGGCTGCACGCAGCAATAAGGAACGACAGGCGACATCGTCGGAAGCGACCTGGTGGCCCAGGCAGAGCCAAAGAGACAGGCAGCCCATGACGCACGCAGCAAGACTATCTTCCTGTTCGTGTCTGGACAATTTCAGCTCGCCTTTCAGTTAACACTGGTCACTTACATAAATGCTAACTTGCATAGTTGCTAAGAATGGTCTTATGTTTTAGATAGGAGAGTTAGAAAAAGAATCATGATGTCTTTCGTGTTTTAAAGTGCACTGCGTGTTTAAGTTGAGTTCTGTGCTGCAATCGTTAAAAAAATAACAACTGTTGGAGACTGTTTGCCCTGCAGTGTTCAAGAGCTTCTCTTCTGTGGCAAGAATAGGAGGAGGTGGAGCAACTGAAAAAGAAAGTAAGTAGAGGTGATGACAGAGAGACATCTGTCAGGAGAGGACGGGGCCTAGTTCCAAGGCTGAGCACAGGGAAAAGAGCAAGCGAGCCTTGGAATTCCGGGCTGCCATTCCCAGGAGGAGCCCTTGGGGCAAGGCCTGCCTGCTTGCCGCTGTAGCCAGGCTGCTGGCCCCTCAGGCTTCTCACTCGGGTCATCGAGGGCTGGCCAGCCGGCCTTGTGATGCCGGATTTCCCATTCGTTATGCACCCCAAGCAAAATGAAGTGCTATTGGGTGGTTTTACTTCAGGCCCTTATCATAGAAACATAGAATAGTAGAGTTGGAAGGGGCCTCTAAGGCCATCGAGCCCAATCCCCTGCTCAGTGCAGGAATCCACCTTAAAGCATCCCTGAAAGATGTCTGCCCAGCTGCCTCTTAAATGCCTCTAGTGTGGGAGAGCCCACAACCACTCTAGGTAACTGATTCCATTGTCGCACTGTTGTAACAGTCAGGAAGTTTTTCCTGGTGTCCAGCTGAAATCTGGCTTCCTGTCATTTGAGCCCATTATTCTGTCCTGCACTCTGGGATGATCAAGAAAAGATCCTGGCCCTCCTCTGTGTGACAACCTTTCAAATATTTGATGAGTGCTATCATGTCTCCTCTCAGTCTTCTCTTCTCCTTGCTAAACATGCCCAGTTCTTTCAGTCCCTCCTCATAGGTCTTTACTTCCAGACCCCTGATCATCCTCATTGCTCTCCCCTGAACCCCCTCCAGCTTATCTGCATCCTTCTTGAATTGTGGAGCCCAGAACGGGATGCAATACTCAAGATGAGGCCTAACCAGGGGAACCAGTACCTTGCGCGATTTGGAAGCTATACTTCTATTAATGCAGCCCAAAATAGCATTTGCTTTTTTTGCAGCCGCATCACACTGTTGGCTCATATTCCGAGGCTCTAGTCTCTAGAGGTCATTGGGCAAGTAATTCAGTACAGTGGACTATTCAATTGCAGGGGGCAGGTCATGTGTTATGCCCCTTGACAGGACACTCCCTGAAGTAGAAAAATGGAATGGGAAAAAACGCCTCCCTCTGGGGAATTTTTGATTTGCCAGAAGTTCTTTATTTTATAATTTTTTAAAATGGTATTTTCCTTCTGCATTATAGAGGGATATAGTTCACTCTAACATCTCAGGATTTTATCACTTCATTCTGTTGAGTGGGAAACCTCAGTCCAGGTAAATGAGTGGGTGATAAAGACAGTATTTTTATGCCAGCAGGGGGGAAAGGCTGCCCTGGAATGGGGTGCCAGGCGGGAGCAGGGCAGGAGGCTGGGGGAGACCAGATTCCTTTGGTAAAGATGGTGCTGGTGGTGGAGGCGGGTGCTTCAGTAGCCCAGCTGCTGGAACCCGGGCTGTGGCCATGCTCTTGAAGGACTCCATTCACTCATAGATCAGCCATGCAGCATCAGCCGCCTTGCGCTTATCTGCCATGGGTTCTCCCCTTGGCCATGTGGTCAGCCTGTCCACCGAGTCCACACTTCCCTGTAAACCACTTGCTGCCACAACCTACAGATTTTCAGAGGGTAACGGGACTCCCGTTTATAGGCTGCATAATTCAAAGCCGGTGCATGGGTGAGACACATTATTCGTAGAATCCACCCGGACCAGAAATGGGTCATTAAACTGGTGAACATAAATTTGCTTCTGGGACATAACATCCAAAAATAGTGGTCACTTGATAAGCAATGAGAAATAATTCTATCTGCTAGCCTTTTCAGCCGCTCTCCTAGCCACCCGCCTTTCACCACTGTCTTCGCTCTCGGATTCCTGCCACCCCACCTGCTCTCTTTGTCTTAACCGGCGTGCCCCCACTGTCCTTCGACCAGGCCCCACCCAGCCTTCTACCGCATCGCCCTGCCGCCAATCGTCCCCTTAAATCTCAGTGCCCCTGAATTCTCCAAAAGTGTGTTGCCCTAGCAGCCGTGCCTGTGGCCCTGCCGGCTGCCTGGCCAGCTTGGCTCATTCGGGCATTCCCCTTCATCAGGTGCCTGTTTGCTCCCCAAGAGAAGCGAATCGGTGCTGGTCAGAAATGGGACCCTAAGGGAAAGCAAAGGATTGATCACGGCGGGCTCTGGTTTCAGAGCCCGGGTCCGCTTGGAGCCGTCATGAGAGGGCCAGGATGGAGAGTCAGCAGGCACCGCTCTGATGCGGGGATCGTGCCCGGCGGAAGCACACCTGAAGAGTCCCGAGGCCAGGGTGGCATACGACGGGAGTGGGGAACCGCTGGACCGACTCCCATGAGTCACCGCCAGCATGGAGGATGGCAGCGGTCCAGCCTCCCCACTCGGGGGCGGTGCTACCATAGAGGCCACTCAGGCGGCCGCCTAGAGCGCCAAGCTAAGAGGGGCGCGGGCACAGCGCAGCACTCACGCGCGTTGGCTGTCAGCCCTCCCGGCGCGAGGATTCAGCTGGGCCTGGGTGGGCGAGATGGCGCCCTGTGCCCGCCCAGCTGAAGTGAAGCCAGGGACGCTGGGGTGGGGGGCTCCACGTTCGGACTTCCGGAACGCGCCCGGAAGAGAGAGAATGTAAGGGTGCAGGGGGTCTTTGAGTGAATGCATGTGTTCATGCCTGTGTTTGCTTGGAGTGAGTGATGCTGAGTGTGTGTGTGCGAGTTGGAGGGTACAATTTAGAGGTGATATTCCTATTAAATAATGCATTTTGGACCCACAGACGTTCCTTTCCAATTTGTTTGCTATAATTGGCATGACGTATTTCTTGCACTTTAAAATAAATTTAGCAGTTTAAAGTTTTGTGCTTCTTATTTTTTCCAGGAAGCATCTGTTCTTAAAAATCAAAGTTGGCATTTTGGGGGCTGGTTGGGGGGGGGGTGGTGAAAGTAGCTCACCTTGCCTAGGGCGCAAAATAGTCTGGCACCGGCCCTACCCGGGAGGTGCTGGAGCGACGCGGCTCGTGCGCAAGTCCTGCAGGCGGAGGAGGCCAGCCTGCCTGCCTTCCGGGGCTCGGCCGGGGGCGCGCGGGGCCCCGGCCTCCGCGTTTGCCGGGCCGGGCAGCTGGTGCCAGCGTGCGCGGATGATCCGGCCCTCCTCCGCTCGCCTGGGCTAAAGGGCGCAGCCCACCCCGAAGCGCAGTCGCCGGGCTGTTACACGCTGGAGGATGCGCCGCCGCCGCCGCCTCCTCTGCACCCGCCCTGCTCACAGCATACTTCGCAGGAGACGCGCACTGCACCGCCGGCCGGGGGACGCAGGGCTGCCCGACTCCGCCGCTGCCGCCGCCGCCGCGCCTCCCCACGACCCCGCTGCCCGCATCTCGCGGCCCGCCCTGATTGGCTGTCTCCCGCGGCCCTGGGCCAATGAGAGCGCTCAGGCGGGGCGCCCCCTTGCGCCGGTTCCGGGTGTGGCGGGCGAGCGAGCGGCGCCGCGCCCCGTGGGCCGGGGCCGCCCTCCGCCCGCCTCCTCCGCGCCATGGCGTCCTACTTCGAGGAGCACGACTGCGAGCCGGGGTCCGGGCCCCGGGAGGAGCTGCCTCGCCAGGCACTGCTGGAGCTGGCCAGGTGGGGGGCGCGGCGCGGCGCGCGGTGGGGCGCGGGGGGACGCGGCCGGGCCAGCCGGGGAGACCCCCGCCCTGCCCTGCCCTGCCCAGCCCAGGGCTTTGGGGGTGGGCTGCCTGCGAGTCTGGAGGCGCATCCCAGCCCTCGAGGGCGCCCCCCCCCGCCTCCCCTGCCCTACTCCCGCCGGTCCCGGGGCTTGGTGAGGGAGGCGAAGGGGGACAGCCCGGAGTAGGCCCTGATGCCATCACTGTTCATGGCAGTTTGCCTAGTTCAGGAAGACAGGTCCTTGCCCCGAGGAGCTTGCGATCCGAAATGCATTAAACAAAGCAGGGGAGACCCAGGAGGGCTCAGGCGATTTGGGGGCTTGGGTCACGGGTTCTTGCAGGGCGCCACCGAGGGACCACTGACCTGCCTTTCCCCCCCCAAAACGATCAGGTCTCTCTTCAATGGCCTGGAGATTGATGTGGGCTCCTTGGGCAGTGGAGACTGGGACCAGCGGCTGCCCCCACCGGCTGCCCGGCAGGCTGTCGAGAGCCTTCCTGCAGTGCCGGTGACCCCGCTGCAAGCAGGTATGAAGAGCCCGGGCTTCTCCATAGGAGGAGCTTGTACATCTGGCCGTTCCGAGAGCTTCGGCTAGGAAAGAGGCCACACGAGTGAGAATTGGCGCGGCGGGTGGGTTCCACACGAGGGCCGTGTGGGAGATGGCGTTCATCATAGAGACTGCCCAGATGTTGGGTCGGAGGGGAGGGACTGAACGGCAGGCACAGCGCTGGCCTTCTGCTGGCACCATGGGATGCCAGTTGCAACATGGTGGTGGTGGTGGTCAGTCCCTGCATGCGGGTGCCAGGCGGGACCTCCTCCCAAGCCCAGCGGTGTTAAGGGGCAGCTCCCTCTGGGCGGCCGCTTGACACTTTTCTGCCTCGCAGCCGTTGCTCTGCCCGCCCGCCTGGACCAGGTGAGATGTTGGCCCAGCTGGGCCTTGTTTTTCTCCTGACCAGATCCAAGCCACCAGCTTTCCTTTTGGCTCTAAGGCAGGATGGTGGGTAGCAGCAGAGGGCCCTTGTGAGCAGCACCTGGAGCAAAATGGCTGCTTAAAAACCATCCCTGTGTGTTAAAGGGTCCTTCCCTCTTGGGTGTGAAGACAGAACTGCCGTGTCTGGTCTGCAGCGCCTCTGGTCTGTGAGGTCCTTTGTGCCGCCCTCATTAGGACCTCCAAATCCCCACCCACTCCCCCTGACAGAAAAGTCAAAACATTCCAAAAGTGCCAAAGCTAAACACCAGCCTGTGAGTGCAGCAGATTAAAAGGAAGCGGGTCGTGCTTGCCTGTGTGGGCACTGGGCCTTCTTGGGCCAGCTTGATGCTGTTGTGTGTCTCTCTCCTGTTTCCTCCCTCTTGGTGGGCCAGATAAAGGGCTGAAGTGTCCTGTGTGCCTGCTGGAATTTGAGGAGGAGGAGGTGGTCAGGAAGATGCCCTGCCAGCACCTCTTCCACACGGGCTGCCTCCTTCCTTGGCTCGGAAAGGTGAGAACCAGGGCGGGCAAGGGATGCCCTCGATACCGGGATGGGAAGCCGGCCTTTCTCCGGGTGCTGATTCTGCCTCCGTTCTTCTTGCCCAGACCAATTCCTGTCCCCTCTGCCGCCATGAGCTGCCCACTGACGATGAGGAATATGAGGAGTACAAGAAGGATAAGGTGAGGGGACTGGCCCAGGAACTAGGCCCGGGGCCGTTCTCCGTGCGGCCCACGGTGGCATCCGCTGGGGCCCTTGGCTTTGCTCTAGCCCTCTTTGGCTGTTCCTTCACGGGGCAAGTCATGTGAGGAGGGAGAGTGGGGCTGCGCTTCCTAGCCCTGAGCCCCCACTGGAGAACGTACACTTGCAATATGTGAAGGGCAGGCAGAGCGGCTGACGAGGGTGGGTCAGGGGGCGGGGCCAGGAAGTGCAATAGAGTTGGCTTCTTATGAACTCAGAGGCCGGGTTCGCATGTAACAACAACTCATGGGCTGTTTAAATCATGGGTAGTTGGGACAGCGGGGAGGGAGTAAGCGAGGTCCCTCCTGATCGCTCAGCATTTCCACTTTGCAAAACAGCACAGGAGTGCCTCATTCTTGGATTGTGCTCTGTGACATATGAACAACCCAGCACTCTGGGTTGTTGTGGGAGAAACAACTCAGAGAATTAACCCAACATCACTCAGAGAATTGCACTTTAAGTGAGTTTGAAATGTGAAATTGTGCACCTGTGTGGAATCTTGAACAATATATATCATTGCTCTAGTGTCAGGAATGTAGCAGCTGTGTGGTGTGGAAGGCTGCCATTTGAAGTGAAATGATGCATGTTAAGATATAAAGGAGCCGATAAGACCATTACATCCAGCATTCCAAATTGCTTAACAACACCATTGTAAGCTAGAGCTGGATTCTGCCGAGAGAGGCGCTGACCCAGTTGCCATTACGGGCAGTGCGGCTCCTGGCAAGGGGCAGAGCGGGGCCCACATTCAGTGAGTGCCAGAGGCCCTCCTCACTTGTTGCCCAGGCCCCTCATCTGGGTCAGAGGGACAAAAGAGGTTTTGCTGCAGCAAAAAGGGATGTGCGCAGCAATGCCTGGTCTAGGGACAAGGTAAAAGGTGAGTGTGTAGCGTGGCTTGGCTTGACTCGCTAGAGTGTGTCTGGATCTCCTTGGCTCTCTAGGCATCTTTCTGGAGTGCTGGTTGCATGAGCCACGAGGCCAGGCTCTGGGGAGTGCAAAGACTCACATATTTATTATGGCATAATGAGCTTTTGTCAGCTGGCCTCAAGTGCCAAAATCACTGGATTGGCTTATGCCCAGTGGGGGTGAGCAAGGGGTGGGGGTGGGGCATCATTTGCTATTCCACCTCAGGCTGCAAAACGTCTTGGGCCGGCCCTGCCAACACCTGGAAGGCCACAAGTTGCTTGGCCCTGAACTAGACCGTGGGCTGCTCCCCAGGCTCTTCCGTCTTCTCTTTCTGCTGGGCCTAAAAATCCCTGAGAAAGGAGGTCTGGAAGGGCCCCAGCAGGGATGCAGGGGACTGCAGGAGAAACGGGGTGATGTATCGAGGCGTTGGCAATTGAGCAACCCCAGTAGTCATTCCTTTTCCTTTCATCTCCCAGATGCGCCGGCAGCAGCAGGCCCACCGGCTGGAGTATCTGCACGGAGCAATGTACACGTGACAGCATGCCGCCGCCGCCGCCGCCGCCCTCCTGGGCAGCTGGAGCCCAGCCTGCTCTCGTTCAGCACAAGGGGGGTCCACCGCCACCGCCGCTTTCGCGACTGCCAGGGACCAGGACATCAGCAGCCCCCTCAAGCGACCCTTCTTTCCCCCACCCCGCCAAGGGCTCGTTGCACATCAGGAATAAATGTCCCCAGGCTTACTAAATTCCTCTCTCTCTCACACCCCTGCAAAGTGGGGCCTTCTAAAAGAACAAGGTTTGCAAACCTGGGGAAAGGGCGAGGCCCTGAAAGGTGGCCTGCACTGCTAGGGTGGGAAAGCAAAAGGTCTGGGGACCAGAAGCCGAAGAGTAAGGAAATGGAGAGTCTGGGGAGCGCGCTCTGCTGTTTTCCCCTTCTTTGGTCCTTGCTCTTGCAGCGGGCAAGAATATGGCCATTAAGATGGATTCCCCTCATACCATGCAAATTCCCTGATGCTTGCATGTGTCCAGTGTATAGTTTGCTACGAAAGGAAATGCTCGTGCCTTTGGCCCTGCCTCCTCTCCACAAAGCTGTGCCCAGTGGGGGCTGCCCTTTAGAGGGCCAGGTGGCAAAACAGAGCTGGGGTGTGTGTGTGTGTGTGCGTGCGTTTTGGAAGCTCTACCTGCCAGGCGTGCTTTACAAATGCCGATTCTTCTCAATGCAGACTCTGGGGCAGGAGTGTGTCACAGAGGCGGCTTGTTACCGATCCACCCTGTAGATTTTGCGTGCTGTGGGAGCCGAGAGAGCAGAAGGCCTGTTGCTCTGCTGAGCCAGTTGTGCCCATCTGCAACATCCATGACCAATCACCCCTGCCAGAGGGAAGACTGAGCCTTGAGCGGTCAGCACCAGCCTGTTGAGGTGGATGCCTGGGCACGCGTGTGAGGACGTGGCCTTTCTGAGCAGAGGAGCCGGCCCTCGCCTGATGCCACGTCGCATTGTGGCACATCCAGGCTTTTTTGTGCTGGGATTGAATCTCCCCAAGTGTTGAACGGATCTGGCCAGAGAGGAGGGAAGAGAGGACGTTGCCAACATCCGGTCAGGCGATGCCGCCTTCATCTAACTCCGCCCGTTCCTGGTCTGCTCTGGCTGCCTGTGCCTCTCCAAGGTCTCGGGCAGAGAGCGAGGTTTCCTTCTCATCACTTTCTAGCTGATCCTTTTGATGTTGGGGATCATTGCTGGGTCCTTCTGCGTGCAAAGCACTGAGCCGTGGCCATCCCTTCTATTGATGCAGCGGGATACTCGGGGCTTATCAGGAATGAGGAGCCAAGCAAAGGCCCTGGTGCCAGGGGCTTATTGCCACTGGACTAGTAATGCGTTTGCCTGCTGCTGGCTTGCCAATGTCTAGGGACTGGTAGTGCAAGACTAGGGGGTTGGGCTAGGCCTTTCCTACAGGCTGCCTCAGGGTTATGTGCCTCTTACTCCAGAAGACGATGAGCTGCTGCAAATACGGGCAAGGAACACAGTGCACGAAATGGAATACTTCCACCTAAGAAAGTGGAGATTCTTAGCAGGGAAAACCACCGCCATGGCTGGCCCCAGAGGGCAGCAAGGTTTCAAAGCACTTTGCCAGCCCAGCGTCACCACAGGGCTGTTCCTCTCCCTTTACACTGGACTCCTTAGAAATCCTTTGCTTGCAGGCTATGGAAAGCCCTGCTCCACAGCATGCAGGTGGACAAGCGAGTTGGGCAAGATGGGGCATAATGACACAAGGCAGTGGAGGGGGGAGCTCTTGGCGGAGGAGCTCTTGTGGCAGCTGCACGTGCCCAGCTGCCTTTCCAGCTAAGGGAGGGAGGCTGAAGGGTGGGGGGGAAAGGGCTCAGGCCTTTTGCAGGAGCGGACACGCCCACCCTGCTGCTGCTGCTGCTGCTGCTGCTGCTGCTGCCCTTAACCTCACTGACGGCAGCCACAGGGAAGGGCTCCAAGTAGCACTGCGGAACTGAGCGCCCTCTGCCACCCAGCACAGAGTGAGGCCAGGGAAAGCTGCTGTGTTGGCAGTGAGCACAAACCCTGCTTGGGATCTCTTGGCCTCCGTCTCCCTTTCTGGTTTGGGCATGAGGCAAGGCTTGACCCGGTCCCCCAGCACTTCAAAGCAGTGGCCTTGGTGGGAAAGACCGCGTCCTCCCCACGGCGTCTCCTGGAGGGCCCACTTCCTCAGCAGGGAGCAGGGCTGGGGGGGCTCTGCCTCTGCTGGCACGCCTCTTCCAGCTTCATGCACGCACACACCAGACAAGGCACAGCTCTGATACAACTCTTTTTATACAGATCTTATATAGAGATATATAAAAAAGTTCTAAAAAATACCCAAACACCAGCTGAGATGTTGGGGGCTGAGAAGCGTCCCTCTCCCCCAACCAGTTAGCAATGGGAGAGCCCAGGGAACCTGTAGATTAAGAAGGTGGCGGGGGGGGGGGGCAGAAAGGGTCAGCCGTTCCCCTACGACGAAAGTCCGGTGTTATTTGCCCCCTACCCCCCAGTGCATTTTGTTTATTCATTCGAGGCCAGGATGTGGAGGAGGCCTGTGTCTCCCCAAAAGGAGTGGCAGGGAAGGGGCATCTGCCAGAGGTAAATGCATCTCCCACTGCAAAAGCAGCCGAGGCCGGGCCTCTTGCTTGCTCCGAAGGGGAGGGAGAGGGGAGTGGCAGTGAGACGCAGTGGCAGTTCTAGGAGCAGCTGCCGTTTGCAGGCACCCGGGCGGCCCCTCCGTGGACAGGTGGAGCTGGGCCTTGCCTAGGATGAGGCTGGGAACCGCTGTGGCTCCCTTTGGCACTGATTCAGTAGCCCTGAGGGGCGGCCAGAAGGCCACACTCTGCAGCCAGCAGGGAGAGGCAGGAAGGCGACAGCCAAGAGGTGCCTGAGGAGTCTCGCACCTTCCTGGCGCATCTCCCATCCAGGGCCTTAGAGAAGCTGGCAGAGTGTCCCATTTAGACCAAGGGGGTGTGTGGAGGGGTAGTGTTGGCTGCAAGACGTCTTTTAAAAAAACCTTTTGGTACAAAACTAGAATCACCAGGAGGGAGAATGTGCCGCTCTTCCCCCATTGGGGGAAAAAAAAGGCAGCCCCCTGAAAGCTGCGGGAGGGAGTGAGGCAGAAAGTGTCCCCCCGCCCCCCGCCCGGATCTCATATCATGGCGATGCTCTCTGGGTTGCAGTTCAGGTGAGTGGAGGTGCTGCTGCTGCCGGGCGACTTGCACCCCCTGCTGTTCGAATGCTGCAGTGCAGCCACCATGGTGTCATTGGAAACCGCGCCGAATTCATAGGTGAAGGTGCCGTAGAAGACCAGGATGTCGATCACGAAGACCCACTCGCAAATGGCCGCCAAGTGCTGCAGGAGGAAGCTCTCGTGGATGAAGAAGATGCCACCTGGGCGAGAGTCAAGGAAAAGCAGGAGAACTGTGCTGTGGCGTGGTGGTGGTGGGGGAGCCAAGAGGGCACCTTTGCCCAAAGAATGCAAAGCGCGCCAAAACACCTGAGGTGGCCCACGTTTGGGTGGAAGTGGCAGAATCGGACTCCCCAGTTGTGGGTTGAGTATTCGGGACTTCCTTCAGGAGATGATCACTTTCCCCATTTGGCCAAACATCGCAAGAAATGTGTGTGAGTCACCCGCGTAAGGAGATGTCACAGTTTGCTAGGACACCTTCCCAGCATCTCCTTTCCCCACTATGAAGGAGCAGGCTGGAAAACCTGCCTGCAGTGATTCCCAGGCAGAATGTCGTCTGTGTGGCCAGCAAATGCCTGAGAAGCGGGCAATCCAGAGAGAAATGGAGTAAAAGCGCCCATTGGTGCAATCCGGCCCTGAGGAGACCCCTTCGAGTGAGCAGACCTTGCCCAGGAGAAAGGAAAACCCCGAGAGAGAGAGAGAGAGAGAGAGAGAACAAAGGCTCCACTGGCCCTTGCACTGATGGTGCCCAGCTCAGACTCCCACACTCAGAGGCTGCCAGAAAAGGATACTGAGGACAAGGGAGATTAAGGCCACGGTGGTAAGGGAGACACGCAGGTGCGCCATCCAGAAGTCCAGCGCGGAGGCGGCAATGTGGTAAGAGAGGGCGCACTGGAGGCAGACGAAAAGCAGGCCAGCTGGGAAGGCGACACCGGCTCCAATGTAGTGAAGTGATTTGGCATGGTCTACCTGAAGTGCAGGAAGAGCCCAAGTGAGCACTGCAGCCCCTGCCCGCCCGCCCACCTCCTCCCCGCCATCCGTGGGAGGCTCTCTCGCCTTCCCCGTTCAACACAAGACAACAGGGCAGGGCTCCTCGCTCCATTTCTAGGCCAGAGAGGGAGCCCTCTCCATCCCTGCAGCCAGGGTTCTGCGTCAGGGCCCCAAATGCCTTGGGCGAGCCAAGTTCGTGGGCCTTCCTGCGGCCCCACCCGCTAACTAGCACGGGCCACAATCTGCACACGTCGCACTACAAAGAAACACAGTTGTACGAGGGAACTTTCTCCACTCTGCGATCCTTAATGGCTCCTAAAACCCACTGCTACACCTTACTTTGCAGTTGGCCAACTCTGCAGCAGCTTCCGCTCAACCTCCCCCTCATTCCTTCCCACAGCTGTGCGCCTCCCCTCACCCCAAACCAGTAGTACAGTGTCTGTGGGCTGCCTTGGAAGACTCTCCATAAAATGCAATTAGTGCAAATACTGCAGCACAATTCTTAGCCAGCCGTACAAACACTTAGACATTGACACTGGCTTCCAGACTTTCGAAGCATAATCCAAAGTGCTGGTCTTAACCTCCAAAGCTCCAAATGGCCTGGGACAGCCTCCTGTATAAACCTGGGCAGCCTCCAAAGTCCTGCTATCACCTTCTGAAGTGAGGCAGGTGATGACAGGAGGGGGGCCTTCACTGACATACCCCCCCTTGTGAGGTTTGCCTGGCACCGTTTTTTATTTGCTCAGGCCTTTTAATCATCGGCAGGGGTGGCATTTTATTCAGTTACTCTGCTGATGGTGCGCTTTTGCTCGGTTGTTTTAATTGTGGTTTTGTTCTTTTATGGGCCACTCGGAGCATTTTTTGAAGGGTGGCCTCCAACTACTCTTAAACAAAACCTCGGCCATGTGCTTCTCCCTTCAATTCAGGCATTCCTTTCCCAGCATGGGCCAAAATCCAGCTATGCGCCAAGAGGATGTCCCCTCTCTCTCTGTAACCCCTCTCTGCAGATGAGATGGGAGCAAAAGAAAGTCGACTCTAAGGGAGCTGCTTGGCAATCCACTGCCCCCCTCCCCAGGGGGCCTCGGCTGCTTTGATGCCCCCCCTCTCAGCCAACCTGGAAATTGCCCACCATGACCAGGCCGGCAGCGTTGGTGCAGCCCGTGACCAGGGCTGTTGTGTTCACCCAGGAACTGTGGCTCTGCTCAATCAGCTGTCCATAGCGCAGGAAACAAATGAGTACCACTGATGGAGGAAGAAAGAGAAGCCGTTGGGAGGGCTGCGGAACGGGCACCACGACTGCTGCTGCAAGGCATGTTTCGGCAGGCAGCCCGCCTTGTCCCATTTGCAGGACGCAAACGAAAGCATGCAGAATAGAACGCCGGATGCAGAGTCCAGCTTCCTGAGAATGCCAGCGTTGAGGTGGCTGACATCCCCAAACTCTCTTGGGTGGAAACTCTGAAGCCAGAGCTGGCAGTGACCCTGGCTTTCAGTGGCTGCAAGTTTGCATCCTTGACATTTCCATGACAGGAATGCCAAAGCCATGCAAATTGGCTTAATTTGTAGAATTCACGTAAAGTCAGAAAATTCAGTTCTACGTGGTGCAGACCAGCTTAGCTTGCCACGGGCAAAATTCTACCCTAAAGGACATAGAGCCCTGCTTATACACTTAGGGCAGACTATATGCTTCCCTGTATATTAAAGAAAAATCTGCTAAGAAACATTTATTTCTAAAGCGTATATTATACATCATTGGTTTGACTCCACTTCTGCATTTTTTGAAAGCAAACTGCTCGGGGTGGGGAGAAGTGGCTTTCTGAACAGGACAGCCCTTTCAGAGGAATGGCTGTTTCCAGGAAGGCCTTTGCCATGCTCTAGGACAGCCCTCGCAGAGCAGCCCTGGCTCCCGAGTGGGTCAGCAGGGCTTTCCCCAGACCAGCAGGCTCTCCTCCGGCCAATGCTGCTTGCCTGTGTTCCTCTTGGAGGCCAGGCACTACTCTGGAAAACCCCAGCCCCTTGGGGCTCCCCTCCTGGGCAGAGTGTGCTTCAGGAAGGAAACCGGCTGGGTTCTAAAAGTGGGGAAAGGGAGACGCAGCACATACCCATGAAAGCTCCAATGTTTCCAATAAGGCTGAAGAGGCAACTTTCGGGAGGGTAACTGCCACATTTACTGCGGAAGAAAGGACAAGAAAAAAATCAGCAAGAAGCAATTCATCCTCCCCCTTTGCACGGATGCTGCCCAAGTGGTGACCTTCTAATGCTCTCAGAGATACCACACCTGGAGAGGCAGCTGTTTGTGCCCCAACCAGAGGCAGCTGTTGGCTCATCCCCAGGGATGCAAGGGCAGTTGCTCTCCCTGGAACATTAGCGCCTGATAAGCCCACGCGGCCTTCCCCCTCACCTGATCAAAGGGACATCCTCCAAGGTGCAGCAGCTTTTGGGGTAGCCATGCTTGGCAGGATCAGCAGAGCAGGACTCGTTGTACGACCTGAAACAGGTTGGACAAATTGGCAGGCTTTCTAGAGTGCTCTGGAAAGGGGAACACCCAAGGAAGGAGGCCCACTAGCGCCCTCCTACTTTACGCGCCACTGAAGGACTCACCAGTTCTCAACAGGGCAGACGTGGTGGTTCATCACTGCCATGGCATACCTGGGAGAAGCAGAGAGAAGCAAATGGGTTAGAGTAGCAACAAAATTGGGTAGGTCAAGAAATGAGATCACAACTGTTCCCAGAAGACGGTCTTATCCTCCCTACCTGTAACTTTTCATCTGACTTTCAACTGCAAAGAGTTGGAAGTCAACTCTTCAACTCACCCAATTCGTTCTGTATAAACTGAAGCAGGCAACTGACTTGAACAAGCTTTAACACCCCAACCTGGGACAAGTTCCACAAAGAACGTCTCCTCTGTGAGTTCCATTGAATTTGCAGGATGCCCAAGGGAAGGATACAGAAGGGTTTTTTTACCAGCATCAGGAATCTGAGCTACAGAAAAAGCATGTCTTCCTCTAGGTGACCCAAGGGGTCAAATGTTGGCTGCCCCCCCCCCGGCCTATCAGAGGTGTGTGTATGTGTGGGGGGGTATAAACAGGCCAAGGATTCCAAGGACACCCCCCGTTGTCCTTCCTAAAGAGCATAGCACTCTACAACTGAGGGACAAAGTGGCAAGCAGGCACCTCTTTCTATGGCTTTAGGGTCCCCCACCTACCTGTATCCCAGGAATCGCTTCTAGGTCAGCCATCAAAGGGTTGTCCCCACCCTTCAGGCCCTGCTCACCTAACGTCTTCTCTCGGGACAGCAATTCAGAGCCCCACTTGTTCAAAGAGTCAATCAAAGTTTGGAGCTGGGAAGTACCCATTGTCACAAGCAAGAGGAGGGATTCTTTGCCCACCACCTTCCTGCCAGGGCAGCTGCAGTAAACCGTGTCACCCTAATCCTGGAAGTTTCCACCACTGGGAGGAAGGCTATGGAAAATTCCCAGCAATCCCAGAGCTTCAGGGCTGACACTTTCAACTTGTTCTCTGCTTCTGTGCTGTTTACCCAGAAAGCCAGCCCAACTGAGGATTGTTGCAAAACAGCCTCTGGGAGACAAGATAAGAATGTGATCTCTCCCCCACCCCCACCCCCACCCCCACCCCCACCTCAAGGGTGACCTTGAAATGGAAAAAGAAATCAAGCAGGCCTCCTAATGAGCAAGTGTTGTAATAATAAAGTGTTGAGAGCCTGTGTGGTGTAGTGGCTGAAGTGTTGGACTGGGAGTTGGGAGATCCGGGTTCTAGTCCCCACTCGGCCATGGAAACCCACTGGGTGACTTTGGGCCAGGCACAGACCCTCAGCTCAGCCTACCACACAGGGTTGTTGTTGTGAGGATAAAAATGGAGAGGAGGAGGATTATGCACACCGCCTTGGGTTCCTTGGAGGAAAAAAGGCGAGATATAAATGCAACAAATAAAAATAAATAAATAAATAATGGGTGACTTCAATTATCCTCACATTGACTGGATAAATGCATATTCTAGTCATGACAAAGATGTTCAATTTCTTGATGTCCTAAATGTCTGTGCCTTAGAACAGTTGGTCAAGGAACTGACCAGAGGGGAAGCAACCGTGGACTTAATCCTAAATGGTGCTGCCCAGGACCTAATACAAGATGTAAATATTGCTGAATCGGTAACAGTGACCACAGTGCTATCAGATTCAATATATACTTAAGTGGGAAACTGCCCAGGAAGCCCAACACAGTCACATTTGACTTCAAAAGAGGTGATGCAGTCACTCCACTAACCCAGACCAGGACCAGAGAGAGGGTGGTCATGGCAGCAGCAGCAGGACCCCGGGTGATGCTTCGCTCCCCGGAGGAAACTGCTGAAACAGCAGCCAGGAGAGAACCAGACTTCCACCTCAGGCCTGTAGGCTTCTGCACAAGCTTGTCATTCTATGGCCCAATGACACATTCGTCTTAGCAAGACATGGAGCAACGGTCTGTTTATTCACCATCCCTTCTATGCCAATGGTGTTTAAAGACCTGCCCCTTCCTTTGCTGCCTGTGCCCCCACAATTGCTTGCACAGGGCTGCAGTTGCCAGCGAAAACGCTTCACATTGTGCTCAGGGTTCCCCATCACGTTGGGTGCATTTCGTCCTCCCTCCTGTGACTCTGTGCTTCTGCTGTGCTCACACTTTGCATGCAACCCAGTGGACCCTTCATGGAAAGGCGGCTCTGATCCCCCCACAGCTGCATGCGCGTGTACTGACTACAAGGAGCCGTCACCAGTGGCAGCCACACCTCGGTACAGGAGATTAAAGTGAGCGAAGAGCTAGAGGGGCTTTCAAAATGGCTGCTATTGTGCCTGAGCCAAGGCAGCAGGGCAAGACAAACATTGTTTCCATAAAAGCACAGCTTCATAGTATTACTCCATCTGATTCCCTGGAACGGAGCTGGCCAAAAGCCGATTCCACACCACATGGCCACGGCCTCCATCACAATGTCCTTTGCAAAGCCCCCACCATCTCCCCCTCCCCACAGGAGGCGGAAGACAAAGTTCCTTGCAGTGGCTGCAGGCTGAGGCCGGGACGCGGGACGCCCCTGCCTGGACCACAAGCTGCTATGGCGGAGCGGGGCCATGTGGAGGAGCCCCCTCCTTCTCTGGGCAAGTTGTACCTCCGGAACTGTGCTTACTTTCCCAAGGGGAAACTTACCCGCCCTTGTGCTGTGGGACCTCCAGCTGGAAGTACTAGATTACGTGTTAAAAGTAATGCTGAAGAGTGGCACAAAGTCATCAATCAGCCTTTTAACTTGGCAACAAACGCTGCACTCCGCAGGCCGGGTCCTCCTCCAGAGAGGCCAGGGCAGCAAGCAAGGTTGGGACATGGTGTCTGCACTCTCTCAAGGCAGCCAAAATAAAATAAATGTGTTCCCTATTGGAAATAGGGCCACAATTTTTGAAACTACTCAAAGAGGTAAGCGACCCATGCCAATGTATTGCACATTTCATACACGGAACATCTGATAAAATCTGGAAGGGAGAGATTAAATCTTTCAATTTGAAGTAGCTTTAAGTTACAGGAAGGCAGGTTTCAGCTGAAGATAAGGAATACTCTTCCAACAGCCAGAGCTACATAGGCAGCAACAAAACAAAACAACAGAAAAAAAGGGGGGAGGCCTAGTTCCCTGTTCCAAAGATGGGGGTCACCTTGACCCACTGTGGAGGGAAACACTGTGCGCCATTCAGGTGTCGTTTACACTGTACTGGGGCAAAACCTCAAGGTGGCAAGGGTCTGTGTGGCCCAGGAGCATGTGCAGAGAATGAGAAGGGCACAGCTTGAAGACGGATTTGCTGAATCTCCCCATGGCAAGTGATTCTCCCAGCAAAATCCCTCCTGAGGGGGAGGCCCAACTCCACAGAAACACCCCAGAGCGCAAGGACAGAGACCTGGCTGGGAGCCCCAAGGCACAAGACATCCGCGCACTTTTCAGGCTAGCCTTCCTTTCATGCACAAGCCAAACAAAAATGAAGGCAACTCTTACACAATCCATATTCCTGTGATTGAGAAGGCAGAGAGGCTGATGGGGAGGAGGATCCACGCTGTCATTAGTGAGTGCAGGTACACAACAGGTGTCTGGGGGGGAGGGGAAGACTCAGATGAGGAGGGAGGGGAGGGGGGAAGGAGAGGAAAAGGGAGGGGGCGGGCGGGCGGGCACTGGCTCTAGCTCAAGGCCTCCTGAACCATCAGAAGTCACCTCCTGGAAGAGAAGCAGAACACAATGGGTCAGTCAGGCAGTCTCAGCTGCTACAAAGTTTGCAATGAAAATATGGGAAAGTATGTACTGCAGCCACCAGTTTCTGAGACTGCACTAGAAAGGACTTGGGGGAGGCATGTCGGTTCTACCACCCCACGTCGGGGAGAAAACCATCATCACAGGTCACCTGCAACGGCCCACAGGACACTTTCCTGCCCCCACCGCCACTCAGCAGCATCAACGGCTACAAGCTCTCCCAAGTCCCTCACGCATTCAGCCCTTGATGCGAAGGCTGTAGGAAGTTTGCCTGGAGCCCAGGAACGGCAGGTTTCACGGAGCAACTCCCAGGCCCTTGCAGCCTCCACGCAGCCTCCCTGTGACAACTGAGGGGGCCCCTCCCCTGGGACGGCCCTCCCCTTCCTCCTGCACATGACGATCGCCACCCGAGGCCCTCCTCCAGCCCCCCCCCAGGGAGGTTCAGAGGATGGCAACAACTGAGTGGGCCTTTGGGTTGTCACCCCACAACTATGGAACGCTCTCCCCTGGTACCAGCATGGTCATCCTTCCAGTGCTCGGTGAAGACTTTCCTGTTTTCCCATGCATTTGACAGCATACGATTTTTATTGCTGATTGTTATAAATTGTTTTTGCATGTAAATGGTTTTTATGTTATGTTTTAGACTGCATTCTTAAGATTTTGCTTTCTGTAAACCCTCCAGAGTTTGCCTACTGAGCAGTAAAGGAATGAAAGAAACGATACGAGGGGGAAAGCAACGTCAAGGCGCTGGCCGCAGCAGAGGCCTTTCCCGCCAGACCCCCAGCTGCAGTGGGACCAATTCCATGAGCATTCCATGAGCTCAAAGCCCTTCCTCAACGATGTCTGACCCAGCCAGCTTCCTCCCTACTGAAGCCAGACAAGAGCCACCCGACTGCACCGTCAGTGGATTCTGCACCCGGTGGGCACTTCTAGACTCTAACTGCAGGGAGCTGGCTGGCTGCCGCAACTCCCAGCCAGCCAAGTTCTCCCAGATCCGTGACTCCTGAGGTCAGGAACTCTGTACTCAAGGGACACTTGTGACCTGGAAGTTCCTCTTTCAGTAGATGTGAATGAATTCCCAGAGTGCTCAAGGTGCCAGCAAGTCAGGACTGGGCAAAAAGCCCCCCAAAGGACAAGCTCCTCTGCCCCCCAACACACAAAGCACCTGCCCTGGAAACCTCTTCTGTGCGGACAACTGGACCGTCTCTAGGCCGATGCAGGACCCTTGCCTCTTTACAGGCATGGTCAATGAGTTCAAGATTGCCGAGCGGTCTTGTATTAGAGCATCTCTCCCTGCATGCATGCAAAGCAGATATAATTTATGGCTTCATGCAACAAGTTCTTGTGAGTTGAAAAGATTACACATGCTCAAATAAATAAAACAAGCCTCCTTTAAATTCCAGTAAATTAATTCCCAGCTTCTGCCAAGGACTTTTTGCAGTTTTATGGAGCAACAGAGGTCGCTTTTGTTTTTCTTTTATTTCTCAACGTTTAATATCTGGTATACAGCTCCACCAAGCCCTGCCTAGCCAACAAACAACTTCTCAAGCACATAGCTCAGTTTCCAGATGATTCCTGTATGATGTTGGTACCCCACTGCTGCATTCTGCAATAGCTGCAGCTTCTGAACTGGTGGAAGTACAGTTCCACATTAACCTATAATGGCACCCACACATAACAGCAGCAAATCATAGAATAGCAGAGTTGGAAGGGGCCTACAAGGCCATCGAGTCCAACCCCCTGCTCAATGCAGGAATCCACCCTAAAGCATCCCTGACAGAAGGTTGTCCAGCTGCCTCTTGAATGCTTCTAGTGTGGGAGAGCCCACAACCTCCCTAGGTAACTGATTCCATTGTCGTACTGTTCTAACAGTCAGGAAGTTTTTCCTGATGTCCAGCCGGAATCTGGCTTCCTTTAACTTGAGCCCGTTATTCCGTGTCCTGCACTCTGGGAGGATCGAGAAGAGATCCTGGCCCTCCTCTGTGTGACAACCTTTTAAGTATTTGAAGAGTGCTATCATGTCTCCCCTCCATCTTCTCTTCTCCAGGCTAAACATGCCCAGTTCTTTCAGTCTCTCTTCATAGGGCTTTGTTTCTAGACCTCTGATCATCCTGGTTGCCCTCTTCTGAACACGCTCCAGCTTGTCTGCATCCTTCTTGAATTGTGGAGCCCAGAACTGGACACAATACTCTAGATGAGGCCTAACCAGGGCCGAATAGAGAGGAACCAGTACCTCACATGATTTGGAAGCTATACTTCTATTAATGCAGCCCAAAATAGCATTTGCCTTTCTTGCAGCCATATCGCACTGTTGGCTCATGTTCAGCTTGCGATCTGCAACAATTCCAAGATCTTTCTCATTTGTAGTATTGCTGAGCCAAGTGTCCCCCATCTTGTAACTGTGCATTTGGTTTCTATTCCCTAAATGTAGAACTTGGGTTAATTTATGTAGAACTTGGGTTAATCCTGGGTTAATTTATCCATACATTGCTGCAGTGGGTGCCAGATGCGTTCCATGGCCATTTTTAATTTTCAACCTCTGATCAGGCATTGCTGCATGTTTGGAAAGGGACTGGAAAGTATCATCTGTGAAAGTTCGAGCACATAACTGGGAGTGCTCCTGGATCCTATGCTGGCCCTAGACCTTCAGGTGGCAAGGAGTGTGAACGCTCACAGCTGACACACTAAATATAGTTGGGCAAACAAGGAGTGTGTTTGTCCAACTGCGTTGTGTGTGCCAGCTGTGAGCATTCCTAAGTCAGTCTGATCTGGCCCTCCCTGGATCCCCTGGATCTTAATAACTGTAGACCAGTATCAAATCTTCCATTTTTCAGCAAGCTCATTGAGGGGGCCGTTCCCTTCCGACTCCAAGCAGCTTTGGATGACACAGATTTTCTAGACCCATTTCAAACTGGCTTCAGGGCAGGATACAGAGTTGAGACTAGAGCTGTGCACCGCTTTGGATCCAAATCCTGAATTCAGAAGGGCCTCAGGGATGTGTTAGCTTCAGAACACACAAAAGAAAACTCAAGTAGAGGAGATTTGCACTTCAAAAACACACAGAGGTAAGAGAAGGGATAGTGTGAACTTGATTATACAACTTCTCAAATTGCTCTTTGAGTAGCTGCTCTGTTTCCTTGAAAAATCACATTTTAAGCAGTGGATTACAGAAATTCCAATGCACAGATGTTTCTGAAATTTGGTACACATAAGCAATTCCAGGGTATCTGTAAGGTCACCAAAATACATAGAATCATAGAATAGTAGAGTTGGAAGGGGCCTATAAGGCCATCGAGTCCAACCCCCTGCTCAATGCAGGAATCCACCTTAAAGCATGCCTGACAGATGGTTGTCTATCTGCCTCTTGAATGACTCTAATGGGAGAGCCCACAAACTCCCTAGGTAACTGATTCCATTGTCGTACTGCTCCAACAGTCACGAAGTTTTTCCTGATGTCCAGCTGGAATCTGGCTTTCTGTAACTTGAGCCCATTATTCCGTGTCCTGCACTCTGGGAGGATCGAGAAGAGATCCTGGCCCTCCTCTGTGTGACAACCTTTCAAGTATTTGAAGAGTGCTATCATGTCTCCCCTCAGTCTTCTCTTCTCCAGGCTAAACATGCCCAGTTTTTTCAGTCTCTCTTCATAGGACTTTGTTTCCAGACCCCTGATCATCCTGGTTGCCCTCCTCTGAACATGCTCCAGCTTGTCTGTGTCCTTAGAATCATAGAATAGCAGAGTTGGAAGGGGCCTACAAGGCCTTCGTGATTTGTGGAGCCCAGAACTGGATGCAATACTCAAGATGAGGCCTAACCAGGGCTGAATAGAGAAGAACCAGTACCTTCTGCGATTTGGAAGCTGTACTTCTATTAATGCAGCCCAAAATAGCATTTGCCTTTCTTGCAGCCATATCGCACTGTTGGCTCATATTCAGCTTGTGATCTACAACAATTCCAAGATCCTTCTTGTTTGTAGTATTGCTGAGCCAAGTATCCCCCATCTTGTAACTGTGCATTTGGTTTCTATTTCCTAGATGTAGAACTTGGCATTTATCCCTATTAAATTTCATTCTGTTGTTTTCAGCCCGGCACTCCAGCCTATCAAGATCACTTTGAAGTTTGTTTCTGTCTTCCAGGATATTAGCTATCCCACCCAATTTTGGTCATCTGCAAATTTCATAAGTGTTTGTCTCATGAAAAATGAGAAAGTTATGGCACTTTGCTTTGACTGGTTTGCCTGAAAAATCATTTTTACCAGTGGATTACAGGAAAACCACTGCACAGATGTGTCTGAAATTCAGCACACATGACCACCATCAGGACATCTGTATAGTCACCAACTTCCATGTTTAAAAATAAAGAGTTTATAGATTTTTTTCCCAATGCAAGACTATGGGAATGATTCGGACATCTGAATCTTGCTTTGGATTTGGTTCTGAAGCGAATTGGAGGAGGTCCATTGACCCAAAGCAAATCAGGCTCGATTCGGAAGGTCCAAATCAGGATCTGAAGCAAATCAGAGGGTCTGCACACAGCCCTAGTTGGGACCACTATGGTCACCTGAATGGATGATCTACGCTTGAGTAGTGTGTCTGTGCTGGTACTTTTGGATCTCTCAGCGGCTTTCAAAACCATCGACCATGGTATCCTTCTGGACTGCCTAAGGGATTTGGGAATCGGGGGCACTGTGCTCTAGTGGTTCCAGGTGCCATCCTTTCCCCAATGCTATTTAATATTTACATGAAACCGCTAGGATTGATCATCCACAGGCATGGGGCGGGGTGCTATCAGTGTGCCGATGACACCCAAATATATTTCTCTATGCCTTCAATAACAGCATCAGTTAAGGATAGTGTGTCTCCTCTGAATGAATGCTTGGAGGTGGTAATGGGCCAGTTGAGGAAAAACAAACTGAAGTTGAATCCAGACAAGACGGAGGTGCTTGCTGTCAAGGGCTCTGACTTGGGTTTGGAGGTGTGTCAACCAGTTCTGGATAGGGCTACACTCCTCCTAAAAAGACTGTGTTCACAGCTTGGCGGGTGCTCCTAGATCCAGCGCTCCAAATGACAGCCCAGATAGATGCGACGGCCAGGAGTGCCTACTATCAGCTTCGGCTGTTGCATCAACTGTCCCCTTTCCTAGGGCTGGAAGACCTAAAGACGGTAGTGTGAGCACTAGTAACTTCAAGGCTCAATGTCTGCAATGCGCTCTAGATAGGGCTACCATTGTGCCTAGTCTGGAAACGTCCACTAGTTCAAAATATGGCAGCCAGGTTGGTCACCGGTACATCTAGGGGTGACCATATTACACACCAACTCTAAAATCACTTCCAGGTTACCTGCGGGATTGCCTTCTCCCGTACAATCCACCCCACACACTTAGGTCCTCTGGGAAGAATTTACTACAGTCAGCTGAAACTAAGCTGACAACTGTTACCCAGAGGACTTTCTCTTCTGCTGCTCTCAGGCTGTGGAATGGCCTGCCAGGAGAGGTTCACCAATAGTTTTTCTAAATTCAAGAAAGCTATAAAGACTGATCTCTTCCAGCAAGCCTACCCAGTCAAAATTTAATATTGTATTAGTATTTCTATGTTTTAATCAGTTTTATGTATTTTATGGTATTTGTATCTAATGTTGTTCCCCGCCTCGATCCAAAGGGATGTTCATCATCATCATCATCCAATCCTTGGTTACGCTATGGTTGGACTATTGCAATGCACCTCACATAAGGTAGCCTTGCAGAGTTTATGGATGCGTCAATTGGTGCAAAACATGGCAGCTGGGCTCCTAACCAGTCCATAGCATCATGATCCCATCACCCCAATACTGAAAGATTCCCACCAGCTGCCCATTGTTTTCCAGGGTCAATTAAAGGTGTCTGTTTTAACCTTTAAAGCTCTAAACGGCTTAGGGCCTGGCCAAAGTGGATAAAAATCAATGATTTAAAAGAAAAAAATTGGATTTTTTAATTTAAATTGGATTTTTTTTTTAATAAAATGCTTTTTGAGGAAAACTCTATCTAAAGATAGTTTTCTATTTAAAATACATTATAGTCCAAAGGTTATTCATCATGAAATAAGGATTAGTTTTTAATTATGTAGCATGAGGCTGTTTAAATTTTTTGGTAAATGAATTCCATTAATCCATTCACAATGTCATGCTCTTCCAGAGGTTTCTGTAAGATTATTTTTCTCCTTCCAATAAAGTACAGCAGAAAAGTTGTCCAAACATGAATGATTAACCTATTAAACTGGAGATGGTTCACCTCTCAATAATTTCATAATTATCTATGATGTGTTTCTAATAGTATAACCAAATCAGCATTTTTTATATATAGAACTGTGAAACTAATCTGAAAAGTTGCTATTCTAAAAATGAAACCTTCATCTGGTTGTAAATATTAAGATTATACCAGCAAGAATGAGTCTTTGGTAACTCTGAGTTATCTAAAATAGAGCGAGGAAGAGTGCACTTTTTTGGTGGTGGTGGTGTCACATGATTAAACTGAGTCTTTCTGAGTAGTGATTTAAATTATGATTTAAATCAAATTGATTTAAATCAAATCCACCCTGGGCCTGGCTATTGGAGGGGCCGCCTGTCTCCGTATGAACCTGCTCAGTTACTGAGATCTGTCGGAGAGGCCCCACATGTGGGGCGTACAGGAAAAGTCTTTCTCCCAAACTCTCTCTCTGGAGTTATTATCAGACTCCCCACTCCATATTCAGAAGGGGGCTTGAGACACAGCTTTGGAACGTGGCTTTTAAAGCTGTTGTGCTTTTTAAGGTTGCTTGTAGTGTTTGACTATGTTTTTATTTGATTGTTTTATCTTCTGACTTTTTTATAAACCACCTTTCAGAAAGGTGGTACAGAAATACAATTAATAAATAAATCTAGCTAACCCTGTGGTCTCCAGAGTGGCCCCCGTGAGCCTCCCAGAGGCCCCCTCCCCTTGTACAGCCAGGTGTGCTGCTAAGCCTCAAGCTGTTCACCGTCTTAATTTCTGAAGGATGGGAAGACGTTGAGACTCTCCATGATGTGTTGGACTGGGACTCAGTAGACCCAGGTTCTAGCCCCATATGGCCATGAAGCTCACTGGGTGATTTTGGACCAGTCACCAACTCCCAGCCTAACCTTCCTCACATGACTGCTGTTGTGAGGCTAAAATGGAGAGCAGCAGGATCACATAAACCCCCTTGCAAGAGGAAAAATGGTGGGATATAAATGTACCGTATTTCTTCGATTGTAAGACGCACACTAATTTCAGTACCACCAACAGAAAAAAAAACCCTAAGACACACCTGCGATTCTAAGACGCACCCCATTTTTAGAGATGTTTATATTGGGAAAAAAGTGCATCTTAGAATCGAAGAAAGGTAATAATAAATAAAAGGCTAACGTCTACATTCTTTGATTGTTAAGTAGCCATAAATATTTACAAATTAAGATGGATGGCTACTAAAGGACTTGAGCTTTGCCTGTGAAGTGTGCCTGCTGGAAGTAGGAAGAAGGAAAAATGATTCATCTGCCTGGCAAACACTGGCTGCGTTCAGACAACCTGATAGTTAACGGTGGGGTAATAATTAACTCAGCAGTTGTTTATCTAAAGGGTACTCTCCACACAACGTAATAATCAACTGTGGTGTGGATTAGGATCAGCACTGTGTTGACTCTTGGCCCATGCTGAGTTGATTCACTCATCCGCTGCTCTTTCCCCCCTCTCAGTCATCCTGCTAGTATCCCATCAGCCATTGCTGTTGGAAATCTACTTTACCAGCTGGACTAGAGCGGCAGTCCAGCGGACTTTGATCACTCTTGCCTTGCGACTCTGTGGCTGACAAAATTACCAACTGTGGCCAAGGAAATAACTGACGGTGCCCTCCACACAACACAATAACCAATGGTGGTTCAAATAGCCAACTCTGCACAACGTTGGTTAAAAAAACTACTTCCACACAACACATATTAAATAACCACCCTTTGACTATTTTTGTCTGAACCCAGTCTGTGAGTCAACCAGAACTGGGCAGGTCTGCAGGATGACAGGGTCTTGGACAGGGAGAGTGACAGGGAGTTTGGGGAGCTGGCAGGAGAGTGACAGCGAGGTTGAGCAAGACTGTGGGGAACCCAAAGTCCAGGATGGGCAGTCACGGCTGGGATTGGGAGAGCCATGTGAAGATGGGAGGGCTGTGAAGTGACCAGGGCTGGAGGTGTTGGGGGATGGAGGTGTTTTGCGAGAGAGAGTCGAAGGGAAATCTTAAAAGGAGAGAGAAATGAAGTATTGTGTGAGTTGGCAGTGTGCATTCATGGCTAGTTTCACCAGCCTACAGAGGTGGTGAGCAAGAGTGGTAAAAAACAACAGCCTTGGATTCCTTACAAGCCTGTGTTGCAGTGCCGCAAAGGCTTTTGAGAACCTTGTACTGAAAGGGAGTAAGCAAAGGAAGAGGGAAACAAACAACGCAGGCTCTGCAAAAACAAACCATGGTTTGTTCAATCGTCTGCCAGACAAACCCTGGATAGGGCAACAAACCATGGTTTAAATAAACCACGAGTTAGCATTATGTGTGAACCAGGTCTACATTTATGAAACGCTTGCGGTCTTTCCCAGAGAACATTTCTAATCTCGTGTTGTAATGCTGAACTGGTTCAGCTTGCATTGCTTTATGAGGTAGGTGTTTTTTTTAAGACATTTGTTTTTAAAAACAAAACAACAACAACACTGTTGTGTGATCATTTATAAGAAGCTCACCCTCCCACACATACATCTTCCAGAGTGGCGAAGTTCAGTACACTGATGAAGACGTTGTGCAAGAACTCATTTGTTTCTGCAAGTATAAACATATCTTTGCCTTGAGATTCTCTCTCTCTTTAGGTCAAATGAAGTGTTGGCATTTCCTGCAATCTTTCCCAAGTGCTGGATAGAAATGCTGTTACAGCAAGCCTTGGCCTCTTTTGAGGAACTTTGCAGAACTCTCTGTCTGGGGCTCCAGTAGCATGAGGCAAGCCAGTTCTAAACCTTCCTTTAGGAAGGCTGCTAAGAAGACTCTCTTGATATTATGAGCTGTTGGACAATGGAAGCCTTTGCCTTGGGAGATGCCGCACTCTCCTTGGTTAGAGATTCTTAAGCAATACCTGGAGAGCTACCTATCAGGGTGTGGTAGCGGCAGATTACCTGAATTAGCAGAGGGTTGACTAAGTGACCTTTGAGGTTCTCCCAATTCTATTATTTAAGGGTTGTTGTTTTTCCAAACAGGTATTTGGAGTCTGCTCCCTGCCCCTGCCTTTTAGTGTGTGATGTATTGACTGGTGTGTGTGGTTTTAATTGATTTGTTTTACTGATTTTAATTTTACACCACTTTAATTGCAGATATGCAGAAAAGTGGTCTATAAAAATATAAAGAAGTTTAACGTTCCCCCCCCCCTTTCCTTGGCCCACGCAAGAGCTTTTTAGCCATTTCATTTGCCTTCCTGCCACACTGTCAGATCTTTCACAAGCAATTCAAACAGCTCCACAAGCTCACAGTTGTGTCAGCTGCTTTCGGTAACATGTAGATCTATGTTGACGCCTTTCACACACATCTCTTCTAGGTGCATAGCATGCTTCAAAAGTATCAAAACTTGATTTCTGACTTCTCCAATGAGGCCAACAGAGATAAGGATTAAGCACCTCTCTTGCCACCTGAAGCCTCTCATCTTTCTTATACAGCGCAATAAATCTCCCCTCCATCCTCCTTCAACAGTTCAACTTTTCTGGGTTAGAAGGGGGGGGGGGCGGATGTTTGCTCCCCTGCTTTTCTTTCAGATTCTCTTCTGACACAATGTAATATTGGCGGCGGCGGCGGCGGCGGCAGATGTTATGCATTGAGGCCAGAAGCGGCTGAGGAGTTGAAACAAACTATCTAGGAGACACTGACTACAACCGACCACACAGACCCCTCCTACCTTGGGTTCGGGTCTCTGCTCCTCTTCCCCAGCCCCTCTTTCCCCCATGGCCCGACTCAACAGCGTTTCAGTTCCTCCCACTGTCGCCCCCGCGGCTCTCCCGACAAGCAGCCGATGCCCCGGGGCCCCCCGCTGCGCTCCAGCGGCTGCCTGGCGAGGAAGGGGCGACCCGCCTGCCCCTCCGGGCGCCTCCCTCCCTCCCTCGCTGTGGCGCCGCTGCAGCCGCGCTCGCCAGCGAACGCGCCGCCCGGGGGAAGCCGCTTCGCCCCCGCCCCGTCCATGCCCATGCCACGCGGCTGGCTGAGCAAGCGCCGCCCGGGCCCCGGGCTCTGCCTTCGGCTCAGCGCTGCTTCTGCTGCAGCTGCTGCTGCTGCCGCCGGGCCCGGGCACCGACCCCCGACGCCCTGCTGCTGGGTCGCGGAAGGCGCGGACCAGCGCCAGGGCCGCCAGCCTACCTGCCCACCTGCCCACCTGCCCGGGGAACGAGCGGCGCTGGGGCCAAGGCCGAGCCGGGCGACAAGGGCCAAGGGAACAGCCGGCATCCCCGCTGCCCACGAGCAGCTCCCGGGAGCAAGAGCCCCCGGGCCTGGACGAGGCGCGCGGCGGCCGCACCGCAACGCTCTCGGCGCGGGGTTCTCGAGGGCAGGACCGGCGGCAAGAGGCTCCCTCGCCTCCGGGGCACCCCGTCGAAAGCGGCACCGGCGAGGCGGGGGGAGGGGAGCGCCGCCGCGCTTGTCAGCAGGCAGCCATTCACCAGGGGAAGCGCCGCGCGCCTGTTTGCCCAGGGAGGGAGGAGCAGTGCGAGGGCGCCGCCCGGGCGCAACAGCCTTACCGGGTGCCTGACCAGGAGCAGCAGCGCCGCCGCCGCCGCCCCGTCGCAGCAGGCCTTCCAAGGGCCGGGCCGGCCTCGCCCCTTCCCCAGCCGCCCACCCAGGTGACCAGACCTGGTCCTCCCCTCCCGCAAGCCCGGGCGGACGGGGCGGGGCGCGCGCGGGGGGAGGCGGGAAATGTAGTTTTGTTTCCCCCCCGCCCCGCCTTTCCCAGAGAGCCCCCTTCCATCGGACCGTCCTTTCTTAGCACAGAGCTAGGAAGAGTGTAGAGGGACGCGCCCACGCTCTCCAGTGGGGATTTCCGAGTTCACGTTGGAGAAGCCGCCATTGCCAACTCTTTCCGGCGGCGGCCCCTGCCAGCCAAGCCTCGCCCTTGGGCCGCGGCGAGGTCTCTCCAACTCGGCGGGCCTCCTCCCGTGCTGCACCTGTGGCGTTTGGTTTGGGACGAGCTTGGCCCGAAGAGCCCCGCCTGGGCCTATGCAGAGCCCGCAGGGCGCCTCGTGGCAGACCCGCTTCGCTTCGCCGGCGCGCCAGCCCCAGGGGCAGCGCTGGCCTGCAAGCAGGCAGGCGCGCCGCGCTGGCCGAGCGGGGCTCCTGCGCACGAAGGGCGCCCGGCAAGGGGTTGGCGTCAACGGCCGAAATGGCCCCTTGCTCCCAAGGCCGGTGCCAGACTATTTTGCGCCCTAGGCAAGGTGAGCTACTTTCACCCCACCCACCCAGCCCGCAAAAAATGCCAACTTTGATTTTTAAGAACATGTTTCCTGGAAAAAATAAGCACAAAACTTGAAACTGCTAAATTTATTTTAAAGTGCAAGAAATATGTCATGCCAATTATAGCAAACAAATTGGAAAGGAACGTCTATGGGTCTAAAATGCGTTATTTAATAGGAATATCACCTCCAAATCATCCCCCCCCAACTCACATGCGCGTGCACGCGCACACACACACTCAGCATCACTCACTCCAAACACATGCATTCACTCAAAGACCCCATGATGCACCCCATTCACCCATACATTCTCTCTCTCTGTCTCTCTTCCGGGCGCGTTCCGGAAGTCTGAACTTGGAGCCGCCCCACCCCAGCGTCCCTGGCTTCGCTTCAGCTGGGTGGGCGCGGGGCGCCATCTTGCCTGCCCAGGCCCAGCTGAATCCTTGGGCTGGCCCAGCTCACAGCCAACGCACCTGAGTGCTGTGCCCGGCGCCCCTCTTAGATTGGTGCTCTAGGCGGCCGCCTGAGCGGCCTCTATGGTAGCACCGGCCCTGCTTGCTCCAGATGGACGCCGCCTCTCACTCGTGCCCGCCCCGGGGGAGCAAATGCCCGCGGAAAACGGGCCGATGTGTTGCACAAGAGTTCTGTAGAAGGCCATTGTGATACAGGCAGCACTTGTTTTCAGTTGCTTCCCAATTGTACCCAACACGGGATTATCTTTTCCCCAAGCAGCCCCGCGACGGCCAGTGTTTCCATTGAGCAAAGTACCACAACCCCAAGATCCCTTCCCTGGTCAGTCACCTCCAGCTCCGCCCTCAGCAGCCTGTATGTGAAGTTAGGAAGATTTTTCTTTTCTTTTTTTGCCATAAATGCGGGGACGGTGTAAAAGCCGGAACGGAACAGGCTGGAACGACCGTATTATATTAAAAAAAACATACCAAAAACAGGGGCATGCTTCCAAGTGAGGTAGGTCAACCAAACTCACCAGATGCACATTAAGATGGGACATCCCATTTTGCGCAATATGGACTTTCGCCCGAAACTGGTATCTGAATGTGGTTTCGGTGCACATCTGTCCCACTTAGTAATGTGCATCTGGTGAGTTTGGTTGATTTAACCCATTGGGAAGCTGCCGTTATGGCCTGTTTGCGCAATACGGACTTTTGCCCGGAACGGGTATCGGAACGTGGTTTTGGGGCAATTTTTGGAGCTTTTTATATTTGTCCCACCTAGTAATGTGCATCTGGTGAGTTTGGTTGACCTACCTCACTTGGAAGCTGCTGTTCCGGCCCGTTTTTTGCAATATGCGCTATGCACGGAACGGGTATAGGAACGCAGTGTGTTTGGACATTTTGTGGCTTATTGCATCCCTGCCATGGAGTTAAGTGTGACTGGGGAGTTTGGTTGATATCGCTTGTTCAGAAGTGGCCATTCTGGCCATCCCATTCTGTTCCGGATGTTGTTTTGGGAGTTCTGGGGTTAATAGTGATATAATATTGCAATGGTTTTATTCCTAAAATATTGTTCCCAAGTGTTGCTAACACATGCCCCTGTTTTTGGTATGGTTTTTTTTAATATAATGCAGTCGTTCCAGCCTGTTCCGTTCCGGCTTTTACACCATCCCATAAATGCGCATCATTTTACATTTGCTTACATTGTCCTGCGTTGGCCATTTGGATGCCCATTCTCTCAATTTGGAGGCATTTCCAACCCCTTTTTGTTTTAACCAATCTAACTAATTTGGTGTTATCAGTAAACGTGGCAACTTCACCGCTTACTCCTGATTCCAGATAATTTCTGAACAAGTTAAAAAGCCCTGTTCCCAATGCAGTTCCTTGTGGGACCCCAATGTTTACACCCCTCCGTTGCAAGAATTGACCATTTGTTGTTTGTTGGGGTGGGGGGAGGGTAGAACCTCTTTCAGCCGGAGACCGAATTCCCTTTCAGAGCAGGTTTCAGGGCAGCATTCCAGCGGGGGTGGAGACAACAGCGGAAAGGGCCAGGGCAAACGGGCCAGCAATTTCAGCTTAGAGTTCTTAGTACCAGTAATGTTAGCATAGAAGCAGCATTTCGCCCTCTGAGATGAGGAAACTGGAACACCTGCAAAACCACCAAAAATTCAGTGGTTGAGGGAAAGGGGCTGAGGCCAGCGGACATCTCCATCCAGAGGACCCCGGAGGGCTGGATTGGGACCCCAGGAGGGTCAGTTTTGGGCCCCGAGCTTGAAGTTCTACACCCCTGCTTTATTCCTACTCTCTAACCAGTTACTGACCCATAAGAGTTACTGGTCCTCTTATTCCCTGACTGATTAGTTTGCTCAGGAGTCTTTGGTGAGGACTTTGTCAAAAGCTTTTTAAAAGTCTGAGTAAATAATATCTACGAACTCATTCTTATTCATCTGCTTGTTGACACTCTCAAAGAATTGTACTGATTTTGAAGTACCGTATCAGATTTTCATCTATATAACTTCTCTATCGTAGATGCCCCTTTGCAAGGGCCTGGCCCTGAGAAGTGGCCTATAAATACATTAAATAAATAAATCATTGGCATCTTCAGCTCAAAGGGTTCAAGACAGCAGGGGGATGGGAAAGAGCTTTCTGGGCCTGAGACCCTGGGGAGCTGCTGCCAGACAGAAGCAGCCACTGGGCAAATAGTCTAAGCTGTTATGAAGCAGCCTCCCATTTCTATAGTCACAAAGTAGATTTTAACATAAACATGGTTGCAAGTTGGATATTTTATATGAATCCCGTAATAATTGGAATATAAAAGGAGACAATGACCTGGTTCGTGTGTAACACCACAGGACCCTTCCATCTGCTGGCCACTTCTTTGCATCCACTTTGCTAAACAACCCAGGAATGCTTCGTATCGCGATGGTTAGTTGTGATGTTTGAACCCGACAGTTGTGATGTTGAGGGGTTCAAACTCTGTGGTTCAAACAATCCAGACAGCCAGGTTCAGGCATCACAACTAGCGCCCCAAGAATAGAGCCTTTCTGGGTTGCTTAGCAAAGAGGATTGAGGCCACTCGCTCATGCTTGACCCTATGGGTTGCCTTTATGTGCAAACCAGGCCTAAGAATTGCATCAGGAAACACAGGAAGCTGGAAAGATTTGTACATTCCATGGGGAGAGGAACGGGGGCAGCATACAGAACAAATCCCAGGATTCTGCTCTTCGATGCAGCAAAGGACTAACAGGAACTGCAAGTTGCATGTGTTTATTTACAATAATCTGCCATGTTTCTGAACGTGTGTTTTTAGTGAGAAGTGTACAACACACCAGCATCCCAGCCTCAGAAGATTCCAGCAAAGGCCAAATTAAGCCCAACAACTTCACATCCTATCAATGCCAACCAGTCAACCTATGCACCCTTATTTTCTACTGGGGTAGGAAGTTCTACTGGCTGATCTGAAAGCAAGATACTAGAGGATGACATATGCAAGTCTGGACCAGGCGCATGCCACAGAAGGCTTGTGAACACCCACAGCCCCTGAACAGCCAATGCCTCCTGCACTGCCCAGCAGCCGTCTCTCCATTACTCTTTGTAGACTGCCTCCCCCACAACGTAATGCAGGGTTATATCACAATCATCTTAGGGAATTCTAGCAGTAAATTGGCTCCTGCAGGTTCTGACCCAGGCAGATGGGGGAGAATGTTCCAAGTGCTCTCCCCAGTGCTAATAGTTAGGTTCAGGTACCTTTCATCTGCAGGAAAGTTGTTGAACAGTGATGTGATTGTCCGCCTTGGCCTGAATTGCCTAATTTCTAAAGATACAATAGCCAGCAGCTTAGCTACTCACAAAAGAGGCTAGTAGGGTAGGTGATGAGACCTACCTAAGGGCTCTAAGGAGTCATCTGACCAGGTTTCAGCGGAACTAATCCTTTCTGTGTAGCTCTCCCAACCAGACCCACCAGAGATGATCTCCCTGCAGCCACTGCTCCTTCAACCCCTCATCTAGGACACAGACAACCATGTCTCAGCCATTACTAGGAAGGAGGCAGAGGTGGAACCACGAAGGACGGTGCTTCCTTATGCCAGTAACAGGGTCCAGCTAATGCCCTGACCCTCCTGAAGCTTCCAAGCCAGCAGTCATGGGACAAGTTTCCCTAAAGTATTTCCCAGCTAAGCAGACAGTACAGGCCTCCCTGTGAAGTCATCAGCGCTTCACCTGCCGCTTCTCCAATTCCTCCTGCACCCGCTGCCTCAGGGCCTCACGCAAAGCCGGTTCCAGCTGGTTTTGGGCACTGACTTTCTCAACCACCTCATCTGGATCATTGTCCTGCATGAAGGAATAAAGAGCCAATTAAGAAAGGATTTGGTGTAAAACATCTGTGCCCAGGGGATGATAGACAAGCAGGGAAACTTCTGGAATCAAATCCAAGGAATTCCCCCACCCCCCATGCAGACTCACACCCCTGGAATCACTGGTTGGACGCTCATAGGTAACCATTCCTTGGGGTCCTACCTTTCAAAAGCCCCTTGGGAACTAGCCAGGTAAGAAAAAAGACAACTAAAGGAAGTGAGGAAGCTGCCTTATTTGGAGTCAGACGCTTGGCCCATCTCAATGACAGTGACTGGCAGCCATGGCGCTCAGGGTTTCAGCAGGAGTTTTCCTAGCCCTGATTGGAGATGGCAGGACTTGAACCTGGGACCTTTTGCATGCAAAGAAAGTGCTCTACCACAGAGCCACAGCCCCTACCCTAAGAGAGGAGGGCTAACAGAGGTGTATGGTGTGGAGAAAGTGGGAAGAGGGGCTTTTCTTCCTCTCCAGTCATAATACTAGAACTTGGAGGGGTGAGCCAGCCCAGTGAAATTGATAATCTTGCAAGGCACTTTGAATTTGTTTATAAAGGACTGAGCAAGGGGTTGGATTCAATGGCCTAAGTGACCCCTTCCATCTCTTGATTCTATGAAAAGCAGAGTAGGAATTTCTAAATAAATAATTTATGGAATTTGCTGACAAGAAGACTTAGATGGCTTGAAAAAGGGAGTGGACAGATCAAAACAATATGAATCTAGCAATGGCTAGTATCACGATGGCTGTATGGCACCTCCTGCCTCTGAGAACCAATTCCTGCCCTGCTGCTGGGCTTCCTGGAGGCATCTGGATGGCTGTTGTGGAGAACCAGATGATGGGCTACATGGGCCTTGGGTCAGCTTTAGTTTCTCAAAAGTTTTGTCCTCGTCTTCTCCTTGATTGGGTGATCAGTAGTAGACAATGGAATCAGTTACCTAGGGAGGTTGTGGGCTCTCCCACACTAGAGGCCTTCAAGAGGCAGCTGGACAGCCATCTCTCAGGGATGCTTTAGGGTGGATTCTAAGAGCCCTTTAGGGTGAAGGGGGAGTGGCCTGATTGTCAGTTGGACTCAGCAATCAGTGCCTAATTGCTGTTGATTGTTGTTGATTGTTGTTGGCATTTCAGTGACCTCATTCTGGTTCCTGACTTGGAGCTAAGCAGAAGCAGGGAAGAGCAGCTGGCCCAGCTCAAGTAGGAGCTATAAAAGTAAGCCAGATTCCCAGGGAGCGAGCGAACAGGGAGCGAGCTAACAGGAAGAGCAAACAGGAGTTTGACAGGGGGGGTCAAGGGGGAGGCCTCTTAAAAAATAAATAAAATAATAAAAAATAAAAATAAAAAAGAGGTGGAAAAAAAAAAAAAGAAAAACATAAAGAGAAAAAAACCCCACAAAACCACCACCAAACAAAAGCAAAAAAACCCCAAAAGATTACTTTCCCTTAAGACATCCTCATATAGTTGTGTACCTTCAGAGAGGACACAACAAAGCAAAGGCAATTCTACTATAATCAAAAAGGAAAAAAACCAAAGCAGAAATCGACAATATGGATGGAAAGGAGTCCCTAGAGGTGGTGACCTGCAAAGGGTGTGCAATGTTCGTGTTTCTGCCTGAGCTCAACATGGCGTATACCTGCAACAAGTGCAAGCTGGTGGCACTTTTGGAAGAAAAAGTGAGGGGACTTGAGCAGCGAGTGTCCACCCTCCAAGGAATAAGAGAAGTCGAGGAGTTCTTAGACCGAACGGTGGAACTGCAACAGCAACAAGAAGCACATGAGATTGAAGAACAACAGCCAGCTGAAGCCGAAGTGGAATATGCTGAGGGGAGGAAAGCCAATGAAGAGGAAACTCCTTGGAAAAGAGTGACAGTTAGGAGAGGAGGAATTAGAGGGCGTTCTGCACCGGTGGGGCCATTGGAGTTAAGCAACCGCTTTCAGCTTCTGGAGAATGAGACTGAAGGACAGTTTGCAGAGGAGGAAGTACAGGAGACACCATGCAACAGTGACCAAGGGACAGAAGGTAGGTCAACCAAGAAGAAGTGAAGAGTAGTCGTTGTGGGAGACTCCCTGCTGTGTGGGATTGAAACCCAAGTATGTCGTGAAGACCCATGGACTCGCCAGGTGTGCTGTCTCCCTGGAGCACAGATTAGAGATGTGACTGAAAGGTTACCGAAGCTCATAAAGACAACGGACACATACCCCTTTCTTCTCATCCATGTGGGAACAAATGATGTCGCCAAGCAGAGCTACGAAGAAATCATTTCAGACTTTGAAGTTCTGGGAAGGAAACTGAAGAACTTTGGGGCCCAGGTAGTTTTCTCATCCATCCTCCCGGTTCTTGGAAGAGGATTAGAAAGGGAAAGAAAAATACTCCGGATGAACGACTGGCTTCGAAGGTGGTGCTGTCGTGAGAGTTTTGGATTCTGGGACCACGGGCTACGCTACTTGGAACATGGACTGCTGGCAAGGGATGGGTTGCACCTCACAAGGGCTGGAAAGAATGAGTTCGGCCACAGCATGAAGAACTTGATCAGGAGGGCTTTAAACTGAATCTTACAGGGGTGGGAGACGTAAATTTTGAGGCAACAATGGATGAAGGCCAATGCACCACAGTACAGAGAACAGCTCCAACAGTGTCCCAAAATAGTGTCTTCAACAAGGTAGGAACAAAGCCAGACTATAAAACACATGGTCTTCGATGTCTATATACTATATACTGTATTTCGTAATTGTGTTTTAAACTGTTGGGTGTTTTACTGTGGTTTTAATTTTTGTGAACCGCCCAGAGAGCTTCGGCTATTGGGCGGTATAGAAATGTAATAAATAAATAAATAAATAAATAAATATTTATTAATTTATTTATTAAATAAATATTTATTAATTTATTAAATAAATAAATAAATAAATATACTAATGCCCAGAGCATGGGAAACAAACAGAATGAACTTGAACTCTTATTACATGAAGGCAAATACGACTTGATAGGTATAACTGAAACTTGGTGGGATGACTCCCATGACTGGAATATAGCAATTGAAGGATATAACTTGTTCAAAAAGAACAGAAGAAATAGAAAAGGAGGTGGAGTTGCACTATATGTTAAAAATACCTATCCCTGCACAGAAATACAGGCGGATGAGATTGGGAGCCCCGTCGAGAGCGTCTGGATTAAAATAAATGGGGCTAGGAATAAAAAGAATATGATAATCGGAGTCTACTACCGACCACCCAATCAAGGAGAAGACGAGGATGAAACTTTTGAGAAACAAATTACCAGTGTTTCAAGGAAGTGTGATGTAGTAGTGATGGGGGACTTCAATTACCCTGATATCTGTTGGGAGACCATTACTGCCAAAAGCAGCCCTTCCAAGAAATTCCTGACATGTATGGGTGATAACTTTCTCCTACAGAAAGTGGTGGAAGGAACTAGAGGATCGGCAATCCTTGACTTGTTATTGACCAATAGGGATGACTTAGTGGATAAAGTGGCAGTTACAGAAACTCTGGGGGAAAGTGACCACGTCATACTTGAATTCTTGATTATGAAGGAGACAAAAGTCGAGTGTAGCCATACACGTACTCTGGATTTTAGGAAAGCTGATTTTAATAAACTCAGAACTATAATAAGTAAGGTCCCGTGGAAAATGAGCCTAATGAGAAAAGGAGTGCAGGATGGGTGGGAGTATCTAAAAAATGAAATTTTAAAGGCACAGTTACAAACAATTCCAACAAGAAGAAAAGATAGAAGACAACAGAGGAAACCAATGTGGCTCCACAAAAAGCTTATTGATGAACTGAAAACAAAAAGGGATACATATAGGAAGTGGAAGGAAGGCCAGGCTACAAAAGAAGAGTACAGACAAGTGGCGCAGAAGTGCCGAAATGGCGTCAGGAAGGCTAAAGCTGTGAATGAGCTGAGATTAGCGAGGGATGCTAAAAGCAATAAGAAGGCTTTCTTCAGATACGTGAGTAGTAAAAGACAGAGGAAAGAAATGGTGGTTCAACTGCTTAATGAGGATGGCAAATTGATAACAGATGACAAAGAAAAGGCTGAAGTGCTCAATTCCTACTTTGCCTCGGTCTTCTCCCAAAAGCGGGTCTATGACCCCCCTGGAAAAAGTGAAGCAGAAGTTGAGGGGGCAGGATTGCAGTTTGAGATTGATAAAGAAATGGTCAAAGAACACCTAATTTCCTTGAATGAGTTCAAATCTCCAGGGCCCGATGAACTGCATCCAAGAGTAATGAAGGAGCTAGCGGAAGAACTCTCAGAACCTTTGTCTATTATCTTTGCAAAATCATGGAAGACGGGTGAGGTGCCGGATGACTGGAGGAGGGCTAACGTTGTCCCTATCTTCAAAAAGGGCAAAAAGGAGGAACCTGGGAACTACAGACCAGTCAGTCTGACATCCATCCCTGGGAAAATTTTGGAGCAGATTATAAAGAAGTCAATCTGTAAACACCTTGAAATCAATGCAGTGATTACTAGAAGCCAACATGGATTTGTCAGGAACAAATCCTGTCAGACTAATTTGATCTCATTTTTTGATAGGATAACCTCCCTTGTGGACTGTGGGAATGCTGTGGACGTCATATATCTTGACTTCAGCAAAGCTTTTGACAAAGTACCACATGACATTCTGATTAACAAACTAGCTAAAAGTGGGCTAGATGGAACAACTATTAGGTGGATCCACAGTTGGCTACAGAATCGGATTCAAAGAGTATTTATCAATGGAACCTTCTCAAATTGGGGAGAGGCAACGAGTGGGGTGCCGCAGGGCTCAGTCCTGGGCCCAGTGCTCGTCAACATTTTTATTAATGATTTGGACGAGGAGGTGCAGGGAACGCTGATCAAATCTGCAGATGACACAAAATTGGGTGGGATAGCTAATACCCTGGAAGACAGAAACAAACTTCAAAGTGATCTTGATAGGCTGGAGTGCTGGGCTGAAAACAACAGAATGAAATTTAATAGGGATAAATGCCAAGTTCTACATTTAGGGAATAGAAACCAAATGCACAGTTACAAGATGGGGGACACTTGGCTCAGCAATACTACAAACGAGAAGGATCTTGGAATTGTTGTAGATCACAAGCTGAATATAAGCCAACAGTGCGATATGGCTGCAAGAAAGGCAAATGCTATTTTGGGCTGCATTAATAGAAGTATAGCTTCCAAATCACGTGAGGTACTGGTTCCTCTCTATTCGGCCCTGGTTAGGCCTCATCTAGAGTATTGCGTCCAGTTCTGGGCTCCACAATTCAAGAAGGACGCAGACAAGCTGGAGCGTGTTCAGAAGAGAGCAACCAGGATGATCAGACGTCTAGAAACAAAGCCCTATGAAGAGAGACTGAAAGAACTGGGCATGTTTAGCCTGGAGAAGAGAAGATTGAGGGGAGACATGATAGCACTCTTCAAATACTTAAAAGGTTGTCACACAGAGGAGGGCCAGGATCTCTTCTCGATCCTCCCAGAGTGCAGGACACGGAATAACGGACTCAAGTTAAAGGAAGCCAGATTCCGGCTGGACATCAGGAAAAACTTCCTGACTGTTAGAGCAGTGTGACAATGGAATCAGCTACCTAGGGAGGTTGTGGGCTCTCCCACACTAGAGGCATTCAAGAGGCAGCTGGACAACCATCTGTCAGGGATGCTTTAGGGTGGATTCCTGCATTGAGCAGGGGGTTGGACTCGATGGCCTTGTAGGCCCCTTCCAACTCTGCTATTCTATGATTCTATGATTCCTGCATTGAATGGGCTGGACTCAATGGCCTTATAGGCCCCTTCCAACTCTACTATTCTGTGATTCTATCAAATCTATGGATCACTTGGGGAAAGGAACCACGTAATAGACATGACAATGGCAATGCAACCAGGAAGTGCAGGAGAGGCAATGCAGAAAGGTCAGGTGTCACCAAAGCCTCACAGACCATACGCTCCATCAAAGTGCATCAATATGGCTTGGCTAATCTACACTGGACAGACTGGCACTATAATTATAAAGTCAGAAAAATTGCCAGAAGCCAGGTCTTTATTAAGATGAGAGGACAAACATGAAAAATACTGGAATGAAATTGTTTAGCAGTCATGTTGCCTGAGTTCTCTGTAATAATTGAGTGAATGAGTGATGTCAATTCTAGGAAGACCGCTAATGCAGAAGCAACTAATCATTTCCCCCCTTTTTCTTTACAGTGTTCAGTGTTTTGTATTTGTTATTTACCTGTGAGTTCCAGCAAAAGATCACACTTGTTCCCCTGGTAGTCATAAAATATGGCTTCCCAATTCCTGGTTTGCTGCAGCCACACCAGGCAGCCACATACCTGGTGCACAACAATTGAGGTGATCTTGCCACTGTCATCCTCATACTCCAGGCAGAAGACAGCCGGTCCGTTGGGGTCTGGTTCCGTACTGGAGCTGCTCTCACTGGACCCCTCATACTCAAGGCCAGATGTGGTTTCTGCTTTACCTGAAAAGCAAAGAGCAAATGCCAGGGGAGGTGGCTGTTTTTCTCATGGGTTGGTATCTACATATAAAGGCAGCCCCAGTCAATGTCCACCCCATCCTGCTGTGTTGTTATAATCTGTAGAACAGTGCCCTGTTCTCTGGAGTACTTAGCATAATGATTAATGCAGGCCTGGGAAAAGACATCACTCTTTGCCAGCATAATTGTCAGTAATTAACAGAAGTACAGGAAGATGGACAAGATGTAAGGTTGATAGAACTCACTTCTCCAACTGGGGTGATAGACCTGCTGATCTGGTTTCCTGGGCCGAGCCGGGGCTGGCGTGTGCCTTTTCTTCACCTTCTCCTTAGCTTGCTTCATCTCCCTGTCGTAGTCATCCCTGGAGAGGAAATGCGAGGACAACTTTTTCATGCGACACTTTGAAGAAGCTAAAACGTTGCTGGCTTGCTTGGATGAAATCAGATTTTGTCCTCTGGGATCCTCACATTGTTCCCCTCACCCCATTTGTGTAAACTCTTAATTATTCTGATAACAGACAGAATTCTTTGGCTGAAAATGTCACTTTCATCAAAAATACCTCACACAAGTTTGGCCGAAAATGTTCCCTTTGTTCTTGATCCCTGCACAAAGCTAAAAACAACAACAACAAAAAAGGGATGGATGTATCAACTGGTCCTCTTTATTAACTATTGAAACAATTTAGGGCACAATCCTATGCAAGTTGTGACAGAAAAGCGACCTACACCACCAGTGTTCCCCACTGAGCATGGCTGGCTGGGGAATGCGTCTGTCTAAACATGCATAGGGTTGCACTCCAAATGCTATTTGAGAGATTTTTAACCTGCCTTTTGGAGCACACTGCCCTCACAAAAAAGGCTTACAATAGTACAAAAACATTAACAATTAAACACACACCAGAAGCAGCATGTGTTAATGGTTACGTTCCAAATGGAGACTGGGATAAATAAGTCTTTAGGTGTTTGCTCATTTTTAAAACTAGCAGTATCTCTCTGGGGACTGAGATAGAAAGTGTGGGGCTACCACTGAAAAAGCCCTGTCCCTAGTACCTAATGGCCCTTGTTGTTGGGCCGGAGGATAGGGGCCTTTGGGCAAGCAGTTGCAAACTGAGCAGCATCTTTCCTTCCATTGATGAGGAATAATGGCTGAACTACATGTTACTTTAAAAGCGTTGGTTGAAGTGACATCAGGGGTTAAACAAATCCTAAATGTGCAGTTTGTATCAGAAGCGCAACATTCAGGGAAATTGCCTTCCACAATTTCAACAAAAAATGCTCAACCCCCACACTGGAAACAGTGATGGACAAAAGTTCCTATTGGCACCAGTTGTAACGTCAGTAAAAAAAACCAAAAACCCTCCCTAATGCTTTGGTTTAAAAACTGTAGTCCTAGTTGTAAGTGATACATTTAAAGTTAGGCAGCTACATTTTTGTTTGTACTGTTTAATAATTGTGCTGTGCAATTCTATATTTACTTGGTAGCAACTTCCATTCCATTCAATGGGATTTGCACGCTAGTATTTCTTAGTAAATGAGCATGGAGTTGCAGCCTTAGCACTGGACCAGATTTCAGTCTGGTTTTATTGAATGTACTTCCTACAACCAGGGTGGCATAGTGGTTAGAGTGTTGGACTGGGACTTTGCACATCGCGGTTCTAGTCCACAGTCAGCCATGTAGCAACTTTGGGCCAGTCACTGACTCGTGAGGATAAAATGGAGAGGAGGAAGAGGAAGGCCGTGGGAGCTGCTTTAGGTTCCTCGCAAAAGCAAAAAAAGGGGTGATATAAATGTAATGGTAATAACGCGACATAAGGGCACACCATTGGCACATGTGAGTTCGCATTCTTATATGGCGATGATACCGATCCATGCTACCAGCGTTACTGGGATCGCATATGGAGAGTGCACCGAACTCTCGGAAAGCGTAATGGAAACAGGAGCGCGAGTTCTGCAGTCGTTCACCAGCACCCCAAGGGAGAGTTGCTGGAGCCGCCGCCGCCGCCGCCCACGGTACTCTGCGCCCGGCGGGGGGCGGGCAGGCAGGCAGGCTCGCTGTGCCCTGGGGCTTCCTCCCATGGAAGCGCGCAGAAAAAGCAGCTGAGCGACCCCTCCGCCACTCGGCGGCTCGAAGCCTCCTGTGGCCACGGCCTCAGCAATGGGGGCTGCAGGGGGGCGGGGGCTGGCGCAGCCGCGAGGGTCGGGGAGGAGGGCGGGCTGCCCAGAAATAAAATCGGCGGCGGCGGCAGACACCCCCCCCCCCGCCCCGGCAGGTCGGCGGGCTCCGGGTCCCCTTCGGCTGCGAGGCGGCAGTACCTGGCGATCTGGTTGCGCCGGATATGCCGCACGAAGCCGTGGCTCATGTCCAGGCGCCCTCCGGGCCGGCAGCCGCCCCAAGCCGCGCTGCCCCGCTCCGCGTCCATCGAAGCCTCCGCTCAGCCTCCGGCACCCGACGGGGAGGGAGGAACCCCGGCACGGCTGGCGAGGCGAGGCGAGGCGCGCGGGCCGCGCTGCAACTGCGCCGAGGGGCCGGGCGGCGGCGCGGCGGAGCCAGCCTGGCCGCGGGCCGATCGCGGCCAGTCCCCGGCCCTCCCCCGCGCAGTGAGCATGCTCGGGCCGGGCCGCCCCACGAGAGCGGCGCCCGTTTGAGCTGCGCAGCCTTGCGCGCCGGCGCCTCGCTTTCTCTGGCTTGGCCACCCGCGCACCCGGGCAGCCCGCGGCTTCCTGGGGCCGCGATGGAGAGAGAGCTCCTCCATCCCTCATGCCTCGCTGTCCGTGGGCATGAGGGGCCGTCCGGCCTGCAGCCTGCTCGGCCCGGCCCCTGGCTTCCGAGGGCCCCTCCCTGGCCGCACCGGGCGGGGCGGGGGGGAGAGCGCGCGCGCCTCTGGAGGCGCGTGGCTCAGGTCTGCGCATCCGGGCGCGCAGATTGAACCGGCGCGGCCTCCTGGCCTGGCAAAGAGGCGGCGGACACCCTTGCCCGCCCCACGGGGGCTCTCCAAATGTGTTGCGGGCTCTTCTCTTTAAGCCTATAAGAAGCGCGCTGCTGGATCATCCAGTCCAGCAGTCTGTTCACACTGGCCAACCAGCTGCCGACCAGGGACCCACAGGCAGGACATGGGTGCAATAGCACCTTACCGCCCATGTTCCCCAGAACTGGTGTATAGAGTTACTGCTTCTGATACCGGGTAGCCATCAGGACTAGTAACCATTATAGCCTTCTCCAGGAATTTATCCAACCCCCTTTTAAAGCCATCCAAATTAGGGGATGGTGTAAAAGCTGGAATGGAATAAGCCGGAACGACCCCTTTATACATTTTTTTTAAAAAAAACATGCCCAATACAGAAACACTCCAGAACAATATTTTAGGACTAAAACCCTTGCAATATTATATCACTATTAACCCCATAGCTCCCAAAATATTCAGAACAGAATGGATGGCCCGGAATGGCCACTTCCAAATGACTGAAATCAACCAAACCCTCTACTCCATGGCAGGGATGCAATAAGCACCAAAACTCCCATGAAAACCAAGTTCCGATACCTATTCCAGGCCATAGTCCATATTTTGCCCGTTTTGCACAATATGGATTATCGCCTGGAACAGGTATTGTGGAACACGGTTTCCGTGGACGTTTTGTGGCTTATTATATCTGTCTCACCTAGTAATCTGTGACTGGTGAGTTTGGTTGAGTTGGCTCACTTGAAAGTTGCCATTCTGGCCTGTTTTGCACAATATGGACTGTGGCCTGGATCAGGTATTGGAAACGTGGTTTTCATAGAAGTTTTGGTGCTTATTGCATCCCTGCCATGGAGTTATGTGTGACTGGTGGGTTTGGTTGACTGCAGTCATTCGGAAATGACTGTTCCGGGTCATACATTCTGTTCCAATGTTGTTCTGGGAATTATGGGGTTAATAGTGAAATAATATTGCAAGAATTTTAGACCTAAAATATTGTTCTCCAGTGTTTCTAACACATGCCACTATTTTTTGGCATTTTTAAAATTATTATTAATATAAAAGGGTCATTTCAGCCCATTCCATTCCGGCTTTTACATCTTCCCCCAGATTAGTGCCATCACAACTTCTTGTGGAAGCGAATTCCATAGTTTAACTATGCACTAAACTTTTTATTTGCCTTGAATCTCCCACCAATTATGGGAGATGGAGAAAAATGTCTCGCTCTCCACATCATGCATATTTTTGTACATCTCTATCATGTCTCCCCTTAGCCTCCTTCCCCCCCCCAAGTTAAACAATCCCAGCTGTTGTAACCTTCCCTCATAGATAGAGGAGATGCTTCAGCCCCTTGATCATTTTTCTTGCCCATTTCTCGCAGGGCAACGGAGCTTCGGCTCCCGCAAGGGCCCTAAGAGGCTTGACTGGGGTCTCGATCCCTGCGCATGGAGCGGGCAGAGAACGTGCTACCACTCCCCGGCCCGCGTGGGCGCTTGGTGGCGCCGGCGTGAGTCCCAAGGGAGAAGCTCCCCCCTCTTATACGGCCTTCCGGAGGTTGTGGACCTCAGCTCCCATCAGTTCCAGCCAGCATGTTGGGAGCTGTAGTCCCCACCACCGGGAGGAGCCCCGGGCTAGGGAAGGCTGTCTCAAGGGACCGGCGGGTAACCAGGGCGGCAGCCCACGGGGGACACGGCCAGTTGCCAGCCACCCGCCAGCAGCGTGCCCGGTTACTCGGAGGTCAGCGGACCGGCTGCCCCCCACGGCGGAAGCGGCCTCGCGCAAAGGGAAGCGTGGAGCTGCGCGCATGCGCGGCAAAGGCCAACCGCCGCCCGCATGCGCCGTGCTCGACATGCCCGCAAAGATGACGCCAGACGCCCGGCCGCTGAGAGTGTACGTCATAGGCCTGCGCTGAAGACGCGGTAGACGCAGCCGCGCTCGCTTCCCACGTGACGACATCGCGATGCGCCAGGAGGCGGTCTACGCGTGCGCGGGCCGTCGTCGGGTCTCCGTGGAGATGTCCGGGCGGCTGAAGCGGGAGCGGGATTCCCGCCCGCCGTCCTTGCGGAGTTCCGTCTCCAGCCGCGCCCAGCCGCAGCCGGGCGGCGCGTCCCGAGGCACGGTGGGCCGCGCCACGTCAGCAGGCCCGGTGCGAGTGAAGCGGGAGCCCGACGACGAGCCCAGGATCAAGCGGGAGCCCGAAGAAGATGGCGGCGACGACGACGACGACGACGAGCCCACCGGTGCGTGCGGGGGCCCGGTAGATGAGGGGCGCGCGTTAGCCTGTGGAACTCACTGCCAGCGGACGCGGTGGCGGCTGCGGGGAAGGGCAAGGAGGGGGAAGCCGCTCCCTGCCGCGGGGGAAAGGCGCGGCCGCTGCTTGGCCTGCAGAAGGCCCCGAGCCCCGTCCCCGGCAGCAAGGATCAGGGCGCGGGGCGGGTCCTCGCCGCCGGAGATCCCGCGGGCAGGCGACCCTCAGGCCCTGCCGGTGCGCTTCCGTTGCGATGCCTGTCCAGCCGCCGGTGCCGGAGCCGCCGGGATTTGGGGTCGTAGCGGTGAAGCTGCGCTTGTATTCCTTTCCATTATTTCTTTAGAACAGCCTTCCTCAACCTGGGGCGCTCCAGATGTGTTGGACTACAACTCCCAGAATGCCCCAGCTGGGAGGTGCAGTCCAACACATCTGGAGCGCTCCAGGTTGAGGAAGGCTGCTTTAGAAGATTGATCTTGAAAGGTGGCTTTCAACTTTATTCACCTGCCTTGCTTTTTTATTTACAGTAGATTCAAATAAGAAGCACACATGCATCTAAACGCACACGATCCAGTAGCTGCTAGTTCCCTGGCCCATGAAGGGAGGCGTTGAGCAAACTCCCTGGCAGCTGCTGCTGCTTTGACCATGAGTGGGCCAGGATCGGGTCCCCCTTCTAGGCCTTAGACAAGTTGCTTTTTTGAACTCAAGAACATAGAAAGCTTCCTCATACTGAATTTGATCAGTGGTCCATCTAGCTCAGTATTATTCATACTGACTGGAAGTAGCGCAAGAGGGTTTTGTCTTTGTAGTCATAGCTGGAGATGCTGGGAATAGAATCAGGGACCTTCTCCATGAAGAGCACCTGCAAGGCCACTGAGCTACAGCCCTGCCCTGGAATGCAGCCACTGAACTGGCCACCATGCAGGGGGGTGGTGTGGGCAAATGTTAGACATTGTATAGCATTTCATAAATTAAAAAGGCAGTTAATGCTTATGCACGTCTCTAAAAATCAACTTTGGATTCCAGGCAATTGTGTGTTAACTAATTTGTCACTTAATCAAGAAGAGTTGTTTCACATTCATTCTCCATTTAGAGCTACACAGTTTTTGTTTTTAAATTATTTAGCTTGTTGACAATCCCAGCTGCCCCATGATTCTGATAAGAAGAGATCCATACTGTGGGATTTCCTTATTGTTAAAACGCAACATATGCTTTCGAATTACACACAGCCCTTTCTTGAGTGGATAAATAGACTCTCTGGGCTTTACCCAGGTTTTTCCCTCCAATGAAAACACAACTAGTAATCCATAGTTTGACTCTGATGAATTAAAAACAATTATATCCTGCATTTTTCCTCTTGCAAGGAATCCAAGGTGACTTACATGGTAATCCTCCTGTCCACTTTATCCACAAAGTCTTTTGAGGTAGGTTAGGCTGAGAGTCAGTGATTGGCCCAAAGTCATCCAGGGAGCTTCATGGCCAAGTGAAGAACAAAGCCTGGTTCTCCCGAGTCACAGTCCAGCACTCTTAACCACTGTGCCATACTGGCTCTTGACTACAATTTAATTGGCTAATGCTTGCATTCCTAGGCAGATGCTGTCCTGAACAGATGTACTTCTGCAGTCATGTATTCAGGACTGGGGTGCCAATTGACCGTTAGTGGAATTTCATCTTCGGCTCCCCCAGGAAGGGATAAGTAGTGGCAACTGCGAGTAGGAGTTCCATTATATAAAACAGGGTTGGGGAAGATCCCTTTCCTTGGAGGCCCTCTTAGAGAAGTTTGCACTGGGCATTCTAAGTGTTCTTTACACGGCTGTGTCTCTTTGGTTTGTTTAAATTTTATCCTGATGCTCTTAGTTTCTTGGTTGTTACTCTGTTGATGTAAAAAACAACTAACAGTGCACCTAGACTTTTCTACTTAGAAGTAAGCCTCGTTGAATTCAATGGGACTTAGTCCCAAGTATGTTATGTGGGTTTACAACTTAAGAAATCTTTAGCAGAGGAAATTATTTGTATTTAATTTACTGCATTCTTTTAAGATATTTCTATGTGATTATTTATAACTTGTTTTTCATCTGCTCACCCATTTCAGTGAAATATGGTCGATTTGACCCAGAGGACCGACGAAGCAGGCACTGCCCATATTTGGATACCATAAACAAGTCAGTATCAAGATGAAATAAAGTGGACAGGGGGTAGGGGAAGCAGTAAATTGATATATTGTAGAAAAGATGCACTTATGCAGCAATTGAAAAAGGATGTTGCTAGTAGCAGAAAGCCAGCTCAGATAAGGTTTTACTCCATAGTACTATAAAATTTCTAGAAATTCTAAAGCCAAGGGAAATAAACTAATTGAGATAATTGGAATATATGAAATATTTATTTCCCAATCGGATCTAAACTTAGTTGTTTACTTTAAAGGCATAAATTGTGGTATAATGATATGTGTGTTGTATATTTATGTGATTTAAGACTAAAATGTCTTAGTTTTATTCAAGTATTAAATCCAAGTGTTAGAACTGCTGCCTAAATGTATTTTAGCTTTTGACAAGGAGTAAAAAAAGAATAGTAAATAGAAAGCATCAACATAATAAAACGAAGCATTTTATTATCTGGACTTAGAAAAATCTCCTCTCTGAAAGTATTAGCTAGAAGCAGAAGAAACAATGCAAAAAGTCAGGACAGCTGTTGATCAGAGCCAACAACGGGATGAGTGTGCACAGCACACAGTGCCCACTTCAAACTGCTTCTAGAAAATACAGGGACTGAAATCTTTACACTGGGTAATATCCAACACATGTCCTACTTAGAGTAGACCCATTGAAATTAAGGTGAATTAAGTTAGTCATTAACTTTAATTCATTTGACTTCTTTTGGATTTTACCCATTATTTTGTAGAGTTATTACAAATCATTTTGAGGGAATAAAGGCTGTCTAAAACAGTATTTTTAAATTTAGGCATTTCATTCAACAGACTAAAAGAGAAAATAGTTGGTGAGCCAAATAGCTGGCTTTTCCAACTTCTCCCAAAATTCCAATTCTTCCATTGAGGGGGAAAGTCTTTGGGGAAGTCCCCACCCCATCCTGCCACCCACCGGCCTTCCCGTCTCTGCTGTTGAACTATTGGAGAGGAGATCCATCTCATTTGAAGCGCTGGGGTTAGAGGGTGGGGTGCAGGAGTCACCTGAAGTTTTTCTGCAAAGCGGATTCTCTCTTCAAATACTTGAAAGGTTGTCACACAGAGGAGAGTCAGGATCTCTCCTCAATCATCCCAGAGTACAGGACATGGAAAATTGGGCTCAAGTTACAGGAAGCCAGATTCCGGCTGGACATCAGGAAAAACTTCCTGACTTTTAGAGCAGTACGACAATGGAACCAGTTACCGAGGGAGGTTGTGGGCTCTCCCACCCTAGAGGCATTCAAGAGGCAGCTGGACAACCGTCTGTCAGGGATGCTTTAGGGTGGATTCCTGCATTGAGCAGGGGGTTGGACTCGATGGCCTTATAGGCCTCTTCCAACTCTACTATTCTATGATTCTGTGGTGACGTCTGAATGTCGATGCAGTAATACTGTTGAAAATTGGTGGGACCATACGTCTGTGGGAACACCATTGCCCTTAGGGAGGCATTCCATTCTTCTAGATGTGCTGTAAGTATCATCTCCTGTGCTAGTCATGTGTAGTGTGCTGCTGGCTTCCTCTCAAACTCCATGGAATAGTGTTGGACTGAGATACCTGGCTGTACGGGGACATTCATTTGGCCATTTTTGCCTTTGTAGGAGCGTTCTAGACTTTGACTTTGAGAAGCTGTGTTCAATCTCGCTTTCACATATCAACGTCTATGCTTGTTTGGTGTGTGGGAAATATTTCCAGGGTGAGTTTACTTCTATGTTTTATTCTTCCTTTTCTGACAAAAATAGTGTAATGTGGGAATGCTGTCCCTGTGGCAAATGATCCTGGGATATCCTAGTTGGAGTTGGTGTCATGTGAAGTAAAGAGCTGGAGTTCTTTATGCAGAATGCTGGGCTGGTGGTGGATGTTTTTGTTCTCCTTACATTGCCAGGAGCCTGCAACCCTAGCACTGGCTGGTCTGTTCAATCCAGTATCTCAAATGCAGCACATTTCCCCATGAAGTCTCTGTTGCCCTTTAGGGTGGCTTCTGACAGCAGAAGTCACAGTTGGTAGTTCTCCCATCAGGGTCTGGACCAGACTGCCCCAATCTCGTGCTCCATAGTATATGGAACTTCAATTGCCATCAGCCTCAGTCAGCTTTGCCAATATAAGGAAAAACTTTCTGACGGCAAGATCTGTACAACAGTGGAAGGTTCTCCCATCTCTGGAGGTTTTTAAGACGAGGCTGGACAGCCACCTCTCAGGGATGGTTGAATTGGTTTTCCTGCACATTGCAGAGGGTTGGACTAGATGATCCTTGTGGTCCCTTCCAACTCCACAGTTCTATGATTCTATGGCTAGGAATGCTGGGAGGTGTAATCCGAAGCATCTGGAGGGCACCAGGCTGGTCTAGATAGATGCTAGTCCTAGCAACTCTTTGCCTTCCAAGCCCGGCTTTTTTTCCACCATCCATTGTGGCTTTTTTATTCTTCCTTCATCCTTCTTGCCTTTGGGCTCTTAGTTTCTTTGCAACCTGACTTAGAAGAAACCTGAGAACCCGAGAGCACAGCCTGCCCCTGCATGAGTTTTTAACCCCAACCAAAATGACAACTTTCCCTTCCCTCATAGATTGCAAGCTATTTAGTTCCCTGAGCAATTAACTATTCCTTGGCCCCGTTCAGACAGCATGCTAAACCATGCTGCTTAACCACAAAATGGTTAATGGAATGCATTCTGTTAACCATTTTGTGGTTAAGCAGCATGGTTTAGCGTGCTGTCTGAACACGGCCCTTGTCTCCACACCAACCCAACCAATCCATTTCACTGTGGCTTCACTGTCATAAGCACAATAGAATACAGAGTACTATATCCATAGTCGTTCTTAAGATTATCCAGGGATGTTCTGGAACCGGCCAGAGAGCTTTGGCTATTGGGTGGTATAGACATTTATTTAATTAAGTGGTTAAATTCATGCCCCCATATTCACGGTATTTGTCTGCCTTCTGTCTCCTCTGCAGGCCGGGGCTTGAAATCTCATGCTTACATTCACAGTGTCCAGTTCAGCCACCATGTCTTCCTCAACCTTCACACCCTGAAGTTCTATTGTCTGCCAGACAACTATGAAATAATTGACTCTTCTCTTGAGGATATTACTGTATGTGGCTTTCCTGGTGAAAGACTGGGGTGGGGGAAGGCACTTGCATGCTGTCTAGGACTATGGCTGTGATCCAGTGAGCCCCAGTCTGCTCATACGCACTGTTGCACGTGCCGTGGGTCTTGTAACCGTGTTTTTGTCTAAAGTGGTATCCCTGTGGTGTTTCCGACTACTCTTCCGCCCCCCACCCCCACGCGCTTCAGAAACTGCTTTGAACTTCTGCGGTTGTTGTGCAGATGCTCCCTAGGCGTTGCAACCCCAGGGTTTATATATAATTCCCTCTGCTCCCCTCCCCCCAGAAAGACTGCAACGAAGAGGAGAGTTTCTGTGTTTGGTGTTCGTTCCATGTTAACCTGGAAGTTTCCTTTCCAGATGAGAAATGTAGTAGTATTTTCTCATTTCCATGCCCTCAACAGTCTTGAAGCTCACAGGGTTATTTGAGTTTTCTTTAATTAGTTTAATTTACAAATGTGTGTGCTATTGCATACCTAATAGCGCAGTTCCTTGAGTATGTAGGAATCACTTCCTTATTTTGGGTGGGCCATTTTGCATCCAAACTAATTCAGAACAATGCTTAAAATAATTTGATATTGTTTTGTTGGCATTCTAAATGTTTTGGGTGCAGAACTCCCGGGCCTTGGGGCACCCCAATCTGCCCTGCAGTGCCTTTTGGGGTTCCTCCAGGGCAAAGGCTTAGGCTCCAAGCCCCCCTCCCCTGGTTGTGTCCCCACAGATCAGAGATCGCAGTGTGGAGGTGGGTGCTTGGCCTCGGCCGCTCTGAGCTCTTCCCAGTCCCGGTGCTCCACAACCCTGCAATGATCCCTGATCTCACTGTTGCTCCTCCTGGCACTGGCTCTCCCCTCCCCCCCTTCAGCATGCTGCGAGGCAGCACGGATCTCTGTTCCTCCTTCCAGTACGGAGAAGAAAGAACAAAAGGGGGAGTCAACCAGGGGGGGGGCGCACCCCCGGCACCATTTGGCTGCAATGAGCTTGGTGGGTGCAGTCTGGCCCCCTGCCCTACCACCGTTCCACACTCTCTATTAAGATTGTCCCGTGAAAAGTAGCTGCTGCTATGCGAAGTGTGACAGCCGGTGCTCAGCTGATGCTCTGATCGCTCCACCGGTCGGCCATGCCGGAATCTTCAGCAGCAGATCCCCCCCCCCTTGCTCATTCCCTCCTTGCTGTCTCCCCCCTTGCAGTATGTTTTGAAGCCCACCTTCACCAAGCAGCACATTGCCAATTTGGACAAGCAGGCCAAACTCTCTCGAGCCTACGATGGCACCACGTACCTGCCAGGCATTGTGGGATTGAACAACATAAAAGCAAACGACTATGCTAATGCAGTTCTCCAGGTATTGTACCATCTTTGAAGTGGGAAGGAGGGTGTAACAGATGGGCTGCAATACTAACAATTCCACAGGTGCTCACAACAATCTCTGACAGATAACAGGAATCCGCTCTGTTATCCAAACTAACTCTGTTAATGCCACTAGAACATTCTTTGAGATTTTTGAAGTGGGAGAGGCTGTACATCAATGAAGTGGGGTGATTTGCCCCTGATCTCTCACGTCTGTGTTCTTAGGCACTCTCTAATGTCCCACCCCTGCGGAATTATTTTCTGGAGGAGGAAAACTACAAAAATATCAAGCGCCCTCCAGGGGACATCATGTTTCTGCTGGTTCAGAGGTTTGGAGAGCTCATGAGGAAGCTGTGGAATCCCCGGAACTTCAAAGCTCACGTCTCTCCCCATGAAATGCTGCAGGCCGTGGTTCTCTGCAGCAAGAAGAACTTCCAGATCACAAAACAAGGTGGGACGTGGGAGGGATTAGTGCGGGAGGGAAGGGGTGCTGCAGAGGCATTGTGCAGCAGCCTTTCTTCTTTTTCTGATCAATACACGTCAGACAGGATAAACCAAAATTATTTCAGGTGGATTCAGTTTTGTTTTTCTATGAAGAAGAATTAGTAAGGGAAAAAATCTTTGGATTCATTTTTAATTTTTTTATTAGAAATATACTTGTAACATTACATCAAAATATGTTGCATAAAATAAAAACATTTGTTGTTAAACAGAGCATTGCTAAATATTCTTAGCTCTTAATAGCTTAACAGGAAATAGAATTTCCTAAATCTTTTTTGTTCTTAGACTTCTATTCCTAATAGCTTAAAAAAGAGAGCTCTCAGGTTTTCCTCAATAGGCCGTTCAGCTGACAGGTTATGCAGGCTTGGTGAGCTTCTAATGATAAGCTTCCCTTTTTTCAGAATATTATCCGCTCTCCCATGAATTGGGTCTCACATCTTAATTAACCTGTTGTTACTAAACATCTCTAAAAAATTAAAACATACAAAAAAGGTTACACTTTCAGGCTAGGTATGATTAATTCTGAACCATACCTTTGAGAAGACAATGCCTTACTCCAGATATGCTAATTAAACCTGTCTGTACATTTTACACATCTGTACAACAAGCTGTTTGATGCATATATCTGATGCCGTATTTTTTGCCCATTAATAAGTGAAAATGTGGAAGTACACTTTTGAACTGGAATAATACTGTCTCGCACCTGTTTGTTACTCAAATAACCCTCAGGGCTTTAAGAGCATTTTTGCTTTGGATACCATCCAGGTCATCTTGACAATTGTTCTTTATGCCACTTATCCAGAATTCATTGTGTGTCTTCCCATTACTACAACTACTACCTTTTACAGTAGTTATTTACATTTTCAAATTCTTAATTATTTATCATGAAACAATTGGCATTGGTGTTCCATAGTAAGTCATCCCGTATTGTTCTGAGAGAGGCTCAATAGCCTTCCCAGCAAGTCCCATAAAGCAAAATTAGCCATTTCCTACAAATCCAGGCCCTTCCACCTTCAGTTTCGTCCTTGTCCTTGACTTTTGACATGCTTGCCCGACTCTGCCCACCCCCAGGCAGGGCTTGTTCCTGTCTTTTGATTCAGGTCCTCATACAGCTGAATGCTTCTGGAGGGGAGTCAGAGAGTAAATTAATAACAAGGGGGAGGGCCAGTTGTTCTGAGTGCTTTGCCCCTTTTTTTGCAAAGTCTCTTCACCATGTGATTGCCCACCTCCTTTGCCGCTTCTGCCCACCTCCTTTGCCCACCTCCTTTGCCGCTTCTGCCCACCTCCTTTGCCCACCTCCTTTGCCGCTTCTGCCCACCTCCTTTGCCGCTTCTGCCCACCTCCTTTGCCCCTTCAGCCCACCTCCTTTGCCCACCTCCTTTGCTGCTTCACCACGCCTCCTTAGCCCACCTCCTTTGCCCACCTCCTTTGCCGCTTCTGCCCACCTCCTTTGCCCACCTCCTTTGCCCCTTCAGCCCACCTCCTTAGCCCACCTCCTTTGCCCACCACCTTTGCCCCTTCAGCCCACCTCCTTAGCCCACCTCCTTTGCCCACCTCCTTTGCCGCTTCTGCCCACCTCCTTTGCCCACCTCCTTTGCCGCTTCTGCCCACCTCCTTTGCCCACCTCCTTTGCCCCTTCAGCCCACCTCCTTAGCCCACCTCCTTTGCCCACCTCCTTTGCCCCTTCAGCCCACCTCCTTTGCCGCTTCTGCCCACCTCCTTTGCCCACCTCCTTTGCTTCTTCACCACACCTCCTTTGCCCACCTCCTTTGCCGCTTCAGCTGCAAAGACTGGGGCCGCGTGCCCTCAAGGGGCTTGGTTCCAGGTGCCTTCGGAAGATCTTGTTTCCTTCATGGCCTCCCTCTTTCCAGGTGATGGGGTCGACTTCCTTTCCTGGTTCTTGAATGCCTTGCACTCTGCTCTTGGCGGGACAAAGAAGAAGAAGAAAAGTAAGTCAGAGATGTCGATGCTTCTGACTTCATTTTCATACTGTGTTTTGGGTATACAGCCTCCCAAACCAGTTCACAAAATTCCTAAAAATAAAATACATTCTCATAAAGTTTTAAACATTGGAATAAAATCCACGCAGATTCAGATTTAAAAGCCTTCAGTAAAAACATGGTATTCTGAAAGCCTTCACCTGGTGGTGAAAAGGTAAACTGGCAGTGTCAGGTGAGCTTCCCTGGGGAGAGCTTTCTGGAGACAGAGTGCGGTCCCAGACCATGTCATGCCTGGCCTCGCCACAGGGGGCAGAGACTTGCTAAATGACCTCCGTGAGGATCTGAATAGGGTGAATTTGTGTAGAAGGCATTCCTTGGGGCATCCTGCTCTTCATTGGCTTAGGACTTAATAGATATGAACGATGATTTTCTGGTATTGAATCTGCCACTTTCGGGCAAAGTCTTGGAGCAGGGAGTAACGTCCCAACTCCGGGTAGTTCTGGATGAACCCGTTGCCTAGATCCATTTCTGCCTGGTTTCTGGTGTGAAAATGCCCTAGTAGATGACCTGTACCTGGGAGATGGGCAGACAGAGTGTGATGGTGTTGATTCCCATGCTAAACAGCATAGTGGGGGGAGGGATCCCCGGGGTGCCGTTGTTTTATGCTGCCTCATAAACAGTTTTACGCTGTATTCTTAATTTTTTTATACTGTTTGGTTTTATATGGTGTATTATTATTATTATTATTATTATTATTATTATTATTATTATCATCATCATCCTGCGAATTATTTCAGACAAATGTTATTTTCACAACATCTGGGATACAGATGATTAAAATAAAAACACGAGTCAAGCACCCTTGGGGGAGTTGTTTGGGCTAAGGATGAAGAATAGTGACCTGTTTTGTTTTGCTGTGTATGTCTGCAGCCATTGTGACGGATGTCTTCCAGGGTTCCATGCGGATTTTCACCAAGAAATTGCCACACCCTGACTTGGTAAGTTTCGTGTAGGGGTTGGATTCTGGTTCTCAAGAACCAGGAGGGGGAGCCTCGGGGTCTTGGCCCCTGCTGTGCCTCCCACTGCAGGGAGGGGCACCGTCTCATCTCATGGGTGACGTCAGACACCTCCAAGCCACCAGGAAGCCCAGTCCTGTGTCTGCCGGGCTGCCAGCGCTGACACCCCCGGGGCCAGCCTGGCCTCCTCCTGGAGCCCTCGGCCAAGCCGTGCCTTCAGCAGTGCTGCTGTCTGCGCGTGGCAAAGGCAGGCCCCCCCGCTGTGGCTCTGCTCTCCTTTGCTAGCGCAGCTCTTGCTCTCTCGCCCTCTCAGCCAGCAGAGGAGAAGGAGCAGCTGCTCCAAAATGACGAGTACCAGGAGAAGATGGTGGAATCCACCTTCATGTACCTGACCCTGGACCTCCCCACAGCCCCCCTATACAAGGATGAGAAGGAGCAGCTCATCATTCCTCAGGTGCCGCTTTTCAACATCCTGGCCAAGTTCAATGGGATCACGGAGAAGGTAATGCTGTCCCTTCTGCCCCCTCTGCTTTTCTCATCTCCGCAACTAAGGGTGGCATCAGGAAGTCATGACTGTGACTGGAAACGACGTGCCGCCGACTCCAAACCTGGCACCGCTTGGCTGCTGCACGTCCTGCCGTGACAAACCTCTCCCCGCCTTCAGGGCCTGCATGTTTGGAAGGCGCGCCATTTGCGACCCGAAGCGAGGGACGCTGGGCAGAATCTCATGGCGCCACGGCAGGTGGTCTTGCAGTGAGCAGCAGCAGACGTGTCTTGTTTGGTCCTTTGGCCGCGCGGACATGCGGCCACCTTCCACGCAGCCTGAGTAGGCGTCCGGATTGCCCCACTTCTGCCCAAGTTGCACAATTGCAATAAGGAGGAAGATGCCCCACGTACCTCCTCCTCAGCACACTGAGCGGCTGTTTGGCGGGCTGGAAGTAGCACGATCTCTTCTGCTGGGGTGGAGAGGGGGGGGTCTGCCTTTCTCCAGCACGGTGGGGAAAGTCTTTGAAAGCCAGGATATGTATCTGGGGCAAGAGTGTGGGCAAAGGCTACCTGGACTAGGCTTCACTTCCCTATGGAAATATATCTTCAGACGATCCTTTCTGTCCTTCAGGAATATAAGACTTACAAGGAGAACTTCCTAAAGCGCTTCCAGCTTACCAAGCTGCCTCCTTACCTCATTTTCTGCATCAAGAGGTTCACCAAGAACAACTTCTTTGTGGAGAAGAACCCTACCATTGTCAACTTCCCCATCACGTAGGTGCCACCTTTCTCTATTGGATATGTATTTGCCCGAGGGCCTTGGTTGGACTGGACCCGTCGTGAGCTTGTGGTTCGGTGTGATGCTAGGTAGACACGTGCCTCGGGGCCGATGTTACTTTTGAAGGCATGTTTGGATAGCTAGATAGATGTTGGCTTCATGTTGGTTCCAACTCCAAAGGCTCCCTGGCTTCCAGGCTTTTTCTAGGAAGCTGCCTAAAACTGAGTCAGAGTGGTGGTCCATCTAGATTAGTATTGTCAACATTGACAAGCAGCAATGTTCCCAAGGGTTTCAGACAGGAGGCACTCTAGCACGGAGACGGAGCCTTCCAAATTTTGGGAGTGAGTTTGATATGAAAATACACATCTAGCTAAAACAGTTCCCAGAGGGGTAGCAGTGCTGCTGTTATCAGGTGCATCTGATGAAATGGACAGTGTCCACAAAAGCTTATAACAGAATAAATTCGTTCATCTTTTGGGTGTGAGGCTGAAGGCAGAGGGGCTCGGTTTGAACACAAATCTGGCCTGGCTCACTGACTTGTCAATGACTCCCTTCTAGATCTCTCTCACTTGCCCTGAGGTTTTGCAGGAGGTGCGCCCAACTGCTCAAGCTGCAAAAGCAGCAGATGGTGATCTTTGGGCAGAGCGCTCAGAGAGGCTCGCTCGGTCTCTGCCTTCTGCAAGGGAGGCTGCAGGTCCTACAGCCTCTGACTTGGCTCCTTTTTCACTGTAGGAATGTGGATCTCCGGGAATACCTGTGTGAGGAAGTGCAGGCGGTACATAAGAACACAACCTATGACCTCGTCGCAAACATTGTGCACGATGGAAAACCTGCTGAAGGGGCCTACAGGATTCATGTGCTGCACCATGTGAGTCCTTGGTGGGCAGAGCTCAGGCCTGCCATTGCTGCCTGCTGCGATCGTGAGTAACACTTGAGGTGTTTCTCAGCACCAGCGCCTCCAAAGGAGTGCCCTGTTTCTTGTTCCACCGGCCTGGTGTGTGCGTGCTCTCCTCTTGGGATTCCTCCTGGTGTTTCCTAGGTCTTCTGTGCCCCACGGTTGCTTTTCAGGCCTCACTGCTCCGTGGCCCATGTGGAGTTTTGCCTGGGCCCAAGTTGGAGCTGCACAGAAATGTGAAGGCCCGGAAAAAGACCAGAAAAATTCGGGGGGAAAAACTTTTTCCCCAGGTTTTTTCTGAAGCCTTTTTTGGCTTTTTCCCTGAAAAATTGAAAAAAATGAAGAAAAACTGGATTATGGGATGTTTTATTTTAGAATGATGGATAAAGTGTTTAAGACAAGGTGTTCAGATATTTACTTCTCCAAATGATTTCTAAAAACTATGTACAGTATCAGATTATTATAATTTCCGTGCACCAAGGACAAGCAAAGTCCTGGGTCCCAAACTGAGACTACAACTCTCAAATGCAAGAGCAGGATGCATTTCTGCCTCTAGGGGGCAGAGACTGAAACTGATAGTAATAGCTGTAGCGCAGAAAATGAGTCTGATTAAATTTCATGCATGTTGCTGAATCTTGGTTCCCCCTTTTTTCTCAGTTCTTTTTATGGGAATGGGGTCTTTATGTCTGCTTGACACTGTGGAGGACGAGGGGAGACATAAACAATGCTCTTTGTTATTAATGTTGGTGGTTTTTTATGTTGTTTTTTTAAATTGTTTTTTGCCTGCTCCTCATAAACTGTCAAAACCAAAGAGGTTCCTTACAGTCCAGGAGCTTGTAGCTCCATTTGTTACCAAAAGAAGTAAAACAAAGTAAAAAAGTAAATTCAATTTGTAATAATTTTTGAATACACTGTACTTTTAATATACCAAATGTAATGATTTTACGCCAAACCAACTTGGACATAATTACATTTTATGTTCCTAAAGTAACAAAGTGACTTTCAATCTGCAAAAAGTGCTAATATTATTTCAATTTTCCCAAAAATTTCTGTTTCCCCCCAAATCCCCCCCCCCCCCGGGGAAAAAACCCATTTTTTCCCCACGGCTTCAAAATTTCCGGAAATTTTACCTCTCAAGAGCCGCAGTGCAGCCCAAGTGAGCAGGAGCACATTGTTCTCTTTGCCAGCCGGTCTTCTGATAGGACTTTCCCTCTTGTCGTGATTCTGGCAGGGCACAGGCAAGTGGTATGAGCTGCAAGACTTGCAAGTGACGGACATCCTCCCCCAGATGATCACGCTCTCTGAAGCGTACATCCAGGTGAGTGTCGGGGGCCTTCAGAGGAGCCGCCTCAGGTCAGCTGAGCGACCCCCACTGGGAACCTCCTCTGCCTTGGGGGAGGCCCAGCAGCGAACTTGCATTTGCGTGAGAGGGTGCCGGGGCGCATGGTAACAGCAAACGCACGGGTGAGGCCCTCTGCGAGTGGAAGCCTTGCCAATCTGGCTGTTGGGATGAACTGCCAAAGTGGGCTGAAAGCAATATGGATGTCAGCGGGATATTTCATTTTTGATGACCATGGGCCTTGGTGCAGTTGCATGGACAGCCAAAAAGGCAAGGCAAAGGAGGCGTTCTCTATTAACAGGGCACCTACTGACCAGTTTCTCTCTCCAGATCTGGAAAAGACGAGACAGCAAAGAAGAGACCAACCAGGAAGGGGCTTGAAAGGCGGAAATGGAAGGCCAGGTCAGGATCAAGGGGGCTGTGGCCGCCCGTCCCCTCTCCTGCAAGCGGAGGGCTCCGATCACGAGCCGCCTGTCGCTGCTTCTGTCCCTTCAGCCGTCCAGTTGGGCACATGCGGACTCCGCCGCCACCCGCATCTTGCCTGTGCTCCCGCTGGAGAAGAGCTTGCAAGATGGCCGGGCAGCCATGTCTTTTTTAGACTTTTCTGGGCATTGTTGACCTCCAGCCCATTTCACCATGGCCTGGTGAAGAAGTCAGTTCAAGCAATCTCCGTGGTGTAGGGGAGATTGGAGGGGGCCCTTGTGGTCTTTCCCCACATATTTTGTTGGACACTTTGGGCTCTACGTCTGCATTAAATGTGTATACTTGGTTTTTTAAGATGGTCTGTCGTTTTTCAACAGCAGCAGCAGCGCCTTTGCTAGCCATGGGGCCGGCATTCAACACATGCTGTCACTTGTTCAGCTCCACTTGATTTGGATGCTATTTTGCTACAAGTTAAACTTGCGTGAGCCTACTAATGGAGTCCCGCCTCAGAAGCCAATCAGAAGAACCGTGTTACTGACGAGAAATGTTTGAAATGATGGTGCTCAAAGACTAATTTGGCCGCCTGGCTGCTTTTGCTGCTGCAGCACCTCATTAGTCAGCCATGCATAAGAGCAGACCAGGAATTTGACCCATCCCCTGCAAGGGATCCCCATGCAGGCATGCGACAACTTCCCTCCCTGCTCACATGTTGCTGTGCCTGGCTTCACACCTGTGCAGTTTCCTTTTCGTTGCCCTCAGCCGTTTGGGGATTGGGACTGTGGTGTGGAGCCAAGAGTCACTGACTCCCCTCCACCTGCCCCCCCCCCACTCCAGCTTTCCTCCTGATGCAGCCCCCATCCTGAAGGTGCCATTTTGACCAGTAAACCTTGGGAAGGTTTTTAGTTGGGAAATGGTGGGAAGGAAAGGGACCGCAGCCCCAGAGGCGCAGTTTCTAAAACAAGCCAAGCCCAGGTGAGGGGATCCTGCAGGGGACGCCCCGCCTCGCCCTTGGCCCCTTCACAGCCTTCTGCTCGTTCTGCGTTACGCCACCATACATGAGGACAAAGTGTGTGTTGGCTCATGCAAGGAAAAGACTCTGTACAACACAGTTTCGGGGTTACCTTTAATAATTGAGAATATGAGCACCTCTTTTAGGTCCGCCTTTGCCAAACTGCAGCCCTCCAGCTGTTTTAGACTTTTAATAACCAACGTTCCTGATGTTGACCGAGCTGGCTGGCCCTGATGGGAGTTGAGGTCTAAAAGGGCATGAGCCGTGGTCTTACACCCCACCCCCAGTCAGCAGGCAGGATCCAAGCATTTGGTGAAAGAGTAGCAGGATTTGTGACCCTTCGGCAGGACCCTCATGGTTTGGCTACAGCCATCCGTGGGCCTGGCAGTGGTGTACAGCCTAGAAGAAGATAACGGGGAGGAGACATTAGATCCCACCCCAAGAGGGTGATGCATGCCCCCTTGGAGGCCTGCTGTAACGCATGGCACTGTTAGTACTGGGGTACTTCAGGGTCTCTGCAACTTTCTGTAGTGGGGCCAAACAGTCTCGGTTTAACTGTCAAATGAGCTGAAGTTGGCCAGCTTGTGGGAAGTAGTGAGGTGGACGGGTTCCATGTGCCCCCAAGGCCTGAAAACTCCCTTTCTCCCTGTTGCCCTCCTTCCTGTCCTCTTGCATAGCTTGCAGATGATACAAGGAGCATGGCTACCACGGAGCCAGCCGGAGTGGACATTTCTCACCTTGCACTGCTCAGCTGCACTTGGGCTGGAGCACCAGTAAGTGGGGCCCTGGGCGCAGGCGGCTGCTGCTGCTGGAAAAGGCTTCTCTGCTGCCATGCAGGCGCCCAGTTCCTGTTGATAAGCACAGGCAGGAATAAGCAGGAGGCAGAGCAGGCTGCTGATTGACCCCGCTGACTTCCTGGGTGGGCGCCTCTGTTGAGACAGGAAGCCTGCAGCTGCTTGCCCCAGACGCTTGCAATGCCTGTGGGTCTATCAAACTGACAAAGGGGTGGGGGCACTGAGGTGATTAAATCAGCGCTAGGTTGCTTCCAGCATCTCCTGAAAACAATCATAGAATAGCAGAGTTGGAAGGGGCCTACAAGGCCATCGAGTCCAACCCCCTGCTCAATGCAGGAATCCACCCTAAAGCATCCCTGACAGAGGGTTGTCCAGCTGCCTCTTGAAGGCCTCTAGGGTGAGAGAGCCCACAACCTCCCTAGGTAACTGGTTCCATTGTCGTACTGCTCTGACAGTCGGGAATTGTTTCCTGATGTCCAGCCAAAATCTGGCTTCCTGTCACTTCAGCCCATTATTCCGTGTCCTGTATTCTGGGATGATCGAAAAGAAATCCCGGCCCTCCTCTGTGTGACAACCTTTCAGGTATTTGAAGAGTGCTATCATGTCTCCGCTCAGCCATCTCTTCTCCAGGCTAAACATGCCCAGTTCTTTCAGTTTTCCTCATAGGGCTTTGTTTCCAGACCCCTAATCATCCTCATTGCTTTCCTCTGAACCCCCTCCAGCTTGTCTGCATCCTTCTTGAAATGTGGTGCCCAGAACTGGACACAATACTCAAGATGAGGCCTAATGAGGGCCGAATAGAAGGGAACTAGCACTTCACACAATTTGGAAGCTATACTTCTATTAATGCATCCCAAAATAGTGTTTGCTTTTTTTGCAGCCATATCACACTGTTGGCTCATATTCAGCTTGTGATCCACACCTGCACCTCCAAGATCCTTCTAATTTGTAGTATTACTGAACCAAGTATCCCCCATCTTGTAACTGCATTTGCTTTCTTTTTCCTAGGTGTAGAACTTGGCATTTATCACTATTAAATTTCCTTCTGTTGTTTTCAGCCCAGCACTGCAGCCTATCAAGATCACCTTGAAGTTCGCTTTTGTCTTCCAGGCTATTTGCTATCCCACTCAATTTTGTGTCATCTGAAAATTTGATAAACATTCCCTGCACCTCCTTGTCCAAGTCCTTAATAAATTTTTTGAAGAGCCCTGAGCCCTGTTGTACCCCGCTTGTTACCTCCCCCCAGTTTGAGAAGGTACCATTGATTAGCACTCTTTGAGTCCAATTCTGTAGCCAATTGTGGATCCATGTAATAGTTTTCCCATCAAGCCCAGTTTTAATTAGTTTGCTGATCAGAATGGCATGGGGTACTTTGTCAAAAGCTTTGCTGAAGTGAAGGTATATTATGTAGTCGGACTGGATGAGGGCCAATAAACTGAGACTCTTGACCATTTGTTTATCAATCTCAAACTGCAATCCTGCCCCCTCAGCTTCTGCTTCACTTTTTCCAGGGGGGCCATAGACCCCCTTTTGGGAGAAGACTGAGCCAAAGTAGGAATTCAGCATTTCAGCCTTTTCCTGTTTGTTATCAATTTGCCATCCTCATTAAGCAGTTGAACCACCACTTCTTTCCTCTGTCTTTTACTATGCACAGACCTGAGGAAAGCTTTTTTGTTGCTTTTAGCCTTCCTCGCTAAGCCTCAGCTCATTCTCAGCTTTAGCCTTCCGGATGCAATTCCTACACTTCTGTGATACCTGTCTGCACTCTTCTTTTGTAGCCTGGCCTTCCTTCCACTTCCTATAGGTGTCCTTTTCTTGTTTTCAGGTCATCTCTAAACTTCTTCTAGGAAGCGTTCTTTGACTGACAGCCAAGATTTTTATTGGCATTTTGTGTGGTGTTTTTCTTTAGTATAATAATGGTGTTTAAATTATTGTATCTTTTACTGTTTTACTTCTTATGTTCACTGCTCCAGAATCTGTTTCAGATATGGAGCTATTTACAAATTTTGTAAATAAATAAATAATAAAATAACTTAAAATCAGGACTCCCCGTTCCTGCAGCTTCCTGAGGTGCGTAGAATAATAACGTCACTGTTGCAGCTGCCTCCACTCAGCTAGCTGTTCCTCTCGTCTTGCATGGATTGCTCTACAATTCTTCTGGGGTTTTTAGTATCTGACAACTTTCCATATCTGAATTTGGTTCTGCTGTCCATCACCTTGAGTACCTTCCAGAAAGTGGCAACAAGTTTGGTCAGCGTAGGAGTAAACAAGGTGGGGCTGCACTGAGGCAGCTGAAGGGCTGAATTTCAGATACCTTCACCGGTTGGCTTGAGTCTGTCCAACAGCTTCTGGACAGGACCCAAGCCAATGAGTGAAGCTGTCTGGAACGTTTTTGCCCCTGGTGTGCATGCGCACATCTGGCCAATCGCCCTTCTCACCAGTAGATGACAAGGGCCCCTCAACAATAAGAAGCCTAGGGCACTCAAGGTGGAGATCCGTCAAGAACAATTCCCTCATACCTGGCACGTAGTCTGGACACTCCAAGGCTTTGTGAGGGTCGTGAACAACTTTGGCTGGTGCTGGTTGATGAAGCTTTTGCACTGCAGAAGGGCAGGGAAAGATCATGTCAGCAGCCTCTAGCCAGTGACCTGGGACTCCGCTTCGTACCTGGCCTACCCAGCCCTCCCCTGGAGGAGTGGCCACCGGGGCACAGCAGGCGTCAGTGCAGCAGCCAGCACAAGCAGAAGTGGTGCTCATTGGCCCCTTCCTGTCTAGGGGAGGGAATCTCACAGTACCTGTTCTGGGTCCGCTTTGAGAGAGAGCCAGTGGCATTGCAAAAAAGCCTGAGTGCCACCGTAACACTTCCTGCAGCGTTAGGTAGCAGAAACTCCTCTGTCTTCTCACTAGCAGCCTGTCTTCCATCTGTGATGGACCATGTGTGTGTAACATGCCTTTGGCGGTGGTTTCCTAAGCCACCCCCACCGACAACCTCCTCCCAGTACATGATGTGCTGTACTTGCGTGCAGCTCCTAAGGAGGTTTTGGGAACGTGGTGGCTCTGCCCTTCTCCCCTTGCTGCCTCTTCTGCTGGGAACTGTTTCCCAGAATGCCTGTAAGGTGTCACCACTCTTGCTGCCTTCACATCCCTCCTCAAAAGCCACCTTGAGCACGACTCCTTTCCCTCCACGTCCTACTGTAAGCCAATGGGAGTGGAGCCATCCATGAACTGGCTCCCGCTCTGTGGACTTCCTGCGACTTAATGCCTGGCTGGCGCGGACCGTTTGTTTTCTGCACTGCTGAAGACATTCTTATTTCAACAAGCCGTCCCTGACTGGCCAGCCATGGTTTTATGGGCATACAGTCGTTATAAGTATTTAAATATTGTCCACCATTCAGGAATCTTGTTAGATGTGGAGCAGTATATACATCCTGTAAATAACAAGTGTGTGTAGCTTATTATTGGTTGGTTGCATTGCTGCAAGCGCCTCGTCCACCTCATCAGGCTGCACTTATAGATTGTAGGCTTATTGAGACGGGATTCTATAAAGCCTATTGCAAGCTAATCATTTCCTGAAGCGTCCCGTTGGTGCCAAAGGTGGAAAGCTCCCTTTCCTTGCTGCCGCTGAGCGCCGGCGCCAAAGGGACCCTTCCTCTCTCCTGCCACAGGGCCACCAACGGAGAGCACCGAGACCTTGGCATGGGGTCTCCTTCGGCCATGCTGGGGCAGGAGCAGAGCGTGAGCTTTGGTGAAGGGGGGGGCGGTCAGGCGGCAGTTCCGGCTCTTCCCCTGCCCTCGGCCTACTTGCCTCCTGCCAGTCCAGAAAGCTGCTGCTGCAGGTGGTGAGCAAGGCGGCCTCCACTTCAGCCCGGCTGCTGTTTGTCTTGAGAGCCGCCTTCGCTCGGCTGGTGATGGCGAGGCAGGCCTGGCAGCCGGGGGTTGGGGCTGGGAATGGGGCCGGAGGAATCTCTGCAGTGGGCGAGAAGCACAAAGCTCTGGTCAGGGGCCAGGAGGGGGCGGGGGGGCGCACGTGGCAGCCCCCCCCTCTGTGGCGCAGTGTGGAGCTTCCTGGCTCCCCACCCCCACCCCCTTAGGCAGCCTGTTCCCTCTCCCTGCCAAAGCTTCAGCCTGAGCAGCCAACCTGCTGCAGCTGCTTGCAACCTCAGCGCCTTTTCCGACCAACGCTTTAACAGGGAGATGAGCCTGGCTGGCTGGGGAGGGGCCTCTCCTCTGAGGTCTGGTCCTCAACCCCAGCAAATGGCGGTATTTATTCCCGGGGCGTCCCCCAGCCATTGCCGCTCCGGGGCTCCCTCTGCCTGTCCTGTGGCTGTGGAGTGCAATAAACTACGCCGCCCCCCCCCCCAACTCTTTTGTGAACCGCTCAGAGAGCTCCGGCTATTGGGCGGTATAGAAATAAATAAATAAATAAATAAATAAATAAATAAATAAATAAATAGCTGACCCTTGTCAGGCTCAACTCCAGGAGTTTGGGGGTGGGGAGAGAGTTCTTTGCAAGTGGCCCAAGGCGACTGGAGGAAATATGGACACAAAGAAGCCACGTGGAGCTCCAGTCAGGACTTGTGGGCCGCCTTTCTCTACTGGAAATCCAAGTACAGAGGGCCTTGTCGGAGCCTGTGTGTATTTACACCCACCAAGGGTCGCACGTGACATTAAATTCTGGAGCAGCCCAGCCCTTTCTGCCTCTGCTGCGTGGGCGTCACCCCCACAGCCCACACTGATTGCCATCTTGGCCTTCATGTTCTCTGAGGAGGCTCTGTGTGTACATGGGAACTGGCAACGGGGGGGGGGGGGAGAGAGGTTCACGAGGCACAGACCCACCCACCCCTGCTGTGCCCGTGCCCAGCCTGCTTCAGGAACGGCTCGGGAAGGGCTCTACCTGGGCCACAGTTCTCCTCAGTAGCACACATGAGCATCATCCCGCATATCAGCTGTGGCCCCAGCTTGCCCATAATCATGTCCACAATGATCACTGTGTATTTCTCCATCAGGCACTGGCACATTCCTGCGATGGCTCCAGGCGTCACGAGGCACAGTTTGGATATGGCTTTGCCAATAGCGGCCTAGGGAAAGAACAGGCAGGTGGGGTGACGTCGGAGATGCCTGCCCAGCATCTGGACTGCTTGGGGCGGAAAGCGACTTGGAAGCTGAATTGACACTGCAGTGCTGGAGAAGTTGCGGGTGGGGTGGGGGGCTCTCAAGGCTTTGTCCACAGCATCCATTCGCTGCAGCCACAAGAACCGCTCTGCTGGATCACAGTAAAGGTCCAACTTGCCCAGCAGCTGGTTTCCAAGTGCCTGCGGGACGCCCCCAGGCAGGGCGTGAAGGGGAGCGTGCTCCCCAGCGACCGGCATTCAGGGGCATTCTGCCTCCACCTGGGGGCTGCACACCCCTCCCTGCCTGCTCTTCCACAAACTTGTCTCCTCCCCCTTCTAAAGCCATCAAAGCCGTGGCCATCACCACCTCTCGTGACAGCAAATGCCAGAGGTTAACTATGCGCTATACGCCAAGTGCTTCCTTTTGGGTGTCCTGAATTTCCGGCAGATCACGTTCCGCTTCAGCTAGTCCACCGCCTGGCACCACGCCGCAGGAGGCAACGGCAGCATCCCTGAGACAGAGGGTGGCCCGGCCTCTGCTGCAGGTGCCTGGGGGAGAGAAGGGCCCCGGCTCTGCAACTGGAACCACCAGACTTGCACGTCCTCCCCATTCATGAGTTCCCGTTCACTGGGGGCAAAGGGCTGCCCTGAACGCTTGCCCTCCAGCCCCCTGGAGGGTCTGTTCTGCCCCCGACTCACACACGGATTGAGGCAGAAGGCGGAGGAACAGGCACGATACCTTGGGGATGGCAGATTCCATCTTGCCTACAAAGGTTCTGCACAGCCAGCACGTGGGCAGTGGGATGGGCAGCTGCTCCCTGGGACTGGCCTGGGGAAAGGAAGAACTGCAAGCGTCGAGCAACAACCATCTCCTGGCTGGAGAAACCCGCCCTAGCAGCCCCGTGAGGCGGCGCGGGCCTGTTCTGTGCAGCGCCGCCACTGTCGCCACCGCCACCACCTTTTATTTGACTCCTCTATGGCAACGATTTATATGCTGCCTTTCAGGAAGCAAATCCCACCAAAGCGGCTTACCATTAACCTAAAAAGAACAACATCGCAATAAACAGGAGTTAACCATCTCAGAAAACAACTACTTAAATAAACCATCCGGCTCCTCCCCACAGGGCAGTTGGTGGAAGATGGCCCTGGGGGGCAGGAAGAGCCCACCTGGGAGGAACAGGGGCCTGGCGCCGCCCTCCCCTCCCCTCCCCTCCCCTGGAATATTCCCCTCAGGAGAGTAGACGGCCCGGGGCAGGTGTGGGAGCACCTGGTGGCTCTCTGGACTCCGCGCCGCTGTCCCTCTCCTCTTGCCCCGGCAGCTGCGCTTCCGCAGGCCCGGTGCCATCCTAGACCGCTGCCTGGGCTCGTGCCTGGCCACAGACTCCCTGGAGTAGACGTGGTTGGAAGGGAGCCCTCACCTGGGCATGGCTGCTGGGCAGGGTGGGAGCCTGGCCCTGGAGCAGCTGCTCCATCACCGGTGCCGGCGCGGCCAAGATGTCCTCGCTCCCCAGTGGGTCAGACGGGCAGAGGCCTAGCTTGCCACAGATCTTGCCGGGGGTCTGAAGGGCAGAAAGGCCAGAGAAATGAGCCGCCCTGGCAGCCCGGGACCTGGGAAGTTCTCCCGCACGAGCCCCACCCAAGGGAATGGGTACTGGGCCAGCGGCTTGTTGCACAGGAGACCTTCTCAGTGGAATGGGCCAGGGGTGTACACTGGCTGCTCCGTTGCCTTCCAAGGAGCCCCTGGCCCCCGCCTGGCCTCCAGAGAGAGAGAGGGAGAGGGAGAGAGAAAGAGAGAGAGAGAGAGAGCAGCCTCCCCCACCCCCCAGCTCCGCCTTGCGGGGGACTGGGCTGCTTACCAGCTGTCCTTCCAGGCTGGTGATGAAGTCAGCATAGTAGGTGTCCACCAGATCCTGGCACCGTGGCACCAGCGTCTGCAAGGGCAAAGCCCTGCACTCCTGCTCCAAGTACTGCTGGATGGAGGTCTGCGCAGGCAGAAGAAAAGCGTGACGCAGCGGGGAGGCAGCGAGGGGAGACGGGGCAGGACCACGCCCCAGCCCTCTCTCCGGGGGTTATTCCTCCAACAGGCCTCCTGAGGGGTCAGGTTGACCACCCCGTTCACAACAGGCCCCACTGCTCCAGGGGCTCCATGCATCCCCCAGATGTGGCCCTTAACGTGCTTTTGACCCATTAAAAAGGCTACGGCTGATGTGTCACGTCGCAGGGTCTGGAGGGGAAAAGGCAACCCCCCTTCAGAGAAATGCAGATCAAGCCCCCGGCAGGAGGGCCAAGCTCCCCTTCCATCTCTCTCACCCAGGAGGGGAGCTCAGGCCTCCAGCACGGCCCCTCGCAACCTGGCTGGTGCTAATGGAAGCTGAAGCCCCAAACATCAGGATGGCAGCAGGTGGGGGAGGGGGAGGGGGAGGGGGAGGCGGATCACCTAAAAGCCTTTCATCCTCATGACTGTAGAGGTATTCCTATCAGGTATATACAGATCTCACGGATTAATTAAAATTCATGTGATTAACCCACTAATGTTTTTTAAACAGAGTACTAGTGAGAGTTATTTTACTATAAGTTTACAAGTTTATAGTTTTGGTTGAAACTATTATTATTTATTATTTATTATTATTATTATTATTAGGGCAGGATATCAATTAAATAAATAATATACTACGATCTTAAACTGCGCAGTAAAAAAACAATCTGGAATTTGAGTAATTATACATAAAGGCCGCATGCTGCATAGGTTCCCAGCTGTGGGAGTTGGAGGAATTGGTGTTTGTTCCGTTCTTCCTGTCTTCCTTGGTTTGGGACCTGGCCTGACAGCTTGGAACTCACACAATACTTCCTAGGGAGCGAGAGGTTGCAGAGGGGAGGAAGGTGAGGAGGCGTCCACCAGATGGACTGTGGACTGGCTAGGAGGCTGTGACGACATCCTGCCAGCCCGCCTCGGGACACACGCCCTTCCCTAATTTGGCACAAATTGTGCATTGCATAAGGACTAGAAACACAGAATGACAGGACGGTGGCACCCACTTTTGCCTTTGACCAAGACATTTCTGATGGGTGGGCCCACTTCCCCACTCCCTCCTGCAGTCTACCCCCGTACAGAGCGTGTGGCAGGCTTGAAAGCCAATACGTAGCCATCCTGACCTCAAGTACATATGTAGTATATGCCTTTATAAGTTGTGTTCTAGAAACCCACTGTGCCTCTATTTCAGATACATGAGTTTATTTTTGCTATGACTGCCTGCTCTAAGGGATGCTGAACTAGTCAGCATTCTAATAACTAAGGTTCGACAGGGGTTAACCTTGTAGTAAGGATGATGCCCCATTTGAAGCCTTTGAAGTTAAACTTCCCCAAGATAAGGCCAGCTGTGTAAGCTCCAACTCTGCAGGCGTGAATTCTGTGAGAAGCTTCTCTCTCTCTGGCTGCATTAATCACCTTAAAGCTTGACTCCTTGGCCATGCGAATGAGGATGGTGGCAAGTTGTTTGCAGTCTGCACAGGTGTCCTCCTGTAAGAAAAACTCAACTGGTCCGTCAGGATTGGGGGCAACCTCAAAAAGCTCTTGTCAGGGCACAGACCAGTGCTGCCCCTCCCCCGCCTTCCCATGCCCCCTCCCCCGTGGGCAGAGAGCCCTGCAGGTCCAGCTGCGGCTTTTCCCAAGCAGCTCCACACCCACCCACAGCGTCTTTCCTCCCCCCCTCCACTCAGCCAGGATGACCACCAAGCCATGGAAGTCCAGGCGTCCTGGCGGAGCGCACACGTAGCAGGTACCTACCTTGGTGGCGCGGTTCCAACCAGCCTCCACGCAGTGTTCCAATGCACCACATTGGATGGCTGTCATGAGGTTATTGCACCAGTACGTAGCACCCTTGATGCATTCGCTCTGGACAGAGATCTTCCTGGCCAGGGCTGGAAAGGGAAGGAGAAGGCCAGGACTTGGACACTGCCCGTACAATGTGACCCGGCCTGAGGTAGACTTGATACAAGGGGAAGGGAGATGTGCCACGCGGCTTGCCAACCCCCGACCGAGGCTGGGCAACGTGGGATGAGGCTTTTTATAGCTTCACCCCAAGCCCTGGTCCAAATCTCCCTTGCGATCCCCCCCCCCAATTCACATTTCCTGACTTTCAGTGGCCCAGGGGACTCAGCCATCGGACAGACGATGACGGGGCTCTTAGGCTGCTGCAAACGGGCCCCCTTGCTGCTACTGGGGTGGGAGGGGGCGTGGGGAAGGCTTCTGTGCCGTGGATGAGATCTGTAAAATATCCAGTGGTTCCTTCGTTCCTTTTAGATGGTTTAACGGCAGTGCAATGTCATACATACAAAGAGTCTAGCACTTACATATCCGAATTAGGATTTCCCCCCCAATGAGAACTAGTATATAAATAATAGGGCTGTGCTCTGCTCCGATTTGGATCCCCGAATTGGGAGCGGAGCGACCTGATCTGCATCTGCTAAGGGTGGATCCGAATCGGGTCGGGGGAGCTGTGGATCGTGGCGAAGTGGATCGCCTCGATCTGGAGCTCTGAACGCAGGTAAGTGGGGGGAGGGGGGCTTACCTGGCGCCACCGGTGGCGGCGCAGTCTGTGTGGCGACGGTGGCGGAGCCAGGTAAGGGGGGAGGGGGCTTATTCACCACCCATTTTGTCCCCACTTACCTGCCTCTGCCACCTGCTGCGGAGGCAAATAAGTGGGGAAGGGGGGCAAAATGCAGGGGGGAATCTCGATCCAACCCTTTGGATCTCGCTCTGGATCTGGTTCCAGAGCGGGTCAGGGGAGGGTCGGATCGACCCAAAGCGGTTCAGGAAGTTTCAGATCGAGCCACGAAGCGGTTCGGGGGGCTGGTGCACAGCCCTAATAAACAGTAATGATAATGATAAATAATAAGACATTATTTAAACCAGTATTTATTGAGGTACCATAGATGCCTGCCCAGAACAGCATAGCAGGATGCAAAACCCTTCTCTGCCCTCCCTCATTTTTATCCAGCTCTGTTTCCGAAGAGCACAGGGCAACTAGCTGCCTCCCCATGATGGAGAGATGGCGATTGGCCAGTAAGCTAAACAGCTGCACGGGGATCGGGGATCGCGCCCAGGGAGGCTCTCGGTACTTTCAGAGCACTTTGGAGTGTTCAAAGAACTTCACAGGCAAGGTCCCTATAAGCCTTACAACAGCCACCACCGCCCCCGCCCCCCCATTGCAAAAGGGGTCAAAGAGGCTAAAGGAAGTTCATACCCAGCCTTCCTGCAAAGTCAGTTTTCATGGAAATTGACAGGGAACCTGCTATTTAGAAATGCCTACAACCGTCACCAAGCCTGCGTCTACATGTATTTTAGCACCAATGAATTGTTAGGCTCAAAAATGAATACAAATGAATAAGAACAGCTATTTTTAAGATCAGAAGGTTTTACTTATGAGCACCTTTCTAAAATAAACAAATGCCTTCTGTAAAACGGTAGATTTACAGATGAGTTCATGCAGACGATAGAAAAATAAAGTATCACAGAAAACTGAAAACAAACCCCTCGGGCGAAACAAATTAGACTAATTCTATGCCTAATTTTCATGAAACCAACCAGGTCAGGATGTGTGCATGTCAGGGGTGAAGTCCGGAGTGTTACCACTTTGGGGGTGGGGGCAAGAGCCACCCTTGACAGGCAAAGATCATCATGACTATTCTGTTATGTTCATATTGTGCTATCAGTGCACATGGTGCTTTAGAGAGTATAAGAGGGCAGGTCCCTGCCCTGAGGAACTTACAATATGAAAAATCAGTGCAGAGCAAAAAAGCAGAGACAGGGGGTAGTAGACAAGAGAAGCAATATGTGGTTGTGCTCAGACTAAGTTATGGGCTCACTCTAGAGATCAACCCCACTTCAGAATTTGGATGAGTGGGGGGGGGGGCTGATTTGAGGTGATCTCTGGGTAGGATATTTATTTATTTATTGTATTTAAATCCCACCTTTTTGCCTCCAAGGAACCCAAGGCGGTGTGCATAATCCTCCTCCTCCTAAATCAGAAGATTGCGGTTGGGAAAGGTTTTTGGGGAAAGGGAAAACTGATTTGGGATGAGAGAGAAAGGGGGTGCCCCTCACAGATAACCCCGCAGGAATGGGCTGTCTGCAGAAAAAAGTTTTCCACTCCCCCCTACCCTGCAGTATTTGGGGATTGAGGTGTTGTGTCAAAGCCTCACAAAAAAAGTGGACTTTAAGGAGGGATGTGAAGGGAGCCAGTGGGAGGGCAGCCCAGAGGTGTTCTGGGTGGGAGGCAGAAGCGGGCCTCCGGATGGCGAGGAGGTCACAGGCAGGCATGTGTTGGGACAGATGAGCCGGGAGGACGGGTAAGGCCAAGTGGGGCCGAGAGCTGGGAGCTACCTATAGTCAGGAAAAGCCCTGCTGGGGCTGTGGATCTGCACTGCGTTGGTTAGATGACACAAGCGCAGGGTCACAGCCACGGTGGGGCTTCCCTGCGACGTCGCGTTTTGAAAAAGTTGGGAATTTACCTTGACTTTTTCAAAGGGAGTGACGTCGAGGCAGCGCTTCTGCCGTGCAACATCGCTCCCGGTGTGCAGACTTTAGGAGGGCCCCCTGCTCAGAGCAGTGGGAGAGGTGGACGACTGGGGCAGCTGAGAGCGAGACAGAGGTGACGGGACCGTGGGGAGAGAATGGAAAGCCGGAGAGGGGAACGTCGCTGTTGCCTTGGCGAGGGAGGACCAGCAAGGGGCCCAGTCTCAAAACAAATTCTTATTCTTGAAACTGTAAATGCTTGTTCTCTTTCAGCCACCACTTCAGGTGATGTTAAAGCACTGCCAAGGAGCAAGTTTTACAACTGAGGTGAGATTTCAGCAGATGGAAAAGGCATGAAAGGCGGCAAGGGCAGACACTCAAGGTGCAATGGATGGGAAGGTCTAAGCAGGAAGGGACAAGGATGCCAGTCGACATCTTTTCTGCATGGCTAAAAGGGGGCTTGACCCATGGGATCCTGCAAACGTCCTCCTGGCTGGATGCCTGCTGTTTGTCTCCTGGCTGGACGCCTGCTGTTTGTCTCCAGATGAGACATAAGCCAGGGCCTCTCCGTTCCTCCTCTCTCTAGTCTCTCTGCACAGTTGAAATTTAGATTTCAAGTTGCTAGGGGCAGGGAACTAGTTTGCTCTTGCTTGGCTACTCTGCAAAGCACCATGTAAATCGATGGCATTGCCTAGGGGCAGGTCATCCGGCTAAGAAGTGAAAACTTCATCGCTACATGCTCCATTCTCTCCCCTGATCCCTTTCTGATCTGGCACAGAAGGTGGGTAGAATTCTGCTTGTCCCTTGGCAGGACAATACAGAAGGCCAGTTCCAGAGGGGTTCTCAGGCACACTGTGCAAAGGGGACTTTTGATAAACGGCATCCACCCTGAGCCTTGGAGCTTGGGGAGCAAGCTCACTTCATTTCTCCCCACCCGCTGCCACCACAAGGTGCTTACCTGGGCCCCCACAGAGCAGGCTGAGCAGAAGCAGCTGCCACATGGTTGTGCATTGATGTGCAAAGACCTCTGACGGAGTCCCTTTTATAGTACTGCTGGACGAGGGTGGGGCTTGCGTGGGGCAAGCACATGCAGTGGGCTCAGCCAGTGGTGGAAGCCTGTGGGGCTCCCACCCAGGCAGAAGCAGCATGTTCCTGGCATCTTGAGTTTCACTTGAGGAGATTTTGGAGAACAGTGTTGCGTGTGTTTGGCAACGGCCTGAGCTATGACATAGTGTGACGATGCAGTGCTGGCTTTGCTGGTGCCCAGACCCGAGTTCCAATTTGCTGCCCATCCCTGCAGCCTCTCCAGTCCTGGGAAATTCTGGGGGGGCATGTTCTCTGGGTGCTTCCATTTTAGCTGGTTAGTCTGGAAAGGGTTTCGCTCACTCCCTTTTATAGAGAACATGTATCCCTTCTCTCTCTCCCACTAAGGAGAGATTGAAACATCCATTTTCTATTCTCATAAAGTGACTTTTCCACACCATTTTCTGGTGGCCCTCAATCTAGCCTGAAGATTGTCTGCAATCCCACGCGCTCTCATCTCGCTGCTCTTCGTAGCATATGAAGTGCAATGCTGATACGTAGCCTAGAATCCTAGAATAGGAGAGTTGGAAGGGGCCTCTAAGGCCATCAAGTCCAACCCCCTGCTCAGCGCAGGAATCCACCTTAAAGCAGCCCCGACAGAGGGCCATCCAGCCTGATGTGGCTGTGGCAGCCTGGGGTGCCCCATCTCAAGCAGGTGGGTGGGTGGGTGGGTGGGTGTGCCACCAACAAAGTCTGGCCTGGCCCAAGTTGTTTTGCTGCCTGAGGTAAGGGGCAGGATGGCTGCCTCACCCTTCCACATACAGGAACTGGTGTTTGAATCTTACTTCAACCCTGGTTCGGGGGCAGCCTCCTCCTCTGCACCTGAAGGCAGCTGGCTAGCTCTGGGGGCACAGGGCGAGCCACGGGGCGGGCACACACTTCTGTCCTCCAGGACCTTGCCATGACTTGCTACCCCTCAGCAGCTGATGCCTGAGGTGGCCACCTCACTCTACTTAATGGTGGGGCTGGCCTTCAACTAAGTGATATAAACCCAAGCTTGAATGTATGTATGTTATAAGGAGAGGCAAAGATCCTGAGATTCTAAATTTTTAGACACAGGGGAAAATGAAACTGACACATTCAGCCATCCCTAATTTCAGGTGAAGTATACGCACATCTTTCAAACGCTATGTGATTTGGGACAGAGGACTATAGGAAGCTGCCCTCTATTGAGCCAGATCCTTGATCCATCCAGCCCAGTATTGTTGACACTGACTGGCAGCAGCAGCTCTCCAGGATTTCAGGCTGGATTCCTTTCCTAGCCCTGCCTGGGAGTGGTGGGATGGATCCTGGGACCTTTGTCATATCAAGCAGGGGGCTGCTGTTAAGCAATAGTCCTTCCCACTGAGCCACGGTACCCCAAAAAGGATGCAGACAAGCTGGAGGGGGTTCAGAGGAGAGCCATGAGGATGATCAGGGGTCTGGAAACAAAGCCCTGTGAGGAGAGAGTGAAAGAACTGGGCATGTTTAGCCTGGAGAAGAGAAGATTGAGGGGAGACATGATAGCACTCTTCAAATACTTCAAAGGTTGTCACACAGAGGAGGGCCAGGATCTCTTCTCCATCAACCTAGAGTGCAGGACATGGAACAATGGGCTCAAGTTACCAGATTCCAGCTGGACATCAGGAAAAACTCCCTGTCAGAGCAGTATGGCAATGGAACCAATGACCTAAGGAGGTCGTGGGCTCTCCCACACTAGAGGCCTTCAAGCTGGACAACCATTTGTCAACTATGCTTTAGGGTGGATTCCTGCATTGAGCAGGGGGTTGGACTTGATGGCCTTATAGGCCCCCTCCAACTCTACTATTCTATGATTCTATGACCTGGGTGCCTGAAGGAATGCCTCTTCCCACATCTACCCACCCATGTGCTGAGACTACTGACCAAGGCCCTCCTCTGGGTCATCCTGCTACCTGACAGGAGAGAGGGCCTTTTCCATAGTGGCTCTCACTCATAGGAACACGCTCCTCAGGGAAGCTTGCCTGGCATCTACTCTGTTATCTTTTTAGTGCCAGTCTTAAACGACATAAATGACTTAAATTACACACACACACGCCAGTCCAGACTTTTAAAGTTCTGTCTCTTTATCTATCTATCTATCTATCTATCTATCTATCTATCTATCTATCTATCTAATGCTAAGGGTGCGTGGCACAATTCCAATGAATAACTTTTTGTTGCTAAGCAACAGAAGATATGAGAAGAACTTCGTGTTGCTAAGCAACAGGATATATAAACACAGCTGATACAGCGGGCATTGGAACGTATCATTGCCAAAGCAGTTCGCATGGAGGCTTCAGGTAAGTCTTGCTGGTCAGTGGGCAGGTGAGTGGGAGAGAGCGGCTGGGAGGGAGCGGGGCAGTGGCTGAGGGGGAGTCCAAGGGACGCTGGTTGGCCTTCTGCCTGGCTTTTCCAGGCGCTCGCTGAAAAGTTTGATACTGAGCAATATTGGCACGCAGATGGGCTGACCAAGTCAAGCTTCAATTAATTAATTAATTAATTAATTCAATACATTTATATCAGGGTGGTCAACTTGTGGGAGTCTGGAAGCTAATTCCACCCCCATGGCCACTAATTTTTGACAATAGTTTTTTCGTTTTTCCCGGGGTGGGTGGGGTTAATGGTAAACCAGACACACAAAACAAGAGAACGAACGAACACCTCAGCCATCTTCAAGGACATTAAACAGCAGACTGGTGTGTAAGCCTGGTGCCCTCCAGGGATCTTGGACTTCAACACCCATCACCCCAGGCAGCATGGCCAATAGTCAGGAATGCTGGGAGTTGCACTTGGAAACATCTGGAGGAAGCCAGATTGGAGAAGGCTGCCATAAAGTCCCCTAGGGAACATAAAAATATATCTAATTATACTATTTTGTTTAAATAACCAAATTATGTAAGAATGAATAAAGATACCAATGTAATAGATTTCTGCAATGCATGTACTGAATACTAGAAAAGTAAGGATCATTCTTCTATGGACAGAAAACATTTATTAAATACATTATAAGATAAATATCATTTACTGAAGTTAACTTGCTACATTGCTTGTATCATAATTTTGAATCCAATAAAGTGCAGATTAGAAAAACAAATTATTTGAAGTGTGCATTATTCTCTCCCTTTTGCCGATGAGGGGGCCATGGCTGAGAGGTTGGCAAAGGCTACCTTCTCAGGTGCTGGCAGGAACCAGAGCTGAAGTGGTGGCCCACTGGCCCACAGTCCACATTCTTAGAGGTCAGGCTGAGTGGGACAATTCCAATCTCCAAGGGGCCACAAGACTTATGCCCTGGGCTGGGTGCTTGTGGCGGGACTCCTTTTACCCCAATGATGCCAACGCTTCAGAGGTAGAAACTGCAGCATTCAACGGGGAGGTTGAACTTGGTGTGGGGGCAGCTCTGCATTCCAGACCCAGGGATGGGCTAACACATACACACACACACACCCTCCACCGCTGCGGCCGCCCCTGCCGCTGCAAACACTGGTTCCAAGCAGGAGTACCTAACTGGGGACTTGGGCCTCCCGTTTAGTTGAGTGGGACACTTGAAACAGACTTATGCAACTGCGTAAACAGCTCCTGAATGGAGCCATTCATCCCTTTGTGGGATGGGTGAGAAGGGCCCTCATCCTGGGAGGAATGTTCCGGGGCTGGGCTGTATTTGCAGAAGGCAGGGGCCCTTTCCCCTCTCGCTATGCCACCAAACTGCTCTCATGCTAGAACTGTGTATGCAATTACAACATCGTTTGTTTGTTTGTTTGTTTTGGTCATAGACCAGCACAGCAGAAAACATCATCACAATAATATTAAAAACCCCAATATACAATAAAATACATACATAAAATACATAAAACATGGCAGTCTCAGCCTAAGTCTAAGGTGCAATACAATTCTTCAACCTCAATTTCCGTTGGCTTATGGCAGCCGCACAAAAACCGGCCACTCTTAGAGTAACCTGAGGATTCCGATCTGATAGAAGATGTTTTATGATTCATCTGATCTACCGGGAGTTCGCTGCAAGATAGAGGTTATAAATGTTTGGCGCAAATCTTGATAAAAGGAACAATACAGCAGAACATGGCCTACTGTTTCCACTTTACCCATCTCACAGGGACATACCCGTTCTTGGTAGGGTATATTTCCAAACCTTCCATCCAAAAGGGCTGAAGGCAGAACGTTAAACCTGGCCAGAGTGAAAGCTTTCCAGAATTTAGGAATATTCAAGTCCACCAGATATTTTGCATAAGCAAATATCCTCCCAATATCTCTAAATTCAGGATACCTTGAAGCCAAACTCAAATGATTTTGCAATTCCATATCCCAAATACGTTGTTGAATTGTCACTTTAGCTTTTTCATAACCAAGAGCAACTAGGGCATTTGGCGAGAAGCCCAGAACTCTCAGTTTTTCATATAGCGTAGTTTTCCATTTTGTCTGGAATGTATCAATTAATGTCAGTGGGGCCTGGCCCGCTGGGGAGAAAATCAGTTTCAGCCAGTAATGAATCCTAAGGATCCATATTCGGGCCTCAATAGAAATTTGCCCTGTCTCTAAACGGACAATTACATTTGGAACACAACTTGGGACTCCCAACACTGAACGCAAAAACTTCGTCTGAGTGACTTCAAAGGGGGCAAAACTTTTGTATGCACACAAGTGTGATCCATATTACATCTGGGAGATGGCCTTCGCCTTGAAAACTTGAATGGCTGAAGGCATATATTGGCCTCCTTTCATATAGAAAAAGCAGAGGAGAGCCTTGATGCTTCTCTGTACATTCTCAATTGCATTTTTAGTTTGCAAACTCCGTAAGCCAGAAGAATGAAATGTTATACCCAAGTATCTAAAGGATGAAACTTGTTCAATGGGATGGTTGTTAATCTGCCATTTATGCTTTAACCTTCTTCTGGAAAAAACTATAACCTTAGATTTAAGATGGTTAATCAACAGTAATTCATTTTTACAATAGAGGTCTAACGCTTTAAAAAGATGTCTTAGTCCTACACTTGTTAAAGAAAGCAGCACAGCATCGTCGGCATACAGAAGTACTGACAAGGGCTTATTTGCCAATTTTGGGGGATGGGAACATACTTCCCTCACACTTTTAACTAATGAATTGATATAGAAATTAAATAGAGTTAAATAGAAATTAAACAAATTGGTGGCCATCACTACATCTTGTGGTAGTGAGTTCCATAATTTAACTCTGCACTGTGTGAAGAACTACTTCCTCTTATTTGTCCTGGATCTCCCACCAATCAGCTTCAGGGGATGACCTCACTGGGTTCTAGTATTTTGAGAGAGGGAGAAACATGTCTCCCCGTCCACATTCTCCACACCAGGCATAATTTTGTACACCTCTTTCATGTCTCCCCTTAGCCTCCTTTTTTCCAAGCTAAACAATCCCATTTGTTGTAACCTCCCAACATAGGGGAGATGCTCCAGCCCCTGAATCATTTTGGGGGGCTTCCACACAGTCTTCGGGGCACCCCGAAAGCGCTTCAGGGTGCCCCGAAACTCCTAGTGTAGCTACCTGGTCAGAAGAGACGGAGGAAGAGGTGGCGGCGTTGGCGGTGGCGAAAAGTTCCCAGGGCTCGGCGGCTTCCTTGCCGCCAAGCCCAACTCCCCGCCGGCCTCCTGCTGCCGGCGAAAGAGCCAACCGGGTTGGAGAGCTCGGCAGAAGAGCCCGCCTTCTTCCGCCGAGCTCTCTAACCCGGTTGGCTCTTTCGCAGCAGGAGGCCGGCGGGGAGTTGGGCTCAGCGGCAAGGAAGCCGCCGAGCCGTGGGAACTTTTCGCCGCCGCCTCCTCTTCCTCCGTCTCTTCTGACCAGGTAGCTACACTAGGAGTTTCGGGGCGCCCTGAAGCGCTTTCGGGGCACCCTGAAGACTGTGTATGGAAGCTCCCTTATTTGCCCTTTTCTGCACTTTTTCCAGCTCTTTAAATTAGGGTGACCCTATGAAAAGGAGGACAGGGCTCCCGTATCTTTAACAGTTGTATTGCAAAGGAAATTTCAGCAGGTGTCATTTGTATATATGGGGAACCTGGGCATGATCTACACTACTGCTTGAAAGCGCTTTATAACAGTTTTGACAACTGTCGGGGCCTAGGACACACTCCATATACGGTTGTCAAAACTGTTAGAAAGCGCTTTAAAGCAGTAGTGTAGATCCGGCCCCGGTGAAATTTCCTCTTCATCACAACAGTTAAAGCTGCAGGTGCCCTGCCCTCTTTTAAATCTGGTCCCTCTAGTGTGGCGCAGAGTGGTAAGCGGCAGTTACTGCAGCTGAAACTCTCCCCACGGCCTGAGTTCGATCCCAGCGGAAGCTGGTTCTCAGGCAGCCGGCTCAGGTCGACTCAGCCTTCCATCCTTCCGAGGTGGGTAAAATGAGTGCCCAGGTAGCTGGGGGGAAAGGTAACTGCGACTGGGGAAGGCAATGGCAAACCACCCCGCTACAAAGTCTGCCAAGAAAACGTTGCGAAAGCAGGCGTCCCTCGAGGAGTCAGCAATGACTCAAGTGCTTGCACGAGAGGTTCCTCTCCTTTCCTTTCCACTCTAGTATAGCTCCTGCACCTTTAACTGTTGTGATGAAGAGGAAATTTCACCAGGTTCCCCATATATACAAATGACACCTGCTGAAATTCCCTTTTCTATGCAACTGTTAAAGATACAGGAGCCCTCTCCTCCTTTTCATAGGGTCACTCTATATAAATATCCTTTTTTAGGTGTGGTGACCAGAACTTACACAGTATTCTAAGTGTGGCCACATCCTATATTTGTAAAAGGGCAGTAGGATACTGGAAGTTTTATTCCCAATTGCTTTTCTTATAATGCCTGACATGGAGTTTGCCCTCTTTACAGTGGCCACACACTGGGTGGACATTTTCATCAAGCTGTCCATCACAATCCTAAGATCTCTCTCTTGTTTGGTTACCGCCAGCTCAGATCCCATTAGGAACGCCTCTCCCGAGGTGAATATACCCGGTCACTACGTTCAACATCTAAGGTCCTCCTCCGGGTGCCTGCTCCGAGAGAGGCTCGGAGTGTGGCAACGAGGGACAGGGCCTTTTCGGTGGTGGCCCCCAGACTGTGGAATGATCTCCCTGATGAGGCTCGCCTGGCACCAACGCTGCTATCTTTCCGGCGCCAGGTTAAGACTTTCCTCTTTCCCAGGCATATGGCGGCACATACTAATTACCCACATGTTTAGTTTTTAATTGGTTTTTAATGCTTTATGTGTGTATGTTCTGTGTTTTAGAGTTTTAAATTTTGTATACTTATTTTTACCTCAATTTTAGAATTTCTGTAAACCCCCCAGAGAGCCCTGGCTATAGGAGCGGTATATAAATGTAATAAATAAATAAATAAATAAATAAATTATAGTTGAAGTTGGGTGTGTGTGTGTGTTTTGCCCCAACGTGCATTACCTTACACTTGCTTACATTGAACCGCATCTGCCATTCGGACGCCCACTCTCCCAGCTTGGAGAGATCCCTTTGGAGCTCTTCACAATCCCTTTGTGTTTTAACAACCTTCAATAATTTGGTGTCATTGACAAACTTGGCCACTTCACTGCTCACTCTTAATTCCAGATCATTTATGAACAGTTTGAAAAGAACTGGTCCCAATACCGATCCCTGTGGGACCCCACTATTTACTTCCCTCCATCAGGAGAATTTACCATTTATTCATACTCTCTGCTTTCTGTTTTCTAACCAGTTATTGATCCACAAGAGGACTTCTCTTATTCCATGACTGCTAAGTTTGTTCAGGAGTCTTTGGTGAAAGACTTGAAAGCAGTTCGAAAATGGTATATGAAATGTGTCATTGGCCCAGAAGTTGTCAGTGCAAACTTTAACTTCCTCAAACAAACAAAACTTAAGTAAGTGGTCAACAGGGTGACCATAAGGGGTGAAAAATATCCTGTTGCTCAAAAATTCCTGAAACTGGCGCATCAACTACACCAAAGCAGGATCTAGCACTATGAAAGCGGTATGAAAGTGGTCAATGTGTCAATGGGCCCCAACAGTTGTCGGTGCACTTCAATACCGGTCTAAAGCAGCAGTGTGGGTTTGGAGGTCTGGGCACTGCTGCAGAGGGAAACGAATGAGCTCCTGCCCTTCCAGTCTAGATAAGCTGGGGGCTCCCGACGGGTGCGCCCATGTTTATGATGGGGGAAAGCATCCGCTTGGGTCTGCGCGCAACACAGCAACTTGCATGACTTGCACCTGTGACAACGAAGAAGCGGGATGCTGCGCCAGGTCAGCAAAGGCTCCAAACTGGCACTGGATGTACTCATCTCTTTGGAAGAATCTATCACAGGGACGGGAAACTGGTTTTGGCCCACAATTCCCAGCATCCCTCACCATTGGGGATGCTGGCTAGGGCTGATGGGAATTGTAGGCCAAAACATCTGCAGGGCCCCTAGTTGCCCACCCCTGATCTAGCAGCACCTCTCTTCCAGTGGGCAGGGTAGGGCAAAGGAGAGTTGGAAGGGGAGGCGGCAGCCTCTGCAGGCAGGCAGAGATTTTTATATCCACGTTGCAGTGACACATTAAGAGGCTAAATTGTAACTGGCTCCGATGGGAATTTTGGATATTGATTCAAGCCATTCCTTCAATTGGAATCCTCCAAGCAAATCCCAGTTCCTTCCACTGCCCTGTTGTGGGAGGAAATTGAGGACTTCCTTGGCCCGGGCTGTTTTCAATGCCAGGGAGCTATGGTGGAATGCCTGAAGTGGACATGCATGGAAGGTATAACTTGGCCAGGTTCAGCAGTCATTTCCTTCACCACGGAGCAAGCAGAAAGAGGTCTTGCCCCGCCTGATAAGGAGAATGTCTTCCAAATCAGAGTGATCCCAGATAAATACAACCTTTTGCCTGGTGCCCACTGCACAGCCTCACTTACAAATGGGTCATGATGCAGTAACAGTTATTAGGATATCGACAGGAAAACTGATGTCCTACAACAAACCAAGCATTTGCATGGAACTCACTACCACAAGATGTAGTGATGGCCACTAATTTGGATGGCTTTTAAATGAGGGGTTAGACAAATTAATGGAGGAGAAGACTATCAATATGCAGATGATACCCAGCTCTTCATCAAACCCAGGTGAGGCGGTGGCTGTTCTGAACCAGCGCTTGGGCACGGTGATGGACTGGATGAGGGCTAACAAACTGAGACTCAATCCAGACAAGACAGAGGTACTGTTAGCGGGTGGTTCATCGGTTTGGCGAGGTGATGTTTGCCCTGTCCTGGACGGGGTTGCACTCTCCCTAAAGGATCGGGTCTGTAGTTTGGGGGTGCTCTTGGATCCAGAACTGTCACTTAAGGCACAGTGGCAAAGAGCACCTTTTATCAGCTTAGGCTGATATACCAACTACGCCCTTATCTGGACAGAGATAGCCTAGCTACAGTTATCCACGCTCTGATAATCTCTCGTTTGGATTTCTGCAATGCGTTATACGTGGGGCTGCCTTTGAAAATGGTCCGGAAACTTCAGCTGGTACAAAACAGGGCAGCCCGTTTACTAATGGGGACTGGCCGGCGTGATCACATCACGCCATTGGCTGACAGTCCAGGTCCGGTACTGGTACTAACATACAAGGCCCTAAACGGCTTGGGGCTAGGTTATTTGAAGGAACGCCTCCTCCCACATGTACCTGCCCAGACATTAAGATCACCCACAGGGGCCCAAAGGAAGTGAGGCAGGGGGCTACTAGGAGGAGGGCCTTCTCTGCTGTGGCACCCCGGCTAAGGAACAAGCTCCCTAGAGAGGTCCGCCTGGCGCCTACACTGTATTCTTTTCGTCGCCAGCTGAAGACCTTTTTATTTTCTCAGTATTTTAACACCTAAATTTAAACTTTGCTGTTTTAATTCTGTATTTTAATCCTATATCAATTTCTGCTGTGTGGTTTTAGCCTGCTTGTGCTTTTTATATTGTATTTTGTATTTGGGTTTTTAGATTGTTGGATGTTTTATTATGTTCTTAATAGTTTTAATTTTTGTGAACTGCCCAGAGAGCTTCGGCTATTGGGTGGTATAAAAATGTAATAAATAAATAAATAAATAAATAAATATCAAGGGCTACTAGTCCTCATGGCTCTTTGCCACCTCCAGTATCAGAGGCACTGTGCCCATGTACATCAGTTGCTAGGGAATATGGGTGGGAGGGTGCTGTTGCACCTGTGTTGCCACTGTGTGAACAGAGTGCTGGACTAGATGGACCCTTGGTCTGACCCAGCAGGGCTCTTCTGATGTTTTCTGCTAGATAGCTTCAGTAACCTAAGTAAGTCCTGAGCTGGCAGATGCTCATTAAAAGATGCTTGCAAGTTAAGATAAACCATGGTTGAGATTTCACTTTCTCTTTTTTAGGTACGGAGGTACCGTAGGGATTGAAGGGCGTGAAGAAGTGGTGGATCCAGAAACATGCGAATAGAACTTCTACAAGATCAGCGCTCCTTCCAAACCCTGTTTCTAAGCTATGCAAACTCATTCCAGTCCCTCCATGTATGGGAACCTGAATAAATCAGTCACTTGCACCTCTCTGTGCACCTCTTGTCTTTCTTGGCATCATTGTCATTGCAAACCCTCCAACAGATGGCCACAGGTACGTTCCTGTGGGCATTTAGCGGGAGTGGCCCCTGACGCCCTCAACAGCAGCTTAGCTGCGTGCCCGCACCGGAAATGCCGGTGGGCCAGCAAGGGGACAGTGCTAGAGGCGGGGAGCTGGGAGGCGGGCGGCAGTGCAACAACAGATGGTAGCAGCAGCAGGAATGCAAGTGTCACTGGCTGCCGCCCTGGCAAGGCAAAGGGGTACATCATGCCTGACAAATGCAGCGTGCCCAGCCCGGGCAGAATGAATAGGCAGCTGCTGCTCGCTGGCTTCCTTGCCTCTTGGAAGACTCCCAAGACTTGAGACTTCCAGGAGAGGCGGGGAAGACAACAAGTCATGGCTGCCTAGCGCTCCATCCCACTGACTCCTGAACTGGCTCAAGAGGCAGCATGATGGAGCACTGGGCCGCTGTTGCTCGCTGGCTTCCGAGAGACAGAGAAGGCAGTGAGCAAGCGGTGGCTGCCCTGCCTCTCCTGGAAGTCTCGCAAGACGCGGGAAGACTTCCAGGAGAAGCTGGGCTGTCGTGACTTCCCTGGATCTTCTTTAAAAATATTAAAAATTAGGGCTGGCCACTGTGAGAACAGAGCTAGTCTAGATAGACCTTTGGTCTGATCCATCATGTTGTAAATCTATTCTTATGCTCTCATGATACTCTGCCTGTTGATCCAAATAGATCCTTACACTGCAGTCCTTAAAACGAAGCATAAGGCCCAGTTCTGTTGAGTGCCCTGCCATGGGAGGATGCCCAGGGCAAGGGAAAGCTGGAAGGTGACCCATCAACCTCTATAAGCAGACAGCAATTTCTGTTGTCACTGCAATCCCCTATTTAGAGATTAACATTGGGATGGCTCTGATCATCATTCTTTATCCTGATCCAAAGATTCCTTCCATCATAACCTTCAAAACAAAGAACAAGGCCCTGTTCCTTCAACTCCCCTGCCCTGGGAGGACAGATAGGGCCAAATTTATGTCAGGGCTTCTTTCAATGACACAGAGTTGCTTTGGAAGAGATGAACTGACCATATAGATGGCTAGTCAGAAGGAAGAGAAACTAGTTCTCAGGATGCAAAATATTTATTTTTTCAAGATGCCCAATGCATTTCGGCCAGTTTTTTTTTAATTCCAAGGCCTTCCTCAGGGGGTTGTTAGAAGGTAGTGTCCTCTAGCAAAGTAATTGCCTCCTGTGGTGATCAGTCACCATAGGTGCCATAGCAGAGCTCCTTAGACAGCCTTCCAAATGTGCTAATCATGCGAGCATTACGAACATAGAAGATTCAACATATGAGCCACCTAATTCTGCCTAGCGAAACGAAACAAATAATGAAACTCCAGTATAGCATATCTCCCCACTAGCATCTTTTACTCAATGTTCCTACATTGCTTTTCAGACAAGAGAATAACTTTGGGTCATTTCAACTTGCACAGTGTCATGTAAAATATCCTTGAATCTTGAATCTAATCTACTTATGAAAAAAAATCATGCTTCAAATCTCTATACCAAGGCTGTACTATGTAGTGGCAGACTTGTTGTTAGTGGGTTCGTATGCCAGCTGAGCAAGAAGCCTCTTCAATATAATTGTTCTTCTGTTAGATTAATGGGAGAAAACAGGTGATGAAAATCTCAATAAATCTGAACTATGCAAAGTCTTTGAGATGCACTTAAAAGGAACTTGCCTGTGAATTTAGCTAAATGCTCTAAAAGTGGTTTTATTTTAGTGTGTTGAACATAGTAATACATGTGATGGGGGTACTTTTGTGTTCGATACAACTGAACTTTACAATTAAGAATTAGAGTATGTCCAGATACTTTTTGCCTATCACCTGACTGGTGATAGCCAGAGGTGCAGCATGAGATACTGCTAGATCCAGAATTCCGCCCACTGAGAAGCTGAGTTCCAAAAGCATTGACTTCCTTTCAGAACTGCTGCGGATTGCACAGTTCTTTTGTGATTCCCTCCCACAATGCCAGTGTGGACGGTGTGAGAAATGCACAACCAAGACATGATCGCAGTGGCACCCTCCTTGTTCCTTAGCAACTGGTATTTAGTGGCAAACTGAATCTGATTCTGAGGGTAATTATCACAGGGTCATCATGACTAATAGCCATTGATAGGATTACTCCTGGGTTGATTAGCTTGAATCGAGGACTGTCTGTAGAATCTAGAAATGGATCTAGAAAATCAACTTCCAAGAGGCTTGCCTAAGGTTATCTAGGGAGTCCTAGGCATTGGTGAAATTTGAACTCAAGACTTTTGCATTCAGGGCGCATATACTAACAAGCCTATTTCTTTATTAACACACACACACCAAATTTACTGCAATACAGGAATCCAAGGTAATATCTCTACCATCTTCTGGACCCTGAAGGCATAACATGTTAGTCTTCCATTCAAACAAAAGGGGTTTCAAGTGATTCTGTTTGAAATATCTCAGCATCTCAGACTAGGCCTTGCTCTCTAGAGATCAAGATGGAGATCACGGACTCTTTGACAGACAGATACAGGGAGTCCGTGAACCACCAACTCTCTTCCCTGCCTAGCTGAATTATTAGCCCTTGGTCTGCTCTTCTGCCTTCTGTAGGGTGACTATATGAAAAGGAAGGACAGGGCTTCTGTAACAATTGTAGAGGAAAGGGAATTTCAGCAGGTGTCATTTGTATGCATAGAGCACCTGGTGGAATTCCCTTGTCATCAAACAGTTCAAGAGCCCTGCCCTCTTTTGTATCTGGTCACTCTAGTATAGCTCCTGCAGCTTTCACTGTTGAGATAAAAAGGGAAATTCCCTTTTCTCTAAAACTATTGAAGATACAGGAGCCCTGGCCTCCTTTCCATATGGTCACCCTACCTTCTGCCATGACACGGTCTTTCATCACCATATCCTACTTTGAATATTCTCCTTGAGCCCACCTCACAAAACCCAGGTTACCATGGGAACAGCAATAAACAGTTTTACATCATTGCAAGTGTGTGGCCTATTCCTTACCGGACATTGGGATGGTAAGTACTGCTGCTGCTTGACTCTCCAGCATTTGGGGAAATTTCCAGAGTCGTGACCTTTTCTAGCATCATGGCAGGTAAGAATTTTTTTCTTAGATGTGGAAGATGGAATGAGGAATAATGTAAGAAAGAATTTCTGTCTGTTGGTTTTATAAACTTTTTTAGATATAAGTGATCAGAATGGCAGTAAACCCACATATCCGAAAATGCAGTCTCATTTCTATCTTGATGAGAGGAAAATTTGATGTTGCTATAGTATTGATCCAGGTTAAAAAGTCAATGAAACTATGTGGATTTGCAAAAATTAAAAAAATATCGTCTATGTATCGTTTATAGAATAGCATTTCCTTATAGAAGGGGTTTTGAGCCGGATGAGAGATAAAATCCTCTTCCAGCCGTGCCATGATTAAATTGGCCGCACTAGGGGCAAAAGGGCTTCCCATGGCAACGCCTCGAATCTGCAGGAATATTTTCCCATCAAACCTAAAATAGTTTTATTCTAATATGATCTCAGTAAGTTCTAATAGGACATAGGTAGGTGGAGAAAGATTATCCCGTTTATTGAGATACCATTCAATAGCATTGTGTGCCTCATCATGGGGAATAGTATCGAGGGAATTGACGTCCAAAATTGCCATAATGGCGTCGGGCGGAATATATTTCCCCTCTATTTTATTGATGAAATCAGAGGTCTCCTTTAAATATGAAGGCATTTGAGCCACGAAGGGGTGCAAGAAATGGTCAACGTATTGGGATAAGCAGGGCCAGTGCTACCATTAGGCCCACTAGGCAGCTGCCTAGGGCGCAGACCTCAGAGGGGCGCCGTACTGACCTTTAAGGGTCACCGTTTTATACAAATTAGCTGTTTTAAGAAAAAACAGAATAAGTTCAAGTTTTGTGCTATTTTTTCCTACAAAACATCTGTTCTTAAAAATCAAAGTTGGCCGTTTGCGGGGGGGGGGGGGAGTGCAAGTAGCTCACCTTGCCTAGGGCGCAAAGTAGTCTGGCACCAGCTATAGATTGTATGTGTAGTGTAGGATGAATTACACACAGAACGCTTGCATAAACTGATGTGTCTTCTTCCCAGCAGAATCCAGAGAAGATTTTAGACTGCCCCGGATCCCTCAGGAGAGAGGAATGTACAACACGGAGGAAAGACCTCTGCCAAGGCCACGTCCTGAGGCGTGGTCACGCCCCCAAACTTGTTTAGCTCCTGAGGAACAACTGCCAATTCCTCAGCCGAGAAAAGTGCCGACCAGACTGCCAAAGTTGGTGGAGGCCTCCTTGCCGAGGCCCCTGAACGAAAGCGAGACCACTTGGCCGAAGCCGATACAGCTCCTTTGGCGAATGCCAGTAGAGAAGCCTGTGCCGCCTCCAACAACGGTACGGAAGCCGGTGCTGCCTCGTGTGCGGACCCCAGAAATCACCACCTTGTGAGTAAACCCAGAATACATGTGTACTCTGAAGCCGGTGACACCCCCAACGCAGAGCCTAGGAACAACTTTGCCAAAGAAGCCACTCCAGGCATCTCTCCGAAAGTTGATGGCGACCTGCGTCGAAAAGACCGCTCCGCCAAAACTGGGAGAGACGCCTTGGCAAAAGTCAGTGGCGACCAATGGACTCAAGCCAGGGCCTTCCAATTGGTCCAGGCCAATGCGGCTTCATAATCCAAAGCCACCGCACAGGTCAGTGACGAGACTACGACATTTGCAAGGATTCGCCAGGATTCCTATTGATAAATCAGGGTTAGGGGGAAGGGGTTGTAGCAAACCATTTTGCTCATACCTTTAAATTTGCTTTCAAAAACGGGTTTTTAATTGTTTGTACATGTTTTTTCAGTGTTGGAAGAAAGGGGATCGCCCTGATCATAGGGATGCAGGGGGCGCTTTCAATTGACACCCACGGGATTGCGGTCTTGTTCCTAATTATTTTGAGTAGTTGCCTCAATTGAAAGGCATCATGGCACAGCCTAAGATTTGGGACACCCAACCCCCCTGGGTTAGTTGGCCGGAGGAGAGTGGCTTGATTGACACGGATGCATTTGCCCTCTCCGCTGCATTTGGATAGAGCTTGTTGCCAACGTTTGAACTCATTTCCAGGAATCTCTACTGGCAAGGTATGAAACAGAGAAGACGGTTTAGGCAACAAAGTCAATTTCAGGGCCGTATTCCTCCCTAGTCAAGATAATTTAAGTTTCTTCCACAGAATCACTTGAAAACCCTTTTCTTTGAATGGAAGACTAACATGCAGTGCGACAGTGGAATCAGCTACCTAGGGAGGTTGTGGGCTCTCCCACACTAGAGGCATTCAAGAGGCAGCTGGACAACCATCTGTCAGGGATGCTTTAGGGTGGATTCCTGCATTGAGCAGGGGGTTGGACTCGATGGCCTTGTAGGCCCCTTCCAACTCTGCTATTCTATGATTCTATGATTCTATGTTATGCCTTCATTTTTCCAGAGTGCCATAGGATTTGTTACATCCAGCTTGGGTCCATCGGTCAGCCCTGGCTTTGCCAGAGACATCTCCACGGCCTTTTCCACGCAGGCCGCCATCGATGTTGGGAGAGATGTCAGGCATGACTTCGGCGGCAAAGTTGTCACTAGGCTCTGCAGACGGGAAGGCACCAGCTTCGGGGTAGACGTGTGGGGTGGCTCTGGCCACCTGGTGATATCTGGGCTCCGCACACGAGGCGGCACCAGCTTCTGTACCGGCGTTGGCATTTGCCAAGGGCCCTGTATTGGCTTCGGCCAAGGGGTCTTTCTTTCAATCACGGGCCTTGGAAGGAGGCCTCCACCACCTTCGGCAGGCTGGTTGGCACTTGTTTCAGCTGAGGAGTTGGCATGGCAGCTAGATGAATTTGGGGAGCGTGCACGGTTCGGGACGTGGCCTAGTTCGGGAACGTGGTCTTGTTTCATCCACTATGTACACTCCACTCTCCTGAGGGCTCCGGGACATTCTCCAATCCTCTCTGGGTTCTGCTGGGAAGAAGACACACAAGTTGATGTCACCATTCTCTGTGTACAACATATATATATATATATATATATATATATATATATATATATAGTTTTTATGTTTTTTGTTCTCCAGTTTGAAATCTGTTGTTGAAAAGCATTCATAAATACGAATAAATCAATACATATTATTGCGATGGTTGTCTCTGCTGCATCTTCTGTTTGGTAGTACCCCTCCTCCTGCAAGAAAGGTGATAGCCCACTTGCGCAAAAACCAAAATACCAGGCGGACATGGAGTCTGAGCACACAGAACAAAAGCCACGTCCCCTGGGGGAAATGAAAGATTTTTGCATGATGGGTCCTTTTGTTGTGCACTAGACCAAGGCCAGATGCTTTAAAAACAGCTGCTGGAGTGCTGCTCAATGCCCAAATGAGCTGGTCTGGGTAGGAGTTTGCAGAGGTTGTGCTGACATAAGAGATTCCTACATTAACAGGGCTCTAATAGTGGAATGTGAAGGAGGGGCCCTAACAGCACTGCATCTTACACCTGGAGAGTCGGGGCTTCCCTTTCTTCAACAGATCAGCTACGGCTTTGCTGTAATATTTGCCAGCTATGACTCTGCAGAAAACAGGATAAACCATAGTGCAGTAGGGTGACCATATTTTGGAAACCAAAAAGGAGGACAACATGGCTGCCCCATGGGGGTGTGCCCACCAACATGTCCAGCCCCCAAGGGGGCGTGCTCACCAGCATGTCCAGCCCCCCAAAAAGGGCGTGCCCACCCAAACATGCCCTTGGTCACAGGTCTGATTTCACAGCACACAATTAAGACAAACCTGTTCTACATAACATCTTAATGTTAAAATCACTGGAATAAAGTATAAGTGAGACATTCAATGTATCTGAAATTAACTTCACTCATTCCTACTTCTGTAGCTTTTGCTGTACGTTGAAGCTTTTGCTATACTGTGTGCTCAGCTACACCAAGCAGGGTATTCCACTATGAAAGCGGTATATAAAAGGCAGGAGCCACACTATTACTTTATAGAGGTATTCAACTGCACTGCAGGAGCTACACGACTGCTTTATAGTGGTACTGAGGTGCACTGACAACTGTTGGGGCCCATGGACACATCTACACCAAGCAGGATATAACACTATGAAAGTGTTATGAAAATGGTATATGGTATGTGTCATGGGCCCCAACAGTTGTCAGTACACTTCAATACTGCTATAAAGCAGTAGTGTGGCTCCTGGCTTTTCTATACCACTTTCAAAGTGGAATATCCTGCTTGGTGTAGATGAGCCCTGTGTGTGATACAGTCTTCCCTTCCCTCAAATATCTTTTCTGTCTGCAAATCCTTCACTGGATGACCATAGTCTAACCTTTCCTAACATTTAACACTGTTTCCCCATCACCTTACTGCATACTGCTACCACTGAAAAAATGAAGCAGTTGACAAGTATACAACAACCAAACAACCAAGCATTCAGAAAGAGTATAAACTACTATTAGCCTTCAAACGTTAGCCAAGGAACAAAATGGATTAAAGCTTGTCTTAGCTTGTTTCAACTTCAACCAGACATAACAGTCAAAAACAACCGAGAAAAAGACACCTACATTGAAATTGCAATACCTAATGACAAAAATGTTGCAGAAAATAAAAATATACACCACTGGATATGGAAGTTAAAGAACTACGGCAACAGGAAAAACTTACAATTATTTGTTAGTCACATCAGTCACCAGCATGACATCGTGGCTGTTTTTACAGAAAACCTTCAGAAATTAGGCCTACCAAAATACATGCACGCCAACATCCAGAAAGCAGCCCTACTTAAAACATGTTCAATAGTCAGGACATTTCTGAATCAGTAAAAGACAACATGACTTGGCAAAGCCCATCGTGTTCATCTAGAAAAACCACCACAAGCAAGAAAAGAGAGATAGATGATGATGATGATGATGAAGAAGATAATGATGATAATAGCAACCCTGTAAATTTTTTAAAAGTTTCTTTAAGAAGGATGAACAATTGTCAGCCACTGTTACAAAATATACGTCATGCCAATTATAGTAAACAAGTTGGAAAGGAAGGTCTATGGGTCTAAAATGCATGATTTAATAGGAACATCACCTCCAAATCATCCCAACTCACAGAAAACTACAGCCACCCCCACTACAAACATGCACATGCATTCATTCAGTCAAACAACCAGGCATCCCATTCAGACATCAATACACTCACACTGCCAGCACACGTGTGCGTGCGCGCACACACACACACACACTCAGCATCACTCACTCCAAAAACACGCATGCACACACGCATGCACACATGCATTCACTCAAAGACCCCATGCACCCCCATATTCTCTCACACACACAAACAAACCCCAGTCTTACCTCCTACTCTATCTTCTCCTCCTCCTGCTTGCCTTTTTTTTTTTTTTTTTTTTTTTTGCTCCTTCTTGCTGCTGGGTCTCACAGAGTTCCCAGCCAGCTGCCGAGATCTCGCCTGAGTTCGGGTGAGATTCAAGATCTCGCCGGGGAAATTTAGGCCTGGGTAAGTTGGGGTTGGGGTTGCTGCAGGCCCAGTAACCACAACCCCGGTATTTTGGGCCCCAAGTCCAGTTCCTCCGGACCCCCAGCTCTCCCAGAGGTTTCCGGGATTTTCTGGAGGGTCTGGGCAGCCTAAGCCAGACCCGAGTCAGAATCTCTTTCTCCTGACTAGCCATGACTCTAGAGGCTTTCAGACAGGAGAGGGGTCTTTCTTCACCCTCCCTGGAGATGCTGGGGTGCTCACCAGTGTGGTGAGGCGCCTGTAAAATCCTAAAGCTCTTCTGCCTGCATAACTCCAGGCTACGATTGTACCCTTTATGTCAGTTTCTCCCTGTGTTTTATTGTGTGTGTTTTTATTGTGGTTTTTTGATCACACCTTTATTCTTATAAGATCACTTTGATATATTTTTCAGCCATTTTGGTTTTTACTTTATACTGCAGTTTTAAACTTTTAAATTGTATCTTACCGTGTTGTATTTTATGGCTTTAATTGTTGTGAACCGCCCAGAGAACTTTGGCTGTTGTGTTATTACAGAAATGTAATAAATAAAACAAAGAAATAAATAACTTAGTAAGTAACTGAATAAATAACCAGTTGTGTTTGAGAATGCACGTGAGCCATCGGAGCACCTCTCTCTCTCTGGCTAGCTTGCTAGTTTCTGCATGCTGAATGACTCTTGCTGCAAACAATGAACCTGGCCTGTGTATTAGTAGCTATGCATTCCAGAAACAGACATCCCTTTGCCTGAAAGGATATGTGATTGTCCTATGATGATTATGTTATTCTCATTCTTATAAGGCTTTAAAAAGTAGGCAGGTAGAGAAAGCAAAAGTTTCACATGCTCTTTGGGCACAATCCTGTCTGGATAGTTTGACAGCCTCCGAATTTGGAGGCTGCCAAGTATCTAATACAGGGCGCAAGGATAGCAGAGGTAGTCTTTGCCTCTGTGCTCCAGCTGCCCTGCATTTTGGCAGCGCCTTGGAGCCAGGAGGAAAGGAGGGTGGGGCAGTCATAGCGTATGTCACACGGCTGCCACCCTGATCCCCTCTCTTCCCGGCCCCAGGGAACACCCCCTTTTCCCCTATCTCCACTCTGTCTATTTATTTTGCATTCATGCTCTTCTTTTTCTCCATGGAGCAAAGAGCGGTTTATAATTAGTTCCTAGGCAGTCCCCTTTCCAGAAAGATGGCAGGCAAAGACTTCCTTAGCTTCAGCAGTAATCTTGGCCTCACTCCCTGCATTGAAATCCATGGATTGGGTTTTCTGTGGTAGAAAGATATTGGGCTGCGTAGAGCTGTCAGTTTGGTCTGTGTGGAAAGTGGGTGGTCTGTAACTGTGGGTGGTTTTAATTTTTGTGAACCGCCCAGAGAGCTTCAGCTATTGGGCGTTATTAAAATGTAATAAATAAATAAAATAAATAAATTTATGTATTATTGTATATGCATGTTACAACTTGGATGTGTGTTTGGGTGTTAATTATAGTGTTATACTTAGTTACCCCTTTGTGATGCTCACCTTGATTATTCCTCTAAAATAGATGATTGGCAACAATACAGATGTGATTGCAATGGCATTTACACCACAACAGAACCTTCCTTTGACTCTCCTTTCATATTCTGACCACAGTGTGGAGATCCTTCTTTTGTGTTCCTTATGAGGCAAGTTGAGGCAGCCAGTTTGGAAGGCATGTTTTGGGCTCGATGAAAGGGTGGCAGAGCAGGAGACGGACCCATCTAATTCACTGGGGTAATACACTGAAAGGCCGTCCTGCTCAAGTTCTGCTGTTTAACCAGAGCTGTGCAAGAGTGGGGAAGACTTTGCCCTGGGATGGAATTCTGTCCCATTTTCTTTGGGCAAGCGATTTGCATTGGTTCCCTATGGGCAAGTATGGTTTCTCTATGGGCAAGTACTGTCCTTTGTTTTAGTATGTCCCGACCAAGGGTCCATCTAGCCCAGCACTCTGTTGCAGAATAAAAACAATATGTGGAAGCATGTTTAGTAATACATGAAGCAGACCCGATGATGATGATGATAATAATGGGACATAAATAAGTCATTACTAACACTGATTAGTATCCAATATTAGTCCTATCTTGACTAGACCCATTGAAGTCTCCTGTATTTCAATGGATTTACTCTACATAGGATTAACAATAGATACTAAGCCATTGATTTCAATGTATCACAATCAAAAGATTGTGGCACCTTAAAAACACTGGGTGCTTTCTCATGAGGCTTTTATTATGCAATAAACAACCCTAATTAACAACCCTTTAGAGAAGATCCAGATGACACCGTTGTCCGTGTATAACACTCATGTTTGCAGGCCAGGAATCTCATCTGCTTCTCACCACACACACACACGCAAACTAAGGAGGAAACGGAGTTCAGAATGGTAGCGTGGGAATCACGGGCCTGGCTCTTGTCGGTGCTTCCACAGCGCGAGGCCGCGGATTCAAGGCAGGGAAGGGCTTCTCAGGGACCGCAGCCTGCCGCGCAGCGCCTCTGCCTCCCCGGACGGGACCATGGAAAACACGTGTCCGCCGCTCTCTGGCCCCGCGACAGCACAAAAAAATGTGGGTTCGAATTATTTTAAACTTGGGATTCCTTTCCAAAAGCCGGAAGCACCAGCAGCCCAGGAGGAGGCCCGGGAGGAGGCCTGTCAGCCGCGCGGCGGGGCCGGGGCCGCAGGTCAAAATTCTCCATATAGAAACCGCATGCAGCAGCAGCAGCAGCAGCAGCAGCAGCAGCGCCTCTTCAGCGCAGGCGCGCCACAGCTGCCCTCCCCGCTTTCCGCCCCTGACCTGGCAGCAGCAGCAGCAGCGCCTCTTCAGCGCAGGCGCGCCACAGCTGCCCTCCCCGCTTTCCGCCCCTGACCTGGCAGCAGCAGCAGCAGCAGCGCCTCTTCAGCGCAGGCGCGCCACAGCTGCCCTCCCCGCTTTCCGCCCCTGACCTGGCAGCAGCAGCAGCAGCAGCGCCTCTTCAGCGCAGGCGCGCCACAGCTGCCCTCCCCGCTTTCCGCCCCTGACCTGGCAGCAGCAGCAGCAGCAGCGCCTCTTCAGCGCAGGCGCGCCACAGCTGCCCTCCCCGCTTTCCGCCCCTGACCTGGCAGCAGCGCCTCTTCAGCGCAGGCGCGCCACAGCTGCCCTCCCCGCTTTCCGAGGGCGGAGCTTCGGGTCGAGCGCGACTCCGCCCAGGCAACTCCGGCGCTTGCGCACCACCCGGCGAAGATGGCGGCGCCCGCGCTGGTGAGAAGGGAGTGGGGAGAAGCCGGCCCGTAGCCATGGCGACGTGTGTCCCCCCCTCCCCCTCTCTCAGCCTACCGCTTCTCTCTTCCCCCGCAGGGCGCCCAGGAAGCCGCCGCCGCCGCCCACATGCTCTCGCTGCCGGCCGAGGCCTTCGGGAACGACGTGAGTGCGTGCGTGCGTGCCCGGGGGGGCAGGGCGAGGCGAGGCCACCCTCGCTCCCGCCCTGCTGACGCGTGTCTCTTTGCAGCCCAACGTGGAGATGGTGTGGGCCGTGAAGGCCTATCAGCACGCCCAGGTCTACTTCAACGTGAGTCTCGTCCCGCCCCCGCCTTGGGTAGTGTTGCGGGTGCCCCCCCCCCCGGCATGGCTTCCTTAGCGTGCGAACTGCGCATGCGCGAGGGGCCCCGCCCACAGGCCCGGATGTAAGCGCGCGCCCCGCCGGGCTCGCGCAGCCCCCTCACCTGCTCTCCCTCCCGGCTTCCGCCTTCGCAGCTCATTTCCTCCGTGGACCCGAAGTTCCTGAAACTGACCAAAGCGGATGACCAGATCTACTCGGACTTCCGGAAGAGATTCAGCGACCTTAAAATCGATGTGCTCGACTCAGAGGATATGAAATCCGGACCTGCCAAAGAGGTGGGCTAGGAAGCGCCCGCTCTGTGTTTGGGGCTCATGGAGTGGGAAGTAACGGCCTCTTCCTCTTCCTTGCAGAAATGGCGTCCGTTCTGCTTACAGTTTGATGGGGTGGTTGAGGACTTTAATTACGGCACTCTCCTGCGGCTGGATTGCAGCAGAGGCTACACCGAGGAGAACACAGTATTTGGTAAGGCCCCATGCATGGATTACCCAGCATGAGTCTACTGCCCAAGGACATGCTCTATCCAGGGAATAGGGCGAATTCTCTGGGTTGACCAGGGATGTGACTGTTCCAGAACTGGATGCAAGGATGGGCTCTTCTGGAGAAACTACCTTTTCACAATCACCCTCTCCTCCCCCTGCCCCGCCCCCTTTTGGGACAGGGTTGATTAGTTGCAATTTGGTGTGAGGTCCGCTTACTCTAACAAAAGTTCTCTCCTCAGCCACCAGGATCCAATTCTTTGCCATTGAAATAGCCCGTAACCGAGAGGGCTACAACAGTGTTGTTTATGACAGTGCCAAGGAAGCCAACTTGGGCACAGAAGTGGTTAGCTCTGGCTAAAGTCTTCTCTCAAGAGACAGGGCAATATATTCAAAAGGAAAAAAAGGACCGTAACTTTACTTCAGCATCAACTCCAGTTGAGCAACGGACTTTTCCTCTTCCACAGCAAGCATAAAAGCACAACTGCAGCTGGAATTGTTTAAGATGCCCAAAGGATTGAAATCATGGATATAATGGTGATGTATTTGTGGGCTCAAGTGTAGCAACCGGTTTTTGTACCTTTTACAGTCTGTAACATTCTAGAAATGAACTCAAATTATTAAAACTTACAAATGAAAATCAGAAGGTGAGTTACTGTTGCAATCTGATTTTTGTACATTCTTTAACTGAAACAAGAACTGCCATTTTAAAAGTAAAGGGATGATCACATCTACTCCCAGCACAAATTACTATGTTAAGTGTGGTTGCAATAAGTACAACAAGCACAATCAAAGCTGTAGTGGTATTAAGAGCTACCTGTAAGACTCTTGTTGGAGCTACAGATTAAGGGATCATAGAATCATAGAATAGCAGAGTTGGAAGGGGCCTACAAGGCCATCGAGTCCAACCCCCTGCTCAATGCAAGAATCCACCCTAAAGCATCCCTGACAGATGGTTGTCCAGCTGCCTCTTGAATGCCTCTAGTGTGGGAGAGCCCACAACCTCCGTAGGTCACTGGTTCCATTGTCGTACTGCTCTAACAGGAAGTTTTTCCTGATGTCCAGCTGGAATCTGGCTTCCTTTAACTTGAGCCCGTTATTCCGTGTCCTGCACTCTGGGAGGATCGAGAAGAGATCCTGGCCCTCCTCTGTGTGACAACTTATTAAGTATTTGGAGAGTGCTATCATGTCTCCCCTCAATCTTCTCTTCTCCAGGCTAAACATGCCCAGTTCTTTCAGTCTCTCTTCATAGGGCTTTGTTTCTAGACCTCTGATCATCCTGGTTGCCCTCTTCTGAACACGCTCCAGCTTGTCTGCATCCTTCTTGAATTGTGGAGCCCAGAACTGGACACAATACTCTAGATGAGGCCTAACCAGGGCCGAATAGAGAGGAACCAGTACCTCACGTGATTTGGAAGCTATACTTCTATTAATGCAGCCCAAAATAGCATTGGCCTTTTTTGCAGCCATATCGCACTGTTGGCTCATGTTCAGCTTGCGATCTACAACAATTCCAAGATCCTTCTCGTTTGTAGTATTGCTGAGCCAAGTGTCCCCCATCTTGTAACTGTGCATTTGGTTTCTATTCCCTAAATGTAGAACTTAGCATTTATCCCTATTAAATTTCATTCTGTTGTTTTCAGCCCAGCACTCCAGCCTATCAAGATCACTTTGAAGTTTGTTTCTGTCTCCCAGGGTATTAGCTATCCCACCCAATTTGGTGTCATCTGCAAATCTGATCAGCGTTCCCCTGCACCTCCTCGTCCAAATCATTAATAAAAATGTTGAAGAGCACTGGGCCCAGGACTGAGCCCTGTGGCACCCCACTCGTTGCCTCTCCCCAGTTTGAGAAGGTTCCATTGATAAGTACTCTTTGATAAGAATTAATAAGTATTCTGTAGCCAACTGTGAATCCACCTAATAGTTGTTCCATCTAGCCCACTTTTAGCTAGTTTGTTCATCAGAATATCATGGGGCACTTTGTCAAAAGCTTTGCTGAAGTCAAGATATATGACGTCCACAGCATTCCCACAGTCCACAAGGGAGGTTATCCTATCAAAAAATGAGATCAAATTAGTCTGACAGGATTTGTTCCTGACAAATCCATGTTGGCTTCTAGTGATCACTGCATTGATTTCAAGGTGTTTACAGATTGACTTCTTTATAATCTCCAAAATTTTCCCAGGGATGGATGTCAGACTGACTGGTCTGTAGTTCCCAGGTACCTCCTTTTTGCCCTTTTTGAAGATAGGGACAACGTTAGCCCTCCTCCAGTTGTCCGGGAGTCTAGGAGTCTCAGGTTACACAGGCACCTCAGAACTTCTTGAAAAGACTTACTTCCAAGTAAAAATACATGGAATCAGGATGTAAATAGGGCGTGCTCTCAAATAAGCATGCAGAGACTTTAACTTTTAGACTGAGAATCTAGGAATTTGGCTTTTCTCAACAAAAAACTGCCAGAACAGTTACCAGGTTCCTATGTTATGAAAAATAAATTCACACACCATACAAGGCTAAGGTGTTGGACTGGGAATCGGGAGATCCAGGTTCTAGTCCCCACTCGGCGGCTTTGGGACAGTCACAGACTCTCAGCCCAACCTACTTCACAGGGATGTTGTTGTGAGGATAACATGGAGAGGAGGAAGATTATGTACCTTGGGTTCCTTGGAGGAAAAAAGGCGGGATATAAATGCAATAATAAATAAATAAACTACAATTTCCAAAGCTGATCTTCCTAGAAAGATCCTATAGCCTGTTTGGTGTAACTGTCCAAATAAAGGACCTCTACAATGAGAGTGCAAGTTGGCCAAAAAGACTACCCTCATCTTGCTCCTTTGGAATGAAAAGTGGTACATCCACCATTGGTGTCCAACGAGTGTGCATACTCTAGTATAGGTGGGAATGGCTGAAAGGGGGAGACTTCATTCAGCGCAGAGCCTTGAACCACGGTCTCCCTCCAGCTCTACTGCCACTTCTCATTTCATTAAGCAGGTTGGCTTTGCCATCCATATTTGACCTGAGGAGGAGCAGCAATCTACAGCTAGTTTTGAAAAGTCATCCACTCTCCCCCCTCCTTTTAAACTGCAACGAGGATGATTGAGATTTTGCATTTTAACTTGGCTGATTCTGTTAAGGGAGCCCAACCCTTCTTACTCTCACTCTGAATTCTATTGTATAGCAAGCTTCAGTACTGCTGGCATGAAATCTCTCTTGTTTCCAGGCACTCACTTTTGTCTCGGTTAGTGCATGCCCCAAACATTAATTTACAACACTCTGACCTGGTTCCACACAGCTCAGTAAGAACCACTGAAATTTATTTGCAGCCACAATGCTTACACTGTATGCAGCAAACACCCTTACAAGTCATCCAGCAATCTGCTCACGCAAAAAGGACCCCACACACAATTGCCAGAGAAAATAAAAAAATAAAAATGAAATTGAGGAGGCGCTATCTGGGAAGAGAAACCAGGACAGGTTAGAGCTGGACTGGGGGTGCACAAAACTAGCAGCAAGAAGGGGGGGGGGAGTACAAGGCAAACCGCATCCCCATTTCCCCCATAAAATTTAAATATCCAAAACATTGCTGCAGCATTAGGGCGAAGAGTGGATTTGTGTTGAACATCATGCTGGGCTTGTCCCGTTGTTAAGATCCTACCCTATACCCAGTCCCATAGTTCTCATATGTGAGTAGTAGAGGGGTTCCAGGGAAATCTGTGGGGCAGGCAATGCACGACAAGACTGTTCATCGTGGCTGCCTTTTGGAAAAGAGAGAAACTAGCTCAGCCCCAAAGAGTTTATTCTCCACACATGTCCCAGCAGCTGAGAAACAAGGAGGTTCACACAAACTAAAAGGAGGGAGCTCGGTGCAATGTGCCAAGAAAGGAGCAAAGACGTACCAACTCAGACTTCCTATGTCTGGCCAGTCGACCAGGCTAGAAAGAGTGTGCCAGTAGACGGGGCAAGGAACATACACTCATGGAACAGCATGAAGCATGGCATGGCTTTGAGTTCCTAACAAGAGGGACAACAGGGGCAGGATGGTACAAGTTAAAGGGATGTATAAGAAAAATATACATTTGGAATTTTACACTTCTTGTGTCTCTCTACACTTGTTACTAAATATAACTCTGCACTTTCACACACCCTCGCCCAGTAGCACGGCAGGTGGCCAGGAGACACAGCTTCCTCACTCACATACAATCCTCACTTCAGCATTGGTGCACTAAACTCTGTAAAAATTTCAGTCACACTTTTTTTTTTAAACTTGAGTCAATATAAACCTTGTTCAAAATGTTATGAAAAAATGTACATGTTTATACAAGGCAGGCTGCGGCAGGACACGGGTTCCTTTCTGACATTCCCAAAGGGAGTTGCTGATCTCCCATCACTCCTCCCCAAGGAAAAAATCCCCTGCCCTGGTGAACTTTTTACACCCCCTCCTCCTGCAGCCTAGCCCCAGAGACCAGCAGGGATCAGAAATGCCCTTTTGTCTTTCCATCGGAAAAGTTAACCTCCCTGGCCCAGGCCAGAGAGAGACTTCTCACGCGATGTCAGCTCATCATGTCGTTGCTGTTTACTCCATAGGTGGAGTTCTTCATAGAGTCATTTACCTCCCGTCGGAATGCAGACAGGTTCTGTGTAAACCTGCCAAGAATGCAAGCCAAAACTGTGTTAGAAAAGGGGCAAACTCCACTCCACAGCCAGGGCATATCTGTTAAATGTTGATTTTGAACAGTACTAATTGTTCCCATAGAATCACTTAAAAGGCTGTCCACAAGTAGATGCTGTATTAGGTCTTCCATGGCTGTTTTCACATAAAGGAAAACAAAATATACTCAAGTTCCTAAACTTTTCTGGAGGACAGTTCGAGAGCATGGTAGTCAAGGTCTGATGAAGTGGACTGGACTTTTCAGGAACATGCGTTCGTGGGTTTTGGTTTCCTGTGGAGATCTTTAGCCCCTACTAGACCAGAATAATTCCCTGCCTTTGCTGACAGAGCTCCATTCCACTTTGTCTTGTCCTTCCCTGGGAGCCCTCCATATGACTTGGCTCATGACTCCCATCATCCCCCATCACTGGTAATGCTGGCTAGGACCAAAACATCTGGAGGGGCACAAATTGGCCATCTCTGCCTTGGATGTTCTTTGAAAATCTGGAATTTGAACACGGCATTTTGCAAAGTATGACTTACTTGGTAGATTCAGAAGGTGGGAGTTGGTTATACACATTCCTTTAAACAGGGCCAGCTACTAACTGCCTGATTTTCTTTGCAAGCCTTTCCGGAAAGGGATTCCACAAGTGTCTGGGACAGGTTTGTCCCATTGATAATTGCTTTTCCAGTGGTGAAAACATTTGCAATGATCCTTCTACGTTGTGTGCACAAAGCTCTTTTCCCAACGCAAGGCTGAATGGCCCAAGTCAGAATCAGCCAGTTACGTTTTATCTTATACATTTTATCTTCTACACAATAGATGAGGTCAAGAATTGTCCCGTCTTAAAAGCTGCTATTTCCTCCTTCCCCCTACCTCCCACAAATATTTTTTCTAAGTTAAGCATCCTCGGTTCTTGTAGTCTGCATCAGAGGATTTGTCCTCAGACCTTGTCAAGATCTTCTACTCAGGGCTACGTTAATTAGGGAATGCTAGTCTGCTTTAATGGAAAGGGAGTGTGGGAGGCCAGAGAGGGAGACGGCTTTAAATACTGTATGCAAGCATTTGTGAGGTGCAACGAGAACAGAATATAGGTGCTTCCCTCACCTAGGGGTTTTTGTGAACGTCACCTGTCCTACACCCATTCGGTGTTTCTGGCCTGCTGGTTTTGTCCAGCAAGAGCACAGGGCCTCAGATGTTCTCCAGTGGCTTAAGGAGAGGAGAACAGAATCCCTGCTGTGGCTTCCTGCGGGGCATTCTGGAGAGTTGCTAGTGGTCTCCAGGGAGACCCCCCCCCCTTTCCCAGTGCTCTCCGTGGTCTAAGAATGATACCGACCTATCACGATTCTTGGTGAGCAAATTGCGCTCAATGCCTTCCATGAGGTTTTCAAAGCAGAGGTGCATAGCTTGCTGTTTCTCTGGAGGCTGGCTGTTCACTATACTGTTCCTTAGATCTGAGAAATACTGAAAAAGGAAGAGAAGGGAGAAGCAAATGCAGTTAGCCATCCAAGAACTGTGGGCTGAAAGAAGCCAGAGCCCTCATATTTAGGACTCCCAACCTACAGTGAGCATAGGACAGAGGGTCCTGAGGAGTGCCTGACCTTTTCATTGAGGAGTATCAAGCCAAGCAGAGGCCGGGACATGGACCACTGGTTCCTGCAGTCCTCAAAGATGATGATATTCAGCACTGTTGACAGCATCTAGAAGGATTGGGCAAGATCAAGCCAGTGGCTACAATTTTTCACAGCTCAGTTTTTGAAATGCATGATTGAATGAATATTTAAGGGGATGTTTCTATTTTATAATGGCAAGGCTCTACTTGAATATAGTTAGTTATGCATAAGTGGCAGGTCTTGATGGGGAGGTGTCCCCCTGCCCCAAGCACATCAGAAGATTGATCCAGCCTGTTCAATGTCACCTGGATGATCACTGCAATGGGGAGGATGAGCTGAAGGCTGCTTTTACGCTGGATTGAGCCACAGGATTTCACACTCATCTTGAGCATGCCCACTTCACCCTCAAGCCTGCACTGAAAGTGTGTGTGTGGCAGTGGGGAAAGGAGGAAAACAAGAGGCAGCTCAGTGTGTCACGGGGAGGTTTGCATGCACTCTCCCTGAAGGGGTTTCTGCTCTTGGGAGGTTGATCTGCTGAGTCTTGGGAAGCTGCAGTATGCTATTGGGAAACCAGGAAAATCAGCCACCATGTCTACAGCCAGCCCTACACCCCCTGGCCTTACCTGCTGGATCATCTCTGGATGCTGCTGCATGATGTGCAGGAATCGATCACTCTCCTGGGTCAGTGGGGCAGTCCTCTTCTTGGTGCTGCGGGAGAGCTGCTTGAAGAGATAGGTGACAATGTGGTCCAAGCAGGAGCAGCAGCCTGTGCAAACCATGGTGTCTACAAGGACAGGAAAAAGGGGCAGAGTGGGATGACATGGGGCCAGGAATGCTTAGAGCCCACCACACCCAGCTGGGCCACTTTCCTTGCTAAAAACCTCAGTGACTGCAGCCATCAAGTCTCCATTGCAGAGCCTGTATAGAGCAGGGGGACAGGTTAATGATCTCCAGGATCCCTTCCAATTCTGATTCTTTTATCCTTGTAATGTACATTAAAGTGAGATTTGCAATAGCACACCTCTATTGTAATCGTTGATGGTCAGTGCTCCTCAAAGCCGACTCAGTGAACATACTGCCCTCTTTTCATGATTACTTGACTACACTTTCAACTCTGGGATTGTGGTTTGGTTTTTTTTAAATCACAGCAAAGATGTGAGTAGTCAGGTGTAGACTTCTGTGAGAGTTGCCTAACTTTCATGGTATGTGCAAGACATAAAAAGGGATGATTTGAAAATGCATTTTTGTGGCCTTGCAAAGTAGGCAGGCACATATAAGTCTGCAGAAGCAACGCTTCAAGAGACGCCTAGAAGTGAACACTGGTGAACAGATCTACGGTGTACGTATTCAATAAAGATGAAGGGAAGGAAGGAGCTGCAAGTGGCTTATCTAAAAGATTACTGCTTGGGTTAAGGGATATTTCAGCAGGTATTAATTTTAGTGCTAAAACTCTGATACAGCCGCAAATTGGGACAGCACCTATGATGGAACCTATGCAAACATTCTATGCTGTATTTACGAGAACGAATTGTACAAACATCAGCTAGTGTGAGACCCCGGCCTCAACTCAAAGTCACAGGTCAGCCAGCTAAGGCAACCAAACCTGGCTGAGAAAGCCAATGGGGACGACACCTCCATGCTGCCGCACCATCCAATACACATGTAGAGGAACTCCCCCAATGTGGTGCCCTCCAGGTGTTTTGGACTACAACTCCCAGCATCCCCGACCATTGGCCATGCTGCCAGGGGATGAGGCGTCCAAAACATCTGGAGGGCACCAGGTTGCGGAAGGTTGATGTAGGGGGGTCCAGACGGCAGCCATCTTTTCCAGAAGCCTCATGCATACATTGACATGAAGAAGCAGCACCAAGAGCTGGGTGCCACTGGCAGAAGAAATCTGACAGTGCCAGGAATGTTGTGCAAAGTATATTAGCAGATGCGTGAATGACGCTTTAGCTGTGCTGCCATGTAGGACTAAAGGGGAAAGTGCCTCTGAATAAGGCAACGTGCACCCCACCTAATTTCAACTACTTTGCTGCCATAAAAGGCAGTGGAGCAACAATTTCCCAGAGCACCTTTCAGTGCCCAGCCATCCCATCCCGCCACCGGCTGTGACTTTTCAGGGCTTCCTTTTGGCGCCTTTACTAATATAATAAATAAATAAATACTATGCTTGAGGACACCTTGAGGTACAGAGAACATACAGACTTACCTAGTGCCGTGAGACCTTCCGAAATGGAAGAAAGAATATACATGATTACATGAGGCTCCAAGCTAGCTATAAAATTCATGTGGTCCTGGGTAAGAACTTCCAGTAGTGAATAATAGGACTGGCTGAGCTTAGGGTAATCCTGCAAACAGATGAGGGTAGGGAGAAAGGGGGTATAAGAGTGTTCAGAGTCATTTTGTGTGTGGGTGAAGGACATATCCTGACACATCCCATAACTGCAAGCTGGGACCCTGGGAGCAGCTCCACAGTCCATATACAACCCTGTTATAAACCTGGTTTCAAAAGAAATGGTTTTCAAAGCACCCCCACCCCATGTTCATTGAAGATACGATGCCTGGCTTGAGAAGAGTCTACCTAGGGACACCATCCTGAATCTCCAACTTCAGAATTCTTAAGATCTCACTTCCCAATGCCATATAACGGGGGGAAAGGGAAGTGAGAGTGACAAGCACGTAACACTTGCGGACCTTCTCCTTCTTCAAGGCTACTTTTTATCTCGCATCCTGAGCAGATGTTCCATGCAGAATGAATGTAGCGGTTTTGACCCCTTGGCAAAGACAAACGCCAACACTCGGCTGCATTGTTATGTTCAGCTGTTCTACCTATACTGCCACTGGGATTCAGTTTGGACTTGAGAGCACAGCCTGATCAAAAACTAAAGAGAGAGGGGAATGCATCAAGCTAGAGGGAATTGACACAGGCTGGACTTCCCAGGCTTTCTGTAATAGACCACATTTGGCAGGCTCCCTATTGCAGCGCTGAGTGTGTCCACTGGATCAGGGCAATGGCTGCTACCAACTCCCAGGAGAAAGACTTGCTGGGACTGAGAAAGTGTAAACCTAATTGGGGCATCTGTGCACATGCACAGTGTAACTAAAATGGTGCCTAAGACAGGATGAGTCTTAAGAGGGGGCCACCTGCTGCAAGGCACAGGGCTCAGGGTTGGCGTAGGAGTTGGACTGCTGGGCTTACCAGAAGGTCACTGTGAGGGATGGAGAGCAGGAGCTTGATGAAGGTTTGCAAGGCATTATCAAGCGCATCGTCCCCGTACAGACGGAAGACCCCGAAGTTGACGTAGCTGCCGCTTAGTGCAGCCTTTAACATGGAGAAGCAGATGGAGATGCCTTTGAGCTTCAAGGCATACACTTGATCCTTCGGAACCTCCCCCAAGGTCAGGATACGGTTTCCTGCAACAGCATTTTTAAAAGCCTCATAGCTCAACACTGCCATTATGTTTTCTCCTTATCTATGTCCCCAAAATATATACATTCTTCTCAGAAGCCTGCTAGAAAAACAAGAACCTTGTAGCAAGCACCAAGTGGGCAAGGTTAATGTCATTCTTTATACAAACACACATTAGTATTTTTAATGTACTCTTGTTTTTGTTATTTTTATTTATTTATTGCATTTCTATACTGCCCAATAACCAAAGCTCTCTGGGTGGTTCACAAAAATATCTTCTTACTATAATGGTAAATTAATATGGCTTGTAATTCCTTGCTGTTCATTATGACATTGGGTCTACTCTGAAATAATAAATAACTATGGAATAACCCAGCACAAGTCTATTCAGAGGGCGCTGTAAACTGGTATAAGTATGGCAAGAGAGTTTTGAGCAGCCCCACACTCAAATGTGCTTGACAGGAGAGGAGCCACTGCCCAGTCTTTGGGCAAGGCCTCGTTTCCTTCATGGTGCTTTGGGGCAATTCTGCTCCTCTGAGGGAGCGCATGATCAGAGCACTCTGCAAACTGTCCCCAACACGCATCCAATGCCGGTGCCTTTGCTCTCCACTGAAACCTAACCCACCCTGAGACTGTGAGGGAGAAAGGGAATGCCTTTTTCTTTGATACCCACCATAGGTAGTTATCATTTTACTGGTCTCCCGGAAGAGCAAGATGCCATTTGGCGAGGAGACATCAAACTGCAGCCGCTGAGATCTGGAAACAAACAACCAAGCAAGAAAGTTGCATCTTGGCTGAGGTACAAAGAAAGTAAAAAACGAAGCGCTGGAACCTGTGAAATCGTAGGGCAGCGGTGTGCCGGAGTTCCTGGGAGACGCCTGCGGAGCCCAGACTGAAATTAAAAGGGTCTCCATGTTCTCAGCTGCTAGCCAATGCAAAAACTGCTTTTGTGAAGCAGATTAAGAATGCATCCAGGTCAGCCTTGAGACTGCAATATTGAGATAACCTAGTCCTGCTGCTTGCACCTCACACCTGGTACCCAGAGGCAGGCTCTCTCTGAACATGAATGCTGTGTTTACATATCATGGCTAATAACTATGGATGAAGAGATACTTCTAGTTTGCCCTGAACTTCATGTCTATCATTGAAAATGACTGACAGGGATCTTTGGAAGCTCTCCTCGGGTGCCTCTGCCCTCCTGGATGGTGACCAGGGAGAGGGCCTTCTTAATTGTGACCTTCCACTTGCTGAACTCTCTCCAGGGAGCCTGACATGGGACTCTCTTTCGCCTCAGGCTTGTGATGTATTTTTTAAATTTCTTATGTGATTTGCTTTTAACGCTGCCCTCTATTATTGTCAACCGTGCTGATTGTTGTTTTACTATTTGATAGTACTATGGAGGTTCTTAATTGAGAAAAAAAAAGGTAAGTTATAGCTGACAGTTAAAACTTCTGCTCATGGCCCCTCCCTGTCATGGCTGCATCTGAAACAGGAATGGGTTATTTCCATCTCTGTGCAACTCAGCTCTGCACATGCCAGCCATAGTGGGTACCAGCAACTCTAAGCCTCTCCTACCTGTTATGCACCAACTCGGCCATCAACTTGAGCACAGGTGTGGTGCAGGCTGGGTCATGGTACCAGAGCTCAACTGCCCGCTGCAAGATTGGCATGTAGGATGGGTAGCTATGAGACAGAAGCTAAGGAGCCATACTGCTTCCAAAATCACTTTATAAACACTGAAGTTGTTTTCCACATAGGGTTGTTCTTAAGCCAACACCATTTAAGGTGGTAACAGCTAAGTTTGGTAGATACCTGCATGGCTGCTCACCACAGATCCCTGGTATCTCCAGATAATAAGCCTGAAAAGTTGTCACACAGAGGAGGGCCAGGATCACTTCTTGATCATCCCAGAATGCAGGACATAGAATAATGGGCTCAAGCTACAGGAAGCCAGATTCCGGCTAGATATCGGGAAAAACTTCCTGACTGTTAGAGCAGTACGGCAATGGAACCAATGATCTAGGGAGGTTGTGGGCTCTCCCACACTAGAGGCATTCAAGAGGCAGCTGGACAGCCATCTGCCAGGTATGCTTTAAGGTGGATTCCTGCATTGAGCAAGGGGTTGGACTCGATGGCCCTCTCCAACTTACTGTTCAATGATTCTATATATTCAGTTTCTTCAATTAAGATTCCAGCAGGTCTCACTGGCATCACGATGCCTTCATGTCTCTAAGAAAGTCTTTTTCAACAGCTCGCTCCAGGAGAGACATGTGACCCTCACAGATGTCAGGGCAGGGGGAATGCTATAGGTGACTCTATATGGACCACATGTACTTCTTGGCCAGCCCTGGGAGATCAGGTGGTCAGTCTTCCCAGGAAGAAAGGAGGTCTGGCAGGGGACTCAATTCACAAGGACCAGCAGGCCAAGAGGCATTTCTTGAGTAGAAGCAGTATCAGGAGGCCCTAGACTTCACCAGGCAGCCTCAAGACCCATCTCCTCACTGAGACAGCAGGAAAGGAGAAGTACATGAGGATTAAGGATACATCCATTCGAAGAGCATCATGAAGCTGGTCTTCGCATTGAAAGCAAAGGCTATTCCCCTCAGGTCTCTCACTAAGCCAACCAATGTTCTCTGTGTAAAGGGAGAGAGAGAGATTAGAGGAAAGATGCACTACTACACTAGATGCAACTAAGTCCTGCAGAGGTGACCCTCTTACCCTGAGGAATGGCAGCGGAGTTTAGCCCAGTGTCTGTTAAACATGGACTTTTCTTTCATTTTTAACTGGGAAGACACCAAGTGCATCGTATGTGTTTCATCAGCCCACAATGATCAGTACACTCTGGAGATTCCCTCCCACCTACATCTACACTCATTGTCTCAATACACACCCTTTACCATCTAGAAAGGCAACTTGCTGTGAATGATCTTGTTAGTGTATGGAGGGTACCCAGGAAGGGTTCTGTCTTCCCACTTGCTCTCAAGGCAGGTCTTATACAAAATAGGCAAACAAAGCATTGATTGGGGGACCCTCCCAATTGTAAGGCATGGCACTGCTGAGACAGCAAGACAAAACAAAACAAAACTGAACAAACAAAAACTGAATAAAAGCTATTAAAACAACTGTAGACAAAAATGTATTATAGGTGGGCAAGCTTGATGCTCCTTCTATGGACAAAGTAACTTCTATAGCACCTTTCAGCTGAAGACTGCATCTGTGGAGACAAATGGGTCTAGCTTGTAATGCTTGGTGAACACTGAGGGAGGTCCAGGTTGCAACCCCACGCTCACCCCGTTACTGCTGAATGTAGTTTGTGCCCATCCACTGCTTAGAATGTGCCACAATCCCAGAGGGAACTTGCACACACGGCATCATACGTATTAAAAAAGATGCAAACCCTGACCCACCTGGCCAACGTTGACTTTGATATATATATATATATATATATATATATATATATATATATATATACACACACACACACACACACACACACACACACACACACACACACACACATATTTACTCGTGGTGGATGAGTAAAAACCTTGGAGCCAGGAAACCAAACTATACTCCAGACATTACCTGAGAGAGGGACATAGAATTGCTCTCCTAATTGCTCTGTTGACATGGAAGATTCACAAAAGTCTTTGATGGAGGCTGCCCCTAGTTCTAAACACCCTCCCAGCAAATGTAATTGCAATTAGGAAGACAGCAGGCACAAGGGAGCTGGCCTGAGAGAAGGGGTGGAGAACACACAGGCCCCCACCCTTTCTCCAGTGCAGCCCCCACTGGGGCAGGAAAGTTTGCCTCCAATTTTCTCTGGCACAACATAATGGAGGCTGAAAAGGACCAAATTTAACTTTAATATAAGCTAAATTTGGTGCTTTTCAGCCTCAGTGTATTGTGCTGTCAAAATTCGGCCGCAAATCCACAATTGCTTTGCCTCCATACTCTAAATTTCAGTGATGAGGCCTCCATGGGGGTCCAGGAGAAAGAAATTGGTGTTTGCCCCCCTCCCTACCACCTTAGAGGCTCAAAGAGTTCCGCACCACTATGTGGAGGTTCCAACATGGGAACCTATTTACTGGTGATGCATTGAGCAATTTGGGTCCCTTCAACATCTAGTAGAGGCCAAGCATTCTGTGGTTCTTTTAGTTCAAGACTGAAGAAAAGAGCTGCTGCCTGCTTTGCGAGCGTGCGGCTCCTGTTCCAAGGGTGCAAGTAGGAAGATCAGAGGCTCCTTAAGGAACCTTCTTCCTCTGGCACCACAGACCATGTGATGGAAGGTTTGGAGGTGGTGACAGCATCCAGGGAGAATGGAACAGGCCATTTCAGCTAGGCCTGAAGATCACAATCTTCTCACAGGGCCATTTGAGCTGGTCTGGAGAGTGGCTGGTGGGAAAGTGTAAAGCAGGTCAGAGCGTGGGGCACTCACTTCTTTGGGAACTCAAAGAAATGCTGTATGTTGCAAGAACTCAACCACATATGCTGCAGGAGTGCCAGACTGTTTCAGAGTCACTTCATACATCCATTACAAGAGATCCAAGTCTTGGCAATTGACTTGATGTGCCATCAGGGATGGAACATGGGCCTCTCCCCACTGGAGCACAGGTTCTGCACAAGGGAGCAGGTCCCAGTTCCTCCTTAATGACCAGTAGAATGCCCCCTCCCCTACAAAGCAGTACTAAATGCAAGTGGTGTCAGTCTGGTTGTCCAGAGCTCCAGCCAGTTTATGCTGTATTCCATTTCTCTTTGTCCATCTTTGTTGTCTATTGTCACCATTCTAGAGGCTCTTTGACACTTTGGTGAGGTTTGACAGTATACTTGGAGATGCACCTTCCAGTGGGCCTGATGTACAATCTAATCCTGCCAGGGGAAAAGCTGCCAGGGGAATCTCGCCCAGAGTTGTGTTTATAAATAAGATCCTGAACCCTTGAATGCTTAAGTCTGTCAATGGCCACCTCTGGAGTGACAGCACGTTGCAGCTTGTCCACCCACTGCTGGAGCACAGTCACAAACCCAACTCAGTGTCTTATCTCAGTCAAAGATGGAGGGCACATGTGGCTATTCTGCATCTTGTCCAGGGCACCATTTATCAAGCACTGTACCATGATCTGAATATCCTGTACACTCTTGTCTGTGGGAGGGACAATGCTGGAAGTATCTTCCAGTTGGGCTACTAGCTAAACCATAGATGTTTTCTCTATGGGTGTGAATACAGCTGGCGCTCAGAACTAGGAAGGACTCAGAATGGGAACTAAGAGATTGCCCACAAAAAAGGCAAACCTGAGAAATCTGTGGTGCTTTGGATGGATTGGAACATGAAGGTGTGCTTGTATGTCTCTCATGATTGAGAGACATAGAGTGTCATCATTTTTTCATGCAGAACCTTCAGATGTTTTGTGTTACAACTCCATTTAATCACACCCAGGATGCTGAAAGGTCAGGGGTTATGGGAAGCGTAGTCCAAAACACCTAGACATTTGACAAATGTGTGTAGGTGCTCAAGATCCAGAATTGCCCTCCAGTCACCATTTTTCTTGGTGGAGCATATGCTGGGGGATTCAAAATGTGTCTCATTAGCTACATCCATTTTCATTATTACAAAATTTGTTTCATTATTTGTTCACTTGGAGCCAGTTTGTTTTTGTTATCCCCATTGAACACAATGGGAGATCTATTGAATCTGTATGTGACTTCAGCATTTTTTTCATTTTAATAGCATGAAATTTGTCAGCATCCGGCTACTAATTCAAGGCCCCAGATTTCCCATTTCATAGGCAATTAAAAGGTGCACAGGCCACATCTGTTCACTCTCTTCCCTTCCTTTTTATATTTCTGTGACATGTACAAGCTCTTCTGGTCTGCTTCAAATGGATTTTCATTCAGAACTCATTTGTTTGAATCCCCATGTTTTTATAATTGAAATTAATGGAGCTCAGTTGTTTGATTTTCATTTGTTTTAAAAACAAATGCACACCATTAGCATTTGCCCAAACATTTCTGAGAACCTGGAACTACTTCTATGATGCTGATGCCAAGGAGATGTTGTCGTGCCTGTGCGTCTAGGGTGACATTTTCTACAAACCGGCAGCTCAGCAAAAAGCCAAACTAACACCTCTCCTTACAGGTGGAAAATTGTACGTTGGATTGTTGCTGGTGCCCCTGCCCCTCCTGACTTTCCCCATGGGCTGGAATTTTGGTTTGTTTCTGGAGGGTTGGGACAAATGAGATTTGGAGACAACACCCTGAAAGAACAAAAGGAGCCGTATACTCATTTTAGAGGTTTGCATTCTTCTTTCTTAGGAAGATAGCATTGCCTTCTGTTTGCACCAAACAGTTTGGTGTCCTGATAAGGATCTGTTGCAATATTAGTCCATGTTTCAGTGCTTTAGCCATAAATTCCTTCTAACCACCACATTTGTTGATAAGGAACAAGCAGAAAAATGGGTGGCATGTAGTCTAGCATCTGCTGCCCATGGCAGTTATAATAGAGACTTGCAAACTCTGGTCCACCCAGGGACCAGATCCTGGAGGAGCAGCAGCAGCACAGGTGTCAAGGCTCTGTTGCTTCCTGAGCTATCAAGTGCCATTGCTGCCCCATCACGCTCACGCAGGAGAAGATGGATGTGCATTCGCTGAGGTCTGCCTGCCCACCTCCCCTGCAATGAAGTGTGCGCTGCCACTCCTTTCAAGCCAAGAATCTGCTAGGAGCATGACGGCTTTGCAATCTTGATCGCTGGCATTCTGCAGCCACACTGAGGCCTTTAGCCAGTGAATAAGAATTCAAACAACACGCGGCAAAAAAGATTATGGCCAGTTCCCTTCCACCCTGGCTAACTAAGCATTGGAAAAGGAGGGAGTAAAAATCCCAGTAGTCAAAACAAAGCAATAAAACCCAGCATGATGGAGGGTACTCCTGAAAAACAACCTGTCTCAAAAGCAGGTGGGACGAGAACTGGGAAGGGTTCAAGTTTGTCCTGCCTTGAGCACAAGTTGGAGATAAAGACCCTTCTCCACCAACAGATACCTGCTCCAGATTCTGGAGGCTGATGATCACTAGAGGGCTGGCTGTTGGGTGGAACTGGCTCTAAGTTGCCTGAAGGCTGGTGAGGGAATGACTGCAAAGTTGGGGTGGTGGTGGTGAATGCTGGAACCTTCCTTACTTTTGCCTCTTGCTCGTTGAACGTGTTGGTGCTGAACATCTGTGCCACAGTCTCAAAAGCAGCCGTGAGGGGCAGCATGAATTGTTCGTACTGATCCTCATCCTCCCCTGGAAGAGAGGCACGAAGGACTATTATCTTCTACAGCCCTGCGCTTTACGACAGACACTCGCCCCACCTGAATGGCCCACCTGAATGGTGGACCTTGGGGTACTAGAAGGGTACACAAGAAGGCGAAGAACAACAACAGCAATGGACAACGCTCAGAACAGGGCCACTGGTTGGGTCTTTTTTCAAGCCTAGCAGATTCTCCTCCTTTACAGAAAGTTTACTAATTTACTTCTCCCACCCTTAACTAAATTAGTTATGATTAGAACATGAAGTGTTCAGCAGCCTTTTTGGGGGGTCTGTAAGAATGGAGTGCAATACCTAGATCCACCATGAGGAGGCGGCCAAGTGCAGTGTAGAAAGTTGTCCGACATCTCATATCACTCAGGTTGGACTGATTGTTAATACCCAAGAATGAAAAGTGCTCACTCTGTCGAAGAACAAAAATCATGTTAAACAAAGAGCAACAGGTCAGGGGGAGTGGGCACTGTGTGTGCCTGGCTCACGGGAAAACTGCTTATCCAGGAGCACATGCCTCCCTGATAAGACCATCACAGAGACAGAAACTCTTATACTTCCAGCCTAGAACTTGCTGTCTGACACAGAACCCTGATAATTCTAGGTGCCCAGTATCTTTGCTTCTGGATGCAAATACAGGGTGTGTGGAATTAAATTGTTGCAAACTGCTCAGGAGCAGTATTGATACAAAATAAATAAATAAATGTAAGAAGCTCCAATAAAATATTTACAATGCACAGGATTTTCACTTTGTTTCCAAGTGTGATATTTTAGATAAGGTTTACAATACTTTAAATTAATGAAATATATCTCCAATGAGCCAACATTTTCATTTTTTAGAATATTTGCTTAATGAGGCTTGCATGATTTGTGGTACTTTAATCAGCCTCTTTTCTTTCTATTTTGAAATAGAATGCCATCAATAAATTCACGAAAATTCCTGAAGCACTGCATGCAAGAGACAAAGCCACAAGTCTACAATGTACAGGAGCCCTGGTTTTGAGCATGGATGACTCAAACTCAAATCCCCATGCAGCCATGAAAGTGGCTTATTCTCTCTTAATCTAGTTGTCTTCAGAGGGTTGTGTGGATGATAAAATGAACAGTAAACAGAAGCTGGCATCTTGGTGAAGCCTGACCTTATGAGTATCATACACCTTACAGCGAGATACCTCCTTTAGCACCTTAGAGAGGGTGCAAAGAGAGCCTCCCAGACTGGCTTCTCCCTACTGGGATCTCCACTACATCTTGGTAAGAGGCAAAGCCCCTTCTGCAGAAGCAGGGGAGGGTAGAATTTATTTAAAGTACATTTCTATCAATGTCAAAACAGTTGTCACACATCCTCCAGTAAAAGAATTTTGCTCCCTCTCCAAATAATTCTGTGCATTCTTCCTTGTGTACAACTTCAGATGCTTTGATGTTCCAGATCAAGAGTTGCTTGAAGTGTGTAAAGGAGAGAGTCATGAGGGCACCTAGGCCATTTTGAGACCAGAAGCTCATGATTGTGGAGGCTAATGGACTCGAAATGATATGGCAGGGAAGGGACAAGGAAAGAGCTGAGCTTGTGAACTGTCACCTGGGGAATGTAAGAATCTCTGGTAAAGCAGGCAAGATTTTACAAAGTGAAAGGAAGTTGGTCTTCTCTCTTTTTCAGGCTACAGACATCCCACACATGACTAGCATAGGTGCAAACAGGTTGGTGAAAACTTTTGTAAGCTAATAATATTAGTGAAGTTGTTGAAAAGGCTGTATTAGCCTAAGCCATTCAAGGATTTCATAAGTGAAAATTTGCAAAGACATCCCAGAGGTCTGGTGCTATAACTTTATTAGGAAGGAGGACGATGTGTTCTGCTCAAGAGTGAAACTGCAGCCTCTTAGCCATTCTGAAGGGCAGCCTGTAACAGTCCATCCTCTGGAATAACACACACATTGCAACCCTAGTAAGGCTGAAGACGTTGGTTGTGGCTTGAGAGAGATGGAGCAGCAGGCCCCAGCAAAGTCTTCCTCTTCCCCCCAAGGTACAACTTCTCCTTCTGCCTTCACTTCCTCAAGTTACTCTCTCCACGTGTCTTTCACTGTCAGCTTGGCAATGCAGAGGCCTGCCATGGCTATCAGAGGCACTGATGCAGGAAAAGCAACAAGGGACAGTACAGCACTAACAGGAGCCTTATGGAGGAGACACACACCATCAGTATTCAGACTAGGCACTGGGAACAAAAACCATCAGGAATGATTCCATCGAAGGAACAGTCCTTTGCAAAAAGAAGGCTTAGAGACCCAGCCCAATACAGGCAAAGTGCCAAAGAGAACTTACTGTGTTGCTGAGAACTTACTGTGTGATTGTTCAGCATGAACTGCACAGCACTTAGTTTCACCAGTTTTCTAACACTGCTGTAGGTAGAAATGATGTTAAGGAAACAGCAAGGCGACCTGGTCAGTCATTAGCCTGGCTAGAAAACCCTGGAAGAATGGGTGGTGATGCTATCTTCAGCGTATGAATATAGAGTCAGTAAAGACAATAAACACTACCTGTCACAGGGTAATATTCTTAGTATTAGCTTGGGAAACTGTAGTAATTATGCTCTGAAAGCGACTGTGGAGTAGCCTACAGTTTGCAGTAGCCAAGCTGGAAAGCGTCCATTTCTCTTGGCAATATGAGAAATTGGTTAAAGGAGGGTGATTTTGAGACTGATGGAAGTTATAATGGGAACAAGCTGGAAATGGGACAGTGGGCACTGAGTAAGGAATCTCAACTCTGCCTGAAAACTGCATGCTTGCAGTGACATATGAGAGTGGTCATTTGGTCATGTCTTCCAACCCAGGGACATCAGCTGAAAAGGATATCCAATGGAGAGGTCGTTGAGCAGCTGCAGTGTCTTGGAAGTGATGGGTTCACACCGCCCCCAGTACTTCAAGTTGGTAATGCTACGAGAGAAATGCACAGAGGTCACAAGACTGCTTTCCTTTCTCTCACCCATCACCGTCCTCCCCTAAATCCACAGACAACACAAGCAAAAAAATACCAGCATCAAGTCACTGTATTTACATTTGGTGGACTAGAAAATCACCCTTCAGATAACCTTCACTCCTTGAATCCCAAAGCTACACTGGCCCAAACGCCCAAACGCAGGCCCTTGGGATTCTCTGGCACTGCGGGGTCAATTTCTGCAGCAAGGGCAAAAGAATCCTGTGGCAGGGGCCGCCTGCACCTCGGCCAGGCAGCAGCTCCACCTTCTACTGTCAGCTGCAGGACCCTTGTAGCCCTTGTGGAGTCCAGAGGCCCTGAATCCGCTGGCCATGAGCCTCATGCTGCATGGCAATGGGACTGCTCCCGAGGGAGAGTGAAGACATTAAAACCCGACCACCTCAGCAGCCCCTGATGTGTCCCGAAGAAGGAGCCCTTCCACGACTTAAGATGAAGCAATACTTCTGGCAGGGGCAGCTCAAGAAAATTTCGCCATCTGTGGAGGAGCAGTGGCTGGTATTTGGGTGCCTGAGTCAGAACATTAGGTTTAATAATAATAATAATAATAATATTTCTTACCCGCCTCTCTGATTGGATCGAGGCGGGGAACAACAACAAGCATGAAATACATAAAGTACTGTTTAAAAACATCCTAAAAGCATCCTAAAAACATACTAAAATATCCTAAAAATTCCACTGGATAGACCTGTTCTGGCTGCACTTTTGTATTGTGGTTTTAAGCTTCCATGTTTTCTTCTGCACCTTGTGGCTTTAATTCTTGTGAACTGCCCAGGGAGCTTTAGCTATTGGGCGGTGTTGAAATGAAATGAAATAAATAAGATCCCATAATCGCCTCTCCCAGCCCCTGCCAGTAAAAATAGAGTAAGGAAGCAGATAAGCAACAATCTGATGCTTTTTTAGTATTACACCCCAAATCAGCTGCCTCTGGCAGCCACACCACTCTTGGCTTAACTGAGAGAGTGCTCTGAAAGAGCGCTATTTCAGTCCGAGGGCCGAATTCCAATCTGGGAAAGGGTTGGGTTTCTCCCTCTTGGAAGGAGCTACTGTGCAGCTTCAACCCATGAAGAAAGAAGTCTGCTGCCATGCTGGCCAAGGAAACTGGCAGCCATGTCAAGGGCCAACCTGGACCATTCTCAGGACCTCACAAGAGCCCTGGTGCTGTATCAGACCTAGGGATCCAGGCAGTCCAGCACTCCGTCCACACAGTGGCCAACCAGCTGTCGACCAGGGACCCTCAAGCAAGACATGGGTGCAACAGCATCCTCCTGCCCATGCTCCCCAGCAACTCGCTGCCTCTTCTCTTCTCTGGGGGTGGGTGGCCACCCAACAGGGCTGGAAGGTCAGTGGCAGCATCAGATGAGCTGGCAACCAAATGGATAATCATAGTGGTGGCCAGCAAGCAGCAGTCCAAGGGAGCACGTGCGCATTTTTGCTGCCGCTTCTCGATTTGCCACGTGTTTGGGAGCTCACTTTGCCTCACGGTAGGGCTGGCCCTGGCGTAAGGAAAAATGGATTTCACCCACAGCCCTCTCTTTTCAGCATTTCCTTAGCAGTTGAACAGCACTCAGTCCTCAAAGTGCCTTTCAATAAGGACAGGCCACCACGGGGAAGATAAGTCTTTTATGGAAGGGAAACAGAGAGCTGGGCATGTGCCTGTTTCCAGCCCCCATAAGCCACACCCAATTTGCAGCCTATAGCCAAGAGGCACGGCTTTACCGTTCTTCTTCAGAAACCAAAGTTCTCTGGCACACTCTGGGGAACCTTAGGTGGCAGCAAACAGGAATACCTACATCTTTCCTATGAAGACACTCAGGACCATGGTCTCATCATTCAGCCCTAGGACCTCTGAGAGCCGGCGATAAAGCTAGAAGTGGAAAACAGAAAATGGAAAATTGAATTTGGAAGAACATGGACTTCAAAAGGGGCAAAAATGAGGCACCTGGAAACTAAAGACCAGTCAGTCTTTAGTTTCCCATCCCTGGGAAAATTTTGGAGCAGATTATAAAGAAGTCCATCTGAAAGCACCTTGAAAATAATGCAGTGATTACAAGAAGACAGCATGGATTTGTCAAGAACAAATCCTGTCAGACTAATTTGATTTCATTTTTTGATCGGGTAAGCTCCCTTGTGGACTGTGGGAATGCTGTGGACGTCATATATCTTGACTTCAGCACAGCTTTTGACAAAGTGCTCCATGATATTCTGATCCGCAAACTAGCTAAAAGTGGGCTAGATGGAACAACTATTAGGTCGGTCCAGTTGGCTACAGAATTAGACTCAAACAGTGCTAATCAATGGTACCTTCTCAAACTGCGGGAAGGTAACAAGCAGGTTAAGGTAGGGCTTAGTTCCGGGCCATTGCTCTTCAACATTTTAATTAATGACTTGGACGAGGAGGTGAAAGGAACACTTATCAGATTTGCAGATGACACAAAATTGGGTGGGATAACTAATACCCTGGAAGACAGAAACAAACTTCAAAGTGATCTTGATATGGTGGCGCGCTGGGCTGAAAACAACCTAATAGCATTTAATAGGAATAAATGCCAAGTTCTACACCTAGGAAAAAGAAACCAAATGAACAGTTACAATATGGGGGATACTTGGCTCAGCAATACTACAAGCGAGAAGGACCTTGGAATTGTTGTAGATCAAAAGCTGAATACATGCCAACAGTGTGATGTGGCTGCACCTGTGTGGTATAATGGCTAAAGTGTTGGACTGGGAGTCGGGAGATCCAGGTTCTAGTCCCCACTCGGCCGTGGAAACCCGCTGGGTGACTCTGGGCCAGTCACAGACTTTCAGCCAAACCCACCTCACAGGGTTGTTGTTGTGAGGATAAAATCGAGAGGAGGAAGAGGATTATGTATGCCGCCATGGGTTCCTTGGTGGAAAACAGTCGGGATATAAATGTAATAATAAATAAATAAATAAATGCTATTTGGGGATGCATTAATAGAAGTATCGTTTCTAAATCGCGCAAGATACTGGTTCCCTCTTCAAATACTTGAAGGGTTGTCACACAGAGGAAGGCCAGGATCTCTTTTCAATCCTCCCAGAGTGCAGGACACGGAAAAATGGGCTCATGTTATGGAAAGCCAGATTCCGGCTAGACATCAGGAAAAACCTCCTGATGGTTAGAGCAGTATGACAATGGAACCAATTCCCTAGGGAAGTTGTGGGCTCTCCCACACTAGAGGCCTTCAAAATGCAGCTGGACAGTCATCTGTCAGGGATTCTTTAAGGTGGATTCCTGCATTGAGCAGGAGGTTGGACTCAATGGCCATATAGGCCCCATTCAGCTCTACTATTCTATGATTGTATGATCCCTGGAGGGGGGAAAAATCTAGCATAAACAATATGCCTTTTGGACTGCATACTGTCTGCAGACTTGCAGCAGCATGCAGACCCAGAAGTGAGCACTAGTATCCCTTGCAGAGTGGCAGAAGAGTCCTAAAAAGTCTGAAAGTCTGAGATACCTCAAGTTGCATCTCTCACCAGCCTTGCAAAATTGCCCATGGGATCCTGACAGGATTCTGAGGGGTTTGATGAGGGCCAACAGGCTGAAGGTGAATCTCAATAAGGTGGAGGCTCTATGGATAGGGGGTTCCGTGCCCAGGAATTAGGCAGGCAACCTACTCTGGCCATGGCTGTGCTCCCCATGAAAAAGCAGGTGTGTCTGCTGTGGGGACTCCTAGGTTCTAAGCTGTCACTGGAGGCTCAAGTGGCTTCAGTGGCAAAGGGGCGCTACACATTCCTCTAGTTGGTTTTCCAGCTACAGCTATCCTTTCACCAAGACAACCTTGCCAGAGAAGCCCAGACTCTGATCAGCTCCTGACTGGATTACTGCAATGCGCTTTATACAAAGGCACTTATAGGTAGTCCAAAAACTGCAGGTGGTGCAGAATGTTGCTGCCTGGGTGTTCGCCAGTGCAGGGACGAGAAAGCTCTGCACTGGCTGCCAGTATGCTATCCGGTTCAATTCCACGTGTTTAGTACTAGTGTACAAACTCCTACATTACTCAGGACATAAGTACTTGAAGAATCGCTTTTGCCAGTACCAACATACCCAAGTTTTAAGATCTGCTGATGGTGTCCATCGGGACCATGGCTGGTGGGGCTTACAAAGCAGGGCATTCTTTGTGGCAGCTCCTCCCTAATTGGACTCGCCCCCCCCCCCTTTGCATTTGCAGTTAAACATACCTGTTTCCCCATGCTTTCAGGAAACAACTACTTCTGCTGCTGGTTGCTGTTGATTTTTACATTTTATTTAAGATTTTAGAATTGTTTTTAATGTTGTTTTACTGAGACTGATAGCTTCCCTGGGCTCTTCTGAGAGAAAGGGTGGGATACAAGAATGATAAACAAATAAAAGTTTCAACAGCCAGAAACACACAAAACAAGCAGCTGCAGATGGAGCATTTCGTGGCTGGAGAGCAGCTCGGCCAGTCTACAGGAAAGCATGGCGGAAGTTTAACAAGAGGGATTCACCTTAGAGGATTTCTGCACCTGGTCTCCAATGTAGATTTTCCGGAACTGCTCAAAGAAGCTCAGCATTGCAAGCTCCAGTTTCTCATTGCCTGCCTGTGCCAGACGTGAGTCTGTCAGATTCATGAGCTGAAGAACCCTGGAGAGACATCAAATCACAGGGGACTGAAGGTCCAGCAACAGCATAGAGGCTCAACAGATAGCCAGCAGGTTCCACAAGGTTAGTGCAGCATCAGCATTCAGTGCAGCCAGAACACACTTTTTACACGAGGTTCAAGGGCTAATTACAGCTCCTGGCCTGAATTCACACCAGGCTAAAATTGTAGTTACTGCAAAGACTGGTCAGCAGAGCAAGATGTGAAGCAGGCAGGCACCAGCCACAAAGCCAGGCACTCTATGGCCATGAGAGAGTCATCACTGGGGGGCAACCCTGGGTCAGGGGCCTTGTCAAGTCAGCTGGCACAGTAAGCAAGGCACACGAACGAGCAGGAGGCACCCATGAACAGTATTCTGGCCTTTGCAGAATGAAAACTACTCAATGAACTTATTATCCTACCCAAAATGTTATGTATGCTTGAGCCGGGGTCTGTGGGCAATCTTATAATCTCATATTGTTCAGAAAGGTATCAGAAAAAAGGATCTTCTTACCTAAAACATCAGGCAAGTGTGCACATCACAATAACCCATCCTGAAAATAAACCACAACTGACCCTTTGCTAACCCATGCCTCTGCTGTCAGATGATCATGCACTCCTTGGTTTGCTCTTGGGCCTCCCGCCTGCATCCCTCTGCCCCCCCCCACTTTTAAGAGTACAATTTTGTTAAATTTGTTCTGTTTCATGAACTCTCAGGCTCCCCACCCCTACCCCACTCTGCATCCCTGCCCAGAATTGTACACAGACTTGTGGAAATGTGCATTACCTAATGCACATTTGCACTGGTGCACATTAATTAATGCACATTAGTTAATGCCAATATACTATAACCCAATACATACAATATATATAACCCAAAGTTTTTTTTAAAAAAGTCTGCACATTAGGAAACTTCACGGTCAACTGCTGCTTGATTAGCACAATTCTCCCATTCGCATGAGTGAGCAGCAGTCACAAACGTGAAGATGAACTGGGCACACAGGTGTTGCCAGCCTGACCTACAGTCAGTGAGAGTTGCAAGGCAGCAAACGGAGCAGTCAGGTTTTCTGCTGCTCTTGCCAAGTGACTCTGTAAGCCTTTTGGCACAAGCCATTGCGCTAGGTCTCCAGCAAAGGAGATCGTTACCTTGTCGTGGTGCTGGAGCTTGAGCACCTCAAGGATGCCAAGAGCTAAACCGTGAAGGGACACCCAAGACGGGAAGGTCATGGTAGAGAGGTCAGACTAAATATGATCCCTGGGGAAGGTAATGGCAACCCACCCCAGTATTCTTGCCGTGAAAACTAAATGGATCAGTACAACCAGAGATATGTCAGTATACCATCGGAAGATGGGACCCCCAGGTCGGAAGATGGTCAAAATGCTACTGGGGAGGAACAGAGGATAAGTTCAACTAGCCTCAGATGTGATGACGCAGCTAGCTCAAAGCCGAAAGGACGGCTAGCGGCCGACGGTGCTGGTGGTGAACGACGAATCTGATGTTCTAAAGATCAACGCACCATAGGAACCTGGAATGTAAGATCTATGAGCCAGGGCAAATTGGATGTGGTTATTGGTGAGATGTCAAGATTAAATATAGATATATTGGGTGTCAGTGAACTGAAATGGACTGGAATGGGCCACTTCACATCAGATCACCACCAGATCTACTACTGTGGACAAGAGGATCACAGAAGAAATGGAGTAGCCTTCATAATTAATAATAAAGTGGCTAAAGCAGTGCTTGGATACAATCCAAAAAACGATAGAATGATCTCAATTCGAATTCAGGGTAAGCCATTTAACATCACAGTGATCCAAATATATGCCCCAACCACAGATGCTGAAGAAGCAGAAGTAGATCAGTTCTATGAGGATCTGCAGCACCTACTGGATAATACACCAAAAAGAGATGTTATTTTCGTTACAGGAGACTGGAACGCTAAGGTGGGCAGTCAAATGACATCTGGAATTACAGGTAATCATGGTCTAGGAGAACAAAATGAAGCGGGACATAGGCTGATAGAATTTTGCCAGGACAACTCACTGTGCATAACAAACACTCTCTTCCAACAACCTAAAAGACGGCTTTATACATGGACTCCACCAGATGGCCGACACCAAAATCAGATTGACTACATCCTTTGCAGCCAAAGGTGGCGGACATCTATACAGACGGTAAAAACAAGACCTGGAGCTGACTGTAGTTCAGATCACGAACTTCTTATTGCACAATTTAGAATCAAACTAAAGAGAATAGGGAAGACCCACAGATCAGTTAGATATGAGCTCACTAATATTCCTAATGAATATGCAGTGGAAGTGAAGAATAGATTTAAGGGACTAGATTTAGTAGATAGGGTCCCGGAAGAACTATGGACAAAAGTTCGCAACATTGTCCAAGAGGTGGCAACAAAAAACGTCCCAAAGAAAAAGAAAACCAAGAAGGCAAGATGGCTGTCTGCTGAGACACTGGAAGTAGCCCAAGAAAGAAGGAAAGCAAAAGGCAACAGTGATAGGGGGAGATATGCCCAATTAAATGCAAAATTCCAAAGGTTAGCCAGAAGAGATAAGGAATTATTTTTAAACAAGCAATGCGCGGAAGTGGAAGAAGACAACAGAATAGGAAGGACAAGAGACCTCTTCCAGAAAATTAGAAACATCGGAGGTAAATTCCAGGCAAAAATGGGTATGATCAAAAACAAAGATGACAAGGACCTAACAGAAACAGAAGAGATCAAGAAAAGGTGGCAAGAATATACGGAAGATCTGTATAGGAAGGATAATAATATCGGGGATAGGTCAGACAGTGTGGTCAGTGAGTTAGAGCCAGACATCCTGAAGAGTGAGGTTGAATGGGCCTTAAGAAGCATTGCTAATAACAAGGCAGCAGGAGACGACGGTATCCCAGCTGAACTGTTTAAAATATTGCAAGATGTTGCTGTCAACGTGATGCATGCCATATGCCAGCAAATTTGGAAAACACAAGAATGGCCATCAGACTGGAAAAAATCAACTTATATCCCCATACCAAAAAAAGGGAAACACTAAAGAATGTTCAAACTATCGGACAGTGGCACTTATTTCACACGCCAGCAAGGTAATGCTCAAGATCCTGCAAGGTAGACTCCAGCAATTCATGGAGCGAGAATTGCCAGATGTACAAGCTGGGTTTAGAAAAGGCAGAGGAACTAGACCAAATTGCCAATATCCGCTGGATAATGGAGAAAGCCAGGGAGTTCCAGAAAAACATCTATTTCTGTTTTATTGACTATTCTAAAGCCTTTGACTGTGTGGATCATAACAAACTGTGGCAAGTTCTTGGTGGTATGGGGATACCAAGTCATCTTGGTTGCCTCCTGAGGAATCTGTATAACGAACAAGTAGCAACGGTAAGAACAGACCATGGAACAATGGACTGGTTTAAGATTGGGAAAGGAGTACGGCAGGGTTGTATACTCTCACCTTACCTATTCAACTTGTATGCAGAACACATCATGCGACGTGCTGGGCTTGACGAATCCAAGGCTGGAGTTAAAATCGCAGGAAGAAACATTAACAATCTCAGATATGCAGATGACACCACTTTGATGGCTGAAAGCGAGGAGGAGCTGAGGAGCCTTATGACGAAGGTGAAAGAAGAAAGTGCAAAAGCTGGGTTGCAGTTAAACCTCAAAAAAACCAAGATTATGGCAACCAGCTTGATTGATAACTGGCAAATAGAGGGAGAAAACGTGGAGGCAGTGACAAACTTTGTATTTCTGAGCGCAAAGATTACTGCAGACGCTGACTGCAGCCAGGAAATCAGAAGCCGTTTACTTCTTGGGAGGAGAGCAATGTCAAATCTTAATAAAATAGTTAAGAGCAGAGACACCACACTGACAACAAAGGTCCGCATAGTTAAAGCAATGGTATTCCCCGTAGTAACCTATGGCTGCGAGAGCTGGACCATAAGGAAGGCTGAGCGAAGGAAGATAGATGCTTTTGAACTGTGGTGTTGGAGGAAAATTCTGAGAGTGCCTTGGACTGCAAGAAGATCAAACCAGTCCATACTCCAGGGAATAAAGCCAGACTGCTCACTTGAGGGAATGGTATTAAAGGCAAAACTGAAGTACTTTGGCCACATAATGAGAAGACAGGATACCCTGGAGAAGAGGCTGATGCTAGGGAAAGTGGAAGGCAAAAGGAGGAGGGGCCGACCAAGGGCAAGATGGATGGAGGATATTCTGGAGGTGACAGACTTGACCTTGGGGGAGCTAGGGGTGGCGACAGCCGACAGAAAGCTCTGGCGTGGGCTGGTCCATGAAGTCACGAAGAGTTGGAAGCGACTGAACGAATAAACAACAAATTGCGCTAGGTTCACATGTCATGACAAGCCGCTCTGAAAGCAAACCACCCTGAACAACAACAAGCCATGGGTTTTCAGGGTGGCTTGTGGGTCATTGACTAATAATGCTGGTGCCATGGTGAAGAAGCCATTCTGAAACGAACAAGGCTGTCGATGTACTGTCATTGTGTTGTGGGAACTAGGTCATCATGCTAGGAAATATGTGAGGGAAAATTGTCTCCTGGTCATGTTTTTACCTTGGAATGCACAACGCTGCCCTCAGATCTTAATGATATAGGGCGGGATACAATTTTCTTAAATAAATAAACAAACTTGTATTTGGCAAGATGAAACCCTACTATACATAAGCAGTCATGAGAAACTTGCAAGGGGTTAGGGTGGTATAAAGCACACCATAACCTCTATCAAGTTGGGTTCAGTTTTGAAGAGCATCATCAGGGCACCATATACTCTAGATTAAAATAATATGTGCAAGAAAAGCTGAATTCTACAGCTTGCATAAATTACACAGATCTCCAGCTTATTCTGTGTTATCTATTGTGCAAGTCATTCCAGCTCCTCTTGGAAAATGTGCCACATGGGCCACATACTTTCAAGGACCAATTTAAAAAAACAAAAGAAAAGAAAACAGATTCACAGGATGGTGAATTCTGTACCCAGAACAGCAGTTTGGACTTGTGCAGTAGTGCCCAGAACAATGTGTGACTGATTCACTCACCCAACCGCTCAATAAAACTTTCCGTGTTGCCTTCCTGATTCTAGCATTTTCAATATGAAGAGAAAAGGTGTGTGGTAATTGAGAAGAGGTGGGGCTGCTATATTTATTTAATTTGAAATTATTTTTAGACTGCCTTTAACGGTAAAACCCTCCCAGGCACCGCCCATCCAGTAATGCCAATGAGAGGCTTTGAAACACGATGGCTCCTACCGGCAAACCAGTTCGCCATCCATTGCATCCTGCTCATCTGTGCTGGCAAATGATACCCGGCCACCAATCACAGCCCCAATGATATAGACAAGCCACGTCAGACGCCCTGAAACCAGAAGAAGCCAGAGTCCTTATCCACAGAAGTCCTTTTCCACAGAGTCCTTATCCACAGAAGTGCATCCCTGAAAAGCTAAGGCTAAGGATTTGAAGGCTTCGTCCCTTTGATGTTGGAAAGGTCCAACTAATGGAGAGGACAGGATTGCCTCGGATCACCACTTGTCCCTGTTCTCCACCGCTCTCCTTTTTTAAAAAAGGAAGGGGAATGAGATTCCACAGGTTTCCTAGGCCAGCTGTTGCACTGATGAACTGTTCTTACAGTTAGAAGGAGTGCATTTACATGGCTGATTTAGTTAGGCCTTTAATTCATCCCCACCCCCACAGAAAACCTTCAACAATATCCAATAGTGACTTTCCCCCCACCCCCCAACCTCTATTTCTTTTCCAAAGCTGAATCTTCACAGCTTCTCCAATCCCTTATGGTCCAAAAGTCCTTTACTGTTTCCATTGCTCTATTTTAGCAAGAATTACAACTTCAAAAATTCACAGCAAATACCTGTGACAAGTCAGCAAAATGGTGTAAAGGTGCAGCACAGTCTTAAAGCAGATTAATGCTGGGTGAAGCAGCAGCACCCATGCAAGGGCACTCATGAATTTTCTGTCCTGTGACAGATGAGTTATGTTGCTGCAATTTTCTGGGCACCCACCTTCCTGTACTGCTACATCCACCGGGATGGCAGTTGCACTCTGCAGCAGCTCCTGGTAGGACTGGGCTGCCTGATCAAACAGCTGCACCAGGAGAGCACAAGTCTTCTCATATTCACAACGCCCAATAGTGGACAGCTGGTCCAGCTGCTGCTGCACCAGACCTGCGTCGTCCAGTGGATCTTCCAAGCCGTCTCTGCACATGAAGGCAGAAAAGATAAAAACGCTGCTCACGGCATACAGATTGAGATGACTTCCCAAAGAGAAAAAAGCACATTTCTGTCTCCTGCCATCTTCCCCTGAATTGTGTCCTCAGACTGTGTGATCTCCGCTTGAGTGCTCTGGAGGGTAACAGTTAAGAGCTGAAAATAGTGGGATAAGCAAGGGCTCCTCACTGGGACCTCAGGAGTCCCAGGAGTAGCAAGGAAATCTCAGGAACCCTGGTGCCATTGGAGAGCCCATGAGGACAAAGGTTCTTCTCCCACACTTCAGGTGCCTCTTTACCTCAATATGATGTGCACAGACTCCAGTCTGGAGGTGATGTAAGCTTTGGTGACTTCAGGCGTGTATGTCTCCAGCATGTGTGGCTCTGTAGCTTTGACGTAAGGAACAGATGCTGCCAGCCGTTGCCATAGGCTTAGGAGATAGTGTACGCTGTTTGGAGCAAATTCCCAGTGCTGCACAAAGGAAAGGAAGGAAGCTGAATACCACTTTTATGCTTGCTAGCACCACCATGTGGGTCTTTGCACAGCATTTGGACGTAATGAAATGGGAACTGTTCAAATACTGAGCAGGTGATCCTCAAAATACATTTAAGCGAGACAAGGCAGACGTATTCTGCCACCTATATGCTTCTAAAGGAAAACTGAAGCTCAGCAATTTGGGCCTTAATCTTCCTTATTTTCCCCCACCCCTGCAAATATATTTTAGAACTTCTGAAATCTCTTCATTGGCTCCCAATTCACTCCAGAATCCAATATAAACTTCTCCTGTTGACCTTCAAAGCTTTTCATGGTCTATCTCCTGCCTATCTCTCCTCTCTCATCTCACACTATTCCCCCGCTCGTGCTCTCCGCTCCTCTGATGCCATGCTTCTCGCCTGCCCAAGGACCTCCACTTCCCTTACTCGGCTTTGTCCTTTTTCTTCTGCTGCCCCTTACGCCTGGAACGCTCTTCCAGAACACTTGAGAACTACCAACTCAATCACAGCTTTTAAAACTCAGCTAAAAACTTTTCTTTTCCCTATAGCTTTTAAATATTGAGTTTGTTCTGACTCTATACTGTTAGCTTCACCCTACCCGGTGCCTGTTTACACTTCCCTGTGCCTGTTTGCATTCTCTTTCCCTCCTTATTGTTTACTGCAACTTTATTAGATTGTAAGCCTATGCGGCAGGGTCTTGCTATTTACTGTGTATAATCTGTACAGCACCATGTACATTGATGGTGCTATATAAATAAATAAATAAATAATAATAATAATAATAATAAAATGAAACTCCTTCATTTTCACTCCGTTTTGTGAAGTGCAATTCTTCTTGAGGGCTCATGAATGCTGGCCACATAACAAAAGGATTTCTTCCAAAATAATGATCCTAACAGAAGTGGCTCTAAGCCTCACTCTTGTCTGAACCCAAGTTAAAAGTGTTTTCTGCTGTTACAATGGAACACTCCAACACAATTCTGCATGATGTGTGTTGATTGGGTACATGTTACTTTAGGTTGCACACCCACAGGAACCTTGAGTGACCAGAATTGCTGCTCAGAGATGCAAGTGCAACCTCCAACCACACTCAGTTCCAACACAATTAGGTCAAGGGTTGCAGGCTCATGGGTGCTGCTACCATGCTGCCATTTCTCCCCCTCCTGTGTAGCAAAGGATCCCAAACAATGCAGCCTCCCACCTGCAAACTGGTCACGGTGAAGTTGGCAATGAGGCGGATGACTTCCGGGTAGTTTTCCACTTTCACCAGCTCCCCCAGCTGGTAATTGCTTTTTAGCCGAGCTAGAAGCCGGCAAAACTCGTGGTAGTTGTTTGGGTCTGACAAGCTCTGAGAAAGAAACAAGTGAATTGATTTGAGTGGCCTGTTCAACTTCTTTTCTCTCTCTCTGTGATTGTTTTTCTTTAGTTGCCATTGTACCAGGATTGTACAAAACTATGGTTATAGGTTTTAATAGACCAATTAAAGTTCTTTGATGAAAAGCTTCAAAACTGCAAAGATGATGAACAGAGAAAAAAGATTGAAAACCTCAAAGAAACAACCAGTAACATGGTTGAATCAATAATGCATTGCGTTGCTGAAGATTGCTAAAGACCAAAGTAATGAGGAGAAGCACGCAGATGGACGTATAAGCACTATGAATCCTGTTGATGCAATAGATCAACCTAGTCTGTTGGAATCTTCTGTGATCAGCACAATGCCTACCCAGACTGTCTTACCTCCAGAACCAGCTCAGCTTTGCAAATCAGAACAACGACCTTCATCCTTGCCTGTTGGACCTGTTGTAGCATTACTTGGAAATCAGACTCCAACACCAAATAGTACCGGAAGTGGCCAGTCAGCACCTAGCAGCAGTTTAACTTCCCCGAGCCATGCCAATCTTTCTCCAAATACAGTTCCAGACTTTTCCTATTCTAGCAGTGAAGGTGAATTTTATGATGCTGATGAATTCTATCAGAGTAGCTCATCCCCCAAAAGAAGTGTTTTTTTTTTAATGGACCCCAGAACTGTTAGAGCAGTATGACAACGGAACCAATGACCTAAGGAGGTTGTGGCCTCTCCCACACTAGAGGCCTTCAAGAGGCAGCTGGACGACCCTCTGTCAGGGATGCTTTAGGGTGGATTCCTGCATTGAGCAGGGGGTTGGACTCGATGGCCTTGTAGGCCCCTTCCAGCTCTGCTATTCTATGACTGTTGTTGTTTAAAATGGATACTGTTTTATACTGTTGTTTTTATATTTTTGATGGTTTAAAATTTTGTATACTTTTTAATGTTCATTGTTTTTCAATTTTGTAAACCGCCCAGAGAGCTTCGGCTATGGGGCGGTATATAAAATAAATAAATAAATACAGTAAAAATGGACTTGACTACACCCTTGTAACCTTTGGACATTCAAAGTTTCCATTTGGTACTTGGCTCCGTGGGCCTTTTAACTGCTCTCCCATATTTTCTGTGTTTTGCTGGACTCACATACCCAAGAGTGAGTTTCAGTGCCCCCACCCCCCGCTGCTGTTTCCAGATACACTTTGTGGCAATGGACACATGGGCCTGTTCCCATCCAAAGTTTTGACAGACTCACCTGGGGGTTTTCCAGTATTCGCTTGACTCCATCAACGAGATGAGACAGGAACTTTGCTCTTTCTGCATTGTTAAACAGGGATCGGCGGACAGAAGCGATTTGCACTAGACATGATAAGACCTAAAGGAAGCAGGGGGAATAGAATGGAGAACCATGAGTTTCTAGGATGAGATAGTCAGTGAGAAAGAAATGCATGTGGGGCATACAAGACTGCGTTAGCAAAGCTTGTGGAAAGACAATGGAAACAAGCAAGTCACCCTTCTTATGATAAGAGGCGGGTGGATCTTCACGGCCTCCCATATGGCGCCCAAACCTATCCACGGAGCTTCCTGAATATCCAGCTCCAATAGCCAGAAATTCCACACTTACCAGAGGTGAAAATGTAGGAGGAATGGAATGGTAGAGGTCAAAAAACAGCTGTAAGGTTGAGGAATCTAGAAATGCTGAAAGAGACACAAACACCACATTACTGTGGCTGCCTGAACCGCCACGATACAAAGAACATGCTGACAAGCAGGACACAGGACACCACTTACGACCACCTCTGGCTCGAAACTCTGATCTGTACAGAGCAGTACACAAGCAAGGAATGTGACTCCTTGTCTTTTATTACTCTGAGGGCCAAACAAGCACATGATGACCCCTTTTAAGCCTTAAAAGCAACTATCCCCCACCCCCATGGCTTTGGAGCGCCATGGCCCCAATCCACATGGCCCCCTGCCCAGCTGTATCATGGCTTGAAGATGCTAGTTTATTTTGACCCTCCATCCATCTCTACAAAACATCAAATGCATGGATTTTAGCTGAAGTATATATTTAACCTGACACCTGAAAAAAAAAGTAAGAGTTAATACTCCTTCAGTATCCCTGCTGCTAAGGCATCTCTCGATTTGCCTTGACTTTTGCTTTAGTTTAAGAAATTTTCTTCACGGTCTCCAACACCTCCCCATGATGCTCCCTACCCCCACTAATTTGCCCACTACAGAAAACCCTTTTTATAAACTGCCTCTTTCTCTAGCCCTCTATCTACCCAAAGCTCACAGGACAGATCCACCAGAGGTGCACATAGGGCGCAATCCTATGGGGATGGCCATAAGCCTCCGGTTTTGGAGGCTCATGGCCATCCAACAGAGAGCGGGAGGTGCAGCAAAGGCAATCTTCATCCTCCACACTTCAGCTAGACGGGCTTTTTCGCCCATCTGGCTGAGCCGTCAGGGAGTGGAATGGAAGAAGGCTGGGAAGGAGGGAGGATTCCTCGTAAGCCGGCCTTCCCTAGACCCCTCCCTGCCCATGGGAATATTCCCTTTACCTTCCCTCCAAGGTCACTTTTGCAACCTGGAGGAGTAGCCAGTATGGTTCTCCCCGTGCTGGCTGCAAGAGAGAGGGGAGCTTGCACTCCTGGGTCCGAGGTCAAAGTGCTGACCCAGAGCTCAGACCCAGGAATCTGAACTATCCTGTGGCTCCGTAGACACTGTCTAGGGTCATAGGATTGCTCTCCTAGGCCATGGCTAGATGAGGGGGTTGTACGGCGACGATCTTGCGATTTTATGATCGTGAGATCATTGCCCTGGTCTACACATGGCGCACGACATCATGGCCACCATTTTAAAAACAACAATGAGTGCACATGCACAAACTGGTGGTGTTTCTTTTTTAAAAAAAATCCTTGCCCACCCCCACCCCACCCCACCCACCCTCTATGGGCAGGAGCTCTGTGCCCCGTGCCCGGCTCCTCACGGTTACTCACGAGGAGCCAGAACAAACCGCGATGCCCGGCCACACGTTCTGCGCTCTCGGGATCATCAGAAGGGTAGGGCGATATCCCAGGGAAAGGGAGAGATCATCCGTCCCTGCTCCTGGGATGCCTTGTGCATCATCTGGACGGCACAGGGACGATCCTGGGCGATCCCCGGGATATCGCCCTGTCTAGCTATGCCCCAAGTGTAGGAAACTAGTGTTTAATGTTAACTATTATTATGTGTTTTAAGGAAGTACAATGTAAAAGTTTCTAGTTTTTACAGTTGCCTGACGATATGGGCAAACAGCTTTCAGAATTCAATACAGATACTATAGAAAGGGTTTAATATTAAGCATCTGTTGCTTAATGAGAGCCAGTGTGGTGCAGTGTTTGGAGTATTTGGCTGAGACTCGGGAGATCTGGGTTCTGATCCCCACTCAGCCATGAAGCTCCCTGGGCAACTCTGGGCTGACTCTCAGCCTAACCTACCTCACAGGGTTGTTGTGAGGATAAAAACAGAGAAGAGGAGGACCATGTAAGTTGCCTTGTTTTCCTTGCAGGGGAGGGGGGAAAGCAGGATATAAATGTAATAATAATGTGGGAGCAACAATTCTGTTTGATGCTGTTTCTGGGGAATAATCTCTTATCTGGCCTGGAATGAGCAACAGCTGAAACATTCTAGCCTGGCTATACCGGTTATGTTGTTGTGTGCCAGATGCCATTTTGAATATTGTTGGTGAAACGCCATCCAACAACTCCTGCTGCCTCAGTTCAGACAACACAGCAAACCACGGCAACATGCCACCGGGGACTGAATATTCAAAATGGCCATTAGCATACACCATAACCCAGCCACAGCGGGCAGCAATGATAGCGCAAAGCCGGACGTTACGTTTCTATAAACACAGAGCATCCAAATCACTTCACATTCTCTTGGAAAAGTCTCTGTGGGCAGCATGCAGATCGCCAGGGACATTTGTGTGCCCCCCCCCACTGCCAGTCACCAGCAGAATCAATGGGTTCTAGTGCAACTTCCAGCAGCAGGGAGGGAGGGGCACAGCCTCCATGGGGTTCTGGGTGGGGTGGGGGCAATGTATCCCCCCCAATCCCTGGTAGTGGCTCATCCTAGCTGAAAGATAAACTCTCACATCTGAGAGAACTGCAAGGCCGGTCCCCGGAAACAGTTTATTTACCAAGCCTAAAAGCTAGGACAGGACAGGGATCGGACCTGATCTCCAGCTGGTTGGGATCTGTACAGTGCAGAGATCGTCAGAAGACTCATCCGTTGATGTACCAATGAAGTCAAAGTTCAGGCAATTGTGTGTGAGCTTGAGGAGCTGCATGAGGAGGCCATGTTGGCTTTCATCATTCAAGTTCAGGTTTTTTCCTGAAGCCTACCAAAAAGAAGAAGAAAATGCCACAAAGGCACCAAGACATCAGTGGAGCACGGAAGCAAAAGGACTCCAGTGGGGTAAGGTGACATGACATTGCAAGGCTCCCCTACCAAAAACATCCTAATGCCTCACTCCTCGCCTAGTAAACTTCAATTTCAATGTTGTGGCAGCAGCTATTTTCCTAAGGAGTATAGCTGGAACTCAGTTTTACTGGGATGTGCTGGGAAGACCAAGCAGGGTGGCACAGATGTATGGGTACCCTAGCTTCCTCATGACTGCCCCAAACCAATCACACAGGAGCCCAATGAAAGGCAAACAAGGTCTAGTAGCCCTTCTGGGCCCCATCTCTTTGCTGTTTCTGTGGTTCCCTTTCAGTTTTTTTTTTTCCACCAATACAACATAACTAATTAAACACTGTTACGCATAGGCTGCAGAGAGAGTGCTTCAAGGCCCTAAATCTATCGTGATCTCTCCTTATCCAGAAGACTGCCGTTTTATTTCCATGGAATTAAGTACAGAAATATTTGCCCAAAGTTCTGGGAGCTGTTCTCATGTCCTTCTTACCTGTTTCAGTAAATTGCATGAGAGTGTGAAAATATCAAACAAAGATGAATCTCGGAATGAAGAGGCTATTTTCCTGTGCTTGGTCAGAGGGTGTGTAGTGTCTGCCTGGAAGGGGGTGGGAGGGGGGGAAGAGGGAGAGATTAACATTAGAACTCAAGTGCATGTTAAGCCAACAAATGCAAGAAGTCAAAGGGACCATGTCAATAAGGGAACAGTAGAGCATCCCACATGCTGCTTTCTGATGGTGAGTTAAACCAAGATGATGCTCTCCAAATACATTACTCTAGGAAAGTGGTCTTCTTACTGCTGTTAACGTTTTCTTTAACTGCTAATAAAACATGCTAACTACCTAGAACACTAATCTAGAAAGCTGTTGAAACTTTTACTGTCTGCTTGTACTGCCAAGCAAAACTGGCTGCGTGAGCAAGTATTCTGGCAATGCCCAAATTCTTCTGCTCTAGTGTGGGCAGATCTGCCACGGGCCGGCTATCTTTGCCTAGGGTGCAGGGTGAGTCATCCACTGCCTGCCTATCAATAGGGTCAAGCAATCCTCCCCCCCCCCCGCTTGGAACGCAGCTACCGATAGCGACTAAACTGGCCCTACCACATTTGTTTTGAGTTCTTGTTTGAACAGAACGATAAATGATACGTGTGCTGCAACACAAAACAATAGCCCAGTGTTCTAAGGTAGGCAACCCTTGTACGGCACTCTAGAAATAGAAGGTAGGCAAGTAGCATGCAGGAACTGAAGCATGGTGTTACTCAGAAACTGCAAGAGAAATGGATTTTTAAGAAGACTGGTAGCAGATACGAATATGGTCTCACCAATACTGGCCCAAGACTGCCTTGAGTACCATTTTTTGGGTAGAAAGGCTGGGTACAAATAAATAAAATAAACAAACAAATTTTGGTATCTACTCAAAATCTAAAATTATTTAAGTACAGAAAATCCAAAATGCACTATCCCAACACATACTAATGAACAAGGGGCACAACCCAGACAGATGGCCTCCTCAAGAACATGCTCTTGTGCAGCTCCTATTTGAGTATCAACGCTTTCTTGTTTAACGCTGCTTTCTTCAGCCACAGCTTTTGAAATACCCTTCCATCTTGGTATACAGAAGATCTCAGGGTGTTGAAGCAGGAAGGATGACGACTGGAGCGCTGATGGTGGAAAACTCGACTTATATCCAACAAGACATGACATAGAGAACATCTTCGTTCCTATGGGGTGGCAATACGTGCAGCGAAGAAAGCTTTCTTCTCTGTGAGCATTGCGTCTGCAAATTCACATCCAGCAGATCTGTTCAGGGTGGAGAGGGGTCTAACTCAGACACCTTCCCCCCTGAACCCGATCTTAGAGCCTTTGGTAGTTCGCTGTGACGCCTTTAACAATAATTTCGCCGATAAAATCTCTTGGATAAGAGCCAACTCAGATGCCGTCATTATAGCAGAAGCTGACAATGGAGTGTCCAGCAACTCTGAGAGTAGAATTACACTGGATCAGTTTCAGTTGGGGAGTACCAAGTACATGGACAAGCTGCTTGGATGAGTGAGGAGAACAACTTGCCCTCTCGATCCCTGTCCTTCTTGGCTGGTCACCCAGGGAGGAGATGCAGTTAGCCAACAACTACAACATTTTATTAACGCATCTCTCAGGGAGGGGAGTTTCCCACCATGTTTGAAAGAAGTGGTGATATGGCCGCTTCTAAAAAAAGCCCTCCCTGGACCTTAATAATTACAGACCAGTATCAAATCTTCCGGTTTTGGGCAAGATGATACAGATTTTCTAGACCCATTTCAAACCAGCTTTACAGCAGGATACGGAGTTGAGATGACTATGGTTGCTTTAGTGGATGATCTTCGTAGGAGTACTGACAGGGGGAGTGTGTCCCTGCTGGTACTTTTGGACGTCTAAGCGGCTTTTGATACCATTGACCATGGTATCCTTCTGGAACACCTGAGGAGATTGGGAATTGCGCGCAATGTGCTTCTTGGGTAGGTTCCAGATGGTGGTGCTTGGGGATAGGGGCTCCTCAAAGGAGCTGTTGTATGGTGTACCACAAGGCGCCATTCTATACCTAATGCTGTTTAACATCTACATGAAACCGCTGGGAGAGATGATCCAGAGGCATGTGGTGGGGTGTATGCTGATGAGACCCAAATATATTTCGCTATGCCTTCAACAACAGCGTCAGCTAAGGACAGCATGTCTCTTCTGAATGAATGCTTGAAGGCAATAATGGGCTGGATTAGGAAAAACAAACTGAAACTGAATCCAGACAAGATGGAGGTGCTTACTGTCAAAGGCCCTAACATGGAGGCATGTCAGCCAGTTCTGGATGGGGCTACACTCCCCCTGAAAGACTTTGCAGCTTGGGGGTGCTTCTGGATCCGTCACTCCAAATGACAGCCCAGATAGATGCGATGGCCAGGAGTGTCTACTACCAGCTTCGGCTGATACACCAGCTGTGCCCCTTCCTAGAGTCGGAAGATCTAAAAACGGTAGAGCACGTGGTGGTAACCTCAAAGCTTGACTTCTGCAATGCGCTGTACACAGGGCTACCTTTGTACCTAGTCCAGAAACTTCAAGTAGTTCAAAATATGGCAGCCAGGTTGGTCAACGGTACATCTAGGGGTGACAATATTACACCAGCTTTATAATCATTTCACTGGCTGCCAATTAGTTTCCGGGCAAAATACAAAGTGTTGGTTATATTACCTTTAAAGCCCTACATGATTTGGGTCCAAGTTACCTATGGGATCGCCTTCTCCCGTACAATCTGCCTCACACACTTAGATCTGGGAAAAATTTACTAGTTAGCCAAAACTAGACTGACAACTGTTACCCAGAGAACCTTCTTTCCTGCCGCTCCCAGACTGTGGAATGGCCTGCCAGGAGAGGTTCACCAACTTAATAGTCTTTATTATTTATTTATTTATTTATTTATTTATTTATATAGCACCATCAATGTACATGGTGCTGTACAGAGTAAAACAGTAAATAGCGAGACCCTGCCACATAGGCTTACATTCTAATAAAACCATAATAAAACAATAAGGAGGGGAAGAGAAAGCAGACAGGCACAGGGTAGGGTAAACAGTTTAAGAAAGCCATAAAGACTGATCTCTTCTGGCAGGCCTACGCAGATGTTTTTTAACATGTCCAACTGTTATTTTAATATTGTATCAGTTTTATGTTTTTAACCAGTTTTAAGCATTTTTTTGTGATTTTCTATTTAAAGGTGTTCCCCGCCTCGATCCAGAGGGAGATATTCTATTCTATTCTATTCTGTTCTGTTCTGTTCTAATAGCAGCATCCACTGCAGATCGTGCAAAGATGCTAAATATAAACCACTGATAGTGACACTGGTTCACTCCCTATGGCGAGCAAGTTACTTAGCCCTACTCCAAATGTAGTCCCACAGGTGTCACCTCAGAAGGCTAAGACTACCGAATGCCTCATCACTCTTGATACAGTAGTAATATTGCTGTGGGGTTTGCATGCTTTTGAGTTTTCACAGAACTCTTCATCATAACTAAGCTGGATGAAAGTTAAGTTGAGTTACTAAAAAAAAAATGGCCAAAGCAGCAGCTGCAGGAACGCAATGATTTCTTGTGATTCGGTAGTGATACTTCCCTCCCCCACTCCCCATATATACTGAAGGAGTGGTGAGGCCTTGGTTGTGACAACTCTCTCTAGATCATTGCTGCTTCAGTCCCTTAATACAAAAATTGCAGCCCTTTGAGTGTCTGGAAAGGGGAGAGGTACAAAAGAAAGCTCACTGAACTCCAGAATGAGGGCCAATTTCTTACCACCAAAACACATGCTGCACAGACAAAAATCAGTGCACAGACACACATCAAAGTGAGAGACAAAAGTTCATAATGGCTTCACTGAGGAAGGCTGTAGCACTTACTTGATTAATTTCGTTTGTTAGCTGAGACAGGATTGTCACTCCTATGATGCAGTGCTCTACACTGTCCTGGAGAAGGAATGGGAAGAGACAGCTTGATTTTTAAAGGGAGTGGTGAGGAGGCATAGCGGCATCACACCACAGAAGCAGAAAAGCCTTTTATCAGCTTAGGGTGATATAGCAACGGCGCCCTTATGTGGACAGAGATGGCCTAGCTACAGTTATCCATGCTCTGATAACTTCTGGTCTGGATCACTGCAATGCGTTATATGTGGGGCTGCCTTTGAAAATGGTCTGGAAACATCAGCTGGTACAAAACAGGGCAGCCCGTTTACTAACAGGGACTGGCCAACGAGACCACATCACGCTAGTCCTTTTCCAGCTTCATTGGCTGCCAGTCCAGGTCTGGGCCCGATTCAAAGTGCTGTTATTAATATTCAAAGTCCTAAACAGCTTGGGGCCAGGCTATCTGAAGGAACGCCTCCTCCCGTATGTACCTGGCTGGACCCCAAGGTTATCCTCAGGGGTCCTTCTCCATGAGCACCTGCCAAAAGACACTTCCGTTGTGTCAGGTGGCTACCAGGAGGAGGGCCTTCTCTGCTGTGGCACCCCAGCTGTGGAATGAGCTCCCTAAAGAGGTTCGCCTGGCATCTACACTATACTCTTTTAGATGCCTTTTTATTTTCTCAACATTTTAACAGCCTATTAACTTGATTTTAACTTTGCTGTTTTAAATCTGTATTTTAAATCTGTATTAAATTCTGCATTGCTGCTCGATTTTATCCTGGCTGTGCATTTATATTGTATGTTATACTGTGCTTTTATACTGTTTTTTTTTTATATTTTGAATGGTTTACATGGTTTTAATTTTTGTAAACCACCCAGAGAGCTTTGGCTATTGGGCAATATAAAAATACAATAAATAAATAAATAAAAGCTCCTTTGGTAGAAATAAAAACAACCATTAATTGTTTTTGTTTCTCAGATGTTTACGTACTCTCTTTTACTGTGTTTTAAAGTTTTAACTTATGATGAATCACCTCAACAGGCAGGATAAAAATATTTTAAAATGAATACAATGAAGTTAGGTCTGACGTGTCTCCCAGCAACCAATAAGCATGTACGCCTACAGGGAGAGGTTGGAATCCAGACCTATAAGCTTTCCGCATCATGCACCAATTAAATAGCCTTGCACTGGAGGCCTACAAAGCCATCGGTTCGGTCTATGGCTACACCTTTGCAGGCAATAAATCCCTTCAGGACTTTAGTCCCGCCCCCAATTCAGGAGTGTTCTTTCCATAACTGTCCTTTTCCCTATTAGGTGAGATCTGGGCTTGACTTAATTAATATGCCAGCATGAGGCACTCTGGCTGCCAATTTGTTTCTGGCCTTAGAAGCCCTACACAGTTTGGGCCCCAAGTATCTCAGGGAGTGTCTCCTTAAGATCTAGTGATGATGTAGTCATCTTAGCTGGAGATTTTAATACGGTTATGGACAACAGGGTAGACAGGTCCAACCCTACTGGGTTTGAAATAAGAAATAATATTACAATTTTAAATAAAATGATAAAAGAAAAAGATTATATTGATGGATGGCGATTAACTAGAATGGGGGAGCCTGGTTACACTTATTATTCTCCAATTCATAAAACTTTTTCTAGGATAGATTATATTTTTGTCTCAAAGGATCTAGCAACAAAAGTGTGTAATACAAGATTAGGGGTAATTAAAATAACTGACCATGAACTGGTAAGTCTTGATTTTAAAGTAAAAAGAGATTATAGGGAAGCGAATAGATGGAAGTTAAATACTAGGATCTTAAAATATGATAAGGTTGTAGAAAAAATGCAGAAAGAAATGTCGGAAATATGGGAAATTAATGAAAAGGGGGGATGCTCACCATCAGTTTTGCGGGACACAATGAAGGCTGTGGTTAGAGGGGTCTGTATTAGAGAAATGTGTAATATAAGGAGGCAACAAGAGGAAATACAGAAAAATTTAGAGGAAGGAATTAAGAAGCTGGAAAAGGAGTATTTGCAAAGCAGAAATAAACAAACCCTGATAGAATTACAAGCAAAAAAGAATTAGAAAATAAGAATTTAGAAGAAGTACAGAAGAATTTGATTTATATGAAAAGAGAGTATTTTGAGAATAATAATAAAAATTCAAAGGTGCTAGCGAGGCTCATGCAAAAGGAAAAGTTAAAGAATTTGATAAGGATGGTGAAAGATAAATTAGGAAAATCATGTAGTATTATGAAAGGGAAAATAAAGATATTTCAGGAATTTTATCAAGGATTATATATAAAAAAGGACACACTGAAGATGAAGATGGAGATATATATAGATAAATATATAAAGAAGGGTCTAACAGGAGAGGATAAAGATTTAATGGAAAAGGGTATATAAAGTGAAATAGAGGAAGCTATTGAGAAATTGAAAGGGGTAAATCTCCCGAGTTAGATGGGTTGGGATCTGAGTATTATAAAACATTTTAAAAAATGTTAGTACTAAAATTATTGAAATTGTATAATGGAATAATAGAAGGAGATAAGATACCACCATCGTGGGAACAATAATTAATTATATTAATTCCAAAGCCGGAAAAGGACTTAACAGTCCCAGATTCCTATAGACCTATTTCTTTAATAAATCAGGATGCAAATTTTTTTTCAGCTATAATGGCAAGGCAGATGAATACTGTCCATGAAGTCACGAAGAGTCGGAAGCGACTTAACGAATAAACAACAAATATTGGGGAGGATCAGTGTGGTTTTGTGGCGGGTAGACAAACTCTTAGTTGGAAGAGTTTTAAATACGGTACAGGAGGTAAAAAAGACAAAGATAAAAGCAGGAATAATAGCATAGGATATATTTAAGGCGTTTGATTGTGTGAGCTGGCAAGCACTAAAGAGGATAATAGAAAAAATGGGATTCGGAGATAGGTTTAAAGGTCTAATTGAACAATTGTATTCACAAAACACAGCATCAGTTGTGATAAACGATGGAGTTACAGAAAAGATATAACTGGCCCGAGGAACTAGACAAGGATGCCCGCTCTCATCGGTCCTATTTGTATTGGTTATAGAACTACTGGCAAACGTGATAAGAGATGATGATAATATCAAGGGAGTAGGATGCAATAAAAAAATAAAAATAAATATGTTCGCAGATGATACACTGTTGACAATTAAGAATCCATTAGAGAAAATGGAAAGAATAAAGTATCATCTGAGTGAGTTTGAAGAAGTTACGGGATTGAGAATAAATTGGACAAAATCAGAAATGATGCTACTTAATTATAGTAAAAAGGAAGGGAAAGATTGGGAAAGTAAAGAGAAGAATATGAGAATTAAAGAAATGATTAAATATTTGGGAATTAAAATTACAAAAAATTTAGAGGATTTAGAAAAGGAGAATTTAAATAATTTGAAAAAAGAAGTTATAGATAAATTAGAAAAATATAAAGGATTAAATTTATCTTGGTTTGGAAGAATAGCTTTAGTAAAAATGAAGATATTACCAAAGGTAAATTTTGTATTTAGAATGTTACCAATAAGAATATCTGAAAAAGAGATAAAAAGTTGGCAAAATATTTTAAATAATTATTGTAATGGGAATAGGAAAGCTAGAATAAGTAAAAAAAGGTGGTATTCAGCACAAAAAAAAGGAGGGTTAGGACTCCCAAGTATAAAATTATATTACGTAGCTAATAGGCTAAGACACATAGTAGAAAGTATGATAAGAGTAGGAGACTTAAGTTGGTTGGAGGATAGAAAAGGAATGGACAAAGAATGGAAATTGGAAAATATATTTTTTAGAGAATATAATAAAAAATGGGGGAAGAAATAGAGAACCCCCTCTTAAAAAATCACTGGGAAATATGGCGGGTATATAGAAAGGATTTACTTCCAAGTATTTCCCCAATAACACCAGTGATAATGTTAGGAAATTTTCCAGGAAATTTAAAAGATAAGTTGGGGAAAATTTTAAGAGAGAGGAATATAATGAAGCTAAAAAATTGGTTAAGGAGGATGAACACTTGAGAAGAATTAGAAGAGGTATTAAAGGAGAAGAATTTAACATGGCTAAATTACTATCAATTAGAACAATGGACGAAGAAATGGTTTTATTTATTTATTTATTTATTTATTTATTTATTACATTTTTTTACCGCCCAATAGCCGAAGCTCTCTGGGCGGTTCAAGGACAATAGAGAGTGTAGAGAAATAACGAAATTTGAGGAGATGATTATAAAAAGAAAAAACTGAGAAAGGAGAAAATAAAATGATAAAAGGTTTAACGAGTGAAATATATAGAATATTGGTTGGGAAGGGGGAGACAGAAAATATGGGTAAGATGGTGTAGGAAACTGATTTGAAGGTACAAATAGGGCAACAGAGTTGGGAGGGAATATGGAGACAAAGAGTGTTGAGAAGTATGTCAGTGAGGATAAAAGAGAACTATTACAAGATTTTATGGAGGTGGTATCTAACCCCGGTGAGATTATATAAAATAAACAAGCTGCACTCAGCAAATTGTTGGAGAGGATGTCAAAAAAAAAGGAACGTATTTACATATGTGGTGGGAATGTGAATTTGTTCAAAAATTGTGGAAAATGGCGTTTAAAGAGATTAAAGAAATTGTTGGAATGGAGATTGAAGAGATACCTACAGTAGCATTGTTATCATTATATGGAGAATTAAATTGTAATAAAGAAACAAAAGAATTGATAACAAATTGGTTAATCATATCTAGGAACTGGAAGGTTCAAGGAGATTATCATGTTGAAGATTGGTATAAAGAGATTTGGGATACTGCTATTAATGATAAATTGACATGTAATGTAAAAGCAAGAAGAGGGATAACAAAAACGAATGAATTTGAGGGAATTTGGAAACAGTTCCTAGAATATGTCTTTTCTAAGGGGAGTGGAAAACCACCTCCAGAAGAAACAATGAGATTCTGGAAACAGGAATGATCCCGGGGTGGGGTGGGGTGGGGGTGGGGGTGCACTTATGTTATATGATGATGTTAAAATATTAAATTAGAAATATTATAAGGTAATTCAATTTTATGTACGTTTTTATTTGTTTTGTATTGATGTATGTTTAAGTTCAATAAAATTTAATAAAATAAAAATAAAAAAAAAGATCTAGTGATGAGGCCAAACAGAAGTCTCCATCGGAAGTGCAAGCTAGGCTGACCTTCAGAAGACGCAAGGCCTTGGGTGCAGCAAGCCCGGGGCTTTGTAATGTCCTCCTACAGGACGCTTGTCTGCCTGCTTCCCCATTATCTTCGAAGAGACAAACTCAAATGCTTCCCCCCCTTTGGAAGCTGATTATTACGATGTTTTATTCTGCCATTTCCATTATTGAATTATTTGTTTTCATTGTCGGTTTTAAAATCATGTGACATTTTAAAAATGTTGTCTCCTGCTTTGAAATCCATTGAAATCACTAGCTTAGGGTGCAATCCTATACATGTTTGGACAGGAAAAAGCCATTAACTCCCAACATTCCCCTGGGAATTGTAAGGCCTTTTCTGTCTAAAGATACATACAATTGTGTCCTTAGTCGGCTTTAAAGGGAGATGAGTCAAATTTTTTCTAAAAGAAGTTTAATATCTAAAAAGCTGTCATGCAGAAGAGGGAGCAGAATGGTTCTCCAGGGCCCCAGACAGCAGGACGAGAACCCAGGGTGGAAGTTTCAGGGAAGGAGATTTCAGCTAAACATCAGGAGAACCTTTCTAACAGCAAGAACTATTTGACAGTGGAACTGAGTGCCTTGGGAGTTAGTAGGATCTCCTTCATTGGACATATTTAAGCAAAGGCTGGGCAGCCATCTGTTCAAGGATTCTGTAGCTGTAACTCTATGATCGATGGAGGACAAGATTATCAAAGGCTAGTGGTCAAGAATGCTATATGCCACCTCCAGGTTCAGAAGCAGGAAAGGGCAACTGCTCCTCTATCTACCTTGTGGGCTTCACGAGAGCATCTGGTTGGCGACTGTGGGAAATAGGATGCCTTGGTCTGATTCAGCAGGGCCACCCTTATGTTCCCCTTATGTGACTAGGGTAGATCAGAGTTTAAACACTTGGATCTGCTGCTGTCATATCCTTTGGTGCTGAGATGCAACGTAGCAATAATGGAAAATGGATGAGGAAGACCAGCCTCTTACTAAGGGCATTACAAGAATCCTCTTGGTGAAACCATTACATAAGCAAAATGGGAAGGGAAGGAAGTGAGGAGGGCCAACCTGTAAAAACCTTGTGATGTCAGTGATGACATTTCTGAAAACATATTCATCCTTCTGACAGTCAAACCAGCCCAGCTTTGTGATCCTGGCATAGAGCTGAATTAGTGCTTGTGTAACAAATGTTGCCAGCTTGGGCCTGGTAGCAAGGTAGTTGAGCACATAGTTTCCTGAAAAACAGAACACAGGAGCACCTAGATGAAGAAAAGTAGTTAGGATGGGAGCTGCAAACTAGAAAGAAACTGGAAATAAAGCAGTAAATAAGGCTAATCCTTAAAACAGAGTTGCTACGTTGGAAGTGGCAAGTTCCTGCATAGAGCAGGGGGTTGGACTCGATGGCCTTGTAGGCCCCTTCCAACTCTGCTATTCTATGATTCAACTACACTGTTGCCTTTCTAGAGAGTCCATTATTAGAAATGGAAGTATAAATACTTCCATTTATAGTGCCCAAGGTAGCCAACAAACAAAAAACAACAAAACCAATAGTTACACCATGTCTTATGTCTACAGCTGTTACACAACATCAAACCAGGAAGTGGAAAGTCACAGTAATTTTTACGCAGACATGCATATGCTACTTGTTGCACAGTGAGTCTGACCCAGAAACCTAGAAGGAATGTCGTATCAGCGTCTTATGTTCTGAGGGGGAGGCCTTGCTTGCCATACCCTGGCTCCTGAGGTTCATTTGGTCATGGTGCAGAACAATGGGGGGGTGTCCTCCATTGTGGTGCCCATCATGTGTGACATCTCCTTACTGAGATCAGGCAGTCTCCTAGCAGAGAGTGCTTCTGCTGATTGCTAAAGACGCATTAGTTTGTGTGGGGGTTTTCCTGACTGCTAACATTACCAGTGACCCCTCAATATTTTATTTGTTTATTTATTAAATTTATATATTGCCCCATAACCAAAACTCTCTGGGCAGTTTACAAAAATTAAAAACAGTGAACATTAAAAACTATACAACATTTAAAACTATCAAAAATATAAAAACAACAGTATAAAACAACAGTATCCATTTAAACAACAACAGTTCTGGGGTCCATTAAAAAACAAACAAACTCAGCATATTTTGTTAAATGCTGTTAAATGCCCGGGAGAAGAGAAAAGGTGCCCAAAAGATAACAATGTTGGCGCCAGGCGAGCCTCATCGGGGAGATCATTACATAATTTATTATTTCTTTATTTATTGCATTTCTATACCACCCAATAGCCGGAGCTCTCTGGGCGGTTCACAAAAATTAAAACCATTCAAAGTATAAAACAACAGTATAAAACCATAATATAAAATACAGTATAAAAGCTCAACCAGATAAAAACAGCAGCAATGCAAAATTAGAAATTTAAAACACCAAGTTAAAATTTATTTATAGACTGTTAAAATGCTGGCAGAATAAAAAGGTCTTCACCTGGCGTCTAAAGGCATATAATGTAGGTGCCAAGCGAACTTCCTTAGGGAGCTCATTCCACAGCCGGGGTGCCACAGCAGAGAAGGCCCTCCTCCTGGTAGCCACCTGCCTCACCCCTGAGGATGACCTTAGGGTCCGGGCAGGTACATATGGGAGGAGGCATCCTTTCAGATAGCCTGGCCACCACTGACAAGGCCCTCTCCCTTGTTGCCATCCTCCAAGCTTCCCTCGGAGTAGGCACTCGGAGGAGGACCTTAGATGTTGAGCGCAGTGTACGGGTAGGTTCATGTCGGGGGAGGTGTTCCATCAGGTATTGTGGTCCCAAGCCATTTTAATTATATATTTTACTTTTCCACTGCTGCTTTATTATATTATGGATTGGTTTTATTGTACGCTGTTATGTTTTTATGTTGTGAACCACTTGAGTATACATATTTTTTAAAAAAATGAAAATCGTATGTATTTGGTTTAAAATAAAAATAAAATACATAACAAAGAAAATTATGAAGGGATGACAGGTGGCTCTGGAAAAATCAAAAACATCCTGCGGTCAGCTCTCCTTTTTTCTATCAGTAGCAGTAACTTCAGAATAGGTATGTTATGGGAAAGCTTGTCCAGGGTGACATGCTGTATTTACATCACATCTGGATAACTGCAATGTGCTAGACTGCTTTTGAAGAGTATTCAGAACTATAAATGGATCAGAACATTACAACCAGGCTGACAGACCATCTCCTCCTGTTTGACACTATTTATTTATTTATTACATTTTTATACCACCCAATAGCCAAAGCTCTCTGGGCGGTTCACAAAAATTAAAACCATAATAAAACAACCAAACAGGTTAAAAGCACAAATACAAAATACAGTATAACCATCTACTGAGATTATTAGAGGATTCTTGTGTGTCCCAGAACAACAAAACAAAACACAGAGGGCAGCAGTTGAACAGAAACAAAACAAAATAATGCTAAAGAACACACAACTGTATGAAACACGTTATTAGTACAAGTCAGATTGTTTCATACAAATCATAGAATCATAGAATAGCAGAGGTGGGAGGGGCCTACAGGGCCATCGAGTCCAACCCCCTGCTCAATGCAGGAATCCACCCTAAAGCAGCCCTGACAGATGGTTGTTCAGCTGCCTCTTGAAGGCCTCTTGTGTGGGAGAGCCCACAAATCAGATAGGCTGTTTTATACGAGTCAGATTACAGGCATCTAGTTTTCGTCCTGTTTGGTCATGCTTTGACTTCGCCAGAAAAACAGTTTCGTTTTTCTGATAAACCGATAAACATATACAAGATACAAATTGAATACCATTCAGTGTTCCATCATTATTTTCAGAAAGCATCAAACGATTCAAAAATATTTTAGTATGTGTTAAAAACTCACTGCCATGAATGAGCAATACCATGGGAGTATAAGAGTTTGCAAACTTTAAATAGTCTTTACGTCCTGCTTTTTTAGTTTAAGCCCTCAAAAGAGGTTTTTCTGTGTGATAAAGGTAGGTTTTAGAAACATAATAAAATAAACACAATGACGGAAGAATAACGAAGGATTCAAACCTCAATCCCCAGCAAGTAATCAAAAATGCTTCAATGGTGGCAAGTACTGCGAACAGGTGTGTTCCTTCTACCTTATTAGGTTATTTTATACATGAATCTTAAAGGTACAGGTAACATTCACTGTATGTAGTAGAAACTGGAATAGCAATGGTGGTACTACTCGTGAGAAAGGACCATCCGTCGACATTACTTTCCAAGAAAGGATGCCAATTCCAAACTAACGTTCAGGCCATATGGTTGTACAATGCCAAGCTTAAAAATCCATTGTGCTTCCTTCCTTAAAAGACGGTTATCATGATTATTCCAGTTGTATTTATGGGGGTAAACTTGAACTTATCGTATCTATGGGAGTTGTCAGTAAAATGCTGTACCAGTGGTGCATCTAAGACTTGATGTTTTAATTTAAAGCGATGTTCTATTATATGTGTTCTCACACGAGAGGTTTCTCCTACATAGAGAAGTCCACATGGACAAATGATAACATAAATAAACCATTTTGTAGTATAATTAGTAAGTGATGTAGCTTAGTCAGTGGTCACGTGGATGTTCAAACGTGTCAGTTTGCAAGGATAATGTACATACAGTACATCCACTGCATTTAAAGTGACCATGAATGGTGCATGCAGTAAAATGGGGCAGATCAGTATCAGAATGGACCAAAAAATCCTGAAGATTTTTTGTTCGTCTGAGTCCATTTATAAATAGAATGAATACTAGAACATCACTCTAAATTAAAACATCTAGTCTTGGATGTACCATTGATACAGCATTTTACTGGCAACTCTCATCGATATGATGAGTTCAAGTTTTTGGTTATTGATTTGGTTATAACCCCATAAATACAACTGGAATAATCATGATAACCTTCTTTTAAGGAAGGAAGCACAATGGATTTTTAAGCTTGGCATTGTACAACCATATGGCCTGAACGTTAGTTTGGAATTGGCATCCTTTCTTGGAAAGTAATGTCGACGGATGGTCCTTTCTCACGAGTAGTACCACCATTGCTATTCCAGTTTGTACTACATACAGTGAATGTTACCTGTACCTTTAAGATTCATGTATAAAATAACCTAATAAGGTAGAAGGAACACACCTATTCACAGTACTTGCTGCCATTGAAGCATTTCGGATTACTTGCTGGGGATTTGAATCCTTCATTATTATTCCGTCGTCGTGTTTATTTTATTATGTTTCTAAAACCTACCTTTATCACACAGAAAAACCTCCTTTTGAGGGCTTAAACTAAAAAAACAAGACGGAAGGACTATTTAAAGTTTGCAAACTCCTATACTCCCATGGTATTGCCTGTTCATGGCAGTGAGTTTTTAACACATATTAAAATATTTTTTGAATCTTTTGATGCTTTCTGAAAATAATGATGGAACACTGAATGGTATTCAATTTGTATCTTGTATATGTTTATTGGTCTTTACAGATAACAGAACTGTTTTTCTGGCGAAGTCAAAACATATGAAAAAACAGGACGAAAACCAGATTCCTGTAATCTGACTTGTATAAAACAATCTGACTTGTACTATAAGGTGTTTCATGCAGTTGTGTGCTCTTTAGCATTGTTTTGTTTTGTTCTTGTGTGTTGCAGCATTCACTTGAGGCCAGTTCAATGGCTGCACTCAGGGTCTGGACTCTCTCTCTGTGGGAGGCTCGTCATGGCCCCAAGAGGAGAACTTAGACCTTTCAACAGCCCGCTGTGACCAATTTGCCCAGCACTTTGCAGACAAAAATGCTTGGATCCACTCTGACTTGGATGCTCTTGTTGATACAGACCCTCTGGCACCCCCTTGTCCAGTATTATTGGATACTTTTCCATTTGCACAGCCCAATGATGTGGACAGGGTCCTTGGAGTGGTGAGAGCCACCACGTGTATACTAGATGCTTGCCCTTCCTGGCTTATAAAAGCAGCCAGAGGGGGACTGGCCAAGTGGGTAAGTGGAATGATCAATGCCTCCCTTCGCCAAGGAAGGGTCCCAGCCTGTTTGAAGGAGGCAGTGGTAAGACCCACATTGAAAAAGCCCTCCTTGGCCCCCACTGTATTGAATAACTACCGGCCAGTCTCCAACATCCCATTTTTGGGCAAGGTATTGGAGCGTGTGGTGGCCTCCCAACTCCAGGGATTCCTGGATGAGATGGATTATCTAGATCCATTTCAATCTGGCTTCAGGCCTGGTTATGGGACAGAAACAGCTTTGGTCGCCTTGGTTCCCTACGCCGGGAACTGGACTGGGGGAGCGTGTCCCTGCTGGTTCTGCTGGACCTCTCAGCAGCGTTGGACCATGGTATCCTTCTGGGCCGCCTTGCTAGGATGGGTCTTGGAGGCACTGTTTTACAGTGGCTCCATTCCCTCCTGGAGGGGCAGACCTAGAAGGTGGTGCTGGGGGACTCCTGTTCGACTCCTTGGCCGTTGGCCTGTGGAGTCCCTCAGGTTTCCGTTTTGTCCCCCATGCTATTTAACGTATACATGAAACCATTGGGAGAGGTTATCCAGAGTTTTGGGGTGTGGTGCCACCAGTACGCTGATGACACCCAACTCTACTACTCCTTTCCACCCAATTCCAAGGAAGCGGTTTCTGCCTGTTAGCAGTAATGGATTGGGTGAAGGCGAACAAATTGAAGCTTAATCCAAACAAGACAGAGGTGCTCCTGGTCAGTCAAAAGGCAGATCAGGGAATAGGGATTCAGCTTGTGTTGGATGGGGCTACACTCCCCCTGAAGACACAGGTCCGCAGCTTGGGTGTACTTCTGGATTCAGCCTTGAGCCTGGATGCCCAGGTTTCGGCGGTGGCCAGGAGTGCATTTGCAGTAAAAGCTAGTGCGCCAGCTGCGCCCGTTCCTAGAGATGTCGGACCTGGCCACGGTGACACATGCCTTAGTTACATCCCGATTGGATTACTGTAATGATGAGTTCTACGTGGGGCTGCCTTTGAAGAGTGTTCGGAAACTCCAGCTGGTTCAAAGAGCTGCAGCCAGAGTGTTGACCGGGGCTAGTTACAGGGAGCCTACGACCCCCCTGTTAAAAAACCAGCTCCACTGGCTTCCAGTCTGTTTCCGGGCACAATTCAAAGTGCTGGTTATGACCTATAAAGCTCTATATGGCTCGGGTCCAGGTTATTTGAAAGAACGTATTCTCCCTTATGAGCCTGCCCGTGCTTTGAGATCTTCTGGAGAAGGCCTTCTTTCAGTCCCACCATCTTCACAACTCGCCTGGTGGGAACATGGGAGAGGGTGTTCTCGGTGGCTGTTCCAGTGCTCTGGAACTCTCTTCCCAGGGAAGCTAGACTGGCTCCCTCCTTGATGTGCTTTCGGAACCAGGCAAAAACTTCTTTGTTCCGGCAGGCCTTTGGAAATAATCTGGGCTTCCATCTATGCAAAGGACTTTTAAAATTGTCATGTATTTTAAATGTTTAATGTTTCAATATTGTTTTTAAATATATTTTTAACTTTTTTAAACTGCTTTGTTAAATAGAGTTTAATAAATATTAAAAAAAATATTGTAATATATTTAATATATTTTTAACTTCTGTATATTTCTTTTCATAGGTTTTAAAATGTATATGTTTTAAATTTTGTAAGGCCATCTTGAGGCTCATTATTGGGCAAAAGGCAGGATACAAATTAATTGTTATCTTTTCGGCGCCAGGTCAAGACTTTTCTCCCAGGCATTTTAACAGCATTTAACAACGTTAAGTTCGTTTTTAATGGACCCCAGAATTGTTGTTTTTAAATGGATACTGTTGTTTTAATACTGTTGTTTTTATGTTTCTGATGGTTTTTTAAAATTTTGTATACTTTTTAATGTTTACCATTTTTAACTGTTGTAAACCGCCCAGAGAGCTTCAGCTATGGGGCGGTATATAAATATAATAAATAAATAATATATTTATTTATTTGTTACACGCCTCTCTCTCTGGATCGAGGTGGTGTACAACTCTAATAAAAACACCATAAAATACATACAACTAATTCAAACGTTTAAAACCAGTGCATCATTAAAAGCAGCATACCATTAAAAAAGGCATCTTAAAATTCAACTGGGTAGGCCTCCCGGAAGAGATCAGTCTCTATGGCTTTCTTAAATTCTGGAAGACTGTTAAGTTGACAAATCTCTCCCGGCAAGCCATTCCACAAACTGGGAATGCCTCTCTAATGCCCTTAAAACCTTCCTTTTTAAGAGAGGTTTTTTTGGCCATAAATGGTTGCTCTTTTTTTGAAATGTTTTTAACTGCTATGGTTGAATTATTTTTCAAATTGTTGTTGTCTGCAGTTTTAGGCCATAGCTAGACGAGGCGATATCCTGGGACGATCCCCGGGACCGTCCCTGTGCGTCCACATAACGCACAGGGGATCCGGGGAGCAGGGAGAGATGATCCCTCCCTTTCCCCAGGACATGGCCCTACCCTTTCAGCCTGCTTTTTCCGTGGTCTCAGGATGATCTTGAGACCGCAGAACATGTGGGCGGACATTGCGGTTACTTGCGAGGAGCTAGGAACCGCACACGGGGCGCCGAGCTCCTCAGGAGCTCTGCATCCATTGGGGGTGGGGGGAGCGAGGATTTTTTTTAAAAAAAACCAAAACCTTACCTTTGAGCACATGAGCACGCCTTCTGTTTCTTTTAAAAAAACAAAATGGCGGACGCAACGTCATCTCCTTCTGAGGCCGTTGCACGCCGCGTGTAAACAGAGGGGGAGATCTCGCAATAAAAATACTGCGAGATCCTCACCCCTCCGTCGTGCCGGGGCCTTAGTGTTTTATAGCTGCTTGACTGTATTTAGTATTGTCATACTGGTTTGAAAATTGTAACGTTATTGTTTTAACTTATGATTTTACCTTCCATGGGCTTGTTGAGGAAAGACAAAGTGTAAACATCCTAAATATAGAAATAAATGAAACAAGGTAAACTCATTCCTCTCCTCACACGACAAAGCAATATTTTAACAAAACACACTGAATCCAATTGTAGTATTGGCACATCACATAAAGAACTAAGATAAGAGAATTGAAGGAGCCATATGTATTAGCATTGTGATTAAACACCTTGTCACTAAATGACTGGTTAAGTTTAAGTTTTGAATTGTTGAAGGCTAACTAATGTTGGGGAAAGGAGGGGAGCACTGTTCATAGTCAAGCAACTGATCTCAATTCTGGCCAAGCGGAACCACCGGGGTTTTTGCTTTCCACTTACGTATGTCTATGCGCTGTTCCAAGGGTAAAGGGTTGTTTGTGCGTGACACTAGCTTCGTAAGGCATGTAGCTGCCAATAACTGGGAGTAAGAGGACTGTAAAACAAACACACAGAAGGCAAAGTGTTAAGCTTCAGGCAAAAAGCAGGAAAAGGTTAAAACTCCAAAGCTACTGTTAATGGTCAAAGAGGTAATTCTGTTTCTAACTCTTGTTGGGTCTGGTGGGTTTCATCCTCAACATCCAACTTTGGAAAGTTTCGCCAAAAGAGGAAGGCAACTTTTTGCTTTAGCCTAAAGATCTATTGTCTAAGCAGGCAAACAATGTCTTACTGGAATAACTTATCTTGTTGAGGACTTGTAAATATCTAGGCTTTAAGAATTGGAGGTACCTATGGAATGGGTGGTCACTCTGCCACTCCTGGTTTACACAGAGTCAAAAAATTCTGGATCCTGGCATGTCAAAACTTTCTGTCCACACCAATTATACTGAACACAGTGGCACTTTAAAGACTAAAGACTTATCTATATTTATAAAAGCCCAGAGGCCTCCTCCAAGCCACTTATGCAAATAGGAGAGAAGGCAGAGGCAGCCTTCGCTCCTATTTGTATGTTCTCTCCTATTTGCACTTATAAGCCAATCCACTGCCTTGGAAGTTCCAAGAAAAATAACTGCCATCTAGGGAAGTTCCAAGATAGAAGGCCAGAGGGCGCCTCCAAGCCACTTCTAGGCTTTGCCCTCTGCTGCCATCTAGTGACGTTTCTCGGAACTGCGGCCTTCTATGGAAGTTCCAAGTTCCGAGAAAGAAAAAGTTTTGTCTCATGAGGGTAAATTTGACAGGAAGGATGGGAAAGAACAGGGGAAGTTGGTTCAAAATTTTAATCCAAGGACAGACATTAGAAAAGGTCGGCGTTTATTTGCCAGAACTGGTATTTACCCATGGACAACTATATGTGGCAATGTTCAGAGTCCGACGGTGTGAGGACAATTGATGGGAAAGAACAGGGGAAGTTGATTAAAAAAATTTAAAAAGTGTATACCAAAAATATTGTATTCAAAGAAGTGCTAACAAAATAAATATACTTGTCGTATGACAGACTTTTTTGCTTATGCTATAATATATTTGTTAGGCTTGAAGGAGCCACAACAAGCCTCTTCGTGTTTCTTAAAATCTATGATTCCAAAATTATCAATGAAAAGTAAAAAGAAATAAAACAGCATAAAAATGGATATGTAATGGTACTTACTGATGCAACTTGAATTCTGACGTATCCCTGGAACTATTATTGAACTATTCCAGCTGGTTATAAATTAAATCCAACCTATGTAGACTAGTAGTCTCCTCAAACTTTGTTTGAAAGAACAAAGTATCAAAACCCATATAAAAAGGAGCTGGCCACTTAATTCAATCATGGATTTTTTCAAGCATATCTTAAGGATGTTAATATAGATGTAGGTAAGGCTCAGTTTATACCTTAAGATCAGGAGATATTTTAATGCAATCAGATATGGCAAAGTTGGATATAAATTATATGATTGTGGTTATGAATGATACTTTGACTATTCTTTCCAATTTTCAGTTCAAGAAAATTTTTACATTCCATTTTCAGTTGAGGTCCTTTAAGGTTGAGGACAGTCATGATAGGAGAATTCTATATTCCTCTTAGAAACTACCTATCTACCTGGTGAAAGAATCAAGCAGGATCTGCTTGTACTGACCTCTGTACAATATTTGATAAAAATGCTTAAGGCTATCTATTGAACGGAGAGGATGATTGGATGACTCAACAAAAATGTCATTCTTTTAGCATTTATACAAACATTGCAATGGCAAGTGATGTAAATTTTAGCGATTCACACATATACTGATGTCATGACAAGCTTGCAACTTTAATTTTTTGTTCTTATGACTTTATTTCATTATTATTATGGCCTAAATAAAACTGCTGCCTTTTACTCATTACTACTGCCCTCTATATTGAATTTAAATTGCCAGCTCCCCTTTCACTACAGAATTGTGGGGCAATCCCAAACAATTCTATAAGGAAAGGAGATATGGCAATTCAAATATAGCGTGGAGAGAACTGGGCCTTATAATGAGAACACAGCATTTTTATTTAGACTGTGAGCCATAACAAAATGAGACATAATCACAAGGCCCAATCTCCCCTCCCTCATTTGCAGAACCCTCTATTCAGATCATGTTCTTTTGACTGGAAGCTGACATACACTCCCTCTTTCAAGAAGAAGCTGGCACTTGTTCAGGCAGTCCGGGCTATTGGTAAACTCAACCAAGGCTTTCTCTGCCTGGAGCCGCGTTGTGGTGTCAGTTGTCTCATACAGTTGCTTGCACAGGTTCTCTAGCTGGGCTAGACTCTGTAAAAAAACAAAAGAGAACAATTTTTTTAAAAAAATTATATGGGATTATCACTTTCAGGCTCTTCTATTAGGTGCCCTTGCTAGGAAAAGCAGAGATCTACCAGACCTGGAGAAGTTAACATAGAGCCTCCAGTTTTCTGCCACTATTATTACAAATTCTTCTTGGAAAATAGAAGACTACTACTATGCTGTCACTTTCTATGAAGCAAACATCAATATTCCACCCTTCCTACTCCAACGCTCTGGATGGCCACAGCAAGTCACAGAGCAGCCTGGAAGTTACCCAGTTTTCAGTCTTGCATGAGAAAGGTGAATTCCTAAACATCACCACATGCTCTTTTCTGTGACCAGGATTCCCAATGCTCAAGCCACTCAGTTCCTTTCTGTACTGCTATTAATCCTGATTATATGCTTGAATACATGATCTCACATTGAACCTAAGTAAAACTATATATTTAATTTGAACACTTCAACTGCCTAGGTCTCCCAGCAATGAAACACTGGCGATCAACTTATTTAGGCTGGCCAATATCAGATTAGATTTACATGCTCACTTCCCAATTGCCAATTGCCAGCCAACAGAGATATGTGGTCAGGGCAACTAAAGGGCGGGGATTATTTCACACCATGACTGAACAATATTAGGCTCTTGAGCCAAGATAAAAGTAGTGTTGAGCATCAAAGGATCCCTGTACGTAATAGATAAGGACTAAAGCAAGAGACAACTTGCATGAAAGCACTGAAGTGCTAGTTGAAATTTCTCAGTACAACAATCCCAAACAAGATGTATCAAGTACTCCGTCTCCTCTTACCGTATTATAGAAATCTGCCTCATTCACTCTGCTCAAAGAAGATGCTACACAATAAGCCTTACAGAAGCAGTACGATTCCGAGCATCATTAGTTATGTAGTATTCATGATGACTATATGTTACCTCCAGTATCAGAGGAAACATCCATCTAAATACCAGTTACTGAGGGGAAAAGAGCCACAGTGACGAGTTGAGACACTGGAGGTTGGGATATTGCTGCCATTGGCAGTTAGTGATTATGTAACTCTTGGACTGGGTTCGGACGTCATGATGAGCCACAATGGCTTATTTAAACCATCATGGGGTATCGTGTCATTTGTTTGGATTTTTTAAACCCACGATGGCTTATTTGGCCAAAATAACCCACAGTCTTCAGAGTGGGTTATTTAGCCCATTATTATTATTATTATTATTATTATTATTATTATTATTATTATTATTATTATCCTGCCTTTTGCTCAATACTGGGCCTCAAGGCAGCTGTTGTGGGTTATCATGTTGTCTGGTGGTCACTGTGGGTTATTTTGGTCACCTGAAGAGTTGTGAAGCAGGACCAGTTCAGATCACTGCCATTCTGCTGGTCGCAGGCTTTAGTGTTATTGTTAAAGCAACTAAGCCAGCTGTGTCTAGGGGGTGAAATACGCAATTTGGGAACTGAAGTGTCCATGTCAGCAATGTCTATGGTGGTGGGGAGATGCTCAATTCCATTAAAGCGCTATACTGGGAACTGAAGCATCTCTGCCAGCACCTGGGATTTTCCCTCCCCTGGAAGTAATTGTGCAGGATTTATTGGATGCCAATTGACTAGGGGAGGCTGTGTATGAAGTTTGGTACCAATCCTGCAAATTTCCAAGGATTTCTTTGTGCCACCCCCTTTTTGGTGAACCCAGGATTTTGCTCCTCCCAGTGTAATTGTGCAGGGTTTTGAAGATGGATTTGGTGCCTCCCCACTGACCCCTGCTACAATGTAATGAACGGATGAAGACAGCACTACTGCCCGTGCAGGAGGACTGCAATGGGACAAGGGGTGGGGGAAGGGCTGGGTTAGGCACAGTAGCTTATTACCCAGTCATGCGGTGGGGCATCACGGACTATTTCCAAAATAAATTACTGTGAGTAGCTTATTAACCCATCCGAATGCAGCCACAATGTCCAGAATAGGGTGATCTGCCATGAGGAAGGTCAGGGCTGTCGCACAGTGGCAAAGCGCATGTGTTGCATGCAGAAGGTCCCAGGTTCAATCCCAGGCATCTCCACATAGGGCTACGACAGGATCCTGCCTGAATCCCTTAAAAATATTTAAGACAAAGTGTTTGTGTATTGTTACGGAGCCTTTACCCCCACAAATGATTTCTAAAAACTATGTAATAAGAAGACTTTTATTACATAGTTTTTAGAAATCAGACCAGAGATGTAAAATTTCTGGAAATGTTGGAAGTCAAGCAGGGAAATGGGTTTTTTTAATGCTCCCTGTAAGATTCCCAGCATAGTTATTTCTTCCATTCCTTATTCAAATTATTGATCTAATGTTCTTTAATGAAAGACATATAGTGATGCTCCAAATCATGCTCCGCTTCCCAACCAATGAGTAGAGCCAGCATATCACAATATGGAAGAAAATGTGCATTCCTGACAGTCTGGGTTTTACAGATACAAAAGAACAGGATGTCATTTTTAGTAGGAAGGTAGGGTACAGATCAAATATAAATAAAATATAGAACACTGACAGTTTTAATAAATGTCTCAATTACATCTCACCACTAGGAATTCAGTAGCCTAGTTTTCATGGTGTAGGGGACTGACTGACACCACTGGATACAACCTTTCAAAATGAATAAAAAAATAAACTGTTCATTAACGGACACGATTTACAAAAGTAAATAAAATGTCACTTTTCACACAATAGGTTGAGATTATTTAATAATTCTTAAATTAAATATGGTTGCTCACAATTCCAAGTGGAGTCTTTTCCAGCTAAATAAAATCTCAACAGCTTTTCCTTCAGATCAGATTTCCTTAAGTGCCACCCCACAAACAGGAACAGGTTTAGGAATTTCCCTGAACTTTCTTACAAACAGGGACAGATGCTGTACAGTCGTCTTCCTCTGCCTCCAGTTCTTCCTGCTGCTTCTGGCAACATGATGATTCAGATGCTTTAGGGGGCTACTTGCTGAGTTCCCTCTAAACAGGAACCTAAAACACATAACTTGCTTTGCTCCTAAAATTATCATGTTTGGTATATTACACTTAAAAGTATAGTTATTCAGACAATTATTATAAATGTATTGAGTTTTAAATGTTTTAATTTCAATGATTTTTAATGATTTTAAACACAAACGAAGTTATACATAATGCAATTTATGTTCCTTCCCAACCTAGAGACCTCCGGATGTTTTGGGCTACTGTGCTGAGCATTCCTGACCATAGGCCATGCTGCCTGAAGCAGATGGAAGCTGAAATCCAGAACATCTGGAAGGTTGTCCCAAAACAACAAAGAGGCTTTATATCTGTAAAAAGAGCTAGAAAAAAATGTGTTGCTTATTCCCCCTTTTCCCCCCAACTAGAAAAAAATTATTTCACCCCCACCCCCACACACCATTGTTTCAATATTTCTGGAAAGTTTACATCTCTATTTTGAGCCAATGTGATTATTTTTAATAGGGAAAGTATTTATTGGGAGCAATAATTATATGTGAAAGACTGGACATTCCTCAGCCACCTCCTAAATAAGCACAAGGAACCCAAACCAAGAGAACTTGTCTGAAATTTTCTTCACCATTGAATTCCTTTTCAAAAGCAATTTATTTTCTATCAAACTGAATGAGAATGGTAAAAATAATGTGTGAGAATTTTTCTGCACAGCACTAGAATAAATTATATGCTTACATTTAATATACTAAACATCATATTTTTTTGAGAGAACCAAGTGATACGTTTTAGATTCCTATGTTATGTCAGACCAAGTTCTGCAAGTAGTCCCTGCAACATCTGAATCATCCTAGAAGCCACAAAAAGCAAGCAGAGCTGGAGGTAGATCTGTGTTGCGCGGCACCTCTGGCTCTTGTGCCATGGTATGAATGGCGACTAGAAGTCGGCTGTGGGTAAGATGGTCCCGGCTCAGGGAGGAGGGTCATGTGGAGGGTCGCAAGAGAGCGGCTCAGTACGCGGAACTGCTTGCTGAGCTGGCAGGACATATTCTGTCGACACTGGCGACTCACGAATCTCACAAGTGGGACTGACAGGTTCGGTGACGGGCTTGGTAACTGGGGAGGCGACGGCATTGGCGTGTTAGGCCGGTCTTGAAGAGTAGGAGGGTGCGGCTATTGGCGCACATCCTTATCCTTTTTAGATTTCATTTTCTTTCTGCTCTCGTCAGTGGCCAATTTATGCTCCCTTTCCCATTTTGTCAGCTTTTTTGCTGCTGAGACAGTGAGCGACTTAGCGCCCGGGGGAAAGTCGGTCTGCCCCATGGTGAAGGACGCCGGGCGATTAGCCGAAGTTGAGGCCTGCGGTAAGGATTCGCCAACCGCTTCAAGGGCCTTTTCCCAGAGTATCACCTTAAGGCGGTCGGATCTGTTGCGGCGTACCTGCTTCGATAGTTTCATGCAATGCATGCAGGCCTCAACTACGTGCCTCGCCAAGGCAGAGCAGGCAGAGTGAATGTCCGTCGGGAAATGGAATTTACTACTGCATCAAGAGCACTTCTTGAAAAGGGCTCTCTGTGCCACAGACATTAGTGAGAAGAAAACAAGTTTTAGAAAGGGGAATTTTAAAATAATAATAAAATTATTATTATTTTGGAGAAAAAGAGTTGAGAAAACGAAGGTTGAAGAGAAGTAGCAGAAGAAGATTAGAAGAAAAAAATCCTCAGCTTTCTAATTTGTTTGTGTCTTTCTCTCCCAACGTGCTGGCACCAGCGGCGGTCGAAAGAGAACGGAGGACCAAGATGGGACCCCGTGAGCATGCGCAGTAGGGTGGTGGGCAGGGCTCCCACGGAAAATACGTCCTCAGCTATCGAAGTTCCTGATACCAGCTCCCGCGCAGGCGCAGAAGCCCCTAATGTGTGATGCACAGAGACCACGATGAAGAAGTAGTGACAGCTTGCAGTTGTAGAATTACAGTCACTGGATGTAAAAAAAAATGTACCAGAACAAGCCCAGAGACACAGGGTTTATAAACTAAAACCAAACTGTAAAGAACACACATTTTCTTCACACCTTGTGACATCTTGGGAAACAGAGCATAACTTGGGGCATCCCTAAATGTGCACCAGTAAAACATATATTAGATCAATAATTTTAAGAAGGATGGAAGAAATAACTATGCTGGGAAGATCACAGAGACAATTCCACCCATTGTTTCAAAATTTCCATAAATTGTACATCTCTAACCTTACATAAAAGTTTATTATATGGAAATAATCTTGGGCAAATAAACACCTTGTATTAAAACATTCCATACTTCTTTCCAAAAGGCAATATTTCATAATCCAAAATTGTTCCATTTTTCTAATGGAAAAACAAAAAAACATACACCCATTCCACCAGCCCCACTCCCAAAATTTTTCCACTTTATTCACGTGCCTTTACATTTCTATGAGAAACAGACAAAATTACAATTGTGTGTCAAGAGTTCTGTACCTATCCCTTATGGATAATTTCCATGAATTTTTTTAATATTACCATACATTCGGCAGCCATCTGGTCTTTAACCGGTTTCATGTATCCTGAAACTGTGAAGAAAGCTCCAAAGATGAATCTATCTGGCAACTCTCCAAAAGGACAGCTGTCAATAAGCACATGTTCAGAACTCACGAGAAACAGGACAAAAGCAGATTCCTGAATCCATGGGGACATTCTAAGGCTGAGCACCCCATCCTTCATCTGAGCATCATGAATAGGTGAGTGATGAACATCTGGAAACTAACTTATTTAGATCTTTGAATATTAGGAAGTGCTTCACAAATCTTAGTAGTCCAACCCCGTTAGGTGAGTATTACCTTCAAATCACAGACGGTAGGGACTGATAAATAGTGGCTTGTCTAGTGTGTTCATAGCAGGGGCAAGATGGAGGCTCAGCCTATTATTGTTATGTTATTTCTTTTCTCGCTCGTGGCATTTTTTTTCTAGATGGGCTTTGCCAGGTCATGCTGTCTGTTTCCTGACAATTGTTTCCTGACAATTGAGCATGTTTTAAGTATGACTGCTTTCTTGATGTTAGTAAGGATGTATTTTGGTAGACCCAGTTTCTGAAGTTTTTCTGTATAGTTTTCTGATGTGATGTATGCATCATTTCCCATTACAAAAAGCAGTTTTGAAGCTACTTACACGCACACAAATACAGAAATCCTTAATTTAACAGCAAACCTCCCAAAACCATGATCAGCACAATAATAAAAATAAAAATAAAAACTAAGAAAATAAAATCTAAATACAATACAATATGAAATGTGTTAATACACAATCTACAAACGTAGAAGGGGAGGAAATACACCATGAGCATATGATGAAACATAACAGCCAGGCAAATAGGCCTAAGAGCCATAACAAAAAATGCACACACCAGACACATCTGGGAAGGGACACCATGTATAGGTGTTTCTATGCAAATACTGGAAGGCTATGAGCCAAAATGGGAGAGTTGGAGAGCCTGGAGAACCTAGATACAGTGGGCATTATGGAAACCTGATTGAATGGAGAAAACCAGTGGGATATGGTCACCTCTGGTGTAAGGACAGGGAAGGGAGTACTGGTGTTGCTCTGAATGTCAAAGAGGGCATGGTGTCAAGCAGACTAGAAAACCTAAAAGCGGCATGTTCCGCAGCAACTGGTGCACACAGGCTTATTGCCTCGAATACTGGAGATAGCAGTAAATTCCTGGAGGAGAAGGCTACGTGTTATCTCCAGAATCAGAGGCAGAAAGCCTACATATACCAGTTGCTGGGGAACATGGGTGGAAAGGTGCGGTTGCACCATGTCCTGCTTGTTCATCCCTGGCCGATGGCTAGTTGGCCACTGTGTGAACAAAGTACTAGATGAGATGGACCCTTGGTCTGATCCAGCATGGCATTTCTTATGTTCTTCCACTAAAGTGCCATGGGTGACAATACTGGCCTCCAAAACTAATTAAGTACTATGAAGATGCTATTGTCCCCCAGAACAAAAAATGAATAACTTCTCCATGGAGTAGGGATAGACAACACTGGAGTGGGGACAGTGAGTGGGTTGTGTGAATGCACAGATGACCACACAAAGAACCAGTGTTACAGGTAAGCAACCTCTCATTCTTCTTCATGGTCTCTGTGCGTCACACATATGGGCGAGTAACAAGCTGACTTACCAGTGGAGGGTCAGTGTTCATTGGAGAAGCGAAGACAATACTACTCTGCAAAAAGGGCAGTCCTTCCTCACTTTAACATCTAGTCTATAGTGCTTCACGAAGGTTGACAGTTGGGCCCAAGTTGCCGTTCTACAGAGTTCTGGTAAGGGGACGCCTCTGTCAAATGCAATTGAGGATGCCATGCTCCTGACTGAATGATCATGTATTGGCCCCGAGAGCTGTAAGCTTTATATGCCAGTAGGATTGTCTGCACAACCCATGCCATTAGTCTTTGGGAAGAAATGGGTTGGCCCTTCTTCTTTCCCCCATAGCACATTAATAGTCTGGGAGATTGTCTGAAGGCCTCCATTTCTGTTTAATGGAACACCATTGTCCTTCGGACATCTAAGGAGTGTAATGTCTTTTCCAGGGTGAAGATGGTAAGGGCTGGTAATATTATATCCTGGTTAAAGAAGACACAACCTTTGGAGGGTGATGGCAGGCCTCAATACTACTTTGTCCTTGTGAAAGATTGCATAAGGTGTGTCAATCCGTAAAGCACAAAGCTCACTGGATCTTCGAGCTGAAGTGACAGCTACAAGAAATGCCACCTTCCATGAAAGGAAGCACAAATCAGCTGATGCCATGGGTTCAAAAGGCTTCAATGTCAGGGCTTTGAGGGCCACTGACAGGCTCTATCCTGGTATTGAGGTTTGGGTAGGAGGGGCCAGGTTCTTAACTCCTTTAAGAAAACGGCAAACCAGCGGTTGCGAAAAAACTAAAAATCCCTCAGAAGGTGTGTTTGTCCGAAATTGCTGCTAAATAAAGCTTCAAGGATGAGAGTTTCAAACCTTTGTCAAAGAGTGAATTGCCCATTTCCTTTCATATGAAGCCCTAGTTGATGGCTTCTGTGCTGCCTGTAATACAGATTGTACATGTGGTGAGACATTACATCATTGGAAGAATTCTCCATGCTGTTAGATGTAGCGTGTGTAGGTTGGGATGTCTTATTTGCCCTCAATCCCAAGTGATCAGATCTGGATGAATTGGAAGTCTGAGGTAATTGTTCCTTCCCTTCCATAGAAGTGGGGCAAACCTTGGCCACCATGGTGTGAGCAGTATGCAGTTCGTGTCCTTTGCCACTATCCTGTTGAGTAACGGAAAGGGTGGAAACAGATAACAAAAGTCCTGGTCTAGTTCCTGATCCTAGTGATTTCCGGCTCAATCTGGACTGGCTGCAGAAACGATGACAGACTGTGTTTGTTTGTGTAGCAAACAAATCTATCAACGGGATCTCCCATCAATCGAATAGCCGTTCCACCACTTTGGGGTGGAGCTGCCATTCGTGGTTGTTGGAATGAGTGCAGTTCAGCTTGTCTGCTAAGGTATTCTCCATCCCAGCAATGTGTGTAGCAATCAATGTGATTCCCCTTGGAATGCACCAGTTGTAGAGATCTAGGGTGATGCAATTCAGTGACTGAGGTTGTGTCCACTCTTGTTTGTTTAGATAGGCTATCACCATGGTGCTGTCTGAGACCCCTTGAACCAGTTAATGTTGCAGGACTGTCTCAAAAGCCTGGACTGCTTTCTGTACCGCCAACATCACTAAGCAATTGATATGCAGCGTTTCCTTTCTTGTTGACCATGTGCCTTGTATCCAAAGGGTGCCACAATGGTCTCCCCACCCTAGGAGAGAAGCGTCCATCATTAGTATTGATCATGGATGAGAAGGTATGAATGATAACAGGCCTTTTGATAAGTTTGCTCATATTGTCCACCAATGCAGGGAGTGTAGTACCATGCCCAGTATGCACAGGAGGACCCGACGAGCATCGAGAGTGGGATCGAAAGCATTCAGAAACCAAAGTTGTAGCGGCCTTATGCGCAGTCGGGCCCATTTGACCATTGCAATGGTGGCCATCAATCCTAAGAGTGTTTGGATAGTTATAGCAATCGCCCTGCGCGTGGCCCGAGTGCCTGCCTTCTTTATCAGTTGGCGACGAATGAGGTTTTTGAGACCAACCTTGTAAGCATTCTACAATGACCGAGTTAGGAGCTGGGTGAGTAAATATAAATTCAACATCCTTCTCCTGAACTCGATACATTCCCTCCAATCATTTTGATGTAGGGATTGCTGTACTGTGTTCAGTAGCGTTGGGAAGTACAGGTTGGAAATGGGGGTTGTAGTCTCAGTCAAATATAGGATCTTTTATTTTCTGTACCAGATGTTGAGTCTCAAGACCCAGAGACTGCGCCATCCTACTAATTTGTTCTGAGAAATGCCTCAAGTCCTCTGAAGGTGAGACCCCATCTGAGTTCCCTATTGCCACATCTGGTGATGAAATGGAGCAGGCTACTGACGAAACAGACGCAGAATCTGAAGGATAATCCCCTCCATCCAAATGTCGTGAATGGGAATCATGTGCTGGTGGCAAAGTTGGGGGTGTCGGTGGTACTAGATGAGCTGTTGGAGGTAATAGTATTTTTGTGAACCGCCCAGAGAGCTCCGGCTATTGGGCGGTATAGAAATGTAATAAATAAATAAATAAATAAATAAATTCCTCCATAGTGATAGGTTGTATTGTTGTTGAACATGCCTGGATTGCAAGAGGGGCAGTTCTGTTTTCTCTCACGACCTGAGATGTTCCAGTAATTGGGTGTGAATGGGTCGTGGAAGGTGTGCAAGTCGGTTGATGTGTATCTCTCAGCTACGGTCAATGTCTTCTTCTGCTGAAATAATTAGGGTCGTCCTCTGGTCCCAACCTCCAGTCAGTCCAGCATCTTTGTCTAGGAGGTGACCAGTCCAATTGTCTATCCCAGTCAGATTTGGGTGATCTAGAGCCTTCTCTGCAATCTGATGGATGTCGGTATCACTCTCGTTGGTACTATCCATAGTAAGAGGAGTAGTTGGATGCCGGGGACCTATCTCAGTACCCAAATTCCTCCCTATGATGGTTATTCCTTGGGCGAAATTGATGGAATCTGTTAGGTTTCTGCTGTTTCCACTGTTGTTGGTGCAGGTTGAATTTAGGTGCCTTGTCATTGTATTGTCGTGGTTTTTAATACTGCTGAGGTTGAGTCCACCGCCAGTGTTTGTAAGGAGGCTGTTGGAACTAAGTCGATAGGCCCATTTTCCTTGCAGTGGTCTTCGCTTTTTGGATTGCCTCCATAGACTCATTGGTAGATGCACTGAACATCAAAAGGGAGGTCTTCTCAGTAGCTTTCAACTATATGGAGGATGAGACTGGAAGACAGTCTGCAGAGGAAGAATTACAGGGGACACCATGCAACAGTGAATAAGAGGCAGAAGGTCAGTTGACCAAGGGCTCATCTACACCAAGCAGATATTCCACTACAAAAGCGGTTTGAAAGCAGTATATAAAAAGCAGGAGCCACACTACTGCTTTATAGTGACATTGAAGTGCACTGCAGGATTTACACTACTGCTTTATAGTGGTACTGAAGTGCACTGATGACTGTTGGGACCCATGACACATATCATATACTACTTTCATAGTATTATATCCTGCTTGGTGTAGATGTCTCATGGGCCCCAACAGTTGTCAGTGCACTTCATTACCACTATAAAGCAGTAGTGTAGATCCTGCAGTGCACTTCAATGTCACTATAAAGCAGTAGTGTGGCTCCTGCTTTTTATATACTGCTTTCATACCACTTTCATAGTGGAATATTCTGCTTGGTGTAGATGAGCCCCAAGAAGAAGAGAAGAGTAGTAATTGTGGCAGACTCCTTGCTGCGTGGGATTGAAACCCAACTATGTCGTGGAGACCCATGGATTTGCTGTCTCCCTGGAGCACAGATTAGAGATGTGACTGAAGGGTTGCCAAAGCTCATAAAGTCCACTGACACATACCCTTTTCTTTTCATGGATGTGGGAACAAATGATGTCGCCAAGCGGAGCTACAAAGAAATGATGTCAGACTTTGAAGCTCTGGGAAGGAAATTCAAGAACTTTAAGGGCCCAGATACTTTTCTTATCCATCCTCCCAGTTCATGGAAGAGGATTAGAAAGGGAAAGAAAAATACTCTGGGTGAATGACTGGCTATGAAGGTGGTGCCAATGTGAGAGTTTTGGATTCTGGGACCATGGGCTACGCTACTTGGAAGATGGACTGGTGGCAAGGGATGGGTTGCACCTCACAAGGCCTGGAAAGAATTTGTTTGTCCACAGCATGAAGAACTTGATCAGGAGGGCTTTAAACTTAATTTTACGGGGGCAGGAGTTGTAAATTTCAAGGGAACAATGGAAGGCCCATGCACCATAACACAGAAAACAGCTCCAATAGTGCCCCCAAATAGTGTCCTCAACAATGTAGGAACAAAGCCAGACTATAAAGCACATGGTCTTTGATGTCTACATACTAACAACCCCCAGAGTATGGGAAACAAACAGAACAAACTTGAACTCTTAATACATGAAGGCAAATACGACTTGATAGGTATAACTGAAACTTGGTGGGATGACTCCCATGACTGGAATATAGCAATTGACAGATATAACTTGTTCAAAAAGAACAGAAAAAATAGAAAGGGAGGCAGAGTTGCACTATATGTTAAAAATATTTATCCCTGCACAGAAATACAGGAGGATGAGCCTGGGAGCCCGATCAAGAGCATCTAGATTAAAACAAATGGGGCAAGGAATAAAAGGTGCATGATAGTCAGAGTTTACTACTGACCACTTAATCAAGGAGAAGAGGATGAAACTTTTGAAAAGAAAATTGCTAGTGTTTCAAGGAAGTGTGATGTAGTAGTGATGGGGGACTTCAATTATCCCTATATCTGTTGGGTGACAAATTCTGCCAAAAGTGGCCCTTCCAAGAAATTCCTGACATGTGTAGGTGATAACTTTCTCCTGCAGAAAGTGGAGGGAGGAAGGAACTACAGGATCGGTTGTCCTTGACTTGACACTGACCAATACGGACGACTTAGTGGATAAAGTGGCAGTTACAGGAACTTCGGGGAAAAGTGACCATGTCATACTTGAATTCTTGATTTTAAAGGAAGCAAAAGCTGAATGTAGCCATACATGTACGCTGGATTTTAGGAAAGCTGATTTTAATAAACTCAGAACTATGATATGTAAGCTCCCATGGCAAGTAGCCCTAAAGAGAAAAGGAGACCAAGATGGGTGGGAGGTTTTAAAAAAGGAAATTTTAAGAGCACAATTACAAACAATTACAACAAGGAAAAAAGATAGAACACAACAGAAGAAACCAATGTGGCTTCACAAAAAGCTTAGAGATGACCTGAAAACAAAAAGGGATACATATAGGAAGTGGAAGGAAGGCCAGGCTACAAAAGAAGAGTACAGACAGGTGGCGCAGAAGTGCTGAAAAGGCGTCAGGAGGGCTAAAACTCAGAATGAGCTGAGATTAGCGAGGGATGCTAAAAGCAACAAAAAAGCTGAGAATGAGCTGAGACTAGCAATAAAAAGGCTTTTTTCAGATAAATGAATAGTGAAAGACAGAGGAAAGATTTTTTTTTAATTTTTTTATTACATTTCTATACCGCCCAATAGCCGAAGCTCTCTGGGCGGTTCACAAAAATGGTGGTTCAACTGCTTAATGAGGATGGCAAATTTATAACAGAAGACAAAGAAAAGTCCAAAGTGCTCAATTCCTACTTTGATTCAATCTTCTCTCAAAAGTGGGTCTATGACTGCCCTGGAAAAAGTGAAGCACAAGTTGAGGGGGCAGGATTGCAGTTTGAGATTGATAAACAAATGGTCAAGGACCACCTAATTTCTTTGAACGAGTTCAAATCTCAAGGGCCCAATGAGCTGCATCCTAGAGTCATGAAGGACTCTCAGAACCACTGTCTATTATCTTTGCAAAATCATGCAAGACAGGTGAGGTGCCGGACGACTATTGTCCCTATCTTCAAAAAGGGCAAAAAGGAGGAACCTGGGAACTACAGACCAGTCAGTCTGACATCCATCCCTGGGAAATTTTTGGAGTGGATTATAAAGAAATCAATCTGTAAGCACCTTTAAAATAATGCAGTGATTACTATAAGCTAGCATGGATTTGTCAGGAACGAATCCTGTCAGACTAATTTGATCTCATTTTTTGATCGGGTAACCTCCCTTGTGGACTGTGGGAATGCTGTGGACGTCATATATCTTGACTTCAGCAAAGCTTTTGACAAAGTGCCACATGATATTTTGATTAATAAATTATCGAAAGCTGTGCTAGATGGAACAACTATTAGGTGGATCCACAGTTGGCTACAGAATCAGACTCAATGAGTGCTTATCAACGGTACCTTCTCAAACAAGTGGGGTACAGCAAGGCTCAGTCCTGGGCCCGGTGCTCTTCAACATTTTTATTAATGATTTGGACAAGGAGGTGCAGGGAACACTTATCAAATTTGAAGAGATGACACAAAATTGGGTGGGATAGCTAATACCCTGGAAGACAGAAACAAACTTCAAAGTGATTTTGATATGGTGGAGCGCTGGGCTGAAAACAACAGAAAGAAATTTAATAAGGATAAATGCCAAGTTCCACACCTAGGAAAAACAAACCAAATGCAGTTACAAGATGGGGGATACTTGACTCAGCAATACTACAAACGAGAAGGACCTTGGAATTGTTGTAGATCACAAGCTGAATATGAACCAACACTGTGATGTAGCTACAAAAAAAGCAAATGCTATTTTGGGCTGCATTAATAAAAGTATAGCTTTCAAATCACACGAGGTACTGGTTCCCCTCTATTCAGCACTGGTTAAGTCTCATCTTGAGTACTGTGTCCAGGTCTAGGCTCCACGCTTTAAGAAGGACGCAGACAAGCTGGATCGTGTTCAGAGGAGGGCAACGAGGATGGTCAGGGGTCTAGAAACAAACCCTTTGAAGAGAGACTGAAAGAAATGAGCATGTTTAGTCTGGAGAAGATTAAGAGGAGACATGATAGCTCTCTTCAAATACTTTAAAGGTTGTCACACAGAGGAGGGCCAGGATCTCTTCTCGATCATCCCAGAGTACAGGACACTGAATAATGGGCTCAAGTTACAGAAAGCCAGATTCCAGCTGGACATCAGGAAAAACTTCCTGACTATTAGAGCAGTACGACAATGGAACCAATTGCCTAGGAAGGTTTGGGCTCTCCCACACCAGAGGCCAAGAGGCAGCTGGACAGCCATGTGTCAGGTATGGTTTAAGGTAGATTCCTGCAATGAGCATGGGGATGGACTCGATGGCCTTGTAGGTCCCTTCCAACTCTACTATTCTATAGAATCATAATAGTATTATGTTCCTAAAGTAGTGAAGTGACTTTAGACTAAAGAATGCTAAAATAAATAACTACTCCTTTTTTTCCAATTTTCCTCAAAATTTGCAGTTCTTGGGAAAAAACTTGTTTTGTCATTGCTCCAGAAATTTTACATCTCTGTTATTATTATTATTATTATTTATTTATTTATATAGCACCATCTATGTACCCTGTTCTTCCCTCTACATTCCTGTTTGCAATATTTCATGCATCTGATAAAGAAGTCAGCAATCCACGAAAGCTTATGCCTTAAAAATTAAGAAAATAACATTCCCTCCACTGCCAGTTTTCCAACATTTTTGTTTTCTTCCAAAAAAACTGAACAGCTTTGGATTATGGAATACTTTCTTTTAGAAAGTAAAACAATAGGTGTGTTCGACAACACTTTAGTTCACTCCACGGATGACTATTTGTGTGCCTCACTCCGTGGGTACTCCGTGGAGTAGTAGTCCCTCCCTGCTCCGCCCTCACCACCAAATGGCAGTGCTGGTTCCTGCTTAACTTATTGGGGCGTCGCCATTCCATGGGGAGGGATGGAGCAGGGAGGAGAGACACAGCGCCCAGAGATGTGCCATAGCCGTTGTGACAGCAGAGCATCGCTTCCCTGTCACTGCAGGCGATGCGGCTGCTGATCCTCACTGTGGCGGCCGCGCAATTAAAGGTGAAGGGGACATCGCTTGGTGCTGACGCCTCTTTCATGGGAGGCTGGATCTCACACCCTAACATGTGAGGAGTCCGTTCCTCAGTCTCTTGTTCCTGCAGCGGCAGTGTGTGGAGAAACACCCACTGCACAAGCAAGAGGCTGTGGAACGGTCTCCTCACATGTCAGGGCGCAAGATCCAGCCTCTGGTGAAGGACGTCTCAGTGCTGAGTGCCACCATCCCTGTAAGGGGATCACATGGCTTGGCGTCAACGCATCTTCCACCATCAAGACCATGGCAACAGGAAAGTGGGAAGCTATAGCAACGCTGCCCCTTCCCTGTTGCCATGGCCCTGAAGGGGAAGAAGGGGCGCTGCATGGAATGATCCCTCCTGCAGCTATGATGAGGACAGCACCATCAGAGATGGCTACCGAAGCACTTCCTGGGACGGGACTATTTCCCATGCTGATAAGAGGCACGCTGGGCAAGAGCGCTGCCGCTCTTGCTTCGCAACTCTGTATACACAGGAAATGATCGATAGAGCCCGCCACATGACACGATAATCAATCGTTGTGCAGAGAAACAACTGTGCAAACTATTAGTTATATCCATTGGTTATTTCTGGAAAATAGCTAACCAGACAACACTATAATGGGAGACTATTTAAGCAACGGTTGCTTAAATAGCCCACTGTTGACTTAACATGTTGTCTGAACTGCGCCAATGTGTTTATTTATTTATTTATTACATTTATATACTGCCCCACAGCTGAAGCTCTCTGGGCAGTTTACAAAAGTTAAAAACAGTCAACATTAAAAACAAATATACAGAAATTTAAAACCATCAAAAGCATAAAAACAGCAATATCCATTTAAAACAACTAATCTTGGGGCAGTTAAAGAAGCCTCAGCATATGTTGTTAACTGCCTGGGAGAAGAGAAAAGTCTTAACCTGGCGCTGAAAAGATAACAATGTTGGTGCCAGGTGAGCCTCCTGGTCATTCCATCATTGGGGGGGCACCACTGAAAAGGCCCTCTCCCTTGTTTCTATCCTCTGAGCTTCCCTCGGAGTAGGCACTCAGAGGAGGATGTTAGATGTTGAGCGTAGTATACAGGTAAGTTCATGTCGGGAGAGGCATTCAGTCAGGTATTGTGGTCCCAAGCCATGTAAGGCTTTATGGATTAAAACCAGCACTTTCAATCAGGCTCGGAAATGTACAGGCAGCCAATGCAAGCGGGCCAGAGTCAGTCTTATATGTTCGAACCTTCTGGTTCCGGTTATCAATCTGGCCACTGCATTTTACACAAGCTGCAGCTTCCAAACCATCTTCAAAGGCAGCACCACATAGAACGCATTGCAGTAATCTAATTCGTAGGTAACCATAGCATGGACAACTGAAGCTAGGTTATCCCTGTCCAGATAGGGGCGTAGTCTGGCCTCCAACCGAAGTTGGTAGAAGGCACTCCGTGCCACCGAGGCCACCTGAGCCTTAAGGGACAGAGGTGGTTCTAGGAGAATGCCCATGCTACGAACCTGCTCCTTCAGGGCAAGTGCAACCCCATCCAGAACAGGTTGAACAACCACTACCCAGTCAGAAGAACCATCCACTAGCAGCATCTCAGTCTGGATTGAGTTTCAGTTTACTAGCCCTCATCCAGTCCATTGTCGCAGCCAGGCACCGGTTCAGCATATCCACAGCCTCACCTGATGAAGATGAAAAGGAGAAATAGAGCTGTGTGTCATCAGCGTACTGATGACAACGCACTCCAAAATTCCAGATGACCGCACCCAACGGTTTCATGTAAATGTTAAACAACATGGGGGACAAAACTGACCCCTGTGGAACCCCATACTGGAAAATCCACGGGACTAAGCAATGTTCCCCAAGCACCAACTTCTGAAGCCAACCAGCCAAGTAGGAGCAGAACCACTGCAATGCAGTACCTCCCACTCCCAACTCAGCCAGTCGCCCCAGAAGGATACTGTCACGACACAGGCCTCACACTCCAAATCCTTGACGCAAACTCTCCTCAAGCCAAGTGCCTCCACGTGAACAACCTGAGGGTAGGGTAAAACACAACCTTTCCCTCATATGAGAGGGTAAAGGCTAGAATCTGAAAAGGTTTTACTGTGTATGTAATAAGATGAAGGTTATATATAAGGTGTTTACGATAGTAACTATAGAGCAGGTGATAAAGCCAAGCAGACACGTGGTTTGAGGTAACGAAACAAAATAAAATGTTTATTTTTGTTTAACAGATCTTAGTTACTTCAAATTCAAGTTAACCTGCTTAATCTACTAGTTTTAATAAAAACAGTAATCTTAAATCTCTTAAATTCTTATCTCCTTTCACTCTCCACACCACTGACAATCCTAACGGACACGCCCCACTCCCAACCAACTAACCAACCATTTATACTCCCCCTGCTTTCACAGCATCATCAGCCACGCCCACTCAGTCCAACATTCTATACTCACTAGACATACCAATCCAGACATATGTAAGGGAACAGAATCCCTTACAACAGTAATGACACAGATATCATGGTCAATGGTATTGAAAGCCACTGACAGATCAAGGAGAATCAACAGAGTCACACTCCCTCTATCTTTCTCCCAACACAGGTCATCATACAAAGCGACCAAGGCTGTTTCCGTGCCAAAACCAGGCCTGAAACCCAACTGAAATGGATCCAGATAATCAGTCTCATCCAAGAGTATCTGGAGCTGGCCCACAACCACCCGATTGAGGACCTTGCCCAGGAATGGAACATTCGCCACCAGCCTGTAGTTACTAAGATTTTCCGGGTCCAAGGAAGTTTTCTTCAGGAGTGGTCTCACTACTTCCTTGGCCCAGCCAGCTGTTCCATCTCTGCTAGCTTTTATTAGCCAAGAGGGACAAGGATCCAATATGGAGGTGGTTGCATGAACCTTGTCAACATCCTTGAGCTGTACCAACTGAAACTCATCCAAGAAAACTGGACAAGGCTGTGCTCTGGGTACCTCACAAGATTCACCTGCTATAACTCTGGAGTCTAAGTCCTGGCGGATGCAAAAGGTTTTATTCTGGAAGCGCCTAGCAAACTCATTACAGCGGGCCTGAGATGGTTCTACCATGTCCTTGGGGCCAGCGTGTAATATCCCCCAGACAACTCTGAAAAGCTCCACTGGGCAGAAGATTGATGATTTGATAGTGGCAGCAAGGTATTGGTTTTTTGCTGCCCTCACTGCCCCTGAATATGCCTTACTGTGGGCACTCACCAGAGCTTGACTGCATCCACTAGGAGTTCGTCTCCATCTGCCCTCAAGCCATCTCCTATTTTGTTTCATCGCTCTGAGCTCTGCGATATACCATGGAGCTGTCTCTGGGGGCGGACCATCTTAATAGGTCCCCCACCCTTGCACAGGGGAAAAGCTGCTGTAAGTCTAAACCTCAGCAAGCAGTGATCTGATAAAGGGACTGATGTGAGGTCCCCCACTTTCAAATCACCATCTCCATGTCCAGTTGTGAAAAACAGGTCAAGAGTATGGCCTGCTACATGTGCTGGGCCGATGACATGTTGGGACAGGCCCATGGTTGTCATGGAGACCATGAAATCCTGAGCTGCCCCGGATAAGGTGGCCTCAGCATGAATGTTGACATCCCCCAGAACCAACATCTGGGGAAACTCAGCAGTGCAGCTGAGACCACCTCCGTCAGCTCACCTAGAGAGTCTGTTGAGCAGCAGGATGGGCGGCACACCAACAGAATCCCTAATTCATCCCGCTGACCCAACACAAGGTGCAAACACTACAGACCAGTAGTCACATGGACAGGGAGCCTGCAGAGGGAGATGGAATTCCTATAGACCACAGCAACCACTCCCTCCCTAGCCCTCAGGTCTACCCTGATGCTGAACCAAGTACCCCGGTGGGCATAGCTGGGAGAGACTAACTCCTCCCTGCTCACCTACCCAGGTCTCAGTCACACATGCCATATCGGCTGCCTCATCCAGAATTAAATCATGAATGAGGGAGGTCTTGTTATGCACTGATCTGGCATTTAAAAGCAACATCCAGAGGCCTGAGGCCTGGCTGATAGAGCAACCAACAAACCTGCGGGTGTGCCTAACAAGGCACAGCCATTAACTGTCTGGGCCACGTTCCCCTTACTTGGCAAGTCCTTCTCACAACACCATATCTCCTTCTACCCGTCACTACACTAATTGGGTCCCCCTCAGATCTCCCTCCCGGCTCTGTATTCCCCCTCTCAGGCACATAGTTTAAGACCCTCAGAAAAAAGAAAGAAAAAAAGAAAAAGAAAAAAGAGCAGCAGCAAGAGGCAGACAGGGCACAGCAGCAGGTGGCTCTCCCCCTGCCCTGGGCGGTGGCAGTGTTCCCTTCTCCTGCAGCCACTGGCTCTCCCAGGGCACCTCAGCAAGCTGTGCCCAAGGAGGGGCACAGGTGGAGAATGTGAGCAGCAGCTGGCAAAGTACCTGGGGACCCAAAGTACCTGCAGGCCACAGCCTTTACTCCCCGCAATTATTTCTAAAAAAAATGTAATAAGAGTAGAGATTTAAAATGTCTGGAAATAATGAAGCTATTGGGGGGGGGGGATTCCTAGCATTATAGAATCACAGAATTGTTGAGTCAGAAGGGATCACAAGGGTCATCTCTTCCAACCCTCTGCAATGTGCAGGAAAACCATCCCATGAGAGGTGGCTGTCCAGCCTCTTCTTAAAAACCTCTAGAGATAGAGAATCCACATCCTCCATATGTAGACTGTTCCTACTGTTGTACAGATCTTACCATCAGGAAGTTTTTCCTTATATTTAATCAGAATCTAGGTAGCTGTAACTTATTCCCATTATTTTAGGTCCTAATTCCTGTGGCCATGGGAAATAGTTCTTGACCATCCTCCCTGTGGAACCCTTTTATGTACCTGAACACTGCTAACATATCTCCCCTCAGTCTTCTTTTCTCCAGACTGAACATCCCAAGTTCCTTCAGCCTGTCCTCAAGCCCCGGTATCATCTTATAGAAATGCAATAAATAAATAAAATAAATAAATACATCTTGTTGCCCTCCTCTGAACCCATTCTTTCTTCCATTCCTTATTACAATTATTGATCTAATGTATCTTTTACTGATAGATATTTAGGGATGCTCCGAGTCATGTTCAGTTTCCCAGCATGTGCGTAGATGAGTACTCCAGGCCTTATCATAACCCACCCCACATTTACTCTAAATGTTACAGAAAGTATTAGCTTGTAAATATTTACTTTAAATTGTTGGAGATGTTTTGTATATTCTGTTTTCCAGAACTTAATGAAAGGAATATAGACTCAGTCAATTGCTTGTGCAGTAACCATTGTCCAGCATCATGTTTGCCAGTGTTGTGCTGGCATCACAAGCTCACCAAGCACAGCCATGTGGACAGGAGCCCTTGCACTTTCAACAGGCATGACCACAGCAACCTACTGAAGAGCACAAAGCTAGAAGGAAAGAAGGGCAGAGCAAGGGTGTGGCAAGAGGATGGCTGAGGGCAGCTCTTCTTTGTAGTACTTTTTGGACCACCAGAGAACCTACAGTTTGATAAAACTTTCAACGTGGGACTAGAACTGTCAGGCAGCACAGCAGAACATGTGGACCACCATGGCCTCCTACTGCTGATTGTGTGGGGTAGTCAGCTTCTGATGGCTCAAAAGTTGTGCATATAAAGTTTCTAGAAACTTTGAAGTTACTCTCCCCCTGCCCAGAAATGGGGGGGGGGGATGGAAAAATGCACAACTACTTTTTAAAGTCCTCTTTACACATCTAAAGTTAAGGTTGTTACTTTGGAACATAAACTGTATTATGGATAACTAGACAGGGTTGATTAAAAATATATTTTTAAAATTTAAATTGGATTTATTTCAATTGGATTTCAAAATTTTCTCAAAACAATTAGTAAAAAAGGAGCCTAGGTCAAAGATTTAATCATGAATACTAATTATACAACTTCTAATTATATTCTATGAATGTTAACAGCAGCTTATGGAGATGAGAGATAACCTGATCAGTTCTATTCTGCATTATAGGTGGTGTACAGAAGTGCATGCTCTCTCTCTCTCTCTAAAGTACAAAGATAGGGAAGGGCTGCGTTCTGACAACACAATAGTCAATGATGGGTTAATAGTCAACTCCATGGATGATTATCGAGGGGGTACTCCCCACATGACATGATTACAATCAACCGTGGTGTGGATTAAGGCTAGCGTTGAGTTGATTATTAGTCATTGGTGTGTTTGATTGACATATCCCTTGTTCTCTCTCCCCATCTCAGTCCTCCTGCTGATATCCCATCAGCCATTGCGAGTTCTGTTGGCTGGATCTGAGCAGCAACCACTGCTTTGGTCACTCTTGCCAGAGAACTCTGTAGTTGCCAAAAATAAGTAACTGCGTGCAAAGAAATAGTCAACAGTATCTAACACGTGACACAATAACCAACAGTTATTCAAAAATAATCAACTCTGCACAGCATTGGTTATTTGCGTTGGTTATTTCAGCTGAATAACCATGGTGTGAAAAAGTCCTGACAAACGACGCAATAACCAACCATTGACTATTTAACCCATCTTTGGTTATTGTGTCATCCAAACCTAATCAAGGTCAAGGAATAGAGAATTTGGGAAGATGGAGATCTGAACAAGGAGGAGAAGTCTAGGGATAGGGAAGGGAACAGAAAGTGAAACCAAAAGTGAACAGAAGATATTATTATTATTATTATTATTGTTATTGTTATTGTTATTATTATTATTATTATTATTATTATTATACATTTATATACTGCCCCATACCCAAAACTCTCTGGCAATTTACAAAGATTAAAACATTGAACATTAAAAACAAGTATACAAAATTTTAAAACCATAAAAACCATAGAAAATAGACAATATCCAGTTAAAGCAACTATTCTGGTGTCAGTTTAAAAAATCAGCATATGTTGTTAAATGCCTGGGAGAAGAGAAAAGTCTTGATCTGGCGCCAAAAAGATAACAATGTTGGCGCCAGGCGAGCCTTGTCAGGAAGATCGTTCCATAATTGAGGAGCCACCGCTGAAAAGTCCCTCTCCCTTGTTGCCATCCTCCAAGCTTTCCTCGGAGTAGGCACCTAGAGGAGGACCTTAGATATTGAGCATAGTGTATGGGTAGGTTCATGTCGGAAGAGGCATTCCATCAAGTATTGTTGTCCCAAGGCATGTAAGGCTTTATACTTTTATACGTTAAAACCAGCACCTTGATTCAGGCTCGGAAATGTACAGGCAGCCAATGGAAGAGGGCCAGAGTCGGTCTTATATGGTTCCAGTTATCTATCTGGCCACTGCATTTTGCACAAGCTGCAGCTTCTGAACCATCTTCAAAGGCAGCCCCATGTAGAGCGCATTGCAGTAATCTATTTTGGAGGTTACCAGAGAATAGACAACTGAAGCCAGGTTATCCCCAGATAAGGGGCATAGCTGGGCCACCGGTAGAAGGCACTCCGTGCCAGCGAGGCCACCTGAGCCTCAAGTGACAGAGATAGTTCTGGGAGAACCCCGAAGCTACAAACCTGGTCCTTCAGATTCATGCAGTCCTGACTCCTGAGGAACAGAAGAAACAACTATGCTAGCAATGCCATAGAGAAGATTTTTTTAAAAAAAAAATCTTTCCCCTTCCCCGTAATGGTTTCAGGACTTCCAGAAAATGTATTCTCTCTATTTTTTTAAAAAAAAGTTTTCCTATTACATAGAACTCATTTTGAGGGAATAAAGGATACTGTGACAATATAATAAACCCATCTCTTAAACATTCTATTCATCACTCTCTGAAAGAAAATATTTCATAATCTAAAAGTGTTCCATTTGGGTGGGGGGAAATAAAAAGGTCCATGGGCAAAAATGGAAAACCATGGGGGAGGGGTGATCTAATTTTTTCCAGGCCTTCCCAGCTCTATGTGCAGGACTGCATTAGAGGGTAACATTTAAGAACCAACACACTGCTAGATCTGCTAGAAATCTGCTAGATCTCTCAGCATGGAGCACGACGTCTTCTTGACTAGGAATGGGGAACTATGAGCTGAATCCAGTCTACTACTAGGCCAATGAGCCTTTGCATACACCCCACCTCCAAAAGGGGAGGGGGTGGGAGAGCAACTGAGCTCCTTGCTACTGAAGCTCAGTTTATTCTACCTTCACGAACCCTGACTGAGGAAGGGAATGGGGAAGCAAAGCCAGCTCATGAAGCGTCTCCTTGAGGTAGGGGCTGAGTCATGCGATGGTGAGCAGTGGGCATCATGGACTCAGCCAGTGCCTCAAGGAGTCACTCCTTAAAGTGCTGGCTCTGTCCTATGTGTGTGCATGTGGGAGGAGGCATATGGCATGGTGTGTGAGAGAGAATGGGGGCAAGCACACTGGAGGGGACATGTGGGGATGGCTACATTCACTGCTGGCATGTGGCCCATGATGCTCTTGGCTGGAGGCAATTCGACCCTTTGCCCAAAGTAGGTTCCCTATTCCTGGTCAAGTCTGAGCGATTACCATAAGGCAGGACCATCCACGTCCTCCATTTTGATCTACCTATCTAAATGAGATCACAGTAGCATGCTGCAAGCTGAGAGCAAGCACTCAGCTGTCAGGCATCTCTAGAACAAAAACTATGGACATGCTACATAGTAAGGCAAAACCCTCCGCCATCACTACCTAATCTGACTGGGGAGAATGGGTGCTACCAGATGAAGAGCTCCTATAACTGAGAATCAAAAGTCATCTCTTACTCCTTAGCAGATTTTCCTGGTAAGAAAAAAAGACAGAAGAAGGAAAACAAGGGAAGACTACAAATTAAAGATTTTCTTGTCTGCATGCCCCCTAAAATTCTGTGAATTAGGTGGTGCAACAGTACAATAAAAGTCTCATCTGAAAGAATATGTCCAAATAGGATAACCAAGCAATTCCAAACCAGCCAATATCCAGCTATGCCACTCAAGTAAAGGAACCTGTGTGAGCTTCAGCTATTGGGTGGTATAAAAATGCAATAAATAAATAAATAATCCCACAAAGAAGAGAAACAGGGCAAGAGTCAGCTGAGTATTTCAACCAGCCACTGCTTGTTCTATATAGAAGAGTACTAAAAGCAGCAAGTTCCTGAAGGCCAACTTTAAGACACAAGGAAGAATTGCTACTCTACCTGGAAGTGTAAAAGCTGCAATTCTTTGGATCAGAGCCAAAGTTTTGAAGGGTTGTCCAAACAAACAGTGAAAAACACAAACCCTGCAAACCTCTAGACATTGTTGGATTCTATCATGCCTGACTTTGGCCATGCTGGATGGACTGATGGGAGTTGGAGTCCAACAACATATGGAGGGGTACAAATTCCCCACCCCTGATTTATTTCATTTATTTATTTAAAACATTTGTATCCTGCCCTATATAACTAGGATCTCTATCATGCCTGACTTTGGCCATGCTGGATGGACTGATGGGAGTTGGAGTCCAACAACATATGGAGGGGTACAAATTCCCCACCCCTGATTTATTTCATTTATTTATTTAAAACATTTGTATCCTGCCCTATATAACTAGGATCTCAGGGTGGCGTACAGATAAAATCATACAATATAAAACAATAACTATACAGGTTGTTTCTTGCTCCATGGTTAGAATGTGATGCAAGACACCTGTTCACGTGCAAAGAACTTCTATTCTTTCACACACATGCACAATTAGTTCTTCACCTGAGTCAATATTATGCAGAACCTATTTTAAATTGGGAGTGGTATATAAATACTGTAAATAAATAGCTGTGGCGAAAATCTGGCAACACAAATACAATTCTTACCACTGATATATAACTTTTTTGATCCAATGCAAGGTTGGCTACTGTGTGAACAGAGTGCTGGACTATATGGATCCTTGGTCTGATCCAGCAGGGCTCTTCTGATATTCTTATGACCATAGGGTAGGAGTGGGCAGAAGGTAGAGATCCCTAGATGTTTTGGATTTCAACCCCAGAAGCCCCTGCCAGCATGGCCAGTGGTCAAGAATGCTATGAGTTGAAGTTCAAAACATCAAAAGACCTACTCACTCTGCCACAGGACATCCATACATCCTCTAATGAAACCTGTTTATCCCATTACTGGGATGCGGGCTAAGGGGCAGAGCAATCCCCATACACAAGGTCTGACAATAACTGCTTGAATAGTCACCTGTGGCAAGCAGGATCTGTTTTTAAGTCTGGAAGCTTTTGTAAATGGAAAGAGTTGCTTCTTTTCAGATGACTTATTTACTACATTTCTATCCCACCTTTCTTCCATTTTGGAATTTATTCAGTTCCCTGGCCTTCCCTCCAGACTAGCATAGCTTCAGCAAGGTGGCTGCCTAATGTGCTTTCGAATGATGCTCTGGGAATAACATATACTTATGCAAACAAGAGATCCAGTACTTTTTTTTTTTTTACGCTCATAACTTTTCTTGACTTACTTAGTACAAGGACACCATACACAGAAACTGGTCAAACTGAGCCACTATGATCAAAATAATAAGATTCTATCTTGAACAACATGGGGACAGAGCGAGTCAGATAATAAATTCCTCGGAGAGCTTGCAACCCTTCAGTGGAGCAGTGCCTGCGATTCTCTTTTTCACATCTGGTATACTTCATAAGAGGTCATTCAAAAGGCTTGCTGCATTACTTGGAATTTGTTTGAACTATCAACCCAATTACCTACTGGTACTTTTGCCATTATCGAAATGGGAAGGACCTTAGCTTGGTGGCAGAAGCACATGCTTTGCATGCAGAAAATCCCAATCTCAATACCAGGCATCTCTGGGTTTAGGGAGCTGGTGATAGGAAATATTTCTACCTGAGCCCCTAGCGAGCTTCTGCCAGTCATCACGCTGGACAAATAGTCCTACCTGCAATGAGGTAGGTTCCTATGTTCCAAATATTGGTAAAAAAAAAAATGCTGCTATGAAAACTGAGAAACATCTGAGAAAGAGGTCTGTTTTTAAAAACAATAAAAGTAACACATTTCTATAGTGAGGTAACATCCCCAATGATTCTGTTGGAAAGATTAAATTTAAACTTGCCCTGAAGTTAATCAGACCACTACTAATTTATATGAATGGCAAAACTAAAGACACAGATTCTTTTTAGTGGGTGGGCCACTTTCATGCATTGCCATAGACAGGCCTTTGCATTTCCATCATGCATTTGGCCCTTTTCTAAGCGATTGTAAGACCAAGGGGTGGGGAATGGCATGCATACACCTCCATGGGTATCAGGAAGTTGTGTTGCCTAGGAGGCATGCTGACAATGCATTTCCAAACACACATTACAGAAAAGATACATCAACTTGCGGAGGGCAGCTGGGGGGGGGGGGGGGATCTGTTCCTGCAATACGTGAAGAGGCTCCCAAAGTGACCATTTCAGCTCGAAGAGCTTCCTAACTGCTGCTGCTGCCCACAGCCACATGATGAGCAAATAACCAGCTCACCCTTGTGGCTCATGAGCGCACCAACAACAAAACAAGTTGCGTGGAGAATAACACGGCCAAGGCCACTCGCTGCACAACATCCACCACAATAGTCCCCCTCAGCCGCCGCCGCTTCTTATCTGCCTTATGACAGAACCCCAGTAACGCCGCTCACAGACAAAAGGCCGGGAAGACCACGCTGGTCTAAGGGAAGCTCCCCCGCAGGGATCGGCCTCCTTCGGCATTCTCAGCGGAGCGGAGGACGCGCAGAGCGGGGCCAACGCCGCCTCCCGCGGCCAACTAGCCCCCGGGCGCCTTGCTCCCGGCTTGGTGCCCCGCCAGGCGCTCGATCTCCGGCTGCTCAGCACCACTCACACGCCAAGCTTGCAAGCGGGAAAGAGGAACCGGGCCGGCAACTCGGGGGCCAGGCGCCCCCGGCCCCGCTTCGCCCGCCGGCTGGGAAACGTCTTCCGCTCTCCCTCCGTCCTGCCGCGCGCCTCCCCGAGAGTAACGGGCCCATTCTGCTCGGCCACCCCGCGGCCGCGGGAGAGCCCCTCGGGCGCCTGGACGGAGCCCAGCAGGCCCGCCGCCACCTCCGCGCGGGGCTCCCGCCTGCGCCACGCCGGCAGAGGCCAAGGAGCGCCAGTACGCGGCTGCCGGCGGGGACCAGGCCCACCTCCCGCGGCCGGAGGCGGCGCCGGTCCGCCGGATGAGCGGGCGGTGTGTCGCGCGCTGCAGCGCCGTGGCGGCGTCCCGGGGCGGACAGGTGAGCTGGGGGCCCAGCCTCGCTCGGGCGGCGGCTCCGCTTGGCCGGCGCCGAGACGCGCGCCGGCCGGGGCGCCTGAGGCGCGGGCGGGAGGCGCCCCTCGCTGCTCACCTGCACATGATCCGCCATTTTGCTCCATTCATGTTCTGCTCCCTCCGCGGCGGCCGCCTCCTTCCCCCTCCCGCTGGCGACCCAGCCAGGGCTGCCGCGCCTGCGCGCTAACGCCGGCCTCCTCGCGCACTCGCCGTAAGCGGCCCTATACGGCAGGCTGGAGCCGCCGCCGCCGCCGCCGCATGGGTTTGGAGAATGGCGCGGCTTGCTGTGGTGGCGTAAGAGGGCCGGTCGCGCAGCAGTGACGTTGACACACGCGCGGAAGGGAAGGGATGGGGGAGTCGGGCTTTGTTTACATGGCTCTTAAAGGGGCCGCGCGACATTGACATGTGTGGGGCAGGCGGGGATGGGGCCCAGCGCCGCGACCGTGTTTACAGCAGCCGAGGGACACTGGGGTGCGCTTCTGCCCGTGGCGCAGAGGAAGCAGGGGCAGAAACCTGCCGCTGCCTTCAGTCACAGCATCAGCTAAGGATAGTGTGTCTCCTCTGAATGCTCCAATGCTTGGAGGTGGTGATGGGCTGGAGGAGGAAAAACAAACTTTCTGGGCTGTGGCCCCCCGGCTGTGGAACGAGCTCCCCAGAGACGTCCGCCTGGCGCTTACGCTGTATTCTTTTCGTCGCCAGCTGAAGACCTTTTCATTCTCTCAGTATTTTAACACCTAAATTTAAACTTTGCTGTTTTAATTCTGTATTTTAATCCTATATCAACTTCTGCTGTGTGGTTTTATCCTGGTTGTGCTTTTTATATTGTATTTTGTATTTGGGTTTCTAAATTGTTGGATGTTTGATTATGTTCTTAATGGTTTAAATTTTTGTGAACCGCCCAGAGAGCTTTGGCTATTGGGCAGTATAAAAATGTAATAAATAAATAAATAAAATAAAATAAAATAAATAAACTGAAGCTGAATCCAGACAAAACAGAAGTGCTTGCTGTCAAGGGCTTTGACCTAGGTTTGGAGGTGTGTCAAGCAGTTCTGGATGGGGCTACACTTCCCCTGAAAGACTATGTTCGCAGTTAGGGGGTGCTCCTGGATCCGTTGCCAGATAGACACAATGGCCAGGAGTGCCTACTATCAGCTTCGGCTGATATGCCAGCTGCGCTCCTTCCTAGAGTCAGAAGACCTAAAGATGGTTGTGCACACTGGTAACCTCAAGGCTTGACTTCTGCAATGCGCTCTACATAGGGCTACCATTGTACCTAGTTCGGAAACTTCAACTAGAAGCAGGAGGGAGGGGAGGCAAAATTTACTCTGATCCCTTTCAGAAATGAGTCATTAAAATATATAATGAGAAATATCCTGGTTTTCTTCCCCACAGATGTACTGGTGAATTAAAAGGAATATTTCTGCAGCTCCCATCCAGTATTGCTGAGGGCAGTTGCTCAAACCTGAGATAATTAAATGCTCTCCTCAGTGAAGAGTTACTTGGATTATCTAAATACTGTTTAAAACCATTTTGTCATTGTGTTAGAAGGAGTAGGTTTTTACATTTGTCATAGTATTCTGTCTTAGTGAATTATTTATAACACCCCAAAAATAATTAACTGAAAAAATGTAAATAGAAATCATGTGAACACTTCTTGACCACCATAAGTCTATGTGGCAGAATCTAATTGTAACTGCTCAACATTTGGGAAGAGTGAAAATAGAACAATAGCTAACATTTAGTAAATACAATTGTGTGTCAACTGTCAGCAAGTGAACTGTATTGCATGTCAACTTTAAAATATTGTGATAGTGTTAAACATGACTGCATGACTACATGACTGTTCATCGATGTTGTAAGCCATTCTATATCAGCTATTAAAAACTAAAAATACTGAAATAAAATGTTGGAGTCTAATATACAAATATTAATAATTAAGTGAGTTGTACAATCTATTTTCAGAGAGTCGTGTATATGATGTTCACACATGAAGTGTCTTGTTTGTACAGTGATCTGCTTATGCTTTTGTTTCTGACCTTTTTGGTAAGATTTCAACAACAGGAAGCAGACATGTGCTGCATGGTTTTCAGAAAGAGAGGAAAGGCGGTGGTGGTGGCAGCGGTGGGTGGGGAGAAAGCGAGTCATTGAGAGGCAGTGAATGCACAACACACCAGTAGAGAAGCAGGGAGCAGAGCAGGAACAAACAGCGAGAGGGCTGGGCAAAGAGAGCCTGACAGTGTGCTGGATATCCAACCCATTGCACGAGAATGGAAGAGGCAGTGGTGAAGAAGGGCTTACTCTACTTGCAGCAGCAGCAGACTTTTGGAAAGGTAAGGCCCAAGGGTGCTTGAGTTACAGCTTTTGCGTTGAATCCCACCATGGCATACTTCAGCGGGAAGTCTTCTTTTGGTCTCAGATCCATGCTGGTCATGGGGATTTTTCATCTTCTGGAAGCAGCATTCCCCAGTCTTTCTGAACAGCACACTGTCCACCTTCTTGATCTTGCCAAATTGTTAAATTTTCCTTGTTGCAATTCTTACCATAACATAATTGTTCTTATGTCCAGACAACGTTGTTACGAATATCTTCCCCCTAAACATGTGCCAGTTCCTTGAGTTGGGTTGAGTTGAGCACAGGGCTAACAGTGCATGTACATGCACACTCTTCCCCCAATAATGTGAACTTGAACAATTACTCTGCAGTGAATTATGTTGAAATCCATGGGACATGCTTGCTTAGGTCATAGCCTTACGACAGGTGTTCGTGCAATTGTCTGGGCCTATATGCAGGCCCCTTGAGATGCTGCTGAGCTCCAATCCAGTTGTCCCACCACTTACAATGGCCAGTGCCTGAGAGCACTAGCTAAAGCAGGGAAAAGCAGCTGGCCCAGCTCAAGGAGGAGCTAGAAAAGTAAGCCAGATTCCCAGCGAACAGGGAGCGAGCTAACAGGAAGAGCAAACAGGAGTTTGGCAGGGGGAGTGTAGGGGAAGAGGAGACCAAGGAAAGGGGAACAAGAGAAGCCTCAAGGAAACCCAGGAGGCTGCCAATTCAAAGAGGCCGTGTGCTTGCCATGTGCTCCTGAGTGCTGAGTGAGAGGTCGGTGTTTATAATTGCTGCAGGAGCTGAAGGGGGAGTGGCCTGATTGTCAGTTGGTCTCAGCAATCAGTGCCTAATTGCTGTTGATTGTTGTTGGCCTTTCAGTGACCTCATTCTGGTTGCTGACTTGGAGCTGAGCAGAAGCAGGGAAAAGCAGCTGGCCCAGCTCAAGGAGGAGCTAGAAAAGTAAGCCAGATTCCCAGGGAGCGAGCGAACAGGAAGAGCAAACAGGAGTTTGGCAGGGGGAGTTCGGCAGGGGAGGCCAAGGGGGAGGCCTCTAAAAAATAATAATAATAATAATAATAATAAATAAATAAAATAAAAATAAAAAAGAGGTGGGGGGAAAAAGAAAAGCATAAAGAGAAAAAAAACCCCCACAAAACCACCACCAAACAAAAGCAAAAAAACCCCCAAAAGATTACTTTCCCTTAAGACATCCTCATATAGTTGTGTACCTTCAGAGAGGACACAACAAAGCAAAGGCAATTCTACTATAATCAAAAAGGGAAAAAACAAAAGCAGAAATCGACATTATGGATGGAAAGGAGTCCCTAGAGGTAGTGACCTGCAAAGGGTGTGCAATGTTCGTGTTTCTGCCTGAGCTCAACATGGCGTACACCTGCAACAAGTGCAAGCTGGTGGCACTTTTGGAAGAAAAAGTGAGAGGACTTGAGCAGCGAGTGTCCACCCTCCAAGGAATAAGAGAAGTCGAGGAGTTCTTAGACCGAACGGTGGAACTGCAACAGCAACAAGAAGCACATGAGATTGAAGAACAACAGCCAGCTGAAGCAGAAGTGGAGTATGCTGAGGGGAGGAAAGCCAATGAAGAGGAAACTCCCTGGAAAAGAGTGACAGTTAGAAGAGGAATTAGAGGGCGTTCTGCACCGGTGGAGCCATTGGAGTTAAGCAACCGCTTTCAGCTTCTGGAGAATGAGACTGAAGGACAGTTTGCAGAGGAAGAAGTACAGGAGGCACCATGCAACAGTGACCAAGAGACAGAAGGTAGGTCAACCAAGAAGAAGCGAAGAGTAGTCGTTGTGGGAGACTCCCTGCTGCGTGGGATTGAAACCCAAGTATGTCGTGAAGACCCATGGACTCGCCAGGTGTGCTGTCTCCCTGGAGCACAGATTAGAGATGTGACTGAAGAGTTACCGAAGCTCATAAAGCCCACGGACACATACCCCTTTCTTCTCATCCATGTGGGAACAAATGATGTCGCCAAGCAGAGCTACAAAGAAATCATTTCAGACTTTGAAGTTCTGGGAAGGAAACTGAAGAACTTTGGGGCCCAGGTAGTTTTCTCATCCATCCTCCCGGTTCTTGGAAGAGGATTAGAAAGGGAAAGAAAAATACTCCGGATGAACGACTGGCTTCGAAAGTGGTGCCGTCGTGAGAGTTTTGGATTCTGGGACCACGGGCTACGCTACTTGGAACATGGACTGCTGGCAAGGGATGGGTTGCACCTCACAAGGGCTGGAAAGAATGAGTTCGGCCACAGCATGAAGAACTTCATCAGGAGGGCTTTAAACTGAATCTTGCGGGGGTGGGAGATGTAAATTTTGAGGCAACAATGGATGAAGGCCAATGCACCACAGTACAGAGAACAGCTCCAACAGAGTCCCAAAATAGTGTCTGCAACAAGGTAGGAACAAAGCCAGACTATAAAACACATGGTCTTCGATGTCTATATACTAATGCCCAGAGCATGGGAAACAAACAGAATGAACTTGAACTCTTATTACATGAAGGCAAATACGACTTGATAGGTATAACTGAAACTTGGTGGGATGACTCCCATGACTGGAATATAGCAATTGAAGGATATAACTTGTTCAAAAAGAACAGAAGAAATAGAAAGGGAGGTGGAGTTGCACTATATGTTAAAAATACCTATCCCTGCACAGAAATACAGGCGGATGAGATTGGGAGCCCCGTCGAGAGCGTCTGGATTAAAATAAATGGGGCTAGGAATAAAAAGAATATGATAATCGGAGTCTACTACCGACCACCCAATCAAGGAGAAGACGAGGACGAAACTTTTGAGAAACAAATTGCCAGTGTTTCAAGGAAGTGTGATGTAGTAGTGATGGGGGACTTCAATTACCCTGATATCTGTTGGGAGACCATTACTGCCAAAAGTGGCCCTTCCAAGAAATTCCTGACATGTATGGGTGATAACTTTCTCCTACAGAAAGTGGTGGAAGGAACTAGAGGGTCAGCAATCCTTGACTTGTTATTGACCAATAGGGATGACTTAGTGGATAAAGTGGCAGTTACGGGAACTCTGGGGGAAAGTGACCACGTCATACTTGAATTCTTGATTATGAAGGAGACAAAAGTCGAGCGTAGCCATACACGTACTCTGGATTTTAGGAAAGCTGATTTTAATAAACTCAGAACTATAATAAGTAAGGTCCCGTGGCAAGGGAGCCTAAAAAGAAAAGGAGTGCAGGATGGGTGGGAGTATCTAAAAAATGAAATTTTAAAGGCACAGTTACAAACAATTCCAACAAGGAGAAAAGATAGAAGACAACAGAGGAAACCAATGTGGCTCCACAAAAAGCTTATTGATGAACTGAAAACAAAAAGGGATACATATAGGAAGTGGAAGGAAGGCCAGGCTACAAAAGAAGAGTACAGACAAGTGGCGCAGAAGTGCCGAAATGGCGTCAGGAAGGCTAAAGCTGTGAATGAGCTGAGATTAGCGAGGGATGCTAAAAGCAATAAAAAGGCTTTCTTCAGATACGTGAGTAGTAAAAGACAGAGGAAAGAAATGGTGGTTCAACTGCTTAATGAGGATGGCAAATTGATAACAGACGACAAACAAAAGGCTGAAGTGCTCAATTCCTACTTTGCCTCGGTCTTCTCCCAAAAGCGGATCTATGACCCCCCTGGAAAAAGTGAAGCAGAAGTTGAGGGGGCAGGATTGCAGTTTGAGATTGATAAACAAATGGTCAAAGAACACCTAATTTCCTTGAATGAGTTCAAATCCCCAGGGCCCGATGAACTGCATCCAAGAGTAATGAAGGAGCTAGCGGAAGAACTCTCAGAACCTTTGTCTATTATCTTTGCAAAATCATGGAAGACGGGTGAGGTGCCGGACGACTGGAGGAGGGCTAACGTTGTCCCTATCTTCAAAAAGGGCAAAAAGGAGGAACCTGGGAACTACAGACCAGTCAGCCTGACATCCATCCCTGGGAAAATTCTGGAGCAGATTATAAAGAAGTCAATCTGTAAACACCTTGAAATCAATGCAGTGATTACTAGAAGCCAACATGGATTTGTCAGGAACAAATCCTGTCAGACTAATTTGATCTCATTTTTTGATAGGATAACCTCCCTTGTGGACTGTGGGAATGCTGTGGATGTCATATATCTTGACTTCAGCAAAGCTTTTGACAAAGTACCACATGACATTCTGATTAACAAACTAGCTAAAAGTGGGCTAGATGGAACAACTATTAGGTGGATCCACAGTTGGCTACAGAATCGGACTCAAAGAGTACTTATCAATGGAACCTTCTCAAACTGGGGAGAGGCAACGAGTGGGGTGCCGCAGGGCTCAGTCCTGGGCCCAGTGCTCTTCAACATTTTTATTAATGATTTGGACGAGGAGGTGCAGGGAACGCTGATCAAATTTGCAGATGACACAAAATTGGGTGGGATAGCTAATACCCTGGAAGACAGAAACAAACTTCAAAGTGATCTTGATAGGCTGGAGTGCTGGGCTGAAAACAACAGAATGAAATTTAATAGGGATAAATGCCAAGTTCTACATTTAGGGAATAGAAACCAAATGCACAGTTACAAGATGGGGGACACTTGGCTCAGCAATACTACAAATGAGAAAGATCTTGGAATTGTTGTAGATCACAAGCTGAATATGAGCCAACAGTGTGATATGGCTGCAAGAAAGGCAAATGCTATTTTGGGCTGCATTAATAGAAGTATAGCTTCCAAATCACGTGAGGTACTGGTTCCTCTCTATTCGGCCCTGGTTAGGCCTCATCTAGAGTATTGCGTCCAGTTCTGGGCTCCACAATTCAAGAAGGACGCAGACAAGCTGGAGCGTGTTCAGAAGAGGGCAACGAGGATGATCAGAGGTCTAGAAACAAAGCCCTATGAAGAGAGACTGAAAGAACTGGGCATGTTTAGCCTGGAGAAGAGAAGATTGAGGGGAGACATGATAGCACTCTTCAAATACTTAAAAGGTTGTCACACAGAGGAGGGCCAGGATCTCTTCTCGATTCTCCCAGAGTGCAGGGCACGGAATAACGGGCTCAAGTTAAAGGAAGCCAGATTCCGGCTGGACATCAGGAAAAACTTCCTGACTGTTAGAGCAGTGCGACAGTGGAATCAGCTACCTAGGGAGGTTGTGGGCTCTCCCACACTAGAGGCATTCAAGAGGCAGCTGGACAACCATCTGTCAGGGATGCTTTAGGGTGGATTCCTGCATTGAGTAGGGGGTTGGACTTGATGGCCTTGTAGGCCCCTTCCAACTCTGCTATTCTATGATTCTATGATTCTAAAATAGGACTAGAAAAACTATGTGAAGTGGGCACAAAGTCAGCTACATTGTTGGCTGATGCAAAACTGTTTTGTGGCCTCAGCCACACCATGGAACAAACTGAAAGTTGTTGTGCACAGGAAGAGGCCAGTAGAGTGAATAGCTGAAGAGAAAACAGTAACGCTACAAATGAAGCGGGGAGGGAGGATTCCCAGGACCACTGGCAATTAGTCCTGAGTTGAGTGGGCTATTGCCATGCTCTCTACTTGGGTTGCTTTAAAAGACAGTTCAGAAAATACAATTGGTACAAAATGCAGCTACCGGGATGCTGACTGGAGCACAGTGATAGGAGCGCAGCGCATCACATGAAACTTCTACCTATTGCATTGATTACCTGTTCATTATAAGGCTCAGTTTAAAGTGCTGGTATTAACCTTTCAAGCCCTAAAAGGCCTGGAAGCAAGTTACTTTAAGGGCCGCCTTTGCTCATATGGAGCTGCCTGAGCCTTAAGATTGGCTTCTGAGACCCTGCTGTCTGGCATGTTTAGCCTGGAGAAGAGAAGGCTGAGGGGAGACATGATAGCACTCATCAAATACTTGAAAGGTTGTCACACAGAGGAGGGCCAGGATCTCTTCTCGATCAGCCCAGAGTGCAGGACGTGGAATAATGGGCTCAAGTTACAGGAAGCCAGATTCTGGCTGGACACCAGTCAAAACGCCCTAACTGTTAGGGCAGTATGACAATGCGTCACAATGTGTAGAATTTGTTAGCATAGCAGGTTGCGAGGGCCATTTGCAAAATGGCTTTTCAAAAGGGTTAGACCATGAAAGGGTTTATTATCAGAATAAACCTGTCAATACCATGGGAGTTGAGCATGGAGCCCTGGACCTCTGAACACCCAAGGCTGGGGTCCAATGACGAAGGATGGCTGCTCTTGTCTGCAAGCCCATTCGTGGCGATTCAGGGGCATCTAGCTGGGGACTATTGGAAACGGAATGGCAGGCATTTGTTCTGATCCAGAATGAATGTTTGGTGTTTTGTCTGTTTGTAATCACTTTGTAGTCATTCCCTCATCATGAACAAATCCCATCCATATCAAGGCTTCCCAAATCCTCCTGTCTCTAGTTCTAGCAGTTTCTGACGGCCCAGAAGAAATGGGGGTTGCAGGATCAAAAGTGAGGGGAATGTCGATACTTGAACCAAGTGGATCACAACTAAAGCTCATAGAGGAATGGGGAATTGGGGGTACAGAGCAAGTCACCTTTGCAAATCATAGAATAGCAGAGTTGGAAGGGGCCTACAAGGCCATTGAGTCCAACCCCCTGCTCAATGCAGGAATCCACCTTGGAGGTGCTGAGTGAAGGGGAAGGGGGGGCAGGTGTAACCCATGTAGAGTAGATAGTTTAGTCCCTTGGGTGGGGCTCTCACTCAGAGGGAGGGCTAGAGAAGAAACAGCAGAAAGAAAGAGAACCAGTTCTCCTAAAAGCTGAATGTTAAGGGAATTCTGTTTAATTCTGGGCTCCACAATTCAAGAAGGACGCAGACAAGCTGGATCGTGTTCAGAGGAGGGCAGCCAGGATGATCAGGGGTCTGGAAACAAAGCCCTATGAAGAGAGACTGAAACAACTGGGCATGTTTAGCCTGGAGAAGAGAAGATTGAGGGGAGACATGATAGCACTCTTCAAATACTTAAAAGGTTGTCACACAGAGGAGGGCCAGGATCTCTTCTCGATCTTCCCAGAGTGCAGGACACGGAATAACGGGCTCAAGTTAAAGGAAGCCAGATTCCAGCTGGACATCAGGAAAAACTTCCTGACTGTTAGAGCAGTACGACAATGGAATCAGTTACCTAGGGAGGTTGTGGGCTCTCCCACACTAGAGGCCTTCAAGAGGCAGCTGGACAACCATCTGTCGGGGATACTTTAGGGTGGATTCCTGCATTGAGCAGGGGGTTGGACTCGATGGCCTTGTAGGCCCCTTCCAACTCTGCTATTCTATGATTCTATGATAATTATAAGCCGTTATCACCTTGTATAAGGTAAATTGAAATGTTAATTGTGTACATTAGCATTTCAAGTGGGTGGGGAATCATTTTTTTTTTTGTATTGATATTTGTACTAATTATATTATTGCAGGGCTAATAATCTGAACTGCTTTGTTACTTCCTGGGGATTGCCCTGGGAAATAAAAGTTGAAAAGTCTACAAAAAGGGACTCCCAGAGTACTCGGAGCACCACGCAGGATTGAGCTGCAAGCAGGAGATCCATGTTTTGTTGTTGTTGCTGCACAAAGGACAGATTGTGGCATATTTCTGTGTTTGAATGTTTACTAAAGACATGTTTTGTTAAAGATATTCTTTGCAAGTTTGTTCTAATTAAGCCCCATAGAACCCACACTAGAAGAAGTTATACAGGCCCACACTGACTCCTGGTTTTTCTCTTCTCAGAAGTGGCAGAAGTTCTGGGGTGTGCTGTACAGGGAAGCCTGTGCTTCGGCCTGCTTGGAGCTCCTGGAGGGCTCTTGGTCTCCAACTGCTGAGAAAGCCGGGAGAGGGGAAAGCGGCAAGCGCTTCATCAGGCTGGATGACTGTGTGCATGTGGCTGAGGCCAGTGGAGAAGCCCACAGCCTCAAGGAGGCTGTGGGCTTTCCTCCTTGAGACCACTGGGAAGTGCTACCTATTGGCAGCCGAGTGAGTCAAGGAAGCTGACTGGATCCTGGAGCTGTGTGAGCATGCTTTCGTGGTGAGGTTTGTTAGAAACACGATTTGAAATGAAGATTCTTGGACAAATGGTGAAAATTAGCACTCTGTTTTTATTAAGCAAACTTGCAAGTCTGGGTGTCTAGGTAGGTAGGCACAACTACCAGCTAGAGCAAAACCATTTTCTCCCTTAGCCCGGCCGAAGCGGTCCCTCCCCTGTCACTCCATTGGTCAGAGACTAAAGGGGTTACAGCCTATCCTGATGCGCCTGCTGGCTCCTCCTCTGTTTACTGCTATGCCCCTCTCATTTGATAGTCCACCCATTTGTATTTACTTGTGTTCATATTTGGCTTTTATTCTTATGAGCACACCTTCTTAATCACTCTTAATTATCCCCCCTCCCATTATGTAACCACAAGGTCATGAGTTCAAAAACAACAGATGTGTTATTAACTCCTGTTTCGGTTTTGTTCTATCTATCGCTTCTCCTTACCACAAGTCGAAGCACAAGTTCCGTGTTGTTCTCTTTTTACTTCAATTGAACAGTCCTAATGGCTCTTGCACCTGTGGTGTTTTCCTGCCTATTGGTTATGCTTCAGTAGAGGTAACGTTGCTTTGGGCTGGGGCTGACCTGTAGCAATGTATCAGCCATCCTTATAGCATTCATTATTAGCCATATTGATTATATCTCCATATAGCATTCATTATTAGCCATATTGATTATATTTCCTTATAGCATTCATTATTAGCCATATTGATTATATCTTCTTATAGCATCATTATTATATTGAAAGAGTAACATATTCATCTATTTGAAAGAGTAACATATTCATCTATTTCTCACAGGTTCATGCCCATCCCAGAGGAATTGCTTGGTCTAGGAGGTGTGTCTCGAGGATGGAGGGGTGGGGTGGGGGGCCAGGCTGCATTTTGCTGTGTATATAAGAGTAGATACTGTCTGTCACTGGCCTGTTGCTGGCAATGGGAGCCCTTCTCTCTTGGTCAAGAGCTGTTGTGATGGCATAGAGCGGAATGTCTGAACATAACAAGAATTGGTAGGGAAAAACTAAAGTCACCAGGCATGGCTGCTGCTCAGGATGCAGTGGGGGCTGGGCACCTTGTCCAGTGCACACGCCCCAAGCAGTTGCTATAAAATGGCTGCAATATCTTGGAATCTCTGTTAGCAGGGTGTGGAGGGGCGGGTGCTGTTGCTGGCCTTGGCTGGTGCTGGTGCTGAGCTTTGCCATGCCTTGCTGGCTGAGGGCTTTCGGTCCCTTCTGCTTTGTCTTCACCACTCTGCTGCTTTCCATTGTCTTTCTCCTCAGGGGCTTCCCCGCCCGTGGCCTCCTCTGCTTCTCCTCCTCCTCCCACTGTCTTTCTCCGCTCAGCTCCCCTTCCTTCCCAGTTTCAACTATCTTTTTAAATCCACATCTCTTCCCTCCTTTCTATGCCCCCCTCCCAACCCCCCCCCCCCCGGCAAGAGGAGAAGGCAGTGGTGTTTCATGGCAGTCTCCAGTGGTGCAGCTAGGTCATTGTAGACCTTGAACATCTGGTCTTACAAGGTGGTGTGGGGGTGTTTGACTGCCATGGCTATTTCTTCAGTTGCGAAGCAGCGTACAGCTACAATTTCTCCTCTGTCCCATTATATGCTTTACAACTGCTTCTATGTTCCTGTTACGTTAGACCAAAAAAATAATAACCATTTGCCAGTCTGAGAAATACTCTGTGAATGTGCAGTTTTTCACTGTAAACTCACTTAAATCATAGCATCAGCATGACTACAAGAATATAATGGATTTTGATTCTACTGCTCTTATACTACTTGAGATAGCACTATTTTGTTGTCAGTGGGGATTATATTTAAAGTAAAAATAATAATATGAGCATCTGTTAATCATACACACGCCCAGATGGCTTCCCCAAGACTCAAAAATCTGAAGCAGGCATGGATGCTGTGGCAAGCGGTGGCATCAGTCCCAGCAGGCCCATGCTAGTTCCGGTGTGGGCGCCAAGCCCATTTGCCTCTGCCCCACCCCTGCAGCTTTCTGGGTGGTCATGGGAGGCCCCCCACCCCTGCTGCTCCATGGGCAGGTCTTGCAGAACTCTAACCTTGCTACTTGCTCAGTGCTTGAGGGAGCTGCATCTTACTGAAGGTGGGTGAAGCTTTTCGCACATCAAGCCAGCCATACAGAAGTCTGAAGATGGCCAGGGCTGCCTGTGCAGGGCTGATGGGTTGCCATTTTGGGTCCAGGTCCAGCTACTCCTAGCTGCCAACAGCATCTTCCTATGTCAGGCTACTCCTCAAAGGAAGTCCTTCTCACATGGAAGGGCGTATTTTATTTTATTTTATTTTACTGGTGAAGGCTAGCTGACTGCTGTTTGCTCATAGCAAATCCTCTTCTCTTTGAATTCCAGAGAAGCAGTGGAACCTGGAAGCTGATGCAGGAGAAGGACACTCTGCAAGGCAGGAGCACTGTCTTCTCCATGGCAGAGAACTCCCTGTACAGCCCCATGTGCAAAGGTAGGATAAGAGCACAGGAGACCTGGTGAGGCGTGGAGAGCGGGCCGCCCCATCTCTCCTCACTGGATATGGAGAGATTACATATGACAGATCAAGGGAAAGGCAAAAATGAATGGGAGAGTTGAGCTGGGTTAGTAGCACAAGGCAGAATCCTTGGCAAGCCCATCGTAAGTCCTGGGGAGATAGAAAAGAAACAGTCGGGCATTCCTGCTGTTGTGCCCCACCTTTGGGGATGGCAGTGAGTTGATTGGTGGCTGCATGTAGCTGCCCTGTGGGGGAGCTGAAGACAAGAGGACAAAGCACCCAGCTCCAGGCCCTCAGCTCTCAGAGTCGCTTGCACAAATCCAGCCCAAGGTCCCTTCTTGTACCTGGATCTTTTGTTTCATGTGGGACTCTGTATCCAACAGGTCAGCCTGGGCATACATGTGTCCCCCTGCCTCCCATTGTGAGCCTGCCTTCAAAGGAGTGACATTTGAAATGGAGCCTCTTTGCCTCCTGAGGCTGCTGTGCACCCTCAGTGCTACGTTCTGAGCAAGATGTCATGGGAATCCGCCTCTGCAGCCGCTCTGGCTTGCCCTCTTCCTGCCTTGGGGTTTTGCAAGCTCAAGCCTTGTGCAGATATGAGGCAGTGCCCAAGTGCTGGGTGCAGCCCAGGCACTTATCGGTGCCTCCCCATTTCCTGCCCCTGCTCCCTCCACCGGCCCTTTGCTCCCAGCCCTGTGGCTCTATGGGCAGGTCAGCCCCATAGTGAACAACCCACCATATTCTTGGGGACCCGCTTGTGCGAGAGAGCTGGGAACTGGAGAAGGGTGGTGCTGAATGGCCCTAGTGCCTGGCTGAGCAGAACCAAACACTGGCTCCTTCCAGTGGCATGCCAGCTCTCTCTGCTGTACATGCCCCCCTCGCTTGCTTTCTCTCACAATCCTGCACCTGCTGCTGGGATCCAGGCGGGGTTTAGTGCAAGCAGAGCTGTTACATCAAGGCCGAGTCAGTCACAGGGGCACGTCTTAATGATGGCGGGCATGACTCCTCCCTCCCTCCCTTCCCCAGCCTGTCATTGATGGGGGGCTTGGCATAGTCAGGAGACTGTTGCCCTGGACAGCGCTCAGCACGATGGTGACCCAGAGCGTATGTTATGCAGGCATTCCTCTGTGTTTAGCCAGATCATCCTGTGTTCACTTACAGCAGCTGAGAAGCAGTTTCCTGTGGCAGTGAGGGCAACACAGGCCTCTGAGCATTGTCGGCTTGGGGGCAGGTTTCTTCTGTCTGCCAGCACTGATGCCTTGGCACTGCATGATATGCCAAGCAGGGATGTGCTGTACACCTGGCCATACAATTTGGTCATGACAATTTATTTATTTATTTATTTATTTATTTATTACATTTTTATACCGCCCAATTGCCGAAGCTCTCTGGGCGGTTCACAAGGCAGTGGAGGTAGAGGTAAACCTGCCCTTTCTAGCACCAGTCCATCCATAGGGCAGATGGGATATTTTTCCCAGACAGAATTCATTCAGGGTGCTCAGCACCTGACTGCTGCTGCTCCTAACCGAGCCTGGTGTCACTGTTGAGTAGCTGTTGGCAGCCCAGGGCCACCTCCTCACCTCTGGCCCACCTCCTCCTCGCCAGCTGCACATAATTCACAGCACATTATTTTATTCCTGAAATTATTCCTGTTTAACCCCTTTCTCCACATAGTTTGTAGAAAGATGATGTTTGTCCCTCACCTAAGGCTCATAAAGTGGTGGCGCTTAGCTTGAGCAGGGAGTGTCCGCAGACAGGCCTGTTGTAAAGAGCCTGTGTCGTGGCAGGCATCCAAATTGCAGATGCAGTTCAATGTAAGCAAGTGTAAGGTGATGTATGTTGGGGCAAAACATCCCAACTTCAAGTATAACCTTATAGGATCTGAACTGGTGGTGATGGACCAGGAAAGAGATCTTGGGATTGTGGTGGACAGATCAGTGAAAATGTCAACCCAGTGTGTGGCAGCTGTAAAGAAGGCAAAATCCATTTTGAGCTTTGGCTATGGGGCCATATATAAATGTAATAAATAATGATCATCATCATAAATGGATGCTGCTTTTTTATACTGTTGTTTTTATGTCTCTGACGGTTTTTAAATTTTGTACATTTTGAATGTTTACTGTTTTTAGCTTTTGTGAACTGCCCAGAGAGCTTCGGCTGTGGGGCGGTATCTAAATGTAAATAAATAAATATTGCAAGATGATGCTGTCAAGGTGATGCATGCCATATGCCAGCAAATTTGGAAAACACAAGAATGGCCATCAGACTGGAAAAAATCAACTTATATCTCCATACCAAAAAAAGGGAAACACTAAAGAATGTTCAAACTATCGGACAGTGGCACTTATTTCACATGCCAGCAAGGTAATGCTCAAGATCCTGCAAGGTAGACTCCAGCAATTCATGGAGCGAGAATTGCCAGAAGTACAAGCTAGGTTTAGAAAAGGCAGAGGAACTAGAGACCAAATTGCCAATATCCGCTGGATAATGGAGAAAGCCAGGGAGTTCCAGAAAAACATCTATTTCTGTTTTATTGACTATTCTAAAGCCTTTGACTGTGTGGATCATAACAAACTGTGGCAAGTTCTTGGTGGTATGGGGATACCAAGTCATCTTGTCTGCCTCCTGAAGAATCTGTATAACGAACAAGTAGCAACGGTAAGAACAGACCACGGAACAACGGACTGGTTTAAGATTGGGAAAGGAGTACGGCAGGGTTGTATACTCTCACCTTACCTATTCAACTTGTATGCAGAACACATCATGCGACGTGCTGGGCTTGACGAATCCAAGGCTGGAGTTAAAATCGCAGGAAGAAACATTAACAATCTCAGATATGCAGATGACACCACTTTGATGGCTGAAAGCGAGGTGGAGCTGAGGAGCCTTATGATGAAGGTGAAAGAAGATAGTGCAAAAGCTGGGTTGCAGTTAAACCTCAAAAAAACCAAGATTATGGCAACCAGCTTGATTGATAACTGGCAAATAGAAGGAGAAAACGTGTAGGCAGTGACAGACTTTGTGTTTCTGGGCGCAAAGATTACTGCAGACGCTGACTGCAGCCAGGAAATCAGAAGACGTTTATTTATTTATTTATTTATTTATTTATTACATTTTTATACCGCCCAATAGCCGAAGCTCTCTGGGCGGTTCACAAAAATTAAAACCATCATAAAACAACCAACAAGTTAAAAATACAAAATGCAATATAAAAAGCACAACCAGGATAAAACCACGCAGCAAAATTGATATAATTTTACTTCTTGGGAGGAGAGCAATGACAAATCTTGATAAAATAGTTAAGAGCAGACACCACACTGACAACAAAGGTCCGCATAGTTAAAGCAATAGTATTCCCCGTAGTAACCTATGGCTGCGAGAGCTGGACCATAAGGAAAGCTGAGCGAAGGAAGATAGATGCTTTTGAACTGCGGTGTTGGAGGAAAATTCTGAGAGTGCCTTGGACTGCAAGAAGATCAAACCAGCCCATACTCCAGGAAATAAAGCCAGACTGCTCACTTGAGGGAATGGTATTAAAGGCAAAACTGAAGTACTTTGGCCACATAATGAGAAGACAGGACACCCTGGAGAAGAGGCTGATGCTAGGGAAAGTGGAAGGCAAAAGGAAGAGGGGCCGACCAAGGGCAAGATGGATGGAGGATATTCTGGAGGTGACAGACTTGACCTTGGGGGAGCTGGGGGGGGGGGCAACGGCCGACAGGTCCATGAAGTCACGAAGAGTCGGAAGTGGCTGAATGAATAAACAACAACAATAAGAAAAGGAATCGAGAATAATACTGCCAGAATCATATTGCCTTTATACAAATCTATGGCGTGACCACACTTAGAATACTGTGTACGGTTCTGGTCACCACACCTAAAAAAATGATACTATAGTGCTGGAAAAAGTGCAGAAAAGGGCAACTAAAACGATTAAAGGGCTGGAGCATCTCCCCTATGAGGGAAGGTTATAGCAGCGGGGATTGTTTAGCTTGGGAAAAAGGAATCGAAGGGAAGACCTGATCAAGATGTACAAAATTATGCACGGTGTGGAGAATGTGGATAGGGAGACTGTGACATCACCAGCTTCTGTGACGTCTTATTATTAAACTTCCTTCGCTGCCGGGAATAATAAACCTTGGTGTGTGGGTTTGCGTGTGTATTGTCCACTTGAAGTAACACATATGACTGAGCAGGCATGGATGTTAAACAAAATAAGAATAAAGTTTATTCATATAGAAAAAGATTTTAGAAGACACTTTAAGATTATTCTACTTTATCCACATACACCTCCCTCCCTCAATCTCCCAGGGAATACTAACCACCTTCAAATCCTATAACCCCAATTTCCTAATACTATCCTGAAACAAGCCTCTACTAAACCGCACTCACTCTTACCCTCACTAACTCCCTAACCCCGACTGACTAACTCTAAGTAACCTGACTGTCTCTTTTAACTGCCCCAAACTCCTTAACGGTCTCTCTCCTCCCTCTCTCTCCATTCAAATCAACCAACGAATCAGACGACACCATTCACCCTGTTTACCATTCTAACTCTCCCTCCCACTTACTTAATATTTGCTGAAAATAAAAGAATTGGCCACAGCAAATCCAAACCTGAACCAAACACTTAAATATATACATAAATTATCATTTTGTCACAGGGACATTTTTCTCCCTCTCCCATAATACTGGAGTCATCCCATGAAGCTGAATGGTGGGAGATGCAGAATATAAGAAGTGTTCATAAAAGGGGTTGGATTAATTCCTGGAGAAGCTTATCAAAGGCTACTAGCTGTGATGGTTGTGTGCTGTCTCCAGTATTCGAGGCCGTAAGCCTGTGTGCACCAGTTGCTGGGGAACATGGGTGGGAGGGTGCTGTTGCACCATGTCCTGCTTTGTTGGTGGCTGGCCGACAGCTGCTTGGCCACTGTGTGAACAGAGTGCTGGACTAGATGGACCCTTGGTCTGATCCAGGATAACACTGCTTATGTTCAAGTCAGTATATGTGACTTGAAATATTTGAGGAGGGCGATTAAAGTGCACTTAATGTGATTTAAATGTTATATTATGTAGACAATCCATAAAATGTTCTGTTTCTTAAGTTTATTAGTGACAATGAATTTATGCCAATTGCAAACAGGCTCTCAAAAAAACTGGGCCAGAGGCCCATAGGACAGAAATCTACATAAAATTAACATATCCTAATTTATATCTATATATGCAAATTTAGAAATAATTGCTCAGCTTTATTTAAATTTCACAGAAGGCAAACCCAGCCAATTGATTTCTCATGCAAACCAAATAAAATAAGTAATTTGTTATGAGTAGGTTTCAGCACTGCCTTGTTTGGAATGTCAGAATCTGTGCAAGCTTATCTCTGTCAAGTGTTCTCAGAGAAGAGCAGCTGGGAGTCACTTCTCCCAACCCTGTGCAGCCGTGAGATGCTGGGAAGCGCTCTGGAGAACCTGACAGAAGTTCGAAGAAGTGGGGCTTTGCAGGTGTCACTCAAATTGAAGTGTCACCTTGATGGGCTGAGCAGTGCCGCCCTGTTTGGATACGGGCATTGCTGAAAGGCCAAAGCCCTTGTGTGTCAAGTGGTCTGGAGGAGGTCACATGAGGCAAAGGCAATGAGCCTTTGCTAGGAACATCTCATCTCATGGCCCAAGGCCGTTTCCTGTTTGGATCCATCACCATTATTTATTTATATTTATTTATTTATTTATTAAATTTATATACCGCCCCACAGTCGAAGCTCTTTGGGCGGTTTACAACAGTTAAAAATGGTAAACATTAAAAAGTATACAAAATTTAAAAGCCATCAAAAACATAAAAACAACAATATAAAACCAACAGTATCCATTTAAAACAACAATTCTGGGGTCCATTAAAAACAAACTTAATGTTGTTAAATGCTGTTAAAATGCCTGGGAGAAGAGAAAAGTCTTGACCTGGCACCAAAAAGATAACAATGTTGGCGCCAGGCGAGCCTCATCGGGGAGATCATTCCACAGTTGGGGGGCCACCACCGAGAAGGCCCTCTCCCTTGTTGCCATCCTCCGAGCTTCCCTTGGAGTAGGCACTCGAAGGAGGACTTTAGATGTTGAGCGTAGTGTATGGGTAGGTTCATGTCGGGAGAGGCGTTCCATCAGGTATTGCGGTCCCAAGCCATCTGGGACTTTGAAAGCAATCTGCTCATGGATTGAACTTTGGATCACTAAGAACTTGCCATGAAAAGTACTGTGAGGCTTTTCATAGACGTGAACTCTCATTTGCTGTGGATTGTATGTTTTTGTTTGTTGATGGCTTAGTGTTGCAGCAGGCTGGTCTGGATTATGACATTCAGACTTTTCCTCTGCCAAATCAGGTGTTGGAGAGTTCCCAGTGCTAAAGCAGAAGCATGGGACACCTTGTACCTGATGTTTTACTTTACCTGTGATCTTGTTTAGGCTTTTCCCATGTTCCCTTGAGTTACCAACAAATGATCCACTGTTGGACTAGCTCCTGTGGGTGGTTTGGTAAGCCTTTCAAGAATTTCCCCCTGTGATTGCCTGAAGGATCATATCAGAAATCTTTCCCCTCCTTTGTCTGGGGTTGGAACCTGTTTATGGAACTGTGGAGATAGCAACAGAGATACCACATTGCTATTGTAGTGATTAGCTTTTGACTGTTTTGGGATTTATTGGAGCCTAGAGCTCTGACCACCAGCTACATGAATTTCTGAAGTGTGTAACCATTAAGCTTTTGCTGTGGGATTTCCTGCAATAAAGACGTCTCACTGATTTGGGTGTCCTGTGCCAGTTTGCCAGAACATGTGCTTGTGTGAGGGACTAGGAGACATGCTATCACTGAATTAATCTGCACACCACCAGATCATCCTAAATCAGTAGTTCTTCAGTTTGATTGATTTACAATGGCTGTGAACAAGTGCACAAAAAATGAAAAAATGCACAAAAAAGCATAGTTGGTAAGTTTTCTCATAACCCCTTTAACTCCCCCAAATTGGTTGAAAAAAGATGTTATAGATAAAATAGAAAAATATAAAAGGTTAAATTTATCGTGGTTTGGTAGAATAGCATTAGTAAAAATGAAAATAGTATCAAAGCTTAATTTTGTATTTAGAATGTTACCAATAAGAATATCGGAAAAAGAGATAAAAAGTTGGCAGAATATTATAAATAATTATTGTAATGGAGGTAGGAAAGTGAGAATAAATAAAAAGTGGTGGTACTTAGCACAGAAGAAAGGAGGATTGGGAATCCCCAATATAAAGGCATATTATACAGCCAATAGGTTAAGACATATAGTAGAAGGTATTATAGGAGTTGGGGAATTAGGTTGGTTGGAGGATGGAACAAGAATGGATAAAGAATGGTATTTGGAAAATTTATTTTTTAGAGAGTGTAGTAAAAAGTGGGGGGAAGAAATAGGAAACCCCCTTTTGAAAAACCATTGGGAAATTTGGCGATTACATAAAAAGGAGTTATTTTCGAGTATATCTCCATTAACATCTGTGATAATGTTAAGGAATTTCCCTGGGAATTTAAAAGAGAGACTGAGCAAAGTTTTAATAGAGAAAAAAATAATGAGGTTAAAAGATTGGTTGAGAGAGATGAATAATGGTGGGAAACTAGAAGAGGTGTTTAAGGGGGAGAACTTAACTTGGTTAAATTATCGGCAATTGGAGCAATGGACGAAAAAATGGGTAAGAGATAATGGAGAGTGTAGTAAAATGACGAAATTTGAAGAGTTGATTTTAAAGAAAGAAATTGAGAAAGGAGAAAATAAAAGGATAAAAGGTTTAACAAGTGAAATATATAGAATATTGGTTGAAAAGAGGGAGATAGAAAAAATGGGGAAGATGGTTTGGGAAACCGATTTGAGGGTGCAGGTAGGACAGCAGAGTTGGGAGGGAGTATGGAGACAAAGAGTGTTGAGAAATATGTCTGTGAGAATAAAAGAAAATTATTATAAAATTGTATGGAGGGGGTATCTGACCCCGGTGAGATTAAACAGAATAAACAAGCTGAATTCAGCAAATTGTTGGAGAGGATGTGGGGGAAAAGGAACGTATTTGCATATGTGGTGGGAATGCGAATTTGTACAAAAATTGTGGGAAATGGTGTTTACTGAGATAATTTTTTTTTGTTGGAATTGAGATTGAAGAGACACCTATAGTGGCATTACTATCATTATATGGAAATCTAAAGTGTTACAAAGAGACTAAAGAATTGATAACAAATTTGTTGACAGCAGCAAGGTTAATTATATCTAGGAACTGGAAGGTTCAAGGAGATTATCATATTGAAGGGTGGTATAAGGAAGTTTGGGATATAGTTATTAATGATAAACTGACATGTAATATAAAGCTAAGAAAAGGTATAACAAAGGTAAATGAATTTGAGGGAATTTGGAAACAGTTCCTAGAATATGTATTCCCTAAGGGGAGTGGAAAACCACCACCAGAAGAAACAATGAGATTTTGGAAGCAGGAATAGATCCCGAAGGGTGGAGGGGAGCACTTATGTTATGTTATGTGATTAGGTAAAAATGATAATTTTAAATGTGGAATTGTAAGCAATTTATATGTTGATTTATGTGTTTTAATCAGTATTATGTTGTTGTATTTTTAAAAATAAAAAAATTAACCAAAAAACAAAACAAAACAACTCCCCCAAATTGGACTTAGAAAGAAGCCTCCATTCACAACAATTGAGGTTTTTCAAGCTTTATTGCTATGCAGGGGGGATTGGGGTGTGTGTGTGTTGCAGCATGTGGGGAGAGGAATGTTAACCCGTTCCTCCTTGACTGTGATCCTCCTTCAAAATTAAGTTGAGAGGAAAAAAGAGCTTCCAGTGGACACACGGGGCTCTGGGGAAGACTCAGCTCTGGGACCCCAAGAGCCCTGGCCTAGCAACACCCTTATTGCTACTGATAGCTCCGCCTCCCTGGTGCTGGGGCTGGATGAATGCTGGTCCGTTAGCCCACTGAGCCATGCATGGCAGTTGTGTTCTGCGCTCACATCATGCAGTTAATTAAAATGGATAACAAAGAGTTTTGTGGCACCTTAAAGACTGACAAATGGTTTATGGCATAAGCTTTAGTAGACTGGAGTCCACTTCATCAGAGGCATGAAATTTCAACACACAGGCGGACAGCTGGGTGGTGGGGTGGAGGAATTGTAAATAGAACGGTCAGATGGGATTGAAATGCAGAAAGTACGGCCAGCAGTAATCACAGTGGCCATTCACAAAACAGTTGCTGTGTGATAATGCAGACATCCTTACACTGGAGAACAGATTAATACACGCAGCATGATTTTAAAGAGGCTTTGTCCCTATCCATGCCCCAGGCGATTAAGAACTGGACATTTGTAGCTCAGAGGCTTCCCACTGAAGTCTGTCTTTGCAGTCCCTTTTTTCAAGAATGGGGTCAGGGACAGGATGGTATCAGATTTGCTCTTTTGCGTAGAGACTGGTCTGTTGATCTGGTGTAGAATGCAGAACAGCATTGCAGGCAACAGCACATTGTTAGGAGGTCCTATAGTAATGTTGCCAGAGCAGTCGGGGTCCCACAGTGTGCAGTAGAGGCTGTAGAGTGGACACGACGCTACCCCCACTGCATCACCGCTGGGTTTGGATGACAGGCCAGGTGGGGTGAACAGCCTTTCTCCGACTTGTCTGGCCTCGGAGCCTTGGCAAATCCCAGACCAGTTTTCACCTCCTTGGTTGCCAATACTTGTTCTCTGTGGAAAGCCCTATCACAGCCCTGCCAGCGGTTCATGGGTGCCTACGGCTTTCATTTTCTCCATTCTTCTTGCCCTTTGCAGCCAGGCTGCATGCAGGCTCCTATCCTTCTGACAGAGCCAAGTGTGAGCCTCTGAGGGGGGCAGCCTGGCTGGCTAGGAAGAGTCAGGAGCCTGGTGCTCTTCCACTGGAGGGCAGCATTGCCTCACTGTCAGCTTTCCTTCTAGAAGGAAGCATGAAGCATTCTCTCTCTTGGACAAAAATCCTGGTTTGATCAGGGCAAGAGCAAAGTGGAAACTCTCTGGAGAGTTGATCCGACTCTTCCATCTCCCCTTGCCCTGACAATTTGACACAGGCTGGCCCTGGCAGCGATCAGAGGGATGCTGATATTTGCCCAGTGGTAACTGAACAGAATTCCTGAATGGGACCTATCCAAAATTCAAGGGTTCCTGAGGGTGGCGGCAGCTGGCTTGCCTAGATAACCACATCTTACCCAGGTTCAGGTGAGGCCACCTGTGACCTTTTAATGCCTTAGCTGACCTAACTGGTTAGCTTTCCTGTTGTGTCTCTAGCCCTTTAAAATCTCATAGAATCATAGAATAGTAGAGTTGGAAGGGGCCTATAAGGCCATTGAGTCCAACTCCCTGCTCAATGCAGGAATCCACATTTAAGCATACCTGACAGATGGTTGTCCAGCTGCCTCTTGAATGCCTCCAGTGTGGGAGAGCCCACATTTTTTGGCAGGGTTTGTAGAACATGCAGTATTTGTGCAAATGCACTAATATTCTAGGAGATTTTCTAACATGTGAAGACTCCTTTTAATTGTATATTAGTGAAGACCCTGAAGTGAAATTGGAACCATTGCTAGGGTGGAGTGAGAGATGCACTTTGCAGGGGTGAAGCCTGAATACCAACTCCAAATAGACTGCTTCAGAGAGATTAGGACCTCCTCTGAAGTGAAGTGGGTCTTTCCTGAAGTGAGTGCTTCTTCCCTGTAGGTACCCTCCCAGCAGCCATTCAGGCCCAGCTGCCTGGGCATGCAGCATCAGGAGTGGCAGTGAGTGGGGCTCACCCTTGCCAGCTCCCACAGACAAAGGCAAACTGTGCAGACGGATGTAGGAGACAGGGCTTATCCCACACTCTCTAATCCTATGGCCTTCATGGGGTGTGGGGGAGCTGTGAAAGGGCCAAATGCCATATCTCCCATCCCCTTCCATCTCCGTGCTCCCCTTTTCTTTTCTGTCCCCCTGTGACCAAGGGGTCTGGAGGGGGAGAGTCTTGTGGCAGATATAAGCAATCATTCTGTCACAAGCTTTTGTGAACACAATGTTTCAGTTGACACTGTGCAATCACTGTGAATTGCATGCTCAAGACTCCGAAGTTTTCCAGCTTATAATCTGCTTTTATTGTGAAGTACTCCCATGCATCCTGCTTTAATTGTGCTATAAAAGCAAAAGACTCACCATATTTTGACACTAGTTTTTGAGCGTATCATCCAAGCGGCCACTGGGGAGCAGGAGAAGGATTTGAAGAAAAATCAAACAAATGCTTACATCTGCATAAGCTTTAAAGATAAATACATCAAAATTGGCACAATAATAGATATTAAGGAAAGCTTTAAGCATACCAAATTTGAATTGGAATGGGTTATCCGTTGATTTTTAATGATTTTTTTTTTTATATTTCCCCCCTTAAACACATTTCCTGGTATACAAAGGATCTTGCCGCCTGGTAGCAACAACAACAACAACGCCGACAGCTTAGCGCTGTAGGGGATAATTTGAGGGAAACAAGTATTATGTGGGATGAAGCTTGTTGTCTTATGCAAATTCAGCGAGTGTGGGTTATGTGAGGGCAAAGTGCATTTCAATATATTATTAACACTGAGGATTCTTTGAAGGCATGACAGTTCTAGAGGAAAGCTATCCATACCAGACTTCTCTTTGCTGAGTCTAGTTAAGTGTCTGGCCAATTCAATATTAGCAGAGCAGAAACTTTTTTACCATTGAGAAGGAGGACAGGATTCATCCCATCCTCCTTCTCAATGGTGAAAAGGTTTCTACACTGGTCAGTGCATGCAATCAAGGGAATGAGGAATCAGGATAACGGGGTCTGCTTCTATTGGTAACCCTCCCATGTTTTCCCACCACTTCCACCATCATTTTTCTTAGCAGATAAGAAAAACCCAGCAAGGAGGGAAGGTGGAATTAGTGGCTCTAGGAGCCCTCCATCTGGAAGCACCCTGTGCCATGCCTACCAACAGGCTCATTCTTGGATAGATATCTGGGCACCATCTGCACCATCTGGCTAACACATTCTCCCTTATACCTTATCAAATTTGCAGATGACATAAAATTGGGTGGGATAGGTAATACCCTGGAAGACAGAAACAAACTTCAATGTGATCTTGATAGGCTAGAGTGCTGGGCTGAAAACAACAGAATGAAATTTAATAGGGATAAATGCCAAGTTCTACTCATGTAGCAGCCAATTATAATATCAAATGTGCTGAGATAAGCGGCGCTAATCCCATTTTTCAATGTATTAATATAGTTAACTTGATCACCAAAACTAATTTATACCTGATAAACATTTATATTCCACCTAAGAATTCTAAATATAAATCTGGTTATATATGGGGGGATTTGGAGACATTTATTGAACAACTGGATTTTATAAATCAAGGAGCATCTATAATTCTGATGGGAGATTTAAATGCCCGTATTGGGCCAAATGAAGAGTGCCTTATGAGCAACCTCAATATGTATAATCTACGCTCTCAAATTTCTCCCTTAAATGCAGGTAGAGAATCAAAGGATAGTGTGATCAATGAATATGGGAAAGACTTCTACAGCATAATTTTGAAATTTAACCTGTATATTCTCAATGGCAACCATCCTAATGACAGACCCAGCAAAATAACATTTTTGCTGGCTGGGGAGGAAGCGTTATAGATTATGTTGTGGTCTCCCCCAATTTAATTCCATATATAAATGGATTTGAAGTAATTTGCCATCCAGAGACCGACCACTTTCCAATGTATTTATCACTTCTGGTGACTTCTAAGATATGCCCAGCACAGGAAGAAAGCTCTAAGAACATCTCTAATTGTATTCTTCCTAAAAGAATCAGATGGTCTGTGCAAGCGGAACACCAATTGCTGGGGATACTCTATGATGAAAAATGTCTACAGCAACGTAGTAAAATTACCCATATGTCAGAACATAAAGATTTAATTACACAGTTTTCTGAAATCTTACAGGCATTAGAACCCTTATTCCATAAGGAAGCATTTTTAGAATCACAGAAATCCAACTTTCCTGAGTGGTATGATAGGGAGTGTAGAATGGCCAAATCCAAGTTACAAGCAGCGGCAAGAATAGCCTGTAAGACACAAGCTCCTAGTTTAATCTATTTCTACTGTCAATTACGAAGTAACTATAAGAAATTATTAAATTATAAAAAGTCAATATACATTAGTTCGCAATGGAATGATCTCCTGGTGGCAGCCCAAAGTAGAGACTCCCAGCAATTCTGGAAGCTTATTAATAAATCGAGGTCAAATGGGAAATTATTGACTGAACCAAAAAAATCCCTCACAGGTATAGGAAGACCATTTTCGAGATTTATTTAATGAACCCTCTAATAATAATTTCTTGGAGACTTCAACAAAGATTAATAGACATACTCCCAAGTCGGGGGAAGATTTGCCAGCATGGGAGCCTGTCTCCCCTAGTGAGATCTGTGAAATAATTGCCACTTTAAAGAATGGGAAGGCTCCTGGTGCTGATGGAATTGTGGGTGAAGTCTATAAAGCCGCTCCAAACTGGTGGGTCTCTATCCTCTCAGTTTTATTTACACCAATCAATGATAGTGGTTACTTCAATGGAATATCAGCATAGCTATTCCTCAATGGAATATCAGCATAGCAGTGCCTATATTTAAAAAAGGTGATCCTAGCAAACCAGCCAATTTTCGCCCTATCAGCCTGTTAGATATAGCGTCAAAAATTTATGCTAAATATTTATCCAAAAAACTAAATCATTGGCTTGAGTCCAGTGAGATGATAGTAGAAGAACAGGTGGGTTTTCGATATAATCGTTCAACTGTAGATCACTGCTTTGTTTTGTCTCACTTGAGGTACAAGTATGTTAAATTGAAACGAAGAGGTTTATATGCGGCATTTATTGATTTCGCAGCAGCTTTTGACTCCATTAACAGGGATCGTCTTTGGGATAAATTGAGTAAAACATCTATAGAGCTTCACTCTGATACTAAGATCCAAGTTAGGTTGAACCGCTCTGGATCGTTATCATAGGCTCAGCTTTAGTTTTGGCTGCCTTTGAAGAAATGTCGAGATACAATTGTAAGATAAATCCGCCTTGGAATCAGGAAATTCTGCATCTTATATTGATTTGTATGATCTTTCTCTGGATTCCTTAGGTGCTCTAAGTTTTGAGAGAGCAACACATTACTTGAAGTCTCATATCCTAAAATATGGTTTCCAAGCTGGTTGCACCTCTGCCTGCTTGTCAAAACTTGCCCCCTGGTATGCTAAATTGCCTATCCATATGCCTTACCCTCAATATTTAAATACGTAGTATAACTAATTCTAAGTGGAGATATGCATTTACAGCTCTTTGGTGCCAGTCAATGAACTCACTACCAATGGATCCCCATGGAGGAAAGAGTTTGTCCATGTGGATCTAATATAGTTTAAGATTTAACTCACTACCTGCTTGTCTGCCCAATTTATAAAGATGTAAGAATAGCTTTGTTTAAAGACCTAGGTCTTATCCCTAATAGGTCTCATTCATACTTGATTAATTTTTTATTGGGGGATATTACTGCACCCATTTCTGAAAAAGTAGCCTGTTTTGCTTTTAAAGCATCAATTTTAAGGAGGAAGTTTTCTAATGATGACGATCAGGTTTTAAGTTGTGACTGAAGAGAGTCTATAGAACAATGTTTTTGGATGATTTTAGTCTTGTAATGTAATCTTATATATTTGTAATATATTTATTTATTTATTTATTTATTTAAGTATTTTTATGCCGCCATTCAGCCAAAAAAGGCTCTCATGGCGGCTTACAAAAGTATTTCTTGACAGTCCCTGCCCACAGGCTTACAATCTAAAAGACATGACACAAAAGGAAAGGGGATTGGGAGGGAGGAGGAGGAGGGGGAAAAGGAAAGCAAATTCAGGCACTACAATCTTAGTTGGAAAGTTCAGCAGTTACAGGAGACAGCAGGAGGGAGGGGGCTCTCAGCTGGAGCTGGACCCAGGCATGATGGAGAGATGCCTGGCTGCTGCTTCCTCTCTCACTGGTGGCCTCTGCAGAGACAGTTGGTAGCAGGAGGGAGGGGGCTCTCAGCTGGAGCTGGACCCAGGCACGGTGGAGAGGTGCCTGGCTGCTGCTTCCTCCCTCACTGGTGGCCTCTGCAGAGACAGTTGACAGCAGGAGGGAGGGGGCTCTCAGCTGGAGCTGGACCCAGGCACGGTGGAGAAATGCCTGGCTGCTGCTTCCTCCCTCATGGTGGCCTCTGCAGTGACAGTTGGTAGCAGGAGGGAGGGGGCTCTCAGCTGGAGCTGGACCCAGGCACGGTGGAGAGGTGCCTGGCTGCTGCTTCCTCCCTCACTGGTGGCCTCTGCAGAGACAGTTGACAGCTGTTTGACTATCCTGTGTTTTTTTTTATTTGATTATATATGTTTGTAATGGCTCTGGCTACACAAATAAACTTCTTTATTACATTACATCTAGGAAAAAGAAACCATATGCATAGTTACAAGATAGGGGATACTTGGCTCAGCAATACTACAAATGAAAAGGATCATGGAATTGTGGTAGATCACAAGCTGAATGTGCGCCAACAGTGTGATGTGGCTGCAAAAACTGCAAATGCTGTTTTGGGCTGCATTAATAGAAGTATAGCTTCCAAATCGCATGAGGTACTGGTTCCTCTCTATTCAGCCCTGGTTAGGCCTCATCTTGAAGAAGGATGCAGACAAACTGGAGCGTGGCAATGCAGAGGAAGGCAATGAGGAGTCTGGAAACAAAACCCTATGAAGAGAGACTGAAAGAACTGGGCACGTTTACTCTGAAGAAGAGAAGATTGAGGGGAGACATGATGGCACTCTTCAAATACTTGAAAGGTTGTCACACTGAGGAGGGCCAGGATCTCTTCTCGATCCTCCCAGAGTAGGACACGGAATAATGGGCTCAAGTTACAGGAAGCCAGATTCCGGCTGGACATCAGGAAAAACTTCCTGACTGTTAGAGCAGTACGAAAATGGAATCAGTTACCTAGGGAGGTTGTGGGCTCTCCCACACCAGAGGCCTAGAAGCAGCAGCTGGACAGCCATCTGTCAGGGGGTTGGCGAATTCGCTTATGGCGCGTTGGAGGAGGCCTCAGCGCGGCTGTCTCCGGATTCCCCTGTGCGTCATCTGGACGCACAGCAGGGAAGCCGGGACAGAAGGCGTGCTAAGGCCTCGTCTAGGAAGGCCCTGGGTCTAAAGTTCTTGAGTTTCCTTCACAGAGCTTCAAAGTCTGATGTGATTTCTTCGTAGCTCCACTTGGCAATATCATTTGTTCCCACATGAATGAGAAGAAAAAGATATATGTCAGTGTGCTTTATGAGCTTTGGCAACCCTTCAGTCTCATCTCTAATCTGTTTTCCAGGGAGACAGCATACCTGGTGAGTCCATGGGTCTTCGCTACATACTTGGGTTTCAAGAAGAGATCCTGGCCCTCCTCTGTGTGGCAACCTTTCAAGTATTTGAGGAGTGCTATCATATCTCCACTCAATTTTCTCTTCTCCAGGCTAAACATGCCCAGTTCTTTCAGTCTCTCCTCATAGGGTTTTGTTTCCAGACTCCTGATCATCCTCGTTGCCCTCCTCTGATCCCCGTTCAGCTGAGCCCCCTCCAGATACAGCCTTGTTCTCACTTATTTGAGAGTAAGTGCCATTCCCTTTCCCTTCCGAATATAAATAAGTTAAGTTTGCACACAAGATTGCAAAGCCCTGTGGGCAGGGACCTGCTCTCTCATTTTGTGTCATGAGCATAGTGCCATGAGCATAGATGGTACTACAGAGTACAACAACAACAGCAACTTACTCCATGTAAGTGTACAGCTGGACAACCCAGTCTTAACTAGGTATTCTTAGGAATAAGTCCTGTATATTTTTACTCAGAAGGAGGCAGCTTGCACATTGCACCCTTGGGCCCTGCAAACTACGAGCAGTGTACACATGGGGTGTGGAAATGCGTCTGCTGAGCAAATGTCTCCCAATTACTTGGGGTTTGGATCTAGATTCAGGGGAGCAGGCCAAGCTGGGATCACCATTTCATTGTCTTTGGGGTATAATTTAGCTAGGGCTTAGTACCAAGACTACATTTAAGGCTATTTAGTTCTTGGAGCATGCAAAATGTCTGCAAAGAAAATGGTGCATTTGAGCATGTGGAAGGTGTTCTTTTCCTACCAATAAGCAATCAAAACCACCAGCTATCATGCAAAGGAGCTTGAGGGAGGAGTTTCTGCTTAGGGCTCTGGCTTCCAGAGTCCTTAAAACATCTTAAAATGTTTTCTAACCAGCAGCTAGCATGGCTGTGAAATAGGTTTCTGTTTGTGCTGTAAGTTCTGGTCAAAGGAGTTGTTTAACACGGTGGGCATGTGTTAAGCATCTCCTTTGAAACCTCCAGCTGTGCCTTGTACTCAGTCTTCTGGGCAGGTTACTTGTCATTTTCCAGGCCTCCCATCTTGTGGTGGTGCCTGGGAGAGTTTCTCAAATGGCCAAGTGTACCCAGGCCCAAATACTTTCCCTTTAAGCCTACACCATCTGGCAAGAACTCTCCAGGGCTTCAGGCAGGAACCTTTTCCATCCTTACCTGGAGATGCTGGGCATTGAACACGGGGTCTTCCGCATGCCAAGCAGGTGCTCTATCTCACTGAGCCACAGTTGTGAAGACAATAATGTTTTAACAGGAGTGGCCTTTTCTTATCCCTGCATGACCATCTGCACCTGGAGCAACCCCCTCTATAAGGCAGTGATAGAAGACACAGCACCCTCTCTTGCCTCTCCTTGAACAAGAGGGGACATGCAACAGGGTCCTTGTTCCTGGCTTCCCTGTCCCACCCACTAGATACCACTTACTGCAAACAGGCAGGCCTGGTTCCTTATGGCTAAATACTGGACCCCTAAGTTCTCCTTCTCCTTGCAAGAAGACTTTGATTTGTCTACTTCTGCCTTGAAAAAAGCTTGGCTAAACATGACATCTGCATTGGCTAAACATGACAACTGTGATGAATGTTACTCTTTGGAGAGGTTACACTCAGGTGTCAGTCTTTCTATTTTTAGCTCTGCTTCCCCTCTGCTTGTTCATCAAGTCAATATCTCATAGCTTGCTGCTCACCTCTCTCCTCTGCTGTATTTTTATTTTCTATTAAAAGACCTGTGATATGCTTCCGGCAGCTGGTGTGGCTTCACGGCAATCAGTGTAGAAGTCATAGAATCATAGAATCATAGAATAGCAGAGTTGGAAGGGGCCTACAAGGCCATCAAGTCCAACCACCTGCTCAATGCAGGAATCCACCCTAAAGCACCCACCCTCACTCACTCCTTTTCTGCTGCTGGCACACATTTCTTGGTGCTCAGTGCAACAGGCTACCCCAGCCAAAGTCTGGCATGGGCATCTGGACGCACCAGTCTGTCTGTTTCCAGACCCCTGATTATCCTACTCTGAATCCCCTCCAGCTTGTCTGAATCTGGCTTCCTGTAACTCAAGGACTTTTTAAAATTGTCATTTTAAATGTTTAATTTTTTAAAAAAAATTGGAATATGTTTAATATACTTTTAAATTTTGTATATCTCTATTTATAGGTTTTTAAAGTAAATGTTTTAAATTTTGTGAGGCTGCCTTGAGGCCCAGCATTGGGCAAAAGGCGGGATAAAATAATAATAATAATAATAATAATAATAATAATAATAATAATAATAATAATGTGTCCTGTACTCTGGGATGATTGAGAAGAGATCCCGGCCCTCCTCTGTGTGACAACCTTTCAAGTATTTGAGGAGTGGTACATGTCTCCTCTCAGTCTTCTCTTTTCTAGGCTAAACATGCCCAGTTCTTTCAGTCTCTCTTCATAGGGCTTTGTTTCCAGACCCCTGATCATTCTGGTTGCCCTCCTCTGAACTCCTCCAGCTTGTCTGCATCCTTCTTGAAGTGTGTTGCCCAGAACTGGACACAATACTCTAGATGAGGCCTAACCAGGGCCGAATAGAGAGGAACCAGTTCCTTGCATCATTTGCTTTTTTTGCAGCCACATCACACTATATTCAGCTTGTGATCTACAACAGTTCCAAAATCACTTGCAGTATTGCTGAGCCAAATATCCCCCATCTTGTAATTGTGCATTTGGTTTCTTTATCCTAGGTGTAGATCTTGGCATTTATCCTTATTAAATTTCTTTCTGTTGTTTTCCGCCTAGTGCTCCACCATATCAAGAGCACTTTGAATTTTGTTTCTGTCTTCCAGGGTATTAGCTGTCCCACCCAATTTTGTGTAATCTGCAAATTTGATATGTACCTCCTCGTCCAAATCATTGTTGTTGTTGTTGTTTACATTTATATAACACCCCATTAATAAAAATGTTGAAGAGCATTGGGCCCAGGACTAAGCCCTGCAGTACCCCACTCATCACCTCCCCCACAGTTTGAAAAGGTACTATTTATAGGTAAACACTCTTTTGAGTCTGATTCTGTAGCCCACTGTGATTCCACCTAACAGTTGTTCAATCTAGCTCTCTTTTAGCTAGTTTGCTAATCAGAATGTCAAGTGGTACTTTCTCAAATGCTTTGCTGAAGTCAAGATATATATATTTATTTATTAAATTTATATACTGCCCCATAGCCGAAGCTCTCTGGGCAGTTTACAAAAGTTAAAAAACAGTGGACATTAAAAAGTATACAAAATTTAAAACCATCAAAAATGTAAAAAACAACAGTATACAGTATCTATTTTAAACAACAACAGTTCTAGGAACCATTAAAAAACAAACAAACTTAGTATATGTTGTTAAATAATGTTAAATGCCTGGGAGAAGAGAAACGTCTTGACCTGGCACTGAAAAGATAACAATGTTGGTACCAGGCAAGCCTTATTGGGGAGATCATGCCATAATTGGGGGGCCACCACTGAAAAGGCCCTCTTCCTTGTCCACAGCATTCCCACAGTTCACAAGGGAGGTTACCTGATCAAAGAATGAGATCAGATTAGTCTGGCAGGATTTGTTCTTGACAAATCCCTGCTGGCTTCTAGTAATCACTGCATTGTTTTTGAGGTGCTTACTGAATATAATAATAATAATAATAATAATAATAATAATAATAATAATTCTTGGTTTCACATTTATCTGGGTAGGTCTGCCAGAAAAAGCTAGAGAGAGAGTTTTTATGAATCTCCTTCGGCAGGCCATTCCACAGTCTGGGGGTGACAGAAGAAAAGGCCCTCTGGGTAACAGTTGTCATTCTAGTTTTGGCTGATTGAAGGTAGTTCTCCCCAAAGGACCTGAGTGTGTGTGGCGGATTGTATGAGAGAAGGCAATTCTGCAGGTAACCAGACCCAAACCATGTAGGGCTTTACAAAGGTTCTGAGAGTTCTTCCGCTAGCTCCTTCATTACTCTAGGATGCAGTTCATCGGGCCCTGGAGATTTGAATTCATTCAAGGGAATTAAGTGTTCTTTGACCATTTGTTTATCAATCTCAGACTACAATCCTGCCCCCTCAACTTCCCTCGTTAATCTCAGCTCATTCTCAGCTTTAGCCTTCCTGATGCCATTTTGACACATCTGAGCCACCTGTCTGTACTCTTCTTTTGTAGCCTGGCCTTCCTTCCACTTCCTATATGTATCCTTTTTTGTTTTCAGGTCATCTCTAAGCTTTTTGTGGAACCACATTGGTTTCCTCTGTTGTCTTCTATCTTTTCTCCTTGTTGGAATTGTTTGTAACTGTGCCCTTAAAATTTCCTTTTTTAAATACTCCAACCCATCCTGCACTCCTTTTCTCATTAGGCTCATTTGCCATGGGACCTTACTTATCATAGTTCTGAGTTTATTAGAATCAGCTTTCCTAAAATCCAGAGTATGTGTATGGCTACACTCAGCTTTTGTCTACTTTATAATCAAGAATTCAAGTATGATGTGGTCACTTTCCCCCAGAGTTCCCGTAACTGCCACTTTATCCACTAAGTCATCCCTATTGGTCAATATCAAGTCAAGGATTGCCAATCCCTTGTTCCTTCCTCCACTTTCTGTAGGAGAAAGTTATCACCCACACATGTCAGGAATTTCTTGGAAGGGCCACTTTTGGCAGTATTGGTCTCCCAACAGATATCAGGGTAATTGAAGTCCCACATCACTACTACATCACACTTCCTTGAAACACTGGCAATTTGTTTCTCAAAAGTTTTGTCCTCATCTTCTCCTTGATTGGGTGGTCAGTAGTAGACTCTGGTTATCATGTTCTTTTTATTCCTTGCCCCATTTATTTTAATAGAAGAAAAAGGGAGATGTGTACTCTGGTGCTAAGTAAGGTTTAAAATATTTTGATGATGATACAGCTCCTGGGGAGGATCTACACTACTGCTTTAAAGCGCTTTAAAGTGCTTTATAACAGTTTTGACAACTGTTGGGGCCCAGGACACACTGCATATACAGTTTTCAAAATGTTTTCAAAGTGCTTTAAAGCGCTTTAAAAGCAGTAGTGTAGATCCCCCCCCCCCCGATGAAGGACCTAAGGGCCCGAAATGTCGAGCTAGTATACATGTCAATCTGTCTCAGTTGAATTTACATATTATTTTTATTGAAGAAATCATTATTAAATATTTTAAACCTTACTTAGCACCACAGTACACATTTCCTTTTTTCTTCTATTGTCATTGGTGCTTTTGTCCCCTTTTCCACTACCCATTTATTTTAATCCAGATGTTCTCGATGGGGCTCCCAGTCTGATCTGCCTGTATTTCTGTGCAGGGATAGGTATTTTTTAACATATAGGCCTTAGGCCATTCGCATACAAAATAAATATAATATGAAGCGACAACAATATAAAAATACTGCATATAATCACATATAAATCTTACATAATGAAAGGATAAAATTCAATACAATTAAAAACATAAATTATATTAAAATAAATAAAAATTAATAAATAAAATACTGTAGTTAGATAACAGCATCTCCAGAACAGTCAACTGCGACCTCAGTAATAAATCTTGCCCAAATTTTCATTGCTGCCAAGGCGAAAAGAGATACCTTGTGGGTTACCCTAGAGAATGATAATCTTTTCTGAAATGGTATTGGAATGTAATTGATACAAGATAGAGACCAGAAATTTAGTTCTTGGTTCAGAACATAAAGAACAGAAGAGCAAATAATGAGGCAAATCCTCAATTTCTGGGCCCCCACAAATACACAGGCAGAAGGCCAAAGGGGTATGATATCTGCCATCAATCACAGCTGTAGGCATAGTTTGAAAACGGAGGGCTGTAAATGCTTGCCTAAGCTTTGGGGATGTGACCTTTACCAGGTAAACAGCCCTTTGATGGTCAAATTTATAAAGCCTATACCATTTTGAAAATTTAGAATTGTTAATAGCTTGTCTGGCCAGGTGAACACCATGGTTGAAAGTATATTCCCGCAGTTTCTCTTTTGAGTTCAGGACAGAAAAATTGTTAAGAGGAGCAGGATACGATTCCAGCAATTTGTGATATCTTGAACTCCAGCTTTTGCAGTTTGATAGCTGTTCAAAACATAACTTGGGCAATATCCTAGCTGAAGAAACTTGTACAATTCTCCAGTAGTTAAATAAAATAAAATAAAATGAATGCGAGATCTACTTCTGCCCGGACCAAAGCTTCAGGGGTGCCAGGTGGAAGTCTTAACAGTTTTTTGAGAAATGTGTTCTGAAGTGCCTCCAGTTTAGCCACCTGAGAGTCATCCCATCCCCAGAAAGCATCACCGTACAGAATCGGGGCAATGACTTTACTTTGAAATATTTTCAGGGCTGGGACAGCAAGTATTCTCCTGCAGTGTTGTAAAACCTAAGGATTGCTCCAATAGATCTCAGAGCCTCTCCTCTAGTAGCGTCTATATGGGGCTTCCAGGAGAGGTTTTCTGCAAAATGAATGCCAAGGTATTTAAATTCCTGGCATTGTTCAATCTGATGACCATTGATAGACCATTGAAAATGAGAGTGTCTTTTCCCAAACACCATCACCTTTGTTTTAGTATAGTTAATGTTCAGTTTTTCTTTAGTACAAAATACACTGAGCTTAGAGAGCAGCTTTCTCAAACCTATATGGGTAAGTGAAATTAGAACCATATTATCAGCATATAAAAGAATAGAAATCTTCTTTGACCCAACTGAAGGTGGAAAAAATTCTGGGCCAGACAATGCTGGGATTATGTCATTTAAATATAAATTAAAGAGTGATGGTGCCAATAGACATCCTTGTTTTACTCCTTTGTTTGTGGGGGTAGAATCAGTTAATGAGCCAGAAATGCCAGCTCTTATTCTGGCAGTTGACCCCCTTAGTAGCCAACTGCAAAGTAAGACAGTCCAGCAGAGCAAGCCAGCCAGCAGAGCTTGGAGAAGGAGCAAGTAGCTACTCTTCCTTGCAGGTAAAAGGAGATGAGGCAGAGCGCTCAGTGTTTCTTGTGGCCCAGTCAGCCCTTCTCTGACAGCAGTTCCTCTGTACTGCTCCCAGGCTTAAGACAGAATCAGAGGATCTCTACTCACTGGAAAAATCCTGCAGCCTTACTGGGGCTTTCGTCCTCACAGTATTCCCACCATTGCGATGCATTCTTACACACACAATCGCATGATTTGGACTTGAAAACTTCCCTTTGCGAAAAGACCCCATTGTGTTTTAATGAGAAAGTGCTATCTAGTGGTGGAGAGATCAAGTGATATCCTGGTTAATATCACAATATCTCTGGTTTTTTTAAAATGTGAGATTCTTCAGGGATAGCGAGAGGAATATCCCAGCTGTTGATGACATTGTGTAATGCACCCACAAACTTCCATGAGTGGTCCATCATTACTGTGCAATAAATTGTCGTTTAGAGAAGCTCTCAGAGATGGTTGTAGATAGGGTTCCATGTAGTCCTGTTGTGATGGATTTCTTAGGATGTGTTCATAGGATGTGGACAGGAACTCTTGGAGTTCCAGTAAATCTTAGCGACAGCTAAAGTTAGCTCTCAGCATTTTAGTTGATTTAGTTTGAAGTTAGACTAGATCCTGAAATTAACAGATGGTTGTGTTATAAAAATAGGAATAATATGAACCAATTTTGTGATTAAATCCAATAAAAAGCAATCCGGATGCGATGATTTTGGTTTCAAAGAAAAATATTTTATTCCAACACTGCAGGTAACAATGAGATCCTTTGCGCAAAGGGTTCCCTCCCTCCAGACCAAAATTGAGAGAGAGAGAGAGAGAGAGACCCTGAACGGATGTTAACCTTGAGTTTTATACAGAGGACAAACTTTATACTATTGTAATTGGCTAGCAGCCCAATTCATCACAATTGATGTCACTTCCAGGATTCCTGACATGCTCAGATAGGGTGGAAATCGGTTAGCTTTGCATATTCTCCATTACCGCATGATCCCTTCAGCAATGCACCTTGGGACATTCCTATCCCAGATTACTTAAATCCCCCATTGTCTGGAGAGATTTTCCTGCTCCTGCTTCCCTTAGCCAATCTCAATTCACCATTCCCTCCCCAATTCCCGCCAAACAGTGAGAAAAGAGAAGAAGGAAGAAGAAGACTCTGAAGACGACATTAATGGCTACCAGAACAAAGCCATCCCCAGAACATGGCGCTAGACCAGGTTTCATTACTACTTCTAAGTGAACCTGCCCTTTACCTCTATATTTCTAATGGGTAGACATTCTATTCACTTAATGGGCAATCTGGTCTCAATACAAGTTCCCTTAGTTTTTTATGGGTAGACCAAGGCCATAGCTAGACCTAAGGTTTATCCCAGAATAAATCCCAGGTTCGTCCCTGCCTGAGTGCTGGATGCCCTGTGTGGCACTTAGATGAACAGGTTTAACCCCAGAACAATCCTGGGATAAACCTTAGGTCTAGCTACAGCCTAAGCTAGGGTGACCATATTTTGGAAACCAAAAAGGAGGACAATATGGTCGGCCCCCAAGGGGGCGTGCCCACCCGAACATAGCCTTGGTCACATGTCTGATTTTACATCACACATTTAAGACAAATCTGTTCTACAAAATAATTTTAAAATCACAATTTTTAAAAAATTCCTAAAAAATCAATGGATGAACGGATCTGTTTTAAATTTGGTATGGCTAAAGCTCTACCTAAAACCTATCATAGTGCAAAGTTTCATCTCTTTATCTTTAAAAATGACGATTTAAAAAATAATAATTTTAAAACCTCAATTATTAAAAAACTCCTAAAAAATCAATAGATGAATGGATCTGTTTCAAATTTGATATGACTAAAGCCCTTCCTAAGAGCTACCATCGTGCCAAGTTTCATGTTTTTATCTTTAAAAATGATGGAGTTATAAGCATTTTTGTTAATTCCCATTAGAGCTGCTCTTTGGCTGGGGAAGATTGGAAAAATCCGGATTTTCCCTCCCCCTCTCGGATTTGTCACCAAAAACCCGGACAAATCCAGGCACATCCGGTCATATGGTCACCCTACCTACGCGTCTTCAGTGGTTGAGGTGCCCGCTTTACACGAGAGTAAGTGGACTTATTCTATTAAGTAAATGGGGTTTCCCCCTCTAACTGGGAGTAAAAGGTCTACTCTATCTAAAACCAAAAGATGGTGATTCAAAGTAGGGAAGCGGAGGATCTGAGAAGGAAAAAGGAGAAGGAAAAATGGACGAAAGGAATCATTGGAAATCAGCTAAAATTTACATATCAGTTGGACTCCTATCTTTCTTGCGGGCTTCCTAGTTGACCACTGTCTGATCAGAACATTAGATGGTCTGATGCAACAGGGCTTTTCTTATGTTCTTTTCCTTTTAGTACCAGGCAAAGATGTCTTTAATTCTTCCAGGAAATGTTTTAATATAGCATAGTCTGATTTTTATCAGAAGGTGCTTTCATTGTGCATCACCCTGCCTCATTCATGGAATTTTAGGGGGTGACATTGAGCTTCTTCAGATGAACATTTTATCTCATGCTCACAACTGGCCACTCACAGATTTGTGTGGGTCAGTTTGACTTGCCATGTTTCTCCTGCACGTCTCCTGCTGGTCTCCCTCTCCTTCCACCATTTTTGTTGTTTAAAAATAATCCTTCAAAATAACTTCTGAGTTATAGTGACATTTGTTGCTATTTCTTGCCATGTGCAGGAGAAGTTTTGCTATAAAATGCCCATTAGAACAGACCATGTAGCCACCTCTTCTTGCTTTCTTCCTCATGTATTATTATTATTATTATTATTATTATTATTATTATTATTATTATTATTTATTTATTTATTTATATAGCACCATCAATGTACATGGTGCTGTACAGATTACACAGTAAATAGCAAGACCTTGCTGCATAGGCTGAAGCGGAAGAGATGCAGCTTCAGAGCCAATGGTCTGAAGGTCTTCCATTTGTAACCATTCCATGGTTTTCCTACCACTGCTTCCATCTATTTTCCTACTACAGCAAATCCACAAGAAATGCTGCAGCTCCCAGCACCACACAGCAGAGCAGGAGAGTCAGGTGGTGGTGGTGGTGGTGGTGGTGGTGGTAGTGGTGGTGGTGGTGGTGGTGGTGGTGGTCCTCCTCCTCCTCCTCCTCCTCCTCCTCCAGATACTGGCCTTAGCTAGACCTAAGGTTTATCCTGGGATCGTCTCGGGGTCATCCCTGCCTGCTCCCGGGATCCCCTGTGTGTCATTCACATGAACAGGGATGACCCCGGGACGATTCCGAAATAAACCTTAGGTCTAGCTAAGGCCACTGTGGCAGGTGGAGCTGAAGGAAGCCCTGCCAAGCCAAGGCCCAGCCCCCACTTCTGAACTTGACCTTGGGTGGGCCTGCACTGGGGAGGCACTTCCCAGGGCCAAGGCCACCATGATGGCTGTGCAAGGTGACTCTTGTGCTTTAGAAAGTCACTATCCTGGCCAGACGGCTTCTTCTGAAAAGAACACACATGTTGAGAGACTCAATTTTGACTGCCTCAGAAATTTTTTAAAAACACTTTCCAGCTACCTCTGAATTATAAATGAAACACTTTGCTTTATTGTCATGATGTTTTCAGTGGCTTCCTCCGCATAGCAGATCATCAGGAGGCCTCATGCTGGGATAGGTGGCTTTTGCAGGAGGAGGATTCACCCCCTTCCACCCCCTCTTAAATTCAGGGTATAGTTTAGAGGTTTTTTTTGTTTTGTTTTAGTTTTAAGCAATTAACGCAGCAATATTGAAGCTGAGGCTTATGCTGAGATCTTGAATTTCCTTCCTGGATGCTGCTGGAGCCAAAAGCTTTCACCATAAAATGCAACAACTCTTTGGGGATTTGGGGTTTTGCTTTTGCTGGAAAAGCAGCAGGTATCAGCTATCCTTCACCATCCTTGGCCTGGGGCTTGGCTGCAATGGTTCCTGGAGGCAGATTCTACTGGAGGAAAAGATTCACCGACACACACACACACACACACTTTTGGTTTAGCATATTGTGTTAAGGAGTTTCCATGTTCACTCCAGCTCCACAATGCTGGAAAATTGCAAGTGTCCTTTAACTAGGGTGACCATATGAAAAGGAGGACAGGGCTCCTGTATCTTTAACAGTTGTATTGAAAAGGGAATTTCAGCAAGTGTCATTTGTATATATGGAGAACCTGGTGAAATGTCCTCTACATCACAACAGTTAAAGCTGCAGGTGCCCTGCCCTCTTTTAAATCTGGTCACAGTATAGCTGCAGTATAGCTTTAACTGTTGTGATGAAGAGGGAATTCCACCAGATTCTCCATATATACAAACGACACCTGCTGAAATTCCCTTTTCTATGCAACTGTTAAAGATACAGGAGCCCTGTCCTCCTTTTCATATGGTCACCCTACTTTAACAGACCTATTATTTAGGCAATCTACATATGGAATATAATGGTATCCTATGCTGTGCTTGGTTCCAATTTCACTACTTTCTTGGAGCTGGACATCTGTCAGTGGCAGAGTGGTGGTCCCAGATTGGGCTATTCACTGGAATAGACACACGGAGCCCCTGCAGCTAAAGCACCAGTTTTGAGGGTTTGTACCTTGTGCTTGGCCAAAGAGACAGAACAGGTGTGCTGCTGGTGTACCGCCCACCCCACAGCATCCCTGCTCGAGCTGGCTGGGGTGGTCTTGGAGGTGGTGTTGGAGAACTCCAAGACTGTGGTTTTGGGGGACTTCAACATCCACACCGCTATCATGACAGGGCCTGCTTGGGACTTCATGGCTACTATGACAAACATGGGGTGGTCTCAGTACATTGCTGCCCCCACAAATGTGGCAGGACATAATCTAGACCTCATCTTTACTTTTGATTGGATGGGGGGGTGATCTAGGTTTTTTTTGGGGGGGGGCTTTTGATAACCACATTGTCATGGACAGATCATTTCCTTAAGGAATTTGGCTTGCCAGTAGCAGATCCTCCCTGAAGGGGTGAGGGACCAATTAAGATAGTTTGCCCCCGGAGACTCATGTAGCTTCATCCCACTAGCCTTATTTTGTGCTGCTGCAGCGAATTCTATGCGATAGACTCAAATGACACAGACGTTATAGTCTGCTTTCCCTGTGAAGGATCATAGAATCATAGAATAGCAGAGTTGGAAGGGGCCTACAAGGCCATCAAGTCCAACCCCCTGCTCAATGCAGGAAACCACCCTAAAGCATCCCTGACAGAGGGTTGTCCAGCTGCCTCTTGAAGGCCTCTAGTGTGGGAGAGCCCACAACCTCCCTAGGTAACTGATTCCATTGTCGTACTGCTCTAACAGTCAGGAAGTTTTTCCTGATGTCCAGCTGGAATCTGGCTTCCTTTAACTTGAGCCCGTTATTCCGTGTCCTGCACTCTGGGAGGATCAAGAAGAGATCCTGGCCCTCCTCTGTGTGACAACCTTTTAAGTATTTGAAGAGTGCTATCATGTCTCCCCTCAATCTTCTCTTCTCCAGGCTAAACATGCCCAGTTCTTTCAGTCTCTCCTCCTAGGGCTTTGTTTCCAGACCCCTGATCATCCTAGTTGCCCTCCTCTGAACACGCTCCAGCTTGTCTGCGTCCTTCTTGAATTGTGGAGCCCAGAACTGGATGCAATACTCTAGATGAGGCCTAACCAGGGCCGAACAGAGAGGAACCAGTACCTCATGTGATTTGGAAGCTATACTTCTATTAATGCAGCCCAAAATAGCATTTGCCTTTCTTGCAGCCATATCACACTGTTGGCTCCTATTCAGCTTGTGATCTCCAATTCCAAGATCTTTCTCGTTTGTAGTATGAGCCAAGTATCCCCCATCTTGTAACTGTGCAATTGGTTTCTATTTCCTAAATGTAGAACTTGGCATTTATCCCTATTAAATTTCATTCTGTTGTTTTCAGCCCAGCACTCCAGCCTATCAAGATCACTTTGAAGTTTGTTTCTGTCTTCCAGGGTATTAGCTATCCCACCCAATTTTGTGTCATCTGCAAATTTGATAAGCAAATTTGATAATCAAATTTGATAAATTTGATTAAGACAGTTCAAAGTATAAAACAACAGTATAAAACCATAATATAAAATACAGTATAAAAGCACAACCAAGATAAAAACAGCAGCAATGCAAAAATACAAATTTAAAACAGCGAAGTTAAAATTAATTTATAGACTGTTAAAATGGTGGAAGAATAAACTGGTCTTCACCTGGTGTCTAAAAGAATATAATGTTAGGTGCCAAGCGAACCTCCTTAGGGAGCTCATTCCACAGCCGGGGTGCCACAGCAGAGAAGGCCCTCCTCCTGTAGCGCTCCAAGTGAAAAGATACATGAGCTGAAAGAGCGCAACAAGGCACAGACACTCAACTCACTAAGGAAATGGAGGGGAAACCATGGATGAAAACCAAATAAAAAAGTAGGTGTGATGGAGTTGGCTAGGTCTGAGGATTTTGGACAAGATATAACCGAATTAGTGCACAAGGCACACATATTTCTTCGATTGTAAGATGCCATTGATTGTAAGACGCACACTAATTTCAGTACCACCAACAGAAAAAAAAACCTAAGACACACCCGCGATTCTAAGATGCACCTTATTTTTAGAGATGTTTATATGGGAACAAAAGTGCGTCTTAGAATTGAAGAAATAGGGTATATTATGAAAATTGGACTCAATGATAGGGTGAACAATTATAACAAGCAGAAGGTTTTATAACCTTCCAAAATAAAACCTCCCTCATCCATGATTTGATTTTGGATGAGGGGGCTGACCTGGCATGTATCACGGAGACCTGGGTGGGTGAACTGGGAGGGGTTGCTCTCACCCAGCTCTGCCCTCCTGGGTACTTGGTGCAGCACCAGCACCGACTTGAGGGCCGGGGAGGGGGGTTTGCCGTGGTCTATAGAAATACAATCTCCCTCTCTAGGCTTCCTGTTCAGTCGAGTACTGGTCTGGAGTGTTTGTACTGTGTGTTGGGTACTCGAGACAGATTAGGGATTCTGCTGGTGTACCGTCCACCCCGCTGCCCAACAGTCTCCCTGCCTGAGCTGACGGAGGTTGTCTCGGATCTGGTGTTGAGGAACCCCAGGATAGTGGTTCTGGGGGATCTCAACTTCCATGCTGAGGCTCCTGTATCCGGGGCAGCTCAGGACTTCATGGCTGCCATGACAACCATGGGGCTGTCTCAACATGTCATCAGCCCAACACATGCAAAGGGACACACACTTGACTTGATTTTCTCAACTGGGCAGGAGGATGGCGATCTGAAAGTGGGGGAATTAACATCTACCCCCTTGTCATGGTCAGATCACTTCCTATTGAGGTTTAGACTTTCGGCAGCCTTTCCCCTCTGCAAGGGTGGGGGGCCTATTAAAATGGTCCGCCCCCGGAGGCTAATGGACTCCGATGGATTCCAGAGGGCTCTGGGGGATTTTCCTGCTGGTATGGCTGGTGCTCCTGTCGAAGCCCAGGTCGCTCTGTGGAATGCAGAGATGACTCAGGCGGTTGACGCGATCGTGCCCAAGCGTCCTCTCCCTCTGAGCAGAGCCCGGTCATCTCCTTGGTATACATCTGAGCTGAGGGCAATGAAGCAAGAGGGGAGACGGCTAGAACACAGGTGGAGGAAAACTCGTGCTGGGTCTGATCGAACATGGGCTAGAGCTCACTATCGAGCCTATTCTGTGGCGGTGAGGGTGGCAAAGAGACAGTTCTTTTCCACCAGCATTGCATCTTCTCAGTGTCGTCCGGCGGAGCTTTTCTGTGTGGTTCGTGGCCTGTTACACTCTGGGCCAGGGCGAGAGATGGTGGAGCCCTCGGTAGCACGCTGCGACGAGTTTGCACGGCACTTTGAAGATAAAGTCGCTCAGATTCGTCATGAATTGGACACCACACTTAACGCAGCTCCACTAGTAGAGGCGTTCGGAGCGCCGTCAGGTTCAGTTTTATTGGATGAGTTTCAGTTATTGAGGCCCGAGGATGTGGACAAAGTGCTTGGCCAAGTCCGGTCGACCACCTGTGTGCTTGACCCTTGCCCCTCTTGGCTCATTACATCAAATAAGGAGGGGATCGCCGGCTGGGTCCAGGAGGTTGTGAATGCCTCCTTGAGAGAGGGAGTGGTGCCGGCCTCCTTAAAAGAGGCGGCAATTAGACCACTCCTGAAGAAGCCTAACCTGGACCCGGAGGATGTTAACAACTACAGGCCGGTGGCTAATATCCCTTTCCTGGGCAAGGTGCTTGAGCGGGTGGTTGCAGGACAACTCCAGGCACTCTTAAATGAAACGGATTATCTAGATCCATTTCAATCGGGTTTCAGGCCTGGTTTTGGAGCGGAAACTGCCTTGGTCGCCCTGTGGGATGACCTCTGTCGGGAGAGAGACAGGGGGAGTGCGACCCTGTTGGTTCTCCTGGACCTCTCAGCGGCCTTCGATACCATCGACCATGGTATCCTTCTGGATAGGTTGTCTGAGCTGGGAGTTGGAGGTACTGCGTTGCAGTGGTTCCGCTCCTACTTGGATGGCCGATTCCAGAACATGTTGCTGGGGGATTATTGCTCTGTGCCGTGGCACTTAAGCCATGGGGTTCCACAGGGCTCTATCTTATCCCCTATGCTGTTTAACATATACATGAAGCCGCTGGGGGAGGTTATCCGGAGATGTGGACTGAGGTGTCATCAATGTGCGGATGATACCCAGCTCTACATTTCCTTTTCATCAAACACAGGTGAGGCAGTGGCTGTTCTGAACCAGTGCCTGGGCACGGTAATGGACTGGATGAGGGCTAATAAACTGAAACTCAATCCAGACAAGACGGAGGTACTGTTAGCGGGTGGTTCTTCTGTCCGGCGAGGTGATGTTTGCCCTGTCCTGGACGGGGTTGCACTCCCCCTAAAGGATCGGGTCCGTAGTTTGGGGTGCTCTTGGATCCAGAACTGTCACTTGAGGCACAGGTGAACTCAGTGGCAAAGAGCACCTTTTATCAGCTCATGTTGATATACCAGCTGCGCCCTTATCTGGACAGAGATAGCTTAGCTACAGTTATCCATGCTCTGATAACCTCTCGTTTGGATTACTGCAATGCGTTATACGTGGGGCTGCCTTTGAAAACGGTCCGGAAACTTCAACTGGTGCAAAACAGGGCAGCACGCTTACTAACAGGGACTGGCCGACGAGACCACATTACGCCAGTCCTTTTCCAGCTTCATTGGCTGCCAGTCCAGGTCCCGGCCCGATTCAAAGTGCTGGTATTAACATTTAAAGCCCTAAACGGCTTGGGGCCAGGTTATCTGAAGGAACGCCTCCTCCCATATGTACCTGCCCGGACCCTAAGGTCATCTTCAGGGGTCCTTCTCCGTGAGCCCCTGCCAAAGCAAGTGAGGCAGGTGGCTACCAGGAGGAGGGCCTTCTTTGCTGTGGCACCCCAGCTGTGGAATGAGCTCCCTAAGGAGGTTCGCTTGGCACCTACATTATATGCTTTTAGACGCCAGGTGAAGACCTTTTTATTCTCCCAACATTTTAACAATCTATAAATTTTAAATAACATGGTTTTAAATTTGTAATTTTGCATTGCTGCTGTTTTTATCTGGTTGAGCTTTTATATTGTATTTTATATTATGGTTTTATACTGTTGTATACTGTTGTTTTATACTTTGAATGGTTTTAATTTTTGTGAACCGCCCAGAGAACTTCGGCTATTGGGCGGTATAGAAATGTAATAAATAAATAAATAAATAAATAAATATAACAAGAAAATGGTCTCTGAAGTGTTTTTAAACCTTTTGTGTTGACACAAAATTGTCTCTTCAGTGTTTTTGAAACCTTTAAACAGGCTACCAGTTTAAAAATCCTGTTTTCGGAGATGCTTCATCAGCGACACTGAAAAGAAATAATGAAAGATAAAAATAATATATATTATCCTCCCGAACAAATTGAAAATCCAATCATAATATTGTTGGTGTGAGAAGTATTCAGTTTGGTTTAAGAAATTTTGACTCACCACGCCTCAAGCACAACATTCTTAGTGGCCGTTGGTGGCTGTTAGTTCGTTCAAAGGCTTTTTTTTTATCAGTGAAAGGCTGATAACTAATTGCTAAGCTGCCATGGTTAACCCAAATAAATAGAATGATCTATATTGATATTGAGTCCATTAAGCTGTGTTGAATTTAAACAGAAAATCCATTCCGCCTCTTTTTGAGAAGTAGATTATTATAATCACACCAATTATGTTGGTGAGTATAGATCCTGTCAATCACCAAAAATTGGAAATCATCATATCTATGTGAATTGTCAATGAAATGCTGAACCAATGGTGCTTCCAAAATATTATGTTTATGTCTTGACAAATCCATGCTGGCTGCTGTTTTCAAGATGCTTACTGATTAACTTCTTTATAATCTGCTCCAATTTTTCCCCAGGGATGGATGTCAGACTGACTGGTCTGTAGTTCCCAGGTTCCTCCTTTTTGCCCTTTTTGAAGATAGGGACAACGTTAGCCCTCCTCCAGTCGTCTGGCACCTCACCCATCTTCCATGATTTCGCAAAGATAATAGACAGTGTTTCTGAGAGTTCTTCCGCTAGCTCCTTCATTGCTCTAGGATGCAGTTCATCGGGCCCTGGAGATTTGAACTCATTCAAAGAAAGTAGGTGTTCCTTGACCATTGTTTATCAATCTCAGCTTGTACTTCACTTTTTCCAGGGGGGTCATAGATCTGCTTTTTTGAGAAGACTGAGGCCTTAGCTAGACCTAAGGTTTATCCCAGGGTCATCCCAGGGTCATCCCTGTTCATGTAAATGACACACAGGGGATCCCGGGAGCAGGCAGGGATGACCCCGAGACGATCCCGGGATAAACCTTAGGTCTAGCTGAGGCCAGTATCTGGAGGAGGAGGAGGAGGAGGAGGAGGACCTGACTCTCCTGCTCTGCTGAGTGGTGCTGGGAGCTGCAGCATTTCTTGTGGATTTGCTGTAGTAGGAAAATAGATGGGAGCATTTGGAAGATGGGAGCCAGAGCAGGAATTGAGCACTTCAGCCTTTTCTTTGTCATCTGTTATCAATTTGCCAACCTCATTAAGCAGTTGACCCACTATTTCTTGCCTCTGTCTTTTACTATTTATGTATCTGGACACCACACTTTAAGGATTCAGATAAATTGGAATGAATTCAGAGAAGGGTAGCAAAGGTGATCAAGGGAGTAGAAAGGAAGTCCTGCATAGAAAAATGGAAACAACTGTGTATGTTTAGCCTTGAGAAAGAAGCGTGGGTGGATCTGATAGCACCTTTAAAGGATCCAAGGGTTGTCACACAGAAGAGAGCTGCAACCTGTTCTCCATGACTCAGCGACTTTAGTGGCCCCTTCCAACTCTACAATTCTATGGTTCGTGGTGATATTCCTTGTTTTAAATGCTATTGTAGCCTCAGCCTGTCCAGCATGAGCTAGCAAAGTCCTATTTATGTACCTGTTTCATGAGCCAGTGGGTGACTGATTGCCTTTCTGAACTTCTTGCTCCACTTGCACCTCCACTACAGAGATACAGGAACATTGTCTAAATGGGAGGGCCATAGCTTAGTGTAGTGTTTGCCATCCAGAGGGTCATTGGCATCTTCAGCTAAAGGAAACCTCCACCTCCAGCCCAGACTTTGGAGAGCGGCCAGGTGTTACTCAAAGCCCATGACACAGGGCGAGACTGAGCAGAGGTCTGTGAATGATTGTACGATGGCTGCCTCCATTCAGTGCATAGAATCAGAATCATAGAATCATAGAATAGCAGAGTTGGAAGGGGCCTACAAGGCCATCGAGTCCAACCCCCTGCTCAATGCAGGAATCCACCCTAAAGCATCCCTGACAGATGCTTGTCCAGCTGCCTCTTGAATGCCTCTAGTGTGGGAGAGCCCACAACCTCCCTAGGTAGCTGATTCCATTGTCGCACTGCTCTAACAGTCAGGAAGTTTTTCCTGATGTCCAGCCGGAATCTGGCTTCCTTTAACTTGAGCCCGTTATTCCGTGTCCTGCACTCTGGGAGGATCGAGAAGAGATCCTGGCCCTCCTCTGTGTGACAACCTTTTAAGTATTTGAAGACTGCTATCATGTCTCCCCTCAATCTTCTCTTCTCCAGGCTAAACATGCCCAGTTCTTTCAGTCTCTCTTCATAGGGCTTTGTTTCTAGACCTCTGATCATCCTGGTTGCCCTCTTCTGAACACGCTCCAGCTTGTCTGCATCCTTCTTGAATTGTGGAGCCCAGAACTGGACGCAATACTCTAGATGAGGCCTAACCAGGGCCGAATAGAGAGGAACCAGTACCTCACGTGATTTGGAAGCTATACTTCTATTAATGCAGCCCAAAATAGCATTTGCCTTTCTTGCAGCCATATCGCACTGTTGGCTCATATTCAGCTTGTGATCTCCAATTCCAAGATCTTTCTCGTTTGTAGTATTGCTGAGCCAAGTGTCCCCCATCTTGTAACTGTGCATTTGGTTTCTATTCCCTAAATGTAGAACTTGGCATTTATCCCTATTAAATTTCATTCTGTTGTTTTCAGCCCAGCACTCCAGCCTATCAAGATCACTTTGAAGTTTGTTTCTGTCTTCCAGGGTATTAGCTATCCCACCCAATTTTGTGTCATCTGCAAATTTGATCAGCGTTCCCTGCACCTCCTCGTCCAAATCATTAATAAAAATGTTGAAGAGCACTGGGCCCAGGACTGAGCCCTGCGGCACCCCACTCGTTGCCTCTCCCCAGTTTGAGAAGGTTCCATTGATAAGTACTCTTTGAGTCCGATTCTGTAGCCAACTGTGGATCCACCTAATAGTTGTTCCATCTAGCCCACTTTTAGCTAGTTTGTTAATCAGAATGTCATGTGGTACTTTGTCAAAAGCTTTGCTGAAGTCAAGATATATGACGTCCACAGCATTCCCACAGTCCACAAGGGAGGTTATCCTATCAAAAAATGAGATCAAATTAGTCTGACAGGATTTGTTCCTGACAAATCCATGTTGGCTTCTAGTAATCACTGCATTGATTTCAAGGTGTTTACAGATTGACTTCTTTATAATCTGCTCCAGAATTTTCCCAGGGATGGATGTCAGACTGACTGGTCTGTAGTTCCCAGGTTCCTCCTTTTTGCCCTTTTTGAAGATAGGGACAACGTTAGCCCTCCTCCAGTCATCCGGCACCTCACCCGTCTTCCATGATTTTGCAAAGATAATAGACAAAGGTTCTGAGAGTTCTTCTGCTAGCTCCTTCATTACTCTTGGATGCAGTTCATCGGGCCCTGGAGATTTGAACTCATTCAAGGAAATTAGGTGTTCTTTGACCATTTGTTTATCAATCTCAAACTGCAATCCTGCCCCCTCAACTTCTGCTTCACTTTTTCCAGGGGGGTCATAGACCCGCTTTTGGGAGAAGACCGAGGCAAAGTAGGAATTGAGCACTTCAGCCTTTTCTTTGTCATCTGTTATCAATTTGCCATCCTCATTAAGCAGTTGAACCACCATTTCTTTCCTCTGTCTTTTACTACTCACGTATCTGAAGAAAGCCTTTTTATTGCTTTTAGCATCCCTTGCTAATCTCAGCTCATTCACAGCTTTAGCCTTCCTGACACCATTTCGGCACTTCTGCGCCACTTGTCTGTACTCTTCTTTTGTAGCCTGGCCTTCCTTCCACTTCCTATATGTATCCCTTTTTGTTTTCAGTGAATCAATAAGCTTTTTGTGGAGCCACATTGGTTTCCTCTGTTGTCTTCTATCTTTTCTCCTTGTTGGAATTGTTTGTAACTGTGCCTTTAAAATTTCATTTTTTAGATACTCCCACCCATCCTGCACTCCTTTTCTCTTTAGGCTCCCTTGCCACGGGACCTTACTTATTATAGTTCTGAGTTTATTAAAATCAGCTTTCCTAAAATCCAGAGTACGTGTATGGCTACACTCGACTTTTGTCTCCTTCATAATCAAGAATTCAAGTATGACGTGGTCACTTTCCCCCAGAGTTCCCGTAACTGCCACTTTATCCACTAAGTCATCCCTATTGGTCAATAACAAGTCAAGGATTGCCGATCCTCTAGTTCATTCCACCACTTTCTGTAGGAGAAAGTTATCACCCATACATGTCAGGAATTTCTTGGAAGGGCCACTTTTGGCAGTAATGGTCTCCCAACAGATATCAGGGTAATTGAAGTCCCCCATCACTACTACATCACACTTCCTTGAAACACTGGTAATTTGTTTCTCAAAAGTTTCGTCCTCGTCTTCTCCTTGATTGGGTGGTCGGTAGTAGACTCCGATTATCATATTCTTTTTATTCCTAGCCCCATTTATTTTAATCCAGACGCTCTCGACGGGGCTCCCAATCTCATCCGCCTGTATTTCTGTGCAGGGATAGGTATTTTTAACATATAGTGCAACTCCACCTCCCTTTCTATTTCTTCTGTTCTTTTTGAACAAGTTATATCCTTCAATTGCTATATTCCAGTCATGGGAGTCATCCCACCAAGTTTCAGTTATACCTATCAAGTCGTATTTGCCTTCATGTAATAAGAGTTCAAGTTCATTCTGTTTGTTTCCCATGCTCTGGGCATTAGTATAGAGACATCGAAGACCATGTGTTTTATAGTCTGGCTTTGTTCCTACCTTGTTGCAGACACTATTTTGGGACACTGTTGGAGCTGTTCTCTGTACTGTGGTGCATTGGCCTTCATCCATTGTTGCCTCAAAATTTACGTCTCCCACCCCCATAAGATTCAGTTTAAAGCCCTCCTGATCAAGTTCTTCATGCTGTGGCCGAACTCATTCTTTCCAGCCCTTGTGAGGTGCAACCCATCTCTTGCCAGCAGTCCATGTTCCAAGTAGCGTAGCCCGTGGTCCCAGAATCCAAAACTCTCACGACGGCACCACCTTCGAAGCCAGTCGTTCATCCGGAGTATTTTTCTTTCCCTTTCTAATCCTCTTCCAAGAACCGGGAGGATGGATGAGAAAACTACCTGGGCCCCAAAGTTCTTCAGTTTCCTTCCCAGAACTTCAAAGTCTGAGATGATTTCTTCATAGCTCTGCTTGGCGACATCATTTGTTCTCACATGGATGAGAAGAAAGGGGTATGTGTCCGTTGTCTTTATGAGCTTCGGTAACCTTTCAGTCACATCTCTAATCTGTGCTCCAGGGAGACAGCACACCTGGCGAGTCCATGGGTCTTCACGACATACTTGGGTTTCAATCCCACGCAGCAGGGAGTCTCCCACAACGACTACTCTTCTCTTCTTCTTGGTTGACCTACCTTCTGTCCCTTGGTCACTGTTGCATGGTGTCTCCTGTACTTCCTCCTCTGCAAACTGTCCTTCAGTCTCATTCTCCAGAAGCTGAAAGCGGTTGCTTAACTCCAATGGCCCCACCGGTGCAGAACGCCCTCTAATTCCTCCTCTCCTAACTGTCACTCTTTTCCAAGGAGTTTCCTCTTCATTGGCTTTCCTCCCCTCAGCATACTCCACTTCGGCTTCAGCTGGCTGTTGTTCTTCAATCTCATGTGCTTCTTGTTGCTGTTGCAGTTCCACCGTTCGGTCTAAGAACTCCTCGACTTCTCTTATTCCTTGGAGGGTGGACACTCGCTGCTCAAGTCCCCTCACTTTTTCTTCCAAAAGTGCCACCAGCTTGCACTTGTTGCAGGTATACGCCATGTTGAGCTCAGGCAGAAACATGAACATTGCACACCCTTTGCAGGTCACCACCTCTAGGGACTCCTTTCCATCCATATTGTCGATTTCTGCTTTGGTTTTTTTCCTTTTTGATTATAGTAGAATTGCCTTTGCTTTGTTGTGTCCTCTCTGAAGGTACACAACTATATGAGGATGTCTTAAGGGAAAGTAATCTTTTGGGTTTTTTTTGCTTTTGTTTGGTGGTGGTTTTGTGGGGTTTTTTTCTCTTTATGTTTTTCTTTTTTTTTTCCCCCCACCTCTTTTTTATTTTTATTTTTTATTATTTTTTTATTTTATTTATTTTTTAAGAGGCCTCCCCCTTGACCCCCCCTGTCAAACTCCTGTTTGCTCGCTCGCTGTTCGCTCGCTCCCTGGGAATCTGGCTTACTTTTATAGCTCCTACTTGAGCTGGGCCAGCTGCTCTTCCCTGCTTCTGCTTAGCTCCAAGTCAGGAACCAGAATGAGGTCACTGAAATGCCAACAACAATCAACAGCAATTAGGCACTGATTGCTGAGTCCAACTGACAATCAGGCCACTCCCCCTTCAGCTCCTGCAGCAACTATTCACACCGACCTCTCACTCAGCACTCAGGAGCACATGGCAAGCACACGGCCTCTTTGAATTGGCAGCCTCCTGGGTTTCCTTGAGGCTTCTCTTCTTCCCCTGTCCTTGGTCTCCTCTTCCCCTACACTCCCCCTGTCAAACTCCTGTTTGCTCTTCCTGTTAGCTCGCTCCCTGTTCGCTCGCTCCCTGGGAATCTGGCTTACTTTTATAGCTCCTACTTGAGCTGGGCCAGCTGCTCTTCCCTGCTTCTGCTTAGCTCCAAGTCAGGAACCAGAATCCTGCTCTTGCCTGGGGGTGGGCATGCTGCCCAGCAATGGGGCCAGAATCTTGCATGTGTGGCTGCATTAGAATATATGAGGGCTGTTTTGAGAAGGGTTCTTCTTCTTTGGGGGTTTGGAAGTGCTCTCCCCTCACCCCACTGCTCCATTTAAATGATTCTGTTTCTATTGCAATGTGGATAATCCATGTTAATTACCTCCCATGGTTATTCTATAAAAACAACAGTTTTAAATGTAATGTGTGCCATCCTGTGTGGGTCGCACAGAATAGGAAATAAATCTCAGGGGAATGGATGCAGAAATCCCTGTGCGAGGGAGTGCGCTTGAGGGAGGTGTGATGGGTCGGTGATACATGTTTTTAAAATATTGGACAAGATTTATCAAAGCAGCCCACAGGGCCAAACAGAATGGGCCAGAGGCCTTTTTCTCAAAGTTCCTCATCATGGGCGATAAAGGATCACCTTTAGAGAAAAACTCTCATGACTGACAGTGAGGTGTCAGTCGAGAGAGAGGCTCTCATCTTTGCAGATGTCCTGTTTCTGCAGATGTTGGAACCTGGCATGTCATTGCTTTGCTTTGCTGCTCCTTCCCTTCCTCTTCACTTTGTTCACTTGTGAGCTAGACTCTGTCTGCACTGCCGGCATACAATGCACCCTAATGTTAGAGTAGAGAAACTTGTGACAATCGTAAAGCTTCATCCCACGTCCCTGCTTCCCTCGGATTATCCCTGTAGTGCTAAGCTTTCGCGGTTGTTGTTGTTTTTGCTACAGGCCACAGTGATCCTTTGTATACCAGGAAGTGAGTTTAAGGGGGGAAATGTAAAAAAATCATTAAAAAAAATCAACGGATGACCCAATTCAATTCAAATTTGGTAAGCTTAAAGCTCTCCTTAATATCTATTACTGTGCCAATTTTGGTGTCTTTATCTTTAAAGCTTTCACAGATGTAAGCATTTCTTTAAAATCCTGCTCCTGTGCCCCAGCGGCGGCTCGAAAGATATGCTCAAAAAGTAGGAGCTAAATACGGCGAATCTTTTTGCTTTATTGCACAATTAAGGTAGGACGCATGGGAGTACTTCATAATCAAAGCAGATTATAAGGTGGAAAACTTCTGAGTCCTTTGCATGCAATTCGCAGTGATTGCACAGTAATGCTGGTGTGCTAAAGCTTGTACACAGTTTTTTTTTAAAAAAAATAAATTTAAAAATAAAAAAGCCAGTCAGGCGGCTGGTCGTCAGCAAACCAACATTAACAGCAGAAGCAGCTTGCAGCGGAGTGAGGATACAGTCAGAAAATATATTTGAGAAAATGGGAGAATGTATCACACGGAATATAGCAAAAGCTTCAAAGTACAGCAAAAGCTACAAAAGTAGGAGTGAGTGAAGTTAATTTCAGATACATTGAATGTCTCACTTGTTCTACATAAGATGTTATGTAGAACAGATTTGTCTTAATTGTGTGCTGTAAAATCGGACATAGAATCATAGAATAGCTGAGTTCGAAGGAGCCTACAAGGCTCTCCGACCCGGCCGGCGAGGAGGGAGGTGGGTGGCGGTGGCGGCGGCGGCGGCAAGGACGCCTCTTCCTCGTCTCTTCGCCAGGCAAGCTACACGATCGCTTTGGGGTCGCACTGGGGGCGCATGGAAGCGCCCTCAGTACGACGTGTGGAATCCCCCCAGGACCAGCTGGCGGAGAAAGAGTGAGAGCTCTGTCCTGTGTCTGGGGCCAACTCCTCTACCTCAGAGTCTGATTCTGATTGAATACTTCTCTTCTGATTCAGTACTTGAAAAAAAATACTTGATAATACAGCTGGAGCAGGCTCCGGCCACATTCAGTAGTCAGCAAATAAAAACTGCATCATTGAGAACATGGCTCCCAAGTTTATCCTGCATTCTTGCATATACCTGTTCTTTTGAGATATCACTTATGCAACCAGATATTACTTGGGAGTCAAGGTAAGATTACTCAATACTGTATATTTTTCTCTAAGAGTGAGTAGGTTGTGGGAGTGTTGTTTCAATTATGCCAACTTTGCAAAAACTAATTAGGTGTTTTTATCCACTAGCCTCTTGAAGACAGGAGGGAATACCTAGTCCCCTGTCTTTTTTGTTACATGCGTGAAGAGCCAACAAGAGCCAACTTTGGGTGAATAATTATTATTATTAGAGTAAAACCTTGGGCTCAAAAGAAAGAGGGTAGAGCACCAATAGGCATTTGGCAATCATTATTTCTTATTTTTTCTGCTTTTCAGGTCTGATATTTGGGGCATAAAATGTTGTTTTAAATATTTGTAAATATTTTTTTAAAAATCCACATGTTATCCTTTCCCCACTGATGAAGACCTTTTATGGTTGAAACACGTTTGGGGATTTTTGTTTGATGCTTATTGTATGTGGACTATTTTGTTTAAATTTTAAATGTAGGCTTTTTTAGATGAACATGATGGGCTTTGCCAAGTCATGTTGTCTTTTACTGATTCAGAAATCTCCTGACTATTGAACATGTTTTGACTGCTTTCTGGATGTTGGCATGAATGTATTTGGGTAGGCCTAATTTCTGAAGGTTTTCTGTAAAAAAAAATGAAAAATGAAAAAAATGAAAAAAAATTGATGTGATGCTGGTGACTGATGTGACTAATGGAATAATTGTAACTTTTTCCTGTTGTCATAGTTCTTTAACTTCCATGGCCAATCGTGTATATTTCTCTCTCTTTTCCTCTTCCTTTTCTGCGACTTTTTTGTCATTAGGTATTGCTATGTCAATGAGGTGGGTGTGTTTTTCTTTGTTGTTTTTGACTGTATGTGTGGTTGAAGTTGAAACAAGCTGAGATGTGTTAGCCTTTAGTCCATTTTGTTCCACGGCTAATGTTTGCAGGGTAATAGTATTTTATACTCTTTCTGAATGCTTGGTTGCTTGTTTGTTGTACTAGATTTTTCTGTACTTGTCAACTGCTTCATTTGTTCAGTGGTAGCAGTATGCTGAATCTGTAAGTATGGATATGAGAAAGGTGATGGGGAAAGAGTTTTAAATGCTAGGAAAGGTTAGACTATGGTTATCCAGTGAAGAATTTGCAGTCAGAAAAGATATTTGAGGGAAGGGGAGACTGTATCACACAGAGTATAGCAAAAGCTTCAAAGTACTGCAAAAGCTACAAAAGTAGGAATGAGTGAAGTTGATTTCAAATGCATTGAATGTCTCAAATTCTGTATTCCAGTGATTTTAACATTAAGATGTTATGTAGAACAGGTTTGTCTTAATTGCGTGCTGTGCAATCAGACATGTGACCAAGGCTATGTTTTGGTGAGCATGCCCCCTTGGGGGCTGGACATGTTGGTGAGCACGCCCCTTTGGGGCGGCCATGTCCTCCTTTTTGGTTTCCAAAATATGGTCACCCTAGTGGAGCTGGGATCAAGACTGAGACCTTGGTTTTCATTGTATCTGCTCCATTAACACAGGCTTTCTTAGCACACAGTGGGGTGGTTACATTATACCTTCCACCCTCTTTGTGTCACTTCCCTCGTCAAGGTAGCAGCCCCCACTTTTCCCCACAATTGCATCTCTCTCTTTAAAAAAAAAGAAAAAAGTAAAAGTCAGGAGATCAATTGCAGATCTGCTGGTTTAATGTGTGTTTGGCCCAGAGGGTGGTCGGTCGCCATGTTGTTGAGGTAACATGATTGCTGGACTGGCTCAAGCTGGTTTCTTCTGCCATGAACTGCAGCCCCCCTCCCACCTCCTGCTGAATGGGGCAGCTGAAGACCCAGAGGCAGTGGCCAGAGCCAAAATGCCAGTGCCAGGACTAGAAGGGAACGATTGGCCAACCGGCTCCAGTCTCCTGATTACCTTCCCATGCCTGTGCGCCCTCTGGGCCCAGCAGCACCTGCACCTGTTGAGCTCCCTGCCACACCATCAGCTGAGCGTTCTCTCCCTCTCCCTCTGCAGTCAACATGAGCCAATGAAATGTGTCAGGGAGACAGAACAAGAAGGAAACCAGACCTCCCCAATTAGGCAATTCTGGGAGTAGAGCTCTCTGCACCGCCTCACACTGTCAGTTTGACTGACATAAATCCCAGCATCAAGGAGGGGGGTTGTCATTTAGCACCTTTAATACTTCCTGGGTAATATCATTATGGCCTCCTCAGTGAGCCACTAATGGGGTTTGGAGCTGCACCATGGCGGCGCCCCAGACTCGGCTGCCGCCCAGAGAGCATGTGGTAACGAAGTAGATGCCTTATCCAAGGAGACAGCAGGGAGGAGAGAAGCTGCAGGAGGAGGGAGGCGAACAGCCACAGAGTGCTGGCAAAATGGCCCCTGCCCATTCACTGCCAGAGGGAGCCCGTCTCCCCACCCCAGGCTCTATTTTTGAAATCACAGCCTTGTGGCTACATCTGTAAGGGTAAATAAGAACACGCCCTCCTCCCCTCCCCTCCCCTCCGGTCTAGCATTTTTGAAAGCCTTTTAAATGGACTAGATAAATTCATGTTGGGAAGAGTCGTATTGGCAACTGTTAGCCACGGCCACTAAATGGATCCACGCAGATCTGTGAATATCAGCTGCTGGGCGCCTAAAATGACCCTGACCCTGACGTGCACGCCCTGCTTGTGAGCTTCCAGGGGCATCTGGAAAGCTCCGACTGGAAGTAGGAGGCCAACCCTTTACTCGGATCCAGCACGCTGATTCTTAGGCTCTTCTTGGATAACATAATTACCCTAACTACCACCACCCTTCCCTTCCCACGTATGCCGAAGTCAGTGCTGCTCTGTACACCTGCGTCATTAGGGTCCGCTTCACCTTCCTGAATCCCAGGGGAGTTGCAAGGCATGCCGCTTGCCCAGCTTCTGGCCTTGACCTGGCTGGTGCCTGGAACACCTCCACTGGACAGGACTTAGTGTGTTTGGGGACTTGTGCTTTTGTCTTGTCCCATTTATTGCTTACTGGCACAAAATGTTTTGGTAACGCGAACCTACGTGCATTATTTTCATCAGTTGAATCACCACCTCAGATTGCACAGTTTTTAAAAAACACGCCTGTAATAAAGAGGCTTAGACTTCTGGAGTTCACATTTCAGAGCTCCTGTGGGCCTTCAGTCCCGCTCAGCACCACGGGTCCCTGCTGGCTGGGCCTTCCGTGGAGCCCCCTCCGCCTGAGAGCCCCCCTGCTGGTTGCTGCCTTCTGACGGAACAAGGGACTCAGACAAGTGCCGCTGCCACTGCCGCCCCACACCGAAGCCGTGGCTTTGCTCTTGCATTTGCTTCCCAGCTGAGTGGCTTCTGAGAAACAGCGGCTCTGAGTGTGGAGCTGTGCTAAATCTGTGTTTGGATTAGCCAAGCTCTAAAATGTCTTAATCAATGTAACGCAGTTATGGTGGAAACTCCCTAATCGGGTTACAGTCCTGTTCTGCTGGCAGCCAGGGCCTCAGCTGTGCCATTTCATTTCCAGGCTCGTGCTTGCTCCCGGCGGTCTTTCTGCCAGCTGGGCCCAGAGGAGCCTCAGCGACACTCACAGCCTGGCTGCGATATTGGCCCATCAGCAGCTGCCACCCAGCAGCCAGCGCGCTCCAGACCGGTCACCGTCGCCTGCCAGCCCAGGAGGCTTCCTCTGGCCTGGGTGTGAGGAGGGTGGGCTCATGCCAAGAGCAGGCAGCAGCAATCCATCTGAAAGACCTAGTTGCCATTGCCTTCTGCCCAGGATGCTCACATTTTAACTGAAATGTTTTAGGTGGGTCTAGAAGCATCCTTAGGAAATGAAGGAGGTGGGTGGCTGCAGGCCAGGCAGACATCTCCACACGCACACGCGCACGCACACCGCCTTTTGAAAATGCCTTTTTTAAAAGGCAAAAAAAAGGGCTCCCACTGCTTGTGGTGGTGGTGGTGGTGGGGAGCTGAGTGAGGAGTGGGGGAGGGAGAGCCCTGTGTACTCTATGGCTGTGGCACCTTGTATACCTAGGGAGGTGGGGTGGGCAGCGGAGTGAGGAGTGGGGGAGGGCGAGATGGAGAAACCGGGGCGGGGGAAGAAGGCAGCGGTGGGGAGCGACCAAGAGGTTGGAGGGAGGAGGAGTGATGGGTGAAGGATGAATAAATGCATGATGGTTTGAAGGGATGGATGAGTCTGTGAGCTCTATGGGGGTGTTCCTGAGAGTTTGGAGGTTGGTGTTCCTGGGGGAGAGAAGAACAGATGGAGATGGGGATGGGGTGAGCTGGCTGGCTGGCAGAAGGGCCTACTTGTTTTTCTGGGTATGATCCACGATTTCCACCTCTGATTGATTAGCGTGACAACTGCTTGTCCTTTTCATGTGCCTTCATGTTGCTCTATTTCACCATTGTACCGGGCACACACTTCCTTGTATTGCCACTGTCCCCATGAAGTGTCTTTTCACTTGTTCGCTCTCGCACTATTGCAACTGCCCCACCCTGCCCCCTGCAGTTCATTGGTTGTTGTGGTTGTGATGGACATGGTGATGGGCGTGGACACCCCTCCCCTTGCTCTGGTTTTCTGGTCTAGCGTTTTAGCAATTTAGGGTTTTATTGGCTGGGCACTGTTTCTGCTATTCAAGGTGTGATAATGCTCTCTTCTGTGCAGGGTTTTCGTGTGCCCGTTCTCCCACCCCCTTCCGGTTGAGCAGTTCTACAGACTTCAGTGCAGTCAAAGGGCGCACTGGAGGAGCAAGACTGCCCTTCAACGAACATCCCCACAAAAGCAGGACATTCCGACATAGCATGAGGACGGCAATACACGGGGACAGAAGAGTGGTTTTATCCCATGAGGAGAAAAATACCTCACTTTCCCCGCCCTAGAAAAACATGGAAAATGGAGGGGAAGAGGCGAGACTGCAGGACAGGGATGATGTTTTGTGAGGGTTGCGGGGCAAAATGCTAAACAAGGCAGGACGAAAGTGCAACAATATGCTCAGAGTTTTCCTTCTGTGCAATGAATGTTCTGCTAGAGCAGGAAAATGTGGGATGAAAAGAGTGGTTTAAAGGTGGGGACTCCTTGGCAAGCCCCTTCCTGCTCGTTGATGAGCGCCACTCCCTGCCGGTATGACAGGCATTCTAGGCAGCCAGTGGGATGCTTCCATTCAGGGAAGGGTTTCCATGTCTTCTGCTAATGCCAGCCCAGGAGTGGGGGAGGATGTGGTGATCTCTCCCATGACTGGCTCTGAGTACGCTTGGGAGACAAAGCAGGAGGCCAGAGGGTGTGTTAATGAGAACGAAGAGCTGCAAATAATGAATGTCAATGAATTATAGACCATAGTGGATCATAATTAACTATTGATGATTTATGTGGTATCTGCTGAGCCTGTTTCTGTTTTATGCCGTTGGTTTATTTATTTATTGGGGTTGTTTTGCTTTTAATTGTTGTAAACCATGCTGAGTGATGCAAATACACTGGAAGTGGGGCAGGGCAGGGGGAGATACCTACTAAATTAATGAATTATTGATAATGACATCATAGGTTATTTTGCTTAATAATTAATTGTGGAACATAGAAACATTTCAGGCAGGGTCCCATGTATGCAGAGGGTGAGGGAAGCTGGCAGCCTACTTGCTCTGTGACTCGTGAAGCTTTGGGCACAGCCCATTGGCTATGAATTGGGGCCTCCACACATGTGTGCAGGCCCAGCCAGGCCAAACCTGGAGGTCCACTGAGCCAGGCTGCCATACATCTCTGTCACTTGAAGCCCAGGTGGCCTCAGTGGCACAGAGTGCCTTCTACCAACTTCAGTTGGTGGCCCAGCTACACCCCTATCTGGACAGGGCGCCGGCGGCAAGGACGCCTCTTCCTCGTCTCTTCGCCAGGCAAGCTACACGATCGCTTTGGGGTCGCACTGGGGGCGCATGGAGGCGCCCTCAGTCCAACGTGTGGAATCCCCCCTCTCCAGAGCTTATCTCGTCAAGGGCAAATCATACAGAGGTAGTGGGAAGCCAATATTCTTCTGAAGGAGAGGCCATGGGCAGGCTAAGTAATCCTAGGGTCCCGCACAAGCTAAAATGCATGGAGCGAAAGGAGGGCATGAGGAAGTCGGCAAGGCTCGCATTGCACCAGAAACAGCCTCTCTGAAGTAACACACTTTGGGAAAAAGCTTTCTGTTCTCCTTGGTAAGATAATTGTTTGCATAGTTTTACCTAGAGAGAAATTTCCAAGAAGCTAGACTCTCTTCAGGTGGGAAGAGATATTTATTGTTTAATATAGGGTGACCATATGAAGAGGAGGGCAGGGCTCTTGTATCTTTAACAGTTGCATAGAAAAGGGAATTTCAGCAGGTGTCATTTGTATATATGGAGAACCTCGTGAAATTCCCTCTTCATCACCACAGTTAAAGGTGCAGGAGCTATACTAGAGTGACCAGATTTAAAAGAAGGCAGGGCTCCTGCAGCTTTAACTGTTGTGATGAAGAGGAAATTTCACCAGGTTCCCCATATATACAAATGACACCTGCTGAAATTTCCTTTTCAATATAGCTGTAAAAGATACAAGAGCCCTGTCCTCCTTTTCATATAGTCACCCTAGTTTAATTACAGCTTTATAAATTACTTAGCATGCCTTGTTGTTTGTCTCCCATTGAAAGCAAGAGTTTCCCAAGAAACATGACACTATGTCTGACCAAGACTGTACAGCATGGCTTTGTCCTTTTTCTTCCTCTTTTCATCAGTGATCTGCCTGTCAATCAGTGAGTGATTCTCTCTGCCTTCAAAATTACCTCACTGTCATCTCAGCTGACAGCTTCCTGCTACCCCTCTCCTACTGTCAGAATGCTGACAGGAACACTGAAATTCAAAATACTAGAGTGCCGGCAGCATTCTAGTTTCAAAGAAAACTGAGCATGTCTGACATAACTTGGCCAACTGTTGCTACCATAGGCTTTCATGGGACAGAAAAACCTTGATAACTTTTAAATCACTGCTCAGAACTTCACCAAACCAATGAAAGGCGCACCTCCTTGACAAGCCTGAATAAAGCAAATCTGTAGTTTCCCCCAGATTTTGAAAGGAATAAGTGATATACCAAGCTGTAGCTAAAGTAAGAAGTACTGAAATGTCAATTTTCAGCACTTTTTAAGTTGCTGTATCTGTGGCAATTGCAATTTTGGTTTGAAATTTTGCCCAGTTGTAGACCTCATGAGGTACATTATGGATGTCAAGTGTCAAGTTATTAAATCTACAGGTGTCATTTTTATAAGCAGTAGAACTTTGAGGCTTAGAATAATGGAACTCCCCCCCCCCCAGATGCACCTTAACTAAAGGGGCACTCTGGCACCCCTTTAATATATTACATTTTTATAAAAATTGTCCCCCAAACAGATGGGGGAAAGGGGAAACAAAATATCATCCCCCCCCCAATTTGAAGGTTCCCTTTCCACAAAAAACACTACACCTCTCCTTCTGAAATTGTGCAAGTTTCTTAGTTACGATCACCTCTATGGCCTATGTCATTTTTATAACAGCTGTTCATAAAGAACATATGAGGACAAATGTGTTCCCAAAGTACAAAGGCTGCTTTTACACACGTGCACACACACAAATCCTGAATCTATTCGTCTCAAAAGTAGCAGCCTTCCCCCTCGCTCATTGGAGCTCCTATGGGAATTAACCAAAATGCTTACAGCTCCCTCATTTTTAAAGATAAAGAGATGACACTTGGGTCTGTGACAGCTCTTAAGTAGGGCTTTAGGCTTGCCAAGTTTGAATCAAATCAGTTCATTCTTTGATTTTTTTGTAGGAATTTTTAATTTCCTCCTCCTCAAGTCATTCCTTCCCATTAACACACACACCCCTCTCCAATTCTGCGCATGGGTGCATTAAGGCAGAATCGGAGGAGTGTGTGTGTGTTCAATAGAACTGTTTTATGGCCTGGGCTTGATTCCCTTACTCAGGAGTAAATCCCATTGATTTCAACTCCATTTACATCCAAGTCACACTAAAATCTGATGCATGCTTACCTTTAAGCAGAGAGACTTACTTCTGAGTAAACAGAAGTAAGTCCTCAGAGGTAAGCATAGGGTTTCAGAGGACTTCTTCCCAATTTGCTATTTTAGACTTTAAAAAAAAGCTTCTGAGTGACCACACTATTGTAAGTCAGTTCTATACGTGGTTTACTTAGAAGTAAAACTCTCTCCATATTTGGAAGAGGATGAGTGGGGTGAGGGGTAGCTTTGATATTGACATCTGTGGCTAACCAAAATGCTTACATCTGTGTAATTTTTAAACATAAAGAGATGAAAATTGGCATGGTGACAGCTTTTAACTCTTAAGGAAGGCTTTAGCCATGCCAAGTTTAAATCAGATCTTTTCATGCCTTGATTTTAAGGATTTTTAAAAATGGAAATTAACAAACATGCTTACATCCATGTAATTTTTACAGATAAAGAGATGAAACTTGTCACTCTTAAGGAGGGCTTTAGGCATGCCAAGGTTGAATCAGATCCATTCATGCCTTGATTTTTAGGATTTTTTAAAAAAATTTATCCTCAAGCCATTCTCCTGATACTCCACCAACGCAAAATTCCACCTGTTTGCATTTGTTGTGTATTTGTTTTCCTTTACTTTGCTAACACACATCTGTGCACCTCAAGATATATGTGGACGTCATATATCTTGACTTCAGCAAAGCTTTTGACAAAGTACCACATGACATTCTGATTAACAAACTAGCTAAAAGTGGGCTAGATAGGCCCCTTCCAACTCTGCTATTCTATGATTCTAAGTTCATAAAAGTAGAGATCTGCTGGGGTCCTCAGGGACGTGGGCACTCTGGCTTTTTTGTCTAGTGATTTACTGATTTAACGTTTCATTGGTTTGGCTTTATTTCTGTGGGTAATGAGGGTGGGGTTTGAGCAGTAAAAAGTCCATTCAACAGACTAAGCACAAATCCATTCATTTTACACTGTGGTGGTGGTGAACTGCCCCGCCCTTCCCTTTCCTCAGCAAGACTCCAAAGCACATGCCCCCAACAAAGGGAAAAGTGAGAGGACAGCAATACACAGAGGCTTAAGGGTGCATTAAATCTGCTTGGGGAAAATAATCCAGACTTTCCCTGCACCAAAATAATACACAAAATGGGGGAAGAGAAGCTAGAAGGGTGTAGAGCAGGAACAACACGAGTCCTGCACTGCAATACTATATACCAGACATGACAAGAGTGCATTAAACTGCTGGTGCAATGGAGCTCATAGTCATTTGTTGATTTCCAGTGACATTAAGCCTCAAATTCCTGAATCTTTGAATTAACCCCCAGGTTGAATTGGGGAGCCTCCAAATAAGTCTGAAATGAATTGGGCTGCTGAACAAATGCTGAACTGGGTTCCAAACTGAATCTCATGGTTGGGGCACAAGCACTTGCAAGCATTAATAGTACAAGCACTCGCAGTGTCACTAAGCCAGGCCATGACTGAGAATGGGAGGGCTCTGCATGTCTCCCACCCCACCCCGCAAAGAGAATGGGCAGGCTAGATGATGGTCAGGGCGGTGTGCACACATAGCCCTCCCATTCCCTGTGAGTGGGTGTCTGGATGAGGATGCCAAGGAGCATGAGGGAGGGGAAGGGCTCCCCCATGTCTGGTGGAGAGCTCTGCGCATGTGCACACTGCACCTGAATGCAAAAGTAAAGTGCGCCTTCCAAAAGTTGGAGGTTATGGCTGCAGTTCCCCTTGAGCCTTGGCTTAGCCACAGCCAAGAACTTTTACATAGACAAGCAGATGTTATCGGGACGTGTCTTGTCACAGGAAGCCTCTACCAATTGCTTTCCTTCCAGCACTTAGGCAGCAATCAGGTTGATGGTATCAATTGATACACTTTACATTTTGGCTCTGTTTTTCCAATTAACTCATGGTAGCACAAAACCTGTCTTTCCAGCCACATGAAGGTGGCTGGACTGTTTTTGTTTTGTTTTTTAAGCACACCTCCATGCTAAAATAGTCTTGTATAACATAGTCCCACCCCTGCCCCAATTTAGGTTTTTGATGGACTCCTATAGCTTCTTCATACACAGCAATACAACTTAACTCTGCTACTAAAATCAAGTATGTGTCCACTTTTCTCTGGATGGACATGCCCATCTGACAACTCCTGGAGTCCCCCAGTGGCCCCTTCTTTTTGTCTCACTCAATGGATAACAGCTTCCAGCCTTGGGAGACCTCTTTCTTTCAGCCAGTGGATGGAGGAAATCCTCACTAGTATCAGCTTGACTCTGGGTCTTCTATCCAGGTCTTTACTAAAAGCAGCTATTTCCTGCCCCTGCTTTATAGTTGCTTGAGTGAAATTAATTGGCAATTACCAAAGGTCCATAAACACTCAGGCAAGTGTTTCCTATGAAAGCTGTTGCCAAGGCCCAGCTGGGTTTCCTTCATTGTTCATTGATCCCTTGGCCTACTCTGCTCATTTAACACCTGTTAGCTCATTAGCCATCACCCCAAACACCGATTGATCTGAGAGGGTCTTATGTTCGGCTGCAGGAATTTGCTCTTCTCCAATGAGACTGTTTCTTCATGCATGGCTGTGTGCCACCCTCACTCTTCTGTGCTTTGGGGCTAATGAACCTTCAAGCTTGTTCACATTCTGTGTTTGCTCTTACTCTCCCCCTCCAGCGTTTATCTCCCAAGGTGATCTGCTAATCTCTTATCACTTCTCAGCGGGGAGAGCCTTTGCACGTCAGTACTGTCTGCCTTCCATCCTGAGTCACACAGTCTTGGGTGCGAAATGATATGAAGAAAGGCTGACAGAAATTGCAACCCCTCTGACAGGTGGGGAACCATTTTTCTGTAGAAGGCCGGCTGCACTTCCTCAGGGGTGATCTCCTGGGAACTGCAGGCCGGCATTAGTTAAGGTCAGAATCAAAAGCTGGCAGGGCTGAAGCCAAGGACCAGGGCCATCCTTTTTTCTCCTCCAGCTGCCCCTTATACAGCTGCCCCTTTCTTCCATCCCATCATTCTGCCTGTTTTGGATCCCCTTCCCCATTTCCCCCCTCCCCTCCTGCCCTTCTTGTGTTGCTCTGGGCTTCCCCCAGAAGCATGGGATTAGGATGAGGGATAAACATGGCCACAGGTTGCCCATCTGAGCAGAGACCAACAGGGGAATGTAAGCATCCAGTAGTTTTGCCCCTGAAGCTGGCATAGCATGGCAGGTAGAAAGACTATATCAATCCTTTTGGTATAACAGGCTAATCTGCTCATGGCTGGGTTTCAATGTACCTTGCCTCTGCAAGCACCTAAGCATCTAAAGGGCTCCCAGGTGAGGGTAGGATGCTACAAAGCCCAGGTGAAATCAGGGGGAAAGAGGCAGCTCCAGCAGAGCTCTGAACACCTTAACCAATCCATACAGGTGGCCCTGCACCTGCCCACTGAAACAGGCAGTCCACAGGATCCATGCTCACATCCACAGATAAGCAAATATGTGCCATCAAGTGGCTGGGCAAATGGCCCCACTCCTGCAAAGATAACACCTGACCCTGTGGCCCACAGACCAGCAGCATCAACACCCACAGGCATGGTCATTTATTGATTTATTTAATCATTTCTTGGCCACCTTTCAGGGCAGAAGCCTTCCCAAGGTGGCTTACAGCAATGATGTCCACGGCAGCATACTTCACCACACCCATACTCCAAGTGGCTGTTAGGAAGCTTTGCCCATCAGAATTCCTTTTGGGGAGCCCTTCCTTTAAGAACATATGAAGAGCCCTGCTGGATCAGACCGAGGGTCCATCTAGTCCTGCGCTCTGTTCACACAGTGGCCAACCAGCAGTCAACCAGGGACCAACAACAGCACCCTCCCACCCATGTTCTCAGCAACTGGTGCACATAGGCTTACTGTCTCAGATGCTGGAGGTAGCACATAACCATCAGGGCTAGCAGGAATTCTCCAGGAATTTGTGGGGGATCTGCCCACAGGGACCGTTTCACTACCACCTTCCCTGCCCAAGGTATGTGTGAGAGAGGGAGGGAGGCAGAGAGAATGCAGAGCGATGGCATATGCGTGGAGGGGAGTGCGTAGGTATGGAGCAGGCTTCAAGTGTCAAGCACTCATGAACTCATACAGAAATGTTAAATCTCTGTTAATGTAATATATTGGACCTGCTCAGACAACATGCTAAGCCATGGTTAGGCAAAAAGTACAGATTTGGACAATTACATCAAAACTTAAATGTGTGTAAAATCATTACCGTGACTGTTCAAAAGTAGTGTTGCTTGTGATCACACAAACATCCTCGCCTTGGTAAGCCAATTAATACTTACAGTGGGAGAAAAACCCTGTTATCTCTATTCAGGCCACAGGGGATAGAACTGAATTCCTTGATTCAGTGGTTTCACGCTGGAGTCTTGCTTTTTTGTTCAAGAATGACCACTTTAAACTTAGTGGCAGACTGTCCTACAACATTGAAATGTTATCCCATGGATTTCTTAATATTGTAATTTCTGAAGTCAGATTTGTGTCCAATGATTTATATTTTTGTGTAGAGACTGGCCTATTTGTCCTATATCTATGGCAGAAGGGCATTATTGGCAGATGGAAGCATATGTCATATTGGAAGATGAGACAGGTAAACGAACCATCATTATTGTGGATGGTAATATCAGTTTCTGTAAAGCATTACTCGAATAGATATGGAGACAGAAAAGACCATCACATGTAGTCAAACGTGCAGCTCCTGTCGCTTCGTCTGTCGTCGCTTCCACATCTCTTCCTGAAAACAGGAAGTAATTAGCCCCGTTCAGTTCAGTAGGAGAGAGCAGCAACCAGACTTAATGAGGGGTTTTACACAGTGCAATAATGGCCGGAAGGGGCTGGAGACGGGCGAGAGGCAGACGATGTCATACGAGTAATTCGCGAGTGCCAGGTAAGGAGCGTGCAGTAAAATGCTTGAGCTTAGAGTTGGCATTTGGGTTAGTTGCAGGGTTTGGGTTAGGGTTAGGAACATTGCACTATGAAAGCGGTATGAAGGCGATATATAAAAGGGAGGAGCCACGGCAAGCAGGATATAGCACTATGCAAGCGGTATACGTTATGTGTCAATGGGCTCCAACAATTGTCAGTGCACTTCAATACCACTATAAAGCAGTAGTGTGGCTCCTGCCTCTTTCATACCACTTGCATAGTGCAATATACTGCTTGGTGTAGATTAGGCCTTTGTGGCCAAAACAAACCCCATTCATTGCCAAGGCATCACTGTGCCATTATTTGTCTCAACTGGAATTCCTGCTCAGTATCCACATGTCAATGAATAGTGTGCTGCATGCACCATTTCTCAAACTGGGGAGAGGCAACGAGTGGGGTACCGCAGGGCTCAGTCCTGGGCCAGTGCTCTTCAACATTTTTATTAATGATTTGGACGAGGAGGTGCAGGGAACGCTTATCAAATTTGCAGATGACACAAAATTGGGTGGGATATCTAATACCCTGGAAGACAGAAACAAACTTCAAAGTGATCTTGATAGGCTGGAGTGCTGGGCTGAAAACAACAGAATGAAATTTAATAGGAATAAATGCCAAGTTCTACATTTAGGAAATAGAAACCAAAGGCACAGTTACAAGATGGGGGATACTTGGCTCAGCAATGCTACAAGCGAGAAGGATCTTGGAATTGATGTAGATCGCAAGCTGAATATGAGCCAACAGTGCGATATGGCTGCAAGAAAGGCAAATGCTATTTTGGGCTGCGTTAATAGAAGTATAGCTTCCAAATCACATGAGGTTCCACTCTATTCGGCCCTGGTTAGGCCTCATCTAGAGTATTGCGTCCAGTTCTGGGCTCCACAATTCAAGAAGGACGCAGACAAGCTGGAGCGTGTTCAGATGATTTCTCCGTAAACATGGTGAGTGGTATGATGAAAAATGCAACAAAGAATTTCTATCGGTGGGTTTTGTATAAGGCTTGATATATAATGTATTTTGTTCTCGATAAACCACCGTATCCAGGTAGGATAATTCCCATTTATCCACATGTGATGAAAATTTTATACTCGCGTGAATGGTATTCATCTAGTTACAGAATTCCTGTATTGTGTGTTCATCCTTGTAAATAAGAAAAATATCATCAATAAAGCGTTTATAGAAAAAAAATTCCTGGTAAAATGGATTGGTATTAGGATTACAAATAATAGAATCCTCCAAATGTGGCATACACAGATTGGCTACACTTGGGGCAAATGGACGGCCCATAGCCACTCCTTTTACCTGAAAATAAAATTGATCCGAAAACCTAAAGTAGTTTTTTTCTAATATAATATCCACAAGATTAAGCAGAAAATAAGTTGGTGGATGAGGATTAGATCTTTTATCAAGAACAGTTGTTATGACCATGCGTGATTCTTCAAGTGGAATATTAGTATATAACGAATTTACATCCAACGTGACCAAGATGGATTGATCCGGAACAGACATTCCCTCAATCTTATTAATGAAATCCTTTGTGTCCCTTAAATATGCTGATGTTTCCTCAATGAAGGGGCATAAAAAATAGTGGTTAATCTTTCTTCTCAGAGACTTACCAATGATGAAATCATAGAATCATAGAATAGCAGAGTTGGAAGGGGCGTACAAGGCCATGGAGTCCAACCCCCTGCTCAATGCAGGAATCCACCCTAAAGCATCCCTGACAGATGGTTGTCCAGCTGCCTCTTGAATGCCTCTAGTGTGGGAGAGCCCACAACCTCCCTAGGTAACTGATTCCACTGTCGCACTGCTCTAACAGTTAGGAAGTTTTTCCTGATGTCCAGCCGGAATCTGGCTTCCTTTAACTTGAGCCTGTTATTCCGTGTCCTGCACTCTGGGAGGATCGAGAAGAGATCCTGGCCCTCCTCTGTGTGACAACCTTTGAAGTATTTGAAGAGTGCTATCATGTCTCCCCTCAATCTTCTCTTCTCCAGGCTAAACATGCCCAGTTCTTTCAGTCTCTCTTCATAGGGCTTTGTTTCTAGACCTCTGATCATCCTGGTTGCCCTCTTCTGAACACGCTCCAGCTTGTCTGCGTCCTTCTTGAATTGTGGAGCCCAGAACTGGACACAATACTCTAGATGAGGCCTAACCAGGGCCGAATAGAGAGGAACCAGTACCTCACGTGATTTGGAAGCTATACTTCTATTAATGCAGCCCAAAATAGCATTTGCCTTTCTTGCAGCCATAAATGAGATTATTGAATTTGGGCTTGAGTTTCGTACCTACATATAATGCCTTTCAGACTAGGGTGGATATATTCCATCTGGTTAGATTACTTAAACTTCAAGAAATCTTTGGAAATACTTCATCCACATCTTCAATGTTTTGTCCAAGTTCTACTTTTGTACCAATGTCTTCTAATCCTAATATTAAAGTCTTTGAACAGTTGGTTCAGAGGGATTTAAGAAATTTGGAATTATCATCTACTAAATCTTGCTATAATTTATCAAAGAATGATCAGACTGTTCTTCGAACATTATCTATGGATAAGTCAATAGTAATCAAGCAGGCTGATAAGGGAGGTGCCATTGTCTTACAGAACAAGGAAGATTATATACAAGAAGTTAATAGGCAATTGAATGACCATACTTGTTATCAGGCCATTACATCGGATCCAACAAAGCACATTTTCTCCATTATAAAAGTTACGGTTGTGGAAGCTTTAATGGTTGGTCATATTGATGATGCCACTGCAAAATGTTTGCAAAATCCCTTCCCACGGGTCCCTATCTTTTATATATTACCCAAAATCCATAAACCAGGGAGCCCGCCCCCCAGGAGACCTATATTATCTGGCTGTAATTCTGTTTTGGAACCCCTATCCATGTATGTGGATAATTTTTTACGCCCCTTCGTTGAGGAAACATCAGCGTATTTAAGGGACACAAAGGATTTCATTAATAAGATTGAGGGAATGTCTGTTCCGGATCAATCCATCCTGGCCACATTGGATGTAAATTCGTTATATACTAATATTCCACATGAAGAATCACGCATGGTCATAACAACTGTTCTTGATAAAAGATCTAATCCTCATCCACCAACTTATTTTCTGCTTAACCTTGTAGATATTATATTAGAAAAAAACTACTTTAGGTTTTCGGATCAATTTTATTTTCAGATAAAAGGAGTGGCTATGGGCCGTCCATTTGCCCCAAGTGTAGCCAATCTGTGTATGCCACATTTGGAGGATTCTGTTATTTGTAATCCTAATACCAATCATTTTACCAGGAATTTTTTTTCTATAAATGCTTTATTGATGATATTTTTCTTATTTACAAGGATGAACACACAATACAGGAATTCTGTAACTGGATGAATACCATTCATGCGAGTATAAAGTTTTCATCACATGTGGATAAAAGGGAATTATCCTACCTGGATACGGTGGTTTATCGAGAACAAAATACATTATATATTAAGCCTTATACAAAACCCACCGATAGAAATTCTTTGTTGCATTTTTCATCATACCACTTTACGGAGTGGTATGTTTACGGAGAAAGTAACCTTATGGACAATATTTGCGTTTGAAAAGGAATTCCTCAAATCCACGAGATTACATGAGAAGCAGACTGGATTTAAGACATCAACTTGTTCACAGGGGTTACCCTATCGCAGTGGTCCATTCAGCAGAAAGAAAAGCAGCATTGGTACCACGGGCATCCCTAATATCACATAGAGTTACTCCTTCTGTCAATAGATTAACATGTTCATTCACTTATTCTCGATTGGTGTATCCCATTATTAACATTATTAAAAGACAGTGGCACATTGTCAAGGAACTTCCAGGATGCAGTGATTTTCCTTACTTTGGTTTGAAACGCTCCAGGAATCTAAAGGATTTACTGGTACATACTGATGTTGACCAGCCCACAATAAGAGTGGACCCTACATTTGGGCATTTTAAATGTGGAAAATGCTCTGCATGTGCATTGACTCTGGAAACGAAAACTTTCATACATCCTGTGGATCATCGTCGCTTTGATTTGGGCCATTTTTCGAACTGTGCCACTAAAAAGGTCATTTATTTGATTATTTGTCCATGTGGCCTTATTTACATTGGGAAGATGACACATTCAGTTCGGACGAGGATCTTGGAACATAGATCCAAGATTAAACATCAGATCATGGAGGCACCTCTTGTGCAACATTTTATGGAAATGGGACATGGATGTAATGATTTTAAGTTTCTGGTAATTGAACGAGTTTATGCACACAAATACAACTGGCAGTGTTATGATAATGTCTTGCTTAGAAAGGAGGCCCAGTGGACATTTAGGCTAAATACAGTGGCCCCACAGGGTCTAAATTCCAGTCTGGAATTTTCTTCTTTCTTGGGAACTTGAGTCTGAGTGGTAGATATCACTTTAAGAACAGAAGTTTCAGGTGGGAGATCTATGCTGTGGTTCATTATTTAATCAACTGAGCAGACGCTGCTGTCTGCCAGCTGAGAAACGGAAAACAATGTGACGAAGTGAAATACGGTTTACTGATTTTGGTATGTATGTAAGGTCTTAATTTTGTGTTGACTTCCTGGAATGTTAAAGAAGTCTAATGTTGTGCAATGGCACAGACTTTTGCCTGTTTAGGAAAAATATAGCTAATTAGCTTTTTGTATACTGTGTAGATATAATACCAGAAGATGGTCTCACTTTGAAAAACTTAATAAAGAGAGATTGCGTGAGCTTTCCACTGCCTGTTGGTGGTAAGTTGTTTGTATAAAGCAATTCGCAGTGTTCTTATCTTGTGAACCAGCCAAAAGAATAAGAAGTAAATGAGAGTTGTTACTGTGGAGTAACTCTAATCAAATGTGTTTACTTTGGAATTGTTATTTTTTACAGAGTACTAAGACCAACGTTTTTGAAGAAGATACTTCAAAACAAGGAATAACATGAACGTTGTTGACTGAAATTGGTCTTAATATACTGTTGATGTGATTAGATGAAAGCGTTTGATGTCTATGGGTCGGATTTTTTGCAATGATTGTTTAAATTTGGTTTGAAATGATTGTTAAGTACAATTGAATGCTATTGATATGTACTGAAATGCTACACTGATGTGATAGTTGATTGTTGTAGACTTATATTAGTATTGGATTGTAAATAGTTATTCTAGAAAAAATAAGTGTGTATAATTTTTGAATGATGATTTAATTCATTGGGTTTATTTTGTTCTACGGTGGTCGCCTTTTGGGTTCCTTTTGTTCAAGTTAAAGGAAGCCAGATTCCAGCTGGACATCAGGAAAAACTTCCTGACTGTTAGAGCAGTACGACAATGGAATCAGTTGCCTGGTGAGGTTTGGCCTCTCCCACACTAGAGGCCTTCAAGAGGCAGCTGGACAACCATCTGTCAGGGATGCTTTAGGGTGGATTCCTGCATTGAGCAGGGGGTTGGACTCGATGGCCTTGTAGGCCCCTTCCAACTCTGCTATTCTATGATTCTATGATTTTTTCTAGTGAGATTCTGGCTATGTCTAAATGTAGAGGTGCATGCAAAGTGGGTGGTTGTTTTGAGATCCATGGGCTGTTGCTGGGAACACTTTCCTCTTTTAAGGTCAATGCATATGTGCATATGGTGACTTGAACAGATGTTTTGTGGGTGGATTCACTCCAGTCTCCACCATGGGGTGGGGGTGGGGGTGGGGGTGGGCTGAATGGACATGGGAAACCTTCCCCAGACACCCCCCCTTTAGACTGCTCACACCTGGAGGAGGATGTTAGATGCTGAGTGTTGTTTATGAGAAGGGCCATGGCTTGACCTACTGGAGGGGGGAGCGACGGAGGGGGGAGGATCTCGTGATATTGTTATCGCAAGATCTCCCCCTCTGTTTACACGTGGTGCTCAATGTACCAGGAGGAACAGGACGTTGCGCCCACCATTTTGTTTTTGTTTTTTAAAGGAGAAGGAGTGCACGAGCGCTCGAACGCAAAATGTAAGGTGTGTGTTTTTTTTAAAAAAATTCCCCGCTCCCCCTGAGCTGGGACAACCCGCAGTGCCCGACCACATGTTCCGCAATCTCGGGATCATCCCAAGACCGCAGAAAAAGTGGGCTAAAAGGGTAGGGTGATATCCCGGGCCAAGGGAGGGATCATCCCTCCCTACTCCCAGGATCCCCTGTGCATCATGTGAATGCACAGGGACAATCCTGGGGCAATCCCAGGGATATCGCCCCATCTAGCCATGCCCTAGGTTCAGGTCAGGAGAGGCTGTCCATCAGTATTGCAGTCACAAGCTGTGTAAGGCTTTACAGGTTAAAACAAGCACTCACTGAATTGGGTTCAGAAATAAACAGGCAGCTAGTCCCCATTATTAATTTGGCTGCTGCATTTTGCACGAGCGTCAGCTTCTGAACCATCTTTAACACAGCCCCAGGTAGAGTGCATTGCAGTAATCTAACTCTGAGGTTACCAGATCATAGATAACTGAAGCCATGTTATCTCTGTCCAGATGGTACCTGCCATGAGAGAGCTGCAATGTTCAACTACAAAATGTATAAATGGGGCCCAAGGTTGTGTGTATATTCTGCTGCTCATGATTTGAAATACACAGAGGCAGGAACTAAATGTACTCTCAGGTAAGGAGAGCTTCTTTCTTTCTCACACACAAAATAAAAGAAATGTTTCAGTGGAAATGAATTCAGCAGCTACAATGAGGGCTTACTTTTCCCCAGCTTCCTTTGACTTATCCTTGTACCACAGTGGTGATGGCCTTGGCCAAATGCAGAATATCAAGAAGGCCCTTGTGGGCTGCAGGCAGCTCCTTGCCCAATGCGCAGGAACTGGTGGGCACCATCTCCCCTCATTCTGAGGAGGCTGAGGGGCTGTTGACAATGATGGACGGCTTGGTCATATGGGAGGCAGAGCTGCTGGGATGGGCAACTCATCTCTGCTGCCAGCTGCCCCTCTTACAATGAGAGCAAGAGCTCTCTGCCTAATCATTTCGGTATTTCACTGTCTGTTAGCCTGGATTTTCCCCCCAGCTAGTGCTGAATATTTGACGAGGGCTAAAATAACAATAAACTGCATTAAAGCTGAGCTGATGGAGCCCTGGAGAGCATTTCAGCTCTCAAGATATTGCACAGCCATCCTACTTGTTCAATTATGGAAATACCATTAACGTTATCAGCCTGACCCTAATGATGACTAAGAAGGAAATACAAGAACTGCTGAAAAATATTGAGTGGGGGACGGGTGGAGGATGATGCTGAGGAAAGAGGAGCCCAAGGGAAAGAGACAGGCAAGAGGAGATGTTCCTATTTCCCCACCCCGCACCAGCCTGCCTAAAGATTCACCAGAACTTCTGCTTCTGGTGTTGGCCATGAGGGATGGAGGACCGCCAAGCCCAATGTGCCTGTTGAGCTTCCTCTTCTCCTTTGCCCCACCACCCAAGACCAACTTCCTGTCCTATTTGTGCTTTTCTGCTCCTCCATCTTCTTCCACCAGAGATTTTATTTATTTATCTCTGAGCTGCCTTCTGTCTAGTTTTAAGCTGGCCAGCCCAGGGAAAGACAAGGTGGCCTCCAACAATCAGAGTGCCAGCCCAGGACAAAACCCACACCATTTGGAAGCTACTGCAGGCTGGGACAATGCTTCTGCCACTGCTTCTCTTCCAACCCTCCATGATCCCTCTTCCAAGGTTGCTGTTTTCCCAATGCTACAAGATGGGAGAAGCAGCAATCTCACTGGAGGTCACGGAAGATTCAGGACAAATAAAAGGAAGTACTTCTTCACACAGTGCATAGTTAAAATATGGAATTCACTGCCACAAGATGTCAGCTACCAATTTGGATGGCTTTAAAAGGGGGTTGGATAAATTCCTGGAGGAGAAGGCTACTAGCTTTGATGGTTATGTGCTCCCTCCAGTAGAATCATAGAATCATAGAATAGCAGAGTTGGAAGGGGCCTACAAGGCCATCGAGTCCAACCCCCTGCTCAATGCAGGAATCCAGTATCTGAGGCAGTAAGCCTGTGTGAACCAGTTGCTGGGGAACACGGGTGGGAGGGTGCTGTTGCACCATGTCCTGCTTTGTTGGTCCCTGGTCAAAAGCTGGTTGGCCACTGTGTGAACAGAGTGCTGGACTAGATGGACCCTGGGTCTGATCAGGATGGCACTTCTTACGTTCTCTGCACCCCACAAGTATCCCTCAATTGATCTCAGCAGCCAGAAAAGGAGGTTTAACCCCCACCATCCCTATCCACTGGTGTGTCTGTGTATGTCTATGTGTCTGTATGTGGTTCTTCATCGTGGTCTCTATGCATCACACATATGGGCTCTGTGCCTGCGCAGAGACCTGAACCGGAACCTTCTATAGCTTAGGGAAACGTTTTTGGCGGGAACCTCTCCCCCACGCTACTGCGCATGTCCCTGGGGTTCCCACCCTTACCTCAGTTCTTCGTCGTCCGCCATTGTGCAAAGCCCTCAAAACCATTCCTCTAGCGTTTTTCTCTAAAATAATCCTCTTCTCTATTACTCTTCTAAACTTTTCATAGATATCCTTTCTCCTCTTCTCTTTCTATCATATATATATATATATAAAAAAATTATTATACTTTTCTATTATATATATATCCTTCTCTTCTCTCATTCCTTTGAGCGATCCTCAGATCGCAGGCGCCTCAGGCGCATGGCCGTGAAGGCCCCTTTCAGAAAATGCGTCAAATGCGGTGCTAAACTACCACCAAAAGACGGACACTCTCTTTGTGTAGTGTGTCTAGGAGAAGGCCACAAAGTCCAGCAGTGCCACCACTGCATGGCATTTACCAAGCAAACCCGCAAAAATAGAGCGGATAGACTTCATTCTGTGCTTTGGGAAAAAGCCCTGAGGGCTACTGAACCCGCGCCTCAAAAGCACATGAGGACAATGAGCCGGGACCACAGCCCTGAAATTCAGTCCTTCATTATAACCGAGAAGATGATGGTGGAAAACATGGCCATACCCCTGATGCCAGGCCGATCCCTTGCGGTATCCGCAGCCAAAAAGATTGCCAAAAAGGCGCGGACCCCAAAATCGGCAGAACAATCAAAAAAGAAGAAAAAGGAGGTCGACAAACATTCCTCCTCGAGGGTCGCGACCGTAACAACGGCGTCGCCCAGGCCTACGAGGCCGATTACGGTACCGACGCAAACCTCGGTACCAGAAAACTTGTTGGTACCGACTCCCATACCGACGGCCAGAAGCTCAGTGTCGGAGGGAGAGATCCGTGACTCGGTATCAGCCATCTCGATACCATGTGCTGCCGCACAAGAACAAGTTCCTCAGCCTACGGTACCAGCACCGCCTGTTCATCGAGAGAGCCCTGCACCCTCTCGACCAGACTATGATAGAATCTCCCAATTTTCGGGATATCATAGACAGGACTTGTATGACTGGGAGTATTATCGACCCCAGGAATACTATCCAGATGAATGTAGACAGGAGGAGTACTATGCACACCCTCCTCCTCCTACCAGGGTCATTCAAGTCTCTTCACCTCGGGCCCCAACACCATTAGGGCACCGTAGCAGAACCGAAGCTTCCATACCGAGGGCTACTGCATCGTCTTCGGTACTGCACCATGAACAAGCTTTGCAGCCGATCCAAACAGCAATGCAACCTACTGCGTCAAACTCACCTGACGATGATTACGGATCTGATTCAGATTCTATAGCGTCGGTCGCAGCCTCGATGCCATCACCAGACGATATAGTAAATACTCATGACCCAGCTTCCCCTTCGGAGGACATGGGGAGTTTTTCAGATCATGTCCTCAGGATGGCGCAGTCCTTATGCCTCGACATCGAACAACCTGCAGAACTTGAAGATGACCCAATTTATGACATGCTAAAAACAGAGGCGGGCTTTGCAGTTGCAATCCCCTTCCCTCCCACCTTGAAACGCACGGCACAAATCTCGTGGAAGACACCGTGCGCAACTCAGCCAACTTCCAAGCGACTGGAAGCAATGTATAAAGTACAGGAGGCTAACGCACAATTTTTATTCCAACACCCAAAGCCAAATTCAATAATTGTTGAATCGGCTCAGGGCAAATCACAAAAAATACGTTCAGCTCCGGTTGACAGAGAAGGTAGGAAGTTAGACTACCTGGGTAGAAAAGTGTATGCCTCTTCCTCGCTCGGAATACGCACCTCCGCATATGAAGCAACTATGGTGAGATATCAAATTTTCCTTTGGGAAAAAATAGGTTCCCTCTGCGATCATTTACCCGAGGAAAAACGCAAATTAGCTAGGATTTTTCAATCCGAGGCTACAGCCATAGCGAGGCTACAGCTACATTCTGCAAGGCATCAAACAGACTCGCACTCAAAATCCATGATGGGGTCAGTAGCACTTCGTCGCCATGCGTGGCTGAGATCAGCTAATCTTGCCAATGAAACAAAGTCAAGAATAGAAAACCTACCCTTCGACGGTGAGGGTTTGTTTAATACCAAGACAGACGAGTCCTTAGACTCTATATATAAGGCCCGCACAACGGCAAGAAAGATGGGGTTCTCGCAACCAGCACCTCAATACAAACAGAGACGCTGGACAAGACAGCCTTACCCGCAAATACAGCAATGACCCCAATACGATAAGCAGCTTGCCAAACAACAACAGCAGTTACAGAGAAAGAGGCCTTATCAAGGCAATTACCAGCAAAACAGACGACAACCTGACTTTTCCAAAAGGCAGCGTCTTTGACTTCCCTGCCCCAGGTTTACTACCATTCACCGACCGCCTAGCACCCCTGTACCATCAATGGGAGTCAATAACATCCGACTCCTGGGTGCTCACCATCATCAAAAAGGGGTATGCCATCGAGTTCGATACCCTTCCTCCTTCTTCGGGAGTGAGAGTAACAGCGCCATCCCCTCCTCTACTGCTCGAGGTACAGACCCTACTAGCAAAGGGAGCCATCGCACCTGTGCCTGCAGAGGAGATCAACCAGGTTTTTTTTCTGCGCTACTTCACGGTCCCGAAGAAGGATGGGGGTCTTCAACCGATCATGGACTTAAGACAACTAAACAAGTACATCACCCCCCCAAAATTCCGTATGATAACAGTTACTTCCATTCTCCAACTGTTACATACGGGAGTTTGGTTTGCGGTAGTAGACCTGAAGGATGCGTATTTCCACATTTCCATCAGGAAATCGCATCAAACTTACCTGCGCTTCACCATCTACACTCGACAGTTCCAGTTCACCGTTCTTCCCTTCGGTCTCGTGACCGCACCGAGAGTCTTCACGAAGGTGATGTCTGTTGTATGTGCACATCTACGACAAAAAGAGATTCACATATATCCATATATAGACGACTGGCTTCTGGTTGCGGAAGACAGCTGTACACTCCAGGACAACATAGTCACGACTCTCACACTACTAGACTCTCTGGGACTTTGGGTCAACAAGGACAAATCGACGTTGACTCCTCAGAGAACAATAGACTTTATAGGGTTGACTCTATCGTCCCTGGACGGAAGAGCATACCTCCCTTTAGCGAGAGCAAGGACCCTTCAAGACCAGATTCTCGACATCGAAAGCCAAGCAAGACCTTCTGCATGGACAGTCCAAAGACTGCTAGGTCTAATGGCAGTGACCACCGCTGTAATCAGATTCGCAAGACTGTGAATGAGGGTCCTCCAAGGATGGTTTTTGAGGACGTTCGACCTTCGGCGAAACGCCCACAGAACTTACCTCTCAATACCAAGGCAGGTACGAGCATCCTTGAAGTGGTGGCTCTTGATGGAAAACCTCCTAGAGGGAGTTCCCTTCCAGCAAGAGGCGCCCTCGGTGACCATCACGACCAATGCCTCTCTGATCGGATGGGGAGCTCACTGCAACTCCCTCACCGCTCAGGGCCGATGGCCTCCTCAACAGAAAGAGGAGCATATCAATCATCTGGAGCTCCTGGCAGTGGAAAATGTGCTAAAAACTTTTGCTCAGATCATCGAAGGCAAAAATGTCCTGATCGCAACAGACAACACCACAGTAGTCTGCTACATAAACAGACAAGGTGGAACGAGATCACACCCCTTGACCCGATCTGCACTCAGAATCTGGAACTGGTGCATAAAAAGAAAAACTTACCTGACTGCGATCCACGTAGCGAGCAAGGAGAACATCGTCGCGGACTCCCTCATGGGACCACAAATGGGAGCTCGATACCGAAGTGAGAGACGATCTCTTTCGGTACTGGGGCCGCCGTGCTGTCGATGTGTTTGCCACCGCAGAAAACGCAATCTGTACCAGATTTTGCAGCAGACCAGGAAGAGGAAGGAACTCGCTAGGAGACGCTTTCACAAGAACGTGGACAGGGGACTTGCTCTACATCTTCCCCCCCTTCCTACTCCTGACGAAGGTCATAGCCAATATACAAGCAGACAGAGCGGACTGCATTTTAATCGCACCTTGGTGGCCTCGACAGCCTTGGTTCCCTCACGCCCTTCGACTGTCGAGAGGGGACTACATCAAACTACCATCGGTACCGAAGCTCTTGTCTCGACAAAACAGAATGGTCCAGAGGCCTTTTTCTCAAAGTTCCAGATCATGGGTGATAAAGGGTACGGTGACCATATGGAAAAGGAGGACAGGGCTCCTTTATCTTTAACAGTTGTATAGAAAAGGGAATTCAGCAGGTGTTATTTGCATGCATGCAGCACCTGGTGAAATTCCCTCTTCATCACCATAGTTAAAGCTGCAGGAGCCCTGCCCTCTTTTGTATCTGCTCACTCTAGTATAGTTCCAGAGACACCTGTTGTAACTTAGCCCCATGGTGCTAGCATGCAACACAGGGCATTAGAAAGAGGGTCTCAGAGTCACATGTTTGTGCAGGAGTTCAAACTCTGGATGTGCAAAGTGGTGCCAATGCACAAGCCTTGAAAAGATAATGTATATAAGTGAGAAGCGTGAATGGGCAAAGTAGTGTCTGCCACCCACAACACCCACCCTAATGTTAGAGTAGAGAAACTTGTGACAATCATACCCAAGTTTTTTTAAAAAATTGAAATTTAAAATAAAATAAGCCAGCAAGCCGGTTGGCCGGCAGCAAACCTCAACAGCAGCAGCAGCTTGCAACGAGTGGGGATATAGTCAGAAAATATATTTGAGGGAAGTGGAGAATGTAGCAAAAGCTTCAAAGTACAGCAAAAGATACAAAAGTAGGAGTGAGTGAAGTTAATTTCAGATACTGTACATTGAATATCTCACTTGTTCTTTATTTCAGTGATTTTAACATTAAGATGTTATGTAGAACAGATTTGTCTTAATTGTGTGCTGTAAAATCAGATATGTGACCAAGGCTATGTTTGGGCGGGCACACACACACACCTTGGTGCTAGACACATCCCCTGGGGCCAGACACGTTGGTGGACACATCCCCTTGGCGGCCGACCATGTTGTACTCCTTTTTGGTTTCCAAAATTATGTCACCCTAGCACTACCCATGCAAATAGCAGCAGGGAGGGAGCTCCTTCCCGGGCCAGGTGCCATCCTGTTTCCATGCCTCCTTGCATCCCGGTACTCACAAAAACTCTTGTAGCTTGGTGTTGGTGTTGTGGTGGTGGTGGTGCATTAATCATTCTCACTGCATGTGGAGCCATCTGGATGAGCTTGGCCCTCCTGCCACACCACAGAGAATTGTTAACACAAAGCATATGCTGTGTTGGAAATTAATAATAATTTTTTGCTCTCGCCAGCTGCTGGTAATTGGCTTCCCTTTCACATAGTTAACTGAGACCAGCAGGGTGGAACTGCAGCCTCCCCTTTAATGAGACAAGCACACGTTCGTGGGAAGGCTCAGATGCTCTTCAATAGAGATACAGCTGTGGCAGGGCAACAGAGCTGGAATCCTTGCACATGCACCATTGGATGCACCCCCATTCATGCATTATAACTCAGGTCCTTTGGGTGCACAGGCAGAAGCGTCAGCCACCCAGACAGGTGGCATGTTAGCCCCGGCAAGCAGACAATCCGTTCCCCCGGCCCATCATGTGTCTGATCCTGATTTCCCAGGGCAGTGTTGGTATGATGGGGCTGAAGGGGGGGGGCGAAGGATGGCAGGGTGGGTGGCACGGGGGAGGGCGGGTGAGATTGCACCGCCCAAGCAAGCAGCCGAATGGCGCTTGCCAGGCATTGCCTGGGCAAGCGCCGCTCGGCTGCTTGCTCGGGCGGCGCGCGGTGCGATCTCACCCGCCCTCCCCCGTGCCACCCACCCTGCCATCCTTCGCCCTCCCCTCTCTTCCCCCCCACCCCGCCAATGGGCACAGCGCTCCTATGAGTGCTGTGCCAGGCAGGTCCGCAGCTTTTCGCGGCTCCTCGCGAGTAAGCGAGGAGCCGCGGAAGTCGCTAGACGTTCCCCAGCTCCGGCCTGAGGGTTAAAGCATCCCTGACAGATGCTTGTCCAGCTGCCTCTTGAATGCCTCTAGTGTGGGAAAGCCCACAACCTCCCTAGGTAACTGATTCCATTGTCGTACTGTTCTAACAGTCAGGAAGTTTTTCCTGATGTCCAGCTAGAATCTGGATTCCTTTAACTTGAGCCTGTTATTCCGTGTCCTGCACTCTGGGAGGATCGAGAAGAGATCCTGGCCCTCCTCTGTGTGACAACCTTTTAAGTCTTTGAAGAGTGCTATCATGTCTCCCCTCAATCTTCCCTTCTCCAGGCTAAACATGCCCAGTTCTTTCAGACTCTCTTCATAGGGCTTTGTTTCCAGACCCCTGATCATCCTGGTTGCCATCCTCTGAACACGCTACAGCTTGTCAGCGTCCTTCTTGTATTGTGGAGCTCAGAACTAGACACAATACTCTAGATGAGGCCTAACCAGGGCCGAATAGAGAGGAACCAGTACCTCACGTGATTTGGAAGCTATACTTCTGTTAATGCAGCCCAAAATAGCATTTGCCTTTCTTGCAGCCATATCGCACTGTTGGCTCATATTCAGCTTGCGATCTATAACAATTCCAAGATCCTTCTCGTTTGTAGTATTGCTGAGCCAAGTATCATCCATCTTGTAACTCTGCCTTTGGTTTCTATTTCCTAAATGTAGAACTTGGCATTTATCCCTATGAAATTTCATTCTGTTGTTTTCAGCCCAGCCCTCCAGCCTATCAAGATCACTTTGAAGTTTGTTTCTGTCTTCCAGGGTATTAGCTATCCCACCCAATTTTGTGTCATCTGCAAATTTGATCAGCGTTCCCTGCACCTCCTCATCCAAATCATTAATAAAAATGTTGAAGAGCACTGGGCCCAGGACTGAGCCCTGCGGTACCCCACTCGTTGCCTCTCCCCAGTTTGAGAAGGTTCCATTGAGAAGTACTCTTTGGGTCCGATTCTGTAGCCAACTGTGAATCCACCTAATAGTTGTTCCATCTAGCCCACTTTTAGCTAGTTTGTTCATCAGAATATCATGGGGCACTTTGTCAAAAGCTTTGCTGAAGTCAAGATATATGACGTCCACAGCATTCCCACAGTCCACAAGGGAGGTTATCCTATCAAAAAATGAGATCAAATTAGTCTGACAGGATTTGTTCCTGACAAACTCATGTTGGCTTCTAGTAATCACTGCATTGATTTCAAGGTGTTTACAGATCGACATCTTTATAATCTGCTCCAGAATTTTCCCAGGGATGGATGTCAGACTGACTGGTCTGCAGTTCCCAGGTTCCTCCCTTTTGAAGACAGGGACAACGTTAGCCCTCCTCCAGTCATCCGGCACCTCACCCATCTTCCATGATTTTGCAAAGATAATAGACAAAGGTTCTGAGAGTTCTTCCGCTAGCTCCTTCATTACTCTAGGATGCAGTTCATCGGGCCCTGGAGATTTGAACTCATTCAAGGAAATTAGGTGTTCTTTGACTATTTGTTTATCAATCTCAACCTGCAATCCTGCCCCCTCAACTTCTGCTTCACTTTTTCCAGGGGGGTCATAGACCTGCTTTTGGGGAAAAACTGAGGCAAAGTAGGAATTGAGCACTTCAGCCTTTTCTTTGTCATCTGTTATCTCATTGAACTCTGTGGTTCTTAATTCTGAGTAAATATGTATGGCCTCAGCTTTACAACTCCCTTGCCACAGTATCTCACTGGCAAGTCTCCCATTAAGGTATTTCCTCTGTTGTTCTCAGGAAAATTCTGACCAGCAAAATATCTCAACCTATGGCAATATGAGCAGGATTTCCTAAAACCTTTGCTGGGTCATCATACTTGGGATCAGGAATTTTGAGTCATGAAGGAAATGCTTTCTCAACATAGATAGTTGTTTTTAGCCATCCTGTGTGGTATGTGGTTTGGCTCACTTGCTTGATTTAGTTGTGCCAACTTGCTCCATAGTGCAAAGGAAGAAGTGGGTCTCTAGCTGGTGCTAGAAAATAGTAATTCATTTTTTAAATAATGCATTTTGACCCATAGACCTTCTTCTCCAATTTATTTGATATAATTGACATTATATATATTTTGTAACAATTGCTGATAATTGTTCATCCTTCTTTAAAAAAAAGTCTTAAAAAAATTAGCAGGGTTGCCATTATTATTATCTCTCTTTTCACGCTCATGTTTTTTTCTAGATGAACATGATGGGCTTTGCCAAGTCACGCTGTCTTTTGCTGATTCAGAAATTTCCTGACTATTGGACATGTTTTGACTGCTTTCTGGATGTTGGTGTGGATATGATGCGATGCTGGTGACTGATGTGACTAACGAAAAATTGTAACCTTTTCCTGCTGCCACAGTTCTTTAATTTCCATAGCCAGTGGTGTATATCTTTTCCTCTTCCTTTTCTGCAACATTTTTGTCATTAGGTGTTGCTATGTCAATGAGGTAATTGTGCTTTTCTTGTTTGTTTATGACTGCTATGTATGGTCGATTGAAGGCTTCTTGGAATAAAGATGTTTTCAGGAGGTGCCGAAAAAAGTACAAGGATGGCGCCTGCCTGACCTCCAGAGGCAGGGAATTCCAGAGGAGGGGCGCCACCACGCTGAAGGCTCTTCACCTGGTGGATTCCAATCAGAGGATGGATCTATGTGGAACCACCAGGAGCAAGCCCTCGGATGTCCTCAGTGACCGGGCAGGTTGGTAAGGGAGAAGGCGCTCTCTCAGGTATCCTGGTCCCAAGTTGTTTAGGGCTTTGTACACAAGTACAAGAACCTTAAACCTGGCCTGGTAGCGAATAGGCAGCCAGTGCAGTTCCCTCAGCAGAGGAGTTACATGCTGGAAAGGGGCAGCTCCAGACAACAGCCAAGCTGCAGGATTCTTCACTAGCTCCAGCTTCTGGAGCAGCTTCAAGGGCAGCCCCACATAGAGCGCGTTGCAGTAATCCAATCTTGAGGTTACCAATGCCTGTACCACCGTGGTCAAGCTATCCCTGTCCAGGAGAAGCCCTAGCTGGCGAACCAACCGAAGATGGTAAAAGGCACTCCGAGCCGTGGCGGCTACTTGAGCCTCCAACGACAGAAATGGGTCTAAGAGTACCCCCAAACTACGAACCTGTTCTTTCAGAGGCAGTGCAACCCCATCCAGAACAGGCAATGAGCCTGTCTCCCGGACTCGGGAAGCACTCACCACAGGGCTTCCGTCTTGCCAGGATTCACAAAACAGAATGTGAATCCTGGCAGGACCATTCTGTTGATGCCAAGGGCTGAAACTGCTCAAGGTGCAAGACCCCAAAGAGGAGGTTTGACAACCTGAGTTTGAAGAATATTGCTCCAGCTGTTTTTTAAAACAATAATTTTAAAACCTTGAACATTGAAAAAATCCTTTAAAATCCTAAAGCAGATGAACAGCTGTTTTAAACTTGGCATGGCTAACTCTCCTTGAGAGCTATCATGGTGCCAACTTTCAGCTCTTTACCTTTAAAAATGACACAAAAAAATAAATTCTAAAACCTCATAGAATCATAGAATAATAGAGTTGGAAGGGGCCTTATAAGGCCATCGAGTCAAACCCCTCACTTAGTGCAGGAATCCACCCTAAAGCAGCCCTGACAGATGCTTGTCCAGCTTCCTCTTAAAAGCCTCCAGTGTGGGAGAGCCCACAATCTCCCTAGGTAACTGGTACCATTGTTGCACTGCACTAACTAGGGCTGTGCTCCGCCCTGTTTCGGGTCATAGAAGCAGGAGCAGAGCGACCTGCTTCGCCTCCGCCAAAGGCAAAGGCGAAGCGGGTCAGGGGGCAGTGGAGTGAGGTGGAGCATTTTGCTCATTTGTGGAGCGCCTCGCATCTTTTCGGAGTCTGTGTGGCAATGGCGGCAGAGCCAGGTAAGGGGGGAGGGGGCTTACCTGCATCTGTAGTGGTCCGGGCGGCGGCTTCAACTGTGGCCCAGGCCTCAAGCCGGAAGCATGGCCTGCTTCCGCCTTGAGGCCTGGGCCTCAGTTGAAGCCACCACCTGGACCGCTATGGACACAGGGAAGGGGGCAGGGGGGAGGGGAGCTTACCTGGTGCCACCACAGCTGCTGCCGCCGTCTGCGCGGTGGAGGATGGCGGAGCCAGGTAAGGGGGGTGGGGGACTTATTCAGCCCCCATTTTGTCCCCCCTTCCCTACTTACCTGCCTCCGCCATCTGCCACAGAGGCAAGTAAATGGGGAAGGGGGGGGGGCAAAATGGGGCCCGAATATTGTTCCAGACTTTCGGATCTCACTCCAGATCCAGTTCCAGAGCGGATCAGCAGAGGTCCGGATTGACCCAAACCGGTTCGGGCTTGATGTGGAAGGTCCGGATCAGGATCCAAAGCAGTTTGGGGTGGGGGTGCACAGCCCTAAATTGAATGACAGCAGGTCAGGAAGTGACTGAGCATAATCTTTAAGAAATATTGGTGCCTTAAAATACAGCAGAATCTGTTGTAGCAGCTACATAAAAGATTGCACCGTAGAGCCTTGTTCCCTGGCTGAAGGAGACTCTCAGGCTGAAGCTCAGAGAGCTTCGACTATTGGGTGGTATAAAAATGTAATAAATAAATAAATAAATGGCTAGACCTGCAATATGGTTAACGCGAGATCTCCCCCTGTCTACAGGCGGCATGTGACATCCTGGAGGAAGAGGACATTGCGGCCGTCATTTCATTTTTTTTCTTAAAGGAGGAGTGCTTGATCGCCAAATGTATTTCTTTTAAACAAAAAAATTCCCCACTCCCCCCACTCCACCCCTGATGGGCACAGAGCTCCTGAGGAGCTGTGTGCCCTGTGCCCTTCTCCTGGCTCCTCGTGGTTTCTCGCGATGAGCCAGGACAACCAGCGACACCCGCCCAAACATTCCGCAGTCTCGGGATCATCCTGAGACCATGGAAAAAGTGGGGGAAAAGGCTATGCCTTTGGGGGCAAATCTATGGTGCAACCACACTTAGAATACTGTGTACAGTTCTGGTCACCACACCTAAAAAAGGATATTATAAAGCCGGAAAAAGTGCAGAAAAGGGCAACTAAAATGATTAAGTGGCTGGAGCATCTCCCCTACGAGGGAAGATTACATCAACTGGGATTGTTCAGCTTCGGAAAAAAGAGGCTAAAGGGAGACCTGATAGAGGTGTACAAAATTATGCATGGTATGGAGAATGTGGATAGGGAGACATTTTTCTCCCTCTCTCAAAATACTAGAACCTGGGGTCATCCCATGAAACTGATTGGTGGGAGATCCAGGACAAATAAAAGGAAGGACTTCTTCACAGCACACAGTGAAATTATGGAACTCACTACCACAAGATGTAGTGATGGCCACCAATCTGGATGTCTTCAAAAGGGGGCTGGATAAATTCCTGGAGGCAAAGGCTATCAATGGCTACTAGCACTGATGGTTGTGTGCTATCTCCAGTATTTGAGGCAATAAGCCTGTGTGCACCAGTTGCTGGGGAACATGGATGGGAGGGTGCTGCTGCACCATGTCCTGCTTGTTGGTCCCTGGCTGGTTGGCCATTGTGTGAACAGAGTGCTTGACTAGATGGAGCGTGTTCAGATGAGGGCAACCAGGATGATCAGGGGTCTGGAAACAAAGCCCTATGAAGAGAGACTGAAAGAGCTGGGCATGTTTAGCCTGGAGAAGAGAAGATTGAGGGGAGACATGAGAGCACTCTTCAAATACTTCAAAGGTTGTTGCCACGACACAGGCTCTGAACAACAGGCCCGGCCGCGGACACTCCCTGCTCAAGCCAAGCACCACCGCTTGATACACCTGAGGCGAGGGACAAACACCGCCTTTCTCCAAACTATGTGGAGAAAGGGGTTAAATGGAGAAGGATTTCAATTTGTTGTAAACCGCCCAGAGAGCTTCAGCTGGGGGGAGGGGGGTATATAAATGTAATAAAATAAATAAATAATAAATAATAAAATAATGTGCTGTGAATTATATGTACTGAGGTGAATTATTGTCAGAATGGGTGCTAAATGAATAAACTTCAGATGATAAATGCCAAACAGACACTTGGGATTTTTGTGGTAGTTAAAACAAAATAATTTAAATTTATTTTAAAATTCACAAGCTTTGTTTCAAAATAAAACATTTAAAAACCTTTTTGAAACCTCTCATCCAATCCTTTCACCCATTCACATTCATGCTTTCCTGTCACACACATTCTCTTGAATTTTATTATCAGTATTGTTTATTTTACACAAACTGTCTATCTGCACAGCCCACTCAAAATACACCACTCTCTATACTGAACCTCAAACTCTCCAGAACCCAATTACTCTACACACAGAGAGCTAAAGCACTAAAGACTAAAGACTTTAAGAGTACCTAAAAGTCTCTCCCTCAATCCCCTCAGTCCTTCCCTTATATATCACTCCTCCCACCTCCTAAGACATTCTAACTCCACCCACTCAGGTCAACATTCTAAGCACCACAGACTTACCAATACTCAGACATGCATTAGGGAACTGACTTGTGGGGTGTAACGCCACAGTTGTCACACAAAGGAGGGCCAGGATCTCTTCTCGATCATAGAATCATAGAATCATAGAATAGCAGAGTTGGAAGGGGCCTACAAGGCCATCGAGTCCAACCCCCTGCTCAATGCAGGAATCCACCCTAAAGCATCCCTGACAGATGGTTGTCCAGCTGCCTCTTGAATGCCTCTAGTGTGGGAGAGCCCACAACCTCCCTAGGTAGCTGATTCCACCGTCGCACTGCTCTAACAGTCAGGAAGTTTTTCCTGATGTCCAGCCGGAATCTGGCTTCCTTTAACTTGAGTCCGTTATTCCGTGTCCTGCACTCTGGGAGGATCGAGAAGAGATCCTGGCCCTCCTCTGTGTGACAACCTTTTAAGTATTTGAAGAGTGCTATCATGTCTCCCCTCAATCTTCTCTTCTCCAGGCTAAACATGCCCAGTTCTTTCAGTCTCTCTTCATAGGGCTTTGTTTCTAGACCTCTGATCATCCTCGTTGCCCTCTTCTGAACACGCTCCAGCTTGTCTGCGTCCTTCTTGAATTGTGGAGCCCAGAACTGGACGCAATACTCTAGATGAGGCCTAACCAGGGCCGAATAGAGAGGAACCAGTACCTCACGTGATTTGGAAGCTATACTTCTATTAATGCAGCCCAAAATAGCATTTGCCTTTCTTGCAGCCATATCGCACTGTTGGCTCATATTCAGCTTGTGATCTACAACAATTCCAAGATCTTTCTCATTTGTAGTATTGCTGAGCCAAGTGTCCCCCATCTTGTAACTGTGCATTTGGTTTCCCAGAGTGATCATCCCAGAGTGCAGGACACGGAATAATGGGCTGAAGTTACAGGAAGCCAGATTCTGGCTGGACATCAGGAAAAACTTCCTGACTGTTAGAGCAGTACGACAATGGGACCAGTTACCTAGGGAGGTTGTGGGCTCTCCCACCCTAGAGGCCTTCCAGAGGCAGCTGGACAACCATCTGTCAGGTGTGCTTTAGGGGGGATTCCTGCATTGAGCAGGGGGTTGGACTCGATGGCCTTGTAGGCCCCTTCCAACTCTGCTATTCTATGATTCTATGATTCTATGACCCTTGGTCTAATCCAGCATGGAACTTCTTATGTTCTGATCCCTCACTTATTTGCAAAAATCCATCAAGGCAACACACAACAATTTTAAAAAATAAAACATTAAAACAATAAAAGTAACATTAAAACACTAAAACATTTACATGCTAATACAACTATATAACGTAAAAGGGGAAATGAAAGAGAGGCATCTTCATACCCTTTCTAAAAGCCAAGAGAGTGGGGCCAATCGGAGTTCTTGAAGGCGTCTGGGAGCAAACAATTGGTGCAAAATGCAGGCCGTGAGGCAACTCATCAGCATTGGGACCATATTGCACCTGCTTTGTTTGACCTACACTGGATACCAGTAGATCTCTGGGATTAATTCAACATGTTGTTTTTAACCTTTGAATGGCTAAGGACCTTGGCTATCTTCTTATGAACATTCTTGGGTATTAAGAACTGCAGGAGAGGCCCCTTGTGAAGCCATTGCTCACAGATTAAGCCCTTTCATGCGTACCTGATGAAGAAGTTTTTGTGAGCAATGGCCTCTCAAGAGAGCCTCTCCTGCCAATCTCAATATTACATTGATGGTGCTATATAAATAAATAATAATAATAATAATAATAGTTAAATTGAAGAAATTGTAGCCTGGGTCCTGATAGTTGTGGACTTGTCCATGTATTTTAACTTTATTTATTTATTTATTTATTTATTCATTCATTCATTCAATTTATATCCCACCTATATACAAAATACTCTAGAAGACCACAATAAAGAGTATTTGAAAGGTCTAAACATGATGTAACCAAGGCATGGATAACTGTTCCCATGTCAGGCCAACTCAGGAAGGGTTGCATTAACACCAAGCATTACTATGCAAATGCACACTTTGCCACCACTGCCACTTGAAGATGCAGGGACAGCATAGGATCAAGCAGCACCCCCAAGCTACAGACCGGATCCTTCAGGGTTGTGAATCTGCCAGGCAGGTTCAATCCCAATCAAATGACCAACAACACCTCCAGCCTGTCAGGGTTTAACTTCGGCTTGTTGACCCTCATCCAACCCATTATTGAGTCCAGGCAACTTTCAAAGGTTTTGCCTGCCTCCTTGTTGCTGGAGCAATAGAGTGTCATATCCCAAAACCTTCCTGGCAGGACAACCCTGGAACTGGAGGATTCTGTCACTGGTCCCAGCGGTTGTGGGATCAGGGGGAATTTGAGATGCTCATAGTCCTCCCAAGACCCCACCAAAAACAATTTCCCACCCAAAGAGGCTGTGGCATTTGGGAGAACTGAAGCACTTGGACTGGTCCGATCCCTCTGCTCCAGGCCCACCAGGGTCACCCCAGGAACAAACACAACCGTGCATCTGGGCAGAAACCCAGAGCCAGAGGTGCAATGCCTGTCTGGCAGTGCATCAACTCAGGGGGAGATACAGCACTCTGATTGGGGCCGTAATGACAAGCCAGGAAGGGTTAGACCAACAACATTCCCTGTAAAACTACTCAGTTTATTTATTTAACAATGATTTAAAAAAGCAGCCGAAAAGTGTCCGTTTAAGCAAGATTACAGACATAAATGGAGCATTTACAGCTGCACTTTGTGTAATCTTGAGTAAATGGCCCCTTTAAGGCTGTAATTTGTGCAAATGGTTCTTTATGAAAAAGGCAGAGTGCCATTTTTATGCAAAATGGTGGCTTGGTGCAGGATTGGGTGGCCAAGCACACAGTGAGTTGGGCAAGAGTGGTGCTCTGCAGACTGAAGTCTGGGGGGCCAAGATGGCCATTTCTCACCAGGCCTCGAGCCTTTGCCAGACATCTGTGCCAACCCTACTTGTAAGCAAGAACAATTTGTCACATTGCACCATGTCATTACTGATCCTCTTAAAACATCAGTTTCCTGGCTTTGTGGAGCTTGAGTCAACATGAGATTCCCTTAATTCTGTACTTAAACAGGCAGGGTTTTGTGACCATTGAATTCCCTTGTGTGTGTTTTTTTTTAAAAAAGAAAACATTTATTATTACACTGTTCTGAAAAACAAACAAAAACACAAAATAAAACACACACACACACAGAAGTAATTAACTAAACAGATGTGTACAAATGAGTAGATATGTCCCTGTATATTCAGAAAAGCCTACTTCTGAGTAAGATGATGATGATGATGATGATGATATTTATTTGTATCCCGCCTTTTGCCCAATGCTGAGCCTCAAGGTGGCCTTACAAAGTTTAAAACATACATGGGTGGGGGGGAGGGAAACAAAACCATAAACGTTTAAAATACACAACAAAATTATAAGACGTTAACATAGATGGAGGGCCAGATTATTCTCCAAAGGCCTGCTGGAACAAAAAAGTTTTAGCCTGCTTCCGAAAGCCCATCAAGGAGGGAGCCAGCCTAGCTTCCCCGGGAAGAGAGTTCCAGAGCACCGGAGCAGCCACCGAGAAGGCCCTCTCCCATGTTCCCACCAAGCGCGCCTGTGAAGATGGTGGGACTGAAAGAAGGCCTTCTCCAGAAGATCTTAAAGCATGGGCAGGCTCATAAGGGAGAAAACATTCTTTCAAATAACCTGGACCCGAGCCATATATAAGATTGTAGCAAGATTCCAAGATACCCCTTTCACTGCCTTATCCCCTCTTCATCAATGATCTATCAATCAGTGAGAGTGATTCTCTCAGCCTTCAAAATTATCTCAATCTGATCTTAGTTCAAAGTTTCCTGCTTCCCTACTCCACTGGCATAATGTTGACAGGAGCCTTGGAATTCCTCTCAAAACACTGAAGTACTGGCAGTGTCCAAGCTTCAGAGTGGATCTGGGCATGCCCAACTCAACTTTGACAACAGGTGCTGCTATAGGATTCCATGGGGCAGAAAAGCCTTATCAACTTTTGAATTGCTGTTCAGAATTTCATCAAAACATTGAAAGCACACCTCCTTGACAAACCTGAATGAAGTACACTAGCAGTTTTCACCAAAATTTGAAAGAAATATACCATGTGCTAAGCTGCAGCTTGGAGTTAAAAGTACAAATGTATCAGGTTTAAACACTTTTAGCAATGTACCTCAGGCAATTGTTATCTTTGAAACTGTAGATCGCATTGGGTAGATCATGAGTGCCAAATTTCATGTTATTAGCTAAACAGGTGCCCTCTTTAAAAGTAGTAGAATTTTGAGGCATGTTGTGGCAGAACCTTTTTTTTTTTTTTTTTTTTTTTTGAGAGTCACATAAACTAGCTGCCTTTCATTAAAAGTATTTTTATCCCGCTCCTCAGCCAAAAAGCCTTCCAGAAGAGATTACAAATCCTTTTTGGCTGGGGATAGTTGGAATTGAGGTTGGAAACTTTTCTATGCAGTGCATGTGCTCTACATGCCAGTTGCTCATGGTTAGTTAATTCTGTTGGGAATAACATGTTATTTATATTTAGGCTTTCCTCTATTTTGGTTTTTATTGGTCTTATTAAAAATAGTAACAATCAAATGACAGTAGAGATGGCCAGGTAAGCCATCTCCCACATAATAAAGGAGGAGGAAGATAAGGCAGGAGGCTCCCAGAAATAGTAGACATAGTAAGAGATAAGAATAGGCTGAGAATAGAAGAGGAAATATAAGATAGAGGAAAGTGGCAACAGAAGAAGCCAAGGAGGTCACAAAGGTGTGTGTGTGTGGGAAGCTGGTGTATTGGACACCTCAACAGGACCTGTCTCAACACTGGCATTCAGATAGCTATGAAGGCAAACAGTGTTGTCCTCTAAGTGCCTGGCAACTTTGGGCATGTCTACACTGGGCGATATCCCGGAGATCATCCCAGGATCATCGCTGTGCATCCACATGATGCACAGGGGATCCCGGGATCAGGGATAGCCTTTCCCCCTACTTTTCCCGTGGTCTTGGGATGATCCCGCGGAACATGTGGGTGGGCATCGCGGGTTGTCCCGGCTCCTTGCAAATAACTGCGAGGAGCTGGGAGCCGGGCATGGGGCTTTCCTCTAGCTCCTTTAAATTTTTTTTTTAAAAAAATGGCGGGTGTGGCACCCCCTTCCTCCCAGGATGTTGCGCCCGCATGTGGACTAAGGGGAGGATCTCACGATCAGGATCTTGTGAAATCCTCCCCCCTCCCTTGCTGGTGTAAAAATGGCCTTAGTTTAATTAGGGTTGGTATCTCGATGTGGAATTTCAAAGACTTTTTCAGGTGTTGATACAGTATATATTACTCTGTCCTTGAAGTAGCCAAAACATACTGGGCTTTCAACTGGAACATAGTGCAGTGGTCCTGGGTGAGCAGCATCAGGGTACTGGTGTTCCCTCCACTGGGAGACAGCCAAAGCTCCATCCTCCGTCTCCGAAGAACAGGCTTTCTGCCATTCCTTTTGCTTCCATTCCTCCATCAGAGCCTTGTTGAGTAGCATTTATCCTGCCATTGAGGGTGTTGTGAACCTATTACTCAGTATTTGCTTTTGACTAATTTAAATATTTTGAGTATGATCCAGAGTTAAGCGTTGGAAGTTTCATTTCTTTCAGTTAGAAAGATTTAAACATGGGCTTAACACTTCCATTAAAATCAAGGAGAGTTTGAAGTGCTCAATTTTGGCCAAACTGTTCCCTTTTTCAAAATGTGTTACTTTTGTTCTCTTTACAAGCAATAGAGGTTCTAAGCCCATTTTCTGAGAGGGTGACCCTTTTCTCCAGCAACTATGGTCATAGTTGATGGGGCTTTATCCCGGGGTGATGCCCAGGATCGTCCCTGTGCGTCCACATGACACACAGGGGATCCTGGCTCCGTGCAATTCCTCGCGAGGAGCTGGGAGCCATGCATGGGGCGCAGCGCTCCTCAGGAGCACTACGTCCATCGGGGGTAGAGTGGGGGGAAGTAGGGAAGTAATTTAAATTTAAAAACTACTCACCGTTTGCGCATGAGCGTTTGTGTGCTGCTGCCCCTTTAAGTTTTAAAAAATGGCAGGCGTGACGCCTCTCCTTCATGGTGCGTATCATGTAAACAGAGGAAGGATATCGCGATAAACACATCGTGAGACCTTCCCTCTGTCACGGGCTAACCGATAGATCTAGCTAAGGCCTATATTTCTTTAGAGAAATGTATCCCAGTTTTCTCACATAGACTCAAAATTACTTACAATAATGTGCATCATAATGTAAATCAAATGCTTCTGCTGTAACATAATCCTTTGAAATCTGTCCTGTTCTTTGCTGATGCTGTGTAGGCGTGTGAGTGTGTGAGTGCATGTTCTTAGTGTATTTTCATCCTTCAAAGTCATTTGCTGCTCTTTGCCAGAGTTCCAAATTCCATACCTGCCCATTTCATTTGAATATACTTCCAGAATGGCAAGCAGCGGACAGACACCACACTTGGCTTTTGATTGACCACAACATCATTGATTAATTAGAATCATTAAATGCATCAACTGAGACCAGAATGGGGGAGGGAAGACATTCTCTCTCTTCTCAGCTACACCCAAAGAACAGTCAGTACTATGATGAAACTCTTATCCCAAGTCCATATGGGTAGGCAAAGAGCTGTCCTCCTCCACAGCAGCCTGGGTCCAGCTCTGTGGGGGTGTCCCTAACTCTCACCATCCCATATAGCACCTTATTATGGGAGCTGGCCCAGTTCCAGGGAGCTCTCCTATCCCAGGGCCATGAGGACTAGCTCCCTAACTCCCCCAATTAATGGTGGGAGCTTACTCCTCCCTCCCCACTGGCCCATCTGCCATAGGAAGTCAGTTCATCTTGGTTCTTTTCACTGCCCCACTACTCCAGATATGAGAGCCAAAATGCCATTCATTAAGTCGCATTTTCAGAGGGAGATGTACTCTCCCCATCCCACAAAAAAGATGGTCCCTGTCCTGCAAGATTCAGGATTAACTAAGAGCCACTCTGCACTGCACTGCTATCCAATGGATGATGACAAGGTACTTAATCATCTCAGCTCTGGGTTGTTTAAATTGCTCCTAGCTCAGTACTGTCTATAGGGACTTTCCTACCCTATTTGGAGATACTAGGAATTTGTCCCCTGCCACTGAGCTGTGTTCCTGTACCAACAGCACCACATCCTTGATGACGACTCTTGGCTCTGATCACAAAGGAGGAGTTGGAAGGACCTGCCCAATTTTTGCCTTTGTAGCCTGCACAGGTTAGCAGCCCAATGGAACAGGCATCTCCAAAGAGAAGTGGCCCTGGGGAGACTGTTGGCTTTGGCGGACCAATCTTTCCACAGTGGAGGCTCTAGGGACCCCCCCTTTGCCAACCTGCCCTGGTGGGATTTGTCCTAACTTGGACCTTATGGGGAGTTGATATGCTGGCTCCATCTTAATCTTCCTGCTGGTCACAATGGAGAGGGACACGCCAGATATAAATCTCTCCTCCAGTGCCCAGCTTAGGCTTATACACCAATTGCACCCTTATCTGGACAGAGATAGCCTAGCTACAGTTATCCATGCTCTCATAACCACTCGTTTGGATTACTGCAATGTGTTATACGTGGGGCTGCCTTTGAAAACGGTCCAGAAACTTCAACTGGTACAAAACAGGACAGCACGGTTACTAACAGGGACGGGCCAACGAGACCAGATCACACCAGTCCTTTTCCAGCTTCATTGGCTGCCAGTCCAGGTCCGGGCCCGATTCAAAGTGCTGGTACTAACATTTAAAGCCCTGAACGGCTTGGGGCCAGGCTATCTGAAGGAACGCCTCCTCCCGTATGTACCTGCCGAGACCCTAAGGTCATCCTCAGGGGTCCTTCTCCACGAGCCCCTGCCAACGGAACTGAGGCATGTGGCTACCAGGAGGAGGGCCTTCTCTGTTGTGGCACCCTGGCTGTGGAATGAGCTCCCTAAGGAGGTTCGCTTGGTACCTATGTTATATGCTTTAAGACGCCAGGTGAAGACCTTTTTATTCTCCTAGCATTTTAACAGTTTATAAATAAATTTTAACTTGGTGTTTTAAATTTGTAATTTTGCATTGCTTCTGTTTTTATCTGTTGAGCTTTTATATTGTATTTTATATTATGGTTTTATACTGTTGTTTTATACTTTGAATGTTTTTAATCTTTGTGAACCGTATAGAAATGTAATACATACATACATAAATAAATAAATAAATAAATAAATACTTTTCCAACAAACACGCCAGTACTTTCCCAGCTTCATTGACTGCCAGTCCAGGTCTGGGCCTGATTCAAAGAGCTGGTATTAACATTCAAAGCTCTAAATGGCTTGGCTCAGACTATTTAGAGAATAGCCTAAATAGGAAAAGAGAAGATTGAGGGGAGATATGATAGCACTCTTCAAATACTTGAAAGGTTGTCACCCAGAGGAGGGCCAGGATCTCTTCTCGATCCTCCCAGAGTGCAGGACACAGAATAACGGGCTCAAGTTAAAGGAAGCCAGATTCCAGCTGGACATCAGGAAAAACTTCCTGTCTGTTAGAGTGGTACGACAATGGAATCATTTACCTAGGGAGGTTGTGGGCTCTCCCACACTCGAGGCCTTCAAGAGGCAGCTGGACAACCATCTGTCAGGGATGCTTTAGGGTGGATTCCTGCATTGAGCAGGGAGTTGGACTCGATGGCCTTGTAGGCCCCTTCCAACTCTGCTGTTCTATGATTCTATCTGAAGGAACGCCTCGTCCCATATGTACCAGCCCAGACCCTAAGATAACCTTTAGGCGTCCTTCTCCGTGAGCCCCTGCCAAAGGAAGTGAGGCAGGTGCTACTGGGAGAGGGCCTTCTCTACTGTGGCACCCCAGCTGTGGAATGAGCTCCCTAGAAAAGTTTGCCTGGCATCTACGTTATATGCCAGGTAAAGACCTTTTTATTTTTCTAGTATTTTAAGATTTTGCCATCCTAGTCTTTTAACTGCTCTTTTAAATCTGTGTTTTCAATCTCTGCATTGCAGCTCAGTTTTATTCTGGTTGTACTTTTATATTGTGGTTTAAATTTTATACTTAAGTTTGGCTGTGCTGGTCTCACTGTGATGCAGGATGAAGCAAACAGCCGAGGGGTGCGGGGAGGATGAAGGCACCATGAACAAAGCCTTTCCTGTCTGCTCCATATATCGTAAGAAGCCCACCATGGCCCCGATGAAGGCCCCACCCCACTTACTTAGCTGCATTGTAAGAGCTGGACTGGACTGGCTATGCTAGAGCACAGTGCCCCTTGGACTCCCTTCTCCATGTTCCTGCTTTGGGAATGTCCCTCAGGGCTTCCTTAGAAGGCGAAGAAGGAACAGAACAAAAACATGGGGTGGAGGGGAGGGGATATAGTGGGGCAGGGATAGGCATCTGCCAACAAGCAAGATATCTGGCGCCTATTTAAGAGCCAGTTCCCAAAGGGATGATGTGAACTCAGGATGAGAAGAGCTCTTTTCCTGCTGACCCAACAAGGAAATGATTCATAGTTTCATCAATAGGGTGCATTTATACATAAGGAGGTAATAATAGAGATGAAGCAAACTGAATTTTCTTAGGCCACCTTTCACAGGCTAAGTGGCCAAAGATCTTCCGTCCCCAATGGTCCTTGGCTGCATGAGGTTGCCCTGCGGCATAGTTGTGGTTGACTGGAGTAAACCCTTCCCAGAGGACCTGAGTGTATGGGAGAAGGCTATCCCGCAGGTAACCTGGACCTAAACCATTTAGGGCTTTAAAGGTAATAACCAACACTTTATACTTCACCCGGAAAGTAATTGGCAGCCAGTGAAGTGATTTTAAAGTTTTTTGTAATATGGTCATCCCTAGGTCAGACCAACCTGGCTGCCATATTTTGAACTAGTTGAAGTTTCTGGACTAGGTACAAAAGTAGCCCTATGTATAGCACATTGCAGAAGTCAAGCCTCAAAGTTACCAGCATGTGCACTACCGTCTTTAGGTCTTTTAACTCTAGGAAGGGGCTCAGCTGGCGTATCAGCCGAAGCTGATAGTAAGCACTCCTGGCCGTCACATCTATCTGGGCTGTCATTTGGAGTGACGGATCCAGAAGCAGCCCCAAGCTGCCAACACAGTCTTTCAGGGGGAGTGTAACCCCATCCAGAACTGGTTGACACACCTCCAAACCCAGGTTAGGGCCCTTGACAGTAAGCACCTCCATCTTGTCTGGATTCAGCTTCAGTTTGTTTTTCCTCATCCAGCTCATTCCCTCCTCCAAGCATTCATTCAGAGGAGACACACTCTCCTTAGCTGATGCTGTTCTCGAAGGCATAGAGCAATATTTTTTGGTGTCATCGGCATACTGATAGCACCTCACCCCATGCCTCTGGATGATCTCTCCCAGTGGTTTCATGTAGAACAGCATTGGGGATAGGATGATGCCTTGTGGTACGCCATACAACAGCTCCTTCTTTGGGGAGCAACTATCCCCAAGCATCACCATCTGGAACCTACCCGAGAGGTAGGACCGAAACCACTGGACCACAGTGCCCCCGATTCCCAATCCCCTTAGGCATTCCAGAAGGATACCATGGATGCTATCGAAAGCCGCTGAGAGGCCTAAAAATACCAGCAGGGACACACTCCCCCTGTCAATATTCTTGCAAAGATCATCCACTAAGGCGACCGCAGCAGCCTGAACTCCGTATCCAGCTCTGAAGCCAGTTTGAAATGGGTCTAGAAAATCTGTATCATACAAGACTGCTTGGAGTTGGAAGGCAACTGCCCTCTCGATCACCTTGCCCAAAATGGAAGATTTGATACTGGTCTGTAATTATTAAGGTCCAGGGGGTTCAGGGAGGGGTCTAAAATTGGGTTCAGTGGGGAAGGTGTCTGAACAGTTCTGCTGGATGCGAATTCGCAGACACAATGCATGCAGAGAAGAAAGCTTTGTTCGCTGCACGTATTGCCACCCCATAGGAATGAAGATGTTCTCTATGTCGTGTCTTGTTGGATATAAATGGAGTTTTCTGCCATCGGAGCTCTAGTCATTGTCCTTCCCGCTTCAACTTCCTGAGGTCTTCTGTGTACCAAGGTGCCCGATTGGAAGCAGGCCAGAGAGGACGTTTGGGGGCGATCATGTCGATAGCCCTAGTTAGGTCTTGGTTCCATCTATTGACCAGGGCTTCAACAGAATTGTTGACGATACCAGCCATAGAACCTTCTAAGGCTATCTGGAATCCAAGAGGATCCATCCATCTATCCATTTCCTTGCACATTATACTCTATAATAACACAAATAAGACAATACCCACAATAACAAAATAACGAAGTACAACACACACACACAGAGCCAGTACAGTCAGGCAGGGAAGATAGGCCAGCAGCAGTCCACACGCTAGCAGTCCAAGCAGCACTGGTAGTGGTAGTGGCAGCTGCTGCAGGCACTCCCCTCTCCCCTGGATGATGGCCTCTTTTTTTCCCCTTCAGGTACTGGCATTGAATTGTTCCCCGGCATCTTTTCCCAAAGCTGAAGGAAATTATTGAACAATAGTTAAAAATGGAAGTTTCCGATGCTGAGATTTGGGTCAAATGTTTCAGCATCTGTTGCCAAAACCCACCTTTTATGCACACACAATACACAAACCATCACATACAGTCAGTATCAATTTTCAATGTTAAAAACTCAAAGGACTGTACAATACCAACAGCCTAGAGAGGCAGGGAGCAGCAGAGGAGTGCTGCTGTAATGGGGGCAGTGGTATGTAGAATAACCCCCCTCCCCAGAATCTGCCACCTGGCACTCCAGTCTGCTTCAGGAAAGGGCTACCACTGAAAGGGCTCCCTTCCAGCCTGTATTGTTAGTACATACTGTTGCAGTATTAGCAGCATATAGTTTAGAAATTGTGGTCACAAATTGTGTTCCTAGCTGATAATCTTTTAGGACTCTTTATAAATGTCACCATTGAGACAGTCAAAGGCCTTGAAAATTAGTGACCATGGGCAACGTTTTCTGGTTGCATCATAGATAACATTAAGACCTGTCATATTGCACCTGATATATGTGTTTGGGGAATAAATCCAGTCTGGTCTACATGAATTACATTACATACCATCATATTTCAATGTCGAACTAAAATAGATGAAAAATGTTTTTGATCCTGGTTAAGTAATGTGAGAGGACCTGACCATTGTGTCAACTTTTCCAGGTTTTGGAATTACTAATATATCCTGGACATTTTTCAGGTGTTGGGGGGCTCTCACCCTGCCAGATTTTAGAAGAAAGCTGAGCAAGCCTAGGAATCAATATACCTTTAAATCTTTTATAAAAAGAGCTTCTGAATCTATCTGGACCGGGAGCGCTATTATGTTTCAAATGTTTAATGGTTTGCTCAGCCTCCTCCACAGATGGAGACCTTTATTAGGACCCACCAAAATTCCTAATAAAGGTATGGTCCAACTGTGGATTTGGGGGCCAGCATTGCTATCTTTGGTTTTGGTTGTTTGTTTTTTAAATGATCAGAGTTATCAATCCCTAGGTTTGGAACTACTTTCAGGGTGGATAAGGCAAGTTGCAGTTCTGAGCACATTTACTAAGGAGTAAGATTCCAATCCTACATACAGTTAAATCCCATTGAACTCAGTATGACTTCCTTCTGGGTAAATGTGTTTATGACTTGCTTCTGGGTAAAAACAGTAAGTATGATATAATCTTGAACATGTTTCCCCATCCACAGATCACTCTATACTTCCAGTTGTTTCTCTATCTCACATAATTTCCTGTATCATCTCAGCTGCCTTTTCCCACCCCACTGGTCTCTGTAGCCACCATGCCCAGGGCTGGCCCCAAGACATTTTGCTGCATGAGGTAGACCAGTAAATGGCACCTCCACCCCAATCCCCCAGTCAAGATGCATAGTAGTACTCAAAGCTAGTCCAGTTGTCCTCCCCTCCTGCATTGGATACTTGGCACATTCTAAGTTCAGAGGCTGGTGAGGCTGGATGGGGCAGAGCAAAGCAATTAATAGGTTGTCTCTGAGGAATGAAAGGAAACCTCAGGGAAGTTCCTGCCCACTTGACTGAATAAAAGCTAGATGACTGAACAGGGCAAACACTATGCTGTGGAACACGAGTAGGTACTGGTGGGGAAAACAGATGTGGTGCATGTGTGGACAAGGCTATCAATTCCTGTAGATGGACAGTAGAGAGATCTAAAGAGAAGAGTAGCCCTGACTCTCACTGCATGTCTCACCCAAGCCTGCATGTCCTTGGATGTAGGGCCACAGCGATTAGGACAGTTTCCCTTTTCCACCAGGAGGTTAATCCTGGCTCGAACAGTGCGTTCCCTCCCTGATATTTTTCTGACATTAATATTATCATTGTCTGCCAGCCACAGAGCTTGGCTGTCGCCTGTGATTAGAACACCGGCGCAGATCAGCGCAAGATTTCACTAGCAACTCATTACTGCTGACTCTGCTTCTATACAGCTTATATAACTCATCTTGCATAAAGCTGTCACAAAGGCAAGCCTTTCTCTTACGGAAACATGCAGCTCCTTAATCATGGGAGACAAGCAGGGCAGATGCTGGCCAGTCCCCCCTCTATTTCTCACACCATTTCTCCATGCAGCCTTCATGCCCACTTAGCCATTGTAGATCTGGTCACTGTAAAATCCTTCCCCTTTCACCATTATGTATTTAGTAGCATTGCCTCTGAAAGAGCTGGGTGGGATGACAGAGATCAACGCAGGACAAGCAGGCCTTGCGGGGAAAAGTCTTCAGTAGCTTGATCCCTGCTATTTCAGCTAATAGTGTTTGAGTTTGCTAGCCAGGACTTCTGAGTTCCTCCTACGTTCTTCCTCATATGAGGTGTGTGTGTATGTTTGAAAATGTAGGCATTTCAGCACTGTGGACAAGGCCACCTGAGGGTACAGTGGATATTAAAATTTGCAAATATTCTAAAACTGATGAATTTTCCATATTTGCCATGCATTTTTATGTGAGAATTATTGAATCAGAGTTTACTTTTTGAATGTATTTTTTTAACCTCAAAATATGAGGTTAAACTTATTGGCATCTTTTGGCAGTTTTGATTTTGGCAAGCTTGAAATATGAACTTCCAGAAGATGTCAGCTGTTAAATAGCTGAATCTATTTGTTCAGATTAAAAATAGAGAAATAAACTGGGATCCCCATTGAGAAGATTCATGATGATGGACAACCCACTCCCCCACTGCCAATACAGCTTGCCCACCATAACTGACATTTCTGGGCAATGTGCAGCTCCAAGGGGTTATTGTGTTGTGTTTCAGGCGTGCACACACACTTTCAGTTGACAACACAACCCAGCGGTGCCCCCAGTGAACTACGTCAGTGTGTCCTCTAAAAAAAGCCCCCAGAATCCCCTGACACACCCAAGAGTTCTATGGCAGACAAGTTACTGGGGAAAAGAGCTGCCTGAAGATAGAAAGCGGGAACTCTAGTTATGTATCACCTCTGTACTGTACCTAGTATCAGTACCATTGTTTGTTAGTGATCAAATACTGTCAAATACTATAAAATATCAACGCTTGGATATCAAATGTTACATTCAAATATAATTGCAATTTATAGCAAGTGCCAATGAAAACAAAAGTACGTCCCCCTAGAAGGGTGGTTCAGGATAGTGGTATCACCTACAGGAGGCTGAATTCTGGATTGTGCCACCATGTTACTCCCTTTTTCCATGTCTCTGCTTTTCTGTGCAGAAGTGGAGATAATGGGGCCAAACTGAAGGAGCTGGAGGCCAGAAGGCAGCTCCCAGAATGGGGGCCACAGCCTGTAGCTGCCACTGCCACCGCTGCTGATGTTCTAATACTCTCAGCACCTGGACTTCCACCAGCTTTCAGGAAGACCTTCCCATTGCTGGTGCTGTGAAGGCTTTTGTTGTGGCTTAGTATCACCATAAGCTGCTCTGATTGTGAGCCAGGAGAATGGAATGCAGAAATGCAGTGGACCATTGGGCAGCCATGTGAGAGAGCAACATCTGGGCAGGACCATAACACCATCTAGAAGGGTTACTGGAAACAAAGTGACAGAGGGGAGAAAGCAGGCAAGCGGCTGGAAGACAGCCATGTGAGCAGCTGGAATGCTGTGTGCTTGGTGAGCCCTCTCTAGAGCCCATATGCCTCTCCTGTCATCCCGCTTCCTCTGGCTTGGGTCCCCAAACCCTCCCATCTTCACCCCGAGACCCTGCGCTGAGGGTGGCGTCTCCTCTTCAATACACTGAGACTTTGCTGGCAGAGCCAAGAGTAACAGCGATGCTTTGGACTCTCCCAAAGGTGGTGAGCTCAGCGGCAACGCCTACTCCATGTTAAGTAAACTATTCATACACTTGCCGCAGAGATGTCTGAGTGGGCTGTGAGGCTTTTTTGAATCCTGATGTGAAGCTTAATACCATTGGCACTTGCTGCCCCATCTCTTGTCTTCATGAGGTTCTCACATATTTTGCTTATGTTGAACAGAAAAGGATCAAGCCAACCACAAGGGGAGTGATACAAATTCAGTGGAGACCTGATGGTTGACAGTGACCAAAGACACAAATAAGAAGAGAAATATCTAGTCTTTACTGGAGGAATGCTAGAAGAAAATGTCACCCAGTTTTCTCTTTGAATGCAGGGCACTTTTGTGGGTGTTTGATTTGAGACCTTTCTCCTGCGTAGCCTCTCTCCCATGCTCATTTGCCTTGGTCTGCATTCAGGGGGTTGAGCCTTTCAAAGTGATCCTTGGATGAACTTTTGCTGGATATATCCAGCTTTTCCTAAGTGCTACTGAGCACCGTGCTTAGGACTGTGTCAGTCCAGGTCCAGAAGGAGATAGGGGAAGGGTACAGTACAATGTGAGGCAATATGCAGAGACCCTGTTGCACCTGAGCCATTCACAATGGCCCATGCCCCTCTAGCAGCTGAGACATGCACATATGCTGCCTCTGTGCTACTGCTGGCAGATGGAGCATTTTATCTATGCAAAGATGTGGATGGGCTTTTCCTTTTCCTTCCAAGACCTACGTGCTGTCAGAGGAGCTAAGAATTTGTGACCCACAGCTGGCTAAATAGAAGGGATGGAATAACAAGCCACACAAAAGGTGGATGTCTTCACTCTGGAGTCCTCTTCCATTCTGTAATGTGTTAAAGCAGCTGTATGGATTTTCTTTGACACAGACTGGAGTCCTTCTGGGTTTCTCTCTGGTTGATTAACTCATTGCCCTCCTTTTATGCAACATGCAACTTTGAGGGCCAAACTACACGCCTGGATCTCTTCACTTCATTTTGTTTTACTGAAATGTAGCCACGGGGGAGGGAGCAGAGTTGCTTACAACAGTAGCAGCGGCTAACCCTTTCCTGTATGCCATTTCTTTCACCCCTCCATCTGCTTCGAGACAGGGTGATTTTTTCAGGGGTTAGGCAGGGGGAGGATTCAATACCTTCTCCTGCAGTGCTACTGATGTTCTGCTGCCTCAGTGGCTACAGTTCATATAAAACTGAGCAACACAATCCCATTCAAAACAACACAACCCCAAATGTTGGGAGGGAGCATCACAGATCTCTCATGGTAGTTCCCCCACCGCTGCACATTTAGGAATATGGGCTCCCTTGTAACAGCACTCAGCTGTTGCTGGAGGTCTGTGCTGGACACTTACATTTCCTGATGCAAGGGGAGAAGCTGCAGTGCCCCTCCCAGGGGTTGATACACATCCCAGTCAAGGTGAAAAAATGCAGAAGTCTAACTTGGCCTCATTACATATTGTTATTAAGCATGCTCCGATCTCTTGTTCTCATGGCATGACTCAAGTACCATGCTCTCTGACACAGTTGGTTATTGCAAGCATATCCCCCTTCCCCCAGTCTTCTCTCTCTATACGAGCCTTGGCTTTGTGATGGTATTTCTGAAACAAGGGATGCTGGTGTTGACCCTCATGTAAAGCAGCTTTCATGTCCAATTTGTTCATAATCTGTGTTCAGATTTGTCTTGCATTCTTACCAATATACTTCAACCCCTGAGGCATATACTGCTGTGATGCACCACTCTAATAAACCTCATGCTGTACTCTTGATAATTCACAGGATTCTTGAAGGTTTTAGTCTTAGAGTTACAAGATTTTAGCAACTAATCAGATTAATTCAGTAAAAATGTTTTGATAAACTAAAAGGGGCATCAACCCAAATCAAAGGAAGTCAGCTTATTGCTGCAGAATTAATGTTTTACTTATATGCTGATGAATGGCTAGATTAATCAATGAATCAACCAACCCATACAACTAAAATTTCTTTAATCAGCTGACTACTCTAGTTTTCATCTAGTCCACATAGGCAATTTCCAGAGTTCTCATCTCATCCGTCAGCAGGTCTGATATTCTCCTTCAGAGTTCTGATCCCCCTTTTCCAGATTCTGGCCCCTCTTGTGAACAAGTCATTTTTGCTCAGGATGTCTACTGAAAGGTGTCAGTGTCCAGAACACATGCCTGCCAATGCTGGCTTGTATGTAATGAATTGGGAGTATGTAAGGCAAAGGCTGAGAGAAATGAGAGAGGAAGGCAAAGGGTGGCTGTAGCCCACAAGGCAAGCAAGCAAGCCTCACCTTTTCTAGAGGCTGGAGGCTGCCATGTGATTAACCCTGACCTATCAATACCAGGGAGCTTTCTTGGCTGATGTCCAAGTTCTTCCTTTGTGTAGCACTGGCTAAGCACAGACACAGAGGGGCTGGCGATATTTGCCTTCTCAGGCTACTTGCTTAAGCCTACTGCAAGCTTGACGCCTCAGACCAAGGAGGTAAAATGGCTTTTTAAAATCATGTGGACATGCCACAAGAGGCTGTGGGCATGTTAGTCTGTGTGGACATGGATGCATCCGCTAATTTTGTTATGTGTGAAGTGGTCTTACATGTTTGTTGACATATCCATTTCCCACCATCTGGTTTGTGCATTGCATGCCTTTACTACACAACTTGCACATATTAATTCAAGTTCAGCCTTTCTTCTAGCAGCCCAAGTCAGTTTCGGAACACCCATTCCCTGAGAGGAGAGTGCCCATGTGTTGCATTACAAAGTCAAAAGCAGCCTCAAGGCGTCTTGTCTGCCATCTCCAGCCACTCTTGGGGGAGGGGAGATTCTGGTAGCTTCTCCATGGACGTGTCCTACGGCAATGAGGCCAACGCAGATCTGAGGCAGGCCTGCGCAAAGCAGCTCTGATCCTTGCTGACAGCCATTATAACGAGCAAGCCAATGGGAGACAGCAAAGTTAACCTTTTCTCTCCAAGCAGTTCTGTCATGCCCAGTGCATTGGGCTGGCTTCTCATGTTGTGCAGCAAAAGCAGCTTTTGCACCATATTTTTCAACCCACATTATTGCAGAGTTTGGAAAGGATCTATTATCCCTTTGAATGTCTACATCTCAGTCCAAAGCTGTTTTTCTTCATTCTGGTAGTAGGACCTGAAGAGGAACAAGAGCAGTGAGATGGGGAGGGGATTAGACCAAACTTCTAAGTTATTTCCAGGTCAGACCATGATAGCTAAATTATTATTATTATTTATTATTATTTATTTATATAGCACCATCAATGTACATGGTGCTGTACAGAGTAAAACAGTAAATAGCAAGACCCTGCCGCATAGGCTTACAATCTAATATATAATATAACCACCATGTTTGGATGCACTGTATAATTGAGTGCCAGATAATGATGAGACACAAGAGAAGGATGGTGGTAGGATTGCCTTCATCATGCCCTGCCTGGCGACTTCCTGGGCCGGATCTACACTACTGCTTTAAAGTGCTTTATAACAGTTTTATAGCGCATTATAACTGTTATAAAGTGCTTTAAAGCAGTAGCGTAGATCCGGCCCTGGAGGCCCCTGTCTGGACACTATTGGGAGAAGTTGTGCTGGACTAGATGGGCCCACTTTGGACTGGTCCAGCTTTGGAGGGTTTCTTACATCTCCTTAGTTATTTTACAGCTGAGATCCTCTCCAATGGCTTTCAAGGTCAGCATCACCCTGTCCAGATCATCCAGTGCTGCAGACAAGACTCCACAGAGATCTTTAAGCCATCATCACCCACAGAGCTGTCAGGCTCAGACCCAATTTCCCAGGTGTGGATCCTGAATCAAAATTGGAGGCTGAAGAAGAAGACCAGCCAAGACAGGAAGCAGGTGAGAAAATGCTCCATGCTCCGTTATTTTCATTTCCAGGACAAAATACCTGAAGTGTATGGAACATTCCACCCCCACCACCTTTTGCCATCTTTGTTCTCCCCCAAATACTTCGTAATTTAATGTAATTTGACAATCCTCTTGAAATGTAACGGCACAAGTAATGTAATGGCACCCCAAGAGACCTTACCAATACCAACCAGAGTATCAATTTTCATACCTTGGTTTGGTCTTCAGCTTATGAAGACTATGTAAACATGCTGATTGGAAGGGTGCTTTTCTGCCTCTTCCAATGTGCCTACAGGTACTGTGTAGACAGGATCCAATTTGCTTTACTCTCCCTTTCTATTCAGAAGTGTTGAGGCTCTTAAATATTTTGAGTGAGCTCAACATGTGAATCCCATGATTTCTCAAGAAAATTGGGTGAGGGGATTCTTCTCTGCCATTCCTGTGCTAGAACTTCCCTTTGTGGATGGTGCTCCTGCTTGCCACACCAAAAGCACCATGAACACAATGGACAGGCTCCAGATTTGCTCCTGCTTTCAAGCCCTGCTTGGGTGCACCCCATTGGGGCTTCTGGTTGGCCACTTCTGGAAACAGAATGTTGTTTTGTTAGAGCGGGACGGCTCCGTTGTTGTTCTTTTGTAAGGCGAGATTCCAGGGTGATCCAGCTTGGGTGGGTGACACTGTAGTGGAAGGAAAACCAAGCACTCACACATTCCCCCCCCCCCCCCCGCGCTACTTGTCAGGAGCCAGGAAGATTCTGTTTGCAGGATGTCCAGATTGATGGGTCCTTGGGCTACATGTTCTATATTCAGCAGCCCTCTCTGGATCTATGACTGATGACACAATGGATGATGTATCTTTGAGTGGCGCCCTTGGCTTTTCTCACATTAAGTGCAAGAGGAAGATAAACTGACCTTTTGAAAGTTTTTGAGCCTTCAGGCTTTGAAGCTGATCTGTCTTGATTTCTGGAGCAAGCAGAGAGATGAAGAGAGAAGAACAAGAAAGGAGAGGCAGAAAGGAATCATGGAATGTGATGGATGAGCCAAATGTGCCCCCGCCTCTTTGTTAAGAACCTTGAGAAGAAACATGTTGCTGTGAACTGCCCAGAGAGCTTTAGCTATTGGGCAGTATAGACAGGTAATAAATAATATTTTTTTCTTTTGAAATGGTGCAACAGCCCCTCACTGAACAAAGCTCTCTGCACAAAGCTGTCATGGAGTGTGTGATGTCAAAGTTCATAACTCAGGCAGGCAGGGAGAAAGAGGGAGAGAACAAACTGAGGGACTACAGAAACTTCCCTATTAGGAAAAGCAGAAAGGCTTGGGGTCTTCAGCTTAGAAAAAATGGTGAGAGATGGGAGACATGATAGAGGTATACTAAATGATGCCTGGGGTGGAGAATGTGGAGAGGGAGGAATTTTTCTTCCTTTCTCATCTTATATCTTAGGCCTTAGCTAGACCTAAGGTAGGGTGACCATATTTAGGAAATTGAAAAGGGGCTGTGCCCACCAACATAGCCGGCCCCCAAGGGGTTGTGTCCCCAACATGGCTGACCCCAGAGGGCATGTCCAGCACCAAGGGGTCATGCCCAGTAGAACATAATTTTGGTCACATGTCTGATTTTACAGACACAATTAAGACAAACTGTTCTACAAAACATCTTAATGTTAAAATCACTGAAATAAAGAACAAGTGAGACATTCAATGTATCTGAAATTAATTTCATTCGCTCCTACTTTTTTAGATTTTGCTATACTGTGTGTGATATAGTCTCCCCTTCCCTCAAATGTCTTTTCTGACTGCAAATTCTTCACTGGATAACCGTAGTCTCACCTTTCCTAACAATTAACACTCTTTCCCCATCACCTTTCCAATATCCATACTCACAGATTCAGCATACTGAACAAATGAAGCAGCAGGAAAGGGCAGAAAAATCTACTACAACAACCTAGCATTCAGAAAGAGGATCATAGAATCATAGAATCATAGAATCATAGAATAGCAGAGTTGGAAGGGGCCTACAAGGCCATCGAGTCCAACCCCCTGCTCAATGCAGGAATCCACCCTAAAGCATCCCTGACAGATGGTTGTCCAGCTGCCTCTTGAATGCCTCTAGTGTGGGAGAGCCCACAACCTCCCTAGGTAGCTGATTCCACTGTCGCACTGCTCTAACAGTCAGGAAGTTTTTCCTGATGTCCAGCCGGAATCTGGCTTCCTTTAACTTGAGCCCGTTATTCCGTGTCCTGCACTCTGGGAGAATCGAGAAGAGATCCTGGCCCTCCTCTGTGTGACAACCTTTTAAGTATTTGAAGAGTGCTATCATGTCTCCCCTCAATCTTCTCTTCTCCAGGCTAAACATGCCCAGTTCTTTCAGTCTCTCTTCATAGGGCTTTGTTTCTAGACCTCTGATCATCCTCGTTGCCCTCTTCTGAACATGCTCCAGCTTGTCTGCGTCCTTCTTGAATTGTGGAGCCCAGAACTGGACGCAATACTCTAGATGAGGCCTAACCAGGGCCGAATAGAGAGGAACCAGTACCTCACGTGATTTGGAAGCTATACTTCTGTTAATGCAGCCCAAAATAGCATTTGCCTTTCTTGCAGCCATATCGCACTGTTGGCTCATATTCAGCTTGTGATCTACAACAATTCCAAGATCTTTCTCATTTGTAGTATTGCTGAGCCAAGTGTCCCCCATCTTGTAACTGTGCATTTGGTTTCTATTCCCTAAATGTAGAACTTGGCATTTATCCCTTTTAAATTTCATTCTGTTGTTTTCAGCCCAGCACTCCAGCCTATCAAGATCACTTTGAAGTTTGTTTCTGTCTTCCAGGGTATTAGCTATCCCACCCAATTTGGTGTCATCTGCAAATTTGATCAGCGTTCCCTGCACCTCCTCGTCCAAATCATTAATAAAAATGTTGAAGAGCACTGGGCCCAGGACTGAGCCCTGCGGCACCCCACTCGTTGCCTCTCCCCAGTTTGAGAAGGTTCCATTGATAAGTACTCTTTGAGTCCGATTCTGTAGCCAACTGTGGATCCACCTAATAGTTGTTCCATCTAGCCCACTTTTAGCTAGTTTGTTAATCAGAATGTCATGTGGTACTTTGTCAAAAGCTTTGCTGAAGTCAAGATATATGACATCCACAGCATTCCCACAGTCCACAAGGGAGGTTATCCTATCAAAAAATGAGATCAAATTAGTCTGACAGGATTTGTTCCTGACAAATCCATGTTGGCTTCTAGTAATCACTGCATTGATTTCAAGGTGTTTACAGATTGACTTCTTTATAATCTGCTCCAGAATTTTCCCAGGGATGGATGTCAGGCTGACTGGTCTGTAGTTCCCAGGTTCCTCCTTTTGCCCTTTTTGAAGATAGGGACAATGTTAGCCCTCCTCCAGTCGTCCGGCACCTCACCCGTCTTCCATGATTTTGCAAAGATAATAGACAAAGGTTCTGAGAGTTCTTCCGCTAGCTCCTTCATTACTCTTGGATGCAGTTCATCGGGCCCTGGGGATTTGAACTCATTCAAGGAAATTAGGTGTTCTTTGACCATTTGTTTATCAATCTCAAACTGCAATCCTGCCCCCTCAACTTCTGCTTCACTTTTTCCAGGGGGGTCATAGATCCGCTTTTGGGAGAAGACCGAGGCAAAGTAGGAATTGAGCACTTCAGCCTTTTGTTTGTCGTCTGTTATCAATTTGCCATCCTCATTAAGCAGTTGAACCACCATTTCTTTCCTCTGTCTTTTACTACTCACGTATCTGAAGAAAGCCTTTTTATTGCTTTTAATAAACTACTATTACCCTGAAAACATTAGCCATGGAACAAAATGGACTAAAGGCTTGTTGCAGTCACTTCTCACTAGCACTTCTTAGCTTGTTTCAACTTCTGGTTTATCAATGAGAAACTAATCTTAAAAAAATGTCAATATACATCTGGTTCATTAGACATGTAAGCAAGACCATGGTCAGTAGCAATACAAAGAAAGGCCAGAATGGATGGCCATTATCACAATGCTAGACAAGGTGCTTTCCTTCCTTTTATCCAAATATCTCCTGAATTTTTACTGCCTCAGTGTGCAGAGAACAGAAATCTCAATCAGAAACCCAACGAAAACTGCCCAAGGAAACCTCAGAAATATTTATTTATTTATATTTATTTAAGGATTTTTATGTCGCCATTCAGCCAAAAAAGGCTCTCACGGCGGCTTACAAAGGTATTTCTTGACAGTCCCTGCCCACAGGCTTACAATCTAAAAGACATGACACAAAAGGAAACGGGATTGGGAGGGAAATAAGTCCCACTGATTTCAATAAAGCTTACTCCCAGATAAATGAATATAGGATTGTAGCCTCTTCACATCTGTTCACCTTACTCTAGCAAGTGCAAGCCCCTCCTGTCAAGGACAACTAAGCATGCAATACAACCTGGCCTCTGGGATCATGAAACCAGCAGGTGCTCTCCAGAAAGAAGCTTTCAGAGCCTAGGAGATCCAGTCACACTCAAAAAAGTCAAACCAAGTCACGTTATGCACTCACTGGGTCAGAACAATTCTAGGACAAGACAATACTTTGCAATTGACTAGACATAACAGTCATAAACAAAGAAAGAAAAACACACCTATCTCATTAACACAGCAATACCTAATGACAAAAATGTTGCAGAAAAGGAAGAGGAAAAGAAAAATATATATACACCACTATGGAAGTTAAAGAACCATCACAACAAGAAAAAGTTACAATTATTCCTTTAGTCACATCAGTCACCAGCATCACATCACATAATTCCCCCCCCCCCCAGAAATCATTCAGAAACTAGGCCTACCAAAATACACCCACACCAAAATCCAGAAAGTGGTCATACTTAAAACATGTTCAATAGTCAGGAAATTTCTGAATCAGTAAAAGACAGCATGCCCATCATATTCATCTAGAAAAACTATCACCAGCAAGAAAAGAGATGATGGTGATAATAATGATGATGATAATAATGGCAACCCTGTTGATTTTTTAAAAAGATTTTTTTTAAAAAAGGATTAACAATTATCAGCAATTGTTACAATATATATATGGCAATTACATCAAACAAATTGGAGAGGAAGGTCTATGCATCTATAACTTCAATATAAAAATAGTTGTGTGGCCACAACTAACATAAAATTAGTTGTGGCCACAGCTTTAAATATATTTACTTCTGTCCCTTATCTCTGGCTTATCAGAGTTGACTTTATTTTTTGCCACTCCTTTGTTTCTTTATTGTAATGAGGCAGTAGATGAAACAGAAATATAATTTGAGGCTTGCTGAATGAGTCCATCTTAGATTATGTCTGGTGGATAAACAAAGTTACTTCATATAATGCAATGTTATTTTTTTCCAGGAATTCATTTTAGAGCTGGAAATATTATCAGCTTGGCTGGTTATGTTTTGTCTTACGGACTTTCTAGATGCAAGGCAGCCTTGTGTTTGCATTGCACCTAGTCCCCAAGAATTAAAACAAATGTAAGGCTGCAGTTCTCTGCACACTTACTTGGGAGAAAGTCTCAATGGGTCTTAATTCAGAATAAACATACAGAGGATTGCTCTGTAAACAAAACAAAAAATAAAACCAGAGGGAAGGATAACAAAAGGCTGGTAGACGACACGGAGAAACAGCACCCTGATTGCAAGCAGTAGTTGACATCCACAGGGACTCCATAGTGGCGGCCATAAGAGTGGGAGAGAAAAAAGCCTCTATGGAGTCTTCCCCAAAAAGGCCTTTTCTAAGCCGCTGCAATGGGAGTGTACAAGGGGGGAGCGAGGAGGTGCTTCTCTGGGACTCCAGCAAAATGCTTCCCTGTGATTCCTCCCCCCACAAGCCCCAGAAAGGGCTTATTTGGGGCACACTCCATAGAGGCTTGTTTTCCCTCCACTCTTATGGAAGCCGCCAACGAGTGGAAGAACATAAAAGGCTTCCCTATGGAGCCACCGTGTGCCACCAGGCTTCAAGAAAAGGGCCTCTCTGGATTCCTCCCTCTCTCTGGCTCCCCTTTAGCTCTGGGCAGCCGCTTCCCAGCCAGGAAGGGGCGTCCAGCAGAGAAGCAAGACCCCTAGCAGCAGCCAGGCAAGAGAGGGGCCAGCTACTGGAGCTGGAAGGAAGTGATGGCATCCCTGGGAGCAGGGCCGGTGCCAGACTACTTTCACCCCACCCACCCCCCCAAAAATGCCAACTTTGATTTTTAAGAACATATGTTTCTTGGAAAAAATAAGAAGCACAAAACTTGAAACTGCTACTTTATTTTAAAGTGCAAGAAATACGTCATACCGATTATAGCAAACAAATTGGAAAGGAACGTCTATGGGTCTAAAATGCATTATTTAATAGGAATGTCACCTCCAAATCATCCCTCCCAACTCACACACATGCACACGCATACACACACACACACTCCGCATCACTCACTCCAAACAAACACATGCATTCACTCAAAGACCCCATGCACCCATACATTCCCTCCCTCTCTCTCTCTCTCTCTCCCGGGAGCTGCCCCACCCCAGCGTCTCTGGCTTCACTTCGGCTGGGTGGGCGCGGGGTGCCATCTCGCCCGCCCAGGCCCAGCTGAATCCTCGGGCCAGGCCGGTTCAAGCCAATGCGGGTGAGTGCTGTGCTACGCCCGGCGCCCCTCTTAGCTTGGCGCCCTAGGCGGCTGCCTGAGTGGCCTCTATGGTAGCACCGGCCCTGACTGGGAGGGCGGAGCCAGAGACTGGCCTTGCCTGGAGAACTACTACTCCCAGCATGCTCCCTGACAGTCGCACGTCCTCTCCTCAGGTCTCAGACTTCCAGGAAAGCAGAGATTTCGCCGACTGTAATTTAATCGATAACAACAACAAAAACCCAGGTATTTTTATAAATTTCAAAAACAGCTGGATAAATTGTCCAGATTGGAGAATGGATCCTTTTCTTGGCTGGCAACATTGCGGATCCGGCCAAGAGATGGCCTGGATTGCTGCGTGGGGGGGGGGGCTTGGAGGCTGCGAATTTTCTGGACATTTTATGAATTAATGGGATTTCCCCCCGGATCCGGTTTGGCCCCCCCATTTTCCTGACCTGTCTGGCAAAAACCGGACAGTTGGTCACCTTACCTAAGGATTATCCCAGGCAAATGGAGAGCTCTTCCCTGCTTGCTCCCGGGATCCCCTGTGTGTCATTCGGATGTACAGGGATGATCCCGGGACCATCCCGGGATATAAGCCTGGTCTAGCCATGGCCTTATGTAAGATCTACCAATTTTGCTCTTTTTTGTTTTAAAGTGAAGTTTGAGCAGTGTAGATGTACAGAAAATGTTAAAACTTCAAAAAAGTTCAAAGCTCAAGCTTTTGGCAGCTTGGGGAGGGAAAAGTGAGAGGAACGAAGGAAAGATGTGTGTGGTTGGTTTTTTTAAAAAATACATATGCCCCACACTATGCAGTAATGTAACATGTGATACAGTGTGTCTCTGCACATGTCATAATGCTTACTCCGGTGAGCTCTGAGAGTGCTGGGCCAATGTAAGGGCAGGTGCAGAATATTGCAAAAGGGACTGAAGAACAGTCAGTTGGTGATAAGTAGAGAAGGAGGAAGAGGAGGAGAAAGAGCTCACAGGACAGCAGAGGGAGAAGAGAAGGGAAAGTCTTAAATCATATGTTTTTGACCTTAAACTTCAAGAAATGGCAAACGGTTTTTAAAAAAATAACTTTTTTTTGTTTTGTTTTCACCTTTGCTGGTTTTTTTGTAGTACATTTATTTTAAAAGTGAAAAAGTTGTTCAAGTCACAAGAGAAATGTGCGAACACATTTTTATCCAATCATTCTCAGGCTACTAGCTCCTGTGGTGACATGGATTTGCACTAGTAAATTGGGATCATTCCATGAAGCTGATTGGTGGGAGATTCAGGATATAAAAGTGCTGCACGGTCTTCTGGCTCACTGTCCAATAAGAAAGGCCAAATGTCCTTTGGTGCATCTGTTGGCATAATGTCCTTTTTCACCACACTGGGGAAGAGAGAGAAAAAACTTGTTTTGAATGCCAATAATATAAATGAAATCCCCCATTTCCCCCTAAAGTAGACACCATTTGGGTGTCTTTTGTTTAAAATACAACACAAAATGAAAAGGGATGGGAGTGTGCATTAAGAAGCTGATTACAAACTTTAGAGCTGGAAAGACACCCTCCTCAGCTTTAAAACTACCCCCACCCCAAAATTCTATCCACCCCATCATTGTGAAAGGAAAAACAGAAATGTGATTCCCCCTCCCTCCTGCTACCAACTGTCTCTGCAGAGGCCACCAGTGAGGGAGGAAGCAGCAGCCAGGCACCTCTCCACCGTGCCTGGGTCCAGCTCCAGCTCAGAGCCCCCTCCCTCCTGCTGTCAACTGTAACTGCTGAACTTTGCAACTAAGATTGTAGTGCCTGAATTTGCTTTCCTTTTCCCCCTCCTCCTCCTCCTTCCCAATCCCCTTTCCTTTTGTGTCACGTCTTTTAGATTGTAAGCCTGTGGGCAGGGACTGTCAAGAAATACTTTTGTAAGCTGCCGTGAGAGCCTTTTTTGGCTGAATGGCGGCATAAAAAATCCTTAAATAAATAAAATAAAATAAAATAAAAGGAAGGACTGCTTCACATAGGACATAGTTAAATTATGACATTTGCTACTACAAGATATAGGGATGGCCTCCAATTTGGATGAGTTTAGAAGGGGACTGGACAAATTAATGGAGGATTTACCCACAGTCACTACTCATGATGGCTTCAATATCAGAGGCAAAATATCTCTCAAACCATGACTGGGAGGGGGTCATTGCCCATGTCCTGCACAGGGGCTTCCTATTGGCACCTGGCTGGCCACTATGGAAACAAATGCGGGGCTAAAACTCTTCTTCTGACACTCTTTGAAGGATAATGCAGATTGGGGTGGAGGTAGAAGGAGGGGCAGCAGGACTGGCTGCCCAATTGGGAAGGACTTGGAACTCCAACATTTTGGCTGTGGAATGGGCAATATGTGTGTCTGTGCCAGAATGTGAATATATGTACAGAAGATTGTGCATGTGTGTGTGTGTAAAGAAGACCAATGAAACAAACCTGTGCTTGCATGCACCAATGACAGGGAAGTATGTGAGACATGATTGCCTGAGCCCTGGGTTTGGACGAGAATGGCCTCTGTTCAAAAATCAGGCATGTGCCTGGCATGATCAGAAACCTGGGAACAAAGTCCTATGAAAGAACTGGGCATGTTTAGCCTTGAGAAGAGAAGGCAGAGGGGAAACATGATAGCACTCTTCAAGTACTTGAAAGGTTGTCACACAGAGGAGGGCCAGGATCTCTTCTCAATCCTCCCAGAGTGCAGGACATGGAATAACGGGCTCAAGTTAAAGGAAGCCAGATTCCAGCTGGACATCAGGAAAAGCATCTTGACTGTTAGAGCAGTATGACAATGGAACCAATTATCCAGGGGGGTTGTGGACTTACCCACCCTAGAGGCTTTCAAGAGGCAGCTGGATAGCCATCTGTCAGTGGATTCCTGCATTGAGCAGGGGGTTGGACTTGATGGCCTTGTAGGCCCCTTCCAGCTCTACTATTCTATGATTCATCCTCTCCCTCTAGAGTAAGCTCACTGCCTGCCTGAGTGCCTTGTGTCTCCATGAATAATACACTTCCCTGAGTTGCTAGTTGATACTTTCTCCCCACCTACAATCCCTGAAGAAGGTGGCAGTGGTTATTGCAAACTGAAGGCTATTTGTTTCTTTCTTTATCTCGCTCAGACAATAAGATGCAAGAATGGAGTCTCAGAATTAATGCTGGCACTGGCCAGGAGAGGCAGAGATGCTCTCCCTGGCATTGTCTGGAGGAGATTTGAAGACAGACAGGCCCTCTTTTCTGATGCATTGGGGTACATCTCTCTGTCTCCATGAAATGCACACTTTCTTTCCTCAGAACAAATCATGTTGATTCACTCACTGCTGGTGTTACTGCTAATTGAATCTGTCATTATTACAAACGTTCCAGAACAAATTCCCTTAAATGAAGAAATCACCTTCCATCTGCTCTTTGTGCTTCTGCTGCTTCAGCAGAACCCCCAGCATGGTTTGCCCTTGTGATGGATAGCATTTCCATTCCTAATCCTTGTACTGCTTTGTTGACATTTGCAACATAAGCACTCTGCAGTGACCTCATCCCATCTTTGGCATGAAAATTTTTATATATTGATCTAAACGGGGGGCAGCCCAGTATCGTCCCTTTCAAAGGGGAAGCTGATGTCCTCAAATTCTCAAGGAAGTGGGTTAGGAGATGGGTGCTTCCCTGTCATACTTGGCATGTTTAGTGGTGCGACTTGCTATGTAAAGTTGTTTTGCAGTACCTCCTTCAGCCCATCTTGCTTCTCCTCTAGATGGTGGCAGAGAATGACGATGGGGTGCAGGCCAGCATCACTCTGCACCCCATAGCCCTAGAGCCTGGCACCTTGGCAATTGTTTGGCTTGCATCCCATGACTGAGCGGAGGCTACCGCTCTGCAAGCTCCAGACATTCTGGAGCAGCTGATGTGAGGAACACAGACAGCCTCCTAGAAGAGACTGGTGGCCCACCTTGCCCAGGGCCTGTCCTACCCTTAGGCTATGGGTGGGCCATGGGCAGCACATAGGGCACACACAGCCCATGGAGGCCTGCTGCGTTGCCTGCTGTGGGTGACCCCTGAGTTCCTCCCTGGTCTGCTGCCTCCACCAACTAATTCTGCTGCCAAGCAAGGCTTGCAGGAATGGCTCTTCCATGCGGGAATGGCTCTTCTGTGCAGGAATGGCTCTTCCTGTTTCCCAGCAGAATTGGCCTCCTGCCAACCAGCTGTTTGCTGGGTGGGCTGGATCCCAATTCTGCTGGGAAACGGAGCATGTGGGAATGGTTCTTCTTGCATGCCCTGTTTTCCAGCAGCAATACTGATCAAGACTGGGTCAGGGCTGGGCCGGGTGTAGGGCGAAGAGGTTAATAGCAGCAGGGAAACAGCTGTCCTAACTGCTGGTGGGTTAAAACCTCTCTCCTCTCTTCGGTGACCCCCCTTTGTCTGTGTGAATGTACAGTGTGTGCCATGGGCCCATCCACTTTTGCAACCCCCAAAGGTTTCCATGGTGGCCAATATGCCCCAGTCCCCAAAGTCCATCAACACCACTGTAGGCACCAGAGTTTAAATTACCCTAAGATGGCAGCAAAGTTAGGGTGACCATATGGAAAAGGAGGACAGGGCTCTTGTATCTTTAACAGTTGCATTGAAAGGGGAATTTCAGCAGGTGTCATTTGTATGCATGCAGCACCTGGTAAAATCCCATTCATCACAACAGTTAAAGCTGTACGACCATATATAAAAGTGGCCCTGTCCTCCTTTACATATGGTCACCCTAAAGTTGGGGGCCTGTGTCCCAAGGGCAGAGGGACTGCCTGAAACTGTCTACACTGTGTTCCCCTTCTACCCCTTCCTCTAGCTCTCATGTACCTGGTAGCTCATCCCCCGAGCCTTCCTTCCTTGTGGTGCTACTCTTTAATGTCAGGTCAGTCTGCAATAAGACCTCTCTTATTTATGATTTAATCCTGGATGAGAGGGCTGACCTGGCATGCCTTACTGAGGCTTGGGTGGGTGAGCTGGGTGGGGTTGACCTGACTCAGCTCTGCCCACCTGGGTATTCAGTGCAGCACCAACATAGATTGGAGGGCCGGGGTGGGGGAGTCGCTGTGATTCATAGATCTTTCATCAGGAAGCTACTCCACCTTGGAGCAGGCCTTGAGGGGTTGTGCCTGGTGTTGGGCCATAGAGACAGATTGGGGATGCTGCTGGTGTGCCGCCCACCCTGCTGCCCAGCATCCTCCCTGACTGAGCTGGTGGAGGTGGTCTTGAGTGTGGTGTTGGAGGAACCCAGGATGGTGGTTTTGGGCGACTTCAACTTTCACGCTGAGGCTGTTTCTGGAGCTCCAGCTCAGGACTTCATGGTCTCTACTACAACCATGAGGCAGTCTCAGTTTGTCATGAGCCCAACACATGAAGCAGGGCATACGCTTGATTTGGTTTTTCTCCAAGCTGTGAGATGGATAATCTGAAGATTGGGGTGTCCCCGCCCCCAAGTAACCACATTGTCATGGTCAGACCATTTCCTGGTGAGATTTGAACTCATGGCATTACTCCCATCCTGCAACGGTGGGGGACCCATTCGGACGGTCCACCCCAGGAGACTGATGGAACCAACGGATTCTTGAATGCTTTGGGGGATTTTCCAGTGGAGAGTGCTGGTGATCCAGCCAAGGCCCTGGCCTGGCCTCACTGTGGACTTGATTGCACCCAAGTGCCTCCTCCAGCCCTGTGAAGCCTGCTCTGCTCCTTGTTATACTAGGGAGCTGCAGACAATGAATGAATTTTATTTACGGTCACAAGACCAGCAAAACAACACAACAATATGAGCACATATAAAATTCCAAAACCGACGGAATAAAACGGGACTATGAATAAAACAATATATTATAACAATTAATTAGTACATGTCCCACATATTTTAAGAGATTAAAACATTATCACAATCAGATGATATCATCCCACGCCGACAAGCAATTGCAGCAGCACAAAATTTATCCACCTTGGAGGTTATCTGAGAGTTCTGATCAGCCAAAAGATAGTCTGTATAGATCACATCAGATCTCCCAGGTATTCCTTGTAAAACAGGAGTGATGAAAGTATGCCGAAAATCACAATAAAAGGAGCAGTACAGCAATACATGATCCACAGTTTCTATCATGTCAGCTTTACAGGGGCAAAGGCGCTTAGAATATGGGATATTATTATATTTACCCTCCAAAAATGCGAAGGGAAGCACATTAAATTTAGCCTGCGTGAAGGCTTTCCTGTATTTTGGAAAAGTTGAAGAAGTTAAATATGTTGCAGGAAGGAGAGCCTATGAGCGTGGGCATCAGCAGCCCCAGGACTACACCCAGGCTTCTCTCACAAACGTCGTCATCTTGCCGCCACAAAAGCAGCACTTAGGTCCTTCATCTCCACCATCTACTGGACCGGCACTCCAGATTTTCAGAACATGGACAAGCACCAGAAAGAGGGGACATTGCAATGGGCCCTTCATTCTGCACCTTACCCAAGGAAAGCGCCTTTGGCCTAATGTTGCTGCTGGGCAAACTTCGGAGCTTCCTGAAGCCCAAGAACAAATTCCAGCAGGCAGAATGACATTCTGATTAATTAGAGCATAAAGGAATAATTTTTATCAAGGCATCTGAAGCAGTAGGATGCAACGTTTGTCCCAGCTAATGGGAACCTCATGTCTCCAATTAACGTTCAGAGGATTCATCTTCAGAGTTGGGTCCCATATAAAATTGACATTTAGTAGAATGTCAGAGACAATTTCTTTCAAGTGTTTCTTGCTGAAACCTCAAGGAAACTGCTTCATTTTTGGCAGCTTTTCCAATTACATTTTCCTCTCACTGTCATTTTCAACGAAAGGCTCCCACAACTGCCAATGACCTTTTTTGCTTACTGTCTTGACATCCATGCTCTTCATGGGGCCTTGTTTTTCTAATCTTTTGTGGTTTGTGGCTCCAAATCCAAAACAGAGTCAGCTTTGCTTAAACCCTTTGAAGTGTATGGCCTTAAGCATGCCTCGCTTTGTGCTGGATTGTGGCCTATCTAGACTGCCCATACCCTCTGGAAAATTCCAGAAACCTCCTGGGAGAGCTGGGGGTCCGGAGGAACCGGACTTAGGGCCCAAAATACCGGGGTTGTGGTTACTGGGCCCGCAGCAATCCCAACTTACCAGGCCTAAATTTCCCCCTTGAGTGGTGGCGGCCATCTTGAATCTCGCCCGAACTCACGCGAGATCTCGGCAGCTGGCTGGGAACTCTGCGAGACCCAGCCAACAGCCAAGATCTTGCGTGAGTTCGGGCGAGATTCAAGATGGCCGCTGTGAGGGGTGGGCGGTGAGAGCGAGGTGAGTGGTTGGGGGCTACGTGCAGGAATTCCCAGCAATGCAGCCTCCAGCACCCCACCCCCCAGCGCAGAAGCAGCAGCAGCAGCAGCAGAAGAAGTAGAAGCAGCAGCAGCAGCAAGAAGAAGCAGCAACAGAAGCAGCAGCAAGAAGAAGAAGCAGAAGCAGCAGCAAGAAGCAGAGGCAGAGGCAGAAGAAGCAGCAGCAAGAAGAAGAAGCAGAAGAAGCAGCAGCAAGAAGCAAAAAAAAAAAAAGCAAGCAGGAGGAGGAGAAGATAGAGTAGGAGGTAAGACTGAGGTTTGTTTGTGTGTGTGAGAGAATATGGGGGTGCATGGGGTCTTTGAGTGAATGCATGTGTGCATGCGTGTGTGCATGCGTGTTTTTGGAGTGAGTGATGCTGAGTGTGTGTGTGTGTGTGTGCGCGCACCCACGCGTGTGCTGGCAGTGTGAGTGTATTGATGTCTGAATGGGATGCCTGGTTGTTTGACTGAATGAATGCATGTGCATGTTTGTAGTGGGGGTGGCTGTAGTTTTCTGTGAGTTGGGATGATTTGGAGGTGATGTTCCTATTTAATAATGCATTTTAGACCCATAGACCTTCCTTTCCAACTTGTTTACTATAATTGGCATGACGTATATTTTGTAACAGTGGCTGACAATTGTTCATCCTTCTTAAAGAAACTTTAAAAAAATTAACAAGGTTGCTATTATCATCATTATCATTATCATCATCATCATCATCTATCTCTCTTTTCTTGCTCATGGTGGTTTTTCTAGATGAACATGATGGGCTTTGCCAAGTCATGTTGTCTTTTACTGATTCAGAAATGTCCTGACTATTGAACATGTTTTAAGTAGGGCTGCTTTCTGGATGTTGGCATGCATGTATTTTGGTAGGCCTAATTTCTGAAGGTTTTCTGTAAAAACAACCACGATGTCATGCTGGTGACTGATGTGACTAACAAATAATTGTAAGTTTTTCCTGTTGCCGTAGTTCTTTAACTTCCATATCCAGTGGTGTATATTTTTCTTTTCTGCAACATTTTTGTCATTAGATATTGCAATTTCAATGTAGGTGTCTTTTTCTCAGTTGTTTTTGACTGTTATGTCTGGTTATTTATTTATTTATTTATTACATTTTTATACCGCCCAATAGCCGAAGCTCTCTGGGCGGTTCACAAAAATTAGAACCATCATAAAACAACCAACAAGTTAAAAATACAAATACAAAATACAATATAAAAAGCACAACCAGGATAAAACCACGCAGCAAAACTGATATAAGGTTAAAATACAGAGTTAAAACAGTATAATTTAAATTTGAGTTAAAATTAAGTGTTAAAATACTGAGTGAATAAAAAGGTCTTCAGCTGGCGACGAAAGGAGTACAGTGTAGGAGCCAGGCGGACCTCTCTGGGGAGCTCATTCCACAACCGGGGTGCCACAGGGAAGAAAGCCCTCCTCCTAGTAGCCACCTGCCTCACTTCCTTTGGCAGGGGCTCACGGAGAAGGGCCCCTGTAGATGATCTTAAGGTCCGGGTAGGTACATATGGGAGGAGGCGTTCCTTCAAATAACCTGGCCCCAAACCGTTTAGGGCTTTAAATGTCAATACCAACACTTTGAATCGGACCCGGACCTGGACTGGCAGCCAATGAAGTTGTAAAAGGACTGGCATAATGTGATCTTGCCGGCCAGTCCCTGTTAGTAAACGGGCTGCCCTGTTTTGTACCAGCTGAAGCTTCCGGACCATTTTCAAAGGCAGCCCCACGTATAACGCATTGCAGTAATCCAAGCGAGAGGTTATCAGAGCATGGATAACAGTAGCTAGGCTATCACTGTCCAGATAAGGGCGTAGTTGGTATATCAGCCTAAGCTGATAAAAGGTGCTCTTTGCCACTGAGTTCACCTGTGCCTCAAGTGACAGTTCTGGATCCAAGAGCACCCCCAAACTACGGACCCGATCCTTTAGGGAGAGTGCAACCCCGTCCAGGACAGGGCAAACATCACCTCGCCGGACAAATGAACCACCCGCTAACAGTACCTCTGTTTTGTCTGGATTGTCTCAGTTTGTTAGCCCTCATCCAGTCCATTACCGTGCCCAAGCACTGGTTCAGAACAGTCACTGCCTCACCTGGGTTTGATGAAAAGGAAATGTAGAGCTGGGTATCATCCGCATATTGATGACACCTCAGTCCACATCTCCGGATAACCTCCCCCAGCGGCTTCATGTATATGTTAAACAGCATAGGGGATAAAATAGAGCCCTGCAGAACCCCATGGCTTAGGAGCCACGGCACAGAGCAATAATCCCCCAGCACCACCTTCTGGAATCGGCCATCCAAGTAGGAGCGGAACCACTGCAACGCAGTACCTCCAACTCCCAGCTCAGACAACCTATCCAGAAGGATACCATGGTCGATGGTATCGAAGGCCGCTGAGAGGTCCAGGAGAACCAACAGGGTCGCACTCCCCCTGTCTCTCTCCCGACAGAGGTCATCCCACAGGGCGACCAAGGCAGTTTCCGTTCCAAAACCAGGCCTGAAACCCGATTGAAATGGATCTAGATAATCCGTTTCATTCAAGAGTGCCTGGAGTTGTCCTGCAACCACCCGCTCAAGCACCTTGCCCAGGAAAGGGATATTAGCCACCGGCCTGTAGTTGTTATCATCTTCCGGGTCCAGATTAGGCTTCTTCAGGAGTGGTCTAATTACCGCCTCTTTTAAAGAGGCCGGCACCACTCCCTCTCTCAAGGAGGCATTTACAACCTCCTGGACCCAGCCGGCGATCCCCTCCTTATTTGATGTAATGAGCCACGACGGGCAAGGGTCAAGCACACAGGTGGTCGACCGGACTTGGCCAAGCACCTTGTCCACATCCTCGGGCCTCAATAACTGAAACTCATCCAATAAAACTGAGCCGGACGGCGCTCTGAACGCCTCTACTAGTGGTGCTGCATTAAGTGTGGTGTCCAATTCACGACGAATCTGAGCGACTTTATCTTCAAAGTGCCGTGCAAACTCGTCACAGCGTGCTACCGAGGGTTCAACTATCTCACGCCCTGGCCCAGAGTGTAACAGGCCACGAACCACTCAGAAAAGCTCTGCCGGACGACACTGAGAAGACACAATGCTGGTGGAAAAGAACTGCCTCTTTGCCACCCTCACCGCCACAGAGTAGGCTCGATAGTGAGCTCTAACCCGTGTTCGATCAGACCCAGCACGAGTTTTCCTCCACCTGCGTTCTAGCCGTCTCCCCTCTTGCTTCATCGCCCTCAGCTCAGATGTATACCAAGGAGCTGACCGGGCTCTGCTCAGAGGGAGAGGACGCTTGGGCGCGATCGTGTCAACCGCCCGAGTCATCTCTGCATTCCACAGAGCGACCTGGGCTTCGACAGGAGCACCGGCCATATCAGCAGGAAAATCCCCCAGAGCCCTCTGGAATCCATCGGAGTCCATTAGCCTCCGGGGGCGGACCATTTTAATAGGCCCCCCACCCTTGCAGAGGGGAAAGGCCGCCGAGAGTCTAAACCTCAGTAGGAAGTGATCCGACCATGACAAGGGGGTAGATGTTAGTTCCCCCACTTCCAGATCACCATCCTCCTGTCCAGTCGAGAAAACCAGATCAAGCGTGTGTCCCTTTGCATGTGTTGGGCCGATGACATGTTGAGACAGCCCCATGGTTGTCATGGCAGCCATGAAGTCCTGAGCCGCTCCAGATACAGCAGCCTCGGCATGGAAGTTGAGATCCCCCAGAACCACCATCCTGGGTTGAAGTTGAAACAAGCTAAGACAAGCTTTAATCCATTTTGTTCCATGGCTAACGTTTGCAGGCTAATAGTAGTTTATACTCTTTCTGAATGCTTGGTTGTTTGGTTGTTGTATACTTGTCAACTGCTTCATTTGTTCAGTGGTAGCATTATGCAGTAAGGTGATGGGGAAACAGTGTTAAATGTTAGGAAAGGTTAGACTATGGTCATCCAGTGAAGGATTTGCAGTCAGAAAAGATATTTGAGGGAAGGGAAGACTGTGTCACACACAGGGCTCATCTACACCAAGTAGGATATTCCACTTTGAAAGCAGTATATAAAAGCCAGGAGCCACACTACTGCTTTATAGCAGTATTGAAGTGTACTGACAACTGTTGGAGCCCATGACACATACCATATACCACTTTCATACCACTTTCATAGTGTTATATCCTACTTGGTGTAGATGTGTCATGGGCTCCATGACACATCTACACCAAGTAATAGTGTAGCTCCTGCCTTTTATATACCGCTTTCATAGTGGAATACCCTGCTTGGTGTAGCTGAGCACACAGTATAGCAAAAGCTTCAACGTACAGCAAAAGCTACAGAAGTAGGAATGAGTGAAGTTAATTTCAGATGCATTGAATGTCTCACTTATACTTTATTCCAGTGATTTAAACATTAAGATGTTATGTAGAATAGGTTTGTCTTAATTGTGTGGTGTGTAATCAGACCTGTGACCAAGGCCATGTTTGGGTGGGCACACCCCCTTGGGGGCTGGACATGTTGGTGGGCACCCCCCCATGGGGCTGACATGTTGTCCTCCTTTTTGGTTTCCAAAATATGGTCACCCTAGGCCTATCACTACAGGCTCCATAGGCGTCACACGGCCTAATTGTACAGTCTGCTTTAATGATGTCCATGATGAATGCTAGAGGCAAAAACAAGATTTCTACAAATTCAAAATCTTCCAGCGTTTAATGATTTCAGCGAACTGTCCAGTTGGGCCCCTGGAAACCAGCTGGGTTTCTCGTGCAGTTGATCTGGCCCTGAGCTTCAAGAGTGAGGCAGCTCCTTCCTTTGCTGATGGAGAAAGCAGTAGCATTCCTGCCTTCTCTCACACAGAGAAAATGGGGAAGTTCCCCCTGAGACGGTAGCAGGGCAAGGGTGAGCTGAGTTATTTGCTCCTCGGCAGAGCTGGGAGTGATACTGCAGCCCCCTCCACTCCTTGCTCCTTGTGTGTTGGAAGTGTGTGTGTGTGTGCCGTAGTGTCTGAATGTGATACGTTGTTGTTTGAGTGAATGGATGTATGTGTAGGTGTGGGTGATCCTAAGTGTGTGTGTTGGCAGTGTTAACAGGGTGGCAGTTATCATCATCATCATCATCATCATCATCATCTATCTCTCTTTTTTTGCTCATGGTGGCTTTTCTAGATGAACACGATGGGCTTTGCCAAGTCATGCTGTCTTTTACTGATTCAGAAATTTCCTTACTATTGAATGTGTTTTAAGTAGGGCTGCTTTCTGGATGTTGGTGTGCATGTATTTTGATAGGCCTAATTTCTGAAGGTTTTCTGTAAAAAGTAATAAGGATGTGATGCTGGTGACTGATGTGACTAATGGAATAATTGTAACTTTTTCTTGTTCCCATAGTTCTTTAACTTCCATAGCCAGTGGTGTATATTTCTCTCCCTTTTCCTCTTCCTTTTCTGCAACATTTTTGTCATTAGGTATTGCTATGTCAATGAGATAGGTGTGTTTTTCTTCGTTGTTTTTGATTGTATGTCTGGTTGAAGTTGAAACAAGCTGAGCTGTGCTAGCCTTTAGTCCATTTTGTTCCATGGCTAATGTTTGCAGGGTAATAGTATTTTATACTCTTTCTGAATGCTTGTTTGCTTGTTTGTTGTACTAGATTTTTCTGTACTTGTCAACTGCTTCATTTGTTCAGTGGTAGGAGTATGCTGAATCTGTGAGTATGGATATGAGAAAGGTGATGGGGAAAGAGTGTTAAATGTTAGGAAAAGTTAGACTATGATCATCCAGTAAAGGACTTGCAGTCAGAAAAGATATTTGAGGGAAAGGGAGACTGTATCACACAGAGTATAGCAAAAGCTTCAAAGTACAGCAAAAGCTACAAAAGTAAGAATGAGTGAAGTTAATTTCAGATACATTGAGTGTCTCACTTGTTCTTTATTCCAGTGATTTTAACATTAAGATGTTATGTAGAACAGGTTTGTGTGCTGTGAAATCAGACCTGAGACCAAGGCCATGTTTGGATGGGCACAACCCCCTGGGGGCTGGACATGTTGGTGACCACACCCCTTTTGGGGTGGCCATGTTGTCCTCCTTTTCAGTTTCCAAAATATGGTCACACTAGCCAGGGAGACTCTTCACCCCAGCATTCCTTGGGTGCTTTAAAAGGTCCCCCTGGCCTCATGTGGGAGGCCAAGCATGCAGGGTGTGCAGCTGTCATGGAAATGGGCGATAATGGACAGAGAGAGATTGCTTCATGGGCTGTGGACACGTGACCGGGTTCAGCACTGTTACCTGACTTCCCTCGCCCCCCCCCCCCCCGTGATGGGAACTGAGACACCTTAATCAGGTGCTAGAGGTCGCAGAGGTGCTGCATAAATACAGCTAATTCTGGTGGAGGCCTCCACCCTTGGGTGCAGCACTACTGCGGGAAGGTCTCATTTTCAGCAGATTTGGCAGGGGAATCTGTGCTGAGAAGGCAGGGCTTCATCCTGGCCAGGGTCCTTCCTTTGGTTTAAAAGCACTCTACGTGCACATGGGTCTGCTAGTGCCTGCTGCTCCCATTGGCTTTCAATTCAAACCCTCCATGAAATTACTGTTCAAGCCCAAGGGTTTGCCCAGAGAGCCTTCGCAGGCCCGCAGAAGAACCACTGGTTCTGGTAGCCTGAGTCCTACTCCTATTAAAACAGAGGTCCATCTGGCAGCAGCTAGGAGCCTGGCCCAAGGACCTTCCTCACATCAGACCGGGAGTCCCTCTGCACCCCAGCTTCATCTTCTGGGATCTCTGGAAGGTCTCTTTTGGACTGTGTCCAGTCGTCTGGAGGTCCTTTCCCTACAAATTCCCTGATGTGCCAGCGGATGGGTGGCTTGGCTCCCCTTTGGATATGTTTTGCTTTTCCCATTCACTGGCCTTTTCCATCTTACTGAAAGGTGCTAGAGGATTCCAGTACAATAGGAATGGTTTGTAATAAAGATCTGGAACAGGAAGAAGCCAAGGAAGGTGAAGACTACAAGTTGCCAGGACTTGTAGTGCCTGTGTTCAATTAGCTTCCCCTATAGCTCCCCTCTAGGGTGCTACTGGGCTATGTGCATGCCCCACAGCAACCTGCTGCAGAATTCTTTTCTTCTCTTGGCCCCTCTGCCCCCTTATAAACTTTCAACTTCAGTAATGTTCCAGAAAAGAGCTAGGCATGCATAGCCTACATTCTGAGAGCAGTAGCCCTTCCCCGCCCCTTGCATGCTGGCTTTGGAATTGCACAGTCCCCACTGCTCTTCTGTTTCAGAAATTTAGTGTGCATGAGATTGTGAGCTATATACAAAGGATGGACTTCTCTGTTGGAGTTTGTATAGTGCCTATCACCAAGAGTATACTTTGACTCTTGTGTGATGAATAAACCAACTCCCAATGGAAAGGAACCTATGTGCATCACTGGGACAAATCTGCCATGGTCTGCTACAGCCAAGGTTAAAACATCCCTTTAAGACACATATCTCAGATAGCACATAAGGTTAAAGGGGAGGAATGCGCACTAGCAGTTCCAAAGGCCTTCTTACTTGTCTCCTGGACCATTTTCCCCCACCAATGCAGCAGACATATTGTCATGTTATTATTGCTCTCATCATTCTCCACCAGGCCTGAGAAAATGCAGGTTTGGGCTGCAAAATAGAAGAGAAGAGTTTGATAGCTGATGTGGTGGCTCAGGCAGGATATTAGAAAAGCAAAGGTCAGAGAAAGAGGAATGGATTCATTTTTCTGCAAAGGACCGACACAGGCACAGTCAGTGGCTGAGTTTGAATGACATGCTAATCAGTGGGGTGGGGTGGGGGTAATAGGAACAGAATGGGAAACAACAACCGTTGATTAGCGTGTCATCCGGACTCGGCCAGCGGTTGACTGCTGGCTCTCACCTCCCAGGGAAATGTCTCTGAGGCAAAGGATGCTCATCTAAGGCGAGCATGAGACACAGATGTGCTTGCTTTCTCCACAGGGCCAGCTGCTTGCAAGGTGGGGAGTCCTCAGCTCCCTGACTGAAATTACCTCAGGCAATACAAAATTGCCCTGCTCTTTCCCTATAGCCCTGAAGAGGGAGGTGCCTCACCCGTTCACAGCAAGTGTGGCAACAGGCAGGCAGTAGAAAGCATGAAAGCATGGGGCCACTGATCTGGCTTGGTAGAACACTCAAATTATTATTCCATCCCAGCATGGTCAGGTGGGGAAGTAATCCAATTAGGCTAATGTTATGGAAGGAAAATGGGCAGCTATATGGCTTCAACTTTCTGCGATGACCTCACAGTGGCCAGTGCAGATTGCCTGTATAATATCATGTAAATGGACAGACTGACTGTAGGGAGAATGGATTCTGGCTCTTAGGAGCTGTGGTTGGGTTCAAAGGAGGCCCTTACTCAGGGAATGGGGAGCAAGCCCCCTGAACTTGGGGGGAAGGGTGGTGGCAGCTATGGCAAGAAAGGGTGCAGAACTGTGGGTGAGTGTCTAGCAAAGGAACAAGAGCTGGATTCATGCATTGAGACACGGCTTCATTCAGGCATCTGGAGCTGCCTTGAAGTGTCCTGCCCATGTTGCAACTCTCAACCCACCTAGTGCAAGAGGACTGGCAACATGGTGTGTTCCTGCAGGAATCTCTCATCCCAACTTGACCACAGGACAGCAGCAGCCCAGAGTGTGATATCATTTGCCCTGAGCATATTCAGTGCAGAAAGTGTCCAGAGGCTTTCTGTGGAAATGTCCTTCGACCAGGCCCCCTCCTCCAGAGTTGTAGCCTTTCCACCTTAAGACATGTAGATGCAATAAGAAATCCTTCTTGAGAACAATAAGCTCCATCAAACCAGCGTTATAGTCTGCTGTCATGGTGCATTGTATGGAAAGGACTCAGATGACGTCGACCATGTCCTGCTGTTATTGAGGTTCTTCTCCCCTCTTAGCAATGTTTTTTGGCATGCGGAAAGTCCAGTTCTTCTGGTAATGTGAAAGCACACCACTCAAACTTCAGTGTTTATTTTCATCCATTGTTTTCAATCCCATGTTCTGTGGGCGTGTTTTCAAGGGGTGGTATTGCTGATGAAAGTGTGTTCAAGGGGCAGTATTGATGATTAAGAGAGAGAGTGCCTTTTCTCCAGCAGGTGTTTTTAAATTCCAATTCAAATCCTTTCCTCCTGCTGCTTCCTGGCTGCTGGGTTGAATGAAAGAATCGTACTTTTGTTCCTCCACCTTTGCTTCATGACTTGCTTTGGGGGGGGGGGAAGCAAGAGGGGGAATGCATAGGTAACATCGTAGAAGGGGGGAGTGAGGGAGAGGGTTCCTTACCTTCATTCCTAGGAGGTTGGGAGGCTACCTGTCATGTTCTCTGGGCTGGTTTCCCCACTAAGGTGTTAAACTGGACTGGGTTTGCTGCGTAGCTTCTCTCCTCCCCTTTCCCTCTCTCCTTTCAATAAAAGGAGGGTTTCAAGTCACCCTCAATCCAAGGCTCCGATGCAGCTTACTCTCAAGTCCCTTCCTTCCCGCCTTCCCCCAGCTCAGTATCCAAAGGCAGGGGTTCGAGGCCATTGAAATGAACAAGATGCAACTGTGAATAAGAGTGCACAGACAGCTGCAGTCTTTCATGTGATTGGAAGTGCGTGACAAGGGGAACACTATGCAACCTCCAGTGGCAGCTGATAGGAGTTTTAGTTGATTAACCGGCCAGAGAGCTTTAGCTATTCGGCGGTATAAAAATGTAATAAATAAATAAATAATCAATGGATTAAATTTGCATGTGGATTATAAACAGTCTCTCTGGAGCAAGAAGAGGTCCCACTGAGCTCTATGTTCTTACTCCTGAGTAGGCATTTTCACCTTAAAAGAAATGTGAAAAATGCACCCTCCTTGCCAGCAGCACCCTCATTTTTAAAGATAAAGAGATCAAAATTGGCACAGTGATAGTTCTTAAGGAGGGCTTTCAGCACAGACAATTTGCATCCGATTGGATCATCCCTTGATTTTAAGGGATTTTAAAAATTGAAATTAAGCAAATGCTTACATCTGTGTAAATTTTAAAGATAAAGAAATCAAAATTAGCAAAGTGATAGCTCTTAAGGAGGGCTTTCAGCATACCAAGTTTGAATCAAATTGGGTCATTGTTTGATTTTTTAATGATTTTTAAACCCCCCCTTAAACCCACCAGTGCGAAGGATCGTAGGATCGATCTTCCATTGCTTTGATCATGTGAAATGGTGCATCTTCAAGTTTGTAAACTACAGATCTGCTGCTTCTCTTACTCAAAAGTAAATCCCATTGATTTCAACTGCTGAAATATTTATTTATTTATTTATTTATCATACTTATACCCCGCTCCTCAGCCAAAAAAGGTTCTTGGAGCGGCTTACACTTAGCAAAAAAGACAGTCCCTGCCCTCAGGCTTACAATCTAATAAAGACATGACACACAAGGAAAAGGAGTCAAGGAGGGAGGGAGGGAGGAGAGAGAAAGAGAGAGAGTGTCCAGCAGGAGCAGGCCCCGATGTTACTTCTGCCTGCTCCTGTCCCCTCGGTCCTTCTTCTTCCCCACAGGGCCAAGATGGCAGTTTGCCCTGTGGGGGGGGGGGAAAGAGTCCAGCAGGAGCAGGCCCTGATGTTACTTCTGCCTGCTCCTGTCTCCTCAGTCCTTCTTCCCACAGGGCCAAGATGGCAGTTTGCCCTGTGGGGGGGGGGGGGAAGAGTCCAGCAGGAGCAGGCCCCGATGTTACTTCTGCCTGCTCCTGTCTCCTCAGTCCTTCTTCTTCCCCACAGGGCCAAGATGGCAGTTTGCCCTGTGGGGGGGGGGAAGAGTCCAGCAGGAGCAGGCCCCGATGTTACTTCTGCCTGCTCCTGTCCCCTCGGTCCTTCTTCTTCCCCACAGGGCCAAGATGGCAGTTTGCCCTGTGGGGGGGGGGGGAAGAGTCCAGCAGGAGCAGGCCCCGATGTTACTTCTGCCTGCTCCTGTCCCCTCGGTCCTTCTTCTTCCCCACCCACATCACATGCAGGCTTACCTTTGAGTAAACCCCATTGAACAGAGAGAGTCTTACTTCTGAGTAAACACATATAGAACTGATTTTTAATAGTGTGGTCACTCAGAAGCTTTCTTTTTTAAGCCTTAAAACAGTAAACTGGAAAGAAGTGCTCTGCAACTTGGGGAACACTGCATTCTCCACTGGCAGCTGATAGTAGTTGTAGTTGATTACTCTCACCTTACCTATTCAACTTGTATGCAGAACACATCATGCGACGTGCTGGGCTTGACAACTCCAAGGCTGGAGTTAAAATCGCAGGAAGAAACATTAACAATCTCAGATATGCAGATGACACCACATTGATGGCTGAAAGCGAGGAGGAGCTGAGGAGCCTTATGACGAAGGTGAAAGAAGAAAGTGCGAAAGCTGGGTTGCAGTTAAACCTCAAAAAAACCAAGATTATAGCAACCAGCTTGATTGATAACTGGCAAATAGAGGGAGAAAACGTGGAGGCAGTGACAGACTTTGTATTTCTGGGCGCAAAGATTACTGCAGACGCTGACTGCAGCCAGGAAATCAGAAGATGTTTATTTCTTGGGAGGAGAGCAATGACAAATCTCGATAAAATAGTTAAGAGCAGAGACACCACACTGACAACAAAGGTCCGCATAGTTAAAGCAATGGCATTCCCCGTAGTAACCTATGGCTGCGAGAGCTGGACCATAAGGAAAGCTGAGCGAAGGAAGATAGATGCTTTTGAACTGTGGTGTTGGAGGAAAATTCTGAGAGTGCCTTGGACTGCAAGAAGATCAAACCAGCCCATAGTCCAGGAAATAAAGCCAGACTGCTCACTTGAAGGAATGGTATTAAAGGCAGAACTGAAGTACTTTGGCAACATAATGAGAAGACAGGATACCCTGGAGAAGAGGCTGATGCTAGGGAATGTGGAAGGCAAAAGGAAGAGGGGCCGACGAAGGGCAAGATGGATGGATGATATTCTGGAGGTGACAGACTTGACCTTGGGGGAGCTAGGGGTGGCGACAGCCGACAGAAAGCTCTGGCGTGGGCTGGTCCATGAAGTCATGAAGAGTCGGAAGCGACTGAACGAATAAACAACAACATGGGTAAACATTTCATGTGGGTTATAAGCAATCACTCCGGCCGTCTCCCATGTTTCCACCAAAAGTATTGCTTCGTTTGGAAATGTTTCACACCAGCTATAAGATGCACTCGCCCTGTCCTGGGAGATACACTGCTGCTGGAGATTTCAGAAATAGTTTTATTAAAAGCTATGTATGCAATTAAAATTAAAAGAGGCAGTAATTAAAAGAGGCAGCAATTAGACCACTCCTGAAGAAGCCTAATCTGGACCCGGAGGATGTTAACAACTACAGGCCGGTGGCTAATATCCCTTTCCTTGAGCGGGTGGTTGCAGGACAACTCCAGGCACTCTTGAATGAAACGGATTATCTAGATCCATTTCAATCAGGTTTCAGGCCTGGTTTTGGAACGGAAACTGCCTTGGTCGCCCTGTGGGATGACCTCTGTCGGGAGAGAGACAGGGGGAGTGCGACCCTGTTGGGTCTCCTGGACCTCTCAGCGGCCTTCGATACCATCGACCATGGTATCCTTCTGGATAGGTTGTCTGAGCTGGGAGTTGGAGGTACTGCGTTGCAGTGGTTCCGCTCCTACTTGGATGGCCGATTCCAGAAGGTGGTGCTGGGGGATTATTGCTCTGTGCCGTGGCTCCTAAGCCATGGGGTTCCACAGGGCTCTATCTTATCCCCTATGCTGTTTAAGAAATACATGAAGCCACTGGGGGAGATTATCCAGAGATGTGGACTGAAGTGTCATCAATATGCGGATGATACCCAGCTCTACCTTTCCTTTTCATCAAACCCAGGTGAGGCAGTGACTGTTCTGAACCAGTGCCTGGGCACAGTAATGGACTGGATGAGGGCTAACAAACTGAGACTCAATCCAGACAAGACGGAGGTACTGTTAGCGGGTGGTTCATTTGTCCGGCGAGGTGATGTTTGCCCTGTCCTGGACGGGGTTGCACTCTCCCTAAAGGATCGGGTCCGTAGTTTGGGGGTGCTCTTGGATCCAGAACTGTCACTTGAGGCACAAGTGAACTCAGTGGCAAAGAGCACCTTTTATCAGCTTAGGTTGATATACCAACTACGCCCTTATCTGGACAGAGATAGCCTAGCTACAGTTATCCATGCTCTGATAACCTCTCGCTTGGATTACTGCAATGCGTTATACGTGGGGCTGCCTTTGAAAATGGTCCGGAAGCTTCAGCTGGTACAAAACAGAGCAGCCTGTTTACTAACAGGGACTGGCCGGCGAGATCACATTACGCCAGTCCTTTTCCAGCTTCATTGGTTGCCAGTCCAGGTCCGGGCCCGATTCAAAGTGCTGGTATTGACATTTAAAGCCCTAAACGGTTTGGGGCCAGGTTATTTGAAGGAACGCCTCCTCCCATATGTACCTGCCCGGACCTTAAGATCATCTACAGGGGCCCTTCTCTGTGAGCCCCTGTCAAAGGAAGTGAGGCAGGTGGCTACTAGGAGGAGGGCTTTCTTCCCTGTGGCACTCCGGCTGTGGAATGAGCTCCCCAGAGAGGTCCGCCTGGCGCTTACACTGTACTCCTTTCGTCGCCAGCTGAAGACCTTTTTATTCTCTCAGTATTTTAACACTTAATTTTAACTTAAATTTAAATTTTACTGTTCTAACTCTGTATTTTAATCTTATATCAATTTTGCTGCGTGGTTTTATCCTGGTTGTGCTTTTTATACTGTATTTTGTAATTGTGCTTTTAACATGTTGGTTGTTTTATTATGGTTTTAATTTTTGTGAACCGCCCAGAGAGCTTCAGCTATTGGGTGGTATAAAAATGTAATAAACAAATAAATAAATAAATAAATGCAATGTGCCTTAGCCTCCAGGTGGAAACCCTGTTAGCCAAGCCTTGCAAATATTAGGGCTGTGCAAGGACCCCCCCCCCCCGATCCGCTCTGTATCCTGATCTGCAACTTTCGGATCGGGTCCACTCTGCTTTCAGCTGGTCCGCCTGCGGTTTGCTCTGCTCTGTGGTGGGGCTCCAGATCCGGATCGGTGCTCCGTGTTTTCCCCTCATAGACTTGCATTGACCATGTTAAACAGCTATAACTTTTTTAGTTTTCAAGTTAGAAACATCAAAATGGGCACCACGAGAGCTTCTAAATGTATCCAGGTTCATGCCCATTTTGAAGGAAATCTGAGCAGGCCCTGAATTTTGGGGAATATTTAAAAAATCCCCCCATTTTCAGAAATGCAGTTATCTCTGTCATTTTTCCAGAGATAGACCTCTAACTGGCACCATCACAGCTTTCACCTAGATCCTTATTCATGCCCATTTTGAGGGAAATCCAAGCATACTCTGATTTTTGGGAAATTTTTAAAGTTTTAACCCTCAACCCTAACCCCAATTAACAAAAGTGCGTACATGTCTGTCACTTTTAAAGTTAGAAACATCAAAATGGGCACCATGAGAACTTCTAAATGTATCCAGATTCATTTTGAAGGAAATCTGAGCATGCCCTGAATTTTGGGGAATATTTAAAGTTAAACTTAAATCAGAATCTTCCTCTCAGGTAACCACGTCAAAAATGAACACAGGGAACTTCAAGATAGAAAATTATTAAACTGGTGAGCGTACAGACCTTGCATTGCCATGCTTGGGTTGCAATACTTCTAAAAACATAATTTCTTTCATGCCATGTACTCATTTCAAAGTGCTATTACGTGTTGGTTTTTCAAGATGCACCCCCCCCCCACACACACACTTTCGTCACAGTTCACACACTCCAGGGTATGCCCAGCCAATAACTGTAATATAACAATAAAAATACTAATAATCACAACAACAAGAAGAATTAGAACAGAAACGCTGTCTGTCTTTATTACCAGTAAGGGGAAAGTGGACGTGCCCAGTGGGACAGTGGGGTCTGTGCCACCAGTTATTTGGCCGGTCCTGTCTAGGTACCTGCCTTTGAGAAGCCACATCACACATCAGCTCATGAAACTTTTTGGCTTCTTTCCACTGTTACCCTTTGGAGGGTTCTGATGACCCTCAAGGGCAGTGGGCACTGGGCACATCATCCTCTTGCACCACATCTATTCAGTTGTTCACCAAAGTTATGGTGGGTATCTGGCCGTGCTGTGTTGCCTGTCTGTTATTTTACTTTGTATATTATTTAAGGTTGTGTGTGTGAGTTTGCTGGGGCTACTGCTTCACCAATGCACTCAAAAAGTGACAAAAGTCCTACAAAAGACAAAGAAAGAAAAGTTACTAAGTATCCCATTTTGCTTATTCCCCCCCTCCAACATTGGGATTGGAGGATGCTTCACATTGGCTGATCACTTATCATGATTGGGAGATGATCCTGTCAATCAACATTAAAATAATAGGTCCCCCCTCCCGCTTTAACCATTCTATAAAAATTAATAGCAAGCAAACTACATGACGAAAAATAAAATTGACACAAATGACCCCCAATCATAACTCTCTAAGCACAGTAAGTTTCAGAGATGTAGCTTTGAAAACAAAGAAGTTATAGGCATTCTTTTGCCCAATGCAATCCTATGCGAAAAAAGTTCCAAAATGGCAAGCGGAGCCTCGCGACTAAGTGGATTGCTCCGCAAATAGGTGACCTGCTTCACCCCAACCCAGTCTGGTTCTGGCTTTGGCAGAGGTGAATCAGGCCACTCCACTATCACTTCTACGAACCGGAGCACAGCCCTAGCAAATATACATTGCCAATACTTAGGGGAGAAAGAGTTATTTTCCAAAACTGTTCAGTAACAAGAGAAGCTACTCTCAATGAAAAAGCAGTGCAAGACCCAACTGTAGGTAAGGATGAATGGAGGGGGCATCATCCTCATCATCCTCATCATCATTATTATCCCACCTTTTGCCCAATACTGGGCCTCAAGGCGGCTTTACAAAATTTAAAACATATACATTTTAAACCTAGGAAAAGAAATGTACAAAAATTAAATAATAATAATAAAGTATTTTTTTTAAAAAAAATACAATATTAAAACATTAAACATTTATAACACATGACAATTTTACAAGACCTTAACATAGATGGAAGACCAGATTATTCTCCAAAGGCCTGTCAGAACAAACAAGTTTTTGCCTGCTACCGAAAGCACATCAAGGAGGGAGCCAGTCTAGCTTCCCCGGGAAAAGCAAAGCATAGGAGCAGCCACCAAGAAGGCCCTCTCCCATGTTCCCACCAAACGCGCCTGTGAAGATGGTGGGACTGAAAAAAGGGCTTCTCCAGAAGATCTCAAAGCACAGGCAGGCTCACAAGGGAGAATATGGTCTTTCAGATAACTTGGACCCGAGCCATATAGGGCTTTATAGGTCATAACCAGCACTTTGAATTGTGCCCAGAAACAGACTGGAAGCCAGTGGAGCTGTTTTAACAGGGGAGTTGTATGCTACCTGTAACCAGCCCCGGTCAACAATCTGGCTGCAGCTTTCTGCAGACAACTTAACGAACTCTATAACAGCCCTGAGGAAGAGCGCAGTTTGCGTTCGAAACGCGTAGGCAGCACCTTGGCACTGTAAATAGACTTTTGTAAATATTTTGTTTTGAAGATTGCCTGGTTCTACCTTTGCCTTTGGCTTCTTTTTACTCCCCCACGGGGTTTTCCTTGCTTTTGCACTTGCAGCTTTTTGAACCAGCTGGAGTTTCCGAACACTCTTTAAAAGCAGCCCCATGTAGAACGTATTACACAGTAATCCAATCGGGATGTAACTAAGGCATGTGTCACCGTGGCCAGGTCCGACATCTCTAGGAACGGGCGCAGCTGGCGCACTAGCTGGCCACCACAGAAACCTGGGCATCCAGGCTCAAGGCTGAATCCAGAAGTACACCCAAGCTGCGGACCTGCGTCTTCAGGGGGAGTGTAACCGAATCCAGCACAAGCTGAATCCCTATTCCCTGATCTGCCTTTCAACTGACCAGGAGCACCTCTGTCTTATCTGGATTAAGCTTCAATTTGTTCGCCCTCATCCAATCCATTACTGCCAACAGACACCGGTTTAGCACAGAAACCGCTTCCTTGGAATTGGTTGGAAAGGAGTAGTAGAGTTGGGTGTCATCAGAGTACTGGTGGAACCACACCCCACAACTCCGGATAACCTCTCCCAACGGTTTCATGTATATGTTGCAAGGGGGGACAAAACAAAGCCCTGAGGGACTCCACAGGTCAATTGCCAAGGAGTGGAAGAGGAGTCCCCCAGCACCACCTTCTGGGTCCGTCCATCCAGGAAGGAATGGAGCCCCTGTAAAACAGTGCCTCCAAGTCCCATCCCAGCAAGGCGGCCCAGGAGGATACCATGGTCCAACGCTGCTGAGAGGTCCAGCAGAACCAGCAGGGACACGCTCACCCTATCCAGTTCCCACTGCTGCCACCAATGCACCATCATCAAGATGGACCCCAGGTTAATATTTGCTTAATTAGGGTGCTTTGGACATAAACTCACCAAACTTGCATAGGGAAGGTGGAAAGGAGGCCAAATCTTTTTAGGACAGGAGCTTCCCCTGCCCTCCTCAGCCCCTGCTTGCCACTCTAGCTTCACCTGCAGACTTTCTGAGTCAGCAGTGTGTTCCAAAGGTGGGTGGTGCCCCATGGGGGCAAAGGGACAGGAGCATTGGGAGGTGTTGTGCCTGCAATGAGCAGCCTCAGTCCTGCTGGCCCAGCAGAGTGGAGCCCACTCTGTGAAGTTTGGCATTGTCAGCCCACAAGTGGCAGAGCTGTGAAATATCGTCCCATCTGGGGAAGGAAGGATCCACTGAACCATGGAAGTCTGGCAGACAACTGAGCCCGAGCCCTCCTGTACCCTTTCCACCAGCCAGGAGGCTTGTTAATAGACTTCCATCTGGTTGGCTGCTGGGCAGCATCAAAGGCAGCACAATCATTCTGACAACTCTGCTTGGCTGATCCATCTTAATGAGCAGCTGGCTTGGGGTATAGAATCAAAGCAGGCAGAGGAGGCAGGATGGAGACACCCTGGACTGACCTGGGACAACTGGCTGGTCTGCTTGCCTTGTGCCATCCATTAACTTCATATCACCGATGTAGCACAGCAAAGGTCACCTCTCTTATTCGTTCATTACATCCCTGTGTCACCTCCCTTCCATATGGAACTCTGTGGGAACCTGAGGGATGCTGGTCAGTTTCTCATCCAGGGGCTGAGGAGCTCCTGACCTGCAAGGTGGCTGCACCAGGTGCCTCTGGAGCTGCCAGTTCCAAGACATACTTTGCATAGTGCTCTGTCATGCCCATGGGAGCTATGAAACATGTTCAGCCTGTGCTTGCCTGGCCCAACTCTGCCCTTTCAGTGAGAGCTATGACTCAAGAGGAGTCTCAAGACATACAGTAGCTGATCAGGGGAGGGTTGCATCACCACAACACACTCATCCAGATTTATCCCATGCTTGGCCTTTAGTTGCAAAAGGGTTCTGGACCTGGCCTGAGAAAGTGTTTCTCTCTGCTGTTTTCTTTACCTCCCTTTGATGACTGGACTTCCTTCATTCCCTTTGTGCCAGGTGACCTCTTCTGGGCTACACTTCATCCAGGGATTTTGCCTTCTTCTCTCCCTTCTGTAAAACTGGAGGTGGGGGAGGCTCTTCCAAATGTGCCTGCTCCATTACCAGGCCTCTTGCCCTAGAGCACAATGTTATACATGTCTAATCAGAAGTATGCCCCATTGCATTCAGTGGGACTTAGCTCCAGGCTAGTGTATATCTTTAGTCTTAGGTGTCCAAGTGCCAAGCTGTGCTTGCTTGCCACCTATGTCTCTAACTGAGAAGGGATGTTCTTGCCACAGAGTAGCCCATGCATTTTCTAGGCCGCAGGTGGCCATCTCAAGGGGGTGGGCTGCATTTCTCAGATGGTCTCTTCAGACATCTCATGAAACATGGTAGGGATGTGACCACTGACTCAAAAGGGAATGTTGCATTAGGGACTCTGCCTAGAGTGTGGTGCAGACTTTGGGCAGTATCCTATTGTGCCTGTGCATCAGCAGGAATGACTGCTGGCACAGCAGAGAGTCAGCACTTCTAAAAGCAACCCAAAATGAGTGGAAGTGCTTGCTTTTCAGGTCAACAGAGCTTGTCCTGATCTGGAAATGGTCATTCCCACTCATTTCTGGGGGTACTTTTGGAACCGTTAACTCCCCACTGCCTCTGGCACAACACATTGCCACTGATTATGTCTCATTACTGGCCTGCCCTATTTATTCAGGAATTTTTAGTGTTGAGATCATGAAGCAACCTAGAAAAAAACTGGGCTAATCTTCCCATGCATTCCTCCATGACAGAATATAAAGCCAATATGTGCCCAAGAGAGCAAAATATTCTAAAAGCATAATGGAATTATCAATGTCATCTGCTTCATCAGTTCTCAGCACCATCTAGACTTGATAATAAATCTCACATATCAAAGAAATGCAGGATATAAATTTAAATAAAACAGTTTAACTCAGAAAGGGTGGTGGTGGTCTACTTCTGCTTTGGGAAGTGGGCAGAGGTCAGTGGCAGAGCACCAGCATTGCCATCCCTGCCAGCTCCCTCTAAAAGAGACCCCCCCACACCTTGGAGAGGTCAGTCAGAGGACATGATGGACTAATGGTAAAGCAGCTTGTCGTGATACGCACAGAAGACAAGCAGTGCTGGATCAGACCAAAGGCCGACCTCGCCAGCATCCTTTTTCCCACAAGGGCCAACCAGATGCTTCTGGGATGCTTCTGCACAAGCAGGACATGAGGGCAACGGCTCTCCCACTGCGGCTTCCCAGCACTGGTACTCAGAGAGATGTTGCCTCTGATCCTGGGGGTGGCATGTAACTGTCATGATTAGTAGTCGTTGATAAAGTTATTCTATTATTATTATTATTATTATTATTATTATTATTATTATTATTATTTATATACCACCCCATAGCCGGAGATCTCTGGGCAGTTTACGAAAGTTTAAAACAGTGAACATTCATGAAAGCCCCAATACAGCATGCCCAGCTAACAATTCTGTCATCCAGAAGGTAAAATGCAACAACAGGAATCCTAGCCTTGCTCCTCATCAACAGAAAAGTGCTGGCTGATGAAGTGAAAGTATTGAGAACCTTAGCAGGAAGTGACCATGCCATCTTGGGATTTGGGATATTGAAGAAATAGAAAGCTGAATTTAATCAGATGTAGAACTTGGGCCTAAGGAAAAAATGATTTCAAGTACTGGGTGTGATCCCTGGAGTAGAAATACATGAGCTCAAGAGAATTCAATATGGGTGAGATCTTTCTTAAAAAGAAGATTGGGGGTTGGACTCGATGGCCTTGCAGGCCCCTTCCAACTCTGCTATTCTATGATTCCATGATTCTAAGATAAAGGCACAATTGCACACCATTCCAGTGAAGAAGAAGAAAATGGGAAAAATCAGAGGCACTTAAAGAGACTGGATGCTTTCTGATGAGCTCAGATTTGAAAGGGACACGTATGAGAAGTGAAGGAGGGGCAAACTCCTGGAGCACAAATGAGTAGTCAATCTTTGCAGAGAGAATGTCAGGAGGGCTAAAGCTCAGAGTGAGCCTAGGCCTCAAAAAGATGTTAAAAATAACTGAAGGGGGTTTGAAGCTATGTTTGGAACAAGAAAAAGGGCAAGGAAGTGGTAGTCTGTTGCAAGGAAAAGTTGGAGAAATGTTAGTGAGTGACAGAGAGAAGTAGGAATTGCTAAATGATCAACCATGTGAAGACAGATCAAATGCCAAATATATACCATTTCAGATTGTGGATTTTGATCGTGCTCTTTGGAGTTGCAGGGTTCTGCTATGGATCGTACTGTTAGAGCAGTACGACAATGGAACCAGTGACCTAGGGAGGTCGTGGGCTCTCCCACACTAGAGGCATTCAAGAGGCAGCCGGACCACCATCTGTCAGGGATGCTTTAGGGTGGATTCCTGCATTGAGCAGGGGGTTGGACTCGATGGCTTTGTAGGCCCCTTCCAACTCTGCTATTCTATGATCAGATCTTGAGCAGGGTTCAGGTGATGTCAGGTTTCTCAGGAAGCAAGATGAAAAGAGAGATAAGCACCATGGAGAGTTCCAAGTGGTGCTGAGGCTGGAAGCTAAACAGGATTGTTTGTATGTTGCTCCAACAAGGAACAAAGCAAATCTGAGAATTAAAAAGGAATTTGTCTGCCTTTAGGCTGATTGGCCCTGCCTTCATGCTGACGGAAGCTTAGTCTTTGAAAGGGACCTGGCCTGTTTGAGCAATCTGAGGCTGCAATGACATGGGAGTGGCTGGGGTATGCTAGTGTCTTCAAGGCCCAAGTCCTCTGGATCCAGGAAGCTGACTCCTGGGGTGTTTCTAGTAGAAACCTCATCGTGCCGTTTTGTAGCCAAGTCCTCTTCCTGAACCATTAGATCTGGAGCCACATTGGAGGACAAGAGTTCGGGATTCTCCAAGGATGAGGTTTTTGGGTTCTGGTCCATGACAGAAGGGAAGGAGCAACAGCTTGAGATAGATAAAGAGGTGTCACAGGAGCAACTAGCCATTCTAAACTAATCCAAGTCTAAAGAAAACAGCACGAAGTCCAAGAGGTCACTGGCATAGTGAACTAGTGGTGTTAAGGAATGTATTATAGAAAGAGGGCTTCCTTCTGAAGAGGGAAGTCTTGCCCAATTGAGGAAAATAAGAAAAAGCATTAGGAAAGCACATTGCTAACAATATCAAGGCCGACAGTAAAGAATTCTTTAAATATATCAGAAGCAGGAAACCAGCTAGGGGAGCAGTTGGACTGCTAAATGACAAGGGAGGAGGACTAAAGGAGGACAGGGAAATTGCAGAGAAGCTGAATGAATCTGGGGTATTGTGTTCAATTCTAGGCAGCACACTTTAAGAAGGACATTAATAAACTGGAGTATAGATTTATTTATTTATTTATTTAAGACATTTATATCCCGGCTTATATCAATAAGATCTCAGGGTGGCATACAGATAAAAGCATCTATATATATAAAACGTTTGGGTATGCAGGTATGTTTCCGTGAAGATTCCAATGTTGCTAAGCAACCATGCCTCCGCCCCCCACTGTTACAGCTCAGCAACTCAAATGCAGGTGGGGCATGGTGGGGGGAGGGAGGGAGGGATGATGGTTGGGACTCTAAGACCCAGCGGCCAATCAGCGACCGAGCTGAGGCAGGCAAAAAACAAAACAACAACCCACCCTCCCCGCCCCGCCGCATTGCGTGCCCTCGGGCTCTTTTCCGGCCCTCTTCGCACTTGAGCCAGGAGCGGCTCTCCAGCCTTCGCCTCAGCAAGCGAGCAAGCGAGCGAGCGCCCCGGTGGGTGGGTGAGTGGGGCGAGTCGCCCTCTCCCACCCGCGTCGCTCCCTCGCTCGGGCTGCCCTCCATCGCCCGCTCAATGCATTCTGGCCTTCCTTACCACGTATCCCCCCACACACATAAAGACAACGGCGCTCGGCCTCTGCCTGCCGCCGCCTTTCGAACGCATGCCAGGCTCGGGCACACACCTCTCGCGCCCTCGCTGCCTGCCGTTGGCTGGGACATGCGCAGGCAGACGGCGGCTGAGGCGGAGGAACTTGAGAGGGAGGGGAAGAGGTGGCCCATCATCTGCCAATGGCCCTTCTGAGAAGGGAGTGGAAGGACAATGGCGGCGGGGAAGTGGTGGCTTCTGCTCCCTGAGGGAAAGCCTTTGCCCGGTCGGCCTGAGGTGGTCGTATTCTTATGTTTGTTTAGTCCATCCCTGTGCTTGTGTTTTGCTTTTTTCATCTTCCCTCCCTATCCCTTTTCCTTTTGTCGCCTGTCTGTTCTATTGGAAGTCTGAGGGCAGAGACTGTCCCACGGTTTAATTTTTGTAAGTCGCTCTTGGAGCCTTTTTGTCTGTTGGGGGGGGGGAGGGATTAAAAATGCTGAGGAGGGAGTTAATAAAAACCAAAAGTGCCACCAAAGCCTTCTGCCACCCCTTCCCTCTACCAATGGAGGCTGGTGGCTCCTATTTCAGTGGGGCTGTGAATCAGTTTTGGGTTTCAGACATAACTCTAAAATTGCTCTCCAAAGTGCTGAGCCCTAATTCTCCCATGGAGCAGCCATGGAGCGCATCACAGAGTGAGGTCTAACGTAAACTGACAGCCAGTGTGGTGTTGGGATTAGAGTGCTAAGCTAGGGTTGGAGAAAAGTCCACGTTCACATTCCCACCCATCCATGAAGTGCATAGGGTGACCTTGGGCTGCCTGCTGTCTCTCTGCCCAGTCTACCTCATAAGGTTGTTGTTGGAGGAGGGGGAGACAATTACATATCTACAAACACACATCATAGAGGCCTGTGTAATACATGGATTAAACTTAAATACTATTCTTATACTGTGCATACCTCTCATTCCATCTGATACAAATATGCCTTTCTAATTCAAAAGAAGGCAATTTCCTGTACATTTAGCTTTTTCAATGACCATTAATAAGTCACAGGGACAGACTTTTGACAGAATCTGCCTATACCTTCCGAAACCTGTATTTAGTCACGGACAACTATACATTGCTCTCTCAGGAGTTCGATCATTGAGCTCATTAGGTGTTGTATCTGAGAACAATGAGATTGTAAATTGTGTTTACAAAGAAATATATGACTGAATAAAGAAATAAAATGCATGATATTTAATGGTGTATGTTACGCCGGGTTCATCTAGTACAGTATAAAACAGTAAATATACGCAGCTAAAAACAAATTAAACCATAAACCAAGTTAAAACAATATATAATTTAAATGCAGTAAAACTATTAAAACACTTAAAACAATGTGCCAACTTTGTGAAAGGCCTGGAGATCAGAGCTGGTTAAGAAGTGGTAGGCCAGCCTAGCAATCTTCAGATATTTGCAGAGCTGACACATAGATGATGGAGCAAATTTGTTTTCTGTTGGTGAAGAGGAGGACCTAAACCAGGGTTCAGATGACAAGAAAAAGGATTTAGACTGAAAATTAGGAAGAATCTCCTGATGGTACAAGCTGCTGGGCAGTGGAACAGGCTGGCTTGGAAGATGAAGGCCTCTAGTGTGGGCTCTCCCACCCTAGAGGCCTTCAAGAGGCAGCTGGACAAGCCTCTGTCAGGGATGCTTTAGGGTGGATTCCTGCATTGAGCAGGGGGTTGGACTCCATGGCCTTGTAGGCCCCTTCTGACTCTGCTATTCTATGATTCTATGATGGATTCGCCTTTGCTAGAGGCTTTGAAACAGGATCTGGGGGGCTGCCTGTCAGAGGGGCTGCAGTAGTAGTGGATATCTGTATTGGCAGGAGGTTGGAGCAGAGGACTGCTGAGCTCCTTCCAACTCTATGATTCTATGGTCAGATGTGTGTGTCCCTGCTGTACCTACTCTATTTCTTCAATTCTAAGACACACTTTTTCCCCATATAAACATCTCTAAAAATGGGGTGCATCTTAGAATCGCGGGTGTGTCTTAGGTTTTTTTTTCTGTTGGTGGTACTGAAATTAGTGTGCATCTTACAATCGATGGCGTCTTACAATCGAAGAAATACGGTATATATTGTCCCATTCATCAAGCTTCCTAGACATTGATGGTGCTATATAAATAAATAAATAATAATAATAATAATAATAATAATACTGATCTCCTTCATCAGAAAACTTGGTTTTCTTCTTCTTTTACCATCACAGGTTAGAGATGGTTGAATCTGAAAAGCTAGATTTTGTTCAAGTTCTATTTTTTCACTTTTAAATTTGGTTGTCCCATTACTACATCAGAACCTTTATTTCAAGTCTGCATGAAAATTTGCATGCCTTTTTATGCACCCCCCCCCCCCTTAAAGGCAATGTTTGTTACACATTTTTAGATGTGCTCGTTTTGGTACACATTTTTGCAAATGAATGCATTTTAAAAGTTATATTTCAATTAATTAAGTGGATATTGTGTGTATTTTCCCCAAATATATGTATTTTTCTGCACCTTTTTGGTAGAAATCTGATGGATGGATGGATGGATGGATGGACTGCAAAAGCACTGCAAACTCAAGAAATGTACTGATATTAATGGTCAACTGCATTTTGGGCCTGCGCTAGACCCAAGGTTTATCCCGGGATCATCCTGGGGTCATCCCTGCCTGCTCCCAGTATCCCCTGTGTGTCATTTACACGAACAGGGATGACCCTGGGATGATTCTGGGGTAAACCGTAGGTCTAGCTAAGGCCTTGGTTTGTGAAGTATGGATTGATGGATGGATGGATTGCAAAAAGCACTGCAAACTCAAGAAATGTACTGATATTAATGGTCAACTGCATTTTGGGCCTGCGCTAGACCCAAGGTTTATCCCGGGATCATCCTGGGGTCATCCCTGCCTGCTCCCAGTATCCCCTGTGTGTCATTTACACGAACAGGGATGACCCTGGGATGACTCTGGGGTAAACCGTAGGTCTAGCTAAGGCCTTGGTTTGTGAAGTATGGATTTGGTGAGCTTACACTGAAATGTAAACCAAACAGATTTCTCACCCTTCCCTGTCAAAGATTCCTGGGATGCTGGCAATGGAAGGGCTCCTGCACATAACCAAGCCTAACAACCTGGTATGAAGCAGTCTGCTTCCATAGGATCACACACCCTGCTGGGCACCTTTCCATGCTTAGATCCTATGATCCTGCACCTTGGTTCAGAGCTGGAAGGTAAAGGACCCCTTGCCGTAATCATGGTGGGTGAAGTGTTTTATTCCTTGGAAGTACGAAGGGAAAAGTCCATCCCAGCTTTTGCAAACAATTGGAAGTGCTGGTTTTGCTTCCCCCCCCCCAAATGTTATTAATGCACACAAAATACGTTTAATTAAGCTCAGCTTCCACTGCCAATAAGAATGAAAGCAGTAAATCAAACGGGAGGAAAAGCAGATGGTTTGAGCCAGTAGGTCCTGCTCCAGCTGGGTCAAGGTCCATGCTAGGCAAAGACAGGGAGGAATCCAATAGGTGAGCCAAGTAAGCAAGCTAATGGGCAGTCACAATGGTTTCAGTCCATTATGGGATCAGTCCAAGGCAGAAGGGGTCAAGGGCTACCAGTCAAGTAGGTGGTTTCCAGAAGAGAGGTCTGAGATGCAGCCAAGGTCAAAACACAGAAGAGCAGTTAAGTAGAAGCCGAGTCCAAAAAGCCGAGTCAGGTATTATTATTATTTATTTATTTATTTATTTATTTATATAGCACCATCAATGTACATGGTGCTGTACAGAGTAAAACAGTAAATAGCAAGACCCTGCCGCATAGGCTTACATTCTAATAAAATCATAATAAAACAATAAGGAGGGGAAGAGAATGCAAACAGGCACAGGGTAGGGTAAACAGGCACTGGGTAGGGTAAAACTAACAGTATAAAGTCAGAACATCAAGTTTTAAAAGCTTTAGGAAAAAGAAAAGTTTTTAGCTGAGCTTTAAAAGCTGCGGTTGAACTTGTAGTTCTCAAATGTTCTGGAAGAGCGTTCCAGGCGTAAGGGGCAGCGGAAGAAAATGGACGGAGCCGAGCAAGGGAAGTAGAGGCCCTTGGGCAGGCGAGAAACATGGCATCAGAGGAGTGAAGAGCACGAGTGGGGCAATAGTGTGAGATGAGAGAGGAGAGATAGGAAGGAGCTAGACAGTGAAAAGCTTTGTAGGTCAACAGGAGAAGTTTATATTGGATTCTGAAGTGAATTGGAAGCCAATGAAGAGATTTCAGAAGTGGAGTTACATGGTCAGAGCGGCGAGCCAAGAAGAAGGTAGGACTCCCGAGGTCAGTAGCACAGACTGAGGTTCCAACACAAGGTCTGAGGTACTGGAGCAGGAGGTAAGACAGTGTTCCCAGAATGCCTGGCCTGGAAGTGAAGGCATCCTGAACCCCACTTACAGCTCAGCTGCAGTTCATTACAGACACCAACCCTAACCCCTGTATCTGGTCACTCTTACAAAAGAGAGCAGAGCGCCTGCAGCTTTAACTGTTGTGATGAAGAGGGTATTCCACCAGGTGCTGCATGCCTGCCAATGACACCTGATGAAATGCCCTTTTCTACACAACTGTTAAAGACACAGGAGCCCAGTCTTCCTTTCCATATGGTCACCCTAGTGTTGTCAGCTCTGCATTCTTTTCCACACAAGCCAGAAGGCAGGGCTGAGGAGCATGTAAGAGTTAGAGGACAAACCAGGAGACAGAACCAAGGAATGACTGAGGATCCAGGAGGGTGACAGAGCTCTGGAAGTCGGGCCAGCTCGAGCAAGGCCCCACGTCAGCAGGAAGCCTTTTGCACACCTTCCTGTCTGGAAGGGCCCAAATGGGCAGCTGAGATGTACAGGGGATTCTTCACAGAGAATGCTGCCCGCTGCAGTTCAGTGGTTCACCACGCAGGGCAGCGTGTACATGTCCAGCAGCTCCTCACACCAAGAAAAGCAGCCATTGCTCTGGAATTTTCTTTGCTTTACCAAAGTTGTTTTGCTGTTTTTCATGGTGCATAATTTTCTTTCTGGATTTGCTAGTGATGGGAGAGGCAAAGCACAGGGCTCATCTCCAACCTCATGCAGTCACAGGCTTGGCTAGGTGGCTTCTTAGAGGCCTTGGTTGTATTGCAATAGCCGTTCCTGGGGCTCTCTTCACAGTGCCAAGTTGGGACCTCCTTCCCCCAAACCCCAGCAGTTTTACTTATCCAGGGAGGTGTCGGGTAATCCAACGCCAAGGAGGGAGTGCGGGATTTCAGGCTGTCATCTTGGTACCAAAGTCTCCCCCGTGCACTCTTCTTGATTTCCAGCAACCAATCGCTGGTCACCTTCCACCAGGTCTGCCCCCCGGGTTGGCCACAGAGTGAGGTCAAACAACAGAAGAGCTGTATAGAATCATAGAATAGTAGAGTTGGAAGGGGCCTATAAGGCCATCAAGTCCAACCTCCTGCTCAGTGCAGGAATCCACTCTAAAGCATCCCTGACAGATGGCTGTCCAGCTGCCTCTTGAAGGCCTCTAGTGTGGGAGAGCCCACAACCTCCCTAGGTAACTGGTTCCATTGTTGTACTACTCCAATAGTCAGGAAGCTTTTCCTGATGTCCAGCCAGAATCTGTACTGTCCCCGACTTTTTTTCTGCACGGCTTCACATGAAAACCTCGCAGTGGCTACAAATCTGTGTCATATAACTGATGCAGCACAGATTTGCAGCCACCGTGGGGCTTTGGCCACATCTAGACAACCCCCTGAATTTATTGCAGGAGAGCTGGGGCTGGAGTCCCCAGATAATGCTGCATTCATCTAAAGCATTCAGCCTTTGCATGTGGTTTTTAAAGCATGCTGTTGTTTTATGCTATGTTGTGGGGAAGTTTCTGGAGGACAGGATATACATTCTTAAAAGAAATAAGCAAATAAATAAAATAAAGGCAAGCCACCTGCCACCAGGCACAGCCAACCCCACATGCTTTCCGGTTGCCACAGAACAGCATATGACAGAATAAGAGCATCACAAGCCCCAAGTAAGGATGAAAGGTGGAGGCAGAACAGACACAGTGAACCCATCTGCAGACCAGGGCGATTCATAGCACACTCATGACTGGTAACTCAGAGAAGTTTATGGATTAATTACATGACGTTGTCAACAGGACGTCCCTGTCCCCCTTATTCCATTTTCAAAAAGATCAGAGATAAACCCTTAATAGTGCAAAGGCAGAGTGTAAAGCTGGTGTTGGGCTATGAACTTGCCAAGGAAGAATTTCCCGTGCCTGCAATCTATTGAAGGGAGAAGAGGGTGGAGGCAGATCTGATTCCCCACCCCACCAAGAGCATGCCTTTAAGTTCAATGGGGCTTACTCCCAAGTAAGTGTGTTGAGGGTTACAGACTTACACTTGTGATTTTATGTCTACTTAGAAGTAAGTCCCATTGTTTTTAAAGGGGCTTGCTCCCAAGTGAATGTGCCTAGGTTGGCAGACTTAAAGCACAGTTTTACATCTAATCAGAAGTAAGCCCTGGCTTTCCTAGGGGCTACAAGGAAACAGTGCAAGGAAACAGTGCAGCACAAGTTGATGAATGAAAAAAGAAAAAAAAGTTGATGAACAAAAACAAGACAACCCTTCTGTGTCTGCGGTATAAAGGAGACCATCCTAGTACTGCAAAGAACGCAAAAGCAGAAAGCCACATTATGGATGTGGATTTTTGTGTGCTTTTTGCTTAATGCAGAGACACCCTAGGGATCACACTACAAAACCTGGGTACTGTGCTTCTTAAAATACTGCTGCCAGGACCCTAAGCCTTAGCTAGACCAGGCTATATCCCGGGGCAAACCCCGGGATCGTCTCTGTGCATCCAGATGACACACAGGGGATCATGGGATCAGGGAGGGATCTTCTCTCCCTTGCCCCAGAATAGAGCCCTCCCCTTTGGGCCCACTTTTTCCATAGTCTCGGGCTGAGCCCGAGACGTGGAACGTCTGGCCCGTTTCCGCGGCTTGATCCCACTCTGCGTGATTACTTGCGTGGAGCCGGGAGACGCTGCACCCATTGGGCTTAGGGTGGGGGGAGTGGGGAAACCAAATTAAATTTTAAAAAGACTTACCTTTAGTGCACAAGCGTTCGTGCGCTGCGTCCTCTTTAAAAAATAAAAAAATGGCGGGTGCGCCGCCGCTCTTCCTGAGGTCGTCATGCCTTATGTGTAAACGGGGCAGAGATCTCGCGTTAATACAATGTGAGATCTCCCCTCCTCTGCCCCAGACTTTTAGGTAGGTCTAGCTAAGGCCCAAGAGAGCAATCGTAAATTCTCTGGCAGAGCACTGTTATATTGGAGCATGTCGGAGTGCACAGAGCCATTGTTTTCCTCTTCTCTTTTTACAGATGGGGGAAGAAAACCCTCCCTTTGTAAGCAATGGGAAGGAAATCATTTAGACTCTAGGTTCTAATTGTCTTCTTGGGCCCTGAAGGCAAGACCGCCACCCCAGGCTACCACTAGCAGGACACATCACCTCTCTGACACCACTAGTGGGGAGGGGAACCCTTTTCTACTTATAAGTAAGCAGGACCGAATCACTGAGCACCACTTTCAAACTGTATCCAAAATACCAAGTCACTGCAGAAGTAAGCATGATTGTTATGTCTACTCACAGTAAGCTAGCAAAACTGAATCACCTCAGCAGCTGATCAGAGATCAGAGCTTTTCACCTCTGGGTGAAAGAAAGCCTTTTCAGTGCTCCGGCTTTGTGGGCCACACCAGGAGCAGCCGAGGGCCACATGTAGCCCATGCGTCGTGCACCCCTGGTCTAAAAATATGGACCAGGGACAGCCAAGAGAATGTTCATAAAGGACCTATCAAAACATGACCCATTGAATTCTTCTGTCTAAAACAGCCTTCCCCAACTGGGTGCTCTCCAGGAGTCTTGGACTTCAACTTCCGTCAGCCCCAGCCAGCATGGCTAATGATTATGAATTCTTGGCATTGTGTCCAAAACATCTGGAGGGCACCAGGGTGGGGAAGTCTCATCTGATGTATAAGCTCACAGGTGTAGCAATGAACCTCTAAGATTGTAACAGCTTCTTTCTACCACCTGACACTTACAGTAGGGGAGGGGAACCTCCAGCCCATGGGCTTAATGCTCACCCCAAGGGAGGGCAGGCGGAGCACAGGGGAATCCCTATGTTATCACCAATCACGGTTTGGAGTATGGGAGGGGACTGGAGGAGTGGTGGCAGAAGGCACACAGGGCAGGCGGAACAGCATTGCTGCACGTGGCCCTTCTCCAGTAGGAGAAGACCTACACACAGACACGCCAGTTCCTAGCAGACAGCAGCCCGGCCTTGTCCAAGCAGCCAGACTCTCCTCATCATGATGTACAAATCTAGAATGTCCATTTCCCCTGACACGCAGATACATCCAGACACGCACCCACACCCCCTCTAGGACACCCCACCAGGAGCCCACCCAGAGACACATGGAAAAGGCGAATGGGCACAACAAGGCAGGGAAGGGGAGTAGCCAGATGCCCCTCAGTAAAAACTCCATTCCCCCCCCCCCCCGTGCAAGTGGCACGTAGGCAACTTCCAAGCCCCTTTCTTGCCAGACGATATTGATTAAGTTAATTCTGTTGAATCCACATTGCTGATTAACTGCCAGGACAACACCATAGGTCAGTTTCAAATGAAACAGACCAATCAAACCCAGCCAAGTCCTTGCAACTGCCTCCTAGCCACATCACCAGTAGGGGAGGGGCTACAGAAGCAAAGCACATGGCAATTTCAGCTGCAATTCCCTTTCAGACCACTGCATGGAAGTATATAAGCTATTGTCCTGCCTCAGCACGTTGTGACCCTGCCTTTGCAGCGTGAGTGCCAGGTCATCACCTATTCTCGAGAATAAATGTTTGGTATGAAAGTGGTATAGGGTAGGGTTGTGCATGGACCCACCCAATCCGCTTCGTGGCCCGATCTGGAAAATCCAGATCGGGCCCGATCCTCTTTGTGCCGCTCCGCCCGTCTCCCGCTCCGCTCTGCGGAGCGAGATCCGGCTTTGCCGCCGTCGCTACATGGATGGCGGCAGTGGCGCAAAATAAGCCAACCCCCCCGCCCCCTTACCTGCAACCGTCATGGGCTTCAATTGAGGCCCTGGTTGAAGCCGGAAGAGGCCTCGCCCTTCACTTCTGCCTTCAACCGGGGCCTCAATTGAAGCCCGCAACAGAGGCAGGTAAGCGTCCCTCCTCCCTGCTCCCTTACCTGGATCTGCCACCGCCACCGCTGCATGGATGGCGGCGCCAGCAGCGCCAGATGAGTCCCCCTCCCCCCCACTTACCTGCAGGCGAAGCTCCAGATTGAGGCGATCCTCTTCGCCTCGATCCGCAGCCCCCCTGACTCTCTTCGCCTCCACCTTTTCCGGAGGCAAATTAGGCCGCCTCGCTCCTGCTTCTCTGAACCGAAAAGAAGCGGAGCACATCCCTAGTATAGGGTCTGTGTCAATGGCCCCCAACAGTTGACAGTGCACTTCAATACCGCTATAAAGCAGTAGTGTGGCTCCTGCCTTTTATATACTGCTTTCATACCACTTTGTGCCTTTCTTCTTGCATGGGTCTCTGTTGAACTCTGGTGCCTCTCCCATATTTGCACATGTGTGAAGGGTTCAGAATACAAGTCTGGGGGCTTCCTAAACATGAGTCTGGGGGCTTCTTGTAAGTGTTCCCAAGGCCTGCAGTCAGGCTCTTTAAATAATTTCAAGACCAGATTAGCTGGTTAGTTTGAAGCCATTTCTTTACGACTCTGCTAGCAATATTGTTTACCCCTATGTATTATTAAGACTTGGATGGTCAAGCTGGGTGCAGTGGGGTTTATCTGACTCATCTCTGCCCACCTAGGCTGGCTCCAGGGTCCCTAATAACAGCTTCATGACCTTCTCCGCAGTGGGCCCACATCTTTGGAACAAGCTGCCATCAGAGTGGAGATCTGCCAGGCTCCAGCACTGGAGACCTTTAAGAAGGCCTTGAAATTGTATTAGGGTGACTGTGACCACCTCTTGATATCGACTGCTTTTGTTGCTGCTATTGTCATTGTTGTTGTTCTTGGTTTTATTGTTTTCATTGCTATTTTTTGTGTTTTATGTTTTTACTGCTTTTAATGTTTTAACTGCTTTTATGTATTTTATTGCTGTAAGCCACTCACACATTTTCTTTTTTAAGTCTGTGGACAACATGGTATTTATTTATTTATTTATTTATTTATTTATTTATTTAAAACATTTATATCCCACCCTATATCAATAAGATCTCAGGGCAGAGTACAGATAAAAGCATACAGTATAAAAACAGTAAATATACACAGCTAAAAACAAATTAAACCATAAACCAAGTTAAAACAATATATAATTTAAAAGCAGTAAAACTATTAAAACAGTTAAAACTATGTGCCTATTGAATTCAACCATTAAAAGCTTTGTTAAAAAGCCAATTTTCACTTGGCGCTGGAATAAAATCAGTGTTGGTGCCAGTCAGGCCTCCAAGGGGAGGGCATTCCACAGTCGAGGTGCCACAACAGAGAAAGCCCTCTCCCTTGTCCCATCATAGCGATTGTGTTGTGCTGGTGGAATGCGGAGAAGGGCTCCTCCAACAGATCTCAAGTCTTGGACAGGCATATATAAGGAGAGGCGCTCCCTCAAGGATCGAGGTCCCAAGCCTTTTAGGGCTTTAAACGTCATTATCAACACCTTGAATTCCAACCGGAAGCATATAGGCAGCCAGTGCAATTCCTTTAAGACCAGTGTTATGTGGTCTCTGTAAGCTGCTGCATTTTGCACTAGCTGCAACTTCCGTGTCATCTTCAAGGGCAGCCCCATGTAGAGTGCATTGCAGTAGTCTAATCGGGAAGTTACTAGTGCATGCACTACTGTGGCTAGGTTGTCCCTGTCCAGGAAAGGTTGTAGCTGGCGGATCAGATGAAGCTGACCCCAAGTACTCCATGCCATGGCGTCCACCTGGGCCTTCAGTGACAAACATTGATCTAGGAGTACTCCCAAGCTATGCACCTGCTCCTTCAGAGGAAGCGCCGCCTCATCCAGAACAGGTCACTTACCCAATTCCCAGACTCGGGAACCACCAATCCACAGAGTTTCCGTCTTATCCAGGATTCAGCTTCAGTTTATTGGCCCTCATCCAGCCCATTACAGCCTCCAGGCACTGGTCCAGTACCTTCACAGCCCCAGCTGACTCTGATGACAAGGAGAAGTAGAGCTGAGTATCATCAGCATACTGATGACACTCTAGCCCAAACCCCTAATGGCCTCACCCAGGGGCTTCATATAGATGTTGAACAGCATGGGGGATAGAATAGAACCCTGTGGCACCCCACAGCTTAATTGCCATGGGGTGGAACAGGAATCCCCCAATACCACTCTCTGGAGTCGGTCCCGCAAGGAGGAGAGGAACCACTGTAACACATCCCATCTCGCAGAGCCGGTCCAGTTGGATACCATGATCAATGGTATCAAAAGCCACAGAGATCCAGGAAGATCAACAGGGAAGCATTCCCCCCTGTCTTTCACCCGGAGTAGGTCGTCAGTCAGAGCCACCAAGGCTGTTTCAGTGCCGTGCTCTGGCCTGAAACCAGACTGAAATGGGTCCAGATAATCCGTTTCTTCCAAAAACCTCTGAAGCTGCCCAGCCACCACATGCTCAAGCACCTTGCCTCAAAAAGGGATGTTAGCGATGGGGCGGTAGTTCTCACATACCTCTGGGTCCAGGGAGGGCCTCTTCAGGAGAGGGCGCACTACAGCCTCTTTCAAGGCAGCAGGCACCACTCCCTGGCAGAGGGAGGCATTTACCATGCCCTGGACCCACCCAACCAATCCACCTCTGCTATAGCATGTTATCCACAAGGTCAGGACTGCTTGTGGCTGATGGATCATTTTTGAATTTGGAATTAAACCTGAGTGATCCAATGGTAGTCTGTGTTTTTCAAACTATTTGCAACCAGCCAGAAAGTGAAGTCCTTTGGGGTTCCCTTCCTGTAAAGTCAGCTAACTATAGCCACTCCTGCATCATTCCTTTTCCTTTTCTCATAAATCCATCCATTCCTGCCCTAAGGGCTCATCACTGTCACCAACACTTGCGCTTCTTTGACCGTATAGCCCCACAGTCTACTGCTCCGCCCTTTCAATATTGTCACCATCCTGACCTTATTTTGTAAAAACTCATTTCCCCAACTTTCTATATCTTTTCTAGTTGGGCTTTTTAATAGCTTCATTCATCTTCTCCTCAACTCTTTGAAGCAGTTTTCCTGTGGCTGCTTCTCCTTCCTTGCGGAATGTTTGCAGCTTGTCCCTTATCAGCTCTCTGACACTCCCCAGCATCTGTTCCGTAGTGATATCTGGTTTCTTAGCAACAGGAGCCGCCTTGACTCCTTTCTGATTCCCAGTAGCCATAGGAGCATCTGCTTCCGCTTCCGCGTCACTCTTATCTTGCTTCTTATCTCCGATTCTTTCTAAACATGCCAAATTTCTATTTGAGGGATGTCTACCCCACCATGGCAGCTCTAGTTGCTTATATACCTTCCGAGCTTTAAAGGAAGATTTAGGGTTTTATTCTTCAGATATCAACTTTTGGCCGCTCGTCAAATGCCATTTCCCAGGCCAGTAATAAAACTGATTTATTCTCCCCTTATCTCCCTCTTTAAACTCCAACTCCTTTCGCTTTCAATGCCAGAGACTTTCCACTTTACTCTGTCATAGTTTACTCACTCTTAATTGCTCTTAGATGTGAGATATTTTCTTTTAATCGCTTCAACGACCGGGAGCTCGGAACTCCAGATGTTATTCAGGCACCGGAAGTTGCATCACCCCTAGTTGGGCCTTTTAGAATTTGTTTACTTTGTACTAAAGCAATGCAGCTATCTTTCTCATCTTTAACAAACATGCTTGCACACAAGACTGTAAAATGAAACTTCATGTTTTTGGACTTTGAAGTAGTATTTTAGTCAATTTCCCTCCATTAGCTATTCTCCGTTTGTAAGACCATAGCACACCACACCTCTGGTCAAAGCTTCCCCACTGCCGCATTTCAACCTGGGTTGCTGTTACATGTGTATACACAGAAGTTGCATGGCTGTGGGAAATAGGACATGCAGCTACAGTGGCTAGGAGTTAGAAACTGGTAAAAACATTCTACAGTTTTCCATAGGAGGATCACAGTCCCTCTGCATATCAGACATTACACTATCATTGCACAAGAAATCTAACTGACTTGCTCCATGGTGGGCCAGAGAAGGCATGACAGGATGTGTTTTCAGATGGAACTTTGTGGTGGTGACATCAACTGTTCTGAAACCCAAAGTCTCAATTTGTCATGAAAAAACTGGTTGGGAAAGTGGTCCTTGATCCAGAAGGGTCACCATTTTTGTAAGAAAGGGGAGATTTCCTTTAGCTATATCCGTTTGTATATATCTTTGTCACCAAAGCAACCCTGACCATAACAAGGGTGTGTGAAACTGGATGGAAGAGAGAGAGAGAGAGAGAGAGAGAGAAATCTACACCTGCCAGTTATTCTGGGGTTAGCTCAAGGTTGTTCCTGTGCATCCAAATGATGCACAGGGGATCCCGGGGTCAACCATGGATGACCTCTCAGTTGTGCTGGGATAACCAGGACTGCAGTTTTCCCAATTTTTCCCATGGTCCTGGGATAACCTTAAGAACTGCGAGTGGTGTGTCGAGTGCTCCTGGGTCCTCCCTCCTCTTCACAAGTAGTGGGGCTCTTCAAATGGGCACAGAGCTGTGCAGGTGGGGTAGGGGTGGGGCTCCATGTCCATCAGGAGTGGGGGTACAGCATTTTCTATCCGAATGATAAGAACAGAGTGAGTAGCATGCAATGAAAGTTTTGGCTGCAAAACCCTTGCACTTTACCTTGAGAGACTCGTTGAGGGGAATAAATAATACTCACAGTCCTTATTCACAGTAAAGTAAAGTTCTTTTACTGAGGCTTTCTTCTCAGTTTAGTTTCATTTACTTTCATTTACACGCATGGTCATCATCATCCTCATCAACACAGATCTCCAAACACCTAATCACCTAAACATAAACCTAAGCCGAAGCCTAACAAGATGCCATTAAACATTGTGCATCTTAAATACATTTCACCACTAGTTATTACAACATACTTAATTGTCCAATTCTCCAATTCTCCTCTGTCCGTGTCTGACACGTAGGCCATGTCCTCCATGCTCCAGCTGCAATCCTGCCAAGTCCAGAAACATGATTACAAAGCTTTTAACCCTTTACAATCATTTTAACCCTCTGTATGTAAAGTTTTACTCAACATTTTCGCCATTCCCAGGATGGCTCTTTGCATGTCGGGGCGCTGACTTTTTTTTCAAAAAATAAATTTAAAAAAATTACATTTCCCCTGGATCGCAGCCGCAATGGGAGGAAAAAACCACACAAGCCAGGCATGTCCCTCTTGACTTCTGGGGTCATGCGCTTGTGTTTAGATGCAGGGGGATGATCCCAGAAGCAGGTAATCCTCCGCGCCCCATCACGGAAGGCCTCGAAGTGTAGATGAGGCCAGAGAGAGAGAGAGAGAGAGAGAGAGCACAAAATAATTATAGCTGTTAACTATTTTAATTTCTATAATGCCCTCACCAAATGGCACTCATAACATCTCATAAAATGCAATAAAATGATAACCACAACAACATTGTTATCCAGAAATAAGATCTAGATATAATTAGTATTGGAGAAAGTGAATGATTTTAGATGTGCTTAAATGAGAAATGTACAGTGGATTCTTTAGCAGGTGGCCTGCCATACAACAGCCTTTTCCAGCCTGATGCCCTCCAGTTGTGATGGACTACAAAACCCATTACCCCAGCCCTTGAAGCTGCTCCAGAAGCTGGAGCTAGTGCAGAATCCTGCAGCTTGGCTGTTGTCTGGAGCTGCCTCTTTCCAGCAAGTAACTTCTCTGCTAAGGGAACTGCACTGGCTGCCTATTCACTACTGGGCCAGGTCTTGTGCTTGTGTACAAAGCCCTAAACAACTTGGGACCAGGATACCTGAGAGAGCACCTTTTCCCCTACCAACCTGCCTGGTCACTGAGGTCATCCGAGGGCCTGCTCCTGGTAGTTCCACATAGATCCATCCTCTGATTGGAGTCCACCAGGGGAAGAGCCTTCACTCCTATGGAATTCCCTGCCTCTGGAGGTCAGGCAGGATCCAACCTTGTACTCCTTTCAGTGCCTCCTGAAAACATCTTTATTCCAGGAAGCCTTTCCTCTTTATGCAGCCTTGAGTCTCTGTATTTGCTTCTTTTAAAATTTGTTTTAAGTGTTTTATTCTGTTTTTATTTCCATTTCATCTTGTACACCGCTCCAAAAAATTTCAATGGGGAGCGATATATAAATATTCTAAATAAATAAATAAATAAATAAAAGAACAAACCATGCATTGGAAGTGATACCATCCCCCCTCAAATAATCCCTCTGCATAGCTTCAACACAGCTGGGCACACATTTTACATTGCACATTGTAGAGCTATGCAGATGGCCATCCAGCGCAGAAATGAATGTGCAGCAGAGGTCAAGAGACACACCCCCATGTGTTTACGGCCCTGTTTCCATAGGGGCCAATGTGAGTACACGAAACCTACATAGGCTTCCTATGTGCAACCATCAGTATCTCCCATGTGCCCATGCATGCACACTGAATTCTATGGACATTTGGCCCCTCCTATGCAAATGGGAGTGCAGAGTGCAGAGTGGGCAGGGGCAAAGACAGTGCCGTGATCCTGCTCCCTACCTCAAGCATTGGTTTGTACACCAGCTGTCTGTCTGCTCTGGGCTACACAGCCTAAAGGGCTCAGCCCCCTCCTCAAAGGCCGGCTTTCTGCTGCATCTTCTCCTTCTCTCCCGTGTGTGAAGGAAGCATGCCATGGCTGGGAACTTCCCAAGGCAGCTGACTCTTCTAAGCTGGCACAAAGCACTCACATGGTGCTAGCCTAACAAGTCTGTGCACTTCCTGCTTATCACAATTGCACACCATGTTACCGAAGTGCCTCGTTTGTTGGGTTCTGTTCTCCACAACTGAGGCTGCCATCCATTTCCATACCACTATGGAAGTGGGAGGTCAAAGTGCTTTAAATCACTGTTGCTGCCAGCCTCACTTTGTTTAATGGAGGAAAAATGTATTTGTTGGGTCATCATCATTTCCCAACAAACTGCTGCCAAATCCCCTACTGAAGGAAGAGTTGTTCTAGTGGCTGCTGCCACCACTGCCTACGGAGCAAGGCCAAGGGTGGCATTTAAACCCAGCTGTGCCCTCTCTTCAGGCTCTTGGCCGTCACCTCTTGTCATGAAGCTTTAGCCACAAGGAAGTACTAGTCACCTGGGTTAGGGGGGCGCTTAGTCTGTGCTGGAATGGAGGTGAGTGGCTTTGGGGGATATCTGCAGCCCCCACCCTGCTCCCAGCTGCTAAGAAAGGGTTTGCTCCTTTCCTGTTCTATCCAGCTCTTTTGGGTTGCTCTATCCAGCCCGTGTGCTTATCCTACATCCAGCCCATAGAATGTTTTAAAGATGATCAGACCAGCCAGCAGCTCCCTATCCTTTTTTATTTTCATTTTATTTTCACCCACCTAATGAAAGATGGCCTCCATCCTCATGCCTATTGTCCCACCTGCCTTCAACTTGGAACCCAAAGACAGCCCCCCCCCCCCGAAGCAGTTTTCATCTCATAGTGCAGCTGAGGAGGTTCCCAGTGCCTTTCAATTATCAGGAGCAACGTTGACTGAAAGTCTGTGCTACTGTAAATCACTCTGAGAACCTTGGTTATTGGGTGGTGTATAAATAATGTAAATACATTTATTATTATTATTATTTATTTATATAGCACCATCAATGTACATGGTGCTGTACAGAGTAAAACAGTAAATAGCAAGACCCTGCCGCATAGGCTTACAATCTAATAAAATCATAGTAAAACAATAAGGAGGGGAAGAGAATGCCAACAGGTACAGGGAAGGGTAAGCAGGCACAGGGTAGGGAAAAACTAACAGTAGAAAGTAACAGTAGAAGTCTGCACAACATCAAGTTTTAAAAGCTTTAGGAAAAAGAAAAGTTTTTAGTTGAGCTTTAAAAGCTGTGGTTGAACTTGTAGTTCTCAAATGTTCTGGAAGAGCATTCCAGGCGTAAGGGGCAGCAGACGAAAATGGACGAAGCCGAGCAAAGGAAGTAGAGGCCCTTGGGCAGGCGAGAAACATGGCATCAGAGGAGCGAAGAGCACGAGCAGGGCAATAGTGTGAGATGAGAGAGGAGAGATAGGAAGGAGCTAGACCGTGAAAAGCTTTGAAGGTTAACAGGAGAAGTTTATATTGGATTCTGAAGTGAATTGGAAGCCAATGAAGAGATTTCAGAAGCGGAGTAACATGGTCGGAGCGGCGTGCTAAGAAGATGATCTTTGCGGCAGAGTGGTGAACAGAAACCAACGGGCTGATGTGAGAAAACAAAACATAAAACATAAAACAAAATAAACAAATCTTTGCAAGGGAGGGAGATGCAATTGATTTCTAGCTGCAGGAGAATGGCTGTGGCGGCTTATGGAACTTCTGCAACAATGGAAGCGATAAATTTCTGCCTTAATACCACTGCAGGTGAGTGACTAAGCTAGAAACAACCATTCTTTATTAGACTGAAAATTTACGTTCTCCAGTGTATTCTTGGCCAATATGCCAACTTCCTGGAGAAGCTGTGTTCTATTTGAGAAGGTTTGTAACTTCCCACACCTGCCTGCTCTTTGCCTGAGGGGCTGACAACTGTCCTGCAGTCATTTAGGAATTATGTGTGTGGAGGCTGGAAGGCTGGGTGGGCTGTTAGAATCTGTCACTCCCATCCTATCCAGATTCTCCTTTTGACTGCTCAGAGGAAGGCAAGCAGCAGAAAGGTCAGCCATATGTATGGATTTAGATACCACTGAATTCCATACCACTGACCATAATTAAAAATATGTCTAAGCGGTCATCTCTATCTCCACTTGCACCTGTGCCACGACTGCACCAAGGACCCTTACTCAAGAGTAAATCCCATTGATTTCAACTGTATTTACATCCAATTCATACTAAAATCCCATGCATGGAGGGGATCTACACAGCGTCCTGAAGGCGGCAGCGGCGGCTTCTTCCGCCGAGCTCTCCAACCCAGGTGGCTCTTTCGCCGGCAGCAGGAGGCCGGCAGGGAGGTGGGCGGCGGCGGCAAGGATGCTCTAGGCACCAACGGTGTCACTCACTCAGAGCCGTTCCTCCTCGCATCTGACAGGAGCCCTGGGAACTTTTTGCCCCGTCCCCGCGAGGGGTGATGCTCCTCCTCCTCCTCCTCCTCCTCTTCTGGCCAGGTAGGCAGGATCTACACAACGAGTTTCAGGGCGCACTGGAGGCGCACGCAAGTGCCTTCAGGACGCTGTGTAGATCCTCCCATGCTTACCTTTGAGTAAGCCCCATTTTAGTAAGGCCTTAGCTAGACCTAAGGTTTATCCCGGGGTCGTCCCTGCTTGCTCCCAGGATATCCTGTGTGTCATTTACATGAACAGGGATGACCCTGGGATGATCCCAGGATAAACCTTAGGTCTAGCTAAGGCCAGAGTCTGTCTCTGTTCAATGGGGTTTACTCATTGGATTTTAATTTCAATTGGATGTAAATGCAGTTGAAATCAGTGGGATTTACACAACCCTGCAACCCTCTGCAGTTCACACTCCAAAGCCTCTAGGCAGGGTGAGGGGAACGGGCGTAGCCTAGGCAACAGGGAATAACCACGGAAGTACATAGCGAGAAAGAGTTTTCCCGAAGTGAGTTCAGTAACAAGAGAAGCTACTTCCTAGGAAAAAGCAGTGAAAAACCAGGAGTGCCCCATGTTGATTACTAGGGAAGGCAAGGTGTCCAACTACCACTGACCACTGAACTGTAGGGGGAGGCACAAAGGAAATCTGAGAGTGCATCTCAACGCAATATGCTGGTGTGCAGGAGAGGAGAGGTGAATGAAACATAGAAGTGCAAAGGTGTAAGTGCTCAGGCTTTTATATACTATGGAAACAAAGGCGGATAATTCAAGGGCAAACCAGGGCAAATGTGTCGGTGTGATGGAGGTCTCCATTTATGAGTATGTGCAGGAGAGGGATAGTGGGTATGCTGACATTTTAAACTCCATCACACCTAGGAAGAAATGCTGGCTACTGTTGCTTCTCTGTGCTTGTCTATACGGCTTGTTTACCCCGACCTAAATGTGCAGATTCGCATTTTAGGTTACATGACGCAGCCGCCCATTCGACGCAGCGCCAGCTTTTGAACCCTATAATGTGCAACTTTTAGATCACGTCCGAGGGTAGGACAACATGACTGGCTGACTTCTCGATTTCGCACCAATCGGCGGCTGTCTACTTCCTTCACACGTCAGGGGTGTTCAGGGCAAAGAGATCAAAGCGCAGCAACAGCAACAGCAGCAGCGAGGCGGCCAGGGATCCCCTCCGAGCTGCCCTGTCCATGCCGATCACTGTGCAGGTCTGCTGCTCTGGCGCTGTGAGCTGAGCTGGTGGGGAGCTGCTGAGCCAGCCTCGTGGAGCTCACAGGGGCGGGGGAGTGCTCTGTCGTGAGGGCAGCAGCTGGATCAAGGCGACCTCCGTGGGGCCAGCAAGTGGGACGGCCGGCGGAGTGGTGAGTCGGGGGCAACTCAGCTCAGCCGTGTCCAGTTGGGGTGGGGGAGAGGGGGAGACCCAGTAAGCCGGTTCCCCCCGGGGCAGCTGGAGTCCCCCCCCGCAGCTGTGCTCCAACACTGGCTGGCGGGCATCTCCAAAGCGGGCAGCTCCTTCTTCATGGTTTCAGCCCTTCGCCTCCAGTCAGGCAGCGGACAGCCAAAAGCAGACAGTGGGTGGGGAGAAGGGTGGTCAGTTTTAGACCAGAATCATCAGGGGGGCAAAGGGGAGGGTTGAAGCTGGCGTGGCGTAGGCGAGGGATAATGCGACAATGCGCATTTATAACTCACTATATTAAAAAAATTCAGGAGATAAATCGCTGCTGCTGCTGCAGTGTGACGCTCTTTACTTATATTTGAATCAACAAAAAATTGGGTTTTTATTTAATGAGGTTTTTATTTAATATACAACATCCCATTGTTGTATAGACTGGGACTCTGTCGTCGCTCAGTTACTGGAAGTAAACAAGGTGCACGATCCCATTCAGTCTGGCGTTGTAATCACGCGGCTTCTCCCACACACAGCAGGAGAGAGCAGCAACCGGACTTTAGCTGTTTTTTCTTGCAGCGCAAGGAAGGCCTGAAGGGGCAAGAGAGGCAGACAATGTCATGTGAGGGACCTCTGAGAAATCCACGGGTGCCCAGTAACGAGCGTGAAATAAAACACTTGTCGGATGGAGCTCTTTGAACGGCAAGGCCATTGCATGAGCATCAACTTCAGATCTAGTCTTCATACTAAGGTTTGATTAATCCCCTCTCCTAAATAGATGGACTCAAATAAATGCCGTAGGCTTCAGTAGGACAAGCAGAACATCCACCCCCAGCCCCAATTGATCCAACTATAGAAGCCAGGACCACAGTCCAAAGCAAATGCACACAGCTCTAGGTGACTTCTACAAGAACCAAGCTGCAAGGGAAAGCAGTGTCTCCCCAGGAATGCGGCTGTGTCTTTCCAAAGCACCCTGAGCATCCGGGCCATGCACTCCCAGCATTCTTCAAAACAGCTGATGGACATCGTAGTCTTATAGCAGCTCTGTCAAACAGACCAGCATTATTATCCTTGCGTCAGGCTGCCTGGTAGGTCTGCAGCCACAGGTCATGGCCTTCACTGCTGGCTACACTAGCTCTCAAAGCATATATGCCCCATCTCCTGCCTGCAGGACCCACACTTCATAGTCTACTTATGCCTACTGATTGTAAGCATGTGTCCACCCCCCACCCCCCAGTTCATTTGCTGATTCTCCCTGACAGGCACAACACGGAGACAGATTCGCTCACTCTGGCCCAGAGACAGTGATCTTCTTGGGAGGTATCCTGGCAAAGGCCCAATGCCGGGGGGCATTCAATTAGCCAAGAGAATTGCCCTGACTAAGCACTCACTTTCTGTCTGGCAAGACAGGTCTGGGAACCGGATCGATGGTGCAGAAAGGCGAGCTGTGGCTGTACATCTTCTACCCAGGGAGGGAGAGGGGGGCATCCACAGGCAGCTTGCTCTTTTCCCAGGGACCCTGGTACTGCTGAAAGGCCCTGGGGCCATGCACTGGGACCCTCCCCCGGCTTGGAGGGACATGCGAGAGGGGCCAAGGCCCCGCAGGCAGGAACTCAGGCAGGTGGCAGAAAGCACCACACCTCCCCGCTCCCACTGCTCCATGGCTGGCAGCTGAAAGTCGGCGTTGGTTGCAGTGGTTGGCAGCACCTGGCTGAGAGGCAGAATGAAGGAGGGTCTGGGAGCGGCCCGCCATCTCCCCCTCTGCCAGCCAGGCGGGTCCCCTAGGGCTTCCCCTGCATGCTCACAGCTGCTCCTTCCAGGAAAAACCTCTTGTTGGGAGTATAATTAAAGCCTAATAGTTGAGTGGCAGGACGAGGGGGGAGGCTGGGGAGAGAAGGGTTGACCCTCCCCTTCCTGCACCCCATTTGCCCCCACGTGCCAATTGGGGAACCACCGGCAGGCCTTTCAGGAGCCAAATTGCTGTGTGGGAGGGGGGCATCTTTGTGTAGGTGTTGTATGTGTGAATGGGGGCAGTTGTGGCCACCCACATTTGGCCTTGGCTCTGCTGCCACTGGAATGTGGCTTCTGCAAGGGACATGCATGTGAATGCAGCCCCCCCCCCATGGGGCGAAAAGGTCCCCCTGCTGCTGGCAGCATCCTCTCAGCTTGACCTCATGGGGCTGAGGGGGACTCCCCAGGGGCATCCATCCATGTGCCCCTCTCCCACTACCCCCTGGGCATTGGGCTGGAAGAGGAGCCCCAGCTTCCAGGGGCTGGGCCCGGGACCCTTCCGGTTGTGACCAGGCGGCCTGGGATCAGCAAGGCTTCCATGTGCTGGCAGCTGCCTGCCCTGGAGTTGGCCCCAGGGAGGATGGAGAGTGCTGCCATCCTGGCCAGGGCCTGCTGCCTGCTGGACCTCCACAACCATCGCCCCCCTGTGGCCTGGGGGGGGGGCATGCCTGCTTTGCTCTGCTGCTTGATCCCAAGCATCTCCCAGTGTGTACAACTGACATCTGGCCCCGTCTTGACAGCAGTGCTTTGGTGCCACTTGTGTTCCTTCCTGTCATCTGCATGGGAAGGAATGCAAGTGCAAACTTTCCACCAAGTACTGAACACGGGGAGGGATTGGGGAGGAACAGGGCAGCCAAAGGAGGAGGATGAAGAAGAGAGGAACGCAGGGCGCCCTAACCACTTTTCCTCCCTCTGGCTGCCTGTTTCTCCCCCCCCCCATTTTTTTTTAATTATCTGTACAGCTTTATTATACAGCACAGCTTTGCAGATACAAATAATGGGGGGTAGGAAAGGAAGGGGGTATTCTTTCCCCCTATTTTTTTATTTACCTATATCTGCAAAGCTGCACAGATACAGATAATAAAAATAAGAAAAAATCAGGGAGAGGGGAGGAATGGGCCCCATTCCTCTCCTCCCCCTAGTTCTTTTTTCTCCAGAGGTGCAGGGCCATTCCTCTCTGTGGCGTTTTACTGCATATCGCTGTGTTGTGAAGTGTAATATAAAAGTTTATTAAGGTTTGCAGAGTTTAAAGAAGGTACTCCCTGTGTGTGTGCAGCAGAATGGTAAGTATGACGCTACAGAAGGGGAGTGAGTGCTGGATGGAAGGAGAGCGCTGACTGGATGTTTGAGTGGAGCGTCTGGATTGACTGTGAGAGAAGGGGAGTCAGAGGACTGTGCGGTATATATGCTGCTGCTGACAGGTAAGAGGGCAAAAGAGAGAGGTTTGGAATAGAGATAGGAAGGGTCTGCGTGTTTTGTTGTATTATTTATTTATTTATTTATTTATTTATTTCATTTCTATACCGCCCAATAGCCAAAGCTCTCTGGGCAGTTCACAAAAATTAAAACCATGAAGAGCATAATAAAACAACCAACAATTTAAAAACACAAATACAAAATACAATATAAAAGCACGACCAGGATAAAACCACACAGCAAAAATTGATATAGGTTAAAGTAAGAGATTAAAACAGCAGAGTTTAAACTTAAGTTAAATTAGGTGTTAAAATACTGAGAAAATAAAAAGGTCTTCAGCTGGCGATGAAAGGAAAACAATGTAGGCACCAGGCAGACCTCTCTGGGGAGCTCGTTCCACAGCTGGGGTGCCACAGCGGAGAAAGCCCTCCTCCTAGTAGCCACCTGCCTCACTTCTTTTGGCAGGGGCTCATGGAGAAGGACCCTGTAGATGATCTTAAGGTCCGGGTAGGCACATATGGGAGGAGACGTTCCTTCAGATAACCTGGCCCCAAGCCGTTTAGGGCTTTAAATGTCAATACCAGCACTTTGAATTGGGCCCGGACCTGGACTGGCAGCCAACGAAGCTGGAAAAGGACTGGCGTAATGTGGTCTCATCGGCCGGTCCCTGTTAGTAAACGGGCTGCCCTGTTTTGTACCACTTGAAGCTTCCGGACCATTTTCAAAGGCAGCCCCACGTATAACGCATTGCAGTAATCCAAACAAGAGGTTATCAGAGCATGGATAACTGTAGCTAGGCTATCTCTGTCCAGATAAGGGCGTAGTTGGTATATCAGCCTGAGCTGTATTAGAGTGTGGAAGAGAGAACAGTGTAGCCTAGAAGGGGTAGATTAGGCAGGAGAACTTAAAAAGTTACATTTGAAATGCTGAAGTGAAATTTCCATGTGAAACCATTACACTTGTGTAGGGTGACCATATTGTGGAAACCAAAAAGGAGGGCAACATGGCTGCCCCCAAGGGGGCATGCCCACCAACATGTCCAGCCCCCAAGTGACATTCCCACCCAAACGTGGCCTTGGTCACATGTCTGGTTTCACAGCACACAATTAAGACAAACCTGTTCTACATAACATCTTAATGTTAAAATCACTGGAATAAAGGACAAGTGAGATATTCAATGTATCTGAAATTAACTTCACTCATTCCTACTTCTGTAACTTTTGCTGTACTTTGAAGCTTTTGCTATACTCTGTGTGATACAGTCTCCCTTTCCCTCAAGTATCTTTTCTGACTGCAAATTCTTCACTGGATGACCATAGTCTAACCTTTCCTAACATTTAACACTCTTTCCCCATCACCTTTCTCATATCCATACTCACACATTCAGCATACTGCTACCACTGAACAAATGAAGCAGTTGACAAGTACAGAAAAATCTAGTACAGCAAAAAGAAAGCCACACTGTAAAATAATCATAATCTCAAAGCCTAAGGCGAAAATAAAAATTCATTCACACAAACACACACTCACTCAGGGTAAAACAACAACAACAACAACAACACACACCTCACACATGCTCATCAAAGGCTATAAAAATTTAAATCTGCACTCCCCTGTATGCTCGCCCAATATGGAAAAAACTCCACCACCACCCCAAGACACTCTAAAGAAAAAACTCCCCCCCCACTTAACCGGGGGATGGGGGCAGAATGAACATCCACCCCACACTCAAGAATAAGAATAAGAATAATGCAGTCAGGCGTCAGCTGTAGGCCTGGGCGGGGGAGGAAAACAACAAGCCCAAGGGAAACAACAAGGCCTGGCAAGGAAGGAGGAAGGAAGCCCGCCACGGCCACGTACCTTGTTCCATGATATGACCTGGCTGCTGCTGGTTCTGCTTCTGCTGTTGGGCTGTCTGCTGAGGCTGCCAGGCTTGGGCCACCACGTCCTGAGCTGCCGGGCTCAGGGAGCCACCTGGGCTCTGATCGAGGAAGGGAGGGACAGGGATGAGAACGCATCCCTCTAGCTTCCTCCCCCAAGTGCTGATGGGTCCTTCTACTTGGCCTGCGCGATGGTGCAGGCCTAGTAGAAGGCCCCATTGAGGCAGGGAGGGGGCAGGGAGGCATTCCTGGAAGTCCGAGAATGCGTCCCTCTAGCTCCCTCCCCCCACACCAATGTGTCCTTCTAGAATCATAGAATCATAGAATAGCAGAGTTGGAAGGGGACTACAAGGCCATCGAGTCCAACCCCCTGCTCAATGCAGCAATCCACCCTAAAGCATCCCTGACAGATGGTTGTCCAGCTGCCTCTTGAATGCCTCTAGTGTGGGAGACCTCCCTTTGGATCAATCTGTAAACACCTTGAAATCAATGCAGTGATTACTAGAAGCCAACATGGATTTGTCAGGAACAAATCCTGTCAGACTAATTTGATCTCATTTTTTGATCGGGTAACCTCCCTTGTGGACTGTAGGAATGCTGTGGACATCATATATCTTGACTTCAGCAAAGCTTTTGACAAAGTGCCCCATGATATTCTGATTAACAAACTAGCTAAAAGTGGGCTAGATGGAACAACTATTAGGTGGATTCACAGTTGGCTACAGAATCGGAATCAAAGAGTACTTATCAATGGAACCTTCTCAAACTGGGGAGAGGCAACGAGTGGGGTACCGCAGGGCTCAGTCCTGGGCCCAGTGCTGTTCAATATTTTTATTAATGATTTGGATGAGGTGGTGCAGGGAACACTTATCAAATTTGCAGATGACACAAAATTGGGTGGGATAGCTAATACGCTGGAAGACAGAAACAAACTTCAAAGTGATCTTGATAGGCTGGAGTGCTGGGCTGAAAACAGAATGAAATTTAATAGGGATAAATGACAAGTTCTACATCTAGGAAATAGAAACCAAATGCACCTTTACAAGATGGGGGATACTTGGCTCAGCAATACTGCAAACAAGAAAGATCTTGGAATTGTTGTAGATCACAAGCTAAATATGAGCCAACAGTGCAATATGGCTGCAAGAAAGGCAAATGCTATTTTGGGCTGCATTAATAGAAGTATAACTTCCGAATCGCGTGAGGTACTGGTTCCTCTCTATTCGGCCCTCTCTATTCTACCTCATCTAGAGTATTACATCCAGTTCTGGGCTCCACAATTCAAGAAGGATGCAGACAAGCTTGAGCGTGTTCAGAGGAGGGCAACCAGGTTGATCAGGGGTCTGGAAACAAAGCCCTATGAAGAGAGACTGAAAGAACTGGGCATGTTTAGCCTGGAGAAGAGAAGATTGAGGGGAGACATGATAGCACTCTTCAAATACTTAAAAGATTATCACACAGAGGAGGGCCAGGATCTCTTCGCGATCCTCCCAGATTTCAGGACACAGAATAACGGGCTCAAGTTAAAGGAAGCCAGATTCCAGATGGACATCAGGAAAAACTTCCTGTCTGTTAGAGTGGTACAACAATGGAATCAGTTACCTAGGGAGGTTGTGGGTTCTCTTACACTAGAGGCCTTCAAGAGGCAGCTGGACAACCATCTGTCAGGGATGCTTTAGGGTGGATTCCTGCATTGAGCAGGGGGTTGGACTCGATGGCCTGATAGGCCCCTTCCAACTCTGCTATTCTGTTATTCTATGATTCTAATAGGCAGTTGTACAGCCATTTGTCAGGTATGCTTTAAGGTGGATTCCTGCATTGAGTGGTGGGTTGGACTTGATGGCCTTATAGGCCCCTTCCAACTCTACTATTCTATGATTCTATGAAAAACGCAACTAAGAATGCACCTATCACAAATCCTAAAATCCAAACTCAACTCTAAAAACATTTTCAAAGCCATCAACACCTACGCAATACCCATCCTCGCATACTCAGTCGGAATCATACACTGGTCACACACTGAACTCAAAGAAATAAACAGATTCAATTGCTCTGAACTCACAAAAACACCGCATGCTTCTCCCCAATCCATGCATTGAAAGAATAACAATCAGCAGGAAAGAAGGAGGAAGAGGTCTGCTGGACATTAACACAACCTATGCTAAACAGGTAAAATTCTTCCACACTAAACACTCCCATTCATAAAGGCATAGTAAAAGCATATAAAAACTACATTCCACTCAACCTAACACTACAAAACAAAGACCAAACACGGACCACTCACAGAGAAAAAAGAAAAATGGGTACAAAAAGTACTCCATGGAAAGCACTACAACATAATACAGAACCCACAAATAAACAAAGAACAATTGTACAAATGGCTCCGGAAGGGTGAGCTACTTCCAGAAACAGAAGGATTCCTAATAGCTATACAGGATCAAGTTATAGCAACCAAAACTTCCAAAAATACATCATAAAAGATAACAATGTAACAAGAGATCTATGCAGGAAATGCCACCAATTTCAAGAAAAATAAACCATGTAACAGGAGGATGTAAAATTCTGGCAGGAATGGACTATATGGACAGACAGTATTGCAAAAATGAATGCAATAACAGCTGCAAAAATAATTCACCAACAACTGGCCATCAAATTCAATCTTATCAAATACCTACATCATAGTATACATATTTACCCGAAACAATCTGGGAAAATGCAGATCATAAAATATACTGGGACAGAACTATTCCTACAGACAAAATAATACCTTGCAACCAACCAGACATAACTGTCATAGACAAAAAAGAAACACACACACACACCTCATCAACATAGCAATACCGAATGACAAAAATGTTGTTGAAAAGGAAGTGGAAAAGAGAGAAAAATATACACCACTGGCCATGGAAGTCAAAGAACTATGGCAACAAGAAAAGGTCGCAATTATTCTGTTAGTCACATCAGTCACTGGCATCACATAAAAAAAAACTATACAGAAAACCTGCAGAAACTGGGCCTACCAAAATACATCCACACCAACATCCAGAAAGCAATAATAATTAAAACATGCTCAATTGTCAGGAAATTTCTGAATCTGTAAAAGACAGCATGTCTTGGCAATGCCCATCATGTCCGTCTATAAAATCCGCCATGAGTGAGAAAGAGAATCATCATCATCATCATCTTGTTTGTGGGATGGGGAGCAGATCAGAAATGGCAGGTTAATATTTTAAAAAGAAAAGTAATCTCTTATGATATGTGAAATACATTAGCCTGCAACAGACTCTTGTTGTTGTTGTTGTTGTTGTTGTTGTTGTTGTTGTTGTTGTTTTTATTCACAAATGAACATGTGAGGCTTGATCTGCATTTGGACCACTGTGCATGGGTAGAACTTTAAATCCCCTCCCCCCAACACTTGTTTCCTGAAATCCTGAACACATGCACAAAAACACAGGGGGCTTTAAAAGATAAAGAAAAGCCCCACCATGGTGCCAATAGAGAATCCCCCCCCCTTTTTTAGTCCCTGTGCGTGGGGGGCTAAGTTAAAAAACAAAACAAAAACTTCAAGCAGGAAGAGAGGTGTAAACTTCCCTTCACTGTTCATGAAGGTCCCAAGCCAGGTTGGAGCCCCTTACGTGTGAGCTGTGGCTGCCTCCAGATGAGGCTTTTATCTGCCCGCTGCCCAGCCGCTTCCAGTGAATTCTAGAGGGTCCAAATGGTGTTGTTCCCCTGGCAACCTTCCCATGTTCCCGCCACTTCTTCCATCTTTCTGCAGAAAATCTGTGAAGCAGAAAAAGACGGGTCAACTGCACAGGCCCTTCTCCTTGGCAGCACCTGCAAGCAGCCTAGGATTTCACATCTCGTGTAGCTTGGCCCTTCACCCTCCCTGAACAAAGAAACGCCAGGCTACCCCCTCCCTTTTCTCTCAGGCTGATGCCTCCCTTCCTCCTGCTTCCCACTGCACCTGCAGCCTTGCTTCTGGATGAACCTGGGGGCTCAATTCAAGGCCGGGCCAGGCGACAACTGAGCAAGTAAGAACCCCCCCTCCCGCCTGGCCCCTTACCTGGCCCTGCTGCCACCATGGCACAAACTACATCAGCTCCAGGCAACCCCCTCCTGCCTGGCCCTTTACCTGGACCCGCCGCTGCATGAACTGCGGGGGGGGGGGGGGCTCCAGGCAAGTCCCCCGCATCCCACCACTTACCTTCTCCGTCATGGCCGGGCCCGGGCTTGAATCGAGCCCCCGGGTCCACCCAGAAGCAAGGCTGCAGGTGTGGGCTTGCTTTCGGGTGGACCAGGGTGCTCAGTTCAAGCCTGGGCCAAGCGACAACGGAGCAGGTAGGTGGGGTGGGGTGGGGGGCTTGCCTGGAGCCGCCGCTGCAGTTCGTACAGCGGCGGCAGCGGGTCTAGGTAAGGGCCCAGGCGGGAGGGGGGCTTCTTACCTGCTCCGTCGTCGCCGGGCCCAGGCTTGAATTGAGCTTCCGGGTGGGCCAGGGTGCTCAGTTCAAGCCCGGGCCCAGCAATGATGGAGCAGGTAAGTGGGGTGGGGCTTACCTGGTAGCAGGGCCAGGCAGGAGGGGGGATTCTTACTTGCTCCATCATCGCAATCCAACACCTTTGGAGGGCACCAGGTTGGGGAAGGGCTGCTCTAAACAAAAAAAGAAGTAGGTGGCTCTAAGTTGTTCGTCATCAGTTTTCCACAACCCCACAGTCACCTCTGCATATCCTATTCTCCATCCTGTCCTCATGGAGAAGGTAGCGCTCCCCCCATCCCACCTATGCCCCTTCACTTACCTACTCTGGCGGCAGGCCCAGGCAACCCCCGCCCCACTTCAGTTACCTTCTCCGGCGGTAGCAGGCCCGAGTTTAAATTGAGTCCCTGGCTCCACCCAGAAGCAAGGGCTCAATTTTTGGCCTTGCTTCTGGGTGGAGCCAGGGGCTCCATTTTAACCCGGGCATGCTGCTGCCAGAACAGGTAAGTGCCCCCCCGTCCCGCTTGGGCCCCTTCACTTACCTTCTGCAGCAGTGGGCCCGGGCTACCCCCCCCACTTCAGTTACCTTCTCCGGTGGGCCCGGGCTATCAGGCTCGCTGCCACCTGAGAAGGTAGCCCTCCCTCCCATCCCACCTGGGCCCATTAACTTATCTTCTCCGGCAGCAGGCCCAGGCAACCCCTACCCCACTTCAGTTAGTTTCTCTGGCGGGCCTGGGCTACCGGGCCTGCTGCCGCTGGAGTAGGTAGCCCTCCCCCGTCCCACCTGGGCCTGCCGCCGCCGCACAAACTGCGGCGGCGGCAGGCCCAGGCAACCCCTGCCCCACTTCAGTTACCTTCTCCGGCGGTAGCAGGCCTGGGTTAAAATGGAGTCCCTGGCTCCACCCGGAAGCAAGGGCCCAATTTTTGGTGGAGCCAGGGGCTCCATTTTAACCCGGGCCTGTTGCCGCCAGAGCAAATATGTGCCCCCTGTCCCACCTGGGCCTGCCACCGGCGGGCGGCGGTGGGCCCAGGCAACCCCCGCCCCACTTCAGTTACCTTCTCCGGTGGGCCTGGACTACCGGGCCCACTGCCGCCAGAGAAGGTAGTCCCCCCGTCCCACCTGGGCCCGCCGCTGCACAAACTGCGGCGGCGGGCCCAGGCAACCCCCCCCACACACACTTACCTGATCTCTTCTTCTCCCCTCTCCCTCTGGGGAATCTGAGGCGCATGCGTTAGCTTATCAGATTCCCCATAGGGAAACGTAGGAATTTTAAAAAATTAATAAAAAATTGATGGAATGGCCTTTTGAAAAAAGAAAGGCCATTCCATCAATGGGGAGGATAGAGCAATGCAATCCTACAACTGGATTGCATGGGGAGGCTCCCAATTTGCAGCTATTATTGCGCAAAAAAATGGTCGCCAACCCGGAAGCATTTCTGTGCCAGTTTGGAACAGAGATGCTTCCCCCCTTTTGTCATTTAAAGTGACATCCTGCCCTCAGTATTTCATCAATCCTCTTGAAACGCGCAGGGTATGTAAAACCAGCATTTCTTTCTGGCAGTACTCCTTTTCAGAAAGATTGATGAAATATTTTTCATTTTAGGATGCTAGGTTGACCCACCCCCAATAACTCCTTTTAACATGGTGGAATGCTCTTTTTACTGAGCATCCTTAACACAGGGAACACTACCGTGTTCCCTGTAATTTTAACTTGGTGTTTTAAATTTGTAATTTTGCATTGCTGCTGTTTTTATCTGTTTGAGCTTTTATATTGTATTTTATATTATGGTTTTATACTGTTGTTTTATACTTTGAATGTTTTTAATTTTTGTGAACCGCCCAGAGAGCTCTGGCTATTGGGCAGTATAGAAATGTAATAAATAAATAAATAAATAAAAATAAATACAAAGTTGTAATTAGCACACAATTAATTAGATGGCTAATGAACAAATGATCACCCAGGTAAGACATGGTGAGCATCTTGAATGGCAAAAGGCAGCATTGTTGATAACAGCTGGGGAGGATGGTTTGCTTCAGGTGCAGACAGCCATGTGAGTGTTAGAGAAGGTGGCTGGCCCATTTACACAAAGTGGAGGGAGGGTGACAAATACGTCCCAAAGAGCTTGCCCGCCTGCTGCTGGGTGCAGCAGTGAGCAGAGCAAGAACAATTAAAGTTGGGGACCTGGCACTCAGCCCTTCCTGCTCTGCTGGCTGCTCATGACTCCCACCTTGGTCACAGAAAGTTCCTCTCTCTGGAGGTGATTTCTGTTGGCTCCTCCTTGCTTCTGGGTGTCCCTGATTTTGGGGGCAGAGGACACTGCAGGCTCCTCCCTGCCTGAGAATATCCCTCCCTGCTAGTGCTAGGCAGCCCACAGATTTGAGTCCTGGAGAACATTCTGGGATGATCCAAACCAATAGTGTTGGCAGAGCTGTGCAAGTGTAGCTGGAGGAAAAGTGGCCAAAGCCATAGAGAGAGCAGTGGGGGAATTCCTTGTCCCTACCCAAGCCACTGTATGAGGGGACGGGAAGGTCCACCCACTAGCATCACATAGATGTAACACCTATGGACCACTCTGCTTGTGAGAGGGGGGAGGGAGAGGGGTGTGGGTGTTTGTGAGGAGTGGGGGGGGAGGTGGGTCTGATGTGCTGTGCACTAAATGGCCTGCAAAGGCAACAATAGCCCATTTTGTGGTGTCCAGACAGAATTTAGCCAAGTTTTTCTCTTGAGAATTAAGTGTGAATGACTAATCCATCACATTAACAACGGCAGCACTGTTTAATGTGGTGATTCTTTTAAAATTAGATTCTGAAAGTGAGAGAAGACCCAGCTTATCCTAATGGAGCTTAAATGGAGGAGGAAATCTGTGGGCCAGATGTATCCATCCATCTAGAGCTGGGGTCTCCAGCATGGCCCCCAGAGGCCCCAATGTGCCCTTGGACACCTCCCTCGGCACCTGCCAGGCTCCCTGTCCCTCCTGATTTTAACTGTATTTCTTACCATTTTTTAGAATTACATTTAAAAACACCACAAAAAACTGGGATGCTGTTGTGCTGCAAAACGAAAGGCTGCTCTCCAGCACCATCTTTATTTGGATTCAAAGGAGTGGCTTTATCTTACCGCTGCCTTGTTAGTAGGTTCTTGGGCAAATTACTTTTATTTTAGTCATTCTGAGAAATTATTTTTTTGTGCTGGCCATACACACAATGGCAGCCATTTTATAAATGGGCAAGCCTCAACCCTATGGCAACCATTTTGTGAGAGCGCCCATGACATCCTCTCAACTTTCAAATGTGCCCACCAAGTCAAAACGATTGGGGACCACTAATCTAGAGAATGTGTTCTGTTTAAAGTTCTTCAGGTAATGTTGTGTCACACTGGCAGGCAGGGACTGTTGCCATGCCCCATAGGCTGGGTTGCGTCCGAATGCATCTACAATAAGAGAGGGAGAGCAGCGGGGGCAAAGGCAGGCTGGGGACCGAGGCAAAAATAAAATCCACTTGGCACAAAAGATGCTCTTGGAACTGGTCCATTTTGCTTCAGACTCACTCATTTGAGGGGGAAAAAAACTTCTCTCATCATAGGTAAATAAATGGTTCCTTGGGCAAAACCTCTTGCCAGAATCCCATGGAGCAACAGCTGGGCAACAGCTCACCATGGGAAACCTGGCTGAATGAAATCCAAAAAGGAGGAGGAGGGAGGGCCTGATCCATATACTCAGCAAAGTCCTATGAGAACTGTACTACACATGCATTTTCTGGACATGTAAATGGATTTTTGGGGAGAGTCCTCTGATATGCGGCCTCCCCCAAAAGCTGAATCAGTGGAACAGACATATTTTTGGATGCAGGTAATCCCCCCCCCCCGTAAAAGATACAAATGTGGACACTCCTTTCCTCATGTGCATCGCTGATGTGGGATTGAAGCGATGGAATTTCCCCAGCAGCCTTGCCCTGAGCTGCACGAGCCATTGCTGGCCTGACGAAGGTGTCAGAATGATGAGAACAAGGATGCTCCCCTGAGGAGTCAGTGGTGTTATTTTTAGAATCAACTACATTGCTTGCACTGTGAGGTGCAAATGCTTTTGAACAATAGCATAGTCAGCTTAAACCCATGCATGCTGTGAGATTCATGCAGATCTTGTTCAAAACTTCATCAGACAATTTAGCCTTTGATGAGGATACAGCCACAGAATCTCAACAGTATCATCTGAGTGTTATGCATGAAAGGCTCTTGGTCTGGCAGATGGAGGATTGGAGTCAAGCTGGAAAGTTCAATTCCCTGCTCAGCCAAGAGGGTCCTCTGATGTCTTTTTGGCCCATAGACCTCTCTCACCCTCACTCACTTGGCAGGATGATTATGAAGTACAAGTTGAGGGGGCAGGATTGCAGTTTGAGATTAGGCATGTGCTCCGCTCCTATTAGAAGCGCAGAAGCAGGAGCGAATTGGCCTGCTCCGCCTTGCCCAGAGGCGGAGTAGAAGCGGACCGCGGACCCCTAGAAGCAAGGCGAAGAGAAGCGCCCATTTTCGGAGCGCTTCTCGTTCCGTGGAGCGCTCCGATCGCCATCTTGAAACATTTCGCCCATAGATAACTGGGTTGTTTTTGAAGCTATCATTCTGAAAATTCTTGTGCTTATACAGTCGTGGATGGGGGTCATTTTGAGACTACTCTCACCTCTCTGCGTCGTGCGGGTCGCGTGCTATATTTTTTAAAAAATCGGGTCAACAAACAGGGACAGCGCGGGTCAAACGGCGGTTTTCGCCCATAGGATTGCATTGCGGAAAAGAATCGGGGATAACTGGGTTGTTTTTTAAGCTATCATTCTGAAAATTCTTGTGCTTAGACAGTCGTGGATGGGGGTCATTTTGAGACTACTCTCAACTTTCTGTGTCCTTTGGTTCACGTGCTATGTTTTTTTAAAAAATTGGGTACATTTACAATACAAACGGTAGGGTAAACCTGGCTGCGGTGCGGCGGGGTTTATTTGAAGCGATGACAGGCACATTCAACTCCCAATCCTGATGAGAATTGATCACCTCATGAAGCATCCTCCAGTCCCAGCGTTGGAGGGGGGGACTAAGGCAGAGGCACCCTCAGAGCTTTCTGCTTTGTGTCTCTTTGTGGGTTGGCGTTCGTGGAGAGAGGAGTTAGTTATAGGTGCTGCTGCTGTGTTTGGACTTTGGAGATTAGGATTTAGCTTGGCGCCCGTGTGTGTGTTTGTTTGCTTCTTTCTGACTTTTAGCTTAGTTTGCTCTGTGTTTTTCCCTTACTTTGATTTAATATAAACTTTATTTTTAAACTTTGGAGTGTGTGTTTGTTTGTTTGTTTGGTTGTCCCCCCCTCCCCTCTCTTAAAGCCTGACTGTGTTTCATCTTCCTTCCTTCTATATACCAAAAAAATACAAAAAAATACCCCCAAAAAATATTCTCTATTTCTTCTCTCTGTTACTTGGACTCTGTGTGTTACTGTGTGATTGTGTGAGCGTGCTGTGTGTGCAGTGCACTGTTTGTGAAGTGCAACAGCCACTGATTGAGCATTTCAAATCCTGTTTGGGCAAAGCATACACACACTTCTTGTCCCATTTCCCTACATACAGTAGGATTAGACACATGGATTAGCTTTCATGGTGCCAAGTTTGAGGTTTCTAACATGCAAAATGACAGAGCTATGGAAAGAGGTGTGAATAGGGTGCCCGATTTTCATAAATTCCCCAAAAATCAGGGGATGATGGGATTGCCTTGAAACTTGGCATCCATGTGGACACGTGGATAAGCTATCATGGTGCCGAGTTTGAGGTTTCTAACATGCAAATTGATGTAGTTGTAGAATGGGACAATTTGGGGTGAGTTAAGCTGCGCCAAAAATCAGGTGATGATGGGATTGCCTTGAGTCTGGGCGTCCATGTGGACACATGGATAAGCTATCATGGTGGTGAGTTTGAGGTTTCTAACATGCAAATTGACGGAGCTATCCCAAGGGGTCTGAATGGGGTGCCCGATTTTCAAAAATTCCCCAAAAATCAGGTGATGATGGGATTGCCTTGAAACTTGGCATCCATGTGGACACATGGATAAGCTATCATGGTGCCAAGTTTGAGGTTTCTAACATGCAAATTGACGGAGCTATCGAAAGGGGTGTGAATTAGGGTTATGGGTGGTGCGTTAGAGGTTAGAGCCGCGCCAAAAATCAGGGGATGATGGGATTGCCTTGAGTCTGGGCGTGCGTGTGTGTCCCTGGATAAGCTCTCATGGTGGTGAGTTTGAGATTTTTAGCGTGCAAATTGACGGAGCTATGGAAAGGGGTGTGAATGGGGTGCCCGATTTTCAAAAATTCCCCAAAAATCAGGGGATGATGGGATTCCCTTGAAACTTGGCGTGCATGTGTATACCCCCATGAGGTGTCATGGTGCCAAACATGAGGTTTCTAACTTGAACAGAAAAAAAGTTGTTTACTTTTTTAGCTTTCAATGCAAGCCTATGGGGGGGAAACGGAGCTCCGATCCGGATCCGGAGCTCCGAGCGGAGTGGAGTGGACATGGGCAGAGCGGGGGTGGGGCGAAGCATCCCGATCTGCAAATCGCGGATCTGGAAGTGAAGCGGAGCGGGGGGTCTGTGCACACCCCTATTTGAGATGGATAAACAAATGGTCAAGGAACACCTAATTTCTTTGAATGAGTTCAAAACTCCAGGGCCCGATGAACTATATCCTAGAGTAATAAAGGAGCTGGCAGAAGAACTCTCAGAACCACTATTATCTTTGCAAAATCATGGAAGACGGGTGAAGTGCTGGATGATTGGAGTAGGGCTAATTTGTCCCTACCTTCAAAAAGGGCAGAAAGGAGACACTTGGGAACTATATACCAGTTAGTCTGATGTCAATCCCTGGAAAATTTTTGAGCAGGTTATAAAGAAGTCAATCTGAGTCTGACATGATTTCTTTGTAGCTCTGCTTTGCGACATCATTTGTTCCCACATGGACGAGAAGAAAAGGGTATGTGTCTGTGCGCTTTATGAGCTTTGGCAACCCTTCAGTCACATCTCTCATATGTGCTCCAGGGAGACAGCATACCTGGCGAGTCCATGGGTCTTCACGACATACTTGGGTTTCAATCCCATGCAGCAGGGAGTCTCCCACAACGACTGCACTTCTCTTCTTCTTGGCGACCGACCTTCTGCCTTTTGTTCACTGTTACATGGTGTCTCCTGTAATTCTTCCTCTGCAGACTGTCCTCCAGTAGCTGAAAGCAGTTGCTTACATCTAATGGTTCCACTGGTGTAGAATGTCTTCTAGTTCTTCTGCTTCTAACTGTCACTCTTTTCCAGGGAGTTTCCTCTTCATTGGCTTTTCTCCCCTCAGCATACTCCACTTCTGCTTCAGCTGGCTGTTGCTCTTCAATCTCTTGTGCTTCTTGTAGCTGTTTCAGTCCCACCGTTCTGTCTAAGAACTCCTCGCCTTCTCTTATTCCTTGGAGGGTGGGCACTCGCCGCTCAAGTCCTCTCACTTTTTCTTCCAAAAGTGCCACCAGCTTGCACTTGTTGCAGGTGTACGCCATGTTTATCCCAGGCAGGAACACGAGCATTGCACACACTTTGCAGGTCACCACTGCTAGAGACTCCCTTCCACCCATATTGTCTATTTCTGTTTTGCTTTTTCCTTTCTTATTATAGTGGAATTATCTGTGCTTTGTCACATCCTCTCCCCTACTATATGAGTGTGAGTTATGAGATTAAATTTTTGTTAAGGGTCTCCCCTGCTGAACCCCCCTGTCAAACTCCTGTTTGCTCCCCCTGTTCTCTCTCTGGGAACTGGCTTCCTTTTCTAGCTTCTAGTTCAGCTGAGTCAGCTGCTCTTCTCTGCTTCTGCTCTGCTTGGAGTCAGGAAGCAGAATGAGCTCACTGATTGCTGACAACAATCAGCAATCAGGCCACACACCCTTCAGGCACAAACAGCAATCAGGCCACTGATTGCTGACACCAATCAGCAATCAGGCCACAGCCCTTCAGGCCCTGCAGCAATTCTCACCATACATCCCTTGACTCAGCACTCAGGAACACATGGCAAGCACATGGCCTATTTGAATTAGGGCTGTACAGGAGGAAGTACAGGCTGTTCTTAGTATTGCCTGTGTTCCTTTGAAGTGGTTAACACTCCTACTGAGAGGAAGTTTCCAATTTATGTAAGAACTTGTCAATCACGGCTGCCAATACACACGGAGCTTTCTGAACTTGGCTAAAACCTTTTAAAAATCACTAAAAATCAGCGGATGGACCCATGTGCTTCAAAATTGCCATGCATCAAGCCCTTCTGAAAACCTACTATGGTGCTCATTTTCATGTCTGTATCTGTAATTTCATTTCTTTCTTTGGGAAACTACCTCTCAAGATACTAGTCCTCAATGTTGAGTTTAGTTGTAGAAATTCACTAAAAAGCAGGGGATGAACCAATATGCTTCAAACTTGAGTTGCCTAAGACCTGATTTAGAGGCTATCATGGTGGCTAGTTGCATGTGTTTACCTTTAAAAATGACAGAGTTGAATGCATTTTTGTAAAGGGGGAATGATAAAACCTTAAAAAAATCACTAAAAACCAGCGGATGAACCTATGTGCTTCAAAATTGCAATGCATCAAGCCCTACTTAGGTTCTATCATGCAAAGTTGCAGGTGTGTATTTTGAAAAATCACAGCGTATTTTAAAAAAATAATGTTAAAACCTCAAATGTTAAAAAAATCCTAAAAATCAGCAGATGAAGCCATGTCTTCAAAATTGCCATGCCTATTTAGAAGCTATCATATTGCCAAGTTATGTGTCTTTATCTTTTAAAATGATGGAGATAAATGCATTTTTGTAAATGGGGGGTTGGTTTGAGGGTAAAATCTTAAAAATAATCCTAAAAATCAGTGGATGAACATATGTGCTTCAAAATTGCCAAGCATCAAGCCCCACTTAGGTTCTATAACGATGCAAAGTTATTTGTGTGTTTCTTGAAAAATGAGGAAGCTATAGCACTTTGAAATGACTGGGACTCACATTTTAAAAAAATCATTGCAAGAAAACTGATGGATGTGTCTGTCTAAAATTGGGCATGCATAAGCATCTCCAAGGTATCTGTAAGCTCACCAAATTTCATTTTTTCTATCATTAAAAATAAAAAAGTTATAGGCATTTCTTTAGGCCAATGTAATCCTTTGGCAAAACAAAACGTGGTTTGAGCTCCGAATACTTTTGAAACATTTTGAATCGATCCAAACCGCTTTAGATCATTTTGGACCTCTGCCAAACCATTTTGGATACATTTCAGAAAGGTCCGAAACACCGCTATCCGTTTTGGATTCGGGCTTTGGATCCGAAACGGTGCACAGTCCTAATTTGAATTGACAGCCTCCTGGATTTCCTTGAGGCCTTTCTTCTCCCCCTTGCCTTGGTCTCCTCTTCCCCTACACTCTCCCTGGCAAACTTCTGTTTGCTCCCCCTCTTCACTCACTTTGATTGCTCTCTCTCTGGGAGCTGGTTTCCTTTTCTAGCTTCTAGTTCAGCTGGGCCAGCTGCTCTTCTCTGCTTCTGCTCTGGTTGTGATGTAAAACCTAGAATGTCCATTTTCCCTGACATGCAGACACGCATTCAGACACACGTGTACACATGCATGTGCATGCGCGCCCGCACACATGTGCATGCAAGCACCCAATCTCGCATGCACACGCACCCCCACCCACCCCCACCACAGGACAATACGGAGAGCTACGTCCATTCCCCCTTGATATTTTCCCTTTCCCAAGCCCCGCTTCCCTCAAGGAATACAACAATTCCCTTCAACTTCCCATTTGTGGTTTTGGCAGCCCACCAACAATAACATGGCTGCTACAATGTAACTGCCACTACACGCATCTCACCCGCTGTTTAAGAACAGCGCCACGACCAATTAACCATAGAATGTAAACAAAGACACGCATGGCTGCAAACCACCCAGCTAGCTCAGTTCAAGGGACGGCCCGGTCTACCCAAGCAGGAGCGCCATAGAAAGCTTGCGCAGGAACACACATAGGGACACCTGAAAAAGGTGAATGGGTGCACAAAGCAGAGAAGGGGAGTGGCCAGATGCCCCCAGTAAGAACTCCATTTACCCCCATGCAAGCAGCACGTAGGCATACATCAAGCCCCTTAGCGTCGTCAGCTCCAGGGGACACTGATTAAGTTAACTCTGCTGAATCCACTTCACTGACTAACTGCCCAGACATCACCAATAGGGGAGGAGCTACAGGTGCAAAGCACACCTTGGAGCAAGGAAGTAAAGCACATGGCAATGGTGGCTGAGTAATTTCAGCTGCAATTCTCCTTCTGACCACTGCATGGAAGTATATAAGCTATTGTCTTGCCTCAGCGCCATGTGTCTCTTATTTAGTAGCGTGAGCGCCAAGAGGTCACCTTCATTCTTGAGAATAAATGTTTGGTGCCCAATGCCTTGCTTGTGATCTTTCATGAGTGTTTCAATATTGGACTTGGATACACTCAGATTAGGCATAATTTATGCAACACTTGAAGTCAGGTCTAGCAGGCTGTTCATTCAACATGTTTATTTATTTAGTGCATTTATATACCACCCCATAGCCGAAGCTCTCTGGGCGGTTTACAAAAGTTAAAATCAGCAAACATTAAAACAAATATACAAAGTTTAAAAGCATAAAAACACAGTATCCTTATATAAAAAGCTAATGGTTGCTCGTTCCCCTCTTTTAGTTGGGGTTCCACAGGGCTCAGTGCTGGGCCCGTTGTTGTTTTCTTTATATATGTTGCCCTTGGGTAATCTTATTTGATCTCATGACCTCCAATATCATCTGTACGCTGATGATACACAATTATATCTTTCATTTCAGGATCGTATCTCAGCATGTCTTTCAGATATCTCAGCTTGGATGCTTCATTGTTGTTTGAAACTTAATACGGCAAAGACAAAATTGCTTGTTTTTCCTTCCAAACCTTTTCTCCATCTTTCATTCTCTATTACTGTTAATAACGTTACACTTAATTTACAGTCATGTGAAAAAGAAAGTACACCCTCTTGGAATTGTATGATTTTACATATCAGGACATAATAACAATCATCTGTTCCTTAGCAGGTCTAAAAATTAGGTAAATACAACCTCAGATGAACAACAACACATGACATATTACACCGTGTCATGATTTATTTAACAGAAATAAAGCCAAAATGGAGAAGTCATGTGTGGAAAAAGTAAGTACACCTTATGATTCAATAGCTTGTAGAACCACCTTTAGCAGCGATAACTTGAAGTAATCGTTTTCTGTATGACTTTATCAGTCTCTCACATCATTGTGGAGGAATTTTGGCCCACTCTTCTTTACAACGTTGCTTCAGTTCATTGAGGTTTGAGGGCATTTGTTTATGCACAGCTCTCTTAAGGTCCCGCCACAGCATTTCAATTGGGTTGAGGGCTGGACTTTGACTGGGCCATTGCAACACCTTGATTCTTTCTTTTTCAGCCATTCTGTTGTAGATTTGCTGGTGTGCTTGGGATCATTGTCCTGTTGCATGACCCAATTTCAGCCAAGCTTTAGCTGTCTGACAGATGGCCTCACATTTGACTCTAGAATCCTTTGGTATACAGAGGAGTTCAATGACTGCAAGGTTCCCAGGTCCTGTGGCTGCAAAACAAGCCCAAATCATCATCCCTCCACCACCGTGCTTGACAGTTGGTATGGGGTGTTTGTGCTGATATGCTGTGTTTGGTTTTCGCCAAACGTGGCGCTGTGCATTATGGCCAAACATCTCCACTTTGGTCTCGTCTGTCCAAAGGACATTCTTCCAGAAGTCTTGTGTTTTGTTCAGATGCAACTTTGCACACCTAAGCCATGCTGCCACATCCTTTTTAGAGAGAAGAGGCTTTCTCCTGGCAACTCTTCCAAACAAACCATACTTGTTCCGTCTTTTTCTAACTGTACTGTCATGAACTTTAACATTTAACATGCTCACTGAGGCCTGTAGAGTCTGCGATGTAACTCTTGGGTTTTTTGCAATTTCTCTGAGCATTGCACGGTCTGCCCTTGGGGTGATTTTGCTGGGACGTCCTCTCCTGGGAAGATTGGCAACAGTCTTGAATGTTTTCCACTTTTGAATAATCTTTCTCACTGTAGAATGATGGACTTTAAATTGTTTGGAAATGGCCTTATATCCCTTCCCAGATTGATGGGCAGCAGCAATTGCTTCTCTAAGATCATTGCTGATGTCTTTCCTCCTTTGCATTGTGTTAACACACACCTGAATGCTCCAGACCAGCAAACTGAAAAACCTTTGGCTTTTATAGAGGTGGTCATACTTGCTGATGATCAATTAATCACGGGCATTTGATTAGCAGCACCTGTCTGCTACTTAGCATCTTAATTCCTATGGAAGCAGTAAGGGTGTACTTACTTTTCCACACATGGCTTCTCCATTTTGGCTTTATTTCTGTTAAATAAATAATCACACTGTGTAATATGTCATGTGTTGTTGTTCATCTGAGGTTGTATTTACCTAATTTTTAGACCTGCTAAGGAACAGATGATTGTTATTATGTCCTGATATGTAAAATCATACAATTTATTTATTTATTTATTACATTTTTATACCGCCCAATAGTCGAAGCTCTCTCAATTCCAAGAGGGTGTACTTTCTTTTTCACACGACTGTGGTTGAGGAAGCTCATAGTTTTGGTTTTATATTTGACTCCTCACTCTCCTTTACTCCTCATATTGAGGCAGTAGCTAAGTCCTGTCATTTTTTCTTATATTGCCAGGAGCTGATCATTTTTGTCTGACTCTTCTGCCAAGACTCTTGTTCATGCTGTGGTTATTTCTTGGCTGGACTGTTGTAACCTTCTCCTGACTGGCCTTCCTTTTTCTCACGTTAGTTTGTTGGTTTCTATTCACCACTCTGCTGCTAAGATCATCTTCTTGGCTCATTGCTTTGATCATGTTCCTCCACTCCTGAAATCCCCTCACCGGCTTCCAATTCACCTCAGAATCCAATATAAGCTCCTGGTGTTGACTTTCAAAGCTTGTCACAGTCTAGCTCCTTCCTATCTTTCTTCTCTCATCTCACATTATTGCCCCACTCGTGCTCTTCGCTCATCAAATGCAATGTTTCTTACCCACCCAAGGGTCTCGTCTTCTCTTGCTCAGCTCTGTCCATTTTCTCTCGCTGCCCCTGATACCTGGAATTCTCTCCCAGAGCATTTGTGGATCACGAGTTCAATTACAGTTTTTAAAGCTCCGTTGAAAACTTTTCTTTTTTCTAAAGCTTTTAGAACTTGACTTTGATCTTACTTTTATATTGTTAGTTGTACTTTCTCCTGTATCTGTTTGGTGCATTCCCTTCCCTTTCTTATTTTTTTTATGATTTTATTAGAATGTAAGCCTATGTGGCAGAGTGTTGCTGTTTTATTCTTTTGCTATATACAGCACCATGTACATTGATGGTGCTTATATTTATAATAAGTACCACATGACATTCTGATCAGCAAACTAGTTAAAAGTGGGCTAGCTGGAACAATTATTAGGTGGATCCACAGTTGGCTACAGAATCGGACACAAAGAGTGCTTATCAATGGTACCTTCTCAAACTGGGGGGAGGTAACAAGCAGGGTACCGCAGGGCTCAGTCCTGGGGGGGATCTAAGCTACTGCTTTGAAAGCGCTTTAAAGCACTTTGAAAACGTTTTGAAACCTGTATATGCAGTGTGTCCTGGGCCCCAACAGTTGTCAAAACTGTTATAAAGCGCTTCAAAGCAGTAGTGTAGATCCCCCCCTGGGCCCAGTGCTTTTCAACATTTTTATTAATGATTTGGATGAGGAGCTGCAGGGAATGCTTATCAAATTTGCAGATGACACAAAATTGGGTGGGATAGCTAATACCCTGGAAGACAGAAACAAACTTCAAAGTGATCTTGATAGGCTGGAGTGCTGGGCTGAAAACAATGGATTGAAATTTGACATCCATCCCTGGGAAAATTCTGGAGCAGATTATAAAGAAGTCAATCTGTAAACACCTTGAAATCAATGTGGTGATCACTAGAAGCCAACATGGATTTGTCAGGAACAAGTCCTGTCAGACTAAATTGATCTCATTTTTTGATCAGGTAACCTCCCTTGTGGACCGTGGGAATGCTGTGGACATCATATATCTTGACTTCAGCAAAGCTTTTGACAAAGTGCCACATGATATTTTGATTAACAAACTAGCTAAAAGTGGGCTAGATGGAACAACTATTAGGTGGATTCACAGTTGGCTACAGAATCGGACTCAAAGAGTGCTTATCAATGGAACCTTCTCAAACTGGGGCGAGGCAACGAGTGGGGTACCGCAGGGCTCAGTCCTGGGCCCACTGCTCTTCAACATTTTCATTAATGGTTTGGATGAGGAGGTGCAGGGAATGCTTATCAAGTTTGCAGATGACACAAAATTGGGTGGGATAGCTAATATCCTGGAAGACAGAAGCAAACCTCAAAATGATATTGATAGGCTGGAGTGCTGGGCTGAAAACAATGGATTGAAATTTGATAGGGATAAATGCCAAGTTCGGCTATGGGCCAGTATAATAAATGTAATAAATAAATAAATAAGTTCTACATCTAGGAAAAAGAAACCAAATGCACAGTTACAAGATGGGGGACACTTGGCTCAGCAATACTACAAGTGAGATGGATCTTGAATTGTTGTAGATCACAAGCTGAATATGAGCCAACAGTGTGATGTGGCTGCAAAAAAGCAAAAGCTATTTTCGGGTGCATTAAGGTTGTAACACAGAGGAGGGCCAGGATCTCTTCTCGATCATCCCAGAGAGCAGGACACAGATTAATGGGCTCAAATTTCAGGAAGCCGGATTCCAACTGGACATGAGGAAAACCTTCCTGACTGTTAGAGCAGTACGACAATGGAACCAATGACCTAGGGAGGCATTCAAGAAGCAGCTGGACAACCATCTGTCAGCGATGCTTTAAGGTGGATTCTTGCACTGAGCAGGGGGTTGGACTCGATGGCCTTATAGGCCCCTTCCAACTCTGCTATTCTATGATTCTAACCCCACCTGTGGCCCCTGAAGCCACATTTAAATAGAACTGTGGCAAATGAATGCTTTGCTCTGATCAGCCATGTGCTCTCTGCCCCTCAGCATGGTACAGGAATTGCCCTGCATGGCTTGCCTGGTGGCAGGGCTGGGCCAAGCCTCAGGCAGAACAGCAAAGGCCGTGTCTGATTTCCAAGGTCAAGGGGCATAATAGCCACTGCTTGTCAAGATGTTTTGGCATCTGAGGCAAAAGAATCCCACCCAGGGGAGAAATACAAATGAAATAACTGTCATGGAGCCAGTCAGCTGCGCTCCCGGTCTGGGTTGAGTCTGATGCGCCAGAAATCACAGTCACACCACGATAGGGGTAAACCCTTTATTAATCACACATATAGAATCTGGTAGGGTTCCCATGTCCCAGGGCTGGGACCACACATAGGGGAAAAGGCACAGCACTAAAACAAGAAAGGCAGGGAGACAAACACAACACTCACACACTCAACACTTCCCTCCCCCTGCTGAACAAGCAGCCACCCTTTTCCCAAGACATCCAGCCCCAGACTAACTTTACACAAACTCTACCTCTGCAGGCTATAGCCTACAGACAGGAAAGCATTCCCTCTCAGCCTGTGTTACCAGGATTCACACTGCTGCAAGGAAGCCCCACAACCGACTCAAGCTAGATCTTTTATGGACTCGGTTGCACGTACACCGGGGTGGGTGGGTGACGGCCAGGTGCAGAGTAGGAGGATTTGACAAAATGCTTACTCAGGGCTCTTGGCAGTCCTAACAGAACTGCCCAGAGACCAACTTTGCCCAAATCTTAAAGGGACCTCACCCCTCCATCACAATAACAATAAATAAATCATTGGCCATGTGCTGCCCATTCATGCCACCCAAAACTATCTGCTTGAGTCATGATAGAGTTGGCCCTTCCACTTCCAGCAAAGTCAGGAGGATTTTGGAATCCCAGGAATACAGCCAGATGTGCCAACTTGGTTCACACTAGGGGTGTGCACGGACCCCCTGATCCGCTTCTCTTCCAGATTCACAACTTCCGGATTGGGTCCGCTCTGCTCCGCTCCGCCTATAGTCCGCTCTGCTTCACTGCGAAGCTCCGGATCCGGATCGGAGCTCTGCTTTCCCCCATAGACTTGCATTAAAATCCAAAAAAGCTTACAACTTTTTTTCTGTTAATGTTAGAAACCTCAAACTTGGCACCATGATAGCTTATCCATGTATACACATGCATGCCAAGCCTCAAGCAAATTCAAGCATCCCCTGATTTTTGGGGAATTTTTGAAAATCGGACACCCCATTTTCAGACATGGGATTTACTCCGACATTTTGACAGATAAAAACTTTGAAGTGGACACCCTCACAGATGCCATCTAGATCCACATTCATGGCAAGTTTCAAGCAAATCCCATCATCCCCTGATTTTTGGTGGGGGGTTTAACCTTTTAACTCACCCCAATTCAAGTCCCATGCTAGAACTCCGTCAATTTTCATGTTAGAAATGTCAAATTAGGCATAATGACACCTGATGCATGTATACACATGCATGCCAAGCCTCAAGCAAATCCAAGCCTCCCCTGATTTTGGGGGGATTTTTGAAAATCGGACACCCCAGTATCTCAGGGATTTTTAAAGCTGCAGACAGCTCAATGGGCTTTATTCGTGGCCATTTCAAAGGAAATCCCAACATGCCATTAATTGGGAGTAGATAAACCTAAATATGAATCTTCTTCCACACTTGAAAAATTTATTTGTAACTTCAAAAAGTCTAAGTGAGCGCAGGAAGGACATCCCCTGAGTCAAAGCAAGACACACACAAACCATCCCTGCGAGGCGGGCACAGGCAGCACTGGGAACAAGCATGCTGGTGGCTTGTGGGGTTGAACCACAAAGCCCATCATGTAGTACAGCTCCTAGGCACCAGGTGGGCAGAGAGGCAGGCAGAGATATGCCATAGATCTATGGGGAAGTCAGTCCCAGCAGATGTCCCACCACAGCAGCACCCAGGTGGCAGAGGGAAGGCAGCCAGGCAGCCAGGCAGCAGACATTTCTGGGGGCACAAGGAAGTGAGCCAAGGATTGTTTCAAAGCCAGTAATGCAAACCATCCCTGTGAGGCGGGCACAGAGGAGGAGGACAGGCAGCACTGGGAGCAAGCATGCTGGAGGCTTGTGGGCATGAACCACAAAGCCCATCATGTAGTACAGCTCCCAGGCACTAGGCGGGCAGAGAGGCAGGCAAAGATGCCATAGATCTATGGGGAAGTCAGTCCCAGCAGATGCCCCACCACAACAGCACCCAGGCAGAGGATGGAAGGCAGGTATGGAGCAGACATTTCTGGGGGCACAAGGAAGTGAGCCAAGGATTGTTTCAAAGCCAGTAATGCAAACCATCCCTGTGAGGCGGGAGCAGCACAGAGAGATGCCTTTTCTTTTGCATCCCATAACTAGGAGGCTAGGAGGATAAGAGTGAAGCTTTGTGATCCTTGCTTCAGAGTTGATTGACTGCATTGTGATCATCACAGCCGTTATTAAACAACAACAAAATAATAATGTTAATAATAGCAGTACTAATTAATATTAATAGCGATAACAATAACAACAACAATAACAACAACAACAATGAGTGGAACCACAATGAAAGCCTGCCTGACTTCACTGAAGAGGAAAAGCCAGGAGAGCTTGGGCTATGGGGTGTATAAATGTAAAATGTAATAAATAAATAAATAAACAAAGGAGGAGTGGAATTAAAAGCAGCAGTGTTGCTGAATAAACAACAAGAAGAATTTGTTTAAAAAAGGCTATGTCTGTCTTTTACCAGTAAGAGGAAAGTGGACGTGCCCAGGGGGAAGGGGATATGCCAATTTGACTGGCCCTAAGTAAATACCAGTCTTTAAGAAGCTACCTGACACTTCAACTCATGACAGGCATAGCTTCACTACACTGTTTAATCTTTGGAGAGTTCGGATGACCTTCCAAGGACAGGACAGTGTGTGTGCACTGGGCACGTCCACATGCCCTAGGGGACCTCATCCCCTTGCACCACCAAGGTTAGGGTGGGTAGCAGTGCTGTGTTTCCTATCTGTTATTTATTTGCTTAGTATACAGGTTGTGTTTGTGCATTTGGTGGGGCTACTGTTTAAAAATAAATAAATAAATAAATAAATAAATAAATAAATAAATAAATAATAAAAACACTGGGAAAAGTCCATATAGAGACTAAGAAAGAAAACTTTCCCAGTATCCCAAGTTACTAAGTATCCCGTTTTGCCTATCCCCCACTCCAACTTTGGGATTGGAGGATGCTTCATCAGGTGATCATGACTGGGAGTTGAATCTGCCTCTCAGCACTTCAAAAAGGTACCTCTCCCGCTTTTTTACCCTATTTTTAAAAATATTATAGCAAGTAAACCGCAGCATGCAAAGTGCTGAAAATAGGTTCAAAATGACCCCCACTCACGACTCTCTAAGCACAGCGAGTTTCAAATAGTTAGCTTGAAAAACAAAAAAGTTATCCACTAATCTTTTCCACAATGCAATCCTATGGGCGAAAAAATCCAAAATGGCGGGCAAAGCACTCCGCGAAAAGAGGAGCGCTCCACTTATGGTTGCTTCTCTTCTCCATGCTTCTCCAGCTCCCCGATCTGCTTCTCCTCCACCTGTAGGGGAGGCGGATCACCCTGGTTCGCTGTTGCTTCTCTAAGTGAAGTGGATCACACCCCTAGTTCACACAACATTTCTTCTGTCACATGCATACACAAGGCAAAATCCGGGCACCTGTTGAAACAGCTGTCCCAGCACTGATGTAACCAGAATTAAACACTCTGTCATAGGATGATCGGAAGTGGCTTTCTACAGAGTCCACCTAGCTCTGTATTGTCAATGTTGGCAGTCTGTGGCTGTTCAGGGGTTCATTCCTACTTTTGTTCTTACTGGGGTTGGAACCTCGTGGGACATAGAATCATAGAATAGCAGAGTTGGAAGGGGCCTACAAGGCCATCGAGTCCAACCCCCTGCTCAATGCAGGAATCCACCCTAAAGCATCCCTGACTGATGGTTGTCCAGCTGCCTCTTGAAGGCCTCTAGTGTGGGAGAGCCCACAACCTCCCTAGGTAACTGATTCCATTGTCGTACTGCTCTAACAGTCAGGAAGTTTTTCCTGATGTCCAGCTGGAATCCGGCTTCCTTTAACTTGAGCCCGTTATTCCGTGTCCTGCACTCTGGGAGGATCGAGAAGAGATCCTGGCCCTCCTCTGTGTGGCAACCTTTTAAGTCTTTGAAGAGTGCTATCATGTCTCCCTTCAATCTTCTCTTCTCCAGGCTAAACATGCCCAGTTCTTTCAGTCTCTTCTCATAGGGCTTTGTTTCCAGACCCCTGATCATCCTGGTTGCCCTCCTCTGAACACACTCCAGCTTTTCTGCGTCCTTCTTGAATTGTGGAGCCCAGAACTGGATGCAATACTCTAGATGAGGCCTAACCAGGGCCAAAAAGAGAGGACCAGTACCTCACGTGATTTGGAAGCTATACTTCTATTAATGCAGCCCAAAATAGCATTTGCCTTTCTTGCAGCCATATCGCACTGTTGGCTCATATTCAGCTTGCAGTCTACAACAATTCCAAGATCCTTCTCGTTTGTAGTATTGCTGAGACAAGTATCCCCTATCTTGTAACTGTGCCTTTGGTTTCTATTTCCTAAATGTAGAACTTGGCATTTATCCCTATGAAATTTCATTCTCTTGTTTTCAGCCCAGCGTTCCAGCCTATCAAGATCACTTTGAAGTTTGTTTCTGTCTTCCAGCGTATTAGCTATCTCACCCAATTTGGTGTAATCTGCAAATTTGATAAGAGTTCCCTGCACCTCCTCGTCCAAATCATTAATAAAAATGTTGAAAAGCACTGGGCCCAGGACTGAGCCCTGCGGTACCCCTCGCATTGCCTCTCCCCAGTTTGAGAAGGTTCCATTGATAAGTACTTTTTGAGTCCGATTCTGTAGCCAACTGTGAATCCACCTAATAGTTGTTCCATCTAGCCCACTTTTAGCTAGTTTGTTCATCAGATTATCATGGGGCACTTTGTCAAAAGCTTTGCTGAAGTCAAGATATATGATGTCCACAGCATTCCCACGGTCCACAAGGGAGGTTACCTTATCAAAAAATGAGATCAAATTTGTCTGACAGGACTTGTTCTTGACAAATCCATGTTGGCTTGTAGTGATGACCGCATTGATTTCAAGGTGTTTACAGATTGACTTCTTTATAATCTGCTCCAGAATCTTCCCAGGGATGGATGTCAGACTGACTGGCCTGTAGTTCCCAGGTTCCTCCTTTTTGCCCTTTTTGAAGATATGGACAACGTTAGCCCTCCTCCAGTCGTCCGGCACCTCATCCGTCTTCCATGATTTTGCAAAGATAATAGACAAAGGTTCTGAGAGCAGCTGAGCAATGGCCCTGTTCCCACACAGCCCTCTTCTTTGTGGCTGTGTGGGCTCATCTCTCTTGGCAGAGAGTGGTCCTTCTGGAGAGTCGTCCCTCCATTCTGGCATCATCTGAGGCAAATGCTAGTGACCATGTGCTAATGGCAGATGCTCTGGGTGGTGGACCCGTTTTGCAGAGAGAGCTGAAGCAGAGAAGCAGGCAGTCCTTTCCGGCATCTGAACAATATACCCTATTTTAAACTAGTGCTTGAGACTGAAAAGAGGCCCAGTGAAACCAAATACCATGGAATCCCTTAGAATACAAAGATTATAAATGTTCCATGATAGCTTCTTACAGGACAATCTGGTATGAGAATTCACAGTAGAATATATCTACAAATGCTCAATGCATTAACCCCATACAATTTGGGATGTAGCCCTCTTCCTCATGTCCTCATGGCAGTCATGGTAGACCTCAAAATATTATTCCATCCTGTTGTACCATAATCATCCCAGTATCTCGATCATCTCCAGAGAAAGAATGGTCTCTTAGCGGAATTCCAAAGGAAGGACTGGGTGCTGAGGCAGCAGCAGCACCAATGGTTAGAAACGCCAGTCAGTAGGAGGCCCAGCTAAGAACTCTGGTCTGCAAGGAGCATCTTCCAGGTGTCCTTTCACAGCGGTTGTGAGGCAGGCGGCCAAATATGACCAGAGACAACCAAGGAGACATGAGCAGCCATGCACACACATCGGTCACCATTCAAGGAGGCCGAAGGTTTGGAAAGGAAGTGGATATTCCAATGCTTTGTATATCTGAAATGGCGAAACAGCCAATGTCTCAATGGCTTAGGTGGCAGGGAGGGGACAATCTTGTGAGATTGCAAACCATTAGTCACCCCTCCCTCACCCCAAACCCCAAAAGACATCTCTCCTAAGGTTCAAGCCTGACATTATTTTTAATGTTAATATTTGTTCCAGTGCATTGTGAGTCCATGCTGCCTCCCCTGCCCCCACCGGTAATCCGCACAGTCACCTTCACCATATGAACTTTCCTCTAACACAAATGTCTGAACCTGCAGTTCCTCTCGTACTGAGCAGGATTACTAGTGCAACAACACATCATCAGTAGGGTAAAAACTAACCCTCTAAGCCTGTTTGGTAATGAGAGGTGGGCTTTGCTTGCTGTAACAGTGCTGGATGCAAGGGTGCCCCCATTCCGCCCTCCTTCCCATCTTCAGACACACATGGTGCCCTGCATTCCTTCCCTCTACATGCATGACTCACGATAACCCACACACACCCTCCATCATGCCAAGCTGGACTTTTGTAATGTAGTAGTAGTAATTTATTAATGCTTAGGCCATAGGCCATTCGCATACAGAATAGATACACTATGAAGAAACAACAATATACAAGTACTACATATAATCACAAACAGTTCATACATAATAAAAGAATAAAATTCAATACAATTAAAAGCATAATTTGAATATAAAATTTGTAGTTAAATAAGAGCATCTCCAGCACAGTTTATTACTGCAATCTCAGTAATAAATCTTGCCCGAATTTTCATTGCTGCCAGGGCAAAAAGAGATACTTTGTGCGTTACCCTAGAGTCAGTGTCAGACAGGAGATAGAAAATCTTTTCTGAAGTGGTATTGAAGTGTAGTTGATACAGAATAGATTCCAAAAATTTGGTTCTTGGTTCAGAGTATAAAGAACAGAAGAGCAAATAATGAGGCAGATCCTCAATTTCTGGGGCCCCACAAATACACAGACGGAGGGCCAAAGGGGTGCGCTGATATCTGCCATCCGTCACAGCTGTAGGCATAGTTTGAAAACGGAGGGCTGTAAACAGCCCTTTGGTGGTCAAATTTATAAAGCCTATACCATTTTGAAAATTTGGAATTGTTAATAGCTTGTCTGTCCAGCCGAGGACCATAGTTAAAAATGTATTCCCGAAGTTTCTCCCTTGAGTTCAAGACAGAAAAGTTGTCAAGGGCAGGATACAATTCAAGCGACTTGTAATATCTTGAGCTCTAGCTTTTGCAGTTTGATAGCTGTTCAAAACATAGCTTGGGGAAAATCCTAACTGAGGAATCCTGTACAATTCTCCAGTAGTTAAATAAAATAAAATGAATGTGAGATCTAATAGAGAGGAGATCTACTTCTGTCTGGACCAATGCTGCAGGAGTGCCTGGAGGAAGTCTTAACAGTTTTTTAAGAAATGTGTTCTGAAGTGCCTCCAGTTTAACCATTTGAGAGTCATTCCAGCCCCAGACAGCAGCACCATACAGGATCTGGGCAATGACTTTACTTCGAAAAACTTTCAGAGCTGGAACAACCAAGTGTCCTCCTGTAGTGTAATAAAATCTAAGGATTGCTCCAATAGATCTCAAGGCCACTGCTCTAGTAGCTTCTATATGTGGCTTCCAGGAGAGGTTCTCTGCAAAGTGAATGCCAAGGTACTTCAATTCCTGGCATTGTTCAATCTGATGACCATTGATAGACCATTGGAAATGAGAATGTCTTTTCCCAAACACCATCACCTTTGTCTTAGTATAATTAATGCTCAGTTTTTCTTTAGTACAAAATGCACTGAGCTTAGAGAGCAGCCTTTTGAAACCTATACAGGTAAGTGAAATTAGAACCATATCATCAGCGTATAAAAGGATAGAAATCTTCTTAGACCCAACTGAAGGCGGAAAAAATTCTGGGCCAGACAATGCTGGAATTATGTCATTCAAATATAAATTGAAGAGTTTATATTCTATATAAACAGAAGTAGATCTCCCCTCTATTAGATCTCACATTCATTTTATTTCTATTTTTGTGAACCGCCCAGAGAGCTTCGGCTATTGGGCGGTATAAAAATGTAATAAATAAATAAATAAATAAATATAACTAATCTATATTAGTGTTGGCCAGTTTATTCCACAACAAGTTTCTATCGATCGAATCAAAAGCTGCTGCTAAGTTAACAAAGGCGACAAATAAATGTTTGGTAGGACCAGCAATTCCTTGTTGGGCTAAAAAATAAAGAGTCAAACAGTGGTCAATAGTGCTCTGCCCTTTACTAAAGCCAGCCAGTTCAGGGTGGATAATATGGTTGGTAAATTCCCAGTCCTCCAGTTTATTTAGTAGGTGTTTACTGTATAGTTTGGAGTCAATATCTAGAAGACTAACAGGCCGATAATTGTTTGGGTCTTGCTTCTCACCCTTCTTGTAAATAGGAACAACAACACTCTGTTTCCAGCCCATTGGGATTATACCTGTATTGTTAATATGAGTAAACACTTTGGCTAATATTGGGGCCCACCACTCAGGAAAATATTTAAATATTTCTGGAGGCATCGTATTTTCTCCTGAAGCCTTGCGCAGGGCAAGAGCTGCAATCAACTTCTTTATCTCCGACACTGACACAGAGGGCCAATAAGGCAGACAAGCAGTTTCAGAAACATTAGAAGGGTGGTTCCCTGGGGATGTAGCTCCATAAAATCTGCTAAAATGAGTATGCCACTGCTGAGAAGAAATGTGTCCTATGATTACCGGTCTAACTGTGTGCATACCAGTAGAAATTATATCCCAGAACTGCTTCTCATTCTTTTCCGTCACAGCTAGGGATAATTGTTTCCATTGTGTCCTAACATATGTGTCTTTCTTTTGTTTTAAGAGTGCCTTATAAGATACCCTCATAGAAGCTAGAATGTCAGGAGAGGTAGTACCATTATTTCTAAATACCTGTCATGAATAATGCATTAATGCTTTCCGGGCGTCTCTACATTCAAGATCAAACCGTCTGTTGCCCACTACTCTATTGGGTTTAAATTGTTTGTCACAGACCAATTTAGGTGTAAGATTTTGAATAATGGTTTGATAAACAATTAAGATATCTGAATTAGAATGTAAGATTTCTTGATAAAGAGATTTAAAAGTTGGACTCTCAAATATCTGAAAAATGGAAGTGCCCAGATTGGTTGACCACCTAATTCTCTGTTCTCCCACGTGAATTCCATTTAAATTTTGAGAGGGACATGGGAGGTGGAGCATTTCAAAATTAAATAGTAGCGACAAAGGGAAATGATTGCTTTCAACCCTGTTGTTAACTTCAAATCTATGGATGTCTGGGAGCAAATTGCCAGAAACTGCTATATAATCTATTGTGCTAGCTCCCCTGTTGGTGACATAGGTATAGGTACCCAGCGTTATATCCTGGTGGGTTCCATTAAGACATTGCAATTGATGCAAAGAAAGAACCTCTAGAAATCTTAGTCCTGGCTTGTTTATACTAGTATCTTGGGAGAGCCTAGCAAAAGGTGAAACTTGGACATCTTGTCCCAAATTAGTGCCCTCTACTTCTTATCACATCAGTCCGTTGGTTTCTGTTCACCACTCTGCCGCAAAGATCATCTTCTTGGCTCGCCGCTCCGACCATGTTACTCTGCTTCTGAAATCTCTTCATTGGCTTCCAATTCACTTCAGAATCCAATATAAACTTCTCCTGTTAACCTTCAAAGCTTTTCACGGTCTAGCTCCTTCCTATCTCTCCTCTCTCATCTCACACTATTGCCCCGCTCGTGCTCTTCGCTCCTCTGATGCCATGTTTCTCGCCTGCCCAAGGGCCTCTACTTCCCTTGCTCGGCTTCGTCCATTTTCGTCTGCTGCCCCTTACGCCTGGAACGCTCTTCCAGAACATTTGAGAACTACAAGTTCAACCACAGCTTTTAAAGCTCAACTAAAAACTTTTCTTTTTCCTAAAGCTTTTAAAACTTGATGTTGTGCAGACTTCTACTGTTACTTTCTACTGTTAGTTTTTCCCTACCCAGTGCCTGCTTACCCTACCCTGTACCTGTTTGCATTCTCTTCCCCTCCTTATTGTTTTACTATGATTTTATTAGATTGTAAGCCTATGCGGCAGGGTCTTGCTATTTACTGTTTTACTCTGTACAGCACCATGTACATTGATGGTGCTATATAAATAAATAATAATAATAAAAAATAATAATAATAATTTCAACCCAGCCCCAGTTCTAGCGTTAAAATCTCCACACAGGATGAGCCTTGTGGAAGGGTATTGACACTCCAAGATGGTAAGAGTTTCAGATAGACTATTCCAAATACTATTAAGGCCTACATTTTTTGACGAACTAGGTGGAAAATAAACATTTATACAAATAAGAGAGCCAAAATGCTTACTCTTAATAAGTAGGGCCTGTATATATTGTGGACAACAAGTAGTCAATATTTGCATATCTACATGCAAATCAACTGAGATAAATATAGTAAGGCCTCCGCTACCACGGCCTCTAAGACATGTCTTGATAGCTGGGAGAGAAAAAGATCGAAATCCATGGAGAGATGGTAAATTAGTTTCAGGGGGCCATGTCTCTTGTAAACAAAGAATTTAAAATTTTTGCAAGTAAACTGCAAAATTTGCATCATGAAACTTATTTGCCCACCCCATAATGTTCCAAGATATTAAGTTTAGTTGTCAAACTGGCGTAGTCAAGTCTGTAATGTCACACATCTCCAATGATTCTGTCTGAGCAGTGGTTTTTTGTTTGGGAGACAACTCATGCGGAGAGGGTATATTATTAATCTTCTTTGGCTCCAAGGGTTGTACTAGAATTGTAGTTTCACAACCATTCTCATTCGTTGTTAATAGGGCATCTATAGAGCCCCCATCCATATTCCTCTCAGCATGAGGAATATCCCCCATAGATTCTAGATTCACCAGTGGTTCAGCCAAGTCATTAATAGCTAGCATTATGTTCTTTACATCTTCCAGTCTAGTGGCAATGTCTTTTTTTCCTTCATCAATAATTTGTTCACTCAGGCTCGAGGACTGCTTCTCTCTTGCGGTGCTTGAAGTTTTGGCTGGGTTAGGATGCAGTAAAGTCCTGCTAGGAGTTTCTTTGGAGATTAACGAGCAGGTATTCCTTTCCTCTGTAATCATCCCACTGCTATACTTAGGGGTAATTAAGGGGGTGATAACGAGATTTTGAAAAACTCTCTTTGCTGTTATTTGGAAATTGGACAAAAAATGCTTCATTTTCATCAACATGAGAGGAATTGTAGACTGTTCGAATGTTACCATAACTCTCTTGTATGCTGGTACACTAGGAAGCCATTCTACAGCCCTCATATCAATACTATGTGCATGTATATGTAGAAGTTGGCTCAAAGAAAACCTGATAGTTCCATGCGACCTCCATCTACCATTGTTTATTCTATTGTTGGCAATTTGCAGCATAACTTGATTTGCTTGTAAAATCCTGTTGCAATTTCCTTTTTCCAGCTCCTTTGAACTTACTAGTAAACTGCCCCTAGAATCATTTGAGGTGGTCTTTTTGCTTCCCGGTTTTTCCTCCTTTCTAGATCCTGTACTGTTAAGTTGAACTGCATGCTTTTGTGTAAAAGCATCAAAGGAGAGTTTAAGAACCTCAAGTTGTCTGGCAATTTTTTTTAGGCGTTCATATAGTGAAATAACTGTGAGCTGTTAAAAGGCACTGTTTTGTCACAAAGTCTGAGGGGTACAATTGCTGTTCAGTATGTTGTATCTTCTCTGTAATGAGTGATTTCTCAGAAGCAGACTTATCTACCCTATTTGACTCCAAGGACACTCCTTCCTGATACACAAATGAATTATTGCCAGAGTCTTCTGCGGATTCAGGTAAAAGCTCATTTTCTATATCCAAAGCTGAAAAACTATTAGCAGTAGGAATTGAAAACACTAAGTGTGAGTCTGGGATACTCACGGTTTCCGCACAGGCAAACAATTCGTCAATTTTAAGTTGTTTAGGTGCTTTGTTGTGTTTCGCTGTCCCTGCGCTTGTTCTCGCACGTTTTTTGTTTCCCATTTAAAGGTTGCCACCGGTTATCACAAAGTAAAAGAAAGAGCGGATTAAAACAGTGAAGTACTGTACTTCCCAAAGTTATAATTCCTAGCTTCCGTTTTTTAATCTAGGAAAGTTGCCAGCAGAGTATCAGAGTAGTAGAGTAGCTGAGTGAGGCCCAGTTTTTATCAGGTGAAGCTCTCCTCAGCCTCCGTTCTTCACGCAGGGTGGCAGATCCCCTCCAGTGGCTTCTTGCCCACGGCTGAGAGCCTCAGGCCGAGAGCCCTTTTGCTCTCGCCCTTCAGCTCGCGCCTCCAGCACCCTGGTCCCTTTAGTACCTGTTGGAGTGGGCGGGACAAACAAACACTCTCAGGCTCTGCAGCAGCCCTCCAGCCGACTTTTGTAATGTGGGCACTTTGGTCTTCTGCCCTGGCCAATGGCAGAGTGGGGGAGGGGGAAGTCACCCTCAGAAGAATCCTGTCAAACTCATGGCAGCCCCCATGGCCACATCCCTAAAGGCAGCCCAAACTTCAGGCAGCTTTGTGAAGGCCTCAAAAATGTAAATCCCAAAGAGCATCAGTACACATCATCATACTCTGTTTCTTAGGGATGGCTGGGAAAAGGGCTGGTGCTCTGCTCCCCCGTGTTCCTGCTCCACTCCACTGCTGCTTGTCCCATAATCTTGGAGACTTCTCCAGGCAGCAGGACAAAGCTCATAATGACACTAGGGGAAGCTCCGGGGATAAGGACAAAGGCAGCTTAGGCATTAGATGAGTGATTTTATTGCACGCTTGTTACTGGGCACTCACAGATTTTTGTGGGTCCCTCTGTCTCCCATGTGCCTTCTCCCCCTTGAGCCTTCTCCGCATGACAAAAAATCACCCCAGTAAGTCTGACTTATTTTTAAAGACGGAACATGCTCTCTACACCGTGCAGCCCAAACTGGATCTGAAAACAGCCCTGGGAAAAGTATGGGTAGCAAAATACCTGGTCAGGGGCACCCAATCGCTCACCTGGGAACGAATCCCTCACCTGTGGGGCAAGGGGGCTGCTGGGCCAGGTGATCTGGACAAGCCTAGAGAGAGCCAGGAGAGCCCTTCTGCCTGTTCAAGCAATGCCCTGCTTCTTTCCTTCTGCCCTCCCGTCTAGTTCCCAAATCTGCTCTCTCTCTCTCTCTCTCTCTCTCTCTCTCTCTCCCTCTCCCTCCCTCTCTCTCTCTCTCTCTCTGTGTGTGTGTCAAGTTTGCCTCTGGGGTAAATGGAGGTTGGGGAGCACAGACCCTCTGCTCGGGCTTCCAGCAGAGAGGACGGGAAAGCCTTGTGCCCCTTTGCTGGCTCTGGAGTGCCTTACGGCCCACCCCTCCCCATCAAAGCTGCCTTGGAAGAAGCACGGAGAAACAGGCTTAGCTCCGCTGTCATAATCCAAAATGAGTGTGCGTGTGTGTGTGTGTGTGTGTGTGTGTGTGTGGTGGGGGAGCACCTCACTGGTGTGGCCGGGAAAGGCGCTCTGCGCCCTCACTTTCTGTGTTCCAGAGATGTGCTGCGTCCACGGGACGACCCTGGTTTGCACAACATGCGTGGGCTTGTCCGTGCCCCAGTGGGGCCCCTGCCCTCGGCATGGCGCACCCCCACGCGAGACGGGGCTGCCTGCGAGGCACACGACGCGCGCTCCGACGCGCCCTGCCCTGGTTGGGTGCGCCAGGCCCTCCCCCTCTCCGAGCGCGCCTCTATCCCAGGGCGAGCGGGCGGGCGCCCCGGCCCTCTCGACCGATCCTCCCGTGACGTGCGAGGGGAGGGGAGACGGAGGGAGCTGGCCAGGGTTCCGCCGAAGCGCAGCCAGACAGGCCCGGCCGGCCGGGCGAGCAGGCAGCCGCGCAACTCCTGGCCGCGCTCGCGTCCCCGCTGCTCCCAGGGCACGTGGCTGAGGGGGCCCCGGCGCTCCGCAGCACGGCGGCGGCGGCTCCGGGCTGCAGCGCCCAAGTTTGACGGCGCGCCCCGGGCAGGCCCGCCACGCGTGGGCCCGCCGGATCCCGCTCTCCCTCGGCGAGCCGGAAAAGGCCCTCCCTCCCCCTCCCGGCGGGCTGACCGGACAGCGCCCCTGGCCCGGCCCGTTTGGCTCGGGGCAGAGCGCGAGGAGAGCGCGCCGAGGCGGAGGGGGCAGCAGCAGCAGCAGCAGCAGCAGCAGCTCCTCCTCCTCCTCCTCCTCCTCCCGCTGGCCAGTTCGGCGGGTGCAGCAGCAGCGGCGGCGGCTGCTGCTGCTTTCCGCGGCGGCCGCCAGAGCTCGCCTCGCTCCGTGGTCGTCGGGCGGGCGAGCGGGCGGGCGGCCGGGCAGGGAGCCCACGGAGACGCGCGTCGCCGAAAGGAGCGAGAGAGGCCGGGAGGAGGCAGCGGGCGGCGCGGCGCCGGAGGGCGCTCCGGCTCCCCGCGCCCCTCGGCGGCGTCGATCGCTCTCGCCGCCGGGAAAGCACGGAGGAGGAGGAGGAGGAGGAGGAGGATGCCGGCGCAGTCGAGAAGGACCGCGCCTCCGCCTCGCAAGAGCTGAGGACTGGGCCTGCGGCGGCGGCGGGACCGGTCGGAGCGACAGGGCGGCGGTTCTGGGCCCCGGCTGATCGGGAGAGACGCCCCTCGGGCGCCGAGCTCGCCGGCGGGATCTCAGCAGCTGCCTCCGCGCCGCCCGGAGCCTCCTACCATGATCGTGGCGGGCGCCTTGTGCCTCTTGGTCTCCCTGGGTGAGTGAGCAGGGGCTGGGCCGGCGGGTTCTGCCGGCTGGTGGACGGTGTGGTTGCAGCCCCGGGGCCAGCGGGGAAAGGCGGCGGAGGCGATGCCGCCCAGTCCGAAGGGGCTGGAAGCGAGAAGAGGTGTGCCGGGGGGGGGGAGCGCCTTGTGTGTAGGCAGCGCGGCCACCCACGTGTGTGCGTGTGCGTGTGGGGAGAGGACAGCGGACAGCAGGAGCATCTTCAGGAGAACCGCGAAGTTGCCTGGCAGCGGAAGCCTCAGTTGGGGAAAGCGGGGGGGGGGGGGGAGGCAGTGCTGCCTCATCCAGGTGGGAGAGGCGGTTGCCCGTCGGGTCCGCCTGCTCCTCCGTCCGTCCGTCCCTCCCGGAGTTGCTCCCTTCCGAGGCGGGCTTCGAGCGCCCCCCTCCCGCTGGGGAGACCGGGGCTGGGCGAGCTGCGCTGCGCTGCGCTCGGGCGAGCCTTTGGAGTTGCTCCCCGTCGTAGCTTGTGCGGCGTTTCGGGCTCCTCCGTCTTTGTCGCCAGGGGCCGAAAGCCGCTTCTCTGTCCCGCCAGCCCCACCTGTCCTCTGGGAGTTGGTCCTCTGCAAAGACGCCTGAGTTGGGGGGGGGGGGGCGCAACGAGGGCTGGGCCAGGATCCCCGGAGGAGTGGGGCGGGGAGTTTGAAGGTCACAGGTGGGGGGGGAGACCTGCTGCGGCCCCACCCCTATCTGCTCTGCTGTCAGGCTGTTGGGCCCAATTCTGGGTGCCCAAGCACTGAGCCACTCTTTGCAGGTCTGTGACAAGACGGAGAAGAAGAAGGGCAGGCCTGCCTGTTGGCCTGCCCCTCCGGCTAGATGGGAACCCCAAGGTGGAGCGAAGCTCCTGCATTGCCCCAGAGGCAGCTGGCCCTAGGAGGAGCAGGAGAAAGCGGCGCCCATCCTTGCTCCTGGAGAAAGTGGGGCAGGAGTGTCCCCTCAGCTGGAAGGCTTGAGGGGGTCCTCTGTGGGGCACCCACGGAGTCAGGCTGCTCATGTGCAAAGGCCAAACCTGGCGGCTGCTGCTGCTGCTACCCTAATGAACCGCTCCTGCAAGTCACCCCATTTCAGGCTTCCTGAGCCTCTCCAGTTTTGGAGGCTGCCAGTCTTGCAGCCGGCTGTTGTGTTTGCTTGGCCCACAAACAAGGGTGCAAGCACAATATGTTGTGAGGCGGCGGTAGCTAGGACTAGGTCACTGGCAGCTGCTAGTGGGTCACTGGCAGGTTCTGCCCCATGGCTGGCTGGTGACCCCTCAGCTGGAGTGAATGGCCTCGGGGGGGGGGGTCGACTGGCCACCTCTTCTCTCTCTGTGTGTGTGTGTGTGTGTGTGTCTTGTGTCTTCCCACCTCCTCGTTAAGTGCTTCTGCTTTTCTGACTCTGGGAGATGGGGGGTGGGCAGGGGTGAAGAATAGTGGAAAAGCTACATTGGCACTTGCTCCACCTTCCAAATGTGGCATGCAGTGGGGATAACCCCTCACCCCCCAATGCTAGTCTTAACGAACCAGGGAACTGAACACAAAATTGACAACCTGACTATGGAAGTCATCTGTTCTCTCCCCATCTCTTTGTTCTGACATACAGGAGGATTTCTGAGTAGAAAGGCAGTCTGCTTGTGAATGGGGGGGGGGAGGTAGGGTGCCCTTCCTCACTGTAGCACCCTCCCAGAGTTTCTGACCATTGGCCATGCTGGTTGAGGCTGATGGGAGTTGGTCCGAAACATCCCAAGGGCACCCGTTGAAGAAGGTTGGTATACATTTTAGGCAGGGTTGCAGCCAAAGTCCACATCTCTTTAGGAGACACCTCTCTCTCTATGTGGAGGTTTCCAGATTCAGCAGCACCATTTGGGCTGGCACTGGGAAGGTCCTCTTGGAAGGGGTTAAATCAATTCCAGATGCTGGCATCCAGACCCATTTTCTCACAGATGCCCAGTTTTCAGCTGCTAGTGTGATTCTGACCACAGGAATTCCATAGGTGCTTGGAATGACTTGGGTGTCCAGAATGTTTGGAAGGGAAAGGGAGTTGCTCTTGAGCAAGGCTCCAGTGCCTCTCCTGACCAGGATCCTCTGCACAGAGCAAGGCAGATTCTGTGGGCAAGGCCCCATTTCAAACATGCAGAGAGGGGAGGGGGGAATCCTGGCTAGATGAGGAAGAAGGCCTTCTCTGCCTAGAGTAGGGGGAGGGGGGTATTGGTTTGCAGATCCTTCTGTTTGCCCAGGACTTTGGCCTTTCAGAAGTGGAAGAATTCTGTAGGCATGTCATTTAGGGGCCTTAGCTAGAAAGGCCTGAGGAGTGAGCAACAGCATCTGGAGTGTTTCCAGATGAAGGGCTCATAGCACTAGTAGCCAGGAGGCATTGTCTGCAGCTATTCGGTCTTATTTCTTAATGGATTTTCTACAGTGGCAAAGCACAGGAGAGTTACATCTTCTGGACCCCCATAAAATTCTGTAAATGAGGTAGGGCGAAGATGGGATAAAGGGCCAGTGTTTCTATGGATTGCTTCTGATTGGCTAGCATAGCAATCCAGGTCTCTACCAAAGTGGCAGTCCAAGGGGTCATGCCTGCTTTTCTCTCAGGGGATTGGTGCTAGGGCTGTGAACCACTACAGATCCGAATCCCAAATCCGAAGTGAATCGGGGTGATTCAGACCCCCAAAAACAGATCCAAAGTGAATTGGGGGACGTCCAACCCAACCCAAAGTGAATCGGTTTGGTCCAAACTGATTCGGACCTATTTGGGGATCCAGACATTTTTTTCAAGGACTACACATGGGAATTTACAAAAATGCATTCATCTTGTAATTTTTAAAGGAAAAGACATGAAATCTGGCACCATAATAGCACTTAAGTAGGGCTTTAGGCATGCCAAGTTTGAAGCACATTGGTTCTACTCCTAATTTTTAGGATTTTTTTTAATGTTTGAGGTTTTAAAAATATTATTTTTTAAATACACTGTCAGTTTTAAAGGTAAAGACATGTAACTTGGCAACATGACTTGGTAACTTGGCAATCCACTTCACAGATGTGTCTGAAATTTGGCACAAATGACCACCATCAGGGCATCTGTAAGCTCACCAAATTTCATATTTCTATGTTAAAAAAAATTAAAATAGTTATAGGCGTTTATTTTTTCTAATGCAAGTCTATGGGAATGATTCAGACATCTGAATCTCACTTTGGATTTGGTTCCAAAGTGAATCGGGGAAGGTCCAAATCAACTCAAAGCGAATCAGGTTCGATTTGGAAGGTCCAAATCGGGATCTGAAGCGAATCGGGTGGTCCGTGACAGACCTAATTGGTGCCCCAAGTGGAGCAATTCTAGTTTGCCTATTGGCTAGCCAGCTTGCAGGGACTCAGCCCTTCATATTACACTGCCACACCCACCAGGATAAGCAGCTGACTGCCCCAACCTGTTTTTTGTCACATTGTCCTTGCTGATTTGGAGGAGCTTTTTCCTTGTCTCTGTCCTGTGATGAGCATCCACAGCTCTATGTATGGGGTAGGAGCCACAAGGAGTCGTTTCAGAGACAGGACTGGCCTTTGCAGTAGATTCAAGGTGATGGGGATGGGAGAGGGGATGGAGAGGAGTGGGATAGGGATGAATGGGGATGCAGCTGGAATGAAGTTGCACAGGAAGAATGGCCTGATTGGGCCTGTGCTGGGAATGGGGATGAGCACTTTCATTAGGGCTGAGACAAACTTTCGTGAGTTTTTATCTTTCATGTGAGAAAGCTGAGAATGAGCTGAGATTAGCAAGGGGTGCTAAAAGCAATAAAAAGGCTTTCTTCAGGTACGTGAGTAATAAAAGACAGAGGAAAGAAATGGTGGTTCAACTGCTTAATGAGGATGGCAAATTGATAACAAATGACAAAGAAAAGGCTGAAGTGCTCAATTCCTACTTTGCCTCAGTCTTCTCCCAAAAGCGGGTCAATCACCCGCCTGGAAAAAGTGAAGCAGAAGTTGAGGGGCAGGATTACAGTTTGAGATTGATAAACAAATGGTCAAGAAACACCTAATTTCTTTGAATGAGTTCAAATTTCCAGGACCTGATGAACTGCATCCTAGAGTAATGAAGGAGCAAGCGGAAGAACTCTCAGAACCTTTGTCTATTATCTTTGCAAAATCATAGATGATGGGTGAGGTGCCGGACGACTGGAGGAGGGCTAACGTTGTCCCTGTCTTCAAAAAGGGCAAAAAGGAGGAACCTGGGAACTACAGACCAGTCAGTCTGACATCCATCCCTGGGAAAATTCTGGAGCAGATTATAAAGAAGTCAATTTGTAACCACCTTGAAAACAATGCAGTGATTACTAGAAGCCAACATGGATTTGTCAGGAACAAATCCTGTCAGACTAATTTGATCTCATTTTTTGATCGGAGGACAAAGCAAAGCTTTTGACAAAGTGCCCCATGATATTCTGATTAACAAACTAGCTAAAAATGGGCTAGATGGAACAACTATTAGGTGGATTCTCATTTGGCTACAGAATCGGACTCAAAGAGTACTTATCAATGGAACCTTCTCAAACTGGGGAGAGGCAACGAGTGGGGTGCCGCAGGGCTCAGTCCTGGGCCAGTGCTCTTCAACATTTTTATTAATGATTTGGACGAGGAGCAGGGAACGCTTATCAAATTTGCAGATGACACCAAATAGGGTGGGATAGCTAATACCCTAGAAGACAGAAACAAACTTCAAAGTGATCTTGATAGGCTGGAGTGCTGGGCTGAAAACAAAAGAATGAAATTTAATAGGGATGAATGCCAAGTTCTACATCTAGGAAATAGAAACCAAATGCACAGTTACAAGATGGGGGATACTTGGCACAGCAATACTACAAACGAGAAGGATCTTGGAATTGTTGTAGATCGCAAGCTGAATAGGAGCCAGCAGTGCGATATGGCTGCAAGAAAGGCAAATGCTATTTTGGGCTGCATTAATAGAAGTATAGCTTCCAAATCACGTGAGGTACCGGTTCCTCTCTATTTGGCCCTGGTTAGGGCCAATTTAGAGTATTGCGTCCAGTTCTGGGCTCCACAATTCAAGAAGGATGCAGACAAGCTGGAGCGTGCTCAGAGGAGGGCAACCAGGATGATCAGGGGTCTGGAAACAAAGCCCTATGAAAAGAGACTGAGGCCACAGCTAGACCTAAGGTTTATCCCTGGATCGTCCAGGGGTCAAACCTGTTCATCTAGGTGACACACAGGGGATCCAGTGCTCAGGCAGGGGCGAAGCCGGGATGATCCCAGGGTAAACCTTAGGTCTAGCTGTGGCCTGAAAGAACTGGGCATGTTTAGCCTGGAGAAGAGAAGATTGAGGGGAGACATGATAGCACACTTCAAATACTTAAAAGGTTGTCACACAGAGGAGGGCCAGGATCTCTTCTCGATCCTCCCAGAGTGCAGGACACGAAATAATGGGCTCAAGTTACAGGAAGCCAGATTCCGGCTGGTCATCAGGAAAAACTTTCTGACTGTTAGAGCGGTACGAAAATGGAACCAGTTAGCTAGGGAGGTTGTGGGCTCTTCCACACTAGAGGCCTTCAAGAGGCAGCTGGACAAGCATCTGTCAGGTATGCTTTAGGGTGGATTCCTGCATTGAGCAGAGGGTTGGACTCGATGGCCTTATAGGTCCCTTCCAACTCTACTATTCTATGATTCTATATTGTAATTAGCAGGGCATTTTTTAAGCAGGACATGCAAAAAACCAGGCAGAGAGTCTTGCAATTCTTGGAGCATTTATTTATTTATTTATTTATTATACTGCCCAGTAGCGAAAGCTCTCTGGGCAGTTCACACAAATCACTCACTGGGGTTTCCTGCCCACAGAACACTGTCACCAATGCTCTCTTTCCAGTGCTTGGGTAAAAAATAGCGAACATTTCAGAACAGTTGTCAAAAAATTGAAGTGTGCTTTCACACAGTGATACTGAAACTTGAACGGGAATGAATAGTTTTGACTCAGCTTGAACCAGCTAGAATCTTTTGAGTAGGATGCTGTTGTTTACAGTTGCTGTTGAAAGTTGCTTCTGTTTATTTCTAGACTTGGCTGCCTTATGATATATTGGTCTGATTTGGACAAGATCCTGGGCATCTTCAGACGGTCATTTTTGTATGTGATCAATACGGTTTGGTCACTGGTTTCCCCACGCGCTTTACACTACGTCGTCGCCATGCAGTTATTATTATTATTATTATTATTATTATTATTATTATTATTATTATTATTATTTATATAGCACCATCAGTGTACATTGTCTCATGTCTTCTCCCTCTTTCATGTGTTATTTTGCTATTGAGAGAATGCGGTGTTTTTTGCGGTCTTGCAATGAAACCACCATCGTCCCCCCATGTAATCGTCCCCCCATATTGCACTATGTTGGGTGATGTAGTGCTGATGTCACGATCAGTTGGGAGTGTCTGCTTTTCCAAAAGTATGCATCCATTCTGGGCATCTTCGAAATGTACACATTCTTCTCCCATTATTAAAGTATGTGTGTTTGCATTTTTCAATGCACATTTTTTTTCATGCACCTGTTTCAAATCTTGATCAAAAATGAATGGAAGCAAATTTCTCTTGTGCCCCTCCGAGTGACTGCTGTGACTAGCAGGGAGTGCTGCTCTCCCTTGGCACCAGGGGAGGAAGGAGCCACCACTTCCACTTGCTTTTCTTTGTTCAGAGCATGACTGGCACCACAGCGGGAAGAGCCTTGTGTCCTTCTCTGCAGATCCAGCCTGACGGGCCTTCCATCATCTGGATCGGGAGAGCCCTTCAGGTGTTGCCTCCGTCCTCTTGGGCTTGTGGAGGTGCCGGCCCAGCTGTTTGGCCCCATTGCACCAGAAAGCCAGGCCGTGAGGCACAGGGCTCTTGATGAGCAGGTCTGTGGGAGGCAGTTTGCACCCCACTTTCAGCCTGGCAGAGAAGCCTTGGCACAGGTGGTGCATCTGCCCTTAAGCCTTCAGGGGGAGTGGAGAGACCACCCTGGCGAGAGCTTTCCTGACCTTGGAGTGGCTCCGCTGGGCTTGGGAGGGGTTTCCCAGGCAGCACTTCCTGTGGAGTGTGGGAGCAAAAGATGTCCAGAGCCACTCTTGGTGCCTTGGAAAGCTGCGGAGTGACTGCTCTATGGGCAGAGCTCCCACCTGCCTGTAGGTGTCGTTGTCACTCTTTTGTAAGGGGCAGGACTTGACTGGGGGGAAGGAGGCAAAGAGAGAGGCAAAGGCAGCACGTCTTTCATGCTTATGTCAAAGCACAAGATCTGGGGGGGGGGGGGGAGGGAGGGAGGGAGGAAAGGGGCAAGAGGCCAGACTGCAGATCAGAGCAAATCTCTGTGTGCTTGCCAGGAGCCTTGTGGCTGGGGTGCCCGTCTGTGTGTGGGCGCCTTCTGAACCTCCACCCATTCGCTTAGTCAAGGAAAGTTTCCCAGCACCGTCCAACATATGCAAAAGTTTTCTGCACCCGTCCATTGAGTGTGTGCATGGTGGTGGGAGTGGGGGTGGGGTTCAGTCTGGCCTCAAGCAAAAGGGGGAAGTTCTACGTTTTCCTTTTCAGCGGGATGCTGCTTCCAGATCTCACCAGAAAGGGTCTAGCAAACAGGAAAAGAAGGAGGGAGGTGGGGAGAGAAGGAAGGAATATTCCATTCCAGTGGGCCAGCAGGGCTCATGGGGAAGCAGCATCCAGGAAATGTTTTGCTTGTTTACACAGGGTCAAACAGTATATTGAGCAAAGGACAGGTTTGATGTGGGAGAGAAGAAACTCCGGGAGACCTGGGCTCAGGAGCAGCACACGCCTCTGGTAAAGGGAGGAGTAGCTGTGCCAGCCCTGCCGGCCCATAGGAACGGAGCCCTCCCACCCTTCCATGAGGGCGTTCCTGTTGAGGGCCAGGCATGGAGCTGCCAGTGTAGTCCCAAGGTGCCTCTAAACCAGCCTTACCCAGCCTGTGGCCCTCCGGATGCTTGGAACTATAACTTCTATTAACCCCAGCCAGCATAGCTGGCATGTCAGGAATCATGGGAACCCAAAGCTCTAGGGGGACCAGTTTGGTACAGGCTGCTGTGCCCAACAGGGGACTCTGATATGCTCTTGGTGCCCCCACTTCAAAGGGTCTGGGATCTAGAAAGCCATAACATGGTACTCATGTGCCCTGCAACAAAGCTCTGAGAGTGAGAGTGCATATTTATTGTTTTATACTGTATGCTTTTATCTGTATGTTGCCCTGAGATCTTAATGATATAGGGCAGGAGACGAATGTTTTAAATACATAAATAAATAAATAAATAAATAAATAAATAAATAAATAAATAAAAGAGGTCCCCCAAGGCTCAGACTTTGATCTCGGCTGGCATCATTGTGTTTCTTACCAGCTTCTTCTCATCCTTTGTTCTGGTGATATACTGCCATGGCTTCCAGCTCCTTCCTGATTGGCTGGTATCACTATCTCCCTATGTTGAAGTCAAGATATGATACCTGATCTAGAAGATGTCCTGCTTGGTTCTGGCATTGCCACCCCCCCCCCCCATTAAGGATTGCAAATGGAGAAGGTTTGATCAGTGATAGTGATTTGAAAGCCCCATTGCTTAGAGGCCCTGTATTTCTAGCTGTTAGGTGCTGGTGGTGCTCACCAGGGCTGGATCAACACTACTGCTTTAAAGTGCTTTATAACAGTTATAAAGCGCTTTAACTGCTTTAAAGCGCTATAAAACTGTTATAAAGCGCTTTAAAGCAATAGTGTAGATCCCTCCTTGGAGTGGCTGTTGACCTGCTTTCCCTGGTATGTTTCCTGAGACATCTGGCTGGCCACTCTTGGGAAAGAGAGGAGGATTGATGTGGCTCTTTAGATTTGCATGTACATTTCTTCTTCCAGAAGGGAAAAAAACAAAACTCAAACTAGGCTAGGGGTCATTTGCATGTGTTTTTAGCTGCCCACTGACCAGTGTGGAAGTTCAGATGAATGACTGCATCCCAGCCCCATTCCTCCTACCACCTTTGCCTCAAGGTGTTGACTGTGGTCCCAAATGGGTCCCAGTCTGGCCACCAGTTTCCCTGGTTGCCTTGAGCTCTTCACATCACCTTACATGACCAATTGTCCTTCACTCCCAAGTGTAGATTGAAACTCTGTAGATTGAAACTCTGCTTCACAATGCTGCCGAGGGCCAGCTCCAGTTTGACCCTGACCACTACTGATAGATTATGTATGTATGTATATATGAATGGCTTTTTTTTTAATCCCACCCTTCTTCCAGGAAGCTCAGGGTGCAGTGTACATGAGTTTCTCCACCAGTGTATCTTCACAACAGCCCTATGAGGTAGGTTGAGCTGAGAAAGAATGACCAGCCCAAGATCACCCAGTGAGTTTTATGGCTTAATGGGGATTTCAACCTGGTTTTTTTCTAGTCCTAGAGCCTCTTTAAATGAGCATTTTATAGCATGCTCATTACTGGCCACTCATGGATGTTCACAGGTCATTCTGATGATGCCGTCAGCCTCCTGTGCATCTCCGGCTCCATTTCCCGGTTTTAGCGCTAAAAATAAAACCTTAGAAAACCCGACACTTCTGGGATATATTGATATTGTCAGGTTTTCCTGCTGTGTGCAGGCAAAGTTGCACCATACAATGCCCGCTAGAGGGTGCTGTCCCATTCAACTGCATTGAGCTGGACAAGCCACGTGGTCGCTGCACTCTTCCTCCTGTACAGCTCATATTTATTTATTTATTTATTTCATTTTTATACAGCCCAATAGCTGAAGCTCTCTGGGCAGTGCACTTCTGCTCATTGCAGAAGTGGAAGAGAAGCAGGAAGCAGAGCCATGGTAAGGGAATACAATTTTCCCCCAACTGAAAGAATGCCTAGTCTGAGACTTTAACCACTACCCCACACTTCTACTCTGCCTGAATTCTGACATACACTGGGCACTTCTCCTGATCAAGAAATGCAATGACTAAGATTGGGCTATCTATGTAGTCAAGGCATCAGAGCATCCAAGCCTTCGGGTCTTTGTGAACCAGAAATGACTAATTCTCCATTGCAGATGTTGGCAATGAGGCTGCTAGTAAATACAAAGGGTTAGAAGGTGGTCTAACTGCAAAATCCATGCAAACATGGAACAGCAGGTGCTACAGATTTTTGCTATGCTCAATCTATGAATGCAAACACTCTGGTTAAAACCATACAATTCTTTTTTTTTTCTTCATTCATGAAAGCAAGGCAAGAAGAATTAATGCTCCAGGCCCTGTCACAACGTTGATCATTCTAGTTTCTTTGGAAGTGCCTTAGTAGGAGTGCTGCTGCCTTTAGCCTTGCAGGAGGTCAGAAAAGCTAGCACTGGATGTGGCTCAGAATCCTGCTTCTCGGCTACTGTTGCATCTGCTCACTGACATCCCTCAGAGCTCTCTCAGGTGGTCAAAGGCCTCTTGGGTGGAATACAGCAGCTCAAACCCTCAAAGCACTGCTGTGAGCAGTTGGCCAGACATTTTGCAGATAAAGCCGTATTTATGTTTGGATGCCATTATTTTGACAGAGTCTGAGGTGTATGGAGCTGGTGCACCATTAGTCATGTTATAGATCCCTTTGAGCTTGTGCAGCTTGAGGATGTGGAAAAACTGCTTGGAAGACTGAGGCCTACTACTTGTCCTTTCGATCTTTTCCTTCCTGGCTTGTGAAATCTGCCAGAGTACCTGGACTTCCAAGGTGGCAAATGCCTCTGTGAGGTCCCTGCAGCTTTGGAAGAAGCAGCAGTGAGGCCCTTGCTGAAGATACCAAATCTAGACCCTCTGGTTTGGGTTAATTGCTGCCTGGTACCAAATGTGCCATTCCTGGGCAAAGCGCTGGAGCTTGTGGTAGCCTCACAGTTGAAAGCAGTGTCGGATGATACTGATTATACAGATCCATTCCAATCAGGTTTTAGGCCTGGTTATGGGATGGCTCTTTCTCAGTCCTACCTGGGGATGTTGCTGGGGACTGGGGCTTCGGCATGCAAAGCAGGTGCTCTGCCCACCTGTTAATTACAGGGCTAACTTGGGGCGAAGCATTCCCAGCCTTCTCTTGTGCCATCAGAGGGCCAGGAAGGGCATTAGCATAACTGGGAACCATATCAGAGATAATTTAGACCCTGGACCGAGTAGCCTAGGGGAAGGGAGTGTCCTTCAGGGGGCTCTCTTTGTGTTGTTTCAATTGTGAAACATGCAACTAATACTTCTCTCCCCCACCACGGACATTCCATGCTTTACAACTGCTTCAAACAAACAAACTCAACAACAAAAACTGTTTGCCAACTCTGATGAAATAACAGCCCATTAACTAGCCCAGATTCCCAGCTGTTAAGTAAACAAGAGCAAGTTGGCAGCCCTGTAGCACCTGAGATACAAGGGGAAATGTGCAGGCACACTGTCATGTGTGAGTTCAGCATTGAGGCAGAGCAGGGCAGCCACTGCAGATGCCCAGCCCTGGGGCCCGTCATGGCCTTGAGCTGGCCCTGATCATAGCACCATCATGACTGCAGGAATAAAATGGGAGTTTGCTTCTCCTGCCCTGGTGCTGGAGGGTACTAGGGTGACCCTATGAAAAGGAGGACAGGGCTCCTGTATCTTTAACAGTTGCATAGAAAAGGGAATTTCAGCAGGTGTCTTTGTATATATGGAGAACCTGGTGAAATTCCCTCGTCATCACAACAGTTAAAGTGCAGGAGCAATACTAGAGTTAAAAGAGGGCAGGGCACCTGCAGCTTTAACTGTGGTGATGAAGAGGAAATTTCACCAGGTTCTCCATATATACAAATGACAGCTGCTGAAATGCCCTTTTCTATGCAACTGTTAAAGATACAGGAGCCCTGTCCTCCTTTTCATAGGGTCACCCTAGAGGGTACCATTTGGGGAAAGCTGCAGTCTTCCCTAGCAGTGCAGGTCCCTGATACTTTCCAGAGTCCCCAGCAAATATCAAAGGCTAGATTTGCTTTCCGTGAATGCTCCACATCTGGCAGCAGTCCCTGTTGGCTTCCACTGGAGCCTGGGAAGCAACATCAGTCCCCTTGACATCCTCCCTGATCACAAAGTCTCCTCCCTCCCCTTCAAGGGTGCGTGACTTCCATCCCATAAAACAGATGAGGGCTTGGCCTTTGCTCATCGAATCTGGTCTCTCTCAATGTCTCATATGTTTCTAATGGAAGCAGTGTGCAATAGAATCATAGAATCATAGAATAGCAGAGTTGGAAGGGGCCTACAAGGCCATTGAGTCCAACCCCCTGCTCAATGCAGGAATCCACCCTAAAGCATCCCCGACAGATGGTTGTCCAGCTGCCTCTTGAAGGCCTCTAGTGTGGGAGAGCTCACAGCCTCCCTAGGTAACTGATTCCATTGTTGTACTGCTTTTCCTGACATCCAGCTGGAATCTGGCTTCCTTTAACTTGAGCCCGTTATTCCGTGTCCTGCACTCTGGGAGGATCAAGAAGAGATCCTGGCCCTCCTCTGTGTGACAACCTTTTAAGTATTTGAAGAGTGCTATAATGTCTCCCCTCAGTCTTCTCTTCTCCAGGCTAAACATGCCCAGTTCTTTCAGTCTCTCTTCATAGGGCTTTGCTTCCAGGCCCCTGATCATCCTGGTCGCCCTCCTCTGAACACGCTCCAGCTTGTCTGCATCTTTCTCGAATTGTGGAGCCCAGAACTGGACGCAATACTGTAGATGAGGCCTAACCAGGGCCGAATAGAGAGGAACCAGTACCTCACATGATTTGGAAGCTATACTTCTACTAATGCAGCCCAAAACAGCATTTGCCTTTCTTGCAGCCATATCGCACTGTTGGCTCATATTCAGCTTGCAGTCTACAACAATTCCAAGATCCTTCTCGTTTGTAGTATTGCTGAGCCAAGTATCCCCCATCTTGTAACTGTGCATTTGGTTTCTATTTCCTAAATGTAGAACTTGGCATTTATCCCTTTTAAATTTCATTCTGTTGTTTTCAGCCCAGCACTCTAGCCTATCAAGATCACTTTGAAGTTTGTTTCTGTCTTCCAGGGTATTAGCTATCCCACCCAATTTGGTGTCATATGCAAATTTGATAAGCGTTCCCTGCACCTCCTCATCCAAATCATTAATAAAAATGTTGAAGAGCACTGGCCCAGGTCTGAGCCCTGCGGTACCCCACTCGTTGCCTCTCCCCAGTTTGAGAAGGTTCCATTGATAAGTACTCTTTGAGTCCGATTCTGTAGCTAACTGTGAATCCAGCTAATAGTTGTTCCATCTAGCCCACTTTTAGCTAGTTTGTTAATCATAATATCATGGGGCACTTTGTCAAAAGCTTTGCTGAAGTCAAGATATATGACGTCCACAGCATTCCCACAGTCCACAAGGGAGGTTACCTGATCAAAAAATGAGATCAATTTAGTCTGACAGGACTTGTTCCTGACAAATCCATGTTGGCTTGTAGTGATGACCGCATTGATTTCAAGGTGTTTACAGATTGACTTCTTTATAATCTGCTCCAGAATTTTCCCAGGGATGGATGTCAGACTGACTGGTCTGTAGTTCCCAGGTTCCTCCTTTTTGCCCTTTTTGAAGACAGGGACAACGTTAGCCCTCCTCCAGTCGTCCGGCTCCTCACCCGTCTTCCATGATTTTGCAAAGATAATAGACAAAGGTTCTGAGAGTTCTTCCGCTAGCTCCTTCATTACTCTAGGATGCAGTTCATCGGGCCCTGGAGATTTGAACTCATTCAAGGAAATTAGGTGTTCTTTGACCATTTGTTTATCAATCTCAAATTGCAATCCTGCCCCCTCAACTTCTGCTTCACTTTCTCCAGGGGGGTCATAGACCCACTTTTGGGAGAAGACTGAGGCAAAGTAGGAATTGAGCACTTCAGCCTTTTCTTTGTCATCTGTTATCAATCTGCCGTCCTCATTAAGCAGTTGAACCACCATTTCTTTCCTCTGTCTTTTACTACTCATGTATCTGAAGAAAGCCTTTTTATTGCTTTTAGCATCCCTCGCTAACCTCAGCTCATTCTCAGCTTTAGCCTTCCTGATGCCATTTTGGCACTTCTGCGCCAGCTGTCTGTACTCTTCTTTTGTAGCCTGGCCTTCCTTCCACTTCCTATATGTATCCTTTTTTGTTTTCAGGTCATCTCTAAGCTTTTTGTGGAGCCACATTGGTTTCCTCTGTTGTCTTCTATCTTTTCTCCTTGTTAGAATTGTTTGTAGCTGTGCCTTTAAAATTTCCTTTTTGTAAATACTCCCACCCATCCTGCACTCCTTTTCTCATTAGGCTCACTTGCCACGGACCTTAATACTTATTATAGTTCTGAGTTTATTAAAATCAGCTTTCCTAAAATCCAGAGTATGTGTATGGCTACGCTCGACTTTTGTCTCCTTCATAATCAAGAATTCAAGTATGACGTGGTCCGCCAGAGTTCCCGTAACTGCCACTTTATCCACTAAGTCATCCCTATTGGTCAATATCAAGTCAAGGATTGCTGATCCTCTAGTTCATTCCTCCACTCTCTGTAGGAGAAAGTTATCACCCACATATGTCAGGAATTTCTTGGAAGGGCCGCTTTTGGCAGTATTGGTCTCCCAACAGATATCAGGGTAATTGAAGTCCCCCATCACTACCACATCACATTTCCTTGAAACACTGGCAATTTGTTTCTCAAAAGGAAACAAATTGTCCCAGGCGTCCTCCATCAAGCAAGAGCTGTGTGGACCCAGGTGAACTCTGCAAGGGTTCTCCATTCATAGAAACATGCCCAAGTGGTGTCACTCATGCGCATCTATCCCTCACTCACTTTGGTTTTGTGGAGCACTGAGCAGGGGATACTGCTGGGATCCTCCTGAGCTTGCCTGAGTGGAAAGTGCCTGCTTACCCTACCCTGTGCCTGTTTGCATTCTCTTCCCCTCCTTATTGTTTTACTAGGATTTTATTAGATTGTAAGCCTATGCGGCAGGGTCTTGCTATTTACTGTTTTACTCTGTACAGCACCATGTACACTGATGGTGCTATATAAATAATAATAATAATAATAATAATAATAATAATAATAATAATAATGTCTAACTCCTGCAGACATTTCTGCTGGTCCAGGAGGTGAAGGCAGTGGCAGCGGCGGCAATCCCCCTCCCTAGTGTTGCAGGCTGAGGGGGAAGGGAACAGCGTAGGGACAGAGATCCACACCCTCAGCATGCCGGGGCTCCTTGCTGCCGCCCTGGTTTGATCTGTCCCTGCGACACCTCCAGCGTGAGCCTCATGGAGGAGAGGAGGAGCCGCCATGTATGTCACTGACCCTGGGAAGCCAGAGAACTGGGTCTTAAGTCTGTGATGATGACCTATCTCGAAAATCCTCATACTGTTCATGTGGGACAGCAGCCTTCTTCTAAAAGTTCAACTATTTATTTATTTGTACAATTCACTGGGAAAACACCAGGCAGAAAGACCTGAATTGGGCCTTTGCTAGACCTAAGTGAGAATCCGGGGGAGAGGAGGGGAGGCCTCACGTTATGAATAATGCGAGATCTCACCCTCGTTTCCACGCGAGGCGCAACAAGCCGTCACGCCCACCATTTTTAAAAAAACTTTTAAAGGGCCGGCTGCGCACAAGAGGATGAGCGGCAAAGTAAGTGGTTTTTTGTTTGTTTGTTTAAATAAAGCTTGATTTCCCCACTTCCCCCACCCTAGCCCCAATGGGTGCAGCGCTCCTGAGGAGTGCTATGCCCCGTGAGTGGCTCACAGCTCCGTGCGAGGAATCACACAGAGCCGGGAAAAGCTGTGGAAACGGGCCACATGTTTGTGGTCTTGGGCTCAGCCCGAGACCGCAGGAAAAAACGGAGTGAAAGGGTAGGCCTGTATCCTGGGGCCAGGGAGGGTTGATCCCTGCCTGAGCCCGGGATCCCCTGTGCGTCATCTGGATGCACAGGGATGATCCCGGGTATCACCCCAGGATATAGGCTGGTCTAGCAAAGGCCTTGGAGGGGTGGCGGCGGCAGGGAATTTATCTGGCCGGCCAGATCTACACCAAGCAGGATCTGACACTTTGAAAATGTTTTGAAAACTGTACCTGGAGCTCTGTGTCCTGGGCCCCAACAGTTGTCACTACTGTTATAAACTGTTTTAAAGCAGTCGTGTAGATCCTGCCTTAGAATTGTGCCTGTTTGGCAGTCCACCCACACCCAGGATTGTTCTGGTCGCTGAGAACTCCTTGCAGGACTATTCATTCACTTGGGCAGCTGGAGGTTTGGGCCCCTGCAAAGGACTTTCTGGGGCAGGGTGAAAGATTTTTTTTTTTCTGAACGAATACTGGAACATTAATTCTGTAGACATTTTGTGGCTTTTTGCATCCATCTCTTCTAGTCATGTGTAGCTGGTGAATCAGAATTTGACATTCCAAGGACTTCTACGGAAAACAGATCTAGTCACCTGTGATTGGTGAATTTGGCTTGTTTGGCTGGCATTCCAGGCCATTTGCCCATTATACCATTTTGATTTTTGTTGTTGCCTGGAATGGGTACTGGAACGTTTTCTGTCAGTGTTTTGTGGCTTGTTGCATTTCTCGCTTGGTTTGGTTAGCTTGGACGTTGGAGGCCTGGGCCATTCTGTTCTGTTTTAGATGGCTTCTGGTAAGCTGCCTTGTGAGGGTCTCTGCCCTGAAAGGCAGCCAAGAAATGTTTTAAATAAATAAATAAATAAATGTTGTTAAAAGGTTAATAAAAGCATAATATTGGAAGGGGTTTCAGCTCTTAAATACTGAACTCAGGTATCACTAGCTCATCCCCATTTTTGCATAATTTATTTAAAAAAAATAAAAATAAAAATCCCACTCCAGGCTGTTCTGGATCGGCTTCTACGCTGTCCCTGGGCCTTCTGGCTTGCTCCCTAGAAAAGCAGCTCACAGCATCTAGGCCGTGTGTGTGTGTGTGTGTTCAGGGTTTTTCTTGGCCCCAATGCAACCACCAGCTTGACACGTTGTCTGAATCCCATCTGCCAATCACCCCAATCTTTTGGCAGCTCATAGTGTCTGCTGGGGAGTTTCTTTGATGCCTGGAAATGGAAGGCACGTGGATCATTGGGGAGGGGCTGGCCTAGCCACACCGGGCCCGTCACAAGAGAGGGGCCTTTCAGTCCAAAGAATTACTTGAATTAAGTCTCAGGATTTCAATGGAGTGGCCTTGGGTTTGGAGAAGAGCAGGCAGGCTGCCTTTTAATGCAGAAAACTGAGCCTCCTGGGTTCTCATTGCTCGCCATGCTTCAGTCTCCACCAAGCTTGGACGGTCAAGAGAGTTGTGATGAAAAAGTGAGCCCTGGCATTGCTGAGCACCCCCTTCCCTTACCCCAGCAGGCAGGTTGGGGTCTGGGGTCTGGTTTCTATTGAGCATTCCACCGTGTCCTTCCTCCCAAAGGCAGGCTGGCAGTTGGGTGGGTGCTTCCAATGGACAGAGGAACATCGCCTGCCAAAGAGCTATGCAGGGGCTGATGTTTGGGGACAGCTGTTGCCATCTGAGCTCCCCTCCCCTGGGGATTACCTGGGAGCGCTGCTCACCTAGCAACTTGGGGACAAGTTGGAGGGGCTTCAGGTGGCAGATTTGATCATTCCAACGGGAACAGTGCTGAGCATGCGCCCACGGAGCATGTCCAGTGCAAATGAGCTCCGTCACAGCTCTGGGGTGTTGCAGGGTGGGAGGGGGCATTCTCACCTGGCTTGTCTTCTCCCGGGGGAGGGGAGGGGAGGGGGCCGGTGAGGAACGTGTCTTTGTCCTCTGTTCTGCTGGGCATCTGGCAGGTGGAGGGTTCTCCTCCTCTCCTGACATTTTTTAAGACACTGTTGTTATTGTTTTTTAAAAAGGGAGGTTAACTGTTGGTTGTCTGGTTTGTTCCACCTCTCTGGGCATGACGTTCTAGGGAAGGATGGCAAAATAGTCCCAATGGGAAAGTTTAACTTCCAAACAAACTGAGATGAGATTAGAAAATATCTGTTTTCTGATATCTGTATTCTGATATTTTCAGATATCTGATATCTGTTTAGTTTCCGTCCAGGGTGCAGTGAATAGAACCAGCAGGCTGAGTTGGTGAAAGGCCAGAGGGTGCTCTGATGAAGAACACATGTGGCTCATGCACTGAGCTTTATTTATTTATTTATTTATTACATTTCTATACCGCCCAATAGCCGGAGCTCTCTGAGCTTGGGAGGGAGCTGGTTTCCCCAGCTACTTCTCTGCTCCCAAGTGTGGCCAGCCACATTGTCTGTGGCATGGATCAAGGCCCATGTAGAAACCAACAGCCACCTGACTCTTGTTTTATTTTATTAGTAGGTGGGTTGGACAAGTCCTTCCGGGCATCTCCTAACAAATATACAAACTACAGTTATGGAAAACATCCTTGATGCTGCTTCTGTGTGGCTTGGAGATCTACTGGGGCTTCTAGAAGTAGGCAAAAGAAGACTAGGCTCTGCTTGCCTAGCAGTGACAGAACAGCCGTTTAGCTTCAGGGCCACCAAACATGTTGTTGTTGTTGTTGTTATCTCTTTTCTAGACAGACATGACAGGCTTTGCCGGGTCATGCTGTCTTTTACTGATATAGGAATTTTCTGACAATTGAGCATGCTTTAAGTATGGCTGCTTTCTGGATATTGGTGTGGATGTATTTTAGCAGGCCCAGTTCCTGAAGGTTTTTTGTATAGCTTTTTGATATGATGCCAGTGACTGATATGACTAATGGAATAATTGTGACCTTTTCCTGTTGCCATAGTTCTTTAACTTCCATGGTCAGTAGTGTATTTTCTCTCTTTTCCTCTTCCTTTTCTATAACATTTTTGTCATTAGGTATTGCTATGTCAATGAGGTACATGTGTTTTTCTTTTTTGTTTATAACTGTTATGTTTGGTCGGTTGCAAGGTATGGTCCTGTCTGTATGAATTGTTCAGTCTCAGTATATTTTATGATCTGCATTTTCCTAGATTATTTTAGATGTGTATGGCTATATTGTATCTGTCTGTATAGTCCATTTCTGCCAGAATGTATCATCCTCCTGTTATATGGTCTATCGTTTCTTTGAATGGATGACATTTCCTACATTAATCTGTTGTTTTACTGTTATCTTTTATGATGTATTTTTGGTAGTTATTGGTTGCTGTAACTTGATCCTGTATAGCTATTAGGATTCCTTCTGTTTTAGGAAATAGCTTACCTTTCCATAGCCATCCGTACGATTGTTTATTTGTGGGTTCTGTATTATGTTGTAATGCTTCCCATGTAGTGCTTTTTGTGCCCATTTTTCTTTTTTCTCTGTGAATGTGAGTAGTCTGTGTTTGGTCTTAATTTTGTAGGGCTAGGTTGAGTGGGGTGTAATTTTTATCTCCTTTTACTATGGCATGATGAATGGGGGTGTTTTTAGTGTGAAAGAATTCTCTGAGTGATTTTATCTGTTTAACATGAATTATGTCAATGTCCAGCAGACCTCTTCCTCCTTCTTTCCTGCTGATTGTTATTCTTTCAATGCATGAATTGGGATGGAGCATGCAGCGATTCGTGTGTTTGGTGCGATTGAATCTGTTTATTTCTTCAAATTCAGTGTGTGACCAGTGTATGATTCCGAATGAGTATGTGAGGATGGGCATTGTGTAAGTGTTGTTGGCTTTGAAAATGTTTTTAGAGTTGAATTTGTATTTTAGGCTTTGTGATAGGTCAATTTTATATTGCATTCTTAATTGAGTTTTTACTGTGAAATGGATTATTATTATTATTATTATTATTATTATTATTATTATTATTATTATTATTATTATCTATGCTGCTCCATAGCCAAAGCTCTCTATGTGGTTTACAAAATGTACATTCAGTCATGGTGGTAGTTTAGATGAAATTGAGGGGCTCTGGGATGGATTGTGTGGCCAACAGCAGTCCTGACCCAGCTCCACAGTTCACAATATGGTTCAGGGCTGAGAGATGTTGGCAGAGCCAGGAGGGCTCAGCATTGGGATACCAGGACTTGCGCAGGGGTGGTGGTGGCTGTAATGGAAGGGGCATTGGCAGTGCTGCAGTCCAGAGCTGGAGTGATGGGCCCAGAAGATAGTTATTCCTATTGCTACTGTCCTGTTTCCCCCGGTGCTCAGGGCAGAGAGCTGGTGAATCAGCAGCTGAAGGGGCAACAGAAGGGCCAGCAGAGCCAGTGAGTAGTCAATTCCAGCCTGAGTGGGATCCGAGGAGAAGGCTGGATCTACAAGCAGATAGCCGGCTGGCACCAGAGTCAAACATAGACCTTGTTTCCAGTAACTTCTGTAAGCTTCTTCTGGGCTTTAAATCCTGGAGCTGAGGGAAGGCTTAAGGTTTAAGCTTAAGGAAGCCCACCCAAGCCATTCACTTTGATTGCAGAGAGTCCTCCTCATGAGGAGGACCCTCTACTTGTGAGGAGCCCCTTTCCTCCCCAGCAGTCCTTTGCTGCAGCCTGGCACAGTTGGGCCTGCCTCCTCTGGTGCCATCGCTCCCTGGGGCTTGGGGGGGGGGCGCTCTCAGACCCCCACCTCTGAGGCAGACTGCCCCTCTGCCTGAGGGCTGGGACCTCAGCAGGCTCCTCCACAGACCTTGGGCATCCTCCTCTGCTGCAGCCACTAACTCCTCCCTCTCCGAGTCTTCCAATGGGGGCATGAGGCAAAACACATTTGGGGTGGAAGAGTGCAGCCAGCCCTCTGGTCCACTGGTGGCGCAAGGAACAGGCCGCCAGTGACGCTGTGCACCCTCCCATTCACCCCTTTCTGGCCTTTCTCTCCCCGCTGCTCTCTTGTGCAGGTGAGCTGATCCACACCTGGGCTGGCCCTTCCTTCCTGGCTGCCCAGGACCCCCATGGTTGGAGGACCCCAGTGGACTGCGTTCGAGCCAATGAGCTGTGTGCCGCAGAGTCGAGTTGCAGCTCACGTTACCGCACCCTGCGCCAGTGTGTGGCTGGCCGCGACCGCAACACCATGCTGGCCAATAAGGAGTGCCAGGCAGCGCTAGAGGTGCTGCAGGAGAGCCCCCTCTATGACTGCCATTGCAAGCGTGGCATGAAGAAGGAGCTGACCTGCCTGCAGATCTACTGGAGCATCCATCTCGGCTTGACTGCAGGTAAGCACATTGCACGCCGAGAGGCAGGGGCTACCAGTGTGTGTGTGTCTCTGTGTGTGTGTGTGTGTGTGTGTGGACATGCACATTCTCATGTGTATATGAAACACTGTGCTGGGCTTCTGGGCTGGGAGAGTTTGGAACCACAGAGCTGCCCCATCACTCAGCCAGGGCATTAGAGAATCATCAAATACGAGCTGTAAATGAGTCTAAAGTGGGTTAAATATAAAATAGCTAAAAACAATTAGCATTAAAACTACCAACACATAATACAACATCTAAAACATCAGTACAGACCACAGCCAAAACAACTGATGAGAAGCCCACCTATGCCTTCAAATGCCTGGTAGCAGAGGAAAGGAAAGACCTGCCACCGAAAAGATGGCTTACAAGTAAAATCAAAGTACTGTAATAAAATCCCAACAAAGCCATGGCTACACCTACCAACTTCACTTGTCCCCTTCACTCCAGGCCCTGAAGGCCGCGTTACTTGCCTCCTTCACTCTGAGCCCTCACGTCTGCTTCCCTTCCCTTATTCACTCCAGGCCCTAAGAGCTGCTTCCCTTTCCCTGTTTCCCTTCAGGCCCTGAGGTCCACTTCGCTTGCCCCCTACACATAGTTGGGCTTGCCCAACGGCACGTAGTAAGACTCATGTCTGCAGACTTGAATGCAACTTTCCCAGACACAGGTATAGTGCTCCATGGCCTTCCAAAAGCAGTCTTCGGTGTCCCAGATGAGTGGATGAGCTTCCGCCTTCCTTGTTGAGAACTTGCTTCAATGGAAGCCTCATCTCTTTGCTGTGAGCCTCTGGCCCTCAGAAGTGGTGCAGATATGACACATTTAAACAAACTTTGTGTGTGTGAGTGCGTGGGGGAGGGAAGGGGATGAAAAGGGGAATGCTACCTTGATGGATGTGGCCCCATTGTACAGAACATGGAGGTGAGTGGTAGTGTGTGCATAGAAGTGTAGCCCTGTTGGCGCCAGATCTGTGGTGCAATTTCCTGTCACCAACAACGAGGCGTCTTTTGAAGTCGCTCGTCTACCCTGCAGCCCCTCTTTCCGCTGGGATGTGGGAGCTGAGCTTCATTCATGAGGCTGCTTCCTTTCCATTTTGGTCCTTCCCCTGGAGGTTAATTGTGTCTCAGCCAGCTCAGGGGAAGGACAGTGCCTTTCAGTGTAAGGGAATTTTCCGAGTGGGGAGCAATTCCTTCCCCCTCCCTGGATACTGATTTATTGATGGCCTTGGCAAAGTGATATGGCAAAGGAGCCATGGAGGTTCCTAAACAGCCCTTCCCAAAAGTGCTGTCTCAGAGCGCTAGCAAGCCCAGCAAGGGGAGATGCATGGCTTTGCCACCAGGTCAGAGCTAGAGCGCTTGGAGTACCTCCTCATGAGAATTGCCTGAAGGTCTCCCCAGGTGAGCGAGGAGCAGCCCACACTGCTCCTGCAGATGATCAGCAGGGGACAAAGCTAGGCAGAGGGGCACCACCCTGCGCGTCGCCTCTGCCTGGAGCTGCAATGTCCCAGGGATGCAAAAAAAGCAAAGGCTATTTTAGGCTGTATTGATAGAAGCATAGCTTCCAAATCGCGCGAGGTCCTGGTTCCCCTCTATTCAGCCCTGGTTAGGCCTCATATTGAGTATGTGTACAGTTCTGGGCACCACACTTCTAGCAGGATGCAGACAAGCTGGACAGGGTTCAGAGGAGAGCAATGAGGATGATCAGGGGTCTGGAAACAAAGCCCTGTGTGGAGAGAGTGAAAGAACTGGGCATGTTTAGCCTGGAGAAGAGAAGGCTGAGGGGAGACATGATAACACTCTTCAAATACTTGAAAGGTTGTCACACGGAGGAGGGCCAGGATCTCTTCCCGATCCTCCCAGAGTGCAGGACATGGAATAATGGGCTCAAGTTACAGGAAGCCAGATTCCAGCTGGACATCAGAAAAAACTTCCTGACTGTTAGAGCAGTGCGACAATGGAACCAGTTGCCTAGGGAGGTCGAGAGCTCCCACACTAGAGGCCTTCCAGGTGCAGCTGGACAGCCATCTGTCAGGGATGCTTTAAGGTAGATTCCTGCAATGAGCAGGGGGTTAGACTCAATGGCCTTATAGGCCCCTTCCGACCGTACTATTGTATGCTTCTAGGGCCAGTCCCAGGAAGACCCAGGAGAGCTGAAGCTGGGCAGGTTGCCTGCTTTGCTGGTTGGGTGATCTGTCCTGCCAGCAAATGGCACAGCCATGCTTTGGGTGGAGTCCTTCCTTGATGCTTCGGACTATGAGCCACAGCAGGGGCCTGGAAGAATCGGAAGAAGGGTGCCGTTTGCAGTTGTGTCTGACGTACCTGACAAGGAAGGAGCTTCCTTCATCCTGCAGGCAGGCCCTGGGCAAACGGAGAGCAGCAAATACTTGTCTGGGATCTGGAGGGAAGCCGGGCTTTTCACGGCTGCTGAACTGGGGCCCCAGCATCCATCCTTCAGAGCGTTTCCCAACCTTTTCCAGCTCCCTGGGGCTGGCGTGTACTTGTGGCATGCACTCTGCTTCCCTCCGGAGCCTATAAATAGGGATGGTGGAAATTGTGAGTTCCAAGCCCCTAAGCTCTTCCTTTGCCTGCCTAGATGACACCTGAGCGGAGTCTTCACCTCCCTCCCCAGCCTCTCAGCCTCATGTTCCTGCTGGCAGGGACGTGGGTGTGCGTGCACCTTGGATAAGCAAACCCTGTGCCTCAGCAGCTGATCTTGCCTGGCAATTGGGAAGCAGTTCCAGTAATGAAACACATTTATAACTGTCCATCCGAGAGCTGCTTGTGGAAGGTCTGCTGGCCATGTCTCGGTTGCTTCTTGCTTGCTAATGAGCGCCTGCTTAGAGGAGACACTGCCTTCTTCAGACTCAGAATTGCCTTGGTCAGCAAGCAGCCCAGAAATAGGAAAGCCCAGGCCCCTGGGACGGGAGGAAGGCCCACGGGCTTCTCCTGCGCAGAGGCCTCTTGCACTGGTTCCAGTTGTTTGATCCCAAAGCGAGGAGCAGCACCTCCTGCACTTGGTGGCTGGTGAAATCCATGGCTGGAACCAGGCTCCCTGCTCCCTGCCCAACACAAACTCCTGGGCCAGGCACTGCTGCTCTGCCATGCTCCTATCTGTGTCAGTGCATGGATTCCCTTGAGAGAGTGCCTTCATATCAGGGTTCCTGAAAAAACCTGTCATTGCAATGGCTGTCCAAACTGATACATTTTCAGGGTTCAGATGCTCCAGTGGCTGTGAGCCTTGTTAACGGGTGAAATGCATCACGATCTTTCTCTCCTCCACCTTCACAATCACTCTGTGAGGTAGGCCATTAATCCTGTTTCACAGGGAGGGTTCTGAGGATGAGAGAGACAGCAAGAGAGAGAGACACACACAGAGAGGGAGAGCAAGAGAGTGGTTCATGCACTGAATCTAGCTCCACGGCCTCGAGGCCTCGCAGAGGACCACTTGGTGGGGACCCAGCTCCAAGCACTCTGCGGCCACATCCTTCCTGCTCACCCTGTTCCCAGCACAAATGCCAGCAGGCAGCCAGAGTTGCTCAGCACCAGCCAGGCTTGGCTGCTTGGCCGCTCTTTTGCTTAGTGAGGTTGCTAAATCTTTCTCTCACTCTTGTCCTTCCCTCTCCAGGAGAAGAGTTTTATGAAGCTTCACCCTACGAGCCAGTCACCTCTCGTCTCTCTGATATATTCAGACTCGCTTCAATTGTCTCAGGTAATAAAAATGAAGCACACGCCGCGGCTTCTTCCTTGCTGTGCCAAGTGCTTTGTCCCTCCCGCTTCAAGTGACTGCAGAACCCCAAGAGAATCTGCTGCCTCCCTTTCCTTCTTCTGGATGTTTAATTCGGCTCAGAAGAGCCGGAGCTGGTGAACGGGGGCTGCCATAATGGAGGCAGTCCTTGGAATACGCTGCACGCCTGGGGCGTCTTGACAAAATGTTACCCTGAGCCTACACCCGACGGAGTAGTTCCAGAAGCTCTCCTTGGGGGTGGGGATCCAGGATAATAAACTGCCCAGAGAGCTTCGGCTATGGGGCGGTATAGAAATGTAATAAATAAATAAATAAATAAATAAATAAATAAATAAATAAATAGTACCGGGTCTGTCTGTGCGGTTGCCAACCCCCCACCCCCACCCCCACCCCTGAGGGTTCCATTTATTTTGCCTGTTGTGGGGCTTATTCCAGGGAAGCCTCTCCCACCCTGACTGTGCAGCCAGTTGACCCTTCTTGAAGTGAGCCCCGTTTGGATTTGAAAGGGCTGCTGATGAGGGAGACGCTCTGCTGTGATGCAGATGCGCCAAATCCCCTTCGCTTCCCTGAGAAAGAGGCCATTGTTCGTAGAGAAGTTTGGAGAAATGTCTCTGCATGCTTCCGGGCTTGCCTTACCTTCCTGTCAGGAGGTGCAGGAGGTGTGTGTGTCTGTGCCCTTTATCTGTCCACATGTGTCCACGTCTCCCATGCTTGTGCGCCCTGAAAAGCCCCCTCGGGGGCTTCACCAGGACTTTCCCCCTCGGGGCTCTCCAGTGCTGCTGCCACAGAGTGCCTGAAAGCTGAGCCAGCTTTTCCATCTTGTTTTGTTGCTGTAAAAAGGACACAACAACCTGCAGAGCTGGGTGAATAAAGGTCCTGCCAGGTGAGGCGAGCGCTTGGCATTGGAATGGCAGCTTCTGTCTAGGCTTGCCATGGCTGCTGTTCTTGGTGTGCTAGAGGAGATTGTGCCTGCTGTCCTGATACAGGGGCCAGGGGAATTTAGCCAAAACCCTGGATTCAGCAGGGCCCAGAAGTGGGGTCCCTTAGTGGGGAGCAGATTCCTCCTTGTCCCAGCACAGACGGGTGTTTCCAGTTGAGGCATCCAACGTGGAATTGTTCTGCTTCAGTCATGGGATTTTGGGGAGGTTCAGATGATACATCTCCCAGTGATAAGCCTCCCATGTTTTCCCACTGCTTCTTCCATCTCTTTGTGTACCGCAGGAAACCTATTAAGGAGAAATAGGCAGGATAGCTGTGCAAGGACTTCTAACCTGTGCTGCTTGGAGGCTCCTCTTGGCCTCTGGTGGTGGTGGTGGGGCTCGGGGGGGCGGGGGCTTCAGGAGCTGGCAGGTTGTGACAGTGGAGCACGTTGAACACTGCCTCCCTGGGTGGCTCCCTGGGCTGGCTCTGTGCCTCTGCTGATGTTGATGTCCTTCCTTCAGACGTAATTGATTCACACGTGACTGGGCAGCTGGTGTCTTGCAAGGCGACAGGCTGCCCTCTGGCACCACCGTTATTTGGGATCCAGAGGGTGGTGGGTATTTTGGAGCTCAGGTCCCACCTCTGCCTTGGACTTTGGTTCTTGCGCAAGGGCCTTTCTTCTTGTCCCGCCAATTCGCCCTCTTGGAAATGAGTGTTTTGTGACAAATTAAATTCTACAGAGCTTGTTTGCAAAGAAAGTAGCAAACCCTAATCACAGAGAGTAAAGAAAATGAAAAACATTCTGCCCAGAGGCAAAGAGTTCCTCAATTTCAGTGAACGTATGTATTTGTTTGGGAATTTGTATCCTGCCTTTTTGCAGATGCCTCAAGGCACAGCAAAATTTAATAATAAAAATTACAAGACAGCTAAAAGCTTGAGAGAGTGGGGTGGATGTCTCCCCTGATGCCTAAAGGAGAGCAACGAAGCTGCCCAGGGATGGAGTTCCACCAGCTGAGTGGTGCCAGCCCTGAAGAGGCCCTTCCTGTAGCAGGCACTTGCATCACCTCAAAGGCAGAGGGCACCCAGAGAAGGGTCCCTGATGAAGGCCTGAAGTGATGGGCAGGCTCCTCCGGAGGAACAGGGTGCTCCAGACACCCAGGTCCCAGGCCACTCAGGAAAGACAGCACCTTGAACTGAGCCTGGAAACAAATTGCTAGCCAATTTCTGCTAGAACTAGCAGCTGAGTGTCCAGCACCACAGCTGTGTTGAGCAACACCCCCAGACGGCGTTTACTTAGACTTCCAAAAGGCCTTTGATGAAGCCCCCCACCAAAGACTCCTGAATAAATTTAGTAGACATGGAATAAGAGAACAGAAAGCAGAGAGTAGGAATAAACGGTCAATTCTCCCGATGGAGGGAAGTCAATAGTGGGGTCCCACAGGGATCGGTATTGGGACCATTTCTTTTCAACTTGTTCATAAATGATCTGGAATTAAGAGTGAGCAGTGAAGTGGCCAAGTTTGCCGACGACACCAAATGATTTAAGGTTGTTGAAACACAAAGGGATTGTGAAGAGCTCCAAAGGGATCTCTCCAAGCTGGGAGAGTGGGCATCCAAATGGCAGATGCGATTCAATGTAAGCAAGTGTAAGGTGATGTACTTTGGGGCAAACCCCCCCCCCCCAAAAAAATTCAAGTATAACCTAATGAGATCTGAGCTGGCGGTGACCGAACAAGAAAGAGATCTTGGGATTGTGGTGGACAGCTCAATGAAAATGTCCACCCAGTGTGCAGTTGCTGTAAAGAAGGCAAACTCCATGCTAGGCATTATAAGAAAAAGAATTGAGAATAAAACAGCCAGTATCATACTGCCCTTATACAAATCTATGGTGTGACCACACTTAAAATACTGTGTACAGTTCTGGTCACCACACCTAAAAAAGGATATTATGGAGCTAGAAAAAGTGCAGAAAAGGGCAACTAAAATGATTAAGGGGCTGAAGCATCTCCCCTATGAGGAAAGGTTACAACAACTGGGGCTGGATCTAAACTAGTCTTATAATGTTGCTAGTGTCCCTTTCTAACGTGGTTCTCTGTATCAGTTCTCTGAATCAGTTCTCTGCAGGGCACGTTGTTAAATCTGCTTAGCTTCAGCAAAGTGGCTGACTTCACAATAAAAGCAGATTCTAAGGTGGAAAACTTCTGAGTCCTTTGCATGCAATTGTCAGTGATTGCACAGTATAAGGCTGGTGTGATTTATCTGCTGTAGCAGATATGATAGCAAACGGGGCGAAGGAAGGAGAACAGGAAGTGGGCGGAGCAAACCCAGCAGCTCTGAGAAAGGGAGAGGAAAATTACCGGTAGGACGAGGCACATGAATCTGTAGCCATGCTGGAACTAAGAAACAGAACCGGTAAGTACGATTCATTTACAACGTTGGAGACCCAGGGTCACATGATGCTATGCGTCACAGTATAACCCATTCAAAACGTTAGAATAACACCAGTGTAGATTCACACCGGGATTATTTAGCTTGGAAAAAAAAGGAAGCTAAGTGGAGACCTGATAGAGGTGTTCAAAATTATGCATAGTGCAGAGAATGTGAATAGGGAGACATTTTTCTGCCTTTCCCATAATACTAGAACCCAGAGGGGTCATCCCATGAAGCTGATTGGTGGGAGACTCAGGATAAATAAAAGTAAGTACTTCTTTACACAGTGCATAGTTAAACTATGGAACTCAATAATAATAATAATAATAATAATAATAATAATAATAATAATAATAATAATAATAATAATAATAGCAGCAGCAGCAATAGCCACCCGCCTCTCCCTCTGGATCGAGGTGGGGTACAACACAAATAAAAACACCATAAAATACATACAACTAATTCAAACATTTAAAACCAGTGCATCATTAAAAGCAGCACACGATTAAAAAAGGCATCTTAAAATTCAACTGGGTAGGCCTGCTGGAAGAGATCAGTCTTTATGGCTTTCTTAAATTCTGGAAGACGAATCTCTCCTGGGGCCCTTCCACACGTCGTCCCCAGAGCGCATCTATTCGACCCCAGTGCACTCTGAGGACGATCGTGAAACTTCGTCCTCAGGTGCTGTTGCACCTGTAGCCTGCTTGTGGAAAGATGTCCTCGGCGCCGCTGCCGCTGGCGGCGCCACCCAGCTTCCTGCTCCCCGGCCAGCTCGGAGAGCTTTTTTTGAAGACGTTGGGAGAGAGAGCTTCTTCCGCTCTCTCCTCCACCTTCTTCTGCCGAGCTATCGTCCCGGGCGGGAAGCAGGAAGCTGGGTAGCGGCGGCGCCAGTGCCGGCGCGGAGGACGTCTTTTCGTCGTTTCTTTTACAGGGAAGTTTCACGATCGTCCTCAGAGTGCACTGGGGTCGAATAGATGCGCTCTGGGGACGACGTGTGGAAGGGCCCCTGGCAAGCCCTTCCACAAACTGGGAGCAGCAGAAGAAAAGGTCATCGCTACCAAAGGATGTAGTGATAGCCACCAATATTGATGGCTTTAAAAGGGGGTTGGATAAATTCCTGGAGGAAAAGGCTATCAATGGCCAATAGCCCTGATGGTTATGTGCTTCCCCCAGTATCCAAGGCAGTATTCCTGTATGCACCAATTGCTGGGGTACTTGGGTAGGAGGGTGCTGTTGCACCTGTAGCCTGCTTGTGGGTCCCGGGTCAACAGCTCATTGGCCATGTGTGAACAGAGTGCTGGACTAGATGATCCAGCATGGCGTTTCTTATGTTCTGATGTTCTTAATATTCTGGGACACTTAAAATGAATATAACCCATTGTCCTGCTGAATGCAAGGGCAAAGAGGTTTTTTTTGCACATTGCCCTGGAAGCCTTGCCAAAGGCATCTTTTAAGCTGAACTCCTAAAGGATGAGGAACAGGGCTACAATGAGGAGTGCAAGGGGCTCATGGGATGGGGGTCTCAGCCTGGCTGCCCCCTCCCCCTGTCTGTCCAGATGGCCTTGCCCCAGAGGCCTCGTGGGTATCTTGATGGCAACAGGGTAGTCCATCTTGGCTCACTTTGGGATGGAGACCAAGCGAGGCAGTGAGGGTGCACGGAGAAGGAAGAGAGGTCTGAATGTCTCCGTCTGGCCAATGGCATTGGCAAAGGAGGGCCCTGAGTGAGAGCCTTTTGGAAGGAAGATGAAACCGAGCCATGGAAGATGGATGTAATGTCAAAACCAAAGGAAGGAAGAGTTTAGGAAGAATTTCCGTCTTAAATTCTAAGAGAAAACATTTCTGAAGCCAAAGTTATTCATTTTCTCAATTTTTCTTGAAAAAACAAAAACAGACCTGGCCGGGGGGGGGGGGGGGGGGAATGAAACCCTCCCAGTTTCCCCCTGAATTTTTCTGGTTTTTCCCAGACCTTCACATCTCTATCAAGGTGACTCCTTAAAACTAGAACTTGCACAGTGCCCAGAGACGTCTTGATCCACCCTTCGACTCCCCGTCGTAATACTTGTGTTCCTTGTTGGCAGTCCTGTTGCTATGGTTACAACAGCTGGGATGGGAGGCAGGAGTGGGTCTGGCAGAGTCTTGCTCCATGTGCTGTGTGTTGGAGCTAGGTTCCCCCAAAGATAGGGCAGACGCCATGAAAGATGCCCCGTCCTTCTCTTCGTGCAGCCAGTAAAAGACACGAACGGCTCTTCCTGCCAGTTGTTGGGAGGCTGTTCCCCTCCTCAGGCCAGAGGTTCAGCGATGGCGGGGATGCTGCTTATTGCCCATGACCCTTCGCGGCTGGCTGGCCTGGCCTAGCCCTGTGTAGGTCGGCCCTCATTGCTCAGGGGCAAACATAGCAAAAGTGGAACAGCTGAGAATGTCCAGGCTGTGACTGGGCCACACTGCTGGGCTCCGAGAGCTGATCTGTGGTTGCTGGGTTGCATGGAAGCAGCCGGGGGGGTGAGGTTGCTTCTTCACCAACCTGTGTGTTGCGCTGCGAATTATTTGCTGGTCCTTCAACATTGCAAAAATGATGAGCTGAGTGCAAACGTTATTTTGAAGTTCTGACAGCTTCAAAGGGCAATAGTGATTGACATTAAAATTTTGCCTTCACAATTTGGACCTGCCTGGATCAAAAGGAAAAATTAAAAAGAACTTCCAAATCAGAATTTTTGCAGGAGAGCAAGTCTTTCCCAGGAGTATTTGTGAGGTGGGAGGGGTGGTTGTTTGGTGTGACTTTATTTGTTTGTTGTTTCTTCGTTCAGTCGCTTCCGACTCTTCGTGACTTCATGGACCAGCCCACGCCAGAGCTTTCTGTCGGCCGTCGCCACCCCCAGCTCCCCCAAGGTCAAGTCTGTCACCTCCAGAATATCCTCCCTCCATCTTGCCCTTGGTCGGCCCCTCCTCCTTTTGCCTTCCACTTTCCCTAGCATCAGCCTCTTCTCCAGGGTATCCTGTCTTCTCATTATGTGGCCAAAGTACTTCAGTTCTGCCTTTAATACCATTCCCTCGAGTGAGCAGTCTGGCTTTATTTCCTGGAGTATGGACTGGTTTGATCTTCTTGCAGTCCAAGGCACTCTCAGAGTTTTCCTCCAACACCACAGTTCAAAAGCATCTATCTTCCTTCGCTCAGCCTTCCTTATGGTCCAGCTCTCGCAGCCATAGGTTCCTACGGGGAATACCATTGCTTTAACTATGCGGACCTTTATTGTCAGTGTGTTGTCTCTGCTCTTAACTATTTTATCAAGATTTGTCATTGCTCTCCTAGGTTGTCTATTTAATCCTATTTGGTTTACTAACCCTAAGACTCCCATTGTAAAGGGAGCTCCGTGTCCCACTGGAATGTTGAGGATCGTTGAAAAGGGCATCAGCACAGAGAGAGAGAGAGAGAGAGAGAGAGAGAGAGAGAGAGAGAGAGAGAGATATGTGAATAAGAGCATTGTAGCATTTCATAGCATTGTAGTCAAGTCTACTTTCGTTGGCTAGGTTCACTAGCAAACTGTAGCTCAAAGAGCTTTCTGAAACACAGTGACATTGTGTCTCTTGCCTTGAGGTATGCACGCTTGGGTCGTACAGCAATGGGCTCATAGAGAACTGGTGAAAATCAGTCAGCTTAAAAAAGGGGGAGTCTCTTGAAATGGCTTGGATTGAAGCAGTGCATGAATGGTCTCAAATGTCAACTCTAAACCAATGGTGCCTCCTTCACGAGATTTTATGGGGATTCTAAATGTCATCTTCTTCCATCTAAAACCCTCACATGTTTTCCCTCAGCTTCTTCCACCATTTTTCTTGCCACAATGCAAAACAAAACAACACTAAGGAGGGAAGGACAGAACAGCTGTCCGAGGCCTCCGGACTGGAAGCGCTGGGTGCCCTTCCACCTGGGAGTATCCCCAGAGCAGTGATTGGCAATGCTGTGAATTTTGATCCTGGTTCACCTCTACAGGCAATGACATTGCTCCTGCACCATCATTTATTATCTCATGGAATGGGGTGAGGGCCTCTGCTTCTCTAAGTCACAACTTGCTTTTGCAGCTGATTTGATTTCTTTATTTTGGAAAGTCTCTGGAAATCGCAGATTGAGATCTTAATGGGCTCCATCTCTGTCTCAACAATGGATACTGTGTTTGATTAATATTTTATGTATTTTATATTTGTTGTTGTTACCTGCCTTGATCAGGATGGAGAGGTGGGTTAGAAATAAATAAATAAATAATAATAATAATAATAATAATAATAATAATAATAATTTCATTATTTTATCAATGGGTTGGTGAGGTGTTTGTTGTAAAGTTGTGAACTGCAGCTGAATGTTTGGTTCAACTGTGGTAGATGAATATTTTAAAGAAAGAAAGAATGCTCTTACTCTTTCATTCTGTACATGAGTCAGAGATGAGCTGTGGAGAGCTGATTATGACACTGCCCAGAAAACCAGAAGAAATGTGGCCCATACTTGGTGCTGGGGTGGGGGTGGGGGGCAGTTTCCCTGAAGCCATGTGACATGGATGCAAGTTGGCACCCAAGTGGGCCCCCCAGAGATGCCCTTGGGAAACGCTGTATCTCAGGAGGGGGAAACCCAGCGTCATTGCCCCATTAGCCATGAAGATGGCTGGGGAGGTGAACGGATGCCAGCTGAGGACCCCCCCCCCTCTTTTTGTTTCATGCTGGACGCTGAGGATGGGAAGTGTGCTGAGGATGGGAAGTGTTCGTACCGCAGATCCCATGTCCAAAGAATGCCCCATATAGCAAGTTGTTTTTAGGCAGAAGAATCTTTGGGTCCCTTCCATCTTCCCAATTCTATGTACAGGAAATCTGGCTTGACATTTTGAAGCAAATCTGCAAAACTCTTTTCCAAGAAACGTAGTGCCTAGATTCTAGTTGACAATAGGTTTCCTTTTCTGCCCTGAATTAAATAACCATCAATAAACTATTAAGCTGATGGAAAATAGGAATTGTGCTGCATTTGGCATCAAGAAACATCAGCTTTTGGTTGTATTTATTCTGGATCTCACCACTAAAAATGTTTTCAGGAAGGCTGGGGATGGGGGAGGGGGAAGAAAGAAGATGCTAAATGCTGGAGAGTGTCACTTTCTCAGTTCCACGGGTACGTAAAGTGATTACCCTCAGGTTGGATCCAAAGGCAGATGTGGAAAACATGTTATTTAAATTTCAAGAACTCCAACTCATTGCCCAACGGCTGTCAAATCTGCTAAATCTCACCACAAAGCAGGTTAGAGATGCGGCTGCTTAGTCTTGGAAAGCTTTCGTCTGATAAACGAATGAGCCCGAGGGATGTGCTGGGACCAGTGTCTGGACTAGCAGGAGGGGAACGTTGGGGGAAGCAGCAGAGAGGCTGCTGGTGCAGGCAGGCGCCCATCTGCTTCTGGCTGGTTGGATGACATGTTCCAGGATGCCACACCTGCTGAGCAGGGTTCATGCATTCAGGAGCCCAAAGGCAGAGATGTCAGAGTCTACACCTGGGTGGGAGATGTGACATCCAGACCAAAGCATTTCTGCTGTAGTGTTTTGTCTTTGATTTGGTTTGTCTCTTGAATTCCTTCCTGGCCCCTGGGCTGCTCCTCATGCGTTTGCTGAACAGATCCACTGCCTCCCTTGAGACTGTGTATTTTCAAAGGTAGTGCTAAAGATATGTAAATGCAGCTCTGCACCTTGGACACAGTAAGAGCTTTGAGAGGTGCCATTGGGCAATGGCAGTTGTGGGAAAGGGAGATCTGGGGCTGCCTCCTTGGCATTGTGAAGTTACAGGAGTTGTGCAAGTTCAGAAAACAGCCTTCTCCTTCTCCCTGCAAAGGCTCCTTAGAAGAGGTGTTCATGACGAATGCCCAAAATCGGGATGAAGAGAACACATAGAGGAGGCTGGAATGGTGGAATCCAGGACATCCGATAATGCTCAATTCCTACTTTGCCTCAGTCTTCTCACAAAAGCGGGTCTATGACCCCCCTGGAAAAAGTGAAGCAGAAGTTGAGGGGGCAGGATTACAGTTTGAGATTGATAAACAAATGGTCAAAGAACACCTAATTTCCTTGAATGAGTTCAAATCTCCAGGGCCCGATGAACTGCATCCTAGAGTAATGAAGGAGCTAGCGGAAGAACTCTCAGAACCTTTGTCTATTATCTTAGCAAAATCATGGAAGACGGGTGAGGTGCCGGACAACTGGAGGAGGGCTAACGTTGTCCCTATCTTCAAAAAGGGCAAAAAGGAGGAACCTGGGAACTACAGACCAGTCAGTCTGACATCCATCCCTGGGAAAATTCTGGAGCAGATTGTAAAGAAGTCAATCTGTAAACACCTTGAAATCAATGCGGTCATCACTAGAAGCCAACATGGATTTGTCAGGAACAAGTCCTGTCAGACTAATTTGATCTCATTTTTTGATCAGGTAACCTCCCTTGTGGACTGTAGGAATGCTGTGGATGTCATATATCTTGACTTCAGCAAAGCTTTTGACAAAGTACCACATGACATTCTGATTAACAAACTAGCTAGATGGAACAACTATTAGGTGGATTCACAGTTGGCTACAGAATCGGACTCAAAGAGTGCTTATCAATGGAACCTTCTCAAACTGGGGCGAGGCAACGAGTGGGGTACCGCAGGGCTCAGTCCTGGGCCCAGTGCTCTTCAACATTTTTATTAATGATTTGGACGAGGAGGTGCAGGGAACGCTTATCAAATTTGCAGATGACACCAAATTGGGTGGGATAGCTAATACCCTGGAAGACAGAAACAAACTTCAAAGTGATCTTGATAGGCTGGAGTGCTGGGCTGAAAACAACAGGATGAAATTTAATAGGGATAAATGCCAAGTTCTACATTTAGGAAATAGAAACCAAATGCACAGTTACAAGATGGGGGATACTTGTCTCAGCAATACTACAAACGAGAATGATCTTGGAATTGTTGTAGATCACAAGCTGAATATGAGCCAACAGTGCGATATGGCTGCAAGAAAAGCAAATGCTATTTTGGGCTGCATTAATAGAAGTACAGCTTCCAAATCACGTGAGGTACTGGTTCCTCTCTATTCGGCCCTGGTTAGGCCTCATCTAGAGTATTGCGTCCAGTTCTGGGCTCCACGATTCAAGAAGGATGCAGACAAGCTGGAGCGTGTTCAGAGAAGGGCGACCAGGATGATCAGGGGTCTGGAAACAAAGCCCTATGAAGAGAGACTGAAAGAACTGGGCATGTTTAGCCTGGAGAAGAGAAGATGGAGGGGAGACATGATAGCACTCTTCAAATACTTAAAAGGTTGTCACACAGAGGAGGGCCAGGATCTCTTCTCGATCCTCCCAGAGTGCAGGACACGGAATAATGGGCTCAAGTTAAAGGTAGCCCGATTCCAGCTGGACATCAGGAAAAACTTCCTGACTGTTAGAGCAGTACGACAATGGAATCAGTTACCTAGGGAGGTTGTGGGCTTTCCCACACTAGAGGCCTTCAAGAGGCAGCTGGACAAGCATCTGTCAGGGATGCTTTAGGTGGATTCCTGCATTGAGCAGGGGGTTGGACTCGATGGCCTTGTAGGCCCCTTCCAACTCCGCTATTCTATGATTGTATGTTTTTTCCAACCATGAACAAGGGATGTAGTGGAAATGTAGGTGCCCATGGAATGAGGCCATCCTTTAGCCTGAAAGTGGAGCATACTTTGGGACACATTATGTGATGGAATATGGCTCTCCCAACCATTCACCCTGTTTTCTGGTACAAGTCATGTGAAAATAGCTCAGTGGCACACGCTGCATTGGCTTCACTCACCCTCAGCTGTTGGGGGATTCTCTTAATAAATATGCAGGAACGTCAACACAGCTCTCGTAGGACCCATGACCACTTTTACTGTCAAACATCTCCCTGCATGCTCCATTTCTGTGCTTGACCTTCTGTCCTTCTTGGGAGCCTTTTCTGCATCCAGCTCCTCTGTGTGTCTACTGACAGTTTCTGTCTTCCAAAGCTCTGTGCTTGTGGGTTTAGCATAACTGTTGTGATTTTAAGAGCTCCTGTCCTCCTCAGCAACCCGAAAGAAAGGGGCTTGCATGACAAGGATCCACGTAAGTGGTGAGCATCCAAACTTCATTGTAACACAAGATGGTTTGAATCAAAACTAATGAGGACTTCCAGGGGAGGTGGTGGGTTTGCGTGAGAATGTCCTGTTCACTGGCACATTGTCTCGAGCTCTGCTGGTTATGGCTTTAATTTGATGCTGCCTTAGTGCTTGCACTGGGCCAATCTTAATTCTCTCAGGAAAGCTGCCAGCAGGGAATGGCATTGTGGCAAAGCAAGCTGGGCCTTGTGGGAGCAGGGAATGATCTCGAGCAAGGAAGGGCGGCTGCCTCCGCAAGCATGGTTTAGGCTCACACGCTCGAGGCGGGACACCCTACCCCATCCCCACTTTGGTACTTCCCACGTGAGCTACAGTGGGGCCAGTGATGGATTTGCCTATCCCATTTCGATAGTGGACACAGATGTCCCCACTGAACATCTGGAAAGGATCTGGGTGTGCAGATCCTTGAAGTTGCTGCTGGATCATGGATCTCTGTCTCTCTGTTTGTTTTGGGGTTCCAATGAGCATTTTGCTTGTGGGTGGAGGTGGTCAAAATGATAATTGAGGAAAAGTTGAAGGAGCTGGGCATGTTTAGCTTGGAGGAGAGTTGACAAAGAGGCCATATGGTAGCCATAGATCTGAATAGCGGCCATGTAGACAAGGGAGCAAATTAGCTTACTTGTGCTCTAGAGGTAAGCCCTCAAGCAACAGCCTGAAATGACCAGAAAAGCAATTTAAACTAAACATTAGGAAGAACTTCTTGATAGTATGAGTTGTTCAACCGTGGGATAACAGACTCTGCCAGAAGATGGTGGACTCTCCTTTGTTGCAGGTTTCTAAGCAGAAAGTAAATGGCCGCTGCTCAGGGATGCTACAGCAGCAGATTTCCTGCATTGCCGGGGGTGGGTGGGTTGGAGTAGATGACCTTTGAGGTCCCTTCCAACTCTGCTTCTGTGGTTTTAGAGCCATCTCAGCAGAGGCTTTGCTTTGCTGGAGGAGAAGGCAGGATGGCTAAGCCCCCTTCAGATTTGGGGGTGCCTTTGAGCCCCCTTTGGAGGGGCTTTGATGACTCTGGCTGTAGCCTCTGATGCTCCAGGAGGCAGGCTCCGCTGAATTCCCTCAGCACAGGTGGCTTCATGGGCTGACTGCCTCTCCCCTTTCCCCTGTCTAGAATAGAATTAGAATAGGATTTCATACAGGAACTGTGGGGAGAGGGAACGATAGGGTGACCATATGAAAAGGAGGACAGGGCTCCTGTATCTTTAACAGTTGCATAGAAAGGGGAATTTCAGCAAATGTTGTTTGTATTTATGGAGAACCTGGTGAAATTCCCTCTTCATTGCAACAGTTATAGCTGCAGGCGCTATACTAGAGTGACCAGATTTAAAAGAGGGCAGGGCACCTGCAGCTTTAACTGGTGTGATGAAGAGGAAAATTCGCCAGGTTCCCCATATATACAAATGACACCTGCTGACATTTCCTTTTCAATACAACTGTTAAAGATACAGGAGCCCTGTCCTCCTTTTCATATGGTCACCCTAGGGAACGAGGGCTGAGTCAAGCCAACTCCAAGGGGCCACGCTGGGCCCCAGGCCAGGGCTGCAGCAGGAGGGGCTTCGGGCAGGGAAGGGGTTGGCTGGCGATGTTTCCATGCGGAGCTTCCCTGCTTCGGCTGCCTCAAGGCCAGCTCACGATGTGTGGAGGGATGGCTGCATTCCGTACAGGCGGGAAATGAACAAAAACGTGGGCAGGGGACAGGCAAGAAGATCTCTTGGTTCTGTTGGAGAGGAACAAGGAGGGCCTTTGTTGGAGTGGCCTCAGTTTCAAGTAGGGCACACCCAGCCTGCTGCCCAGCACACAGATGTGGCCACCCAGGAAGCCCAAGGCCTGGCAACCATCAAGGCACCCTGCTGCTGTGAGGCTTGCTCCTGCCACTGCTGCCAGGAACCCACAAGCTGGGCACCGGCAAGCCCCCAACACCTGTGCAATCAGGGAGTGGCAAAGGATGCAATGTGAGCCACCCCCCCAAGTGCTCTCCATGCCTCTGTGCTTTTATTTATTTATTTATTTTTATTACATTTCTAAACCACCTTTTTTTCTGTAAGAAGCCCAAAGTGGTGCACATAATCCTCCTCCTCCCCACTTTTATCCTTGCAACAACAACCCTGTGAGGTAGGTTGGGCTGAGAACCTGTGACTCCCAGGGAGCTTCCATGGCTGAGTGGGGACTAGAACCTGGATTTCCCAACTCCCAGTCCAACACACCAGCCACCAACCCCACCAGCCTTAGGTGTGGGCAGCAGTCGAAGCCGCTGCACGGACTGCGGCGGCGATGGATGATGGAGCCAGGTAAGCCCCCTTCCCCCCTTACCTGGCTCTGCCGCCATCGCCACAAGGACCGCAGTGGACATGGGAGCCAAGTAAACTCCCTTCCCCACTTACCTGGCTCTGCCGCTGTCGCTGCATGGACCGCGGTGGACAGGGGAGCCAGGTAAACTCCCCTCCCCACTTACCTGACTCCGAAGCTTTGGAATGGTCTGAATCACTTCGGACCATTCTGAACCACTTCGGGTCGATTCGGACCTCCTCCAATCTGCTCTGGAACTGGGCTTAGGAGGTCTGGATTGGCCCACTCTTCTTCGGATTCGAGGATCCGAAACGGAGCGGAGAACACCCCTACTTGAAGCACACAAGCTGTCCCAGAAATGGGGTGGGGGGAGGGACAGCGTCCATCTTGCTTCTTCAAGCCTGTTCTCTGCACTGGAAGATGGGGGCCAAGTCCTGAGCTGGGTCTCAGTCATAACTGTTGCTCGCTTAGGATTCAGCTCTTTTCATCTCAGGGTGATGGAGCGCAGCAGACAGATGTTCCGGCCATAGGGTTGTAACTTGAGCCCATTATTCCATGTCGTGAACTCTGGGAGGATCGAGAAGAGATCCTGGCCCTCCTCTGTGTGATAACCTTTCCAGTTCTTGCAGAGTGCTATCATGTCTCCCCTCAGTCTTCTCTTCTCAAGGCTAAATATGCCCAGTCTCTCCTTATTGGACTCAAGATAAGGCCTAACCAGTGATAAATAGAGGGGAACCAGTACCTCGCATGATATGGAAGCTATAGTTCTAACTGTGCATTTGGTTTCTTTTTCCAAGTTTTTTTAAAAGAATTTAAAAATATATTTATTTATTTATTTATTTATTTATTTATTTATTTATTACATTTTTATACTGCCCAATAGCCGAAGCTCTCTGGGCAGTTCACAAAAATTAAAACCATAATTAACCAACATGTTAAAAGCACAAATACAAGATACAGTATAAAAAGCACAACCAGGATAAAACCACACAGCAAAATTGATATAAGATTAAAATACAGAGTTAGAACAGTAAAATTTAAATTTAAGTTAAAATTAAGTGTTAAAATACTGAGAGAATAAAAAGGTCTTCAGCTTGCGACCAAAGGACAGTGTAGGCGCCAGGCGGACCTCTCTGGGGAGCTCATTCCACAACCGGGGTGCCACAGCGGAGAAAGCCCTCCTCCTAGTAGCCACCTGCCTCACTTCCTTTGACAGGGGCTCACAGAGAAGGGCCTCTGTAGATGATCTTAAGGTCCGGGCAGTTACATATGGGAGGAGGTGTTCCTTCAAATAACCTGGCCCCAAACCGTTTAGGGCTTTAAATGTCAATACCAGCACTTTGAATCGGGCCCGGACCTGGACTGGCAGCCAATGAAGTTGTAAAAGGACTGGCGTAATGTGATCTCGCCGGCCAGTCCCTGTTAGTAGGCAGGCTGCCCTGTTTTGTACCAGCTGAAGCTTCCAGACCATTTTCAAAGGCAGCCCCACGTATAACGCATTGCAGTAATCCAAACGAGAGGTTATCAGAGCATGGATCACTGTAGCTAGGCTATCTCTGTCCAGATAAGGGCGCAGTTGGTATATCAACCTAAGCTGATAAATTGTGCTCTTTGCCACTGAGTTCACCTGTGCCTCAAGTGACAGTTCTGGATCCAAGAGCACCCCCAAACTATGGACCCGATCCTTTAGGGAGAGTGCAACCCCGTCCAGGACATGGCAAACATCACCTCGCCAGACAGATGAACCACCTGCTAACAGTACCTCCGTCTTGTCTGGATTGAATCTCAGTTTGTTAGCCCTCATCCAGTCCATTACTGTGCCCAGGCACTGGTTCAGAACAGTCACTGCCTCATCTGGGTTTGATGAAAAGGAAAGGTAGAGCTGGGTATCATCCGCATATTGATGACACCTCAGTCCACATCTCCAGATAACCTCCCCCAGTGGCTTCATGTATTTCTTAAACAGCATAGGTGATAAGATAGAGCTCTGTGGAACTCCATAGCTTAGGAGCCACGGCACAGAGCAATAATCCTCCAGCACTACCTTCTGGAATTGGCCATCCAAGTAGGAGCGGAACCTCTGCAGCACAGTACCTCCAACTCCCAGCTCAGACAACCTATCCAGAAGAATACCATGGTCGATGGTATCGAAGGCTGCTGAGAGGTCCAGGAGAACCAACAGGGTCGCACTCCCCCTGTCTCTCTCCCGACAGAGGTCATCCCACAGGGCGACCAAGGCAGTTTCCGTTCCAAAACCAGTCCTGAAACCCGATTGAAATGGATCTAGATAATCCGTTTCATTCAAGAGTGCCTGGAGTTGTCCTGCAACCACCCGCTCAATCACCTTGCCCAGGAAAGGGATATTAGCCACCAGCCTGTAGTTGTTAACATCCTCCGGGTCCAGATTAGGCTTCTTCAGGAGTGGTCTAATTACCACCTCTTTTAAAGAGGCCGGCACCACTCCCTCTCCCAAGGAAGCATTTACAACCTCCTGGACCCAGCCGGATGTAATTTGATGTAATGAGCCATGAGGGTCAAGGGTCAAGCACACAGGTGGTCAACCGGAATTGGCCAAGCACCTTGTCCACATCCTCGGGCCTCAACAACTGAAATTCATCCAATAAAACTGAACCGGATGGCGCTCTGAATAAATGTTATGTTAATATAACCAACAAGTGTGCAAGTCCCCTAACAATTGATGTCTAAACAACTGTTATATAGAATTAATCAATACAATTTTAGGGGGGAAATAATACAAAGAAGGAAAGAAAAGAAGTAAAAATGGGAGGACAAAATAATAATTAAATAAACTAATAAACTAATTAATATGTGTGCTGTGTGATCTTCATTTGTTGTTATAATGTCCAAATGCTCAAAGCTGAAGTGGGCAGATATTGTTGTAGGTCCAGTTGTAATGTATGTTGAATAAAGCTCCACCATATAGCATAAAAGGATAGTGGTTCTGTTTTACCTTGGATTAGAAGCAAGTTATGAGGTATATTTTCTGAGGCCTACCCTGTTGAATTTTAAGATGCCTTTTAATAATGTATTAGTTTTAAGTGTTTTAATAATGTGTATTTTATGGCATTTGCATTTTTGTTGTACCCCACCTCAATCCGGAGGGAGAGGCGGGTAACAAATTATTATTATTATTATTATTATTATTATTATTATTATTATTATTATTATTATTATTATTTTGCCATCGACCATATCTTCCGGGAGAATGTGGCTCCCTTCCAGTCTGCCCCATCAGAGCACAAAGAGATGCCTCTAAGAACATGTAAGATAGCCGTGGAACACACGTTTGCCACTCACAACGGTCCCACGCTTCATCCGTGACATGCTGGAGGTGGCTGTGGGGTTGCCCCCCAGCCCTTGCCTCTCAGGTCATAGCCCTGCCCACACTTTGATCCCCCTGCTCTGCCCCATCCCCAGGCTCTGGCCAAATCAGCCGAGTATTGCTTCTGCACACTGTAACCCCTCTATTTCCTTGGGCAGGAATGGATGCCGCTGCCGACTCTAAGAGCAACCACTGTCTTGACGCAGCCAAAGCCTGTAACCTGAACGACAATTGCAAGAAGCTCCGCTCGGGCTACATCTCCACCTGCAACAAAGGGGTCTCCGCAACAGAGCGCTGCAACCGCCGCAGGTGTCACAAAGCCCTGCGCCAGTTTTTTGACCGGGTGCCCAGCGAGTACACCTTCCGGCTGCTGTTCTGCTCCTGTAAGGACCAGGCTTGTGCTGAGCGCCGCCGGCAAACCATTGTCCCCAACTGCTCCTATGACGGCCAGGAGAAGCCCAACTGCCTGGACCTCCGGAACCAGTGCCGGTCAGACAACCTCTGTCGGTAAGGATGCGCCATCTTTCGTTTGCCACAGATAGATGCATGGTCTTGAGGTTACGAGTCTGAGCAGTCACTTCTGGGTTGGTCGGTTGCTTAGTTGCAGTGCCAAAGGGATCAGTTCTAGGGCCTTGTGCTGCAGGATGCAAGAGCTGATGTGCCTGCTGTAATGCTTAGGGTCTTATTCTGCCCGAGGCTGCGGCCACGAGAAGTGGAATGGGTTGTCACCTCGGCAGAGAATGAGTGGCATGGACTGGGGGCCTTGATCAGACAGACATGCAGAGCTTTTGCTTCCTGAATGGGAGCCACGTGCAGGTTTTGGTTGGCCGTGTGCAACCGGTACGATTCCTGTCCACGCTGCAAGCGGCCTCTGCCTCCTTCTAGGCCAGCAGCAGCCCCTGACTCACTTCTGCTCCCCACAATGATAACATGGGAGAGTCTGAGGAGTTAAAAAGCCCACGGAGAACACCCACCCACCGACCCGCACACCCACACACCCACTTGTGGACAGCCAGGCCCTACCCCACACAAAGCCCTCTCCCCAACCCACCCTCCCAACTCAGACCTCCGAGCAGAGACGTTGTTCCTGGGCTTTGAGAGCCAGGAGCGGCTTTTCCCTCTCGGCTGTAATCCTGCCTTCCTTGCGCTTGTGTGCAGGGGAGAGTGTGGGGAGGCCTCTTCGTGACCAACACCCATGTTGGTCTGGCACACGCCGGCTCATCCAGAGCTTGAAGGTGTGGCGGTTTTCGGGGGAAGCACAAGACAGCCGGCTGAGTTGGTTTCCACCCCCACCCCCCTTTCCTCAGCTGGTTGGATGGCAGAGCAACTTGGGCCCATTCATGGGCTGCAAAATGTGGATATTCTTAACAAAGTTTCAAGATACGACAAGGGATACCCGGAAAGCTCTTGAGGCACAAGGTTTGTTTCAGTGACAAAATATAACTAAGTAAGACAAAGGAAAACCTCAGCAATGAAGTTGTTTTGCTTTTGAGGTACATTTATGGCTGAGTCTTTGTCGTTGTTGTTTCTAAATTGGGCCTCCAGAGTGCTTGGAAACAACGCAGTGCTGTTGAGCCACAGCAATGCCGCTGTGCCGTGTGTCTGGTGTATCCTGTGAGGCTTCCTTTAGCCTTGTCTGCATTGCTCCTCATTGGGAAAACCTCTTTCCCCTGCCTGCAACTCCCACCCCGCCACCCCTAAACTCCTGACAGTCTTTTCTGGCTCATGAACGTTCATGCCGGAGGCAATGTATCCCAGAGTTTTGAAGGTGCTGCAGAAAACGTTGCTTTTGGTGCAACAGGTGAGAAGGGCTGCCCACCTGCCATCGGCTTTAGGCCCCAGAGGCCGGGGGCAAATGGCTACTGTGCTCTACGGTTCTCTTTTATGGCTTGTGGCTGTCTTCAGGGCAGGCGCAGGTCTGCAGGCTCTGCAGTTCTGGCCAGTGCTCCTTGGGGAGGGTGCGGATACCAGCTTCTTCTTGCTTAGTCTCTGAGATTTCTTATTGTTGATTGTTGAAATTGTTGATGTGTGTGCACGTGCGCATGCACAGGCAGTGCCGGTTTATATGTTTGCTTGTAAGTTTACGTATTATGCACATATTGTATTTTTAGGGTTCTTAATCTTTGTAAACGCCCAGAGAGCTATGGCTGTTGGACAGTATAGAAATGTAGCGAACGAATGAAACGGAACAGCGAAGGCCGGTTCCCAGTTATGCATCCTAGGCGCCCCTGGAATGCAGTGCTGAAGCACCTTGGCTGCTTCCGCCCCATGAGTAAAGAAAGCGGAGGCTGGATTCCTGAGTTTGCCTTGCATTGCAGTCCAGAGAGGAAGCTGTTGCTGCTTCCAATGGTGAATTGCAGACTTACACAATATTCAGAGACTGAATCCCTGGTGGGTTTCCATTTTCAAAAGAATTTTTTAATGTTTTGCTTCCCCTGGACAGAAGTGAAAGCTGTCCACAGAAATCAGTGGAGAAATCTAAGACGTGTGAATATAGCTTTAACTGGGCATCGGATGCCCCTCCGCACCAGCAAAGACAAGACCCTCTGCTGTGGTGGCGGCTTCTAGCTCAGAACTCATCTTGTATGGGAAGAAATGGTTTGTGTGTGTTAACATGTGAATGTGCTGCCCATCTACAATCCTGGAGAAGAAGGCTGAGGTGCACAGCTGAACCCTAGATTTGGACAGGGAGGAGGTTTGAGGGGGAAATGGAGCATGAAAGGGGGTGGAAATTCAGAACGCTTGACACCCACCCTGCACCAACAGTATTTATAGTAGGGTATACAGCAGGGTAGTTGTTTGCTTTCCCTTAGCCTCATCCCAGCCTCCAAAAGGCAATAGGGGTAGGGGGCAACTAGACCACGTTTCGGAGTGGCCCATCGCTCCACCTCAGCCTCGCCTCCAGCATGAAGTTCACCGCCAGACAGCTCTGCCTCTAGCCACACCTGTTCTGACCCACATTATGGGGGCAAGGGGCTCCCTCTGCATTGGAACTGGCAATGGTGGCAGGACTATTTCTAAATGCTGGCAAACATACAAAAAGTTTTTTTTTGTGTGAAATAGGACTGAGTTCAAAAGACCTCTATGTGTTGATATTAGGGGTGTGCACGGACCCCCCGCTCCGCTTCTCTTCCAGATCCGCGATTTGCAGATCGGGCCGCTCCGCTCTGCCCCCGCTCCGCCTATGTCCACTCCGCTCCGCTGCGGAGCTCCGGATCCGGATCGGAGCTCCATTTCCCCCCCCATAGGCTTGCATTGAAAGCTAAAAAAGTATACAACTTTTTTTCTGTGAAAGTTAGAAACCTCAAGTTTGGCACCATGACACCTCATGGACGTATACACACGCACGCCAAGTTTCAAGCCAATCCCATCATCCCCTGATTTTTGGGGAATTTTTGAAAATCGGGCACCCCATACACACCCCTTTCGATAGCTCCGTCAAATTGCACGTTAGAAACCTCAAACTCGGCACCATGATAGCTTATCCAGGGATACAAATGCACGCCAAGACTCAAGGCAATCCCATCATCTCCTGATTTTTGGGGAATTTTTGAAAATCGGGCACCCCATTCACACCCCTTTCGATAGCTCCGTCAATTTGCACGTTAGAAACCACAAACTCGCCATCATGATAGTTTATCCAGCGATACACATGCACGCCAAGACTCAAGGCAATCCCATCATCCCCTGATTTTTGGCGGGGCTCTAACCTCTAACGCACCACCCATAACTCCAATTCACACCCCTTTCGATAGCTCCATCAATTTGCATGTTAGAAACCTCAAAATCGCTACCCTGATAGCTTATCCATGTGTCCACATGGATGCCAAGTTTCAAGCCAATCCCATCATCCCCTGATTTGGGGGGAATTTTTGAAAATCGGGCACCCCATTCACACCCCTTTCGATAGCTCCGTCAATTTGCATGTTAGAAACCTCAAACTCGGTACCATGATAGCTTATCCAGGGATACACATGCACGCCAAGACTCAAGGCAATCATCCCCTGATTTTTGGCGGGGCTCTAACCTTTTAATTCACCCCAAATCAAGTCCCATTTTACAACTACGTCAATTTGCACATCAGAAACCTCACCTTCGGTACCATGACAGCTAATCCATGTGTCCACATGGATGCCAAGTTTCAAGCCAATCCCATCATCCCCTGATTTTGGGGAATTTTTGAAAATCAGGCACCCCATTCACACCCCTTTCGATAGCTCCGTCAATTTGCATGTTAGAAACCTCAAACTCGGCACCATGATAGCTTATCCAGGGATACACATGCACTTCAACTCATGATAGGCATTCACTCCAGTGATTTACCTTTGAAGGGCTCTGATGGCCCTCCAAGGACAGGAGAGTGCACAGGGCACGTCCTTGCCCTAGGGGAGCTCATTCCCTTGCACCACATCTATTCAGTTGTTCCCAAAGTTAGGGTGGGTAGCAGTGCTGTGCTTTTTCTATCTCTTATTATTGGCTTAGTATATGATTTCAGGTTGTGTTTGTGCATTTGGTGGGGCTACTGTTTTAAAAAACACTGGGAAAAGTCCGTTCAGACTAAGAAAGAGAAGTTCCCAGAATCCCAAGTTACCCGTTTTGCCTATCCCCTCCTCCAACTTTGGGATCATGTGATCATGACCGGGAGTTGACTCTGCCCCTCAGCACTTCGAAAAAGGTATTTTCCCGCTGTTTTACCTGATTTTTCCAAAAATTCTAGCAAGCGAACTGCAGCACGCAGAGAGCTGAGAGTAGGCTCAAAATGACCCCCAGCCATTACTCTCTAAGCACACGAACTTTCAGAAAGATAGCTTTAAAAACAACACAGTTATCCCATATTCTTTTCCACAATGCAATCCTATGGGCGAAATTTTTCAAAATGGCGATCGGATCGGTCCGCGAAAAGAGACGCGCTCTGCGTATGGGCGCTTCTCTTCGCCATGCTTCTACGGGTCCCCGGTCCGCTTCTACTCCGCCTCTGCGCAAGGCGGAGCAGGCCAATTCGCTTCTTATTCTCCGCTTCTAATCGGAGCGGAGCACATCCCTAGTTGATATCATTTAGTTGGGGCACCCAGGTCCAGATGCGATAACATCTGGGATTTCTTCAGGGATTGATATGGGAGCTCTCTCTCCTGTCTCAGGAGGCCATTAAAAATAGCTTCTCAGTGGCGACCAGTATATGCCACTTCTGGAGCACGAGATGGTCCTCTGAGCCTTTCTATAACTCTGTGGTTGGAAGAAGATACTGGGGTGAGATGGTGGGGTGTTCCCCCCCCCCAGTGGTTTTACAAGGGCTCATGGGAGCCTCGAAGAGTGATGCTTCTTACCCTTCTGGGATGTGGTGGGTGGTGGTGGGTGGACTGGTGCTTCAAAAGCTGCTGCTTTCCCACTGGGGCCAGGAATGTTCTTTGGGGTCGGTCAACCATAAAAGCTCAGAACAGGGTCTGCAGTGGGAGCCTGCAGCCTGTTATTTTTATTTTTTTATTTAAAAATATTTATATACCACTTCCCATTTTAAAAATCTCGAAGTGGTTTGCAAACAAATTCTAAAACATATAAAAGCATAACAACATTTATTTATTAAATTTATATACCGCCCCCCCCCATAGCTGAAGCTCTATGGGTGGTTTACAAAAGCTAAAAACAGTGTTTTTAATAATCAGTGAAAGAACATCATGTCAAGTATCACAGAGGCAAGGTCATTGAGAAGCAGTAGGCCAGAGAAGGCCCATTGCCATGTTGTTGCTAGGTGGGATTTGCAGGATGTGGCACAGACAGCGAGATCTCCGCAGGGATCATAGTGGTCTAATGGGTCTATATAAGGAGATGCAGTCTTTCAGGTAACCAGGTCCTAAGTTGCTTAGGGCTTTATATAGAATCATAGAATCATAGAATCATAGAATCATAGAATAGCAGAGTTGGAAGGGGCCTACAAGGCCATCGAGTCCAACCCCCTGCTCAATGCAGGAACCCACCCTAAAGCATCCCTGACAGATGGTTGTCCATCATCATCTCGATGATGATGATGCTTATAATCCGTTGAACCTCCCTCAGTAGTAAACTGGCAGCCAGTGCAGCTCTTTCAACACTGGTGTCATGTGGCACCAGCAGGGCAAGGCATTCAACAACCTCTTTACAGCATTCTGCACTTGCTGCATCTTCAAAGGGAACCCTACCTAGAGACTGTTACAGTAGTCCAATCTTGAGGTCCCCAATACATGAATGACAGTGGTTAAACTATCCCTCTCCAGGAATGGGTGCAGTTAATGTACCAGCCAAAGTTGGTAAAAGTTGCTCTGAGCCATGGAAATCACTTGGGCGTCTAATAACAATGATGAACCTAGGAGTGCACCCAACCTGCATTCCCCTTCCTTTCAGGGGGAGTACAACCCACTTAGAACAGGTAAACTCCCTCATTTGTGGGCCTGGGTACCACTTGCCCATAATGCCTCCATTTTATCAAGATTCAGCTTCAAACATATTAAGCCTCTTCCAGTCCACCTGGTTCAGGTCATGTGTAATGGTGACAGAGAGCTGAGTGTCACCCATGTACTGGTGACACCTTGTACATGGGTGACAAGGTGACACCTTGTACAGGAGGTGCATGGAACGCTTATCAAATTTGCAGATGACACAAAATTGGATGGGATAGCTAATACCCTGGAAGACAGAAACAAACTTCAAAGTGATCTTGATAGGCTGGAGTGCTGGGCTGAAAACAACAGGATGAAATTTAATAGGGATAAATGCCAAGTTCTACATCTAGGAAATAGAAACCAAATACACAGTTACAAGATGGGGGATACTTGGCTCAGCAATACTACAAACGAGAAGGATCTTGGAATTGTTGTAGACTGCAAGCTGAATATGAGCCAACAGTGCGATATGGCTGCAAGAAAGGCCAATGCTATTTTGGGCTGCATTAATAGAAGTATAACTTCCAAATCACGTGAGGTACTGGTTCCTCTCTATTCAGCCCTGGTTAGGCCTCATCTAGAGTATTGCGTCCAGTTCTGGGCTCCACGAGTCAAGAAAGACGCAGACAAGCTGGAGCATGTTCAGAGGAGGGCGACCAGGATGATAAGGGGTCTGGAAACAAAGCCCTATGAAGAGAGACTGAAAGAACTGGGCATGTTTAGCCTGGAGAAGAGAAGATGGAGGGGAGACATGAGAGCACTCTTCAAAGACTTAAAAGGTTGTCATACAGAGGAGGGCCAGGATTTCTTCTCGATCCTCCCAGAGTGCAGGACACGGAATAACGGGCTCAAGTTAAAGGAAGCCGGATTCCAGCTGGACATCAGGAAAAACTTCCTGACTGTTAGAGCAGTACGACAATGGAATCAGTTACCTAGGGAGGTTGTGGGCTCTCCCACACTAGAGGCCTTCAAGAGGCAGCTGGACAAGCATCTGTCAGGGATGCTTTAGGGTGGATTCCTGCATTGAGCAGGCGGTTGGACTCGATGGCCTTATAGGCCCCTTCCAACTCTACTATTCTATGATTCTATGATTCAAATCCCTAATGACTGCATCCAACAGCTTCGTATGTATGTTAAACAGTATTGGAGATGAAATAGTACCTTGTGGCAATGCACAGATCCCACACTGCAGCCACTGTAGCAGCCTGGCCCAATTCCCAGTCCACTTAGCCAGTGGTATCAATGGTATCAAAGGCCACTGAGAGATCGAGTCAGAGTAACCGGGTGGCCCTCCCACTGTCTCTGTCCTGATAAAGGTGGGAAGGGGGCAGGGGAGCTCCACAGTGGGCTCTCCGGAGCAATTGTGTTAATGGCCCAGTGCAAAGTACAGTCGGTGTCTTCCCAGCGCCTTGCAGCATGGATAGTAGCAACCATTAAGCCGGTGTATGAGCTAGTTGGTCTCACCCTGGGAGACTGTATTCTACAAGAGCTATCTTGACCTCGACAGCCTTTATGAGAGCTGTGTCAGTCCCGGACTTGTGAAAATCAGCTACATGGTCTCAACCCTCAATATTTATTGCACATTACCATCTAGAAGTTAGTGCAAGGGCTGACTGTAACTTCGGACGAGCTGTTTTGTCATCCATCTTGAACTAGAGCATCTCCACCTTACCCTCCTCCAGTAAGTGAGCTTGTTAATTGCCCATATGTGTGATGCACAGAGACCACGATGAAGAAATGCAGGTTGCTTACCTGTAACCGTAGTTCTTTGAGTGGTCGTCTGTGCATTCACACAACCCTCCCACTGTCCCCACTTTGGTGTGGATGATGTTTATTGTCGGTACCGGGTGCTACCTCTCCTAGTCATGGGGCTGAATTCGGTCTCAGAGAACTGAGGAGAGGCGGGAACCCAGGGACATGCGCAGTGGACGGTGGGGGAGGGGTTCCCACCAAGAACGTTTCTTTCGGCTTTAGAAGTTTCCCAACACGAGCTCCGTGCAGGCGCAGAGCCCATTTGTGCGAATGCACAGATGACCACACGAAGAACTACAGTTACAGGTAAGCAACCTGCATTTCTACAGACTCCAAATCATTCTTGCTTATATACAACTGTCTGGGATGAAATACTCATTGACCTGCCCCTCAGCTTGTGTTTTCTTAGCATCACCTTGTCCAACTGGAGGAAGGGTCACAGCGGTGTTGCAGAGCCATGGCTTCGCATGCAGAAGTGCGTGGGGGCAGCCTCCGGCCTCCGTAGTTACAGGATCACTGCTTGGAAAAGGGAGAAGGGTCTTTAGGGGCACATCCACACGTCGTACTCAGGGCGCTTCCATCCGCCCCCAGTGCACCCCGAAAACGATCGTGTAGCTTGCCTGTAAAAGAGACGAGGAAGAGGCGTCCTTGCCGCCGCCGCCGCCGCCACCCACCTCCCTCCTTGCCAGCCGGCGAGGTGGGTGGAGGTGGAGGCGGCGGCAAGGACGCCTCTTCCTCGTCTCTTCCAAAGGTAAGCTAGACGATCGGTTCGGTTTGGGGTCGCTTAGAAGCGGCCTCGGTATGACGTGTGTAAAGGCCCTGGGAGTAGGGGAGGCGGCATGCAGAGCAGTCTCCATTGGCAGGGTGGACCCAGGATGGCCTGGCTGAGGCTGTTTCCTCTCATGTTCACAGAAGTGGATTTGCCATTCTCCGGCGTGGGCCCACGGATTGCCCTGGCTGCAGCCTCACAGAGGAAGTACTTTATTTGCTATAAGAAAGCTGATTGGGGTGAGGGGGGGAGCAGAAGCCAGGACTGTGCCTTGAGAGCTCTGGGAGAACGGACAGACTGCAATTCCCATTAGCCCCAACCATTGGCTCTGCTGGCTAGGGCTGGTGGGAGTTGCAGTCCAGCAGCATTTGGAGAGCTGCAGGTTCCCTGCCCTAGGCAGTGCAATGGATTTTGTGCTGAGAGGAGGGAGAGGCCCACCAGACCTGGACACAGGCAGGGGCGGGGGCGTCTGAGGAGACCAAAGTCACAAGTGATGTTAAAAGGAGGCGTCAAACTGCTGGCCAAGGGGGAAACATCATGAGTGCCAAACTTGTCTGGCTGCATTGTGGCTTCCTTCTCTGCCCTGTCAATGCAATTTGGTCTGTCTGTCTGTCTGTTTCTCTGGCTGCCCGATCTCCCCTGGCAGCCTCATTGGCTGGCTCGGCAGCATTTGTTTTGGGAGGCCGGCTGGCATTGCTGTGATGGAAGGAAGTGGGTGGGGGGGGGGGCAGCCCAAAGCTCCTGCAGTGACTACCGAGAAGCCTCATAGTTGGGTCTGTTCATGTAAGTATCCAGCCATTTGTGGTAAGAAGGTGCTACTTTGCTCACATTTACTTTAGGCCTATATAAGTCATTTAAGATAGCCCCCCCCCCCTAAAATAGAAATCAATATGGTAGCCATCTTTCAAAATGGCAGACTCTATCTTAAAAATGGTGTAGATAAGCAATTGATTTTTTTTGGGTAAAAAAATATATCAATGGAACTATTTTAAAGTAGGTATTTTAATAAATTTGCTTAAAAATGAGAAAAATGAAAAAATAAATACTTTTTTATTGTAAAATGTCTTCACTAATCCAACATTTAACAGCCCCATCCAATGTTTAAAATATATCAATTTTTTAAATTTATATAGGGAAAAACAACCAAAAATTTGCACTATTAACTGTTATTACAGTATTCCTCATTTCTAAATTTAATGTGTAACATTGGTATATATTGAAGTATACGTAAGTTAAACTAAATTTAAGAAATAATTAAATGAAATCATTGTCTTTGATGTTTAGGCACTTAAACATTAAAATACAACATCAGTGTCCTCAAATTGTTCTTCTTCTACTATTGGGTCAGTAGACTTCAAGCACTTTGCCTTACAGTTCTTACACAGCAGCGTACATGGGACACCAACATTTTTGCAACTGCAGCATGATTGGCATCCTGATTTACAGTTGCAGCGGACCAACTCTCTGCAGCTCTCCCATATTGCTGGAAGAGATGTCCACAATGGTGTCCATATACCATCAGTTTTTATCCAACCCCACTCTGAAGGTGTAGGCAAGACCGGATTTGCAATATGAGACTGCTCCCACATATGTCCACCCTGATAAGCAGCCCTTAGAATGTGCTTTTGCAAGGCAACTGCAGTAGGAGGCACGTTTTCTAGCAGTCTACCTTTCGATATAAGCAGCATTTTCCTGGCTTCAGTGATGGACATGCCAGCACATTCTGTACTGTAAAGCAGATCAACATAAGTTTGAAGTTTCTGCTGAAGTTCTGGGCCTAGATATGGCATAGGGTTTGAAAGTGCAAGAAATGAGCTTGTAGCATCTTCAAATTTTATCCAGCAATTCCAGGCACTTCGTTTTCCATTGATGATGTAGTGTCACATCTGGTGAAAGCGTGGCAGCCTCTTAGGGCAACAGCCTTTGATCCCCCTAGAACCTCTGCGATGTTGTGCACGGATATATGGCGCTTCCGGCTGCCAACACCAAACAAAATCCACAGTCTCTTAAGGCCAAGGCTTTTTAGGCAGTGATAGTAAGATATACAGAGGACAAGCACATCTGTATCTACAGTTCTGATCATAACATTGACTGCACCATGAGAAACAATATCTGCAGTGTGAAGTATTATGTGACCATCCGCTTTTAGTATCGAAAATGTCCCATGGAGAGAAGTGTTTGAGCACGATGATAAAAATGTTCCGCCATTATTCGTTACAACCTCAAAACTAATCTTGTCCCTTACTATTACTCTAGCTAACAAACCAAAAAGTTCTTATTTGTTTTTATCATTTCTAAGGAAGCTAGCCCAGTTTTTCAAACAAGGCTTCCTTCAGTCACATGTTGGCGAACTCCGAGTCCTCTTTTCTCCTGTGTAGGCTTCTTGATGCTATCTCCAGAGTAAGTGTCCCAGATGAACCATCAGCCCTTTTTACAGCTCGGTCATCAATTTCTTTTGCAGTGTACTGCTGAAACTCATGTGTGCAGTATTCTCCAAATGTTTTTGATGTCCTTGGATGGATCATGTTGATAAGAGTTGCACCATCAAACACAATAGCATCACATTGACCTGTGAAATCATCACTTCCATCTGCTACGTTTTCAAGAATGGAAGCTAGGTCTGATTTTACACATGACTGAATTCCTCCATCCAAAGAAAGAGAAGGGGGAAAAGGCTGACTCATGCTGGAAAAATGTGACTAGATCCAACTCATGGTATTGGGCAGCAATGAAAAGCTTTGAAAATAATTGGATGTCATTTTTCAGAGCTTTTACAACTTTGATATGTCTAGGGATCAATCTTGCCTCTAGATCTGCTAATAACTTCCTGTTGTTCATCTTAAGAGGGCTGAAAACACTTACACTTGAGTTCTTTGAAAGTCGTTGCTTGATGAACGTACGATAGAGGTTTCTTCCATCTTCTTCAAGGTTTTGAAGAGCCTCCACTTGATCCGAGCTTGCCACAAGATGTGTATGAAGAGAAAAAAGATCACTGCTCGGTTCTTCAAAGGAATTACACACATCTAAGAAAGAATCCGTCAACAGTTTTGTCTTATTGAGAAATTTGTATGATTTGGATTGTTCATGGTGGAGAGATGGATGGATTTTTAGCATCCAGAATACAGAATTTATCAACTAACATGGTTATCTCTGGACCAGTCAAAGCCCACCACATGAGTGCTTTTGCATCTTGAAACAGCCCAATAGCTCCTCCTTCACCTTTAATACAAGCATTTTGTTGCTCATGTGCTTGATCCACTGGAATGGCTGAAAAAGGCCTTTTTGTCTTTCGGATTACAAAGTTCCCTTTCAAAAATTCTTCATGCACTGTCTCTGCTCTTTCTGGAAGTTCTTCTAATCTTTAATATGAATACTCAACCAGCATGCATAGTTGAAATGATCAAAAACAAAGAACCATGGAATCATTGTCTTCAGAGTTTCTTTGAAGCAGCTGTAATCTCCCATGTGGATTGAATACATGAATGTCAACAAAAGAATCTCTAGGTTCAATACTGTCACCCAGTAAAGAAAAGGTGGTGATTCATTGGATCTTTTCTCAACCCACTGTTGAATTTTATTTATTTATTTATTTTATTAAATTTATATACCACCTCATAGCTGAAGCTCTCTGGGCGGTTTACAAAGGTTGAAGGTTGAGGCCTTTGTCACTACTGTCATAGGCCAGAATAAGAAGCTCATAGAGACTGCAGGCAGTTTCCTGGTGAACTGTTCTATTCTTTTTTACATGTGTTACTTTCATACATGCAAGTGCAGATGTTTCAGAGTTAAATGATCCCAGAGTTAAAGGACCATCCAAATCCTTCCAAGCAATGTCCAATAAGTTTGAGGAAGGCCTGCTCAATGTGGAATTGCCCCCAAGTTGGCTTTCTCCATACAAATCTGGCCAGTACCCACTGTAACGATTTAGCCAAAGAGTAGAATGGCTGGTCCATAGTAATCACAGGGACTTGACTGGGATTAACATGTCTAGTGATGTTCATAGTGATGTTAATGCCATGTCTAAGTATTGATACAGAGCTAGAGCTCTCAACAAATAATGGCCTGAACTGCAGGAGTAACAGTTTGACTTGAGGATTTGGTGGCATGGAACCTGGACCAAGATAGAGTCACAGGAACAACACCTCTTTCTGGAAACGTGAAATTTGTGACATGGCTTAGCCATTCATTTTCTTTCAACCACTGTTGTGTTACACCTTCAATGGCTATTAACTTCTCCTATGCTTCCAAAATAGGACTGGTTATTTGAGGCATTTTACTAGGAAGAACAGCGGTTTTTACAAGGCTGTAAAACTCTGGCAGATCAGGAAATGCATGCCCATCTTTTGGGATACTTGAAAGGTCCCTTTTGTATGGTCCAACAGCACCTGCATTAGTTCGAGTTGGTAGCTGGCTCATTGAAATGCTAGGGCCTTGCTAGACGATGGAGTAGCCAGGTGCGAGCCCCGGCCCGGCCCCTGTGCATCCAGATGATGCACAGGGGATCCCGGGCTCAGGCAGGGGTAACCCTCCCTTGACTTGGGATAACCGGCACCAGTTGTGGCCCAGTATTTCCTGTGGTCTTGGGCTGAGCCCGAGACTGCGGGTGTGCAGCCCGTTCCGCCGCTTTTCCCAGCTACTGCATTTACTCACGAGTAGCTGGGAAAAGCGGCAGGTGGCGCGCAGCGCTCCACAGGAGCGCTGCGGCCATCAGGGCAGGGTGGGGAGATGGGGGGAAACCGGAGCCAGGGGGATGGGGGTGGATCAGAGATCACAGGAGATGGGGGGGGGGGATCGGAGATCGCGGGGGATGGGGGGATCAGAGATCACGGGCGGGGGGAGGGATTGCAGCCGGGGGGGTGAAATCGGGGCCAAGGGGGGAGTGGGGAACCCTTTTTTTTTTTTAAAAAAACAACACCTACAAAGCGTGCTCCTGCGCACCCGGCCCTTTAAGGAAGTAACAAAATGGAGGACGTGACAGAGCTTTCCTGCAGCCCATTGCGTCTGACGTCTGGACTGGAGCGACGGCCCGCGCTAATGTAGCGTGGGCTCACCGCTCCTCGAGCACAGATTCCCAGGTAGGTCTAGCAAGGCCCCTAGTATCATGGAATCTGGTTTCAGATGTAGAAGACAACAAGTTGTGGTCAATATTATCGTACGCACTCATCGTGAATAGCCCTTCCTTGAAATTTGCAGGACAGAGGACTCCCTCCTTCTTTGTCTACTACATCCTGTGGTGATTTCAGTCAAATGGTTGTGCGAAATGGACAATCCTAAATTGTGATCTTCGTTAATAAGAGTTTTATCACGGGTTCTGCTGTACGTAGACAAAGCCTTATAAATACAAAGGGGTGGTCCATACGTTTTCTTCTGCTGGACTTGATTTCCACTTGGACCATTTTGTGTGTGATTGAAAAGTATTAGCTGAGCGATGGTTAAAGCCAGTTGTGTAGACTGCTGTCTTTCACTTCAGTACTACCATAAAGCAATAAATTTAATGTTGCAAGCAAACCCGAGGGAACTGATGATTTCTGGCAGATAGTATTGAAGCTTCCATTAAAATTAGTAGCACACTGAAACATCTCTTTTCTCAACCTCATAATAAATCTTTGGAATGCTATGGCATCGGCATCAATGTCTTTGGGTGCTACATCATGGGAAATATTTGTATTATCTCAGACAAGAATGTATTCTTTGCTTGTCTTCTCGGCCTGAAGTTGAGGGAAATGGTAGAGAAGTCTCTCTCTAAATCTGGTTGTATGAACTTCTGGTTCAGTTTTGTCCTGAACATTTTAGAAATACTCCCCATAGGGAATATGTACTCTGTACCTTCAGAAACCAGTTTTTCACTTATAAATGATGCAACGTGTGTGAAAGCCATGGACTGACAGACAGTGTTGCTGTTGCTTTTGCATTTCTACAGATTTTGCTTTGTGGTACAGGGTGGCCATGCATCTGACGTGGTACTTAGCTTCCAAAGCAATTAAATCTATACCTTCCATTATAGCATGAAGATCAATATTATCAATGAGTGATGCTTTTTCACGAACATATTTATCAACTGCCATATTTGCAACATTGGTAAGCGGCTGATTCCAAAGTGATCCTTTGGTGCATAAAAAACAAATATTGTCCGTAAGTCTTGGAGATGGTATGGATGCTCGATGTGTCTTGTGCGGCGTCTGTGTTGATGATTCCCCACACGATTGTGGTTCATTTTGAATTGTCATTTCCTGGTTACAAGACTGTGAATGTTTAACTGCACAGTTCACATTTTTTGTGTTGTACTTAAGTGAACATTTTTATGCCAACGTACCTTATGTCTTTCAAAGGTATGCTGCATTCCTTCTCCTTCGTCAACATATCCAATTTTTACATCATTTGGTAACTTTCCAAGTTCTTTAAATTTCACTTGATTTTCTGATAGTGTCTTGTATCCAGCAGTCCATTGTTTTGGATCACGATGTTCACCTGGACAGATGAGGTCACCTTGTAGTTGGCACAAACAGTTTATTCCAGTTGAACCCAGAAGGAACTACTTCTGTGGAGGCGAGTTTAAGTTTCTTCCGCATAGCCATCACATCAGTTCACCTGAATAAACAATAAAAAGACATGTTACTTTTGAAAAATTTAAGCTATCTTAAACAGTGAAGAGTTTTTAAAGACTAAAATTAATAAATAAAAATGTTCTCTTTTAATTAGTGCAATCAAAAATAGTTTTTAAAGCAAATTTATTAAAATATCTACTTTAAAAAAGTACCATTGAATTTTTTGACCAACTGCTTATCTATGCCATTTTTAATATAGAGTCCACTATTTTGAAAGATGGCCACCATATTTATTTCTAATTGATTTTTTGGGGGATCCCTATCTTAAATGACTTATATAGGCCTATTATTATTATTATTATTATTATTATTATTATTATTATTATTTACATTTTTATACTGCCCAATAGCTGAAGAGCATAAAAACAATCAACAATCTAAAAACACAAATAAAAAATACAATAAAAAAGCACAACCAGGATAAAACCACACAGCAAAAATTGATATAGGTTAAAATATGGAAATTAAAACAGCAAAGTTTAAATTTAAGTTAAATTAAGTGTTAAAATACTGAGAAAATAAAAAGGTCTTCACCTGGTGACGGAAGGAGTACACTGTAGGCGCCAAGCGAACCTCTCTGGGGAGCTCCTTCTACAGCCGGGGTGCCACAGCAGAGAAAGCCCTCCTCCTAGTAGCCACCTGCCTCACTTCCTTTGGCAGGGGCTCACGGAGAAGGACCCCTGAGGATGATCTTAAGGTCCAGGCAAAGTAGCACCTTCTTAACACAAATTGCCGGATCTTAATGGTTTTTTATGCGAGCAGCCCCCTCTATCAGCACTTGCCGGGCTTTGTGCTAGACCCTCACATCTTCCGGCAGTCCAAAGAAACACCCCACCACCACCGCCCCATGTCAGGATTGTCAGCGTTGGTTGCTTCTCGCCTACAACTTCTTCCTAGTATCCCGTGGAAGGCAGTTTGGGGATCAAACAGTAACTGACCTATGGTTTCTTTCTATGTATTTACAAGGGTTGTTTCTAGTCGAGAACAGAGATCCTTTAATTCAGGATGGGGAGTTGGGACAGTTGGAATAGGTGCTGGGTAATGGGGATCCATCAAAGGAGTCCAGCACTTGGCCAGTTTCATAAGTTGAAGGCACATTCATTTTTGGAGAGTCCCCCATTGGCTAGATATGCATGTTGATATGCATGTACTGGGGCTTCGTTCTGCTCTTTGTCTTCCATTCACAACATTTGCATATGGGCACCAGCAGTGAGAGAAGGAGAGAGGCTCAAAGTTACTTTGATTGTCTGATGTGTGAAATGCACTTAGAAGGGACCTGAAAATCTGCTGTTTCAGCACAGAGCAGCATTGATTGTGTCCATAAAGAACATCATGATGCCTGAACTTCGTGAAAAGTGTTGTAGGAACATATCCAGTGTAGCACGACATGAAGTAACAGTCCAGTGTAATGCCCAAGGAAGGCAGGATTCTCAGCTGGGTGCAAAAAGTCGTGCTTTAAACCCTTGAGGGTCAATTGATCAGACGACAGAGTTGGAGAGAATTTTCACACCTACGTTTTCAATCAGCTGCTAACACAAATGTGAAGCCTGCAACAGCTGGGATATATATTTGATTTTTCATCTCAGTTCTCTCTCATATTAAGAGCATTTATATATTACACAAAGAGCAAGAGAGAAGCTGAGATATGCTGTTTCATGTCACGCCTGACAGTGTCTTCATTTGTATGTTTCTTGTGGCATTTGTGAAACCTCAAGATTCTGCACTGCTGCAATTCAGGAAGAAAGTAAAATGTGTTATATTTGTGAAAAAGGTGGGTTTAGGGGAGGGATTTGAAGGAAGCAAGAGAGGCATTGATCACAGAAGCAGGCCAGGTGTAAGGAGCAGGAAAGGAGAAAGAGTGGAATCATTGGACAGGGCAGGAGAATCCATGAAACAGAAGTAACTCTTCCCGAGAACATGGCCCAGGTGGAGACTGCACCTTCCTTGAAGGGAGGAGGAACCCTTGCTGAACTGGAAACATACAAGCATACATAACCCATGGACAGACCCAAGGAAGGTGTCGCTGGCTTGCATTTGCTTCTCTGGGCAGTTTGTCTCAGACATCCTGATGGCCTTGAAATAGGGCTAAGACAAGTGACGGCCCTCCAGTGGCACTCAACAAACTGCCTTGCGACACAGGAAAAGAGAAGACTTCTGTGCTGGGAGAGGAATAATAAAGCTTCCAACTTGAGCAGTAATTGGAGAAACTAAATAGAGATTCTTTTTTCACTGTTAACTCAAGTACAGGATAAAGTTTGATGTACAAGATGTAACTTTAACAAGCAGTCATGCTGCTTTATAGCAGCACGTCCAAAGTGGTGTTAATGGGTGCAGAGAGGCAGAAAAGAACAGGGGGCAGAGCCCATTCTTTGCAAATATTAGAGCCGTGTGCTCCTGGAAGAAGAGAGCAGATGGGCTGTGGGGGAAAGCAACCAAGGGAGAGACTCTGGCTCAGAGAAATGGTTCTCAAGGCCCTGTCTTCCTGCTGAGATTTGCCCTCCTGATGTTTCCCACCCTCCTTATACAGCCATGACCTTGCCGGAGAGGCAGATCTTGGAATGGCCTTTCTTTTCTTTCTGCAAACCTTGGGTATTGCTGTGGTGGGGTATTTCCACTGTGCTTGATCAGATCTTGGAGGAGAATTTAGCCTATTGCTCTTTCTCTAGCTGTTGCTGCAACTGCTGTCTAGCTGCGCTGGACTGGCTATTATGAAGTGACTAATCTCCATGCTCCCATTATTATTATTATTTATTTATATAGCACCATCAATGTACATTGATGGTGCTATATAAATAATCCCTTCCCCTGGCACTCCCAACCTTCTGATGAGGTCCTGCTTTGGATTCAATATCATAGCGAGGCTAGGTTAGGTGGCAGAAGCAAGGCCTTTTCTGTGGCAGCCCTGTTATTCCGGAACACTCTTCTCCTTGTTGACCCTCTGCAGAGAAGGAAACACTGTTCTGTTTCAGTTGGCCTTTGGGTATTAATTAATTTGGTATTAATTACTGTTTTGCCTTGCCTTGAATGTTGCAAAGCTCCATTAAACTTGAGTGATTTTTATAAATTATGACATCTGTTTCTCACCACAATTCCCAGAACCCTGGGAATAGAGGACTGTTGTCTCTTGTAATGTGTGAATAGCTTTACAGCTGCAAGGGACAGGCTGGAGGAGGTGCTGTACCCCTGGAGCTAGAGCGGTCAGAGGTGAGAGCTTCCTGTCCAAAGCTTCCTGCTCCCAGCAGCTCCTTGAATATCCTGGCATGCTTCTTTTCTTGGGGGCATTTGTCTGTGCCTTGGCCCGTGCTGTGCCTTGGGCCTCCTCTGCATGTTGCTGTTATTCTCCACAGTCTGCTGAAATCGGCTCCACTCCATCATTGTTACACTGCCGAGCTGGAGTTCCGGGTGGGGTGGGTGGAGTTGAACCAATACGATGCAGAGAGAAGTTTGTTGCCCGTCCTTCTCCAGGCTCCCCCTGCCACTACAGTTTTATGAATGGGAATGGGGAGTAACTAACCCACAATACTGGCTCCCCACCAGAACAAATAAGCCCCACTCCAAAAAGGATCACACCAGCTCTAACATTATATCAGAGATCCCAATTAAAACTGCTCCCAACTCTGGAGCTGTGCGGCTCCAGAGCTAACAACACATCAGAGAAATGAATTAACAAAGATCCAGAGTTAATTAATGCAGGAAGAGCATAGACGTCTCTCAGTGAAAATGCTAATAGAGTGAATGGGGGAAGGGCCAGCCACTGTCACAGACAGGCCGCAAGCACATCCAGGATTTAACGCAGAGGCATGGGGGCACGTTGCAGATCCAGCGCCTGGGAGCCACTTTAAATAAAAGAATGGAGTAAAAGGACTCTGATATTGCAGCTTTTCCAGGAAGAAGCAGCTGGTTGGGAGTGCGCTGGCCACAATGTCATGTGTTGCAAAGGACCTCACAATGCGCCCAAGCCACAGGAACCCCCCTATGAAGACAGCCTCTTGGTGACTGGAGTGGCTTGGCTGCTCTACCTCTGTACCCTGTCCAAATTCCTTTCCTTCTGCTCTGAATCCTGCCAGCCCTACCTGCTTGCTTCCACTTTGTGTGTCTTCCCTGATTTCCTTGGTATTTATGCTGCCCAAAGGTTCCCTCTGGATCTTGACCATCTACGATCACTCGGAGGCCCAGAGTTGTGGTTCTTCATCTGTACCAGACGGATTTTAAGCAAGAGCAGCTTCCATGCAAAGATGGGGAAAGGAACGGTGTGCCCCTTTCCCCCTGCTCTTCTTGTTTTCTGGTTACCCACACCCAGTGCCCCTGGCCAGCCTCCCAATGCCAGTGTCCTCCACTCCATGGAGCAACTCAAATAAAAGCCTGTTCCCTGACAGTCCTGCAAATAGCAATGAACTCGCTTGAACCCTTGTGCCCATTCCGAGGGTGACTGGCAACCCACTGACTACATGAGCCTTTCGCCTAAGTGTGCCCCAGAAGTGTAGCCCAGGATTCATTTGCAGGAGTTATTTGCCACTTGGATGTCACAGTTAGGGACAAAGGCAAAGGTAGAACCAGGCAATCTTCAAAACGGAATATTTACAAAAGTTTATTTACAGTGCCAAGGTGCCGCCTACGCGTTTCGAACGCAAACTGCGCTCTTCCTGCATTCTGCAGACAACTTAACGAACTCTATAACAGCCCTGAGGAAGAGCGCAGTTTGCGTTCGAAACGCGTAGGCGGCACCTTGGCACTGTAAATAAACTTTTGTAAATATTCCGTTTTGAAGATTGCCTGGTTCTACCTTTGCCTTTGGCTTCTTTTTACTCCCCCACGGGGTTTTCCTTGCTTTTACACAGTTAGGGACAAACAACACATGACATGTAAAAGCATGGCAGGAAACCCCAACTATTTTCTAAAAAAAAATGAAGAAAAGCAACCCCTTGGGAAGCTGCAAATTAGAACAAGGAGCAGCAAGTTGTTAATCACACAATTTTGAATTTTTCCATTCAAAATTTCCCAGCTGCTCCCCGCCCCCCCCCCCCCCCGGCTCTCTGGGCTCCAGATGCACGAGTAAGCAGGCACCTGGAGTCCTATGGGGGAGGAAGCCGCTTGGAAGTGGGCTGGAGATTCCGAGTAGGGAAAAGGTTAAGCACATACCGCCAATCCTCTGCTCAAAATCACAGTCTCCCAAGGGCTGCTTTTCACTAAAGCAGCAACCACCAAGCCAAAACGGTTGGGGCTTATTGCATGCATTTGAATGTAGTGTGTTACTTATCCTTTAGTTACGGAGACTAGAGAAAGCCTCAAGGGTGCCTGGGCCAGGTCACCTGCCCTCTTGGAATGAATGGTGAAAGGTGGCAGGAAAAAGAAGCAATGCCCTCCCTCCCTCCCTCTCTCTCCATTCTCCCTCTCCTCTTCTCCTTTGTATGGCTTTTCATGTCTTCCCTGCAGCTGCTGAGATTTCCGACAGACTTTTTGCACTGTGGCTCTGATTGTAGTGGACAGGTTTTAGCTCCCAGAATATAAAACCCTTTGCAAAACCATAACCTCAGCTCAGGGGAAAGAGAAGGGAAAGGATGAAAAGAGCTGATTTCAGCAGCTGCAGTTTGCTGTATTTTTCATCTTGCATCAGCAAATCAGGACCACAAATAATCTGGTCTTCACATGCTTGGCTGACGCTGATGCTCAGAAGAATTTCCAATCTTCTACAAAGCTGCATTTCCCCAGTCTCCAGAGACAGGGAGGGAGAGACTTTCATTTTTCATGGGTTTCTTCTCCACTTCTGACTTGTTCTTCTTGCCCACCAAAAGAAATAGTCATATCAGAGTGTGATTATACAATGCGCAGACTCTGGGAGTGTGAATGTCCAAGTAGGGACTTTTTTTCCTGCACCCCCAGCCCCACGCCCTCCGCTGCTATGGGCAAAAGGACCTTTATATAGAGGTGTCTCTGGAACAACAGCAGCAGGGTGGTTCAGCAGCGGCAGATGGCACCATGTGAGTGGGGAGAGTTTTCTGGGTGCTGGCTGTGCAGCCAGAAAACTCCAAGTCGCTGAGCCAGATCAGGAACCCCCGAGGTGGATCGGGGCTGCTTCAGGGGCTCTGGATCAGCCTCCAAGGTGGATCGGGGGTCCCTGCACAGCCTAGTGCAGACGTAGGAGGTCCTGTGCAGCACTCTGCTCTAGCAAAAAGGGAAGATACACGGCTGAAACGGAGGAATTCGCTAAAACAGCTGTTAAAGTCCAGAAACATACACTATTTTCACAGATTTTGTTCTTGACCCATGTCTTACAGAAAAGAACAAAAAAGGCTTGGTTACTGTCACATATGCACAAGTGTACTAGTTCTAATACCTCTAATTCAGAGATGAAGAATGATGGAGGTTGGGGAAGTCAGTGTTTGCCAAATGCAGAGCAGAACGGCTGAGGCAGGCGATCGGGAACCTATGTGGCTAAGGGGGTTCGCATACTGGTAGGGTGACCCTATGGAAAGGAGGACCCGGCTCCTGTATCTTTAACAGTTGTATTGAAAAGGGAATTTCAGCAGGTGAAATTTCCTCTTCATCACAACAGTTAAAGCTGCAGGTGCCCTGCCCTCTTTTAAATCTGGCCACTCTAGTATAGCTCCTGCACTTTAACTGTTGGGATGAAGAGGGAATTTCACCAGGTTCTCCATATATACCAATGACACCTGTTGAAATCCCCTTTTCTATGCAACTGTTAAAGATACAGGAGCCCTGTCCTCCTTTTCATAGGGTCGCCCTACATACTGGTGGCAATGGTGGGCCACAGGGATAGAAATGGATAGATTTAGGAGGAAAGAGAAGAAACAGAGTATAGGCAGGTATAATCACCTGGCTTCAAATTAAGGGGAAACCAAAGTGCACCTCCTTAATTTGAAAAATGCTCTGGATTTAGACAACTGTTGAGTTGCTCACCTTTAATGCCAAATTTAAAAATGGAGCAAAAACCTGCTTGGGCACTCTTGAGTAATATGTTTGTCCAGAATGAACCAAAGGATGATCTATCCACTGGTGGTTCTGAGACAGTGGTGATGACAGGTAGACCAAAGTGAGGCGAAATTCCTGTTAGGGACTCCAGAGACACCACAGTTTGGTTCAAAATTAGAATTTGGGTGGAGTGCCTTGGAAATGGGGCTTCTCCTTTCAGTTCCCAGCAAGAGACCTTTAAGAGCCCCTCCCCAATGTGCTGGGCTCTCAGCTTGGCCTCCTTCCTAAGAAAGCGACACATTGTTGGGTGGGGGGTACAAGCTGCCTATGTGCAATATCTGGGGCTTGGATCTGGACCAGGGACAATCGCTTGCTGGATAGGAGGACAGTATACTAATTAGGGACTGGTGAGCCTAGGAGTGCTTTTGCCCTGTGAGTGCTCACCTCGCCCACCACCTTGCCCCCCCCCCCCCCCGGTTTGGGCACTGCAAGCCCCTGTAGAACGCTTGTGCAGGTTGCGAGAGCTTGGCCACCACCCGCCCTGGCTTTGGCCCTTTCAACTGGTACTTTAATGGCCATTGCCATTACTGCCGCGGGGGAAATTGTGCACTTTCTGGAGGCTCTGGAAACTGCACTCCCCCCGCCCCATGCCTATGGGTGCCTTAATGCCCCATTATGGGTGGTGGTGGTGATGGGAAACACACTTTCTGGAGTTTCTGCTGTGATAATAGTGGCTGCCATTAACACAGCGGGGGAAACATACAATTTCCCCAGCCTTAGGGAATTTGCGTGTTTCTCCCTGCCGATGGGGGCCTTAAAGGTCCTATTGATGCAAACGTTAATAAGACCTTTAACACCCCCTATCAGCCAGTGGGGGGATCAGGGAGAAACGTGTGATTTCCCCAAGGCTGAAGAAATTGTGTATTTCCCCCCTCCATGCTAATGGTGGCCGCCATTAGTTTGAAGGGGAAAATATGCAATTTCCCCAGCCTTGGGGAAATCACGTGTTTCTCCCCTCTCCCCAGTGGGGGCCTTAAAGCTGTCTGACCTGGCCACGGTGACACATGCCTTAGTTACATCCCGACTGGATTACTGTAACGCGCTCTACGTGGGGCTGCCTTTAAAGAGTGTTCGGAAACTCCAGCTGGTTCAAAGAGCTGCAGCCAGAGTGTTGACCGGGGCTGGTTACAGGGAGCAGACAACTCCCCTGTTAAAACAGCTCCACTGGCTTCCAGTCTGTTTCCGGGCACAATTCAAAGTGCTGGTTATGACCTATAAAGCCCTATATGGCTCGGGTCCAAGTTATCTGAAAGACCATATTCTCCCTGTGCTTTGAGATCTTCTGGAGAAGCCCTTCTTTCAGTCCCACCATCTTCACAGGTGCGCTTGGTGGGAACATGGGAGAGGGCCTTCTCGGTGGCTGCTCCAGTGCTCTGGAACTCTCTTCCCGGGGAAGCTAGGCTGGCTCCCTCCTTGTTGTGCTTTTGGAAGCAGACAAAAACTTGTTTGTTCCAGCAGGCCTTTGGAGAATAATCTGATCCTCCATCTATGTTAAGGTTTTGTAAAATTGTTGTGTGTTTGAGACGTTTTATGTTTTAATATTGTATTTTTTTTAAAAAAAAATTGTACATTTCTTTTCCTAGGTTTAAAATGTATATGTTTTAAATTTTGTAAGGCCGCCTTGAGGCCCAGTATTGGGCAAAAGGCGGGATACAAATAAATATAATAATAATAATAATAATAATAATAATAATAATAATAATAAGTGTTAAAGCCTTTAAGGCCCCTATCGGTGGAGTGGTGGCGGGAGAAATGCATGATTAATATGTTCATAGATCCCTTAAGGCCCCCATTGGGGAGGAGGGAGAAACGTGTAATTTCCCCACAGCTGGGGATATTGCGTATTTCCCCATGCTGTGTTAATGGCGGTTGCCATTAACGCAGCGGGTGGAAAAGGTGCAATCAGGAAGCTAGGGTGGACCTGTGCCCGAGTGCTCTTGGGGGCTCATGAGCACTTGAGTGTGGGTCCATCCTAGCACTGGGCATGGGGGCTTCTCCTGCCCTCGCGGACCCAGGCAGACTCTTGCAACGTTCCTCATGCTTATGTCCCTGATGATTCTTACATCCTTCCCTGTAAGAAGGAGCAGGGAGGGCAGATGCTGACCAGGCTGAATGCACAGTGCCCAAGAGCTGCCTGAAGGCATTCCTCCCACACCTTCCCTGCCCCCCCCCCCTGATTTTGGAAGAACAGGGTGGTTCAGTGCACTGATGTCTGTGTGGCTTTCTGATCCACCACTGAAAGTGTTGTGAGGTAGGGGTAGGTAGGTGTGTGTGTGTGTGTGTGTGTGTGTGTGTGTGTGTGAGAGAGAGAGAGAGAGAGAGAGAGAGAGAGAGAGAGAGAGAGAGAGACTGGGCTTAGGGGCTCTAGGAATCATTTTTACCTACAAGGCATGTAGGATTCACCTTTTGATTTAAATACTAGATTCTTGTGTGTGTGCGTAGATCCAAGAAAGGAACAACCGAAATGGTTGCTCCTTCTGTCCAAACCTGGCAGTTTCCCTATCTTGTCCAAGCTAAATGCAAGAGACATGCCATCTCCATGCAGAATCCATTCAGACTCAAGTTGAAAGAAGTCTTTTCAGCTCTGCAGCTACCTTGCTCAAGGCTAACCACAACCTTAACACAATAATAAGTCAATTCTTGCTGAATAATTAAATAGAGAACTTTCATAAGTATTGACTTCATGTGACAGCAAGTCTATACCAACTCAGGGTTTGCTTATGTAAACACAATCTCTTGTTCAGCTTAGTTAGCAGTTCAATGAGATAGAACAGTCTTTCAATTAAAATCAAATGATGTGTGCCTTTAATTCTTCCCTTCTCTTACCAGGTAAATTATCTGTTACCTTCTGCCCTTTGACACAGGTGAGGGGATGCATGGGTGGGAAGAGGAACTCGCCTCCAGGTGTGCCTAACCACAGTGAATTGCAATTGGATCCTGTAGAAAAAGAAGATCAAACGCAGAGTTAGGATTTGGAACAGAAATCTTTGGGCATCATAGTCCACACCTGGGCTGCCCCACAGGAGAACCACCCCTCACCAATGGAGTGGATAGCTCTCATAAATTGAGACAGGATAAGTTGTACATTGGCTGTTCTGGGTGAGATTTGCTCTAACCATATTAGGACCAAGAAGAAATCTTCCCATAGACCAGATTTCCTGGTAGTCCTGATCTGGTCTGCACCTTCTATTGTAACATGATGTTTGGCTCACATACCTGGAGCTCCTTTTGAAGGGTACCTGCTCTCTAGACTGCCCAGGTTGATCTGTGGGGATGACTGGTGGGAGAATCAGCCCTACTGAGAAGCATCACCTCTGAGGTGGCAACAAGTGAGTTCTTTTTGTGACAGATTTTCCTGTGGTTCACAAAGGCAAGTCACGGTCTCTCACCTTGAGCTCCCCCCTCCCACCCATGGTATGGGGAATAATAATAATAATAATAATAATAATAATAATAATAGATTATTTCTAACCCCTCTCTCCATCCTGATCGAGGCGTGGAACAACAACAAGTATAAAATACATAAAATATTAATCAAAACACAGTATACTTGTTAAAACTTTCTAAAAACATACTAAAAACATACTAAACTTATTTTCCAATTGACATAGTCAATTGGAAAATTGACTAAGCTGACAGGGTTGTATGTATACTCAGTAGTGCTATATACATGCTAAATATTATGACCCACTAGTAGAGCAGGAAACAACTTCTTTAATCCAAGCAGGCAAATTTAGATTAAGGCTCATGAGCAATGTGACACAGTGACCCACAGGCTGTTTAAGTCACGAGTTGCTGGGGCTGAGCAGCAGCGAGTGCGTGCGCTACCTCCCCTACACTCGTCACTTCTGCTTTCAGTCAACAACCCAGGAATGCCCCTTCCTAGGTTGTTATTGTGCCATCTGAACCTGAAATTTTGGGCTGTTTAGGGGTTAAACCACCCAGAGTTAAATCTGGATTGTTTAACCCTAAACAACCAGGGTTTGGGGTTTGCCCATCACAACAACAAATGGGGAATGCACACTTCCTGGGTTGTTGATTAAAAGTGGAAGCAATAAGTGCATAGAAGGTAACAAACTTGCTTGCTGTCTCTCAGCCCCAACAATTTCTAGGTTAAACAACCCAGAAGTTGTCATTACATGCGAATCAGGGCATTGTCAAGGTGCATAGCAAGGCAGTGGAATCTCTTTCCTTGGTCAAGCATCAGTGAGGGAGGAGGGAGAGTCAGCGGCTGGGTTCAGACAACATGATAATCAATGCGGGAGGGGGGAGGCAACTGTCAAGTTGATTATTGGGTTGTGTGTGTGGTGGGGACACAACGCACACACAACCAACAGTACGCTATTTTGCCATTTTAACCAACGGAGAAAAACAATGGACTGCTCTGTTGCTTATCAAATAATCAATTGATTAAGATGTTGTGTGGAGGGCTCCCCCCTCCATCGAGTGCACTATTCCACTGGCCATAGAGTTCTCCATCAGGAGTGGCCGAAAACACCCCGGCTGCTCCTATACAGCTGGCAGAACTCGCAATGGCTGATGGGATGCGGCTGGGAGGAGGGAGGGTGGAGTACTGGCAGCCCAGAAGGACGCCGGGACTTTCAACTGGTTGAAGCTTGTCTGTGGTCACCTGCTGAATGCACAGCAGAGAAAAGATCTGAACTGGGCCCAGTCCACGTGGAAATGGTTTCTGAAGCACTTTCTGGTTATATCTGGATTTTCATGAAATTGCTCTGGTCCATCAGGAGCACATGAAGCAAGACAACCCCGGAGTATGCGCTACCTAAACGAGGCATGCTCATTGCCCCTTCAGTGTTCCCCTGCTCAGGGAAGTTTAATGGAAGAGATCAATTATGCCGCCTAGTTTACCACGCACCTCTCCCCTTGGCAATGTTTTGTGTCACGAGAGACCCTGATGTGATCTTGTCCTTCAGTAAATCACCCGTGTGGATTGGGCCCTGGAGATTTCATCCTTCTGGGTGCTTCCAGACAGATGGCTTCTAGTTCTGCCAATCCAAACACATTGTGCAGCCATTCCTTTTCTATGACTTCTGAGGTTGCTAAACCTTCCGTTTGAACAATTGGTTCAATTTCTTTCCTTCATAAAAGGAAGAAAGCTCACTTAATGCTCCTTGTAAATTTTCTAGCTGCTTTTATTGGCTGCAGTTTTAATTCTTCTCTCTTTGACTTCAGTTGTGTGAGAAAGAGGTGAATGCATCTTGCATTTACTCTGGAATGTTCCATATGAAGCCACAAAAAGGGTGGATTTTACACTTCAGAGTAAGAAGTGAGATTGCTGCATTTTAATGTTTGCCTTCCCCAGTTTGGTCCAGTAAGTCATCAGGAGTACATTGATTTGGGCAAATCAACATTCAAACATGCTTCACTTCCTATGCACTCTGTTTTTAAGGCACCTGGGACTGAAACGAATCTTGGTCTCTAAAAGACACACACACACACACACACACACACACACACACACACACACACCACCACCACCACCACCACCACCAACAAAATACGATGCAGAGAGACAGGGCAGCATCCATCACAGAATTCAAAGATGCTTGCATGCTTCAGGCACAAGCTTTTCTGGTTCACAGCCTATTTAATGCACATGCTGTGACTTGGTGGGAATCTACACTGATGTTATTCTAATGTTTTGAATGGGTTACTGTGATGCACAGCGTCACGTGACCCTGGGTCTCCAACGTTGTAAATGAGTTCTACTTACTGGCTCTATTTCTTAGTTCCAGCGCGGCTACAGATTCATGTGCCTTGTTCTACCGGTAATTTTCCTCTTCCTCTTCTCTGAGAGTAGCACAGTTGCTGGGTTTGCTCTGCCCACTTCCTGTTCTCCTTCCTTCACCCCGTTTGCTATCTTATCTGCTACAGCAGATAAATCACACCAGCGTTATACTGTGCAATCACTGACAATTGCATGCAAAGGATTCAGAAGTTTTCCACCTTAGAATCTGCTTTGATTGTGAAGTACTCCCATGCATCCTGCCTTAATTGTGCTCCTTTTGCAAAAGATTCGACCGAGCCGCTGCTGTGGGTGCAGGAGCAGGATTTTAAACAAATGCTTACATCTGCGTAAGCTTTATAGATAAAGACACCAAAATTGGCACAGTAATTCAAATACCAAATTTGAATCGAATTGGGTCATCGGTTGATTTTTTATGATTTTTTTTTAACATTTCCCCCCCCTCTTTGCAAAGGAGCTGAGGAGCGCTCAAAGGATTGCTGTAGCTCCGTGCAGGAAAATTAACAAGGGTCTCTGCTCCCAGTCCAAAACTCATGACCAGCGGGGCTTAAATGGTGTGTTTGAAATAATCTCAACAGCTGGGGCTGCTGCTAAAACTTTTTCAACTTGGTCACCCATCGAAACCCTGACCAGACCCGGCCCATCTGAGCTTCAGCAAAGTGGCTGGCTCCTATGCAGTCAGACTATTCCCTAGAACTTGTATTAAGATGTTTTGGGAGGGAGTTTGTGTGTGCTTATGACTATTGCTGGCTAGGAACGAGGCAGGAAGTGGGCGGAGCAAACCGAGCAGCTCTGCTTACTCTCAGAGAAGAGGAAGAACGGAAAGGATTGAACAATGTGCCCTGAAGTACTGTTGCAGCTAAACGTAAGTCACGCTAGTGTGCCGCGTGATACAGAGAACCGATACAGAGAACCACGTTAGAAAGGGACACTAGCAACAGTATAGGACTAGTGTAGATCCGGCCTTGGACTAATTCCAGTAGTATTAAAATGGAAAAGTTGAAGTGCCGGACAATGGATCCCTGATTCCAGAAATCCAGATTCCAGAAATGGAATGGCCTTGTTTCCTGGGCCTGGATTGATTCAAGGACCACATTTAAATTGCATCTGCCCAGTCAGTCAATCAGGAAGGGGAGTCAGGCAAAGCAGTCCATGCTGGAAATTCCTGAAAGCCTCCCAGACAAATCAGCAATGCAAGTTAACCCCATCTTGGATAACCTTTGTGCAGGTTTTCATGCTGACATACCTACTGCTGACTCTGTAATTAGGGTAAGCAACTTTTGTTTGCAATAATTCTGGCACTTCACATCAGGTGCCTCTGAACATGTGCAAAATGCTTTCCCCCCCTAATCAAGAGCCATTACATTTTGTTTTCAAGCATTGTTAGCATGTGCACAGCACCTTTGCTGCTGAGGAAAAAAACAGGCCCAAAGGCTAAGTCTGTTAAAGAATGTACAGGATGCCTTTCACTTCGAGTAACACACATTTGGAAAACAGAGGCACTCCTTCAGCCAGGGCTGGCTGTCCCATGAAGCAGGGTGAAACCTCCACTTACGCCAGCAGAAAGGGAGAAGGGGTGGATTGCACCACGGTCCTGCTCTACCTCTAGCGATGCTAGCTGGTGCTCCAGAAACCCCGCTCCCGCTGTGGCAAATGCTGCATTGACGGAGTGGCCAGTGGTGCTCTCTGGAGCAGCTGCCCACCCTCTTACCAAAACAGAGGATGGGCAGCAGATTTCAGCCACCCACTCTCTGGCTCAAGCCCATGTGTGGGCAGGCAGGCAGGCAGGCAGGCTCCTGGCAGAGAAGGAGGTTACCATGGTAAGGCCGGAATGCTGGGCTCAGAGGAGGGCCTTCTGCCGAGTCGGGCATTGTAGGAGGGGGTGTCCCAGGAGATTGCCTGCACGGCGGTAGAGGTGGTTTCCTGGGGCACAACAATGCCTGGTTCTGTGGAAGGACCCCCTCAGAGCCAGGCATTTGGACCTCATCAGCTCTCTGCTTTTTACAGCTGCCATGGCTCTTGAGACAGTAGTAGCAGCAGCAGTGGGGGGGTGGGGGGGTGCGATGCAGTGGGAGGGGGTTGCGGAGGCACGCCTGTCCTCCCCCGCCTCAGGCCAGTCCTACCGACAGCTATCACTGGTGCAGCGAGCCAATTTTAGCAGGAGACGACGGTATCCCAGCTGAACTGTTTAAAATATTGCAAGATGATGCTGTCAAGGTGATGCATGCCATATGCCAGCAAATTTGGAAAACACAAGAATGGCCATCAGACTGGAAAAAATCAACTTATATCCCCATACCAAAAAAAGGGAAACACTAAAGAATGTTCAAACTATCGGACAGTGGCACTTATTTCACACGCCAGCAAGGTAATGCTCAAGATCCTGCAAGGTAGACTCCAGCAATTCATGGAGTGAGAATTGCCAGATGTACAAGCTGGGTTTAGAAAAGGCAGAGGAACTAGAGACCAAATTGCCAATATCCGCTGGATAATGGAGAAAGCCAGGGAGTTCCAGAAAAACATCTATTTCTGTTTTATTGACTATTCTAAAGCCTTTGACTGTGTGGATCATAACAAACTGTGGCAAGTTCTTGGTGGTATGGGGATACCAAGTCATCTTGTCTGCCTCCTGAGGAATCTGTAACGAACAAGTAGCAACGGTAAGAACAGACCACGGAACAACGGACTGGTTTAAGATTGGGAAAGGAGTACGGCAGGGTTGTATACTCTCACCTTACCTATTCAACTTGTATGCAGAACACATCATGCGACGTGCTGGGCTTGACGAATCCAAGGCTGGAGTTAAAATCGCAGGAAGAAACATTAACAATCTCAGATATGCAGATGACACCACTTTGATGGCTGAAAGCGAGGTGGAGCTGAGGAGCCTTATGATGAAGGTGAAAGAAGAAAGTGCAAAAGCTGGGTTGCAGTTAAACCTCAAAAAAACCAAGATTATGGCAACCAGCTTGATTGATAACTGGCAAATAGAGGGAGAAAACGTGGAGGCAGTGACAGACTTTGTATTTCTGGGCGCAAAGATTACTGCAGATGCTGACTGCAGCCAGGAAATCAGAAGACGTTGACTTCTTGGGAGGAGAGCAATGACAAATCTTGATAAAATAGTTAAGAGCAGAGACACCACACTGACAACAAAGGTCCGCATAGTTAAAGCAATGGTATTCCTCGTAGTAACCTATGGCTGCGAGAGCTGGACCATAAGGAAGGCTGAGCAAAGGAAGATAGATGCTTTTGAACTGTGGTGTTGGAGGAAAATTCTGAGAGTGCCTTGGACTGCAAGAAGATCAAACCAGTCCATACTCCAGGAAATAAAGCCAGACTGCTCACTTGAGGGAATGGCATTAAAGGCAAAACTGAAGTACTTTGGCCACATAACGAGAAGACAGGATACCCTGGAGAAGAGGCTGATGCTAGGGAAAGTGGAAGGCAAAAGGAAGAGGGGCCGACCAAGGGCAAGATGGATGGAGGATATTCTGGAGGTGACAGACTTGACCTTGGGGGAGCTAGGGGTGGCGACAGCCGACAGAAAGCTCTGGCGTGGGCTGGTCCATGAAGTCACGAAGAGTCGGAAGCGACTGAACGAATAAACAACAAAATGACTTCATGTGTGAAGCGCACCACAAATGTTTCTCTCCTCCACCTCACAACCACCATCCCATGCTTTACAGCTGCTTAGAACGACAGTAAAACTGCAAACCTTGATTTAAACACACACACACACACACACACACATACACACACACACCCCCTCTGAGCAGGTTCAGTTTTGCTTTTTACACTCGCTTAAATCGTAGCCCTATTGTGTCTCCCAGGATAAAAGGGAGTTTGCCTCTCCTCACCTGCTGCCCCTCTCTGGGTGGTTTTTTGCACCCTCCTGGGCTTTGGCCACAAGGTTCAGGCCTAGCTGCACCCCTGCCTGAGCCTTCCAAGGAGGGCTGCTTTGACTGAAGGTCTCCACAGCCTGCCACTGTTTGGACACTGGAATCCCTCCCAGTCATTCCACCATTTCCTTGGCCTAACTCTGGAGGAGGCAGGGCTGCTCTGCATTGGGCCTCTCCTCCTTACCACCTCTTTCCTGCTAGGCCTCAGCATTACCCATAGTCACACTGAGAAGTCTGGCCTGCTGCTCCTGCCTTCCAGGACGCGGCCCTCTGCTGATCTACAGAGCTGCCTGGCCAGCTGTTGGGATGGCCATGCCCTGTGACAGAGGCACAGGGACCCAAGTTCGCTGGAGCCATTTGTACTCTTTGTTTGCCAAGGAGACACCATCCAAGAAGCCCAGCCCAGCCAAAAGTATTTGTCCAGAAGGAAAAATGCATTGATAACGATGAATTCATCGGAGGAACAACTGGAAGGTTTAATGAAACCGAGCCCTTGCAGCGGGTAGGAGCTCCTTTTCATCTTCATCTGTTTTGATTTATACCCTTCTCAAAGCATTTTAGGACAGGAACGCAAGCAAGACGCGGACTCTACTCCCGTCCCATTTTGCAGCACTCCAGCCAGGTCTCCTCTCAGCTTTGGAGGCTGGACAGGACCACCTGACTGCCTTGGGAGCAGTGTGTGGTAGCTTGGCCCGACTCCTGTGGCCCTTGGGCCTCTCAGGTACTTTCCTCCTGAGGCATTTAAGGCAGAAATCTGAGAAGTCATGGGACATATCCAGTCAGCTTTATTCCTGGCAGTTAAAGTTTCACCCAATAACCACGAATTCATTGTGCCTAATGGAAAGAGCAACATCTGGGTTTGATATTATGAAAAGATTACCAGCTGGCTTGTCACGTCTTGCAAAAGAAATAACATTTGCCTTGGAGGAGGATGCAAGCCAGGAGCAGGATCCAAGCGATGGTAGTGACAAATTTCCATCTGAACTGGCAATGAACATGCCGCTCTTCCTCTGGGCCATTGATGTGACTCCGACTCTGATCATGGGATTGGGGAGGCAGCCGAATGTTAGCATTTATCCTGGTGGATAAATTAGAGTGAGACATACTATACTGTAAATTTCCTGAACTGTATCATATAATTTATACCAGAGGATTCCACATTCCATCTGGAATATTGTTTATTTATTCCATACTTTCTTGAGTTGGTGGGGGCCTATGGCTTTAAATAAATACATAAGAATACATAATTCAATCCACCTGCCTGTAGGAATCTTCGCAAAATATCTTTGCTAGGACTCCAGTCTGGGGTTGGAATAATAACCATCCCTGGCATTTATCTAGCCTAGTCTGAAGTGAACATGATCCTGTCAACCAGGATGACCATATGAAAAGGAGGACAGGGCTCCTGTATCTTTAACAGTTGCATAGAAAAGGGAATTTCAGCAGGTGTCATTTGTATACATGGGGAACCTGGTGAAATTCCCTCTTCATCACAGCAGTGAAAGCTGCAGGTGCCCTGCCCTCTTGTAAATCTGGTCACTCTAGTATAGCTCCTGCACTTTAATGGTTGTGATGAAGAGGGAATTTCACGAGGTTCTCCATATATACAAATGACACCTGCTGAAATTCCCTTTTCTATGCAACTGTTAAAGATACAGGAGCCCTGTCCTCCTTTTCATATGGTCACCCTACTGTCAACCCTCTAAGGTGGGCCTCTATTAGGATTTGATTCCTGCCTCCCTTCTGACTCATAGGTTTTGTTTGGCTGGATTTGACCTCACAGCTTCCCTCTGCGTTAACCATGCTGGCTTCTTATAATCACTACATTGTTTTCAAGGTGCTTAGAGATTGACTTCTTCATAATCTGCTCCAAAATTTATCCAGGGATTGATATCAGACCGACTGGTCTGTAGTTCCCAACATTAGCCCTCCTCCAGTCATCCGGCACTTCACCCGTCCTCTATGATTTTGCAAAGAGAGTAGACAGTGGTTCTCAGAGTTGTTCTGCCAGCTCCTTTATTACTCTAGGATGCAGTTCATCAGGCTCTGTGTCAAGGTCCGGGATGTGGGCAGCAAGGCCTCAGCACAGGAATGCCAGGACCGGGATGGACAGCAGTGGAACCAGCAACAGAGTCCAGGCAGGGCTGGAGGCAAAGGGCGTGGTCCAGAGACGAGCAGGGTTCAGAGTCCAAAGGCAAACAGAGTCCGAGCAGGGCCGGAGGCAAAGACAAGGTCCAGAAGCAAGCAGGGTTCAGGAGCAACAGGGCTCAAGCAGGACCAGAGGCAAAAAGCATGGTCAGGCAAGGCCTGGAATCACAGGAAGTCAGGAAAAGGCTACAGCAGGCACAGTGTTGCTGTGGCAGAGGCTGTAGTGGAAATGCCGTTCTAGCCCTTTCCTGGCTGCTCCCAGCTGGTCTGCATCAGCCCATCTGGGAGTGCTTGCTGATATGGGCCTGGGTCCTGCAACTACCCTGCAGCCGCCGGGTGGTGCTGTAGCGAACCTGACATCCTGGAAATTTGAACTCTGTTCCCTGGCAGGAGTCTGTTGTGCTGAAGCACTCACAGGAGCTATGGGCTGTGCTCAACAGTGGCCAGCTCCTGCTCCATAGGGTAGCAAAGTGGGATGTCACTGACTGGGTTCAGATGACCCGTTAACCCATGATGGTTTAAGTAAAGCATGATGGTTTATTTGATCTATGATTGATTGATTGATTACATTTATGTACCGCCCCATAGCCGAAGCTCTCTGGGTGGTTTACAAATATTTAAAATAGTGAACATTAAAAAGTACACAAAATTTAAAACCACCAAAACATAAACAGTATAAAAACAACGCTATCCATTAAAAAACATCAGTTCTGGGGTCCCCTAAAAACAAACAAACAGCGTTGTTAAATGCTGTTAAATGCCTGGGAAAAGAGAAAAGATAACAATGTTGGCATCAGGTGAGATTCGTCGGGGAGATCATTCCATAATTGGGGGCCACCACCAAAAAGGCCCTCTCCCTTGTTGCCATCCTCTGAGCTTCCCTCGGAGTAGGCACTCGGAGGAGGACCTTAGAAGTTGAACGCAGTGTATGGGTAGGTTCATGCTGGGAGAGGCGTTCCATCAGGTATTGTGCTCCCAAGCCGTGTAGGGCTTTATAGGTTAAAACCAGCACCTTGAATTGGGCTCAGAAGCGTATAGGCAGCCAATACAAGCGAGCCAGAATCGGTGTGGCTTAGCATGCCATCTGTGAGCTCTTCCCCTACCCAAAGTGAGTTATTTCTTCCAAATAAGACAAACTGGGAACCCGTGGTCTGCAGCAAGGGTTATTTTACCTATTGTCTGATAGTGCATCATCTGTTGCACCAGCTTGAGTTACAGAGGTCGCCTGCAAAGCTGCTTGGCATGAGCAGCCGAAAAATGCCGCTGCTACTCTGTTCCTCTTGAGTGATCTCTGAGCAAGCTTGTTTTCCTGCCATATTCAGTTGTGTCTCCAACTCCAAATAAGTGCCTTCCCTGCCCTGCATGGTCTCAAATGGTTTCATGGGTTGATAAATCCTCACTTTTTCATGAAAATGTGAAGTCCCACATTTATGCAGTAGGGGCATGTGGTGCTGGGATACCTGCCCAACCAGGCAGGAGGACTACAGGGGAAGGAAGGGTGAGTGGGAGGTGGGGGAATAAACTACTGTGCATAGCTTATGAACCACCATGGGTTAATGTGATGTGTGAACAGGCCCACTGAGTAAGTTGGAAGCCTTCAAATGAAGTTGTTGTGGAAATGCTTTGCTTTCCCATTAGTCTAAAATGGGCATGGTATAACTGTCTCCCTGGACAGATAGGGTAGTCTTCCCCAACTTAGCACCCTCCAGTTGTGTTGGACTACATATTCCACCATCCACTGTTAATATGGGGCAGACAGGGGATGTGTTCAACACATCTGGAGTATGCCAGGTTGGAGAATGGTGACAGAAGAGCAGGTTCCTTTGGGAGCGTTTGTGGTCATGTTTTACACATTTCCATTGCAGATGAGGAGTTGACTCTATTAGTGCTTTTGAAGTATCGATCCAGAATAGTGTTTGTGAGTCACGCAGAACTTAAAGGTGTGATATTATGTAGAAACATTCCGTAATTGGGAGGGGGTTTGACAATCTGTAAACATCTTGAAAACAATGCAGTGATTACTAGAAGCCAGCATGAATTTGTCAAGGACAAATCCTGCCAGACTAATTTGATCTCATTCTTTGATTGGGTAACCTCCCTTGTGGACTGTGAGAATGCTGTGGACATAATATATCTTGACTCAAGCAAAGCTTTTGACAAAGTACCACATGACATTCCGATCAGCAAACTAGTTAAAAGTGGGCTAGATGGAACAACTATTAGGTAGATCCAAAGTTGGCTACAGAATCAGACTCAAAGAGTGCAAATCAATGGTACCTTCTCAACAGAAGTCAGGGTCCACCTGACAACCCTGCAAGGTAGGCTCCTGGACCAAATGTCCTGAACTTCCAAGCAACCCACCTCCCTAGCCTTGTCCACAACCGGGATGAGCCAGATGTTCAGGGAATAACACACAGACACACATTTAGGGACCAAAGTAAATGTATTGCAATCAAAACTAACACGTAAGGCCTTGATCGGGAAAAGCCTCTTAAAAAAGGAAAGGGGAAAAAGGAGGAAGGGAGAGGAGAAGGGGAGTGAGGATAGAAGGTGAGGAAAAGCTCTAATAATTAGCCATTATCCCAATAAACAATCATACGTCCTCACACCCAACCGAAATGTCGGCTGGCCTTCTCCAGAATACCCACACATGTTAAAACATAAAAAACCTTTCTAACTCCGAGCAACCCCCTCCTGGTTGCCTCGGACCTGATCTTCCCAGTTGACATACGCACGCAACACCAAGGAAGATGGAAGGTCTTCTTCATGGGGCTTTTTATCGCTTTTGGGGGGGCCCTGTCCCATAACCCTGGCAGATCAACCAGTGCCCTTCACGGGCTTTTGTCCACCCCCTCCCATAGGGGCGAGGCCCATCTCTTTTCCCCACAGCTGAACCCCATTAGCTTTCCCACCGCTCTGATAATCTCCTGGTGCCAGTGGGAGTTACACTGGCTCAAGGCAGGGATGACCTTGGCTGGCAGCCACCAACTCTTGCCTTCCCCACCCAAGCCTGGCACAGCCAGTTTGAAACAATAGACCATGCATAGAGGGCAGATTTTACAACCACATAGCAACTGCAGTTTAGAGGCACAGATTTGCTCCACTTTCCTTCACAGGGGAGTGAGTAATGAGTGGGTTACTGCAGGGCTCAGTCCTGGGCCCACTGCTCTTCAACATTTTCATTAATGGTTTGGATGAGGAGGTGCAGGGAATGCTTATCAAATTTGCAGATGACACAAAATTGGTTGAGATAGCTAATACCCTGGAAGACAGAATCAAACTTCAAAGTGATCTTGATAGGCTGGAGTGCTGGGCTGAAAACAACAGAATGAAATTTAATAGGGTTAAATGCCAAGTTCTACATCTAGGAAAAAGAAACCAAATGCACAGTTACAAGATGGATGATACTTGACTCAGTAATACTACAAACGAGAAGGATCTTGGAATTGTTATAGATCACAAGCTGAATATGAGCCAACAGTGTGATGTGACTGCAAAAAAAGCAAATGCTATTTTGGCTGCATTAATAAAATTATAGCTTCCAAATTTCTCGAAGTATTGGTTAGGCCTCATCTTGAGTATTGCATCCAGTTCTGGGCTCCACACTTCAAGAAGGATGCAGACAAGCTGGAGTGGGTTCAGAGGAGGGCAATGAGGATGATCAGGGGTCTGGAAACAAAGCCCTGTGAGGAGAGACTGAAAGAACTCGGCATGTTTAGCCTGGAAAAGAGAAGGCTGAGGGGAGATATGATAGCACTCTTCAGATACTTGAAAGGTTGTCACACAGAGGATGGCCAGGATCTTTTCTCGATCCTCCCAGAGTGCAGGACACGGAATAGTGAGCTCAACTTACAGGAAGCCAGATTCTGTCTGGACATCAGGAAAAACTTCCTGACTGTTAGAACAGTATGCCAGTGGAATCAATGATCTATGGTGGTTGTGCTCTCTCCCACACTAGAGGCCTTCAAGAGGCAGCTGAACAGCCATCTGTCTGGTATGCTTTAAGGTGGATTCCTGCATTGAGCCGGGGGTGGTGGACTTGGTGGCCTTATAGGCCCCTTCCAACACTACTATTCTATGATTATATGATTTCACAACTCTTCTTTCAGAGGCTGTACTAAAGCTACCAATACTTTCCCTTTGGGTAACTTAACTGGCTTCATACTTGTATTAGTCTCTAATTTATTATTCATACTTGTATTAGTCTCTAATTTATTAGTCTCTAACAGCACCATGTACATTGATGGTGCTATATAAATAATAATAATAATAATAATAATAATAATAATAATAATAATAATAATTTATACACTGTCTAGTGGTCAGTCTCCCTCAAACACGTCCTTGAATTCCCTCTGAAGCCTTTCTAGATTCCAGCTTTTAGCTTCATCTGAATTTTACATAATTCAGCTATCCACTATCAATATGTTCTGGAATTCATATCGTGGACTGCCTTAAGGCCTAAAAGTGCTTTCTGGTCATCTACAGCTACAAACTCTAGCCTGTATTTCCTCTTTGTTTTTAGGTTTAGAAATTTTGAGTTTGCTTTTCCCCACTGGTTTTGATATAGTGTGATTATACATTCTTAAAAGATGATTAGTCTCTTCCATTCGAATACTGGCGTTCACTAGGTGGATGAGGATAATGTTGCAACTGTCACCACAGTCTTGTTGAAATGCTAATGCTTTATCCCCCAGGCACATGGTCACATGTAGTTGTTAATGTTGTCCTGTTGGCTTTTCCTGCTGCGCATTTACTACAGCTGGACAAGCACCTGTCGGGGATGCTTTAGGGTGGATTCCTGCATTGAGCAGGGGGTTGGACTCGATGGCCCTGTAGGCCCCTTCCAACTCTGCTATTCTATGATTCTATGATATGTTACCCACTGGTGTCTTCACCTTCACTGTTTGAAAAACGCTTGGATTCATAGTGGTTAAGTTGGGCTGACCATATGAAAAGGAGGACAGGGCTCCTGTATCTTTAACAGTTGCGTAGAAAAGGGAATTTCAACAGGTGTCATTTGTATATATGGAGAACCTGGTGAAATTCCCTCTTAATTTATTTATTTATTTATTACATTTTTATACTGCCCAATAGCCGAAGTTCTCTGGGCGGTTCACAAAAATTAAAACCATAATAAAACAACCAACAGGTTAAAAGCACAAATACAAAATTCAGTATAAAAACACAACCAGGATAAAAACCACGCAGCAAGATTGATATAAGATTAAAATACAGAGTTAAAACAGTAAAATTTAAATTTAAGTTAAAATTAAGTGTTAAAATACTGAGAGAATAAAAAGATCTTCAGCTGGCGACGAAAGGAGTACAGTGTAGGCGCCAGGCGGACCTCTCTGGGGAGCTCATTCCACAACCGGGGTGCCACAGCGGAGAAAGCCCTCCTCCTAGTAGCCACCTGCCTCACTTCCTTTGGCAGGGGCTCACAGAGAAGGGCCCCTGTAGATGATCTTAAGGTCTGGGCAGGTACATATGGGAGGAGGCGTTCCTTCAAATAACCTGGCCCCAAACCGTTTAGGGCTTTAAATGTCAATACCAACACTTTGAATCGGGCCCGGACCTGGACTGGCAGCCAATGAAGTTGTAAAAGGACTGGCGTAATGTGATCTCGCCAGCCAGTCCCTGTTAGTAAACGGGCTGCTCTGCTTTGTACCAGCTGAAGCTTCCGGACCGTTTTCAAAGGCAGCCCCATGTATAACGCATTGCAGTAATCCAAACGAGAGGTTATCAGAGCATGGTCATCACAACAGTCAAAGGTGCAGGAGCTATACTAGAGTGACCAGATTTAAAAGAGGGCAGGGCACCTGCAGCTTTAACTGTGGTGATGAAGAGGGAATTTCACCAGGTTCTCCATATATACAAATGACACCTGCTGAAATTTCCTTTTCAATACAACTGTTAAAGATACAGGAGCCCTGTCCTTCTTTTCATATGGTCAGCCTAGTTAAGTTTGTCACAGTTGTGGCATTTCTGGGCAATTCTCTTTTTGTCTTGTGTGTTTCTCTGCACAGGACTTGCATTGCTCTATGATGTTCACTGTTGGTCTTCCATCAAGTTTCTCCCTCTCTTCTTCTGTACTATATAGCAGGTTCCAAGTCTGTCCTTCTAGGGCTCCAATCCTGCCTTTGGACAACTCAGCTGCCCTGCAAATCTCCAAGCTTTTCTTCAAGGTCACGTCAGCTTCCCTCTGCAATCTCTCTAAAGTGCATTCCACAGTGTACTCCAGGGACTATCCAGTCCCTTATTAAGGACTCTTTGATATCTCCAATATGGCAATTGGCTGCTTTCATCTTTAAACTGGGAGAGATTGCTTTTCCCTGCCAGGACCTGATGCAATCCATTCAAGCCAACAGCAAGGCTCCCATCACAGCACCCTCCTCCAACAAAGGAGAACGTGTGAGTACAGCACTACATGGAGGCTCAAGGGCACATTAAACACACTTAGGGAAATAATCCAGCATTTAGGCAATCTAGGAAAAGTCGGAAGCAGCAGGACTGGCACAGTGTCATGTGAGTACCGTGCTGCAAATCCACACACCAGGCGTGGCAAGAATGCACTAAATCACTGGTGTGATAGAGCTCTTAAACAAGAGGCTTTTCTACAGAGCTCTCTCAGGCTGTGGCCTTTCTCGCCTCAGGTCATAAGCAGTGCTTTTGCCCTTAACTACTTCCTGGTTCCTCCTAGTCCACCCTTCCCAATACCTGTGGAAGTCTGTGGAAGTGGATTGAACAGGGGCCATGATGAATGCATCCATTCAATCTCGATCTCCACTCCTCTGCCCTTTGCTCTGCTGTGCTGTGCCTGGTTTGGTGATTGTACTGGGTGCTTCTGCAGATGTGTTCCATGTGCTGCTAAATTGTTCACCTCCCTTCCATCAGCCTACTCTAGCTTAGCAGTAATGTGAGCTCCATGTCTTAAGCAGGAAAATCCCAAACTCTGCATCTCAACGTGGAGAGGTCACCCGCAGGAAGCGGCTGCCTCCTTTTCAGGGCTTGTGCCTGCTAGTAGCTGCGAGAGGCTTGGAATGAATGGGGAGGGCAGCCAAGCCTTCCACAACCTCATTTGTTCCTCCTTTTAATTTGATCAGAAATGTTTGGAACTAAATCATGCTCTTTAAGAACAAAACAAAACCCCCCCCCACAAAAACCAAAAAACACCACAACACTATTTCCACCCTTTCTTTTTTGATACATTCTGATGGCTTTAGGCAACTGGCACTGGATAATTCATCTCTGGCTGTAGAAAAGTGACATTTAATTAACAAGTGAGCAAAATAAAATACCACTCAAAAGTCCTAGGAGACACATCGCTTTTCAGATAAATAAGGACTTTTTCTGTACTGGAAAGTGCACATTTGTGGGAAGTTTCAGGCCTGGGTAAAACCAAACTCTGTCATTTGAATGGCAAAGCCCAGCCCAGTGCTGTCACCCCTCTTGGGATTGATGTGCCAGGATGGGGTGGGGTTGCAGCGTTCTTCTTGGGCATGGCTTTATTTATTTATTTATTTATTTATTTATTTATTTATTTATCATATTTATACCCCGCTCCTCAGCCAAAAAAGGCTCTCAGAGCGGCTTACACTTAGCGAAAAAGACAGTCCCTGCCCTCAGGCTTACAGTCTAATAAAGACATGACACACAAGGAACAGGAGTTCAGGAGGGAGGGAGGGAGGAGAGAGAGAGAGTCCAACAGGAGCAGGCCATGATGTTTCTTCTGCCTGCTCCTGTCCCCTTGTTCTTTCTTCTTCCCCACAGGGCCAAAATGACAGTTTGCCCTGTGGGGGTGGGGTTTGATGTAAAACCGATTTACAAAACCAAATTTGTTGAATGAGTGGAGTTATACAGAGTTCAGTATGTGGCAAAATGGTCCCAACGTAGTCCATATGTATTGTTTCTCCGTCCAAGATATTTGTAGTGATCCAGGAATCACACACAGTTTACCGGGCCCTTCAGAATTATTGCTTTATCTCTTCATAACTGCACCATCCTCACCCACATTTGATTTGCAATTAATTCCAGTCCTCCTAGATGTGAGGAGAGTCTACTGACTTCAAAGGAGGCAGATGTGAAACAAGCCCCTTGCCCTTTTTAAAAAGAGAATGCTTCTCGTTTCCATCCTGATGCCTTCACACTATGCTGGGTTTAGTTTATAAGTGTGTCAGATATTGAGCTTTTCTGCACGAGGCAGTTAATCCACTATATCTACTTTCATCACTACATGAAGAATGTTTCCATTCTTGTCTTTCCTCTACATTAGGTTGACCATATGAAAAGGAGGACAGGGCTCCTGTATCTTTAACAGTTGCACAGTTGCACAGGGAATTTCAGCAGGTGTCATTTGTATATATGGAGAACCTGGGGAAATTCCCTCTTCATCACCACAGTTAAAGCTTCAGGAGCTATACTAGAGTAACCAGATTTAAAAGAGGACAGTACACCTGCAGCTTTAACTGTGGCGATGAAAAGGAAATTTCCCCAGATTCCCCATATATACAAGTGACACCTGCTGAAATTCCCTTTTCAATACAACTGTTAAAGATACAGGAGCCCTGTCCTCCTTTTCATAGGGTCAGCCTACTCTACATATCCTCTAGGTTGCACTGTGGTATAGCAAAGTAGCACAAATACCCAAAAAGGAATCACACTTTCTTTTGCTTTCTCAATTAAATGCTGCATTTTACCTTCTTTAAAAAAATTCTGTTAGACATAGAAATGAAAGAACCCACAAACAACCATGAATTGGGAATGACAAGGGCACGATAAGTGGCTCATGTAGAAAAACCCATTGTCAAGGTTTGTCTTTCAGGTGAAACTATCCATGTCATATGAATATAAGAGAAACCTTGCTGGATCAGACAATTTTCTCTTTCTGTTTAATAAAAACATAGACCACTCTTCAGTGCAAGACTCCTGGGGAAGTACAATAATAGCAATACAAACCAAAATCACTCAGTGATCCTGAGTTCTGGTTGTGGAGATTGCCTAAGCTGCCTCGAGGCCAAGACCAGCCTGCAGCTACATTTGCCCCTTCCTCTCAATTCACACAAACTTTGGAGGATTAACTCCTGACTAAGAGGACTTCCAAGAGTTGTAGGTTAATTTTTCACCCTGGAATGTGTGCAACTACAAGCTAATTTCCCAGTTTCCTCTGAGCAAGTTCACCCTGGCCACTTATTCTTTACTAAAAAGAAGGTATGCACCACTGAAAAAGTGGGCAAAAGAGGATACAATTTTGCAATTTTCTGCATGGAATGATTTTGTTTGCACTCCATGACAGATCATTCTAAATCAGTTCTTTTTCACCTCCTGCTGAAGCATAAACCTTGACTTTTCCTCATGCATCTGTATAAATGGGGTGGGTGGGTTTGTGAATTTTAGTAAGGGTGCAGAAGAGGGGCCTTGCCTCCCAAATCCTCCCTCAAAGCTGTGGGGTGGGGCTTGAGGCTGGGGAAGGGGGGCAGCTCTGTGGTTGCATGGATTAGTAGTAAGGGCACTTTGAAGCCAGGGACTGGGCTATGGCGGTGTCTTGGGCAGAATTGCCGAGGGACAGGAAGCACAGTGGATTGTGACAGACGCCAGATTCCAGCTGGACATCAGGAAAAACTTCCTGACTGTTAGAGCAGTATGACATTGGAACCAGTTACATAGGGAGGTTGTGGGCTAGAGGCACTCAAGAGGCAGCTGGACAGCCATCTGTCAGGGATGCTTTAAGGTGGATTCCTGCATTGAGCAGGGGGTTGGACTCGATGGCCTTATAGGCCCCTTCCAACTCTACTATTCTATGATTCTATGAAACAGACAAGTAGCATAAACAAAGGAAATAATCCAGTTTACTGTCTAAGTTACTTAAGCAGGACCATCTTAAAGAGGAACCCCAAACTTACTTGGGATGTGTAGGGATCACCAGTGAAGTACAGTAGATGAGAAATTCTAATGGGGAATAATCCCTAGGCTGACCATACGCCCAGATTTGCCCGGACATGTCCAGAAATCCCACCCACAAGAGTGATCCGAGGGAGGGGATTTCAAAATCTTCCCAAATGTCCGGAAAAATTGCTGGATGGCTGAGGGGGAGGGGCTGGAGGACGTGTTCCCAGCACTTCCGGGAAGGCATCTCTGGCCTTGCATGTGTCTCCAGCCCTTCCCAGAGCCATCCAGGGTTCGATCTTGGTGGGCGTGATCCTGGAGTGCGAGCACGCATGTCTTTTGTGTCCTCCGGAGGTGTGCAGATGGCGTAGGTGCTACGCCATTTGTTCTGCGACTACGCAAATGGTGTAGGTGCTACGTCATTAGCGTAGCTGATCTGAGCAGTTCCTGGAGATACAGAAGACGCGTGCATGCGCCCTCCCCACCTCGCACAAATTGAAAGGGTTGTGGGTATTGGGAGAAGCATGGGGCACATGTGTGCTCCAAGAAGAATTATGGTTGGCCAGCTGCCATGGCAGCTCAGAAGAAGACCAGCCGCAGCAGCCACCCACCTGCGGTGGCACGAAGAGCTCCAGAGCTCCGGTTCATTTCTATGGGCTAACATGAGAAGAGATGGCATGAAAGAGGTGGAGTCAGCAGGAAGGGGCTTCCCTGCAGCTTCATCTTGATTCCCAGTTGAATTCAGAACACTCCGCATGACACTTCACAAGTCGACATGTTGAGGGGATAGATCCCTCCCTTAAGGTAGGGATGAGGAGAGGACGACCCCCTAAAAAGTGTTCTTGTCTGGGATCTGATTTGTGTCATTTTTGTATCTTGGATTTTATTTGGGGTGGGGGAGGGAGAGACCTAGAGTTTCTTTCTTTCGTTCGTTCTCTTTCTTTCTTTCTTTCTTTTTTTCTCTACTTTTGTGCTGCACAATCTAACAGGACTGCTGATATTTCTTTCTTTCATTAAGAACGTTGGGGTAGATGGGTACTCGTCCCTGGCAGAGTACTGGACCAGATGCTCTTGTGGTGCTTTCCTTTGGGGGGGGCTGTTTTTATGTCATGGGGATGGCACATGTCTAGAGCCCACAGGTGTAGGATGATTACACATCACCTCCCAAGCCACTTTAAATACTTTTAGACTTTGTCATCTGGATTAAAATTATAACAGTGTTAAAGTCTGTGTTGTCTTTTGTGGCTCTAGAAGAGATTAGACACATAACAGAGCCATGGCGAAATAGAGAATACGAGTTTACTGGTACCATGATATTTTTAATTTGTTTTAGTGATTATTGTAACAGAGGTCAGGGTCCACCTGATGTCCCTGCAAGGTAGGCTCCTGGACCAAACATCCGAGACTTCCAGGCAACCCGCCTCCCTAGCCCTGTCTACAACCGGGATGAGCCAGATGTTCCAGGAATAAAGCACAGACACACATTAGGGACCACTAAGACTAACATGTAAGGCAAAGCTTTCCAAACTGTGTGTCGTGACACGTTAATGTGTCAGCTGCAGTGTGTAGGTGTGTCACGCGAATGTAACAAGAAACCTCTGAGTCTATGTGAAATAAGCAATACCAACTTGCATGCATTTTTACGCAGCAAAGGTGCCGATTAGTATGGTGCACTAGTATATTCCCCTTCTGGCATATCCATGTATGCATACCACAGTCAAGGGGTCATACAGGTACTGTGCATGAGCAGTATCCATAATCGGGTCGAAACAGCTGATTCCGCGTCACTTCTGGTGATGCAGCCGCACCTGAAGTGACGCATTAGAGAAATTCCATGGGTCCAGTTTTTTGATAGAACACCGTCTCAACCTCCGCTCGATCGCAGCTCGACAAAATTGGTTCAACGTGAAAAGTCTTGGAAATGTATGTTATTATCTTGCAAATCATATATTTTAAAAATATATAAATGAAAGGTTTTCATGAGATATGTTGTGTCCCCATACATTTCATTATTACAATTTATGTATGTGTCCGTATCTCTTATAAGGGGTTAGTTTAACCTTCGGTTTGCTAGTAAAACTGAATTACTGTGTCGCGAAATGATGCATGTCTAAAAAGTGTGTCACCAATATGAAAAGTTTGGAAAGCTCTGATGTAAGGCCTTGCTCAGTAAAAGCTAAGCAACAGGAAAGAGGGAAGGTTGGGGAAGGGAGTGGGGAAAAAGGAGTGAGAAATGAAGCTGAGGGAAGGAAGCTAGCAATTACCCCAAGGCGGCTGACCTTGTCCACAATACCCCAACACTTAAAACATAAGAAAAACAGTCCCCCCTGACTGCCCGGACCTGATCTTCTCTTGACATGCGTGTCATCCAGCAAAGAAGATGGAGATTCTTTCACGCTAGACATTTTATCCCTTTTGGGCCACCTGGCCCCATGATCCACACCAACCAACCAATGCCCTTTCCGGGCCCCTGGCGACCCCTCCCAACACGTTCAGGCAAACACAAAAAGGCAACATTAGATCAGACAGAACAGAACCCAAGTCCTTCACAATTATGAATTTTGGATCTTACAACTTAACACCTCTTAGGTGCTGAACTTGTTTTTAGGGTAGTTTAAGAAAGATGGATTTTCCTTCATTTTTTCAATGTATGTTCAAAGGTAAAGCAGAGATCATAATCTAACACTGACTGTAAATAGTTACAAATAAATAACTTTCTCAATATTGGAATAATAGAAATAGAGCAGGAGGTTGTGATCTTATTGAGGTGCCACCTTTTGACTTGGCTGTTGTTGGTTTGAGAGATTAATAGTGTTGAAACAAAAAGCCAAGTTTGGTCTTGTTTGCTTGTGTTGAAGCTTTCTGAGCTATTCAGTTTTCAGCTGTAGAATGGTAATGCCTACTCTTGAATACGTTCAAGGCTTAATTGTTTCTCATAGCCATTCCTATCAGCCTCCTCCCAACCTGGTGCCCTCTAGATGTGTTGGACTGAAGCGCCCATAATTCCCAGCCAGCATGCTGGTTGGGAATTCTGGGAGGTGTAGTCCAATACACCTGGAGGGCACCAGGTTGAAGAAGGCTGCTGTAGAAGTAGTGAAGCTGGCTAGAGATATAGGTGCTTCTGTTATAATCATTTAAAGAGAGCCAGTGTGGTGCTGTGGCTAAAGTGTTGGATTAGAAGATCTGAGTTCTAGTCCCCACTCAGCCATGGAAACCCACGGGGTGACTTTAGGCCAGTCACAAACTCTCAGCCCAACCTACCTTACAGGGCTGTTTTTGTGAGGATAAAATCGAGAGGAGGAAGATTATGTATGCTACCTCGGGTTCCTTGGAGGAAAAAAGGCATGATATAAATACAGTAATAATAAATAGTCACAAGTGGCAAGAAAGTAGGGCTTTGAGGTTGGTCTTTCTTCTTTTCATAGAATCATAGAATCATAGAATAGCAGAGTTGGTAGGGGCCTACAAGGCCATTGAATCCAACCCCCTGCTCAATGCAGGAATCCACCCTAAAGCATCCCTGACAGATGGTGGTCCAGCTGCCTCTTAAATGCCTCTAGTGTGAGAGAGCCCACCACCTCCCTAGGTAAGTCATTCCATTGTCATACTGCTCTAACAATCAGGAAGTTTTTCCTGATGTCCAGCTGGAATCTGGCTTCCTTTAACTTGAGCCCGTTATTCCGTGTCCTGCACTCTGAGAAGATCGAGAAGAGATCCTGGCCCTCCTCTGTGTGACAACCTTTTCAGTATTTGAAGAGTGCTATCATGTCTCCCCTCAATCTTCTCTTCTCCAGGCTCAACATGCCCAGTTCTTTCAGTCTCTCTTCATAGGGCTTTGTTTCCAGACCCCTGATCATCCTGGTTGCCCTCCTCTGAACACGCTCCAGCTTGTCTGCGTCCTCCCTAAATTTTGCATGTTTATCTGTGGAAGTGGTTACTAGATGATGGTGATGATGATGAGCATTTAGTCAAACTGTTTTAGCAACACAACAGCCCTTTAAGGTAGGCCAATTGCACTAAGAGATTTTATTCTGTTTCTAAGGAATTTCTAAGGCTGGGCATGCCTTCTTGAGGGTGACCATATTGTCCTCCTTTTTGGTTTTCAAAATATGGTCACCCTATAATCCCCCCCCCCATTTTTTTATTCCATGGAATCTGGGCAGTGGCTAGACAGGGGAGGTGGCTCCAATTCCGTCTGGATATGTATCATGGGGCCAGTTCTAAGTTTTGACACTTGGGACATGGCATGACATGTCCAATACATACACGGAGAGATGGGCCATTGACATGCCCAGGAAGGTGGAAGTACAAGGCAAGAGCTGGGAGAGATTTCCTGTCTACTCCTGGAAGACAGAACCATGATGCAGGTTATTCCATACCGTGTGGATGGAGTGTGCCTGAAAGGGGACTGGCAGGATTGCAATGGAACAGGAAGAAATCAGGCCGTTGTCCCTGGTACACTAGGTGTTTGAAGACACAGTTGTTTTGTTCTCAGGCCTTTCCTTCAAACTGGTGTGATGAGAGAGAGTGAAAAATGCCGCTCTATCCACTTTCCCCACACCACGTGCAATTCCATAAACCTCTGCTATGTCCCTCTTACTTGTCCTTTTTTTCTAAACTAAGACATCTCAAGTGCTTTAGTTTTTCCTCATTGGAATTTTGGTGATGTAGATCCCTTACCTTTGAATCCCATTACAATGGGCAAACATCCATCTTTTGCCTCATGACTGCTGAAACACCTTCTTTTCTGGATTTATTCTTTAGTGACATCAGATTAGATGACTGTAGCATGCTCTGTGTGGGGCTGTTTAGACTTTTGGAAAATGACCCACTGATTTGGACAATGCAGCCGCCAGGACATGCACTGGAACAGGGTGAAGTGTCTCCTAATTGGAAAGTGCAGTTGGAAAGTCAGCGACCCCTCACTAAGCCTGCAGAACTCCCCTCCTAGGGAGATTAGTCTTGCTCCGTATTTTTTAGCAGAGAGACTTTGCAGTTTGCTGAGAATTTCCAGTGTTTTAAGCTGAATAGTGCTCTGCTTTTATTTATTATGTTTATATCTACTAAAAATGATGCTCCGGGTGACTTGCTGTTGTGTTATTTTGGTTTTTAATCTGTATTGTGGATAATAAGAATTTTGTTAGCTGCAAACTACAGTGGCCATAAAGGACCATTTTCCCAGTTGGTGACTGTAGATTGATGAGAAAGAGAGAGCCCCTCATCTTAACTTTAAATCATAGTTCTAATGGAGGAGGACGCACAGCAAAGGTGGCAACTCTGGGTTTGGGTGGGAGGGGAGCGGGGAGTCCAGTTGGACTTGCGTGCAGCTTTCTTGTGCAAGTGCCACGCAGCGGGTGCCCCAGAACCCACAAAAGTTGACCTGCTGGGTGTGTGTGCGAACCTTATTTATTTATTTAGAATATTTATATACTGCTCCCCATTGAAAAATTTCGGAGCGGTGTACAAGATAAAATAAAAACAAAAACAGAATAAAACTGTTAAAACAAAATTTAAAAGAAGCAAAAACAGAGATTCAAGGCTGCAAACCTTGCTTTGGCTTCGGTTCCGAGGTGAGGCAGCCCAGTCACGAAGCGCCCCGAGTTGAACCGGGGCCATTTGGGAGCATCAGAAATGGCTTCCAAGGTGAGTTGGGGTTGCTGCTGTTGTTGTGCCCAGCCCTGGCTGGGAGGCAGAGCCAGAGAGCTTCAGGCCTTTGACTGCTCTTCTCCCATCTCATTTAGCTCTTCCCAATCTTTTCTCTCTGGGGGAATCCGCACGTCGTACCGAGACCGCTTCTAAGCGACCCCAGTGCGGCCCCAAAGCGATCGTGTAACTTGCCTGGAGAAGAGACGAGAAAGAGGCGTCCTTGCCACCGCCGCCGCTGCCGCCACCACCCACAGACTTCCTCGCCGGCTGGGACAGAGAGCTCGGGGGAAGAAGGCGGGGTGGAGAGCTTCTTCCACTCTCCACTCTGCCTTCTTCAGCCGAGCTCTCCTCGCCGGCTGGCGAGGAGGTCTGTGGGTGGCGGCGGCGGCAAGGACGCCTCTTCCTTGGCTCTTCCAAAGGCAAGTTACACGATCGCTTTCACGTCGCACTGGGGTCGCTTAGAAGCCTCTTCCTTGGCTCTTCCAAAGGCAAGTTACACGATCGCTTTCACGTCGCACTGGGGTCGCTTAGAAGCGGTCTCAGTACGACGTGCGGATTCCCCCTCTTTCTGTCTCTCTTGTTAGTACTTCTTAAGCAGGCAGGGTTTTTAATTTTATTTTATTTTAAGAGAAGTTCTTACCCTCTGTGTTGTCTTTCGTAACCAGGTCAAGATTGGCCGATTTTCACACAAATTGTCAGGCCTCCTTCCAGTCACTGACCAGCTGCCCCAGGGACAATTACCAGGCCTGTCTTGGTTCCTATGCAGGCCTAATAGGTAAGTGTCTTGCTGGCTGGGTCCATCCAGAGCCCAAAGTGGTGCTGAATGAACCAGCCTTTTCCCTGTCAGTGGCAGAAATGTGGCTGAAGCTCTGGCACTGAGCAGGAGTGGGATGAGAGGAGGGTGGCGTGTTGTGTGCCAAGGTGGCTGCCCTCTGAGCAGACAAGGGGAGGTGGGTGCTATTCAGGGCTGCAGGATGGGAGATGGGCAGCCTTGAGGTGCAATCCTGTGCAGGGAAGAGGAAAGTGACTGTTCCTGCACAGCTCCTGTTCATGCCAGGGAGATTTCTGCAACCACAGGTTGTGCCCCACTCACATTTGTGCACTTTGGTGTGGGTGTGGGAATCGCTGTTTGGATGTTCTTCCACTGAAATGTATTGGACCAACCTGGTCAAGTGCATGTGGGAGGGGGGAGGGGACATAGCCTTGAGGAAAGGTTTTAGAAGATTAGGATAGAAACGTCAAAAACAAATGAAGTCGTAAATGGAGGAGTCCCTGTGAAATTAGAAAGCCTTTTACCTGTTCATCCCAGGCCTGGAGTGTTATCTTTTGCCTCATCCGACCAGGGCACCTTAAGCACAATCTCTGCAATGGGTAGCTTGAATATATGGGAGAAGTGGTTTCCTTAGATATCCTGAACTTTAAAGGTTAGGACTTCAAAAGTTAAAAACATCCTTTTATATCAGAAATAAAATAACCAGTAATATTAACAGAGAATATGGGTATACCCATGTTCTCTGTTAACATTTACTGGTTATCGTTTTGTTTCTGATTCAGCCAGCACCAGACAATAAATGTGCCAAGATATGCTGGACCAGCTGGTATTCGCAGGCTGCCTTTAAGTGCCCCCCAAAATGTGCTTTGTGATAACCCAGCTGGGAGCACACATGCTAGTGGGCAGGGTTTCCCGAAACGGGCACAGCTGGCTTCCCAGGCAACGGTGGTGAGAAGAGTGCCTTGGCCCAGGCACCACCTGGGCTGCCAGAAGACTTGCTGGATCCAGGAGCACTCACAGAGGGCCAACTGAGGCCACGCCAAGGACAGGCAAATCCCCCAGAAGAAGGTTGGCAAAGACGCCTCCCCACATCAGCATCTCCGTCTCCTTGGACTGAGCTTTTCATCATAAGAAGAGCCCTGAAGCTGGGAGATATCCAGTCCAGCATGCTGTTTCCCACATTGGCCAACCAAATGTCTCTGGGAAGCCCACAGGCAGCACATGAAGGCACATTTGCTTCCAGTATGAATGCACTGCTGGATTTGGCCTAGATGGGGCGTGCTCCCTGGGAGTCCGTGGGGTGCAGTCCACCACCCTTGAAACACTAGAGTTCTCAGGAGCTGTGGGGTAGGAAGGTTTGGCAAGGCCATGTGCCTTCTCTGAGTCCTGGGTTTAAGCTCTGACTCTGGTTGTCTGTGGAATTTGATCCACTCCCATGAGATCAGCAGATGGTGGGGCAGCCGTGCAAACGAGTGGAGCTTCTTCAGGCCCAAGGCAGGCCTTTGCACCACAGAGTGTGGGTCAAGAGGGAAGTGCCTTGTCCACGTGGACAGGGCTCGCTTCCACATGGATGTGACAAGGCGGTGGGCCTCCCCAGAACAGGGAAGGAGCCCAGCTCATGGGCCCCAGCTCTCCCTTGTCCTGTCACTTGGGAGCCAGAAACGGGGCTGCCCTGCCTGGGTAAACGGGTCACTTCCGGGGGGTCTTAGCTGCCACATGAGCTGAGGAAGTCTCCATGCGTTGCCATGAAGCTTCTTGGGGAGCACAAGCACTGCCCCTCTGCAGGCCAGAGCCAAGCCTGTGATGCCCCTGCAGATCAATCCCCGAAAGCACTCCAGGAGTTGCAAGAAGGGCAAGCCGGAAGGGCTGGGGCTCATTCTGTGAGAAAAAGTGGGGAGCGCCACTCCTTATGAGGCTCTTTGCACACTCACGTTTTGCTCTCCTCCTCGGACAGGGTTTGACATGACACCCAACTACATCGACTCCAGCACCACCAGCCTCACAGTGTCGCCGTCGTGTTCCTGCCGGGGCAGTGGCAACATGGAGGAAGAGTGTGAAAAGTTCCTGCAGGGCTTCACAGAAAACCCATGTCTCCGTAAGGCACCAAGTGGCTCCCAGGGCTGAGCTCATCTAACTGTCTGGGCCTGTCTGGGGTGGGAGGCAATTGCAGGGAATGTATGGCTTCTCACAGGCCATCCTATGTGGGTGTGGGTGAGCAAGAGGGTATTCCACAGAAGTTCTCCCTCAAAAGGAGCTCTGCTGCAGTTCTGGGGTGGGGGGAAAGGGAGGGACCCAGTTCCTGCAGTGGCCATGCCTCATGCTCACTCTCTTGCTCCCACCCCACTGATCCTGCAACCTCCACAGCCTCGTAGTCTCACTTGGATGGTGTTTGGGAGCGTCTCTTGATGGACACCATTTCTCCCCTCTGCCACAAGCCTGTCGAAGGGTTCGGATACCCACAAAGAGGAGGGGCTGCTCACATCTGCTCCTGGAGCCAGCCCCTCTTGCTAGCCATCAGTTGGTGATCTAGGGATGGAGGGAGGCAGCTGCCAACGTCTGAAGGGCTGAGCAGTGGGTAGCAAAGCCTCAAACTGACAAATGGAATGCTTTCAGAGATACCCAAAGGGACCAGGACCAGGATCAGAGAGCAATGGTGAATAGGGGCTGGGAGGGGGGCAGAGGGAGCAGACAGCAGACATCCATCATTTCATTGCACTCAGTGGCTTCCAGAGGGTGAATGGGATGGTGACAGTGTGTGTGAGAGAGAGGGGGAGAAGGGGGGAGTGGTTGGCCTGAGCCACAGCTTCAATCCCAGAAGCATAACTGTGCAGTGGCTGAAGCCAGCAGGTATCTCCACTAAGACCACCTCAGGTGAGGTGGCCACCTCAGCTGCTACTTCGTGGAGGCAGGTAGGTGTGCATGATCAGGAAGTACAGCATGATGGCAAAGGTGGTGGAAGTGATGATGGAGATCATGATGAACCTGGCAGGTTTGTCCCATACCAATAATTCTTTGTTTGTTTACTTGGTAACACTGTCTTTTATCTCTCCTCCCTCCCTTTGACCAGGAAATGCTATTCAAGCCTTTGGCAATGGCACAGACATGAACTTCTCCCCCAACTTCGCCCCATTGCTCCCCATCACCATACCTCCTAAGACAGAGCAGAGCCCTCCTTTGCCATATGATTTCAATGACAGCAACACCATCTATGATACAAGCGTGATCACCACTTGCACCTCCATTCAGGTAAGGCCATTGCAAAGGTATGTCTGAACGTGATTCTACTTAAGGAGATACAAGAGCACACACAGAAAAGCACTGGTTTACTTATTCAAGGAGCCCTGGGTTTTGCAAATCTGAACAACTCCACTTTCTGTTGCCTGGATGAGATTTAGCCCAATTACCAGTCAGCTGGATATTGATATCTCATAGAAGCATAAAATCATAGAATAGTAGAGTTGGAAGGGGTCTATAAGGCCATCGAGTCCAACCCCCTGCTCAATGCGGGAATCCACCTTAAAGCGTACCTGACAAGTGGTTGTCCAGCTGCCTCTTGAAGGCCTCTAGTGTGGGAGAGCCCACAACCTCCCTAGGTAACTGGTTCCATTGTTGTACTGCTCTAACAGTGAGGAAGTTTTTCATGATGTCCAGCCGGAATCTGGCTTCCTGTAACTTGAGCCCGTTATTCTGTGTCCTGCACTCTGGGATAATCGAGAATAGATCCTGGCCCTCTCTGTGTGACAACCTTTTAAGTATTTGAAGAGTGCTATCATGTCTCCCCTCAATCTTCTCTTCTCCAGGCTAAACATGCCCAGTTCCTTCAGTCTCTCTTCATAGGGCTTTGTTTCCAGACCCCTGATCATCCTGGTTGCCCTCCTCTGAACACGCTCCAGCTTGTCTGCGTCCTTCTTGAAATGTGGTGCCCAGAACTGGATGAAAAGTTATAGAAAAAATAATTAAGCAATCAGCCTGTGAACATTTAGAAAATAATGCTGTTACTACAAAGAGCCAACATGGGTTTCTCAAGAACAGCTCATGCCAAACTAACCACATCTCTTTTTGGGATACAGTTGTTATTTTATTTATTTGGTAGAATTATTTTGGTATTAGCTTGGTTGATAAAGGGGGTGCTGTGGACATAGTATATCTTGATTACAGCAAGGTTCTCAAAAAGCTCCCCCATGATATTCTTGTTGACAAATTGGTAATATGATGCTACTATTAGGTGAATTTGAAGCTGTTGATGAAGCATACCTAAAAGTTACTGATGGCTCCTCACCAGCTTGAACAGAAATGAAAAGTGGTGTGTTGCAGGCTTCTAGCTTGGGTCCAGTGTTATTCAACATTTTTATGAATAGCTTGGATGAAGCAGTATAGGGGAAATTTGCAGATGACCCCAAACTGGAAGGAGTTTGGCAAAATGGAGAACTGGGCCAAAATTAACAAAATGAACTTCAGTCAAGATAAATGCATTTAGATAGGGAAAATATGTGTACAGATTCAGGATGGGTACATTGGTGTCCATATCATGAGAAGTAACAGTTCCACTTTATTCTGCTTTGCTCAGATCTCACATGGAGTACAGTGTCCAGTACAGCTTAGAAGGATATAAAATAAAGTGAATGAGTTAAGATGATAGTGACAAAAATGGCAACCAGGCTGGAGACCGATAATATTAGGAAAGGTTGAAGGAACTGGATATGTTTGGCCTGGAGAGGAGATGATTAAGAAGTAATTTGATAGCTGCCTTCAAATATTTGAAGGGCTTTCACAGAGATGATGGAGCAAATTTGATTTCTTTTGGTGATTTGGACCCAAACTAGTGGGTTCAAATCACTAAAATGAGGATGTTGATGTAACATTAGGAAGAATTTCCTAGTGGTACAAACTGTTTTACAGTGAAAGGTGGGGAACTCTACTTTATTAGAGGTTTTTAAGCAAAGGCTGGATGGCCCAACTATGAGGGATGTTGTAGGAGCAGATTTCCTACTTTGACAGAGTTTGGACTAGATGGCCTTTGAGGGACCTTTCAGATCAACAGATCTATGATGTGTGAGATTCATTCTGGATGTGAATTTTTCTCAGTTGACTTTAGGAGATAGTCTCTTCTGCTTCTGTTCCTACTGCGGAGTCTTGTCCCTTGCTAGGAGTAGGCACTTGGGAATTAGAATTGTATCAGCAGCTTCAACCACGTTTTTGTGGCAAGCCTTAGAAGTGATCCCACTTGCAAGAGGGGCAGGAGGACTCCAAGAGTGAGAATAAACAACAGAAGCACTTATACTTGCATGTAGCAGCTCTGATGAGCTCCAGGACAAGGTTCAAATTCCCTGCTGCTTTAGACATTGCCACTGCCATGCACCAAAATGAATTATCTGGAGAAGTCCTTCTTGCTCTCTGTGGTCTTGTTGGCCATTTAGATTCTCTCATCTGCTGCTGGAGCAGAGTCTCCCCTCCGCCCAGTGAACAGATGCAAAGGCAGCAATGTCACCCTTGGGCAGCCCCTAATTAGATCCGGCATGCCTGAGAAATTACATCTTATGTTTCTTGTTACCGCTGCATGAGACAATCAGCAGCTCAATTTCATGCTAGAGTTGCAGCGCATCAGAAGCCCAGTGCTGCTTTTGTGGGCAGCTCTGCTGCGTTCCAGGGCAGAATTTGTCCCTTCCTAAAGGGCAGGCCATGAGCAGTCATGTTGTTCCATCCATTAGCACAACTTTTGCCCCATTGGCTGCTTGATTCACGGTTTGCCACGGAAATGGGAATGTTTGTTACCAGAGCTTGTTATCTGAGGACTGTTGGGTCAAACCCTGAGCTCCATGGTTTTGCCTCTTGCTCAAGGAAAGCCTCCTTTGTATAGGACATTGACAAGGATTGGCTCAAAACTACCGAGCTCCCACTCCCCCGCCCCCAGAAGAATCCAGCATGGCCTATCAAAAATGTGTCTGCTTGCCTCTAGGGACATGTTGGTGGGTGTCGGAGTGCATCGTTTCAGCCCAACACCCCCAACATGTCCATAGAGGTCTCAGTGAGGAGGAGGGTTAGTCCATTGGAAAGAGGGGCCAATCCCTGCTCTGGTTATTCCTGCTTCCACACTCCTGGGTGGAAAAATGAGGATTATAGTACAGAACTTATTCATGCCCCCCACCCCACAAAATCACACCTTGCACTCGACATTTCTGGATCCAGAATTACTCCTTCCCCCAGTTTGGTTCAGGCAGTCACAGAAATAGAATCCCAGGGCTTGTCTATACAGCTTCTTTACCCCAACCTAAATGCGCATATTCATATTTTAGGTTACATGAAGCAGCCGTCCATTTGCCTCAGTGCTGGGTTTTAACTGCAATAATGCACATATTCGCATTGGTGATTTTCTGTGACTTTTAGATTGGGTCCAAGTTTGCACCGTATTATGGCTGCGTGTCTTTGGGGGAATTATGTCGGATTTTGATATGTGGGCAGAGCTTTGAGGGTAGGATAACATGATTGGCCCATTTCCCAATTTTGCACCAATCTGCTGCCTCCTTCATTCGCGCCAATTTTAGGTTGAAGTCTCTCTGTGGAGCTAAGCAGAGAAAACTTCTTAAAACAAATTCATTCCTCTCTCTCTCTCTCTCTCTCTCTCTCTCTCTCTCTCTCTCTCTCTCTCATTTCTGTACTGCCCAATATGCGAAGCTCTCTGGGTGGTTCACAGAAAGAAAGAGAGGGAAACGGGCAGCCAGACGAGGAGACATCTTCTGGTGCCTCCTTCCTTTCTTTCTGTAGCCTTGTCCCCCCCACCCCCGCTCCTGGTTTGTGGAAGCTTTCCTTTGAATTTCCTTACGGGGAGTAATGATGGGAACAAAGCGGGAAACAGGCAGCCATCCTCCTTCCTTTCGCTCTGTAGCCTCATTCCACCCCCACTCCGGCTCCCATTCGGTTTGTGTGTTATATTAGTCTGTGGAGCTCTGCAGATAAGATTTATAGCTTTGTTGGCTTCTACTCTTTATCATCATATATGGGATAATGTGATAATGCACGTGTGTGCATTAATAACTCACTATAAAATAATAACAATAATTCAGGAAATAAATCGCTGTTGCTGCTGCATTCAAATCAATGAAAAATTGGGTTTTTATTTAATGAGGAGCCATCCCTCTGTTGTATAGATGAGGGCCAAGTTTCATGCATTAGCAGGAAATTAAAAGATTAGATAAAATCCACCACTAAACAAGTCTGACCGTGATGGTGACATGGTAGTTATATCACCTTGTGTATATACATCAGCCTTGCTCAACTTGGTAGCCTCTAAATGTGTTGAACTACAGCACCCATCATCCCCATGCAGCATGGCTAGTGGCAATAAATTCTCCGCTTCTCCTTTCACATTGCAATCCACCCTACTTATCTGAAATACTTCCTGTTTGCTATGGGAAGCGGCATATTCCAATTCCAGGTCCTCCCATTCGGACTATCATTGGCAGCCAGGGTCTTCACCAAATGCATGTCAGTTGTGTGCGCCTTCCTTGGAACCAGCAGACTGGAGATCTATCCTTACCTAGATGACTGGCTTGTTGTCGCACCAGACAAACAATTGACAGAACGTGCCTTGCATCTTACCTTGAATCTCCTGGAGTCACTCAGCCTCTGTATCAACATCGAAAAATCCAACCTCCTCCCATCACAGACCATCCAATTCATTGGAGCAATCCTGGACTCACTGTCCGGCCGCACGTACCTACCCATGGATTGGGCACGACGCATCATCACCATGGCATCAACACTCATCCACAACAGGAAAACTACAGCACATACTGTCCAGTGCCTACTTGGCTACATGGCAGCAATGGTATCGGTTGTGGAATGGGCCAGACTAAGCATGAGACGCCTCCAGCTATGGCTAGTGGAAGTCTTTGACTTCGAATCCGATGCCCACTGGTACTGTTTGAGTATACCAACCAAAATTACTCATCCCTACTATGGTGGATGGACATAGAAAATCTAACCCAGGGTGTTCCATTTCTCTGCCCTACACATACCAGACTCATAGCAACTGATGCATCCCTACGAGGCTGAGGAGCTCACTGCGGACTTCTCTAGATACAAGGGTATTGGTCAGACCACGAAACCCAGCTGCATATCGATGCTCTAGAGCTCCTCATGGTATGGAAAGCGATAATCTCTTTCAAACCAGACATTGTAGGGAGACACATCCAAATCCTAATGGACAGTACCTCTGGGCTATGGCACCTGAACAAGCAAGGGGGTACACATTCCCCAATGTTAGTGAACCTCACACTAAAGTACTTTGCAGGGATGAGCAACATCCTAGCCGATGCTCTGAGTCATTTGAAAAAAAATCCCACAAATGAGAACTCACCCCACACATTTGAAACAACCTATTTTGTGAATGGGGTGCACCCGCAGTGGACCGATTCGCCACAGAACATAATCAAACCTGCCAGACCTTCTGTTCCAGGGGAGGAATCGGCTGATCCTTGCTAGGGGGTGCGTTCTCCCTTCAATGGTCAGGAACATTCTTCTACCTCTTCCCACCATTCCCTCCACTGATGAGGATAATATCCAAAACCAACTGGGAACAGACAAACTGCATCATCATTGTCCTGTGGTGGCCAAGACAAATCTGGTTCCCCACACTCCTCAGGCTATCCCAAGGACACTACATACGGCTCCCACCACTTCACAATCTCCTATTCCACAGCAATGGCAGAGTCCACTACCCAGACATCAGGACACTGAAAGTAATGGCATGGAGGCTACATGGGATGGACCACTCTCTCCCATCCTGAGACAAGTCCAGGTAATACTGAACACAGCAAAACGTTCGTCCACAAAAAGGTCATATTCTGCAAAATGGACGGCCTTTCTCAAATTTGCAACTGAGAACAACTTTGACCCACACAACAGCTCAGTCACAAATGTCCTCCAATTCCTTGCCCATTTATTTAACAAGGGCTTAAAATGCTCATCCGAATATACCTCATAGCAATCTCCAGTTCACCTCACCAATCGATGGCTTCACACTATTCTCGCACCCACTAGTCCGCTCCTTCCTAAGGGGCGTGAACAATTTTGCTCCGCCTCTCAAACCTTAAGCGCCACCATGAGAACTACCTCTAGTGCTAAAGGCATTCGTGACTAAACCCTTTGAGCCTTTAGCCACCTGCAACCTCCAATTCCTATCGTGGAAAGTGGCATTTCTTGTCGCCATCACCTCAGCCAGGAGAGTCAGCAAACTGTCAGCACTAAGGGTAGATCCACCATACCTAATCTTTCATAAAGAATCGGCATCCTTACGCCCCAATGTTGCCTTCCTACCTAAGGTAGCATCAGACTTTCATCTCAATGAAGCGATATCGCTGCCGGCGTGCTTTCCCGGTTCAAAATCCGACCTTGAAAAACAGCTCCATACTCTAGGCATCAGACGGGCAACTCACTTTTTGCAAATCCAGAACAAAACCTTTCAGATTGACTCAAAGACTCTTTGTGTGTTATAGAGACCCTAAGATTGGCTCCCTAGTCTCATCACAGCGAATAGCAGCATGGACCAGGTAGACAGTTGCACTAGCCTACCAAATCTCCAACTAAGAGCTACCATCCTAAATTGAAGCCCACTCCACTTGGGCAGTGGAAACCTCAACGGCCTCTTCTAGAGGAGTCTCCTTGTCAGACTTCTGCAAAGCAGCTACTTGGGCTTCCCACGACGGTGGGGGAAGGGTTCCTGCCTAAAACGCTTCTCAGTTATTGGAAGTTCTGAACGAGACTCTGTGCAGGCACAGAGCCCCATAAAGTGCGATGCACAGATGGCCACTCGAGCCACAGTTACAGGTAAGCAACGTGTCATTACCCAACCATCCCAAATGATCACTACATCTTTGCAGCACTGATTTGCGATGCAGCCCTGTGACTGACACCCCACCCAAACACTGTTCCCAGCTCCTGGAAATAGCACTGAAGGGCTGTGCCTCACCTGGACTGGACATCTCCATCGAGATAACCAGGATTCTCCCTCCAGTCTGATTTGCTGCTCTTTGCTGGGCAGCGGGAAGGGCTCGGTTGGACTCTGGCTGGAAATTCGAATGAGAAGGATGCAGCCAGCAGCAATGATGGGGCAATGGGAATGAGTAGGCGGTGAGAAGCAGTGGGATGGGAATGATGGGATCTGGGGGTGTACTGGAAAGGGTGCCACACCACAGCCCTTCCCTGTACGTGTGCAAACCCTGCTGACAGGGGACTGTGGGCCTTGCTAGACCTACCGGTGTTCCGTGCTTGAGGAGGGGTGAAAGCGGGTTTTCCTGCATAGGTGTGACGCCTCATGGTCCACACGTTGGAGGGGGGTGGTTGCGGGAGTTTGTTCCGGTTGTGGTGCTGTCGGGTTGAGCACGGGATGCGGAGCCACACCGGCCTGATTTTCGGGTGTGTGTGTGTGTGTTTCCCATCTGCGGTGCGATTTGCGCAAGTGCGAAAGAGCGCAATCCGCAGTGGTTGGCGGCGGCTGAAGTGCCGCTGCTGCTTTTGTCTCATTCCCCCCACCCCCCGGGCTGGGCACAGGGGAGCCAGTTGGCATTGGGGGATGACCCGCAGAGGGCGTGGCCAGTGGTGGCAGGAGGATGGGAACGAGTGGCATTGTTGAGCGGCAACATTGGCAAGGCAGAGATGCTGTCATTTGCTTTCGGGGGTGATGATAGATGCATTGTGATCTGAGGACAGTCGTCTCCCATCTGGCCTCTGAGCATTTCCGGCGATGACCGGCCCTGCGCCTCCATCCCACGGAGCCATCCCACATCTGGGCGTAGGCATGGCAGCAGCTCTGAACCAGCTGTGCCAGCAGAAGCGCATGGTGCTCAAGCAGCATATGCGGGAAGGAGAGGCGGCTGTGTGTGCGCGTGTGGGGGGGGAGCGATAGCGAAGGCAGGGAAGCTATGGAAAATCTCCCTGAGGTAGCCATTGTCACCCTTCTGATGGGCGCAGCCATGTACATCGGGGCTGTAGCGCAGTATCAGCGGTTCCGTGCGGTGGTGGCTGCCAGACGGTGGCAGTGGGAGGAAGAACTACTGATGGGGGTATGCTGCTGCACCGACCTACACACGGGCCAAGCAGAAAGAAGGGGGGCTCATCAGTTTCCGCACCAGCGGAGGTACGAAACCGGCGTCAGCAGCCTGCCACCGTCACTCCGCCCCCCCCACTCACCCAGCAAATGCAGTCGGAAGGATAGGGGAGTGTATTGACACAGTGCAAAGGGGCCCCAGGGCACGTGCACATCCCATTCGGCTGATGCTTCCCTAACCTTCCGCCTGCCACCGTGTGGCCGATGGAAGATGGTTGCCCACCCTCGCCTGTTGCCCCCTTACACCCAGCTGCTGCGTACCCCCCCCCCCATAGGCACACAGCCCTGCCTGCCTCTACCGTGCCCGTCATTCCCCCACTCACCTTTACATCGGACGGTACCTGTGGCTGCCCACCGCGACAGGCCAACTTCCCATTAAAGTTGGATGCCCGCCTCCCTGAAAATTTACCCACACAGAGGTACCAAGCTCCACATAACCCACACATCCACAACACCCCCCCAACAACTCACCAGACAGTTTTTCGTTCGTCCGTTCGTGCGCAAAGCGGACCCGTTTAGTAAAAAAAAAACAGCCGTGCCGTTGCCACAGCTGCACACGGGGCGCAAATGGAGGATGAGGTTTGGCTGAAACCACTGGCCACTCACCTTAGCACGCCTTCTTCCTGACCATTGCTGACCTCGCCGGAACCATGCTGACCTCATTTCGTCCCACACCTCCACTGCCCGCATCCAAATTAGCACGCTCTGATGGAAAAACCGGGCTTAAAGCCGATTCATAAAACACGGGACAACAGAGGTTTCAACACAGGATGGACACAGATCCTGGTGAACGTCATGTGGACCTGTTAGGACGATGCCGGTAAGCGCTACAGCCCCATCTAGCAACGGCCTGTGTTTCAGTGGTGCATTCTGATGTGGGCTGACGATTTTTGCAAACAATCCAGCTGCCATGTTGAATTTTGTCTGGTTCTATTACATGTCAGTTCATTCAGTACCATCATCTCCTCTTGTGTTTCTCCTCTTCGGGGGGAGGAATGCTGTGCCACGAAGGGTGAGCTATTCCACCTGCTCCCCTCCCCCCCCCCACCTGGAGACTTTAAAAGCAAGGCTGGAGCTGAAGGGAGGCGCTGCTTCAGGGGGAGAAACGCTGTTCCTTCCAACCAAGCTTTCTTTTCTTTTCTTTTTATCTTCTTATCTGGTTTGTTTTGCTGTAAACTTTTATTTAGTATATTTTGGGTATTATTGTGATGATGTTGTTGATTAGTATATTGTTAAATATTGTTGTAGTTCTAAGTTTTGTAAACCACCCAGAGAGCTTCGGCTATTGGGCGGTATAAAAATGCAAGAAATGAAATGAAATGAAATGAACTGGGCCATAGTTAAACCAGAGGAAAAATGGAGAGCGAAGCTCTGGTGCTTTGAATCTTTATTTTCAAATCTTCGATGTACTCACTCTATGTGTTTCGGACAAGTGTCCATCAGGAGCTGAAGACGGAAATATAGGAGAAAAACATCAAACGGCATTGCCGTGGGTCAAAGTCAAACAGGCCAAATAATAATATTAGAAAAGAGATAAAACTTGATTATAAAAGAAACTCTTGGCCTGAACTCCATGCGCCCGTTGCTTCTCAAAAAATCCTCGGAGAAACGGACGCTTGGCATTCAGGCCAAGAGCTTCTTTTGTAATCAAGTTTTATCTCTCTTTTTATTATTGTTTGGGCTGTTTGACTTTGACCCGCAGCACTGCTGTTTGATGTTTTTCTCCTATATTTCCTTCTTCAGCTCTTGATGAAGGACACTTGTCCGAAACGTGTAGAGTGAGTACATCGATGATTTGAAAATAAAAACAAAGATTCAAAGCACCAGAGCTTTGCTCCCCAATTTTCCTCTGTTTGGTGGTGCTTCTTCCCCTCGCTTTTGCACCATAGTTAAACCACACAGATGGTCCTCATAGCAATGCAAGTACTATGCAAAGAGATGTCCCAGCATTATTCAGTTGACAATTCATTTCCTAACTAAATTGCCAGGGGAGGAACATCAACTGGGCTAATCTTGACATGATGCTCTTGCTAAAGTTTGGAATGCAAGTAATTTTAAGCTAATTTGTAAATATTCTGTATTTTATCTTTCTGTGCCAGTTGGAAGAATTAAAACGCAACTAATCAACTCGATTAGTTATGCACTATGCTGAGGCACATTTTTGATTTCAAGGTTTGTCCTAAATGAAAAAGTCTGCAACCCTTTTAAAGGGTCTTCCTGGAATGAAATGTATATTTGCACCAGTTTCCCCAAACCCTGGACTAATTAGATGGTTTTGCTTTTTGCGTTTTGAAAAGCAGTTCAGGATCCCAGGCTGATGTTGGGGACTGTGAGATGCAAGGACATAAGGAGGGCCGTGCTGAGTCAGGCCAAAGGCTGACCTTGTCCACCTTTCGGTTCTCACAGTGGCCTGTGTGCAGGAGGCCTGTAATGAGATGGTCCTTGCCCTGCGGGAGTGCAGGCAGACAGCTCCAAAGGCAGCAATAGTGAGAGTGGCTGGGTGGGAGCAGCCTGGATACCTTTTCACTCTGATCGCAACAAGCTGCATTTGCACCCCTCCCCCCCTCCCCCCCAAAAGAATGGAGAGCAGTTCCCTTTCCTTGGGGCACTGGAGATCTCTCACTTGTACTCCTAAATGTGGGTCTTGTTCTGTCTCCACAGGAAAGCGGACCGAAGCTAAACAAGTCCAAACAGCAGAGTCCATGCTTCTCAGAGGTATGTGGGAGGTGACTGAAGCCAGGCCTTGTCTAAGCAAGGCTCCAGTGGGACATTCCCCAGCTTGCTTAAGGTTCCCTTTGGGTGATAGAGAGCCTGGCAGAAACACATCTCCCAGACTTTTCAGATGTGATGGGGCAGTGGTGAAGAGACAGCTAGGGTGACCCTAGGGTAAGGAGGAAAGGGCTCCTGCAGCTTTAACAGTTGGGATGAAGAGGGAAATTCAGCAGGTGTCATTTGTAGGCATGCAGCAGCACCTGGTGAAATTCCCTCTTCATCACAACAGTTAAAGCCACAGGAGCCCTGCCCTCTAGAGTGACCAGATACAAAAGGGAACAGGGCTCCTGCAACTTTAACTGTTGTGATGAAGAGGGGATTTCACCAGGTGCTGGATGCATACAAATGACACCTGCTGAAATCCCCCTTTCAATGCAACTGTTAAAGATACAGGAGCCCTGTCCTCCTTTCCATATGGTCACCCTAGAAGAGGCACAGCTGCCACTTCAGGGGTTATGTGCTTGAATGGCCCTCTTCTGTCAGGAGACTGCTGCAGGTCACGGAGGTGCAAACAGAACATGAATCCTTTGTGCCAAGGTGTCATATAGGCTGAAGCCCCATAGTTTTAGGCCAGCCTAATAAGAACACTTGCGCATAATAATGCCAACATAGCACATTTCAGTTTCTCAAAGCCCACATGCCTGATATCAGTAATCCTTACAACGATAGGCCTGCAAGGTCTACTATCATCCTATTGCAGATATCAAGGGGGACAGAGCTCCTTCCACCACTTCAGACTATTTGTTCATCCATTCAGTGATCAAAAACCTTGCTGGTTTGAGATCAGAGTTGAGGCGACCTCATGTCGGCTCAAGCATCACAAGGCCAGCAAATTGGAATCTCAGGCTGGTGTTTAACCAACATTTCCCCCCTCTCGCCCCATGATCAGTGATGATGCTATGCAGTGTCACAAACCAGCCCCACTTTTCCTGGGTCTTTCAGGCCTAAATGCAGGTGGGGAGGATGGAGTGCCTGGCACCAGCAGTTGCTCCATTTTGTCCTGGTCCTGTATTGCCTTCTGAAGCATCTGAGCCTTTCTGTTTTGCTAGAGGACTCTTCCATCAGGAGCTGGCAGGATGGGCTGAACAGCGAGAAGGAGCCCTCTGCTAGCATTAAGGCCAGATGCTTCAGAAGGCAGCAGAGGACCAGGAAAACGTAGGGCACCGTCGCTAACTCAGGAAATGTGCGGGTGCATGGAGCGCAAGTTCTTAGCCAGCGCAGTTTGTGGCATTGCATCGTATCTTCATTGATCATGGAACATGTCAATGAAATGTCAGCCTTAGCTTCCAGCTTCCTGGCTTTGTAGAGCTTAAGACAAAGTGAGGCAGTCTTATACCGGCAGGTTTTTCGATCATTGAATTTCCCTGGTTTTTGAAAAAGGAAATGTATAATTACAGTAATAGCGGTCCTCTTCCCAATGTCTTTTAATCTGCTTTCTTGCAAGTTTATTTATATGATACATGGGGTTATATTTACTTAACGGATGGTCATCATGATTCCATTTCAAGAATCAGGGTTCTGACATTTCGGGCTGAACACACATAGAGGAGGCTGCACTCAGTCACGCTCTACATCTAGAAAGTGATGAGAATTGCGGGGGGGGGGGGAGGGGGAGGGGGAGATGGAACTAGTGAGTCCATTCCCACTTCCTTTCTTCACATGCAGAGCTTGCACATCAGGAGAATGGCTGGATGGGGCCAGATTCTCAGAAGCATCTTAGGGTTAGGGTACATAGAGTGATACTGCATGTTCAGTGTCATGTACAAATATAGCCCTAGTGTGAGACACAATCCTTGCATGTCCTTTTCCCATCACACCCAAAGTCAGGGCAAGAATTGGGCCCCTTTTGCTGCATTTCTGCTTTCAGAAGGGTGGTGTGAGGCACTGAGCCTTCTGCTCTTCGCCTTCCAAATTCTCTGAGGGTCAAACTGCATGTTACTTTAAAGAGGTAGCTAGGTTTTCTTCTTCACGTTTACTCAAAAGTAAGCTCTTGGGACCTTATATGAATCAGGGCTATAGAGTGGTGGGTAGGGGTTTTAACCCTTTGTCCTATTCATGCAATTTATATTATACCTGGATGCATTTTTGGCAATGCAATTTTTGGCATGGGGAGGCCTGATCCAGAGTGGGACCACAGCAATGGTGGGGGAAGGATTAAAGTCTCCCTACTCTGCCCCACACATGCTAGGGACTCAATCCACGGATTAACATGTAGTTTCACCCAGTGAGGTTCCATAGCCAGAGGAAGAGACATTGAACATAGGAGACCTCTGTAATAAGATTCTTCTGAAAACCATGGAGTATTGGCAGAATTCTGGCTTCAGAGTGAAACTGAGCATGCCTGACATAACTTTTCCAGCAGTTGCTGACATAGGCTTTCATGGGGCGAAATGGCCTTAATATCTTTTAAAACGCTTCTCAGAACTTCACGAAACCAATGAAAGACACACATCTTTGATAAACCTGACAGATGTCCCACTCTGGACATCAGGAAAAACTTCCTGACTGTTAGAGCAGTACAGCAATGGAACCAATGACCTAAGGAGGTCGTGGGCTCTCCCACACTAGAGGCATTCAAGAGGCAGCTGGACAACCATCTGTCAGGGATGCTTTAGGGTGGATTCCTGCATTGAGCAGGGGGTGGGACTCGATGGCCTTGTAGGCCCCTTCCAACTCTGCTATTCTATGATTCTATGTGCATCAGTAGTTTTCGCCAAAATTTCAAAGAAATAGATGATAGAATCATAGAATCATAGAATCATAGAATCATAGAATCATAGAATAGCAGAGTTGGAAGGGGCCTACAAGGCCATCGAGTCCAACCCCCTGCTCAATGCAGGAATCCACCCTAAAGCATCCCTGACAGATGGTTGTCCAGCTGCCTCTTGAATGCCTCTAGTGTGGGAGAGCCCACAACCTCCCTAGGTAGCTGATTCCATTGTCGCACTGCTCTAACAGTCAGGAAGTTTTTCCTGATGTCCAGCCGGAATCTGGCTTCCTTTAACTTGAGCCCGTTATTCCGTGTCCTGCACTCTGGGAGGATCAAGAAGAGATCCTGGCCCTCCTCTGTGTGACAACCTTTTAAGTATTTGAAGAGTGCTATCATGTCTCCCCTCCATCTTCTCTTCTCCAGGCTAAACATGCCCAGTTCTTTCAGTCTCTCTTCATAGGGCTTTGTTTCTAGACCTCTGATCATCCTGGTTGCCCTCTTCTGAACACGCTCCAGCTTGTCTGCATCCTTCTTGAATTGTGGAGCCCAGAACTGGACGCAATACTCTAGATGAGGCCTAACCAGGGCCGAATAGAGAGGAACCAGTACCTCACGTGATTTGGAAGCTATACTTCTATTAATGCAGCCCAAAATAGCATTTGCCTTTCTTGCAGCCATAGCGCACTGTTGGCTCATATTCAGCTTGTGATCTACAACAATTCCAAGATCTTTCTCGTTTGTAGTATTGCTGAGCCAAGTGTCCCCCATCTTGTAACTGTGCAATTGGTTTCTATTCCCGAAATGTAGAACTTGGCATTTATCCCTATTAAATTTCATTCTGTTGTTTTCAGCCCAGCACTCCAGCCTATCAAGATCACTTTGAAGTTTGTTTCTGTCTCCCAGGGTATTAGCTATCCCACCCAATTTTGTGTCATCTGCAAATTTGATCAGCGTTCCCTGCACCTCCTCGTCCAAATCATTAATAAAAATGTTGAAGAGCACTGGGCCCAGGACTGAGCCCTGCGGCACCCCACTCGTTGCCTCTCCCCAGTTTGAGAAGGTTCCATTGATAAGTACTCTTTGAGTCCGATTCTGTAGCCAACTGTGGATCCACCTAATAGTTGTTCCATCTAGCCCACTTTTAGCTAGTTTGTTAATTAGAATGTCATGTGGTACTTTGTCAAAAGCTTTGCTGAAGTCAAGATATATGACGTCCACAGCATTCCCACAGTCCACAAGGGAGGTTATCCTATCAAAAAATGAGATCAAATTAGTCTGACAGGATTTGTTCCTGACAAATCCATGTTGGCTTCTAGTAATCACTGCATTGGTTTCAAGGTGTTTACAGATTGACTTCTTTATAATCTGCTCCAGAATTTTCCCAGGGATGGATGTCAGGCTGACTGGTCTGTAGTTTCCAGGTTCCTCCTTTTTGCCCTTTTTGAAGATAGGGACAACGTTAGCCCTCCTCCAGTTGTCCGGCACCTCACCCGTCTTCCATGATTTTGCAAAGATAATAGACAAAGGTTCTGAGAGTTCTTCCGCTAGCTCCTTCATTACTCTTGGATGCAGTTCATCGGGCCCTGGAGATTTGAACTCATTCAAGGAAATTAGGTGTTCTTTGACCATTTCTTTATCAATCTCAAACTGCAATCCTGCCCCCTCAACTTCTGCTTCACTTTTTCCAGGGGGGTCATAGACCCGCTTTTGGGAGAAGACCGAGGCAAAGTAGGAATTGAGCACTTCAGCCTTTTCTTTGTCATCTGTTATCAATTTGCCATCCTCATTAAGCAGCTGAACCACCATTTCTTTCCTCTGTCTTTTACTACTCACGTATCTGAAGAAAGCCTTTTTATTGCTTTTAGCATCCCTCGCTAATCTCAGCTCATTCACAGCTTTAGCCTTCCTGACGCCATTTCGGCACTTCTGCGCCACTTGTCTGTACTCTTCTTTTGTAGCCTGGCCTTCCTTCCACTTCCTATATGTATCCCTTTTTGTTTTCAGTTCATCAATAAGCTTTTTGTGGAGCCACATTGGTTTCCTCTGTTGTCTTCTATCTTTTCTCCTTGTTGGAATTGTTTGTAACTGTGCCTTTAAAATTTCATTTTTTAGATACTCCCACCCATCCTGCACTCCTTTTCTCTTTAGGCTCCCTTGCCACGGGACCTTACTTATTATAGTTCTGAGTTTATTAAAATCAGCTTTCCTAAAATCCAGAGTACGTGTATGGCTACGCTCGACTTTTGTCTCCTTCATAATCAAGAATTCAAGTATGACGTGGTCACTTTCCCCCAGAGTTCCCGTAACTGCCACTTTATCCACTAAGTCATCCCTATTGGTCAATAACAAGTCAAGGATTGCCGATCCTCTAGTTCCTTCCACCACTTTCTGTAGGAGAAAGTTATCACCCATACATGTCAGGAATTTCTTGGAAGGGCCGCTTTTGGCAGTAATGGTCTCCCAACAGATATCAGGGTAATTGAAGTCCCCCATCACTACTACATCACACTTCCTTGAAACACTGGTAATTTGTTTCTCAAAAGTTTCGTCCTCGTCTTCTCCTTGATTGGGTGGTCGGTAGTAGACTCCGATTATCATATTCTTTTTATTCCTAGCCCCATTTATTTTAATCCAGACGCTCTCGACGGGGCTCCCAATCTCATCCGCCTGTATTTCTGTGCAGGGATAGGTATTTTTAACTTATAGTGCAACTCCACCTCCCTTTCTATTTCTTCTGTTCTTTTTGAACAAGTTATATCCTTCAATTGCTATATTCCGTGGGAGTCATCCCACCAAGTTTCAGTTATACCTATCAAGTCGTATTTGCCTTCATGTAATAAGAGTTCAAGTTCATTCTGTTTGTTTCCCATGCTCTGGGCATTAGTATATAGACATCGAAGACCATGTGTTTTATAGTCTGGCTTTGTTCCTACCTTGTTGCAGACACTATTTTGGGACACTGTTGGAGCTGTTCTCTGTACTGTGGTGCATTGGCCTTCATCCATTGTTGCCTCAAAATTTACGTCTCCCACCCCCATAAGATTCAGTTTAAAGCCCTCCTGATGAAGTTCTTCATGCTGTGGCCGAACTCATTCTTTCCAGCCCTTGTGAGGTGCAACCCATCCCTTGCCAGCAGTCCATGTTCCAAGTAGCGTAGCCCATGGTCCCAGAATCCAAAGCTCTCACGACGGCACCACCTTCGAAGCCAGTCGTTCATCCGGAGTATTTTTCTTTCCCTTTCTAATCCTCTTCCAAGAACCGGGAGGATGGATGAGAAAACTACCTGGGCCCCAAAGTTCTTCAGTTTCCTTCCCAGAACTTCAAAGTCTGAAATGATTTCTTCATAGCTCTGCTTGGCGACATCATTTGTTCCCACATGGATGAGAAGAAAGGGGTATGTGTCCGTTGTCTTTATGAGCTTCGGTAACATTTCAGTCACATCTCTAATCTGTGCTCCAGGGAGACAGCACACCTGGCGAGTCCATGGGTCTTCACGACATACTTGGGTTTCAATCCCACGCAGCAGGGAGTCTCCCACAACGACTACTCTTCTCTTCTTCTTGGTTGACCTACCTTCTGTCCCTTGGTCACTGTTGCATGGTGTCTCCTGTACTTCCTCCTCTGCAAACTGTCCTTCAGTCTCATTCTCCAGAAGCTGAAAGCGGTTGCTTAACTCCAATGGCCCCACCGGTGCAGAACGCCCTCTAATTCCTCCTCTCCTAACTGTCACTCTTTTCCAAGGAGTTTCCTCTTCATTGGCTTTCCTCCCCTCAGCATACTCCACTTCTGCTTCAGCTGGCTGTTGTTCTTCAATCTCATGTGCTTCTTGTTGCTGTTGCAGTTCCACCGTTCGGTCTAAGAACTCCTCGACTTCTCTTATTCCTTGGAGGGTGGACACTCGCCGCTCAAGTCCCCTCACTTTTTCTTCCAAAAGTGCCACCAGCTTGCACTTGTTGCAGGTATACGCCATGTTGAGCTCAGGCAGAAACACGAACATTGCACACCCTTTGCAGGTCACCACCTCTAGGGACTCCTTTCCATCCATATTGTCGATTTCTGCTTTGGTTTTTTTCCTTTTTGATTATAGTAGAATTGCCTTTGCTTTGTTGTGTCCTCTCTGAAGGTACACAACTATATGAGTATGTCTTAAGGGAAAGTAATCTTTTGGGGTTTTTTTGCTTTTGTTTGGTGGTGGTTTTGTGGGGTTTTTTTCTCTTTATGTTTTTCTTTTTTTTTTCCCCCCCACCTCTTTTTTATTTTTATTTTTTATTATTTTATTTATTTTTAAGAGGCCTCCCCCTTGACCCCCCCTGTCAAACTCCTGTTAGCTCGCTCCCTGTTCGCTCGCTCCCTGGGAATCTGGCTTACTTTTATAGCTCCTACTTGAGCTGGGCCAGCTGCTCTTCCCTGCTTCTGCTTAGCTCCAAGTCAGGAACCAGAATGAGGTCACTGAAATGCCAACAACAATCAACAGCAATTAGGCACTGATTGCTGAGTCCAACTGACAATCAGGCCACTCCCCCTTCAGCTCCTGCAGCAACTATTCACACCGACCTCTCACTCAGCACTCAGGAGCACATGGCAAGCACACGGCCTCTTTGAATTGGCAGCCTCCTGGGTTTCCTTGAGGCTTCTCTTCTTCCCCTGTCCTTGGTCTCCTCTTCCCCTACACTCCCCCTGTCAAACTCCTGTTTGCTCTTCCTGTTAGCTCGCTCCCTGTTCGCTCGCTCCCTGGGAATCTGGCTTACTTTTATAGCTCCTACTTGAGCTGGGCCAGCTGCTCTTCCCTGCTTCTGCTTAGCTCCAAGTCAGGAACCAGAATAGGCCGAGCCACAGCTTGAAGTAAAAAGTACAAATGTGCCAGTTTTCAGCACTTTTTAATTTCCTATGCCTGTGGTAATTTTTGTGAAATTGGTTTGACTTGTTACACAATTATAGAACTCATTGAGTAGATCATGGATGACGAGTTCCACAGTATTACCGTAGCTCAACAGCGGCCATTTTTATAAGCAGCTGGAGGCTGAGGCTTAGAACGGTGGGGGCCTTTGCTTCCTTTTCATTCTGGGGACTCGCCATGGCGGAGCCCCCCCCCCCCGGCTCCCTTCTGTGGTTTCCTCTGGCTATCAGCATAGAGAACTCCCACATTGCCTGCTAGCTGAGATCCTTCGAGCTGTGGAGGCTGGGCACTGTGCTGGCACCTGTCTGCAGGCTCCACAAGGCTCCCCTGGAAGGCCACCCCAGGGCCCCTCTGCGTGCAAAGCAGACAAGGCCACCCATGCAGTCTGGTACATTTTGTGGAGGGTGAGGGGCGGAGGCTGACAGGGAGGCACCTCTTGCCTTTTTGAACTTCTAACATTTTAAATTTATCTATACTTGTTGTATTTTATGGTTTTAATTGTGCACTGCACGGCAATAAAGACATAGCTGATGGGCAGTATAAAAATGTAATAAAATAAATAAGTAAATAAATAAAATTCTCTAAGGATGCTGTGTGAGTTTGTGGCTAAGGAGCCATGTTTGGAGCAGGGACTTACTGGACCAGAACATCCACAAGCAACCAGGATGATCAGGGGTCTGGAAACAAAGCGCTATGAAGGGAGACTGAAACAACTGGGCATGTTTAGCCTGGAGAAGAGAAGACGGAGGGGAGACATGAGAGCACTCTTCAAATACTTAAAAGGTTGTCACACAGAGGAGGGCCAGGATACCAGAGTGCAGGACCCGGAATAACAGGCTCAAGTTAAAGGAAGCCAGATTCCAGCTGGACATCAGGAAAAACTTCCTGACTGTTAGAGCAGTACAACAATGGAATCAGCTACCTAGGGAGGCTGTGGGCTCTCCCACACTAGAGGCCTTCAAGAGGCAGCTGGACAAGCATCTGTCAGGGATGCTTTAGGGTGGAGTCCTGAAGGGAATCCGCACATCGTTCTCAGGGCGCTTCCATCCGGCTCGGAGAGCTCAGAGGAAGAAGGCCGGGTGGAGAGCGGAAGAAGCTCTCCACCCCGCCTTCTTCCCCCGAGCTCTCCGTCCCAGCCGGTGAGGAGGGAGTTGGGTGGCGGCGGCGGTGGCAGCAGCAGCAAGGGCGCTTCTTCCTCGGCTCTTTTACAGGCGAGTTACACGATCGTTTTCGGGGTGCACTGGGGGCGGATGGAAGCGCCCTGAGAACGACGTGCGGATTCCCCCCTGCATTGAGCAGGGGGTTGGACTCGATGGCCTTGTAAGCCCCTTCCAACTCTGCTCTTCTATGATTCTAAGCACCTTAGCTCTAGCCTCTCAAAGATTGTTTTATTTCTTCTTCTGCCCCCCCCCATCATGTAAAATAATGGCAGCTGCCAATTTCCTGGCAGTGTAACCACCTATCAAAGGCAGTCTCTCTGTGTGCTCGGAAGGACAGAAGCAGCCCTTTCCGTCCATGGAAAAGCCCTGGGGCTGCATGGCTGAACTGACCCTTTCTTCTTGTCTTCTCCTGCTTCCACCCTGCAGAAATCGCTGACCACAGCTCTCATGCCGGAACAGAAGACGTTTGTGGACACAAAGGGATCAGGAAGCCAGCACGCCTTCCCCGGGGCCCTCTCTGCCCTCCTCTTTCTCCTTGTGAAAGTGGCATTATAAAAGAAAAATGGAAAAAGGCACCCCAAGGTGGGAGGGAAGTGTAAGACAGACTCTCTCTCTCTTCCTCTCTCTCTCTCTCTCTCTCTCTCTCACACACACACACACAGACAGACACACAGACGGACCGACTGACCAAGCACCTACCAGGACTTTCCTTTGGCTCTTTTCTTTCTGCAGCCTCTGCTTTCAAGGGGGCACAATGATGCTTGCAGAAGTTTCTGCAAGTCCATTTTAACTGCGCAGGGAAAGCTGTGCTGAGCTAGGGGAGTCACTAGTGGACAAGCCCAGCCTGGGAATTCATTTGAAGTTTTCATTGTTTCAAAGAGTCCAAAGCAAGCGCCTGAGGCTTCCATCACATTAAACACACCTGTTCGAAAGGGATCACAAGCTGTGTCCTGCAGAAATACACCTGCTTTTGGAAGCAGATGGAGGGACCCGTGAAGGTTGCCGCTGTATGGAGAGACTGAGCCATGGGTGGCTGATGAACCTTGGATTGCCGCACCACTCCCCAGGACATGGGGCAGTAGTGCTCCACCCTCCCAGATGTTTTGCTGCTTGAGTCCTGTGTAATTTCTGTCCTAAACCAAGTCTGGCTTCCGTTATCCTCAGATGACCCACAGAAGTGTCTTAACTTTCTCCTCTTGAAATGGAAGTTGGAGAAGATGCTTATGCAGCTGGGAGGTGGGGTGGGGTGTGAATAAGATGGCCTGTAGCAAAAAGCCCTGTAGCTGAAGCAGGGCCCCCAGTGGACCCCCTGGGTAGTGAAGACAGCCATGCCATGTAGAACAAGGAGGGTCTTGGCCCGGTCTGAGAGATTCTTGTTCCACCATTTCTTCTCATTCCCCTGCCCCCCCCCTCCACTCTTTTCTAGGAATAATGTGTGTGTGTATGGGGGGAATCCATCCCTATGGTAAGGTTGCCTCCATGCAATGTCTTTGGGGCAGCGGCCTTTCCCCCCCATGGGTTCTGGTTAGACAGAATCAGCCGATGTTCCTTACTCTCCTTTGATTATATACATATCTAGCATATGTGTATTGAGAGAGACCTGCATCTCCATATACATATGCATATGCCTAACCATATGCATATACTGAATGGTTTCCCGATTCTTTTCCTGTTTTGTTTTTAAGGATAAAAACTAGAAGAACAAAACAACAAATATGTATTATTGTAAAGTCTTTTTTTTTAACCATGTCTACAATGGGGAACAATGTACCCCACCCCAGGGACAAGGCAAGATTCTTAGCAGATCCGCTTTGGATCCGAAGTCTGAAGTGGATTGGGGTGATTCGGACCTTTCTAGAACAGATCTGAGGCAGATTGGGGGAGGTCCAAACCGATCCAAAATCGATTTGGAGATTCGGACATCTTTTTCAAGGACTACAGATGGGAATTTACAAAAATGCATTTCTTTCTGTCATTTTTAAAGGTAAAGACATGAAATTTGGCTCCACAATAGCACTCAAATAGGGCTTTAGGCATACCAAGTTTGAAGCACATTGGTTCTACCCCTGATTTTTAGGATTTTTTTAATGTTTGAGGTTTTAAAATTATTATTTTTAAAATACATGGTCATTTTTAAAGGTAAAGACATGTAACTTGGCAACATGATAGGACCTATGTAGGGCTTTAGGCATGCCAAGTTTGAAGCACATCTGTTCATCCCCTGATTTTTAGGATTTTTTAAAAATGATTTTCACTATAATCATTTACTCTCCCCATATTGCTCCCAGCCAGGTGTGTATTGCAGTCAGCCGGTGTGTACTGCAGTCATCTTATCTGAATGGGAAGGAACGGATGAGTTAACTTCAAAAGACTCAAGTAGGGGAGATTTGCACTTCAAAAGACGCAGGGATTAGGAAGGTACAGTGTCTGCTGATTCTTGATTAGATAAGACAGGTTCTGAAATTGCTCTGCTAGTGGCTGTATGTTTCCTTGAAAAATCACATTTTTAAAAATTCGTAGTGAGAAATCTGCTGAACATATATGTATGAAAATTTACACACATGAGTAGGTCAATGACATCTGTAAGGTCACCAAGTTTCATGTTTCTATCTTGAAAAATAAAGAAGTTATAGGCATTTATTTCTCCCAATGCAAGGCTAAGGGGAAAATGTGTGATCCGAATCACGATTTGGACCTTTTAATCTCGCTTTGGATCCAGGACCGAGTTGGATTGAGGGAGGTCCGGATCATTCCGAGGCAGGTTGGGCCCTGTTCGGAAAGTCCAAAGCTGATTGTGGGGTCCATGCGCAGCCCTACTTAGCAGTCCCATGGTCAGTGAGGAGTTGGCAAAATGTGAGCAGCTGGAGTGCTTAATAGATAACTAAAATAAACAGACCAAGAAGCAAGCGGTGTGGTTTTGTTCCCTAGCCCATGATACACAATCCCCCAGGTGGGTGGTACAGAAATCAGGCACTGGCCTAAGCAGGCTTGACAAAAGTCAGCGCCTGGCCCTATTGGCCTCCCTTTGTGCAAATGCAGCTTCGGTTGTGCCCATAACAGAGCGTTGCAAACCAGCTTGCTGCATGTGAAACAGCAGATGAATTCATGCCGTAGAGAACATCTCCACCAGAGACTCCTGGGACTGGCTGGGAGGAGCTGGACCTTGGCCTAGAGAGTGGCCCTGGAGCCTGCATGTGTTCCAGCCTCAAGAGCTTCCTCCAGCTTGCCGGGGTAGTGGTGGTGGTGTTCCCAGGGCAGGTTCTGGCTTGGCCAAGCCTGCTATCATGGCGAGAAGCATGGGCTTTGGCACACAGCTGCTCAGCATGGCCAGTCCTTCAGGCTCCATCCACTGGGCGGAGGAGCCCTGAGCAGCAGAATACATCAGCCAGACCTGGAGGTGGGTTCCGCCACACCTGGTCCTGGCACCCCTAAGTTCACGGCCATGGCTCTCCCCACCCATGTTTAGGCACTTCTTAATTATGGTACCACTTGCAATCTGTGCTCATGGCAAAGAAGCAGACTGGCTCAGCCGAAATCCAGCTTGTGACATGGATGTTGGAATAGACTAGTCAGGGGCAAGAGGCTGTGGGCGTCATGTTCAGACTTTGGGCACCTCATTTTGTCCTAGCGGAGCTTGCTGTGAAAGGGAATTCCATTCAGGGGTGCTTGCATTTGCCCTTTGCTTCTCTCCAATTCCTTCTGCTTTGCAAGGCAGCTGATACCAGCACCAAAGGACTCCATCTCCGACCACTCCTTTTGCACCCCTTTATGGACAATAAGAATACACAGCATGAGGAGCAGCTCAGATCCCCAAAACTGGGCAGGGGCTAGGAGATTGAAGCAGACACACTTCTTCTTGTGTAAACACACACATAAGTCCAGAGTGGAAACTGGTCAGAGGAAAACCTTTGGTTTGGTCTGGGATTGGAGGCCTAGAAGGAGTTCAGACCAGCATCTGCAGAGTATCTGGAAGCAACCGGACCTGGGTATTTCAGAACTGCAGAGAGAAATTGACATGAGCGAAAATGTCTGGTATTAAGGTGTCTGGTTGTCAGCACAGCTAATTCAGCACAGCTCTGCTACACATGCCAAACATTCCCATTGAGATCCATCACACCAGCAGTTTAACACACTCTTGCCACATCTGGTATCTGATATTGCAGCGCAGGACTCTCATGATGTCATCCCTGTCCTGCACCCATCTCACCTCTTTTCCTCCACTTTGCATATTATTTTGGTGCGGGGAAAGTCTGGATTATTTTCCCCAAGTGGATTTACTGTGCCCTCAAGCCTCCATATATTGCTGTCCTCTCGCTTTTTCCTTTGTTGGGGGCTTGTGCTTTGAATGGAGTCTTGCTAATGAAAGGGGAGGGTGGGGCAGTTCTCCAGCATGCCGTTGAATGGACTTTTTACTGCTCCAACCCCACCCTCATTGCCCGCAGAAACTGAGCCCAGCTGATGAGACATTAAATCAGTAAATCACTAGACAAAGCCAGAGTGAGGGGAAGAGAGGATCCTACATCCATAAGGACCCCAGTAGATATCTATTTTTATGAACTGGAGATGCACAGATGCACATTATCAAAGTAACGGAAAATAGATCCACAAATGCAAACAGGTGGAATTTTGCATTGATGGCAGGAAGGGATTTTAAAAAAAATAATCCTAAAAATCAAGGCATGAACGGATCTGATTCAACCTTGCCATGCCTAAAGCCTTCCTTAAGTGCTATCACAGTGCCAAGTTTCATCTCTTTAGCTTAACAAAATACATTTTTGTTAATTTTCATATAAAAATTCCCTAAAATCAAGACAAGAACAGATCTGGTTCAAACTTGGTGTGGACACAGCTTTGCTTAAGAGCTATCACCCTGCCAAGTTTCATCTCTTTATATTTAAAAATTATGCAGATGTAAACATTTTGGTTAGCAACAGATGCCAATTTCAAAGCTACACCTTACCCCACTCAGCCTCTTCCAAATATGGAGAGAGACTTGCTTCTGAGTAAACACATGCAGAACTGACTCAGAAGCGTTTTTTAAAAGTCTAAAATAGCAAACTGGAAAGAAGTGCTCTGCAACCCTGTGCTTAGGGTCAAGGACAAGAACCAATGAACTGTAGGAGAAGGAGAAGGGGTGGGGCAGGTGCAATAGCAGTGGGAGAGCAAACAAGTGAAAAGAGAGTTTTCCAATCATGAAAGGGAGGAACACTTGCTGCGCTAATGAAACAGTGGTAAAAAACGCAGAGGCAAACCAGGGGGAAAATAGATGTGACGGAGCTCATTGTCTTTGTCCCAGAAAGCCTGGGCCAAGTTGCTTTGCTAGAAACTTTTAAAAGAGTAATGGTTGGAACAACCACCCGCCCCAGCCCCAACATTATTAGCATTCTGTTTCTTTCAGTTGCCAGAAGCTGAAAACTTTCCAATGCAACTAGCTTCTATGTTTATTTTTATGAATATTTAAAATTGCAACCAGGGCAGTGAACCCCTGTTCTACCAATTTGTTTTGTAAGCAAAATAGCCTGCTCCTGCATTCCAGGGTTTTTGGGCCAATGAAAAGCCATGTCTGACATGTAGAAAAGGAGCTGCCTGGTTCATTTGAAAGCCTTGGTGGAAGGAGGGGATCTTCTGGGGTGGGAGGCACCTGGGAACTATAGACCAGTTAGGCCACAGCTAGACCTAAGGTTTATCCTGGGATCATCCAGGATTCACCCCTGCCTGAGCACTGGATCCCCTGTGTGTCACCTAGATGAACAGGTTTGACCCCTGGACGATCCAGGGATAAACCTTAGGTCTAGCTATGGCCTTAGTCTAACATCTATCCCTGGGAAATTTGTGAAGCAGATTATAGAGAAGTCAGTCTTCATGTACCTTGAAAACAATGCACTGATTACAAGAAGCCAGCATGGATTTGTCAAGAACAAATCCTGCCAGACTAATCTGATCTCATTCTTTGATTGGGTAACCTCCTTTGTGGACTGTGGGAATGCTGTGGACGTCATATATCTTGACTTTAGCAAAGCTTTTCACAAAGTACCACATGACAGTCTGATCAGCAAACTAGTTAAAAGTGGGCTAGATGGAACAACTATTAGGTGGATCCAAAGTTGGCTACAGAATCAGATTCAAAGAATGTTTATAAATGGTACCCTATCAAGCTGGGGGGAGGTAATGAGAGGGGTACTGCAGGGCTCAGGCCTGGGCCTAATGCTTTTCAATATTTTTTATTAATGACTTGGGTGAGGAGGTGCAGGGAATGCTTATCAAATTTGCAGATGACACTAAATTGGGTGGGATAGCTAATGCCCTGGAAACTTCAAAGTGATCTTGATAGTAGGGCTGTGCACAGACCCCCCGATCCACTCTGGATCCCGATTTGCAACTTCTGGATCAGGTCCGCTCCACCCCGCCTTGATCCGCCTATGCTCTGCTCCAATCCGCTGCGAGGCTCCGAATCGGAGCTCCGTGTTCCCCCCCCCATAGACTTGCATTGAAAAACAAACTCCTATAACTTTTTTATTTATGTTAGAAACCTCAAAATCGGCACCATGAGAGTTATACATGTATCCACATTCATTCCCAGTTTGAAGCAAATCTGAGCATCTAGAGCCAGGTAAGGCCCCCCTCACCACTTACGTGCCTCCATCGCAGTCCGGCGGTGGCTTCAACTGCCGCTGGACCGTGAAGGAGGCAGGTAAGCCCCCTCCCCTCCTGCTCCCTTACCTGGCTCTGCCGCCGTCACCGCACAGATTGCACTGGCGCCAGGTAAGCCCCCCTCCCGCCGCTCGTACCTTTTTTTCAGAGCACCGGATTGAGGTGAAGGATCCGCTTGGTCTCGATCCGCTTGGTCTCAATCCGCAGCTCCCCCGACCCAACTCATCTCCGCCTTTGTTGGAGGCAAATCAGGCCGCTCCACTATCGGTTCTAAGAACTGAAGTGAAGCGGAGCACAGCCCTACTTGATAGGCTGGAGTGCTGTGCTGAAAACAACAGAATGAAAATTAATAGGCATAATTGCCAAGTTGTACACCTAGGAAAAAGAAACCAAATGCACAGTTGGAAAATGGGGGATACTTGGCTCAGCAATACTACAAACAAGAAGGATCTTGGAATTGTTGTAGATCACAAGCTGACTATGAGCCAACAGTGTGATGTGGCTGCAAGAAAGGCAAATGCTATTTTGGGCTGCATTAATAGAAGTTTAGCTTCCAAATTGCATGAGGTACTAGGTCCCCTCTATTTGGCACTGGTTAGGCCTCATCTTGTTGCATCCAGTTCTGGGCACCACACTTCAAGAAGGGTACAGACAAGCTGGAGGGGGTTCAGAGGAAGGCAACCAGGATCATCGAGGTCTGGAAACAAAACCCTATGTGGAGAGAATGAAAGAACTGGGCATGTTTAGCCTGGAGAAGAGAAGGTTGAAAGGTTTTCACACAGAGGAGGGCCAGGATCTCTTCTTGCTCCTCCCAGAGTGCAGGACACAGACTAATGGGCTCAAGTTACAGGAAGCCAGATTCTGGCTGGACAACCATCTGTCAGGGCTGCTTTAGGATGGATTCTTTCATTGAGCAGAGGGTTGGACTAGATGGTCTTATAGGTCCCTTCCACTGATTCAATGAAAATGGAGATCTGCAGTCTCCGTGAATTTGTCAGTGTATCAGATTTTGCAGGTATCAGATTACACTGAGCAGTATAGAGAGCTGCCATATACTGGGTCAGACCATTGGACCATCTAAGCCCACTGTTACCCTGACTGGCAGCAAGGGCTCTCCAGGGCTTCATGCAGGGTTTTCCCCAGCCCTACGCAGAGAGGCCGGGGACTGAAAGGACTGAGCTCTGGCACCTCCCCTTTTTGGAAGCTGAAGCAATGGCTGTTCTCTATTCCTTAGACAAAAGCCAGCTGTAACTAATCTGTCTCTTGCCTTTGGGGAACACACAGGATCCTGAGGTAGCATAAAGCAGAAGCACCGGGAAATGGGACAGTTCTTTATAATAAAAAAAACCACTGGAGATTAATATCTCAAAAAGTCAATGGAGGCCAAATTGTGGCTATTGCCTAGTAGTTGGAGGAGATGGAATCTTCCATGCAAAGGCTCTTTTCAAGGGATAGAAAATCTTTGGGTTCCATTCCACTGACTAATTTCAAATCTCCCATTTAGTTATTATTTAAAGTATTTTTGTCCTCCTCAGCCAAAAAAGAAGAAAGTCTTTGAGCCTGAGTGTATTGAAACGGCAGACACCATGGCCATAACAACTAGGCAAACTTTTGGAGTTTGTTTCTATCTCCATCCCTTGCTTTTGTACTACCTAGCCTGATGAAGAGTTGTGGAGAATTCAAAATTGTGTGGAATTTGGTCCCAACAAAAGCAGTGCCCATCTGTGGATTTTGGATTTTTTTTTTTTAACTTATGCACCAGCACAGCTACTATTGGTTTTTGTTTTTACAAAAACAAAAACCAATATGCAGCCAGACACAACAGGTGCACTTCCAGGAAATCTCATGCAATACCAAAAGAACATTCATGCATTCAAAACTCAAGCCATGCAATAGTTGTATTACAGTGATGTCAAGAGCGACTGTTAACAATGTGAAAAGTAAGGTGAGTAGTCCACGCTCTTGAAGAAACCTAAACCCATTTCTCTCAACTGATTCCCCTGCTAGAGTGTTCACTAGTGCTTCCAAGATGAAGGAAATAATTCTAGGGTAGCTCATGTGATGTTGTCGATGTTACAATAAGGACAGTGATGCCAAAATATCCCATATGACATTCTTAAGACTGCTGTTCTGTGTTTGTACATCTGTTCTTCCCCTCTTGAGATATATATATATATATATATATATATATATATATATATTCACACACACATGCACATACACAGATACAAAGATTAGCTGGGCTTTGTGATACCTCTTGTATGAAACTTGATGAAAATACTCTTCTGCAAATTCCCAAGATTTTGTCACTCTGTATAGGCTCCTAAATGTCGTGGAATAAGACTCTGCACAGCATTGCGTGTGCAGACACACAAGGAAAATGCACCGCTGTGTAGCAGCAGCATTGCAATCCCACAGCACTGTGCAGTTTTGTCCTCTCCCCTGGAAAAATTCCTGTGGACGCCCATGCAAGTGTGTGCGTGTGTGTCAATGAGAGCATCTGCAGGAGGCGTAGAATGGCTCCCATCTCCCTCTGCCTGTGGTGCAGCCCTCAACACTTTCTTCTCCAATCAGCTTTGAAAACATCACTGTGGCAATGGAAGGGTTAAACTAGGGGACAGTGCAGCATGAGAGGAATGGAAGGGTTTCGTTTATTTAGAAGGAAAGGACAGATCAGTGCTTTTGCTTGTTCAGGTGACTGGTTGGAATGGGTTCAGTGGAAGAACCAAAGTGCTGCTTAGGAATAACCAGGCCCCTTTACATATATGCCCTTTCCAAACAGGTAAGGAAATAGATCCAATCTCGGGAGGGCAATAAAACTGAAAGTCCCAGATGTGCCTGGCAAACAAGCACAACTTCATAAAAGGGTCTTTTGCCTCTTCCTTCATGATAATTGTCTTCTTCCATGTGTTACACTTGCAGATGGAGGTGGGGAGGGGAGAGAGAAGGTCGTTGCTGCAAGATATTTCAAGACAACGACAATTACTTTGGGGCTGAAGGGGTTCAAGGAAGAAGCTATAATAGACACAACTTAAAACTGAATGTCAGCAGAAATCCTGCCTACAGTGGAGGGAAGTCATCTTGCTGGAAACCTAAATCAATCGACTTTCTATGGCTCTCCCCTGCTATGATTAACACACACACACCACGCGCGCACACACACACACACATGCACACACGACTCCCAGGAATACATCTGTGAGCGAAACCCAGGGATGATAAAATAACATGGGAAAGCACATCTACTGAGAGGTCACATTTACATGTTTGCCACATGATTGTTGTTATTTTTTTATTATTAACATTTATATATCCCATTATTTGCTCAAAACCCATCAAGACGGTGCACAACAATTTAAAACAATAAACTTTAAAACAATGAAAAGCAAGAACATTTAAAACATTAAAATCCTAACTACATAATTTATAGGTGAAATTAAAAGGCTGTGTGTTTTTAAAAGGCAAGAGAGTGTCGTTCTTGAGGGAATGTGTCCCTCAGTTTGGGAGCGACGCAGGAAAAAGCCCCTTTGCACGTGAGTAGCAGGTTTCTATGGCGAATGGTTCTCTTACAAGGGCCTCCCTTGGAGGTCTTGATTCCCCAGGCAGGTTTAGAACAAGAAAAGTGGTCCACTGAGGAGGGCTTGAAAGGTAAAAACAAACACAAACTGAGCCCAGAAAGCAGTGGGCAGGCTGCACAGGCCTTTCAAGACAGGTGCCGTATGATCAGGATCCTGTTCAGGATGACCCACGTGCCAAGAGGTTGTGTGTGTGTGGTGGACGTGCAGCTGGGCCACAGGCCATGCAACAACCAGGAGGCAAGAGAAGCTGACAGAGTGGAAAGACTCCCCATCTCAGCCAGCCACATTTTCATTTGTATTTGGTATAATAATTTATAAGTGTAGGAGTGTACACGAGGAGGCTAAATTTTTCAATGCCTTAAATGACTGTGCCCTAGAACAGTTAGTGCACAAGCTTGCACAAAGGTGATTCAAGCAGACAATAAGGCCAGTTCTACACGTCGTTGCGAAGGCGCTGCCGTGCGCCTTTTTTAAAGACGTACCTAAAAGAAGCGCCTCTTTCTTTACTGTGTGTACTGTGAGCTAGGCAGCGCCGCCTGCGGAAGAATCTCTACCCCATTCAAAGACGCTGCTCTGGCCGCTTCCCCCTCGCGCGTTCTTCCATTCGAATAATCCCCCCTCCCACCCGGCGGCTCTTCTGGCGCGTCCCGGCGGCGGCGGCTCCTCCTGCAAAACACTTTTCTCCCTCGGTGTGTTTGTATTTGTGTTTGCGTGCGCGTGTGCGAGCACACACCGAAGAGAGTCCCGGGGAGATGACACCACGGGGGAGAGCGAGAGGCAGGAGCTGAACTCGTCTGCCGCGCGCACGCAAACGCAAATACAAACACACCGAGGGAGAAAAGTGTTTTGCAGGAGGAGCCGCCACCGCCGGGACGCGCCAGAAGAGCCGCCGGGTGGGAGGGGGGATTATTCGAATGGAAGAACACGCGAGGGGGAAGCGGCCAGAGCAGCGTCTTTGAATGGGGTAGAGATTCTTCTGCAGGCGGTGCTGCCTAGCTCACAGTACACACAGTAAAGAAAGAAGCGCTTCTTTTAGGTTACGTCTTTAAAAAAGGCGCACGGCAGCGCCTTCGCAACGATGTGCAGATCTGGCCTAAGAGATGCAAAAAAGCATTTTGAAGAGCAAATCACTAACAATAAATTATTTATATATATCAGAAGCAGGAAACCAGCTAGGGAAGCAGTTGGACCACTGGATGACAATGGAGTTAAGGGAGGACTAAAGGAAGACAGGGAGATTGCAGAGAAGCGGAATGAATTCTTCGCATCTGTGTTCACTGCAGAGGATATAGGATAGATACCTGTGCCTGAACTGATGTTTTCAGGGAGTCTGAGGAACTGAGGCAAATAGTGGTGACAAGAGATGAAGTTCTCAACCTTATTGACAAATTGAATGCAAATAAATCACCAGGCCCAGGTGGTATCCATCCAAGAGTTTTCAAAGAATGCAAAAATGAAATTACTGCTCATCTAACAAAAATATGCATCATATGCCTAAGCTCAGCCTTTGTACCAGAGGACTGGAGGATGGCCCATGTAACATCACTTTTTAAAAAGGGATCCGGGGGTGGGGGTCCAGGAAATTACAGGCTGATTAGTTTAACATCTGTTCAAGGTAAGTTCATTATTAAGGATAAAATTAGTAAGCATACAGAAGGACAAGTCCTTCTGAAAAAGATTCAACACAGCTTCTGCAAAGGTAACTCCAGTCTCACTAATCTTTTAGACTTCTTTGAGAATGTCAATAAACATGTAGACAGGAGACATGCAGTGGACATTGTTTATTTCGACTTCCAAAACGCTTTTGATAAAGTCCCTCATGAAAGAATTCTGAGCAAACTTAGCAGCCATGGAATAAGGGGAGACATCCTCTAAAGGATCAGCAACTGGCTAAAGAACAGAAAGCAGAGAGCAGGAACAAATGGTCAATTCTCCCAATGGGGGGAAGTAAATAGTGGGGTCCCACAGAGATCTGTATTAGGACCAATTCTTTTCAACTTGTTCATAAATGATCTGGAATTAGGTGTGAGCAGTGAAGTGGCCAAGTTTGCTGATGACACCAAATTATTTAAGGTGTTTAAACAAAAAGGGATTGTGAAGAGCTCCAAAGGGATCTCTTCACGGTGGGAGAGTGAGCATCCAAATAGCAGATGAGGTTCAATGTAGGCAAGTGTAAAGTGATGGAAATTGGTCATGATAGAGGTGTACAAAATTATGCATAGTATGGAGAATGTAGATGGGGAAACATTTTTCTCTCTCTCTCAAAATACAAGAACCCTGGGTCATCCCATGGAGCTGATTCATGGGACAAATAAAAGGAAGTACATCTTCACACAGCACATAGTTAAATTATGGAACTCACAACCACAGGATGTAGTGATGGCCACCAATTTGGATGGCTTTAAAAGGGGGGTTGGATAAATCCCTGGAGGTGAAGGCTATCAATGGCTCCTAGCCCTGATAGTTGTGTGCTATCTCCATTATTCAAGGCAGTAAGCCTATGTGTACCAGTTGCTGGGCAACATGGTGGGAGGGTGCTCTTGCACCATGTCCACTTGTTCATCCCTGACCAATTGCTGGTTGGCAACTGTGTGAACAGAGTGCTGGACTAGATGGACCCTTGGTCTGATCCAGCATGTCACTTCTCATGTTCTTTTGTGTTTGGTATCAAATTATAGGTTTTCAGGGTCAAGGAGTTCAAAGAATATGTTATTTTAATTGTCAGAGTACTCCTTCTGCTATATTCCAAGATGGCACTGAAATGCCTCATTTTCTTAACAAATCAACATACAAATGTTATTTTGGCTAGGTTTTTTGGGTTGAGCAGGTTAGCAATGACATTAATTTTGATGGAAAGACAGTAATTCCACCATTTTTAAAAATGGTGTCCAAGTGTCTATTGATATATGCAATCAGACATTTTTCTGTCTTGTCCAGAAAAATCCACTGATCTGTATCCCATGATGGGCATGTTCCATATGACAAAAGAAGTGTTAAGGTGTGCAGGAAAATACATTAGCAGAAGTGGCATGGATGATGCCGTTATTGAAGCAGAAATTTTGGGCAGTAAAACTATCCAGTCAGTCCTGAATGGAAGTAATTATATTTGGTCTTTCCAAGGTATGATGATAATATCAGAGGCAGTACAAAAACTACTACAGTGGAATGCTTTTTGGTGTAGAGTAGACAAATCAGTATTTTTGGAAGTCATTCAAGAGGTAACAGACCAAAAAGAAAGGTCACAAAATGTTTGATGCACTAAGTAGGAAGGTCGTATATCTGAGAAACAAGTTTGAAGCTTTTGTTAAGGAATGTGGAGAGAAATCTGAACTGTGTAGGTACTGGGAAATCTTCCTCAAGATAGTTTCACTAGTGAAAAACTTGATTGTTGCTGATCGTGATGGTAACTGGAATCTTCATTTGACACGGTTGAGTCTTTATTTCCCATTTTTATGAATTTGTCTGCATCTTACCTATGGTATGGCAGCTGGTACCTGGAGAGAATAAAGAAACTGGAGCATGAGAACCCGCTCCTTTACCAAAAATTCATTGAAGGACATTTTCTTGTGAAGGATAAAGAGGGGAGGTTCAGTGCTGCTGTAGCACCTGATATGGAGTTGAAGCAAACCATTCAAAGATCCCAGAAAAGTTTGAAAGGTATTGTCAAGCCTTGATGTCTTGATGTCTTACAACATGGTTCAGCCCTGTATCAGCACCTCAGGTAGGAGAGATATAAATGAAAAAAATAAATAAAAAGCTGTCAGACACAATCTCTAAAATAAAGCTACCATCTTTTGCTACAAAAAGCATCACAGAGCCTACCACACGCAAACTGATAAATAAGAAAGTAATTGCTCAAGCACACAGAGAAATGGAAATGGTGAAAGAAAGGGGAGAATCAATAGAGAAAATTATCGAGCATGATACACTGCCAAGAAACATGCAGTTTGATGTTGATGCACCTACAAAACCAGCAAACTACATTTTCATGGCACGGCTTGAAAACCATCTCTCCTCTGAAGATTTTGTATTCAATGCATATTCGCCATTGAAAACCACAGTTGTAGTTGACTTTATGTCCCAAGTATGAATGGTTAAGATGTCAGCAATGAAAAACTTTGGAGAAGTTGTTAGCAACATAGTGAAGGGATCAATATCTATATGTTGTCTTCAAGAACTTCATTTTGTTTTTGACAGCTATTTGCAGCTGTCAGTAAAGGAATGTGAGAGGATAAGAAGAGAAACTACCAGTGGTACAGTAGATGTGGGTGTAATTGAAAGCAATATACCAATACTTCAGCTTGAAAAATTCTGGTCATCTACCTCAAACAAGACAAATCTGCAGAAACTAGCATGAACAAAATTGCAAGAGGAAGCAGGAAAAGCTATACTTCCACTGATATCTACTGGTTCAGTTGTTGTTGATGAGCTGGAACCTGCTGTTCTATTTACAAGAGAAGGGACTCATGTTCTTGAACAACTAATGAATAGATTGGAAGAGGCTGACCTTAGAATTGTTCCACATGTAGACTGGGCAATTCACAACAGTACAGAGAGAATTGTTGTGCTTTTGAATGATACTGATGTCATTGTCTTGCTTCTTCAACTTATGTCCAATTGGGTTTCCAAAGGTATGTCTTAGTTATGAGTATGTTTTGGAACAGGGGGAAATGATAGCTTCATTCCAGTTCATGAACTCTTCAAAAAGTTAGGTCCACAGATTATTATTATTTATTACATTTATATACCACCCCATAACTGAAGCTTTCTGGGCAATTTAAAAAAGTTAGCCCCTAAAAAAGTTTTCGCGCAAGAATCAGAATGTCTACCCAAATTATTATAATAATCCAACACCTCAAGATCATATAGCAGCAGAGAAAATCTCTGGACCTCAAAAATGTTATGGGGTATATTGTGGGGACAGTATTATATACCCTTTTGTGTAGGTTAGGAGTACTCTTATATCCATCCTTGTCACTGGAGGTCCAGGTGGACTCCATGGCCCACAGTACTTGGGAACAGCTTCATCTGATTCACCACAACTTAGACACAGTAGTACATGTGCTGGTAACTTTGAAGATGACTCAGAAGTTGTAGCTAGTGCAAAATGCAGCAGCTAGATTCCTGATCGGAACATCACATAAAGTCCATATAGCACCAGCCTTAAAGGAATTGCATTGGATGCCTATTCACTTCTGGTTGGAATTCAAGGTGATGGAGATTACATTTAAAGCCCTAAATGACTTGGGACCTTGATACTTGACGCCGCGCCTCTCTTTGATATGCTTGCCCAAGATTTGAGATCTGTTGGAATTGACCACCTTTGTGTCCCACCAACGTGATACATACATTATGGTGGGATGTGGGGGAGGGTCTTCCCTGTTGTGGAATGCCCTCCCCTGGCACCAATGCTGGCCTTGCTTTAGCACCAAATTAAAACGTGCCTTTTTTTGGTATCAAAGCCATTGAGGGCTAAATTTTCCTAAAAGCTGCACATAGTTTTAATTGTTTTTATTGCTCTTGAATTTTCTTCTGGTTTTAGCTTGTTAATAGTTTAATATGTTTTAGCTATGTACGTTATTGATAGTTTTATACTGTTTGAATTGATTTTATCTGTATGCTGCCCTGAGATCCCAATGATATAGGGTGGGATACAAATGTTTTAATAAATAAATAAATATAAATAAATAAATAAAACTGGGTTCAGGTGAAGCCTGAGATCTGCAGTTCATTTTATGGGAGGGGGATCTTCCAGGGAGGGAAAGAGGGTGGTGGACCATTCTCTGTGGGGGCACCCCGACTGTGGAATGCCCTCCCCTTGGAATAGAATAAAACACCAGAATAAAACACTGATTTTATTCTGGTGCCAAGTGAAAACACGGCTTTTTAACAAAGCCTTTAATGGTAAATTCACTAAGATGGCACATTTTTAAAACTGTTTTAATTGTTTTTACTGCTTTGAAGTTATATATTGTTTTAACTTGATTCATGGTTTAACTTGTTTTTAGCTGTGTATATTTATTGTTTTATACTGTATGCTCTTATCTGTATGCCACCCTGAGATATTTATGATATAGGGCGAGATACAAATGTTAGAAAGAAAGAAAGAAAGAAAGAAAGAAAGAATAACCCCCTTCCCAAAGTCACCAGCCAGCAAATGCCATTGTGATATACATCTAGCCTCTAAACACACCTAAGAACTAGCAGCTGCAGGCAGAACGGATGCCGGGACTCCTCTTGGGGCTGGAATTGGCCCAGGGACCTCCAGTTTCTGATCCCTAAGGTTGAGCCCTGTCCAGGCTGCTTAGGAACCAAGCCACAGCTGGTCCAGTCAGATGTGTCTGCTCTTCACTGCTGGGTTTCTCACGTAAGACTTGGTGGTGTTCAGCTGTGCCTGGTCCTCTGACCCCTTTCAGTGCTCCTGAATTAAACACTTGCACACACATGCGCACTGGGCCCACTGATGTCAAGAGCACTTTGAATCATGGGCTACACAGATGCGAAGCTGCCCATGTCCCAATGGATTTCTCCCTAATCAGGGCTGCAATGGTTTCATGGCCCTTGGAGGGTTACATGTGTTACAGAGGGACGTGTGCTTGTAGCAGATCAGTTTGTGTCCTCTGTAGGTTGCTTCGTGCCCTCATTAGATTGCAAGTAATACATCATGGTAAGTGGAGCCAAACAGGCTTCAAGCACTGGCTGCCAGCCTATTTCCCTTGCTGTGTGTATAGCTTGGGAGCCTTGTCAGTCATCATGATGGACATCCCTTGCTGTAATCTGGAGCACATCCCTCTTGCATCCCTTTTTTGTGTGGCTGTTGAAGTTCCGATGGACAATACTGCCTTTAACCATAGACACATGTATCAAAGATCGACTTAACAATCTGCCTCTTAATGCATTGACGTTATTTCTCAATGCTACTCATTTTGAACATTAGTATCCTGCCTTTGCACCATTTAGTCTCCAAGTTGGCAAATTAAACCTTTAAATCAGCGGTCAGCCAACATGGTTCACTGTAACCACAGAGAGAAAGGTTTCCGCAGGAATTGCTGCATCAAGCTGGTGGCCTAAAACACCTCCAGGGAGAGGTAAGGTTTTCTGACTCATTTAGCCCAATCTAGTGCCTTCTCTACTCCCCATCAGAATGTGCCCTCTCTGAGAACCCAAGCAGGGGCTCCTGAAAAGACAGTGCCTTAGTGTCCCCACCACGCTCTGCCCAAAGAAGGTCCCATAGCTCAGAAGTGGAGCGCCTGCTGTATTACAAGGAGGAGGAACTCAGGCGCATTTTGCCCCGTAAGTCTACTCTAAAATGAAAAGGACATTTTGCCCAAGGAAAGGCAAATTGAGAAAAGTCCTGTGGAGCCAGGACAAGATGGCTCCACATTAGGGCTGTGAACCGCTTCTCCTTGGATCGGAGAAGCAACAGCGAACCGGAGTGATCCGCCTCCTCTACAGGCGGAGGAGAAGTGGATTGGGGGGCTAGCAGAGCATGGCGAAAAGAAGCGGCCACAAGCAGAGCGCTTCGCTTTTCGCAGGGCGCTCCGCCCGCCATTTTGGCTATTTTCCCCCATAGGATTGCATTGTGGAAAAGATTAGTGGATAACTTCTTTGTTTTTCAAGCTACCTCCTTGAAACTCGCTGTGCTTAGAGAGTCGTGGGTAGGGGTCATTTTGTGCCTATTTTCAGCACTTTGCATACTGCAGTTTGCTTGCTATATTTTTTTAAAAAATAGGGTAAAAAATGCAGGAGGGGGTACTGTGGTGTTACCTAAATACCTAAATATTATTATTACTATTAATATGAATTAGTACTGCTATTATTATTAATATTATTATTATTTTGTTGTTGTTTAATAATGGCTGTGATCACAGTGCAGTCAATCAACTCTGAAGCAAGGATCACAAAGCTTTACTCTTATCTTCCTAGCCTCCTAGTTATGGGATGCAAAAGAAAAGGCATCTCTCTGTGCTGTTCCTGCCTCACAGGGATTGGTTTGCATTACTGGCTTTGAAACAATCCTTGGCTCACTTTGTAGCAGATACCCCACAACAACAGCACCCAGGCAGAGGCAGGAAGGCAGGCATGCAGCAGACATTTCTGGGGGCACAAGTAAATGAGCCAAGGATTGCTTCAAACCATCCCTGTGAGGCGGGAACAGCACAGAGAGATGCCTTTTCTTTTGCATCCCATAACTAATAGGGGGCTAGGAGGATAAGAGTAAAGCTTTGTGATCTTTGCTTCAGAGTTGATTGACTGCACTGTGATCACAGCCATTATTAAACAACAACAACAATAACGTTAATAATAGCAATAACAACAACAACAACAACAACAAGTTGAACCACAATGAAAGCCTGCCTGACTTCACTGAAGAGGGAAAGCCAGGAGAGCTTTGGCTATGGGGTGGAATATAAATTTAATAAATAAATAAATAAACACAGGAGGGGTGGAGTTAAAAGCAGCAGTGTTGCTGAATCACAACAAGAAGATTTTTTTTTTTTAAAAAAAAGGCTATGTCTGTCTTTTACTAGTAAGAAGAAAGTGGATGTGCCCAGGGGGAGGGGGAACTATTGTGCCAATTTGACTGGTCCTGTTTAGGTACCAGTCTTTGAGAAGCTGCATCACACTTCAACTTATGGTGCTCCTTGGCTTTTCCACTGGCTACCCTTTGGAGGGTTCTGACAACCCTCCAAGGGCAGGAGTGCGCACTGGGCACATCCACATGCCCTATGGACATCATCCCCTTGCACCACATCTATTCAGTTGTTCAACAAGGTTAGGGTGGGTAGCAGTGCTGTGTTTCCTATCTGTTATTTATTTACTTAGTAGTATATGATTTAAGGTTGTGTTTGTGCATTTGGTGGGGCTACTGTTTCAAAAAAACACTGGAAAAAGTCTGTTCAGACAAAGAAAGAAAAGTTACCCAGTATCCCAAGTTACTAAGTATCCCGTTTTGCTTCTCCCCCTCCCTCCAACACTGGGATTGGAGGATGCTTCATCAGGCGATCAGGATTGGGAGTTGAATGTACCTCTCATCCCTTCAAAAAAACCTTACCCCTTCCCGCTTTTAGCCATTTTAAACAAATTAATAGCAAGCAAACCGCAAGATGAAAGAGTCTGAAAATTGCCACAAATGACCCCCAACCACCACTCTCTAAGCACAGTGAGTTTCAGGGATGTGGGTTTCAAAACAAAAAAGTTATACACTGATCTTTTCCGCAATGCAATCCTATGTGGAAAATATCCAAAATGGCGGGCGGAGCACTTCACGAAAAGCAGATCAATTCACTTGTGATCGCTTCTCTTCACTATGCTTTGCTAGCCCCTGACTCACTTCTCCTCCACCTATAATGGAGGCAAAGCTCCCCCGCTTTGCTATTGTTTCTAAGAACCAAAGAGAAGAGGAGCACAGCCCTAATTAAAACAGTTAAAACAATATGCAAGACTTTGTTAAAAAGCCATGTTTTTACTAGGTGCCAGAATAAAGTCAGCATTGGTGCCAGTTGGGTCTCCAAGGGGAGGACATTCCACAGCTGGGGTGCCACAAAAGAGAAAGCCCTCTCCCATGTCCCACCATAGGGTATGTGTTGCATTGGTGGGATGTGGAGGAGGGCTCCTTCAACAGATTTATTTATTTATTTATTTATTTATTTATTTATTTATTACATTTATGTACCACCCCATAGCCGAAGCTCTCTGGGTGGTTTACAACAGTTAAAAATGGTAAGCATTAAAAAGTATACAAAATTTTAAAAACCATCAGAAACATAAAAAGTCTTGAGCAGGCATATATAAGGAGAGGCACTCTCTCAAGTATTGAGCTCCCAAACCGTTTAGGGCTTTAAACGTCATTACCAACACCTTGAATTCCAACTGGAAGCATATAGGCAGCCAGTGCAATTCCTTTAAGACTAGTGTTATCTGGTGTCTGTAAGATATGCCTGCCAGCAGTCTAGCTGCTGCATTTTGCACTAGTTGCACCTTCTGAGTCATCTCCAAGGGCAGCCCCACGTAGAGTGCATTGCAGTAGTCTAATTGGGAAGTTACCAGTGCATGCACTACTGTCGCTACGTTGTCCCTGTACAGGAAAGGCTGTAGCTGGCGGATCAGCCGAAGCTGGCCCAAGTACTCCGTGCCACAGAGTCCACCTGGGCTTCCAGTGACAATGATGGATCAAGGAGTACTCCCAAGCTACACACCTGCTCCTTCAGAGGGAGTGCAACCCCATCCAGAAGAGGTCACTTACCCAATTCCAGGACTTGGGAACCACCAATCCACAGAGCTTCCATCTTATCAGGATTCAGCTTCAGTTTATTGCCCTCATCCAGCCCATTACAGCCTCCAGGCACTTGTCCAGCAGCTTCTCCACTCCAGCTGACTCTGACGACAAGGAGAAGTAGAGCTGAGTATCATCAGCATACTGATGACACTCTAACCCAAACCCCTAATGACCTCACCCAGCGGCTTCATATAGATGTTGAACAGCATGGGGGAAAGCCATGGGGTAGAACTTAATAGCCATGGGGTAGAATAGGAATCCCCAATACTACTCTCTGGCATCGGCCCTGCAAGTAGGAGCGGAATCTCTTTAACACAGTGCCTCCTACTTCCACCTCGCAGAGCCGATCCAGTAAGATACCATGATCAATGGTATCAAAAGCTACTGAGACATCCAGTAAGATTAACAGGGAAGTACTCCCCCAGTCTTTCACCTGAAGTAGGTGGTCAGTCAGAGCCACCAAGGCTTTTTCAGTGCTGTGCCCTGGCCTGAAACTAGACTGAAAGTTCCATCCGACGAGCATTTTATTGCATGCTCATTACTGGGTACTCACGGATTCCTCAGAGGTAGCTCACATGATGTCGTCTGCCTCTTGCACACTTTTCGCCTCTTCTGGTCTTTCTTGTGCCGCAAGAACCCCCCCCAAAAAAACCCGTGAAATATTTTTTAAACTGAAATTGCTGCTCTCTCCTGCTGTGTGTGGGAGTAGCAGCGTGTTCACAACGAGGGACTGAATGGCCCTCGTGCACCTTGTTTACTTCCTGTTTGAAAACAGGAAGTAACTGAGTGCTCTCAGAGAAGTGAGAGTAGCCAGTGTTTCTTTCAAGGTGTGGGAGTAATGAAATGGGTCCAGATAACCAGTTTCTTCCAAGATTGTCTGAAGCTGCCCAGCCACCACAAGCTCAAGCACCTTGCCCATAAGGGGGATATTGGTGATGGGGTGGCAGTTCTCACATACCTCTGGGTCCAGGGAGGGCCTCTTCAGGAGAGGGTGCACTACAGCCTCTTTCAAGGCAGCAGGCACCACTCCCTGATAGTGAGGCATTTACCACCCCCTGGACCCACCCAATCAATCCACCTCTACTGGATCAAATTAGCCAAGATGGGCAAGGGTCAAGCTTACATGTGGTGGGACGGACTGATTCAAGCATCTGATTCAAGCGATGATGCACACCGACATGCGGTAGCAGCAGGGGTACCTGCAATGTGCTATGCAGAAGGCCTCTGTGGACCACACACAGGCCATGGGTTGCCCAAAGGTGCCCTACAATGACTGATCCACTTGTGACTATGACAGGGGCCTGTCTTCATTGGGAAAATGCTTAAAGAAATTAGGCATGGTGATGGTCCGGAACCTTTAGTTACCTGGAGTGAAGCCCACATGGGCTAGGTCTTGCTGCCCCATTCAGATATCAGTTCACAGAATAGAATCATAGAATCGTAGAGTTGGAAGGGGCCTATATAAGGCCACCAAGTCCAACCCCCTGCTCAATGCATTCAAGTTCCTGCCTTCATCTGTCTTCCTTGCTGATCCTCTGGTCCATTACCTTTGGATAGATTGCCCGAGGTAAGCAGTCTTTCTGGATCCCAGGGTGTGTGCTGCAGCATCGGAAGCATTGCTGATGAAAGTGAGTTCCCAATGCACATCAGCAAAGGGATGTTGCTGCAGCTTCAACAGAGGTAGTATCTGGTGGCCTGAGCAGCGTGGTGACCACTGAGCACTCCTTGTGTTAATAGAAAAAAACATCCAGCCTTTCAGACCCACAAAGGAAGGGGCTGAACAGCATCCAAGGTCTCTTCTAACTCTCATGCACAACAGCCACATCCCTCCATCTGTCATGCTGGCATAAACAACCCTCTGCCTGTTTCAGCAAGATTGGATGCACAGTTGGCTCCCCAGCCTGGAATGCTGAAGGGAGGGCTTTGAAGGGATTAATTAGCTAGTAAATGCAACCCGTGTGCTAATTCCGTATGCTTGGGAGACTTGAGTTGCTGCCCTCACATTCCTGTTGCTATAACAACTTTAATTTGTTTTGTAGCCTTTGCTGATGACTTGGGGAGGGGGGGGGTTGTTTGCTTATGTCTCTTCTCCGTAGCAATCCAGATTCTGCAACCTGAGCAAGTGATACAAATTGCGAAAATCCACACAGTTACTGTTAGCTTATAGTGGATTCTGCAATCATTACGGCTCTGCATAACTCTGCCCTTGCAAGCCAGGGGGCCGTCTAGACATTTCAAAAGCCCCACGGTGGCTGCGCGGTGGCTGTGCATCAGCTTCCCCATGAAGCTGCAGATTGAAAAAGTTGGCGACTTACCCCGACTTTTTACGTTGGAGTGAGGTGAATGCTGCCCTTCCACTGTCTGGCCTTGCTCTCGCATCAAGGTGGAGGCATTCTGGGGTGGAAGGCAAGCCCTGACTGGTCACTGGAAGCCTGGGCAGAGGGCAGCCCCCCCCCCCCCCGGCAAGCTGAATGGCCACCAGAAAGTCTGTGCTGCCTTTTGCGTCGGGATTCGCCACCACAACCATGTAGCAGCGAAAGTGCAGGGTTTCCCCAAAAGCAGCAGCAGCCCAGCACTGTGAAGGCAGCTTCCGGGGGTGGTCCAGAAGCCCCCTGCCACTTATCTAGCCCTTCCCTGCCTACTTCTGTGATTTCAGTAGGCTCAGCTCATGGACTCATGGCTTTCAGAGAGAACCTTCTTCTGCACACCTGGGGTGGGGGAATTATGTTGCATGTGTGCGTGTGCACACAGAGACCTCTTCCTATGATGTTACATATGGAAATGGTTTCAGGCATGATTGTCAGACTAGGGATGGGGAGACACAGCGTCAAATCCCTTCTCAACCATGCAGCTCTTGTTGTGTGACCCTGGTCCAATCACTCTGTCTTAGGTCACAGCTAGACCTAAGGTTTATCCTGGGATCATAGAATCATAGAATAGCAGAGTTGGAAGGGGCCTACAAGGCCATCGAGTCCAACCCCCTGCCATCGAGTTCACCCCTGCCTGAGCACTGGATCCCCTGTGTGTCACCTAGATGAACAGGTTTGACCCCTGGATGATCCAGGGATAAACCTTAGGTCTAGCTATGGCCTTAGTCTGACCTACCTCACAGTGTTGCTGGGAAGACAACAAAAGGTGTGGGGAGAACCCTGTCCACTGCTCCAAGATCCATGGTGGGGGGATAAAAATGTAAGAAATCAATTTAAAAAATTGTACAGGAAATGGAGGTGGGAGAAGAAGGAGGGGGCTGCTTAATGGAAGTGCAAAATAATATACTTTTTAAAATATTGTTAGTGCTGCCCTTGACATCTTCATAATGGTTCCTTTGAATGTCAGTTACCATGCGTGTGACTGGGGAAAACGTATCCCTCACAGGCAGCAGTCCTCATGGGGCTCCCTAAAGCGTAAAACGTCTCAACTCCCTATTCCGCCCCTTGCACCACATCTCTTGGGACTCACCCCACCTCACCCTCACCCCCCGCTGCCATTTGTGTGGTATCCCGTCACCCCACTCAAGAAGAGCTTGGCTTGGAAATGAGCATGTGGACTGCTGCTCCGCTGCCAGGCTATTGTGCCTGTTTGTCAGAGGGAGGCTGGCCTCCAGAATTAATCCGAATAGTAATAGGGTTGCATCAAAGCTGACATTAATAGCAGCCTGAACTGGAGCCTTGCTGAGGAGTGGGAAGTTAATGATTCTTCGCTGTGCTTGAACAAGGTTGTTATAGAAAGTGATCCAAGGGCTGGTTGCTCCATTAAACAAGAATAGCAGCAAGGCATTTGCTTGGGAGGGACCACGCAAGGCAGGGTGAGCAAGCCTAGGCGGGGAAAGGAGGGCCCGCTCTGAGCTCCAGGGGTGGAAAGGAAATGCAAACACTGCAGGCTTAAATCAGCCAAAGGAAACTGTAGTTCTGGTGAGGGGTGGAGGGGAGGGGAAGGAACTCTCAGAACCCTCACCAAATGATGACATCCAGGACTCTTTGGGTGTAGCCCTGACTGGAGTGTATAGCTTCATCCCATGTACCTGTTTCCTCGAATTATCCTCTACAGCGCTAAGCTGTTGCCGTTTTGTTGTTGTTGTTGTTGCTACTGGGTGGCTAGATCCTTTGCATACCAGGAAATGGTTTAAGGGGGGAAATGTAAAAAAACACATTAAAAAATCAATGGATGACCCAATCTGATTCAAATGTGGTGTGCTTAAAGCTCTCCTTAATGTCTTACTGTGCCAATTTTGATGTCTTTATCTTTAAAGCTTACACAGATGTAAGCATTTGTTTATGTTTTCTTCAAATCCTGCTCCTGCACCCCAGTGGCCACTCGGATGATACACTCAAAAACTAGTATCAAAATACAGCGAGGCTTTTGCCTTTGAAGCACAATTAAAGCAGGATGCCTGGGAGTACTTCACAATAAAAGCAGATTATACGCTGGAAAACTTCGGAGTCCTTTGCACGCAATTCACAGTGATTGCACAGTATAACGCTGGTGCGATAAAGCTCGTAGTGCCTGTGAGCATCTGTGGCTCAATTCTCCATCACACCTACGTGTTTGCCCTGGTTTGCCCTCAAATGATCCGCCTTCGTTTCCATAGCGTATGAAAGCCTGAGCACTTACGCCTTTGCGCTTTTATGTTTCATATATCTTTACACCTCTCCTCTCGTGTGCAGCAGTGTATCGCTGGGAGGGATCATCACTCCCTGCTCCCAGGATCCCCTGTGTGTCATGTGAATGGATAGGGATGATCCCGGGGCGATCCCTGGGATATTGGCTGGTTTAGCTATGCCCACACTCTCAGATCTCCTTTGTCCCTCCCACTACAGTTCATTGGTTGGTGGTAGTTGGACACCTCACCCTCCCTAGTAATCGACATGGGGCACTCCTGGTCTTGCACTGCTTTTTCCTAGGAAGTAGCTTTTCTTGTTACTGAACTCACTTCGGGAAAACTCTCCTATGTACTTTCGTGGTTATTCCCTGTTGCCTAGGCTATGCCTGTTCCCCTCACCCTGCTTGGAGGCTTTGGAGTGTGAACTGAAGAGGATTGCAGGGTTTTGTAAATCCCATTGATTTCAACTGCTTTTACATCCAATTCATACTAAAATCCAGTGCATGCTTACCTTTGAGTAAACCCCATTGAACAGAGACAGACTTACTAAAATGGGGTTTACTCAAAGGTAAGCATGCTTGGGATTTTAGTATGAATTGGATGTAAATGCAGTTGGAATCAATGGAATTTACTCTTGAGTAAGGGGACTTGCAGATCACTATTTTATAAACTTGGAAATGCATTGCTTAGAATGATCAAAGGATCGATCCTTCACATATGCAGACTACCAGGAAAATTTAAAAAATCTTAAAAAATCAAGGGATGGACCGATCTCATTCAAACTTGGCATGCTGAAAACTCTACTGAAGAGCTATTATTGTACCACTTTTGATCTCTTTATCTTTAAAAATGAGGGAGCTGTGGGCAAGGAGGGTGCATTTTCAACATTTCTATTAAGGTGAAAATGGCTACTCAGGAGTAAGAACACAGTGTTAAATGGGACCTCTCTCCCTCTCCCTTCAAAGTTGTGTGGAGAATTGCACCACCCTCCTATTTGGTTAGCAAGACTGCCCTTAGACACACACGCCTCCAACAAAGGATGGGATGGTTGATGGAATGCAACCACAGAAATACGCAGGAGGGAGGAGAGCATTTATTTTACAGGGAGGGGAAATAATCCAGACTTTCTGCACTCCAAAAAGAAATGAAACATGGAGGGTAAGAGGCAGGACATGGACGATGTCATGTGGCTATTCGGCTGCAAAACAGCATACCAGGCATTGGGAGTGTGCGATAAATCACTTACGTGATGGATCCCTGAATAACTGCATCCATAAAGGGAAGGCAAAGCACATTTTAGTTGATTATAAGAAGCTGAACTTTGAGATACAAGAGGAAGCCCAGGTGAAGACGGAAATGTCTTTGTCTCCACCTGGCTGTTAGGCAACGTTCCCCATACTTGGCAAACCTATTTGCACCCAAGGCTCCCCGCATGGGTCCAGGGCAGTTAATTAGCTTTGTACCTGGGTGGCCCTGGCTAGGATATCTTCCAAACTCTATGAACAATGGGCCCATAGATGCACCTCTTTTTCAGTGTGATCTCCTGCCATCGTTATTCCAACAGAGTCAGCCTTGGACTTGGAGCCGAATTGAATGGGGCCAACTTGCATCTCTCCCCAAACCCTACCGTCATCTCTGAAGAGCAAATTGGATTCAACACTGTGAAAGCAGGTCTCAAGTTCCCCTGGGCTCTTGAAATCTTGATACAGAGGGTCTTGGGAACCTTGGGAGTGTAAAGGGGGGAATTCCACCCCATACAATAGGTTTTGTTTCTTTTAGCACTTTTGCCATAAGTCTACATTTAATCTCAGAAGCCAGGAGGCAAACACTGCCTCCCCCCCTTCTCCTTGATGTGTGACCCATGCCTGCCTCAGATCTGTATGATGAGCTCCTCTTCAGAGAAGACTTAAAAGTGAGTCTCAAGTGCCTCGCAGGCACATTATTATTATTATTATTATTATTATTATTATTATTATTATTATTATTATTATTTATTTATATAGCACCATCAATGTACATGGTGCTGTACAGAGTAAAACAGTAAATAGCAAGACTCTGCCGCATAGGCTTACAATCTAATAAAATCATAGTAAAACAATAAGGAGGGGAAGAGAATGCAAACAGGCACAGGGTAGGGTAAGCAGGCACAGGGTAGGGTAAAACTAACAGTATAAAGTCTGCACAACATCAAGTTTTAAAAGCTTTAGGAAAAAGAAAAGTTTTTAGTTGAGCTTTAAAAGCTGCGATTGAACTTGTAGTTCTCAAATGTTCTGGAAGAGCGTTCCAGGCGTAAGGGGCAGCAGAAGAAAATGGACGGAGCCGAGCAAGGGAAGTAGAGGCCCTTGGGCAGGCGAGAAACATGGTATCAGAGGAGCGAAGAGCATGAGCGGGGCAATAGTGTGAGATGAGAGAGGAGAGATAGGAAGGAGCTAGACCGTGAAAAGCTTTGAAGGTTAACAGGAGAAGTTTATAGTGGATTCTGAAGTGAATTGGAAGCCAATGAAGAGATTTCAGAAGCGGAGTAACATGGTCAGAGCGGCGAGCCAAGAAGATGATCTTTGTGGCAGAGTGGTGAACAGAAACCAGCGGACTGATGTGAGAGGAAGGAAGGCCAGAGAGAAGAAGGTTGCAGTAGTCCAACCGTGAAATAACCAGTGCATGAACAAGCGTCTTGGCGGAAGAGACAGACAAAAATGATCGAATCCTGGCAATATTATACAGGAAAAATTGACAGGATTTAGCTACTGCCTCAATATGAGGAATAAAGGAGAGCGAGGAGTCAAATATAAAGCCAAGGCTACGAGTTTCCTTGACTGGAGTAAGCGTAACATCATTGACAGTAAGAGAGAATGAGAGATGAGGAGAAGGTTTAGGAGGAAAAACGAGCAATTCAGTCTTTGCCATATTGAGTTTCGAACGACGATGAAGCAGCCAAGCTGAGATATCTGAAAGACATGCCGAGATACGATCGTGAACATCAGGAGAAAGTTCCGGAGATGACAGATATAGTTGTGTATCATCAGTGTACAGATGAATAGCCAATCCGGCCTGAACATTACTAGGTAGAGGCTGGGAAGGGGTAAGTGTGTATGTCAGAAACTGAAGAGGGGACACACAATATTTAATAATTAATTGGTTTGATTTATCTTTTTAGTGTATTTTAGCCAAAATAGCATTTGCCTTTCTTGCAGCCATATCGCACTGTTGGCTCATATTCAGCTTGCGATCTACAACAATCCCAAGATTCTTCTCGTTTGTAGTATTGCTGAGCCAAGTATCCCCCATCTTGTAACTGTTCATTTGGTTTCTATTTCCTAAATGTAGAACTTGGCATTTATCCCTATTAAATTTCATTCTGTTGTTTTCAGCCCAGCACTCCAGCCTATCAAGATCACTTTGAAGTTTGTTTCTGTCTTCCAGGGTATTAGCTATCTCACCCAATTTTATGTCAGCTGCGAATTTGATAACCATTCCCTGCACCTCCCCATCCAAATCATTAATAAAAATGTTGAAGAGCACTAGGCCCAGGACTGAGCCCTGTGGTACCCCACTCATTACCTCCCCCCAGTTTGAGAAGGTTCCGTTGATAAGCACTCTTTGGGTCCGATTCTGTAGCCAACTGTGAATCCACCTAATAGTTGTTCCATCTAGCCCACTTTTAGCTAGTTTGTTAATCAGAATATCATGGGGCACTTTGTCAAAAGCTTTGCTGAAGTCAAGATATATGACGTCCACAGCATTCCCACAGTCCACAAGGGAGGTTACCCAATCAAAAAATGAGATCAAATTAGTCTGACAGGATTCGTTCCTGACAAATCCATGTTGGCTTCTAGTCACCACTATATTGTTTTCCAGGTGCTTAGAGATTTATTTATTTATTATTTTATTTATTTATCATACTTATACCCCGCTCCTCAGTCAAAAAAGGCTCTCGGAGCGGCTTACACTTGGCAAAAAAAGACAGTCCCTGCCCTCAGGCTTACAATCTAATAAAGACATGACACACAAGGAAAAGGAGTCAAGGAGGGAGGGAGGGAGGAGAGAGAAAGAGAGACAGAGAGAGAGAGAGAGAGAGAGAGAGAGAGAGAGAGAGAGTCCAGCAGGAGCAGGCCCCGATGTTACTTCTGCCTGCTCCTGTCCCCTCGGTCCTTCTTCCCCACAGGGCCAAGATGGCAGTTTGCCCTGGGGAGGGGGGAAGAGTCCAGCAGGAGCAGGCCCCGATGTTACTTCTGCCTGCTCCTGTCCCCTCGGTCCTTCTTCTTCCCCACAGGGCCAAGATGGCAGTTTGCCCTGTGGGGGGGGGAAGAGTCCAGCAGGAGCAGGCCCCGATGTTACTTCTGCCTGCTCCTGTCCCCTCGGTCCTTCTTCTTCCCCACAGGGCCAAGATGGCAGTTTGCCCTGTGGGGGGTGGGGGAATAGTCCAGCAGGAGCAGGCTCCGATGTTACTTCTGCCTGCTCCTGTCCCCTCGGTCCTTCTTCTTTCCCACAGGGCCAAGATGGCAGTTTGCCCTGTGGGGGGGGGGAAGAGTCCAGCAGGAGCAGGCCCCGATGTTACTTCTGCCTGCTCCTGTCCCCTCGGTCCTTCTTCTTCCCCACAGGGCCAAGATGGCAGTTTGCCCTGTGGGGGGTGGGGGAATAGTCCAGCAGGAGCAGGCTCCGATGTTACTTCTGCCTGCTCCTGTCCCCTCGGTCCTTCTTCTTCCCCACAGGGCCAAGATGGCAGTTTGCCCTGTGGGGGGGGGGAAGAGTCCAGCAGGAGCAGGCCCCGATGTTACTTCTGCCTGCTCCTGTCCCCTCGGTCCTTCTTCTTCCCCACAGGGCCAAGATGGCAGTTTGCCCTGTGGGGGGGGGGGAAGAGTCCAGCAGGAGCAGGCCCCGATGTTACTTCTGCCTGCTCCTGTCCCCTCAGTCCTTCTTCTTCCCCACAGGGCCAAGATGGCAGTTTGCCCTGTGGGGGGGGGGGAAAGAGTCCAGCAGGAGCAGGCCCGGATGTTCAATGTTACTTCTGCCTGCTCCTGTCCCCTCGGTCCTTCTTCTTCCCTACAGGGCCAAGATGGCAGTTTGCCCTGTGGGGGGGGGAAGAGTCCAGCAGGAGCAGGCCCCGATGTTACTTCTGCCTGCTCCTGTCCCCTCGGTCCTTCTTCTTCCCCACAGGGCCAAGATGGCAGTTTGCCCTGTGTGTGGGGGGGAAGAGTCCAGCAGGAGCAGGCCCGGATGTTCGATGTTACTTCTGCCTGCTCCTGTCCCCTCGGTCCTTCTTCTTCCCTACAGGGCCAAGATGGCAGTTTGCCCTGTGGGGGGGGGAGAGTCCAGCAGGAGCAGGCCCCGATGTTACTTCTGCCTGCTCCTGTCCCCTCGGTCCTTCTTCTTCCCCACAGGGCCAAGATGGCAGTTTGCCCTGTGGGGGGGGGAAGAGTCCAGCAGGAGCAGGCCCCGATGTTACTTCTGCCTGCTCCTGTCCCCTCGGTCCTTCTTCCCCACAGGGCCAAGATGGCAGTTTGCCCTGGGGAGGGGGGAAGAGTCCAGCAGGAGCAGGCCCCGATGTTACTTCTGCCTGCTCCTGTCCCCTCGGTCCTTCTTCTTCCCCACAGGGCCAAGATGGCAGTTTGCCCTGTGGGGGGGGGAAGAGTCCAGCAGGAGCAGGCCCCGATGTTACTTCTGCCTGCTCCTGTCCCCTCGGTCCTTCTTCTTCCCCACAGGGCCAAGATGGCAGTTTGCCCTGTGGGGGGTGGGGGAATAGTCCAGCAGGAGCAGGCTCCGATGTTACTTCTGCCTGCTCCTGTCCCCTCGGTCCTTCTTCTTCCCCACAGGGCCAAGATGGCAGTTTGCCCTGTGGGGGGGGGGGAAGAGTCCAGCAGGAGCAGGCCCCGATGTTACTTCTGCCTGCTCCTGTCCCCTCGGTCCTTCTTCTTCCCCACAGGGCCAAGATGGCAGTTTGCCCTGTGGGGGGTGGGGGAATAGTCCAGCAGGAGCAGGCTCCGATGTTACTTCTGCCTGCTCCTGTCCCCTCGGTCCTTCTTCTTCCCCACAGGGCCAAGATGGCAGTTTGCCCTGTGGGGGGGGGGGAAGAGTCCAGCAGGAGCAGGCCCCGATGTTACTTCTGCCTGCTCCTGTCCCCTCGGTCCTTCTTCTTCCCCACAGGGCCAAGATGGCAGTTTGCCCTGTGGGGGGTGGGGGAATAGTCCAGCAGGAGCAGGCTCCGATGTTACTTCTGCCTGCTCCTGTCCCCTCGGTCCTTCTTCTTCCCCACAGGGCCAAGATGGCAGTTTGCCCTGTGGGTGGGGGGGAAGAGTCCAGCAGGAGCAGGCCCCGATGTTACTTCTGCCTGCTCCTGTCCCCTCGGTCCTTCTTCTTCCCCACAGGGCCAAGATGGCAGTTTGCCCTGTGGGGGGTGGGGGAATAGTCCAGCAGGAGCAGGCTCCGATGTTACTTCTGCCTGCTCCTGTCCCCTCGGTCCTTCTTCTTCCCCACAGGGCCAAGATGGCAGTTTGCCCTGTGGGGGGGGGAAGAGTCCAGCAGGAGCAGGCTCCGATGTTACTTCTGCCTGCTCCTGTCCCCTCGGTCCTTCTTCTTCCCCACAGGGCCAAGATGGCAGTTTGCCCTGTGGGATTGACTTCAGTTCCTCCTTTTCGCCCTTTTTGAAGATAGGGACATTAGCCCTCCTCCAGTCATCCGACACCTCACCCGTCTTCCATGATTTTGCAAAGGTAATAGACAGCGGTTCTATTGAGCCAGATGTCCTTCGCCATAACATCCAAGTTTATTCCAAAGTTATGTACATTAGTTGTATACCCATTGAATTTCAGAGACTGCATAATAAATGCACTGAAGAAATTCAGTCTGATATTTTAAGCACTATACAACACCACATGACAACTATGGACTTCGGTAGGAAACTGTCTTAGCATATCTTCACTCTGGATTCTGAGAAGGTTTATTAAATGTTCCAATTAGTACAAAGAAAGTGGTTTATTTAATTGCTTTCATGCACAGAGAAGTTGACATTCTAGGCAATTTCCCAACGATAGTTGTGCCTCATTTTGCTCATCCATAATTTTCTTTTCCAGTTAATTTTGTGAATATGAACTATGGCCCAGAACAGGTATTGGAACCTGGCTTTCATGGAAGTTTTGGCGCTTATTGCATCCCTGCCATTGAATTACATGTGAATGGTGAGTTTAGTTGAGTTGGCTCACTTGAAAGTTGCGGTTCTGGCATGTTTTGTGCAAAATGGACTATGGCCAGTGTGATGTTCAGCTGCCTTCTATGTTATTGTTTATATTATGTATAAGGTTCAGGAAATATGTAGGCCTCAAGGGGTATTTACAATTAGTAGAGGGGGGTGAATGCATGCGTGTTGATTGGATGGTTGAGGGGGAGTGCAGATTGGCTCAGTAAGAGTGGGAGGAGCTGGAGAAATGTATCTATATACATGAGAGGAGGGGATAGATGAGTCAGTGTGAGATGAGTCTGTGTAGTATGAGCAGTAGAGTTTGAGTGTTAGGAGATAGTCTGTGAAGAGAGTGAGAGATACAGTGTGTAGGTTAGAATTCTGTGAGGTAGAGAGAAGTAGAAGATGTTAGGATATATATAGTGGAACCTAGTAAATATAGAAGTGACTGAAACCAATACGCCTTGAACCTTGTAAACATACGCATTTGAACGGAGGAAACCATTAAGCTTATACACGCACTTACTTAAGTTAATAAATTCCAATTATATTCACAAACAACTGGTGTGGTCTGTGGAGGTGTCTGAGGAGAAAACAACAAATGGTGGCAGCCGAATGGGAAACTGAGGGCCAGGTTGCTGGGCTGTGGAGCCTGAAGAAGAGGCGAGACAGGAGCAGCAGCAGCAGGCCTAAACCCTCAAACATGTCATTAGAACAGTCCTGTCGGGTGCTTGGGGGTGTCTCAGGTAAAATTGAGACGACACGGGGGCAGGGCGTCACATGTGGTGGACATAGTGGTGGGATACAAAAGAGATCCTGTGCTATTGAACAGACTACGGTGATCCGTGCGTGTTGGCCATAGTAAACACAAAGGAGTTCTGACAGGAATCTTAGAACAAGGTTAAGACACACCATGTCTCAAGGGAGGCAATAAAGAAGGAATTAACAAAAAAGTAAACACAATTTTCCTCAGAAAATGGCAGAAATCTGGCCTTTGAGAAAGGATGCCCTAATTGAAAACTGCAAAGCTTTAAAGACTGCGCATGAAGGGAAAATGACAGAAGAATTAAAAGTAATAGTAATAAAACACCAAGTACCTGACCCTTTTGAGGGGGGTTAATGATAAAAATTCAGCAATGACTGATACTGTTTACTTTGAAATTCTAAGAGAACAGAATAGGATTAGACATATGGAGTTAGAGAAACACCAAGCACTTGAGACAGAATGCCTAAAAATTGAGGCAGAGAAGGCACAAATTGAAATAGAAAAGATGAAGTTAGCTTCTGAGGAGATTGAGAAGTAGCATTCTGTGGAAATGAGGGGAAAAGAGAGATCCCATGAATTGGAATTAGCTAAAGTTAAACTGGAAACAGAACGGTTTAAGGCAGATGACTAGGGTGATAATGATAATGGATGATGATGGTGATATACTGATGATGATGATGGGTCATGGTGATGATGATAATGGATCATGGTGATAATGATAATGGATGATGATGGTGATAATAGACGGTGATAATGATAGTGGATGATGGTGATGGTGGTAATGATAATGGATGACGGTGATGATAATGATGGTGATGGTGGTAATGATAATGGATGATGATTAGACATGTGACCAAGGCCATGCCCCCTTGGGGGCCGATATGTGAATTCTTGAATTCTTGATTATGAAAGACACAAAAGTTGAGCGTAGCCATACACGTATTCTGGATTTTAGGACAGCTGATTTTAATGAACTCAGAACTATGATAAGTAAGGTCCCATGGCAAATGAGCCTAATGAGAAAAGGAGTGCAGGATTGGTGGGAGTATTTTAAAAAGGAAATTTTAAAGGCACAGTTACAAATATTTCCAACAAGGAGAAAAGATAGAAGACAACAGAGGAAACCAATGTGGCTCCACAAAAAGCTTAGAGATGACCTGAAAACAAAAAAGGATACATATAGGAAGTGGAAGGAAGGCCAGGCTACAAAAGAAGAGTACAGACAAGTGGCGCAGAAGTGCCGAAATGGCATCAGGAAGGCTAAAGCTGTGAATGAGCTGAGATTAGCAAGGGATGCTAAAGGCAATAAAAAGGCTTTCTTCAAATACGTGAGTAGTAAAAGACAGAGGAAAGAAATGGTGGTTCAACTGCTTAATGAGGATGGCAAATTGATAACAGATGACAAAGAAAAGGCTGAAGTGTTCAATTCCTACTCAATTCCTACTCAGTTCCTACTCAGTCTTCTCCCAAAAGCGGGTCTATGACCCCCCTGGAAAAAGTGAAGCAGAAGTTGAGGGGGCAGGATTACAGTTTGAGATTGATAAACAAATGGTCAAAGAACACCTAATTTCCTTGAATGAGTTCAAATCTCCAGGGCTCGATGAACTGCATCCTAGAGTAATGAAGGAGCTAGCGGAAGAACTCTCTGAACCTTTGTCTATTACCTTTGCAAAATCATGGAAGACGGGTGAGGTGCCGGACGACTGGAGGAGGGCTAACGTTGTCCCTATCTTCAAAAAGGGCAAAAAGGAGGAACCTGGGAACTACAGACCAGTCAGTCTGACATCCATCCCTGGGAAAATTCTGGAGCAGATTATAAAGAAGTCAATCTGTAAACACTTTGAAATCAATGCAGTAATCACTAGAAGCCAACATGGATTTGTCAGGAACAAGTCCTGTCAGACTAATTTGATCTCATTTTTTGATCGGGTAACCTCCCTTGTGGACTGTGGGAATGCTGTGGACGTCATATATCTTGATTTCAGCAAAGCTTTTGACGAAGTACCCCATGATATTCTGATTAACAAACTAGCTAAAAATGGATTAGATGGAACAACTATTAGGTGGATTCACAGTTGGCTACAGAATCGGACTCAAAGAGTAGTTATCAATGGAACCTTCTCAAACTGGGGAGAGGCAACAAGTGGGGTACCACAGGGATCAGTCCTGGGCCCAGTGCTCTTCAACATTTTTATTAATGATTTGGACGAGGAGCAGCAGGGAACGCTTGCAGAGGACACAAAATTGAGTGGGATAGCTAATACCCTGGAAGACAGAAACAAACTTCAAAGTGATCTTAATAGGCTGGAGTGCTGGGCTGAAAACAACAGAATGAAATTTAATAGAGATAAATGCCAAGTTCTACATTTAGGAAATAGAAACCAAATGCACAGTTACAAGATGGATGATACTTGGCTCAGCAATACTACAAATGAGAAGGATCTTGGAATTGTTATAGATCGCAAGCTGAATATGAGCCAACAGTGCGATATGGCTGCAAGAAAGGCAAATGCTATTTTGGGCTGCATTAATAGAAGTATAGCTTCCAAATCACGTGAGGTACTGGTTCCTCTCTATTCGGCCCTGGTTAGGCCTCATCTTGAGTATTGCGTCCAGTTCTGGGCTCCACAATTCAAGAAGGACGCAGACAAGCAGGAGCATGTTCAGAGGAGGGCAACCAGGATGATCAGGGGTCTGGAAACAAAGCCCTATGAGAAGAGACTGAAAGAACTGGGCATGTTTAGCCTGGAGAAGAGAAGATTGAGGGGAGATATGATAGTACTCTTCAAAGACTTAAAAGGTTGCCACACAGAGGAGGGCCAGGATCTCTTCTTGATCCTCCCAGAGTGCAGGACACAGAATAACGGGCTCAAGTTAAAGGAAGCCAGATTCCAGCTGGACATCAGGAAAAACTTCCTGACTATTAGAGCAGTATGACAATGGAATCAGTGACCTAGGGAGGTTGTGGGCTCTCCCACACTTGAGGCCTTCAAGAGGTAGCTGGACAAGCATCTGTCAGGGATGCTTTAGGGTGCATTCCTGCATTGAGCAGGGGGTTGGACTCGATGGCCTTGTAGGCCCCTTCCAATTCTGCTATTCTATGATTCTAGGATTCTATGTCAAATTGGCCCTGCCTTGGGGGTGGGCATGTTGGGGTGGCCGGCCACGCCTCCTTGAGTGTGGCCATATTGTCCTCCTTTTTGGGTTCTAAAATACGGTCACCCTACTTTTCCAGAGGGAATCTGTGGGGTTGCTGCAGATTAGAGACAACTGACGTAAACAACCCCGAACTGCTCCCACTCTACATTAAATTGGCCACGTCGATTCAATGATGGTGATGTGGCCGTGGCAGTTTGAGTGTGTGTGTGGTAGTCTTCGGCTGTTTCCCTGTTCTGCATTGTGTTTAATGGGAGGCAATAATCACCAATGAAGCAGTGGGAAGAGCTCCCCTGACAAAGGATCATAGAATCATAGAATAGCAGAGTTGGAAAGGGCCTACAAGGCCATGGAGTCCAACCCCCTGCTCAATGCAGGAATCCACCCTAAAGCATCCCTGACAGATGGTCATCCAGCTGCCTCTTGAAGGCCTCGAGTGTGGGAGAGCCCACAACCTCCCTAGGTAACTGATTCCATTGTCGTACTGCTCTAACAGTCAGGAAGTTTTTCCTGATGTCCAGCTGGAATTTGGCTTCCTTTAACTTGAGCCCGTTATTCCGTGTCCTGCGCTCTGGGAGGATCGAGAACTACCATAATCCGCAGTTGTGGCCTAGCAGCAGCCTCCCCCATCATTATACTGCTGCCGTATGCAGAGCCACCACTGCTGTCTAAACAACTCTGCAATTAGCTTGACGTGTTTAGATTTGCCTGTCCTCTAAACAGCTTGGATGTACAGAAGGTGCTCCTTTGCAAAGACCAGCAGCAGGCCTGCCTGCCTGCCTGCCTACCCGTCTGCCAGCTGTTGGCTCTGCTGCAACCGTTTGCCTTTAGCTTGCACCTCCATACACCCAAGTCTAGTGCATGGCTCTGTGTGCCCACCCCCTGCCCCCTCTTTGCCTCAGTACCCAACTCCCCAATTCCAGGGGTTTTACAGCTTCTCCTAGAGGAGACTTTCCAAATCCTGCCTTTACCTCTTTTTAATTACTTTGCAAACAACCTCATTCAATTTACAGCTTATTTGACACCAGAAACCATAAATATTAAATGCATGCACAATGGCACAATGCCTGCACAATGCCCTGCACAAGTGCCTGGCTTTCTTTGCTGTTAACTGCCTTCATTTTAGTCATTAATTCTCCCATTCTCTGAAGCTGCCTGCAATTACTATTATTAGCTGGTATACGGCGGAGGGAGGGGGGTCTTCAAGGAAGGAAAGGTAATTGGCTAATTTGCTTTTTAAGGCATATATTTTCATCTCATTAATTCTTTTTTTTTCTTTTTTTTTACCAAATACAAGAAATGTTGGTCACAAAAGCATTGTGGGTTATAGGGAGGTTTCAAAAGGAAAAATTGCCCTTGTCTGCCAAAACTGGGCAGGGGGTAGGAGGCAGGGGTCAGAAATGTCAGCTAGCTATGTGAAATGCCAGTTGGCTATAGCCTGGGCTAAGATTAAAATAGAAATAAACAGGGATAAGCAGTCCCCACCCCCTAATTTCCATTGGTTGTACTGGCAGCAGAATCTAGAGTTACTGGCAGCAGAATCTAGCCCTTTAAATGGTTGATGCTGGGTGCTGCATGGGACTGACTGAAGGAACCTCCTCTTATGGCCAAATGAGCCATGATTCGAAATGTGTCTTTGTACTTAACATGCACTTAATGTCATGTGAAAGCCAAGTAGTAGCTGCTGTGGAAGAGCTGATAAGGATCAGGATCAGAGCAGGCAGGGAAGGGTGGGTGTGTTAACACACACACATTGAGCAGGGGGTTGGACTAGATGGCCTTGTAGGCCCCTTCCAACTCTGCTATTCTATGATCCCTTGCTACTGTCCTGGCACCAGTGAGGGATTTCCTCCCAATCCCCATAGCAGCTTCAGAGGAGCAATTTCTATCAGAATCCAAATAATCATTTGCCCCCCTCTCTTTCTCTTACACACACACACACACACACACACACACACACACACACACGCGGCTTGGGAAAGGTTGATGTAGGTTGGGAAAGACTAATTTCAAGAAATATCTTGGGACTTTTCCACAAAGGCTGAAGGCAACGTCTTTCCAGCCAGGCTTTCCCTGCTCAGATAGTAAACAAACAGCAGCAGACTCCTTTGCCCTTCCCTCATGTACTTGTTCAACTCATTCATTTAAAAATGCAAATCCCACTGAGAAGCTATTTCAAGCAGGGAAACTGGGGAGGATTTTGGACCATTTGAAGCAGGCAGGAAATCCCTTTCTTCCTTGGCCTATCAAACCTGAAGTCTTAAGTTGTGCATTGGCCTGTGATTAATCTGAATGCTCTCTCAAGGATTTCCCCCAAAATGGCGAGTCTGATTGTGAACAGCCAGGACTGTTAGAATAAGTCGAAACTGTCAGGCACGTTCAACCCAGCAGAGCCCCCCTGTTATGGGGCTCAACCGAATGATGGCTCTTCTCAGAGAAGGCTGCTCTGGAGGGGGCTCACCAATCTGCCCTGCTCCATAAGGAATGTGTTCATTCAGAGGTCTCTGTGAAAAATGGGATCAAGCTGTGCATGTAGTAGCCACTTTCTGCTGAGATCTGGGTCTGACATGGAATAACAGGTTGACATGGAATAATGGAAGCCAGATTCCAGCTGGACATCAGGAAAAACCTCCTGAAAGTTAAAGTGGTTTGACAATGGCCTACAAGGCCATCGAGTCCAACCCCCTGCTCAGTGGATTCCTGAATTGAGCAGGGGGTTGGACTCGATGGCCTTGTAGGCCCCTTCCAACTCTGCTATTCTATGATTCTATGATGCTCCTCACCACACTGGAGCCCACCAGGCTTCTGCCCTTTTTATTTCTAAAAAATTTGAAACAAAATGCCTTTTAAAAATAGCTCCAGATTCAATTACTGGTCCAGGCGAGGGAGCCAAAGGGTGAGAAGTGTCTCAATCCTGAAGCCTGTTTTGACAAGGGGTTTACCCTGGAGTGGATTTGGAGTGGTGGCAGGTCGTCTATATGATACAGCCGCCATTCCGAAACCATCCAGGGGCAAACCCTCTAAACTCCGCTTAAAACAAAAAGTCGGGGCACTTACCCCGATTTTTTTTTTTTTTAAGCAGAGGTGTGCCACAGCTGATGGTGCCCCCTGATTGGTTGCCATCGGCTGGAGGAGGGCTGGTTCTGGCACTGCATGTCCCTCTCTTCCTCCCTCTCCGGCTGCCCTTTTGCTAAGGGTATGTGAATGGGCTTTTTTTTTTTTGCATCTACAGATTAAAAACAAACGGGAGTGGGAAGGAATGTGGCGGTGGAGGGGGAGGAAGAGAGGGATGTGCAGTACTCATTCCTCTCTATTTGGCCCTGGTTAGGCCTCATCTAGAGTATTGTGTCCATTTCTGGGCTCCACAATTCAAGAAGGACGCAGAAAGGTTGGAGTGTGTTCAGAGGAGGGCAACCAGGATGATGAGGGTTCTGGAAATAAAGCCCTATGAGGAGAGACTGAAACAACTGGACATGCTTAGCCTGGAGAAGAGAAGATTGAGGGGAGACATGATAGCATTCATCAAATACTTAAAAGGTTGTCATACAGAGGAGAGCCAGGATCTCTTCTCGATCATCTCAGAGTGCAGAACATGGAATAATGGGCTCAAGTTACAGGAAGTCAGATTCTGGCTGGACAGCAGGAAAAACTTCCTGACTGTTAGAGCAGTACGACAATGGAATAATGACCTAGGGATGTTGTGGGCTCTCCCACCCTAGAGGCATTCAAGCGGCAGCTGGACAACCATCTGTCAGGTATGGTTTAGGTTGGATTCCTGCATTGAGCAGGGGTTTTAGGCCCCTTCCAACTCTACTATTCTATGATTCTATGCCCAAACTGGCTCTCCTCCCTCTGATCTCCATCTGGCTGCCCTGTTCCTCCCCCTGCCCCCATTTTTTTAAATCTGTAGATGCGAAGGTTCACACCTGCAGATTAAAAAAGAATGGGGGTGGGAGAGGAACGGGGCCACCAGACAGGTCAGAGGGAGGAGAGCCGGCTGTCCTGTTCCTCCCCCTGCCATGGTGCTCGGCCCGGCACCAGCAGTAACTCTGCATTGGCACTCCTTTCCATGCAGATGCCAGGAAGGAGCACCAATGCAGGAGCCTTAGGCCTTGTGCCACCGATGCGCTGTTATCAAGATGGGTCCCTGCTCTCGCTGTGGATGAGTAACAGATTCAAAATGTAAGAACGATGGAATGGGGAGGGAAGCAAGGCTTAGCAGCCTGTGATAGGGAAGGGAGCACAGTCAGCATTCCAGGGGGAGGGGGAGAGAGGCAGATATCATGAACTCCTTCTTAACTCTTCCATCCACAGTCTCTCTCCTCTGAGCAGAGTGGAACTCATTCTAGCCTTCGGCCCCACACCAGTACATGTGCCCTGGGACTTCTCTGTCCCTGGCAGTGGCTGATGGGGGGCAGCGGGAGGATTAAGCTCAGCCTCTGTGCTTGCTTTACAGTGTGGGCACTCTCCAACCTGCATTAACTTGAGCTGGAAACACCCAGATGGAAGGGGCTGGCCAGGAAGCAGTCACTCTGGGACAACTGGTGTTCAGGATTTATTGCTACTCTAAACAATTCAAGTACATAGAGCTGTTATTAGTGACTGTTCCCCCCTTGCCCTGCCCCCCCTCAATTCAGTCATTTTGAACTTGCTCCCTGTTTCCCCAAAGATTTTCCCCAAAGCCAGGCCAGAGGCACTGGGAGCTGTATTCTAGTGCTCCATCAGACAAGCGTTTCATTGCACAATCATTACTGGGCACTCACGGATTTTTGCAGGTCCCTCCCATGATGTCATCTACCTCCCATGTGCCTCCCACCCATTCTTAGCCTTCTTCTTGTGACAAACCCCACCCCCAGTAAGTCTGACTTAAAGATGGAAGTTGCTGCTATCTCTTGCTGTGTACAGGGCAAGCAGTGGGATCAAAAGGGCCCACTGAATGGGCCATGTGCACGTTGTTTACTTCCTCTTTCAAAAGAGGAAGTAATGCAGGGCAAACATGTGGGTGGAGAAGCAATGGTAAGCAAACATGATTTTCCCCTGTGTGATGACACTCCTAATCTCCTAGTCTCCTGGCTCAATGCATTCAGACAGAAGGAATTAAAACAACAGCTTTCAGATAACAGTGGCAATGGAAGCTGCCACGCATGCTCAGAAGCCACTAGGGTGTCCCTGGGAATGTGGGGCACTATCAGACAGGCTTTCTTTGTGGACAGTGTCCCTCGCCTCTTGCCACAGGCTCAAGGCAGGCTGTTTAGGAGTTGTGCTGAACGCTGGAGGTGTGTTGTGTTCAGGCACAGTTCTCCTCACAACTGGCTTCCAGTCAGATAGCTGCTTCATTCCTTTCTCAGAGACTAGGAGAAACTCTGCTGCAGGAATGTGTTTTAGGTTCTGCAAGAGAGCTCTGTGAAATCCAGTAGTTACTACCAGCTGTGTGGAGCTGAATCTAGAAGCACAGGTTCAACAGGCAGCCCATAACGCGGGGTGGGCTCTCCTCAGAAGAAGGTTGGGTTTTTGAAATGCACAAGTTCATTTCTGAATCCCCCCTGCCCCCACTCTGAAATTTGGCACCATCTCTAATTGCTAACGCCGACCTTTTTTTCAAGACTCACAGATGTCTTTCAGTTATGGGCAATAAGGGGACTAGCTGGCACACAACTTGTGTCTCGAGATGGTTGCAAACTTATCCAGAACATATTTTGGTTGCATGTAGTAATTACAGCAACACACATTTTATTGTAACGTAATTCACTGCACCCAAAATGACAGCATGTATTAATTATACAGAACCAGGCATAGAAAACAGATTTGTTTACTCTGACGTTCAATTCAGCAGATTTTTTCCAGCTAGTTGAACTTAATCAAAATATGCACACATATATTATAACAAACTAATTTCAACCAAAAGGGAAACTATTAGGTAGCTCAAATGGAAATAAAAAGACATGGGTGGAAAACCAGACCTGTAAGCACTTGCAAACATTCCATTCTGAAGGATTTCCCACTTGTGTGTCTCAGGTAAGAGGCTGACAAGAGGGGCAGAAGAGGAGGACATTGGAAACAGCTCCCTCCTAGGCATGGTGGGTTCCTGCTTGCACTCAGCAGCAGGAGGCAAGAGAATGGAGGGGCAGTTGTGGCAGCCACCACAACAGAAAGAGGGATTGAGCTCCAGTTCAAGCTGTCTCCAGGAACTGTCTTGATAGAGATGGAGTTGGCTTGTGTAGGGGGACTTCTTTCAGCCTGCTTGAATGTGTTCATTCAGCATTCCCCAAACCTGTAAGCCATACAGCACCCCTGTCCTGCTGATGGCCTCAGGGAGAGGTTTCATCTCTCTAATGAATGTAATGTGCCAAGGGTTAAAGATGGCTTCTCTGCCAAAGGGTGGCTACATGTGGCTATATGCCAGATTTGCATTCCTTAATGGTGGACATCAGACAAAGGGAAAAACTTTCAACCAATAGAGCATTGAATGTAACCTATGACTCATTGAGATTGTGCACCTTAACTTGAAAATTGAATGTAACTTAACTTGCTAATCCAGAACTGACCAATAGAAGGGTTAGAAAGAGACTAACACCCTCTTGTAGTCAGGGCCTATATATACTGTGAGATTCCTTTGTTCTGGGGTGCCTCCATCTTGTGGAACCGGAGAGCACCCCCATACCACAGTATTGGAAGGAAATGGATTAAGTGTATTCTCCAGCCTCGTGTGTTTGATTGGCTATTAACGCACCGGGGAAGTGGGCCTTTAAATCCCCGGTTGAGGGACAACACTGCTGAGGACTTCTGAGCCACACACTGTAAAAGTAATGTATAGGTTTTTGGACTATGAATGAGTGCTTGAGCCAATTCCCCCAACTGAGTAGTAGTTCCCCATTTTAGTAAGAGAGAGAGAGCATAAGTCTGCTGTGTGCAAACCACACCACTGGTTAAAGGCCTTCTAAGACCAGAATACATGACAGTTATGTAGCAACAAAAGCCTCCACCTGCCTTGGCAGTTTTGCCATCTTTTACATCCTTAGTGGCAGAAGGACATAAAAGGATCCACGCTGGTTCCAACCAAAGGCCTGTCTCACAACCTGGTGCCCTGTAGATGCTTGGGACCGACTCCCATCAACCCCAAAAAGCATGACCAATGATCAGTAATGCTTCATTTATTCTAACATTCTTCTCCTTCACTGGCCAACCAGATTCCCCAATGGGAAGCCCAGAAGCTAGGCATGACTGCAACGTCAACCCCCCCCAACTCACTTGTCTTGCCTAGCAACTGGCATTAAAAAGCACACTGCCACTGATACTGGAGGTCACAGATAGCTATCCTGACTAGAAGTTATTAATAGCCCTTTCTTCCATGAATTTGTCCAATCCAAATTGGAGGCCATCACTGTTGCCATGTTTATTAATTTTACATTATTCATTGTATCATGGAATCATAGAATAGTAGAGTTGGAAGTGGCCTAAAAGGCCATCGAGTCCAACCCCCTGCTCAATGCAGGAATCCACCCTACAGCATAGTTGACAAATGGTTGTCCAGCTGCCTCTTGAATGCCTCTAGTGTGGGACAGCCCACAACATCCCTAGGTAACTGGTTCCATTGTGGTACTGCTCTAACAATCAGGAAGTTTTTCCTGATGTCCAGCCGGAATCTGACTTCCTGTAACTTGAGCCTGTTATTCCGGGTCCTGCACTCTGGGATCCTGGCCCTCCTCTGTGTGACAACCTTTTAAGTCTTTGAAGAGTGCTATCATGTCTCCCCTCAATCTTCTCTTCTCCAGGCTAAACATGCCCAGTTCTTTCAATCTCTCTTCATAGGGCTTTGTTTCCAGACCCCTGATCATCCTGGTTGCTCTCCTCTGAATAAGCTCCAGCTTGTCTGCACCCTTTTTGAAGTGTGGTGCCCAGAACTTGACACAATACTCTAGATGAGGCCTAACCAGGGCCAAATAGAGAGGAACCCATACCTCACGCGATTTGGAAGTTATTATTTATTTTATTTTATTTATTACATTTTTATACCGCCCAATAGCCGAAGCTCTCTGGGCAGTTCACAAAAATTAAAACCATGAAGACCATAATAAAACAACCCACTATCTAAAAACACAAATGCAAAATACAGTATAAAAAGCACAACCAGGATAAAACCACGTAGCAGAAGTTGATATAAGATTAAAATACAGAATTAAAACAGTAAAAATTTAAGTGTAAGTTAAAATTAGTTGTTAAAATACTGAGAGAATAAATAGAATAAATAAATATAGTTCTATTAATACAGCCCAAAATAGCATTTGCCTTTCTTGCAGCCATATCACACTGTTGGCTCATATTCAGCTTGTGATCTACAACAATTCCAAGATCCTTCTCATTTGTAGTATTGCTGAGCCAAGTATCCCCCACCTTGTAACTGTGCATTTGGTTTCTATTTCCTAGATGTAGAACTTGGCATTTATCCCTATTAAATTTCATTCTGTTGTTTTCAGCCCAGCACTCCAGCCTATCAAGATCACTTTGAAGTTTGTTTCTGTCTTCCCGGGTATTAGCTATCCCACCAAATTTTGTGTCATCTGCAAATTTGATAAGTGTTCCCTGCACCTCCTCATCCAAATCTCTTATATAAAAGCCCAGAGGCCTCCTCCAAGCCACTTACGCAAATAAGAGAGAAGGCAGAGGCAGTGGATTGGCCTACTGGTTGGTGATGTCGCCAACCACTAGGCCAATCCCCTACCTCTGCCTTCTCTCCTATTTGCATGTTCTCTCCTATTTGCACTTATAGGCCAAACCATTGCCTCTGCATTCTATCCTATTTGCATGTTTAAAAATTCTGAGCTCACAGGGCCTTCTGTGGAAGTTCCAAGAAAAATAACTGCCATCTAGGGAAGTTCCAAGATAGAAAGAAGGCCAGAGGGCTCCTCCAAGCCACTTCTAGGTTTTGCCCTCTGGCGCCATCTAGTGACGTTTCTCGGAACTGCGGCCTTCTATGGAAGTTCCAAGTTCCAAAGAAAGATAACTGCCAGGAGCTTCCGGCCTAGCAGAGGGGCCAAAACCCACTAACCTCACCAGACTGTTCCTCTACACCTGTCGTATGACGGGCTTGTTTGCTAGTCATTAATAATTGTTTCATTGGGATTTATTTGTATCATTATTGTGTTTTAAATTGCAAAATGTATAGAAATAAATATTTTCTGGGAGGCGGAGCCTAACAGTCTAATGGAGCGGTAGAGCTTCTTCTCAGCTCTTGATGGATTAAGCCTAGAAGCGCATTTATCTCCATTTGATCGGCATAATGTGTGAGTAAAGTATATGAAAAGACTTATGAGATCTCTGTGTATCTGGGAAAGTAGAGACATCCCTCGGAGATCTTGAAAAAAGAAGCATAATTCTTAATTTCACTTTGCCTAGCTACTCTATGGAACTGTAATAAATTATTCTGAAGGAATGCAGAGACTCTAAGTGGAATTAAATCATTCTTTATCTCAAGGAGAGATAGATAAAACAAATCAGTCACTCTAAAATTATTATAGAGGCAAAGGATGAGTCGCGAAGGCCCAGGTGGGTGTTGATGCGACGTGATTTCTGCCTAGTGCTACTGTGAAAGGGAGACGGGAAGCTTATGCCAAAAAACAAAACAAAAAACAGATCTAAACCAATTTGGACCAGGACTAAAACTCATCCGTCTGATAAGTCTGCGGCCAGATTAACAAAGGACGAGGAAGGGGAAGAGAGTGGGAGTGCACAAGATTCAAACGGCTTGACAACAAATCTCCCGGAAAGCGACGAAATGGTGGCCAAAGCTGGCACTGAGCCAAAATCAGCACTTGATGAATCTCATACAAAGATGATGGAATTAATAAAAAGTAATAATTAAGCATTGCTCCAGGAAATGAGATTGATTAAAGATGAAGTTATTAAAAGTATACAAAAAGTTCAAATATCAGTAGCAAAAGTTGAGAAGGAGCTAGAAGTAATCAAAACAGATCTCAAACAAGTATCAAATCAAGTGGATGTGAATCAACAACAAATAACTCACCACAGTGTCAAATTTGATCAATATGAACTGAGGCTGATCCATTTGGAAGATCAATCAAGACGTGCAAATCTTCGAATTAAAAATCTCCCAGAGATCCAAGGAGAGAATTTGAGAGTGAGTATTCTGGGATGGTTTAAAGAGCTGGCTGCAGACATGGATTTAATGCAGCAGGATATTGAGAGAATTCATAGAATCATAGAATCATAGAATAGCAGAGTTGGAAGGGGCCTACAAGGCCATCGAGTCCAACCCCCTGCTCAATGCAGGAATGCACCCTAAAGCATCCCTGACAGATGGTTGTCCAGCTGCCTCTTGAATGCCTCTAGTGTGGGAGAGCCCACAACCTCCCTAGGTAGCTGATTCCATTGTCGCACTGCTCTAACAGTCAGGAAGTTTTTCCTGATGTCCAGCCGGAATCTGGCTTCCTTTAACTTGAGCCCGTTATTCCGTGTCCTGCACTCTGGGAGGATCAAGAAGAGATCCTGGCCCTCCTCTGTGTGACAACCTTTTAAGTATTTGAAGAGTGCTATCATGTCTCCCCTCAATCTTCTCTTCTCCAGGCTAAACATGCCCAGTTCTTTTAGTCTCTCTTCATAGGGCTTTGTTTCTAGACCTCTGATCATCCTGGTTCACAGAGTGGATGAAAACAGATCAAGGGTATGCCCAGAGATATCTTGGTCAGATTTGCAAATTATTATAAGAAGGAGCAGTTCATGAAAAAATTAAGGTCAATATCTACGCTGAAGTTTCAAGAAGCATCGGTTCAAATCTACAATGATCTCTGTCAGCAAACCGTTGAATGGAGGAGGAGTGTGAGGCCCGTAATAGCAAAGCTTAAGAGGGAGGGAATTGCTTATTCATGGGGCTACCCGGTGTTCCTGAGATTTACGCGAGATGGAAGGCAGCATAGAGTAACATCTCTGGAACAGGGAATGGATCTGCTGAGAAGTCTGGGGCTGGATGAAGAATGGTCAACTCAGCCGGAAGGAAGAGAGGAGGAACGTCCTGGCCCAAGTGGGATTTAAAGGTCTAATAAATTAAAGGAGATAATAAGAATAAATAATGAGTAAGAAGCTTGCTGCATTGGGACTGTGGGTTCTATCTCCCCCCTTAAAGGTAGACAGCCATGACCGGGGTGTTTCACCAATGGAGAAGTAAAGGAGGAAAATAAGGGGGGAGAGGGGAGGGGAGGGAGGGGGGATTAAGGGTGAAAAGGGGAGGGGTGGGAATAAAAATTGTATTTGTTAGTTGTAAGTTTACTTTTCTGGTTTTGATAACAATGTGGGTGTGCACAAGGGATCTACAAGAAAATAAACAAAAACATTATGGATAAGAAGATACGAATCTCAACACTCAATGTTAAAAGTTTAGGGGCAGTTGTTAAAAGGAAGAGGATTGAACAATTATTAAATAAAGAAGGGGCCGATTTTATCTTTCTACAGGAAACACATCAAGCCAAAGAAGGTGTAAATGAATTACGTCTAAGTGGTCAATGTGGTATGAAAAGTCCTTGGGGACCTCAAAAATTTTTTTTAAAAAAAATGGGGTGGCCATAATTATTTTGAAGAAAAGTGGACTTAATATTTTAAAGAGTAAAAAAGATGAGAAAGGGAGATATATTATGGTACAAGGACAATTGGAAGGTAGTTATTATACTTTAATAAATGTTTATGCCCCTAATGACAGACAAAAAGAGTTTTATAAAGAACTATTTAAGGAAATAGAGGAATTTAAAAAAGGATATGTTATACTGGCTGGAGATTTCAATATGGTTATGGATAACAGGGTAGACAGGTCCAACCCTACTGTTTATGAAAGGAGAAATAATATTACAATTTTAAATAAAATGATAAAAGAAAAGGATTATATTGACGCATGGCGATTAACAAAGACGGGAGAACCTGGATACATTTATTATTCTCCAATTCACAAAACTTTCTCCAGAATAGATTATATTTTTGTTTCAAAAGATTTAGTAACAAAGGTTTGTAACACACAATTAGGGGTAATCAAAATAACTGACCATGCACTGGTAAGCTTAGATATTAAAGTAAAAAGAGACTATAGGGAAGCAAATAGATGGAAGCTAAATACTGGAATATTGAAATATGATAAAGTGGTAGATAAAATGCGGAAAGAATTTTTAGAAATATGGGAAATTAATGAGAATGGGGAATGTTCCCCAGCAGTATTGTGGGAAACAATGAAGGCTGTGGCTAGAGGGATCTGTATTTGAGAAACATATAATTTAAAGAGGCAACAAGAGGAAACACAGAAAAAGTTAGAGGATGGAATTAAGAAGCTTGAAAGAGAGTATTTGCAAAGTAGAAATAAACAAATCTTGATAGAATTACAAGCAAAAAAGAAAGAATTAGAAAATAGGAATTTAGAAGAAGTACAGAAGAATTTGATTTATATGAAAAGAGAGTATTTCGAGAATAGTAATAAAAATTAAAAGGTGCTGGCAAGACTCACACAAAAGGAAAAGTCAAAGAATATGATAGGGATAGTTAAAGATAAATTAGGAAAGCCATGCAGTATTATGAAAGGGAAAATAAAGATATTTCAAGAATTTTATCAAGAACTATATAAAGAAAAGGACACACTGAAGATAAAGATGGAGAGTTATATAGATAAACATATAAAGAAGGGTCTGATAGGGGAAGATAAAGATTTAATGGAAAGATATATTACTCAAAAAGAAATTGAAGAATACCCCGGTATAGATGGATTGGGATCGGAGTATTATAAAATGTTTTAGTACCGAAATTATTGAAATTGTATAATGGGATAATAGAAGGAGATAAGATACCACCATCGTGGGAACAATCACTAATTATATTAATTCCAAAGCCAGATAAGGACTTAACAGTCCCAGACTCTTACAGACCTATTTCCTTAATAAATCAGGATGCTAAAATTTTATCAGCTATAATGGCAAGGCGGATGAATACATTTATAGGTAAATATATTGGGGAGGATCAGTGTGGTTTTATAGCGGGAAGACAAATGCATAATTTAGTTGGAAGAGCTATAAATATGGTACATGAGATAAAAAAGACAGATAAAAGCAGGAATAATAGCTTTGGGTATATTCAAAGTGTTTGATTGTGTGAGTTGGCTAGCACTAAAGATGATAATAGAAAAGATGGGATTCGGAGATAGATTTAAAGTTTTAATTGGACAATTAAACTCACAAAATTCAGCTTCAGTAGTGATAAACGATGGAGTTACAGAAAAGATACAACTGGCCCAAGGAACAAGACAAGGATGCCCACTCTCACCGGCCCTATTTGTATTGGTCATAGAACTATTGGCAAATGTGATAAGAGATGATGACAATATCGAGGGAGTAGGATGTAACAAAAAAATAAAAATAAATATGTTTGCAGATGATACATTGCTGACAATTAAGAATCCATTGGAGAAAATGGAAAGAATAAAATATCATTTGAGGGAGTTTGAGGAAGTGACGGGATTAAGAATAAATTGGACAAAATCAGAAATGATGCTATTTAATTATAATAAAAAAGAAGGGAAAGATTGGGAAAGTAAAGAGAAGAATATGAAAATTAAAGAAATAATTAAATATTTGGGAATCAAAATTACAAAAAACTTAGAGGATTTAGAAAAAGAAAATTTAAATAATTTGAAAAAAGAAGTTATGGGTAAATTAGAAAAATATAAAAGGCTAAATCTATCTTGGTTTGGAAGAATAGCTTTAGTAAAAATGAGGATTTTACCAAAGGTAATTTTTTTATTTAGAATGCTACCAATAAGAATATCTGAAAAAGAATTAAAAAGTTGGCAAAATATTTTAAATAATTTTTGCAATGTTGATAGGAAAGCGAGAATAAACAAAAAAAGGTGGTATACACTGCAAAAAAAAGGAGGGTTAGGTCTCCCAAATTTAAAACTATATTATGTAGCTAATAGGCTGAGACATGTAGTAGAAAGCATGATAGGATTAGGAGATTTAAGTTGGTTGGAGGATAGAAAGGCAGAAGATAAAGAATGGAAACTAGAAAATACATTTTTCAGAGAATATTCAAAAAAATGGGGGGGAAGAAATAGAGAACCCCCTTTTAAAAAATCACTGGGAAATATGGCGTGTATATAAAAAGGACTTACTTCCAAGTATTTCCCCAATAACACCAGTGATAATGTTGCGGAACTTTCCAGGAAACTTAAAAGTTAAGTTGGGGAAAACTTTAAAATAGAGGAATGTAATAAAACTAAAAGATTGGCTAGGAAAGATGAATACTCGAGAAGAATTAGAGGAGAGATTAAAAGAGAAAAAATTATCATGGTTAAATTATTTTCAATTAGAACAATGAACGAAGAAATGGCTAAAAGATAATGGAGAGTGTAGAGTGAATACGAAATTTGAGGAGCTGATCTTAAAAAAAGAAATGGAGAAAGGGGAAAATATAAAAGGGTTAACAAGTGAAATATATAGAATACTACTTGGGAAGGGGGAGACAGAAAGTATGGGTAAGATGGTCTGGGAAACTGACTTGAAGGTACAAATAGGGCAACAGAGCTGGGAGGGAATATGGAAACAAAGAGTGTTGAGAAATATGTCTGTGAGGATAAAATAAAATTATTACAAGATTATATGGAGGTGGTATCTAACCCCGGTGAGATTAAATAAAATAAATAAGCTGAACTCAGCAAATTGTGGGAGAGGGAAGGATTCTACACGTCGTACTGAGGGCGCTTGCATGCGCCCCCAGTGCACCCCAAAGCGATCCCCAGCCGCCTCCTGCTCCGCCTCTTCCTCAACTCTTCGAACAGGCAAGCTACATGATCGCTTTGGGGGCGCACTGGGGGCGCATGCAAGCACCCTCAGTACGACGTGTAGAATCCCCCAGGGTGTGAAAAAAAAAGGAACGTATTTACATATGTGGTGGGAATGTGAATTTGTTGAAAAATTGTGGAAAATGGTGTTTAATGAAATAAAGGAAATTGTAGGAATGGAGATTGAAGAGACACCTATAGTGGCATTGCTATCGTTATATGGAGAATTAAATTGTAATAAAGAGACAAAAGAATTGATAACGAATTTGCTGACAGCAGCAAGGTTAATGATATCTAGGAACTGGAAGGTTCAAGGGGATTATCATATAGACGATTGAGATATGGGACATTGCTATTAACGATAAATTAACATGTAATATAAAAGTGAGAAGAGGAATAACAAAAACGAATGATTTTGAGGGAATATGGAAACAGTTCCTAGAATATTTTTTATCTAAGGGGAGTGGGAAACCACCTCCAGAAGAAACAATGAGATTTTAGAAACAGGAATAGATCCCGGGATGGGTGTGTGTGTGCACTTTTATGTTAAGTATGATTATGTCAACATTTTAATTAGAAAATATGCTACTAAGGTTACTCAACAGTTATGTATTATACTGGTTTTTTTGTTATTGTATTGATGTGTGTTTAAGTATTGAAAAGAATAAAAACTATTAAAAAAAGAGAAATAAGTATTTTCTGAGGCATTTCACAAGTAAATAAATAATCTTGTGTTAGCAAATTCAGGGGTAATATTGCAACAGGCAGTTCTTCTCTGCACACTTCATGTGGGTTCCCACAAAACTGTCCAGAATTCCTCCACTGGCAGAACTGGTACGTCTGCCGCCTTCTCCTACGGCAGAGACCACCATGTTCAAGTCAAAGTATGTGATGTGCAATTCCAGTCAATGGTAATGACATTCAATCCCCTCCTTCCACTCTTTAAGTTGCACCCACATCTGCCCCTATTCAAAGCTGATGAGAAGAGTGTGGGCAAGGAGGGCTTCATCACCTGGGCTTGAGACAAGGTTTTTGGGGTGGGGGTGGGGTGGACGTTTGAGCATCACACCATACTAAATGGGTTTACTCTTGTTTCATCTGGGGATGGTTTTCAAGTCCTGGAGTCCATAATCATCAACTGTATGAACAGCTATCACCCAAGATCCCTTGTTTAGCCTTTCTGTCAAGTCCTACAAACAATAAATCCCATCTGCCCCCTTTTTTGTAGAGAGCTTTGAATGTTTAATAAATTCTTCATTAAAAGGCAGCCGTGTAATCTATGTCAATTGGTTTGTAGTGCTAAAATAGAAATGCCCCCACAATGGGGATCTTCAAAATAATACACATGCCCATCACTTCACCATTCTGCTCTTTCCCCCCTCTCCCATATACAGTATGTACCGTATTTTTTTGATTCCGAGGGCCTTGCTAGACCTGCCGGCTTACGCCGGCAGGGAGGCGGGGCCGAGGCGCGCTACCATTAGCGCGCCTCCCCCAGGCTTCCAGACAGCGGAGACGCAGGGAGGACGGAAGCCCTGCGTTGTCCGCCATTTTTTTTTGTTTGTTTAAAGGGGCCGCGGGTGGCCCGAAGACTCCGGAGACGGTAAGTGGTTTTTTTTGTTTGTTTTTTACAACGGGGGGGGGGGGAAGGATGGCAGGGTGGGTGGCACGGGGGGAGGGCGGGTGCGATTGCGCCGCCGCCGCCCGAGCAAGCAGCTGAGCGGCGCTTGCCCGGGCAATGCCTGGGATGGGGCAGCATTGCCCAGGCAAGCGCCGCTCGCCTGCTTGCTCGGGCGGCGGCGGCGCGATCGCACCCGCCCTCCCCCCGTGCCACCCACCCTCCCATCCTTGCCCCTGCCATCCTTCGCCCCCCCGCCGATGGGCACAGCGCTCCTTTTCGCGGCTCCTCGCGAGTAAGCGAGGAGCCGCGAAAAGCCACGGAAGTCTCCACACTTTCCCCAGCCCCGGCCTGAGGCCGGAGCTGGGGAAAAAGCGCGCCATAAGCGCATTGGCTTATGGCGCGTAAGACCAGGCCTCAGCGCGGCCTGCCGCCGGATTCCCCTGTGCGTCATCTGGACTCACAGCAGGGAAACCGGGTCGGAAGGCGCGCTAAGGCCTCGTCTAGGAAGGCCCCAAGACACCATCAGTTGTAAGACGCACACTAATTTCAGTACCACCAACAGAAAAAAAACTTTGATTCTAAGAAATAATAAATGCACCTGCGATTCTAAGACGCACCCCGTTTTTAGAGATGTTTATATGGGAAAAAAGTGTGTCTTAGAATCGAAGAAATATATATATATACATATATATATATATATATATATATATATATATGTGTGTGTGTGTGTGTGTGTGTGTGTGTGTGTGTGTACACACACTTAGCATTAGAATGCCAAATTATTTTACATAATTCTATTGACATTTTGAGGCTGAAACCCTTTATGCTGCTTTAGTTCATTGTTAAATTAAATTATGAATGTTTGGGATGTGGTCATTTCTTTTGTTATCTGAACAGATTGCTTTATATATCTGCCTATATTACCAAGTTTTTAATTTAATTATTTCATAATAGAAGCTTATTCCTGTGAGTAATCTCACAAAGAGAAGCAAGCTCTTCCTGCTGGGACTATAGACTTTAAGAAGAAATACATTTTCCCCCCAATGCAGCGTTAAACACTGCAAGACACAGCAAATCACGTGCCTAGACTGCCTCCACTTCTCCCCTTAGTCTGACTGTGGAGTGCAGGGGAGACAGCAGTGAAGAGACCAGCAGCCAGGAGGTCTTGCCCACATCTGCCCTCTTTGCAAGCAGGAGGGGAGAACCTCTCCCTGACATCCGCTCTTCATTAAACCTACTCAGCCGCTGGAGAAAGAGAGTTTGAACAGAGGAACAGCGTTTGTGTGCCTTTGAAAGATGTGAAATGAGAATTTCAGTAGTTGCTTCTTCTTCCATAATAGGATTGGGGTCTGTTATTTGGAATATCAAACCAAATCTGCAGAGGAAGAAAGCTAAATTACCTTCTTCTAAAGTGATACAAAACAAGAGAGGACAAGGTCCCCAAGAAAGACACCTACAACACCGCACTGGACTAGTTGAATACAACGTTTATAGTACTTAGAAGTACATGTATGCCCATTGTTTTTATATGCCAATACATTTTACAATAACAGTTTATATTAATCAATCCAAAACTTCAAAACAACTCTTATCAGTTATGGTCGGCAGTCTACAGAATCCTGCTGTGTTTCTGTGTTTCCATAAGTCTTTGTCAGGGACTCCTGTAGACATAACATGTTCAGTAACAGTTTACAGTAACTGATAATGTTGAGAAATATTAAATTCACTTCCTGTGTGGATTACTAAAAGATTTTGTCCACACAGAAAGTGAAATTGTTTTTCAATGTTATCAGTTACTGTCATGGCAAATCCTCTATCCAAAAAGAACTCTGGTAACGGGTTGGCTGTTGAGGCTTTTATTCAGACAGGCAATGCGCTCTAGGGTAGCTATCTCAAGACAACTCCCCCAAATAATCGATACTGCTCTCATACTTATAGACAAGTCACACAGATTACTGTTGCAGGGCAGATTTCCTCAGCTAATGGCTTTTGGCTGGGTGCCCAGGCCTCATGGTTACCTTTCCTATACCTTTGCGGTTACCTGCCCTATATTCTTTTATGCACGTATACATCAGATAAGGGCAGGGGAGAGACCACAGAGTTCGTTCCCCAGTTAAGCAAAATAGGTCACATCAACAAAATAGGCAGCAAAGTAACAAGATGGTGTTACTTTGGTTAAGCATTCTCCATCAGTCCTTCCTTTGATAGGGTATCTCTGCATACCCTATCACCAAACACAATTTACTCAAGACTCTGTATGTTCATCATTTCCTGTACCTCCTTGCCTCACCATTGTCCTCCTCCTAGTTCTCTCAGGACCATTATTTGCATCTGGGCGGGAGTCAGAGTTTCTGCACTCTTCTTACATAATGTTGTTGTCGTTTATTCGTTCAGTCGTTTCCGACTCTTCGTGACTTCATGGACCAGCCCACGCCAGAGCTTTCTGTCGGCCGTTGCCACCCCCAGCTCCCCCAAGGTCAAGTCTGTCACCTCCAGCAAAACATGAGGCCAAGCCCCAGTAATATGGTGCAAGCAATTACGCCAGTCCTTTTACAACTTCATTGGCTGCCAGTCCAGGTCCGGGCCCAATTCAAAGTGCTGGTATTGACATTTAAAGCCCTAAACGGTTTGGGGCCAGGTTATTTGAAGGAACGCCTCCTCCCATATGTACCTACCCGGACCTTAAGAGCATCTACAGGGGCCCTTCTCCGTGAGCCCCTGCCAAAGGAAGTGAGGCAGGTGGCTACTAGGAGGAGGGCTTTCTCCGCTGTGGCACCCCGGTTGTGGAATGAGCTCCCCAGAGAGGTCCGCCTGGCGCCTACACTGTACTCCTTTCGTCGCCAGCTGAAGACCTTTTTATTCACTCAGTATTTTAACACAATTTTAACTTAAATTTAAATTATACTGTTTTAACTCTGTATTTTAACCTTATATCAATTTTGCTGCGTGGTTTTATCCTGGTTGTGCTTTTTATATTGTATTTTGTATTTGTATTTTTAACTTGTTGGTTGTTTTATGATGGTTTTAATTTTTGTGAACCGCCCAGAGAGCTTCGGCTATTGGGCGGTATAAAATTGTAATAAATAAATAAATAAATAAATAATATAAGCAATTATTAAGACTTTATTATTATTAAGCACCAGACAGCTTCAGCTGTGGGGCGTTATATAAATGAAATAAATAAATAAATAAATAAACAAACAAACAAACTAAAGTTTTTTTTAACCCATCTGGACAGATTTAGCCACCAGTTGGTCAACCAATCCATAGAGGTGTCTTTAGGCATGTAGGTCACATTGGTGGGGTGGTAGCATCATTTAAGTGGGCTTCTACTAGTTGGGATTTATCATTAGCATAGGTACAGCCTTCTGCCTCAACAAAATTCACCTTTTGTGTCTGGGACTGCGAGATACCCTGGGTTGTTGATATTACTGGTCTTCCAGGTCTCATTTTTCCACTCAGGGTAAGAGATTAGGCTGTGATTTTCTAAAGTGAGAGGAGTAATAAGGGGAATGCCATTTCCATGCTGCTGGATTACCAGACTGCATATACAGCAGTCTTTGGCTCTCAACTCATGGGCTGTGGATTGGTAATGAGCAGTTACTACATTGTGGCTGAGGGGGTTGTCAGCTGCTGGGCTAGAGATTAATATGTCAATAATGCACCAACACAGTATCTCTTCTATATTTCACACAATGCCCCACCAGAGCAGGATTATGATTATGCATAGTATTATTATTGTTGTTGTTGTTGTTGTTGTTGTTATTATTATTATTATTATTATTATTATTATTATTATAATATTTATTTGTATCCCGCCTTTTGCCCAATGCTGGGCCTCAAGGAGGCCTTACAAAGTTTAAAACATACATGGGGGGGGGGGGAACACATAAACAAATATCAAGACCAACCCACCCCAGTCCCTTTCTTTAGAGCTGAGCAGTTGATCGAGCCCCTGGCAAAGCTTGATGTCTTCAGCAAGGGGGCAGCTGAAGGGGTGGCATTTCATTTAGGTTCAGAGTTTGTTGCTGAAGAGTCTTCTTCCAAGTTGTCTGGTTCAAGTTCAGGGTCTGAGTCTTCCTGGTCTTTGGGTCTCTGCTGGTGCCTCAGCACAAGGCTGGTAAGGTTAGTGGGGGAAGGGTTAGATGGTAGGGGTGCCCCATGGATATTTCATAGGGTGATAGCTTGTGTTTCCACACTGGGGTGGTGCAGATTTCCAGGACCACTATAGGGAGGGCCTGTGGTCATGATAGGCCTGTCTGTTCACAGACTTTGGCCAGTCGGTTCTTGATCTAGCCATTCATTCTTTCCACAACCCCACTGCTTTGTGGGTGGTATGGGGTGTGGAAATGCTGGGAGATGCTGAGGGCTTTGGAGATGTGTTGGAGCACTTTCCTAGTAAAGTGAGGCCCTTGATCTGAGTCAACACGCAGGGGTATGCTGAATCGTGGGCACACTTCATGCAGCAACTTCTTTGCTACAGTAAGGGCATCCGCTTTCCTGCAAGGGAAATTTTCAGGCCATCCTGAAAACAAACAGACAACAACAAGGGCACATGTGAACCCTTGGGCAGGGGGGCATCTCGATAAAATCAATCTGAAGGTGTAAGAAAGGAGCTGATCCTTGTAAACATGTTGCGGTTCCACCTTCTGGGGCCTTCCTGGTTTGTGTGATTGGCAGATGTCACAGGAGCCACAGAATCGAGCAGCTTCAGAGCTAAAACCTGATGCAAACCAAAACTGAGAGATGTTAGTGACCATCCTCCCTTTGGCAGAGTGTGTGAACAGGTGAGCCACACTCGCCAGGACAGGTGATAGACTTCTTGGGTCGACTGGACGGCCATCTGGATGACACCAGATGACAGAGTGGTGGGGGTGGCTAGCATAAAGAGCTCCATCACACCAGCAATTTATCACACTCTCGCCATGCCTGGTATGTGTTTTGGGAGTGTGGCACTCACCTGGTGTTGTCCCTGCCCTGCGCTTATCTCACCTCCCTTTTCTGTCTTATTTTGGAGCTGGGAAAATCCTTTCCCCCACTCCATGCACAATAAAGCCACACATCCATCACGTGTATCACTGTCCTTGTGCTGTATCGGACCATCCCATTTTTGTTGGGGGCATCAAAGGGTGGGAAGGGTGGATCTCTGCTCATCTGCTCAACCATGAAGGAGGATGGAGAGAGGGCACCTGTACACCCTGTGTAGAATGGAAGTGAGGCCGCTGCCCATGCCCGGACTCTGTCCCATTCAGCTCTATGGTTCTTACTCCTGAGTAGGCATGTCTAAGTTTCCTGACCAGAACAGTGTTGGCTAACACTGACCAACACTAAATGTAATACGTTCTATTCACTTATATTGTTTAATAGATCTTAGGGGAAAACATAGTGTGTTGTTTTACTGTAATTGTACAGTTTCAGGTTGCCAATACTATTGTATGTGTGCACAAAATAAAAATATATTAAAAATTAACTGCAGGGGAAAGGAAAACATAGGTGGTGGGGTAGGAGATTTTGCCGGCATACTAGCGATACAGGTGAAATAGCACAACAATGCACAGACATGAAAGTGCCCCATGCTAATAAACAACAACAACAATAATAAATTTATTTCTTACCCACCTCTCCATTCTGATCGAGGTGAGGAACAACAGCAAATATAAAATACATAAAACTGAATTAAAACATAATATACATTGTTAAAACATCCTAAAAACATTCTTCAAAACCCCTAAAATTCCACTGGATAAGCCTTAAGAGATCAGTCTTAATTGCTTTCTTAAATGCTTATAGACTGTTAAGTTGACATGTCTCCTCCGGCAGGCCATTCCACAGTCTGGGAGAAGCAGAAGAGAAGTTCCTCTGGGTAACAGTTGTCAATCTAGTTTTTGCTGAAGTAAATTGACTGAGTGTACGGGGCAGATTGTATGGGAGAAGGTGATCCCGCAGGTAGCCTGGACCCAAACCATGTAGGGCTTTAAAGGTGATAACCAACATTTTATACTTTACTGAACAAATTGGTAGCCAGTGAAGAGATTTTAAAACTGGTGTAATGTGGTAACCCCTAAGTGCTCTGGTGTCCAACCTGGCTGCCATATTTTGAACTGGTTGAAATTTATGGACTAGGCACATAGGTAGCCCTATGTAGAGTGCATTGAAGAAGTCGAGCCTCAAAGTTACCAGTGTGTGCACTACTGTCTTTAAGTCTTCTATCTGTAGGAAGGGGCACAGCTGGCATATCAGCCGAAGCTGATAGTAGGCCATCGCATCTATCTGGGCTGTCATTTGGAGCGACGGAAGCACCAGCCCTGAACCTGACAAGGCAACTTGGGGGTAAAATGTCTGCTTCTCCACCCCCACCCCCTGGTTCAGATGGTACATTACAACATGTTGATAGTGACTGTGTGCCACTAGGGGGTAAACCTTATTCTTTGAAAGGCAGCATAGAAAGTCTTCAAAGAAAACTTGAAAATTGGAGATGCTATGAGTTGGGCAGAGTAGCCCCCGTCGTGGCCAGGATCAGAGGACTGCTGCAAGGCTGATGAGGGAAGAACATCCCCTTGCTTTTCATTCTCCATGCCTGCATTGTGCAGACTCTGAATTCCTGGCAAGAGCTGGAATGTTTTTTGCCTCTCAAAATTGCCTCCCCTGTGAAGTTGATATTGAGTATTCCCTGGATGTGTGAATGTTTTCTGAATATTCATCAAGTATCTGGACATTTTACAATTTTTCAGCCTTTTTTAAAATTAATATTTGATGGTCTGTTATCAGAAAGCAGCCCCTTTCGGGAAGTCTTTGATATGAGCATTACGCATCTGAGAGAATCTGACGTGTAGATGCCAATATTTGACATTATCTGACTGATGTTTTAAAATAAAATTTAGAAAAGCCTATAGAGAGTTCTTTGACTTCAGTCAATTCATTAATTTGCTCAATAAAATTCAAATTTCAAACGTTAGGTAAAATTCCCACTTCCATAATTTTTTTTAAGAAGAAAAATGTTTTGGCTTCTACTTGCTGACAATCTCAGCTCTCCTTTCCCTAAGATGTGACCTTCCTTCTCATTAAGGTCCTTGAAGCTACAAGTAGCGATGGGCAACCGTGCAATGGCTGAGCTTGCTGAGGTTCTCCAAATTCTTTGTCACAGCGAATTTTGCCTTGTTTGCATTCGCAAACGCATATTTTTGGAAGTGCACACTTTCAGAATGAAAATTTGAGAAATTGAGAACATTTCCCAGAATTAAAATCCCCATTTTTTCTTGATTGCAGCGCATTGGCGCCCTTAGCCCTGGATCCCTCACCTTTGACTACCTTCCCACTCTGCTCACAGCAAGGAGCACAAGTGCGGGGTTTGCTGGAAGGAGCTGCTGTGCCTGTACATCTGCGCCCATGCACCGCCACATGTCATTGCGTGGGCGCTGGGGTGTATCCTTGCTCCCCTACTTTAAAAATAAAAATAAAAAACTTTTTTGGTGTTGATGTACCTCTCCGGCGTAGCAATATTCTGTCATGCTGGAGACATGTGGAGGCATCATTTTATGGGCAGCACTGCGAGTCTGCGTATCCCCCATGGTTTTTTTAAAAATTATTTTCTAACCATTTACGTGTTTCTCTGGCATGACGTCCTTTTGCCACCCTGGAGAAGCGCTCACCCCCTCCCCTGCCCAGCTGATGGTGACCAAACAGGGGGCGCCATCAGCTGGGGCGCACCTCTGCCACAGCTCCAAAACAAGGTGACAGGCGGCAGATGCTGACTTTGCCTTGCTCCAAGTTGGGAAAGTCGGGGTAAGTACACAACTTTTAAAAACCGGAGCATGAGGGGAATGCCCTGGGAAGGCTCCACGATGGTGGCTGCATCATATAAATGAGCTGCCGCCACTGCTGATCCACCCCGGGGCTTTCCCCTCATCAGGATGTACCCCTAGTTACAAGCTCCATCTACTGTGAAGTATTTGAAAGCAAAGTGAGGTGGTGTGTGTGTTGGGGGGGGGGGGCTAGGATCTTTACAGGGGACAGGGAGCAGCATTTTATTTATTTATTTATTTATGTATTTATTACATTTCTATACCGCCCAACAGCCGGAGCTCTCTGGGCGGTTCACAAAAATTAGGATCAATCCTCTTCCACCTCACTTATCTTGACCCTTTACTTCAGTCCATCTTCTTTTACTGTCCAAATATGTTATGGGGAGTTATGCACAGAATGATCATAAATGTATTTTATTGCATTAGTCATCCTTTGCAGAAGGCATATTTTGAAATTATGAATAGGTCATTTAGAGATGAAATAGATCTTATACACCTGAATGAATCATTTTGGATCTTTCCTTGTGGCATTGATCACTCAGTGCATGCCACATGCTCTCACAGGATATAAGGATTTCTCACTGAAATGTGGTTTTTGCATGATTCATGGTCGTTTGCAATCACTGGAAAGATGAAGCAACCATTCATCTCTGAAAGGGGATGTGCTTGCAACTTCTCTTTGAAGCAGCATGCTTTGACCTGATTGGCATTTAACCCTGTGGTGTCTGAAGAAGCAGTAGTCTAGGCATAGATGTTTCACAATGGAGCTGGAGAAGCCATTCCTTGTCACAGTTGTTTATGCCAGTCCATTGTCTGTGATGCCAGATGTTCCTTGCACTTGCCCCACAGTTACCACGAAAGGTTGGCTGGGAAATCTTTAAAATAAACAAACAAGTGAATATCCATCTATATCCCTTTCACATACCATAAGAAGCTAAAAACTACTGCAAATGCTTTAGAACTTGTGCTGCAATTCACACTTGTCTAATTGATAACAAAGGGACACAAGCATTATTGTTTTTGTTTTTATCTTCTTTAAATTGTTTTAACTTTGTATGCCACCTAGGGTATTCTGTAAATAAGCATGGTATAAATTGAATAAATAATAATAGTTAGTTTAGGGGAACCAAATTCAGATGAGGTGTGTGGCTGGGAGGGGTGCCTGCCCCATATTCCGGAGGAGCCCACCTGTATCAGCTGTGGCTGACTGTGCCTGGAAATGAAACCTTTGGCAGGTGGGGTAAATCCATGGCATAACAGAAGGCAGAGGAGTGGAAATAGAGAGTGGGAACAGCAGAGGAGGGAGGGACAGAGGGAGGAGGCTTGTCAGGACAGATGCACCACAGCACTGTTGGCTTCTACTGCTCTCCATAAGTCCATTCCCCCTCCTCTGCAACCTCCTCCTGCTCTGAGGAACACACACGCGCGCACACAGGTCCCTTTCCCACATAATGCAAAGGAAAAGCAAAGTGGAAGTAGAGCTCATTTAGAAAGTGAGCCGGTGTCAGCTGCTCTGTGAAGAGCTTTTTATTTCCAGTAAAAATTCCTGTCCCCAAGGAGCTCAGAAACCTATTGAAGCGTCCCTAACCTCCCTGTAAGATTCAAAGGGAAGTAGAAAGCACTTCTACCCTGCTGTGACTAGGACCTGCATGGAGCAGGATGAAAGCAGTGATCCCAGATGGGCCAGTTGGTTCTCAGAAACACAAAGGGAGAAAGAGAGGGAGAGGGAGAGAGAGGCAATTTCTTTTGAAAAGGCACAGCACAGGTGCAGCAAAGTGATACTATGGATTATTCTGCTGTACAAGGAAGCCACTGGCCAGTTCTGTCCTGGATGACAACAGGCCACAGCCACAGGAAGCCTAAAGGTATACCATGGGGAGAGGGGTAGTGGGGACCCTCCCTGTACTACTAGGTAGGGAGTGGGCCCACCGAAATGTAAAGCCCTTCCATCTGTCAGCAAGGGCAGGTTTCCTTTCCTTTCTTTTTCTATGTGTGTGACCGTTTGGAGGAAAGAATTCTAAAATGAAATGAAAGTGAACAATGGCGAAGGCACAAGGAGATTCTTACCATTTTGGAAGTAAGAGTCCAAAATAGGACAGCAAGCTTGTTAATGGCGACTGGCCAGTGTGATCCTAGAGCTCCGTCACACCAGTGGTTTAACACACTTTCGTCATTCTCGTATCTGGTACTGCCGCACAGGACTCACATGACGTCGTCCCTGTCCCCTGTCCTGCACCATTTTCTTACCTCTTTTCCTCCATTTTGCATATTATTTTGGTGCAGGGAAAGTCTGGATTATTTTCCCCAAGTGGATTTAATGCACCCTTAAGCCTCTGTGTATTGCTGTCCTCTCGCTTTCTCCTTTGTTGGGTGTCTGTGCTTTGAATGGAGTCTTGCTGACAAAAGGGGAGGGTGGGGCAGTTCTCCTCCAACAGCATGTTGGTGAATGGACTTTTTACTGCTCCAACCCCACCCTCATTGCCCACAGAAACTGAGCCCAGACGATGAAACATTAAATCCATAAATCGCTAGACAACAAAAACAGAGCAAGGGGTGGTAGGAAGGAGCCCACGTCCCTGAAGACCCCAGCAGAACTCTATTTTTATGAACTGGAAATGCACAGCTATGCATGATCAAAGTAAAGGAAAACAGATCCTCCAGAAATGCAAACAGGTGGAATTTCGCATTGGTAGAGTACCAGGAGAATGGCTTGAGGAGGATTTAAAAAAAAAATCATAATGGTGCCTACTAGGAGGAGGGCTTTCTCGGCTGTGGCACCCCGGCTGTGGAATGAGCTCCCTAGAGAGGTCCACCTGGCGCCTACACTGTACTCCTTACATCACCAGCTGAAGACCTTTTTATTCTCTCAGTATTTTAACACTTAATTTTAACTTAAATTTAATTTTTACTGTTCTAAGTCTGTATTTTAATTTTATATCAATTTTTGCTGCATGGTTTTATCCTGGTTGTGCTTTTTATACTGTATTTTGTATTTGTGTTTTTAAACTGTTGGTTGTTTTATTATGGTGTTAATTTTTGTGAACCGCCCAGAGAGCTTTGGCTATTGGGTGGTATAAAAATGTAATAAATAAATAAATAAATAATGATGAAGGCATGAACGGATCTGATTCAAACTTGGCATGCCTAAAGCCCTCCTTAAGAGCTATCATGATACTAAGTTCCACCTCTTTTTCTTTAAAAATTACACAGACGTAATCATTTTTGTTAATTTCCATTTAAAAATTTCTTAAAATCAAGGCATGAAAGAATCTGATTCAAACTTGGCATGGCTAGAGCCCTCCATAAGCGCTATCATGCTGCCAAGTTTCATATGCTTATCTTTAAAAATTAAGCAGATATAAACATTTTGATTAGCCAAAGATGGCAATATCAAAGCTACCCCTTACCACATTCAGTCTCTTCCAAATATGGGTCACTCAGAAGCTTTTTTAAAAAAGTCTAAAATAGCAAACTGGAAAGAAGTGCTCTGCAACCCTATGCTTACTTCTAACGTCTTACTTCTGTTTACTCAGAAGTAAATCTCTCTCTGGTCAATGGGGTTTACTGAAAGGTAAGCATGCATCAGATTTTAATATGACTTGGGTGTAAATGCAGTTGAAATCAATGGGATTTACTCTGGAGTAAGGAAATCAAGGCCAGGCTGCCTTAATCCACCCCTGTGCAGAATTGGAGGGGTGTGTGTGTGTGTGTGTGTGTGTGTGTGTGTGTGTGTTAATGGGAAGAAACAGGGGATGAAAAATTCCTAAAAAATTAGGGGGGATGAAAAATTCCTAAAAAATCAAGGGATGAACCAATCTGATTCAAACTTGGCATGCCTAAAGTCCTACTTAAGTACTTTTGTGATCCCAAGTATCATCTCTTTATCTTTAAAAATGAGGGAGCTGTATGCATTTTGGTTAATTCACATAGGAGCGCCAATGAGTGAGGGGGGGAAGGCTGCCACTTGATCACAATGTGCATCAACAACAAGAACCAATGAATTGGAGGGGGAAGGAGAAGGGGAGAAGGGGAGGGGTGGGGCGGGAGCAATAGCAGTGGCAGAGGCAGAGCAAACAAGTGAAAAGAAAGTTCATCCTTATAGCCATGATCGTGAAAGGGAGTAACGCTTGCCGTGCTTTTGAAACGGAGGTAAAAAATGTGGAGGCAAACCAGGGGGGGAAATAGGTGTGATAGAGCAGCGGTCCCAAACGTTTTTGGCACCAGGGACCGGTTTCATGGAAGACAATTTTTCCACGGACCGGGGGGGGGGGTTGAGGGGATGGTTTTGGGAAGCCACACCCAGCCCAGCCCACCCCAGCGTCCTGGCTTCATTTCGGCTGGGTAAGCCCAGCAAAAGCGAATCCAGGACGCTGGGGCGGGCGGGCAGCTTCGGAGCAGCACCCCCAGAAGTCGCTCTCCCAGAGGGGCTTCCGGCCAGGCGCGCCGTTCCAAAGCTGCCCCCCCCCCAGCATCCTGGCTTTGCTTTGGCTGGGCAGGCGAGATGACGCCCTGTGCCCAGGTACGCTGGGGTGGGGGTGGGGGTGGATGGGTGAAAGCAGCTCACCTGTGTGGTCCGGTTTCTAACAGGCTGTGGCCCGGGGGTTGGGGACCTCTGTGATAGAGCTCATATTATGCCAGTCCTTTCCCACCTGCACTGGCTGCCAGTCCATGTCTGGACCTGATTCAAAGTGCTGGTAGTAGTATTCGAAGCCCTAAAGAGCTTGGGGCCAGGTTACCTGAAGGATTGTCTGTCTCCCCCCATATATACTTGCCTGGACCCAAACATCACCTTCAAAAGTCCTTCTCTGTGATCCCCCACCAAAGGGTGGGAGCTTGGTGGCTCCAAATACAGGGCTGCTTTCTGTCGTGGAATGAAGCTCGCCTGGCAACTACGTGGTGGTCTTTTCAGTGCCTCATAAAAACCCTCATTTTCTCAGGCATTTTATTCTTTCAGTTCCTGTTGTTTTTAAATATGTTACAGTATTTTAAATCTTGGCACTGCTTCTTGGTTTTGTTTTGGTTTTTATTTTTCATTTTGGTTTTATTCTGTAGTTTTAAACTTTTATATTATGTTTTATCAGGTTGCATGTTACAGCTTTCATTGTTGTGAGTTGTCCAGTGAGTTTAGGCTATTGGGCAGTATAACAACATAATAAATCATTAAAACAAAGACAGAACTAGAGCAGGTGATTTCCAATGGCAGGAATGGGCAGGGATGGGTGGGTGGGAACAATACCTTTTATTTCTTCCTTTCCTTTTTAATTTATTTATTTATTACATTTATATTCTGCCTTTTTTCCTCCAAAGAACCCAAGGCGGCGTACATAATCCTCCTTCTCTCCATTTCATCATCACAACAACAACCTTGTGAGGTAGGTTGGGCTGAGAGTCTGTGACTGGCGCAAAGTCACCAAGTAGGTTTCCGTGGCCGAGTGGGGACTAGAACCCGGATCTCCCGACTCCCAGTCCAGCACTTTAGCCACTACACCACACTGGCTCTCAGAGTGCCTCACTGCTGGTGCCTCACTGTTAAAAGGTAACAGTGAGGCACCAGCAGAACTTGGGCTGCCGCCACCACTCTTCCTTCCTTCCTTCCTTCCTTCCTTCCTTCCTTCCTTCCTTCCTTCCTTCCTTCCCAGAGGCCCTGTAGGGAGGAAGGGTGGCTGTAAAGAGTTTGAGTGCTGCTGATGCTCTGCCAGCAGCGTTAAAAAAGGAGAGGCGAGGCCCAGCCTCCCAGCCACCCATGTAAGTCCTCTCCGCTTGCCCAGAATTGTTCCAGAAGTTGCATTGCAGCCCCCAATGTGGCACAGAAATGGCTGCCCCAAATCACCACCTGCAAATGAGGGCAACAGTCTTGCCCACCCTTGTGACCCCTGTAGAGGATCCAAAGGGTTGATATCAAGAGCCATTGAGCAATCAGGAAGAATTAGCATGGCCACACTCCCCTTGTCCCTCTCCTGATGCAAATTGTCTACACGCTGCCATGACTGTTTCCATTCCAACCTGGGTTGATATGAAACTAGATAATTGGCTTCACCCAGGAGAGTCTGGAATGGCTGAGTGACTACTTGCTTGATTACCTTGTTCTAAAATGGCTAGTTTAGCAAGATGTGGATCCATGACATTGGGTAGTTCAGTGAATGCTTCTCTGATGGATGATCTAAATGTAGCAATGAAGAGTGAGTTTTAAGTCAACGTTCGAGACATGTTCAAATCCCTGCTTAGTCCTAATGCTATATGGCCTAGATCACTTCTTTATCTCTCAACTTCACCTGAGATGAGCAAGGAAAGATAAAAAAGGTAGTGCTATAGGAATCCTTACTAGTGCTCCCTGTTGGAGTTAATAAACCACTGATGAATAAATGGAGTCCTAAATTGTGGTCAAACTCAGAAACTGTGCAAAGGCTTGATGGGAGGAGGAAGAATCCCTTTGCAAAGAAGGGCCCTTGTTCTCATTCCACAATGGTGCCCCACATTGCTTCCTCAAATGAGATATGGCTGATTTAGAATAGAAAATGGAGCCAGGGTCAACATTAGCGTGTCTGCAAAGTGGTGCTGTCAGCACAACACACACTGGAAATAATGTCTTTAGACATTGGACAAATTTGTTCCAAGCAAACAGCCGTCATTTGTGTCGAAGGCAGCCAGTGCACCACACAGCCAGCGTATCAATTTCTCATTAGTTTTCCAACCTCAAACTGTAAACACATTTCACTGTTTTGCCATCTTAAAAAACATTTACTCAGACAGCTTGGTTAACCTTCTCACTGGAATACAATCCCAGCTGTGAGCAGCTGTAGAGAGCACAAGAGGCCAGATGAGCTGGGACTCCTCCCGGCTTCCCACCACACACTTCCCCTGGGCTGATGAATATGTGTTCAGTGTGGCTGTGGTCTACCCCAAGCCAGATGATCCCGGCCCAAAGCCACGACATATATCCTGTAGCCTTCCTAGGCTATATCTACCTTGTCCTCCTCCACGTCTTAAGTGACCACACTATTAAAAGTCAGTTCTATATGTGTTTACTCAGAAGTAAGTCTCTCTCTATTCAATGGGATTTACTCAAAGGTAAACATGCATTAGTATGAGTGGGATGTAAATGCAGTTGAAATCAATGAGGTTTACTTTTGAGTAAGGGAACCAGCAGATCTGTAGCTTATGAACTACAGGGAGAGCAAACAGGAGTTTGAAAGGGGGAGTGTAGGGGAAGAGAAGACCAAGGCAAGGGGGAGAAGAGAGGCCTCAAGGAAATCCAGGAGGCTGCCAATTCAAAGAGGCCATGTGCTTTGCATGTGCTCCTGAGTACTGAGTGGAGAAGTGAGTTGCTGCAGGGCCTGAAGGGTACGGGGCCTGATTGCTGGTTGTTCTCAGCAATCAGTGGCCTGATTGTTGATGGCTACCCAGTGACCTCATTCTGCCTCCTGACTTGGAGATGAGCAGAAGCAGAGAAGAGCAGCTGGCCCAGCTGAACTAGAAGCTAGAAAAGGAAGCCAGCTCCCAGAGAGCAAGCGATCAGTGGGAGCGAACAGGGGGAGCAAACAGGAGTTCGACAGGGGGAGTTCGGCAGGAGACATCAAGGGGGAGGTCTCTAAGGGGGGAAAAACAAAGAAAAAAGGGGAAAACTGTCAAAACAAAAACAAAAAGAATTTTTTTTCTTTTCTTAAGACATACTCATATAGTTGTGTACCTTCAGAGCAGAGAGGACAAAGCATGGGCAATTCCACTATAATCAGAAAGGAAAAAACAAAACAGAAATAGACAATATGGATGGAAAGGAGTCCCTAGCAGTGGTGACCTGCAAAGTGTGTATAATGTTCATGTTCCTGCCTGAGATCGACATGGCGTACACCTGCAACAAATGCAAATTGATGGTACTTTTGGAAGAAAAAGTGAGAGGACTTGAGCGGCGAGTGTCCACCCTCCAAGGAATAAGAGAAGACGAGGAGTTCTTAGACAGAATGGTGGAACTGCAACAGCAACAAGAAGCACAAGAGATTGAAGAACAGTCAGCTGAAGCAGAGTATGCTGAGGTGAAGGAAGCCAATGGAGAGGAAACTCCCTGGAAAAGAGTGGCAGTTAGGAGCAGAAGAACTAGAAGGCATTCTGCACCAGTGGAGCCATTAGAGTTAAGCAACCGCTTTCAGCTACTGGAGGATGAGACTGGAGGACAGTCTGCAGATGAAGAATTACAGAAGACACCATGCAACAGTGAATTGGCAGCTGTGCCAATATTTATGTCTTTATCTTTAAAACTTACACAGATGTAAGCATTTGTTTAATTTCCATTTTAAAATCCCTTAAAATCAAGGAATGACCAAATTGGATTTAAATTTGGTGTGGATAAAGTCCTCCTTAAGAGCTGTCACTGTGCCGATTTTGATCTCTTTATGTTTAAAAATGAGGGCGCTGCTGGCAAGGAGGGTGTATTTCCACATTTCTTTTAAGGTGAAAATGCCCACCGGAGAAAAGGCATGCCCCTCTCCACCCCTTGGAAACACACCCACAGAAAATCAGATTGAAAATGATGGATGAAAATACACATTTAGGGTAGCGTGTTGTCCTTTTGATTTACCGGAAGAACCAGAGTTTCCCCGCGCCAAAAAACAGTGCTAAGAGGGGGTGGGAGGAAAGCGAGGTCAGGGCAGGACACGGACAATGTCATCTGAGTCCTTTGCACACAACCCATCTTGACAGCGGGCTATAACGCTGGTGTGCTGAAGCCCGATGAAAACAAAATGTTGTGAGGTGCAATTGATACAGGACTGTGGGGAAGGCTTTAGGACTGGCCTTTAGAAAATGGAGGGCAAACCTTTAGATTACCACAATAGCATGTTCAAAATAGCATACTTAGGACTGTTTCTTTCTTAATGAAAGCCAGACATGCAAGGGGAGATCCTAGCCTGGATTTGGGGTCCACCAGCTGCCTGTTTTTAAGAAAGTGGTGTTGCCAGTTCTAAGCATGCTATTTTGAACATGCCACATTTGTACCTTAAATGAAAAGGTAATATGAACCAGAGCATGAATAGGGAATGCACAAATTCAGCAAACAATTAACTCTAGCTCAAACAGATCTACATCCAACCCAATTCATTTAGTTCAATGTTAGGGTGACCATATTTGGGAAACCAAAAAAGAGGACACCTAGTGTGTGTGTGGGGAAGCAGCTTTCTGAGTCCTGCAGAAAGTACGTTATTCCCCCGCCACCTTAAAGAACCCGATTGGAGTGGAGGAGGGGAAAGGATTTCATTCTGCACCACCACCATCCACTCCAATTTCTATAATGTCCACGAATGACCCACTTTCCCCTTTAAGACCTCAATTGGAGCTCGGGGTGGGGGAATGATGTGCCTCAAGAAAGCATGTCATTCCCTCCTGCCATGCCAATGGCAGCCTTAAAGGGGAAGGTGTGTCATTCCAGGACATTATTGAAAATTATTGAAAATCCCCCCTGACACTATGGAAAGAACAAAAACCAGGACAAATCCGGGGAAATCCTGACAGTTGGTCACCCTATTCAATGTATTGTTAAGTACTTCCCAGAGAGCTGAGAAGTTTGAGAGGCAACACTAGAAGGTTTAGTTTTGCACAAGAGAATGCAGTGGGGGTTGGTGGTGCCTTTGAAGTTGTTTTATTTGGAAATATACATCAAAAGCCTAATAGAAATAAATATACTCCCAAAGAAGGCAGCATAAACGCCAGCTCACATCAGAGTCTCAAAGAGAAACTCAGCCCCCTCCCCACCCCCAGCTTCAGGCATCAGGCCAAACTGAAAGCTCACTGCTTTCCTTGTCTGACTCTGTCTCTGTCCAAGTCTCCAAGTCAAACTACAAAGACTCCTTTAACTACTTCTTTGTGTCCTGACAACAAGCCAAACTTGGATCACATCTGATTAATCAATACTGGAAAGGGATTCCAGGTCATAACCTGGAATCCTTCTCCAGTACTGGAAGATCATATATTGTTGTTGCAAGTTTATAAGACTGCCCAGTCAGCCAGAAAACATGAATATTATTATTTATTTATTTATTTATTTATATAGCACCATCAATGTACATGGTGCTGTACAGAGTAAAACAGTAAATAGCAAGGCCCTGCCGCATAGGCTTACAGATTTATTTATTTATTTATTTATTTATTTATTTATTACATTTTTATACCGCCCAATAGCCGAAGCTCTCTGGGCGGTTCACAAAAATTAAAACCACAAAAAACATCCAACAGGTTAAAAACACAATTACGAAATACAGTATAAAAAGCGCAACCAGGATAAAACAACACAGCAAAGTTGATTATAAGATTAAAATACAGAGTTAAAACAGTAAAATTTAAATTTAAGTTAAAATTAAGTGTTAAAATACTGAGAGAATAAAAAGGTCTTCAGCTGGCGACGAAAGCAGTACAGTGTAGGCGCCAGGCGGACCTCTCTGGGGAGCTCGTTCCACAGCCAGGGTGCCACAGCGGAGAAAGCCCTCCTCCTAGTAGCCACCTGCCTCACTTCCTTTGGCAGGGGCTCACGGAGAAGGGCCCCCGTAGATGATCTTAAGGTCCGGGTAGGTACATATGGGAGGAGGCGTTCCTTCAGATAACCTGGCCCCAAACCGTTTAGGGCTTTAAATGTCAATACCAGCACTTTGAATTGGGCCCGGACCTGGACTGGCAGCCAATGAAGCTGGAAAAGGACTGGCGTAATGTGATCTCGTCGGCCAGTCCCTGTTAGTAAACGGGCTGCCCTATTTTGTACCAGCTGAAGCTTCCGGACCGTTTTCAAAGGCAGCCCCACGTATAACGCATTGCAGTAATCCAAGCGAGAGGTTATCAGAGCATGGATAACTGTAGCTAGGCTATCTCTGTCCAGATAAGGGCGTAGTTGGTATATCAACCTAAGCTGATAAAAGGTGCTCTTTGCCACTGAGTTCACCTGTGCCTCAAGTGACAGTTCTGGATCCAAGAGCACCCCCAAACTACGGACCCGATCCTTTAGGGAGAGTGCAACCCCGTCCAGGACAGGGCAAACATCACCTCGCCGGACAGATGAACCACCCGCTAACAGTACCTCTGTCTTGTCTGGATTGAGTCTCAGTTTGTTAGCCCTCATCCAGTACATTACCGTGCTCAGGCACTGGTTCAGAACAGTCACTGCCTCACCTGGGTTTGATGAAAAGGAAAGGTAGAGCTGGGTATCATCCGCATATTGATGACACCTCAGTCCACATCTCCAGATAACCTCTCCCAGCAGCTTCATGTATATGTTAAACAGCATAGGGGATAAGATAGAGCCCTGTGGAACCCCATGGCTTAGGAGCCACGGCACAGAGCAATAATCCTCCAGCACCACCTTCTGGAATCGGCCATCCAAGTAGGAGCGGAACCACTGCAACGCAGTACCTCCAACTCCCAGCTCAGACAACCTATCCAGAAGGATCCCATGGTCGATGGTATCGAAGGCCGCTGAGAGGTCCAGGAGAACCAACAGGGTCGCACTCCCCCTGTCTCTCTCCCGACAGAGGTCATCCCACAGGGCGACCAAGGCAGTTTCCATTCCAAAACCAGTCCTGAAACCCAATTGAAATGGATCTAGATAATCCGTTTCATTCAAGAGTGCCTGGAGTTGTCCTGCAACCACCCGCTCAAGCACCTTGCCCAGGAAAGGGATATTAGCCACCGGCCTGTAGTTGTTAACATCCTCTGGGTCCAGATTAGGCTTCTTCAGGAGTGGTCTAATTACCGCCTCTTTTAAAGAGGCCGGCACCACTCCCTCTCTCAAGGAGGCATTTACAACCTCCTGGACCCAGCCGGCGATCCCCTCCTTATTTGATGTAATGAGCCACGAGGGGCAAGGGTCAAGCACACAGGTGGTCGACCGGACTTGGCCAAGCACCTTGTCCACATCCTCGGGCCTCAATAACTGAAACATCCAATAAAACTGAACCGGACGGCGCTCTGAACGCCTCTACTAGTGGAGCTGCATGAAGTGTGGTGTCCAATTCATGACGAATCTGAGCGACTTTATCTTCAAAGTGCCGTGCAAACTCGTCGAAGCGTGCTACCGAGGGCTCCACCATCTCTCGCCCTGGCCCAGAGTGTAACAGGCCGCGAACCACACGGAAAAGCTCCGCCGGACGACACTGAGAAGACGCAATGCTGGTGGAAAAGAACTGCCTCTTTGCCACCCTCACCGCCACAGAGTAGGCTCGATAGTGAGCTCTAACCCGTGTTCGATCAGACCCAGCACGAGTTTTCCTCCACCTGCGTTCTAGCCGTCTCCCCTCTTGCTTCATTGCCCTCAGCTCAGGTGTATACCAAGGAGCTGACCAGGCTCTGCTCAGAGGGAGAGGACGCTTGGGCGCGATCGTGTCAACCGCCCGAGTCATCTCTGCATTCCACAGAGCGACCTGGGCTTCGACAGGAGCACCGGCCATATCAGCAGGAAAATCCCCCAGAGCCCTCTGGAATCCTTCGGAGTCCATTAGCCTCCGGGGGCGGACCATTTTAATAGGCCCCCCACCCTTGCAGAGGGGAAAGGCCGCTGAGAGTCTAAACCTCAGTAGGAAGTGATCCAACCATGACAAGGGGGTAGATGTTAGTTCCCCCACTTCCAGATCACCATCCTCCTGCCCAGTCGAGGAAACCAGATCAAGCGTGTGTCCCTTTGCGTGTGTTGGGCCGATGACATGTTGAGACAGCCCCATGGTTGTCATGGCAGCCATGAACTCCTGAGCCGCTCCGGATACAGCAGCCTCGGCATGGAAGTTGAGATCCCCCAGAACCACCATCCTGGGGGTCCTCAACATCAGGTCCGAGACAACCTCCGTCAGCTCAGGCAGGGAGACTGTGGGGCAGCGGGGTAGACGGTACACCAGCAGAATCCCTAATCTGTCTCGAGTACCCAACACACAGTACAAACACTCCAGACCAGCACTCGACTGAACAGGAAGCCTAGAGAGGGAGATTGTATTTCTATAGACCACGGCAACCCCCCCTCCCTGGCCCTCGAGTCTGTGCTAGTGCTGCACCGAGTACCCAGGAGGGCAGAGCTGGGTGAGAGCAACCCCTCCCAGTTCACCCACCCAGGTCTCAGTGATGCATACCAGGTCAGCCCCCTCATCCACAATCAGATCATGGATGAGAGATATTTTATTTTGGACTGACCTGGCATTCAGCAGCAGCACCACCAGACCCGAGAGCAAGCTGATAAGGCCGCCAGGAACCATCTGGTTGGGGGAAGGACTAGAAGAGGGGATAGCTGTAAGGAATCTGTCCCCTCTTCTCCTCATCTGGCCTGTTCCTCCCCCGGCACCATACCTCCCCCTACCCATGACCACAGTTATGTAGGCATCCCCATATCCCCCAGAGCTCCCCAGGCACATATTAAAAGTTATTTAAAAGTTATTTAAAAGTTTTTTGAAAAATTACTGGAAAATTGCTGTTGGTTGCTGGTCGGCTGGTGCTCTCCAAAACAGGGTGGCTCCTTGGCTCCTCTGTGTGACGCAAAGTGCATCACACAGATGAAAAAATGTTTACAGAGGCGAGCCATAGTACACATGAAAAGAATCTCCGACTCTGAGTGGATCACAAGCTGAATATGAGCCAGGATTGTGATGTAGGGGTGTGCACTCTGCCCCGGAATTATCTGGTAATCTGGAATATCCGCGGAGCATTTGATCTTCCAGAGCAGAGATTGGCTGTTTCCAAACACATTAATGAATATCAGAACAGAGACATGCAAAATCAGAGCTTCTAAAGTCTCTGGAATTGTGTGTGTGTGTGTGTGTGTGTGTGTGTGTGTGTCTAAATTGAATATCTCCATATTTGGAAGACGGTGAGTGGTGTGAGGGGTAGCTTTGATGTTGAGTTCTGTGGCTAACCAATTAGAAATAGCCACAGTGTTGTCGCTGACCATGTTCTCCTCCAACTGCAGTGCTTGTGGGAGTGGAAAATACTATCTGGCTGCTGATTCTGGCTGGGGGGGGTGGAAGGGAGAGAGGGAGCATGTTTATGCTTGGACTCATAGAAGTCAATCGTGCACATTTCCACAGTGTAAAAATTCTGCTGGGCTATCTGCTTGTCATGGTGAGTGAGAAAGCTTCTACACCTGAGTCAGGCACAGGCTGACTCCTTATTTTAGTGGCTGGGTGCAGGGTGCGGGGAAGCCTACATCCATTAGCTCTGGAGGACACCAGGTTGGAGAAGGCTGAAATAGGGATATGTATTTTTTTTTTAAAAAAAACAACAACCCTAAAAAATCAAGGCATGAATGGATTTGATTCAAACTTGGCATGGCTAAAGCCTTCCTTAAGAGCTATCACTTTGCTATGTTTCATCTATGCTTGCATTGAACAGGGGGTTGGACTCGATGGCCTTATAGGCCCCTTCCAGCTCTACTATTCTATGATTCAATGATCTCTTTCTCTTTAAAAATTACTCAGATGTAAGCATTTTTGTTAACTTCCATTTAAAGATTCTTTAAAAAATCAAATAATGAACCACTCTGATTCAAATTTGGGGGGCCTAAAGCCCTCCTTAAGTGCTGTCACTGTGCCAAGTTTTATTTCTTTATCTTTAAAAATGAAGGAGCTGTAAGGGTAGTGGATGGCACTACCACTGAAAAGGCCTTGACTTGGGTCCCCCCTCACCCACTTCATTTCACAAGGTGGGGGACACACAGAAGACCACCTGAGAGTCCAAGCAAATTCAGGGTCCAAGCAGATTCAATTGGAATAAAATGATTTTTGAAGCCTGCCAGTCCTTTACCACAAAGCTGCTTCATCACAGATATGCTAGCAGATCTAATATGGTTTGACTAGCAGATCTAATATGGTTTGACTATGCTTTGGTGAGATTGTGGGGGGCCTGCCCTACCCTGTGAGCTTGCCAAGTCCTGCTTGTGTGGCCCTGTTTCAAGGAGCTGGGCAAAGCAAACCTTTGCCGAGTGCTTGAAAGGCTGTGCAAGTCTCCTGACCCTTGGCAAAGTGCACTTTCTGGGGCTTCTGGAAGGTGTGCAATTCCTATAGCCACACCATTACCGTGGCCGAGGGAATTGCACCCTTTCCAGAGGCCCCAGAAAGTGTGCTTTGCTGTTCCACTGGGCCAATAAAGGACCTTTATTACCCTGATTGGCATAGGGGTGGAGAGAGAAACATGCAATTTCCCCAAAGCTGGGGAAATCGCTTCTTTTTCCTCTCCAGTCTAATGGCGATGGCCCTGTTAATAGGACCTTTAAGATCCCTATTGGTGTGGGGTGAGGGTAGAAAAACATGCAATTTCCCCAAGGCTGTGGAAATCATGTGTTCTCCCCCCTCTGCTGTGTTAATGGCAGCTGCCATTAATGCAGTGGGGGAAAGGGACAAAAGTCAGTGTGTACCCATGCCCAACTGCTCGCATAGGCTCAAGAACCATTGAGCGTAGGCCTGTCACAGCGGGGGCATCTGCTGCCCTCACAGGCCCAGGCAGATTTACGATACAATGGTAGGTTTGACAACCCCCTACTTCTGATATAGCTCAGCAGTGTTCCCTAGAGCATCTGGTGAGTTAGCACCCTGTTAGGCAAGCTGAATATGCTTATCTGACCTTATCTTACTTTTATGTCCTCAAACTGCAACCCAAACCTTAGCTCTGCTTTAGAATAGGTTGACTGGTGCCAGACCACCTGGTTCTGAAGGGACTGCTTTTGGATATAGGCAAAGTACACATCAATTGTGTGCATGTTTGAAATATATGCATTCTTCTCCCATTGATTACAGCATATCTGCGCACATTTCCCAAAGATATGCAGTTTTTCCAGGTGCATTTTTCAAATGTACATGTGTTGACAAATAGTGTGTTTTTTTGGTCCACAAATCTCATTGCAAAGTCAGAAATGTACACACTTCAACTGCAGATTGTATTCAGTCTGGAACGTGAGAACTGGGTAAAGTCCAGACCAAGAACAAATTGAAATGAATTTTTTATACAACCCTTGCCAGTTCTCTCCTTGAGATCTTGGTAAAATCCTTTTGTTCCCAAAGTTGTCTCTTGCAGTATTTTGAAATAAGTGTTACACAAAAGGGAGGAACCCTCACTGTGGAAACAGGAACTAAATCCGCATATCATCAGCAGGCAGATATTTTTGCCAATAAACTTACAGATAGAGGTTATCCTAAACGTATCATTACTTCTTCCAGACTCAAAGCAGATTCCACCTCAAGACAGTCCTTATTTCAACCTCACTCTAATACTAAAACCAATAATTTATTTTGGTCAATGGAATACCATAATTTATCATTTTGTATTAAATCTGTTATATGTAAACATTGGCACCTTGTCCAAGACATACCAGGTTGCTCCAGTCTTCCTATCATCAGCTTCCATAGAACTGTCAACTTAGGTGATAAACTGATACATTCAGATGTTCGACATCATACAGGATCACCTCCTTGTACCACTGGCCGCTATAAATAATTTTGTGAACCGCCCAGAGAGCTCCGGCTATTGGGCAGTATAGAAATGTAATAATAAATAAATAAATAAATAAAAATAAAAAATAAATGTGGACACTGTGCATGTTGCCAACAATCTGCTCAAATTCAAGAATTTCATAACCTCTTTGAAATTGGAAATATAAGTTAAGATCTTTCACCACCTGCTCCACTTCATATGTCATTTACATTATCAGATGTCAGTGTCACAAAATATATGTGGGTCAAACTTCCCGTCCGCTTTGAACCAGAATCTCAGAACACAAAAGTAGAATTAGGAATACAGTTATGGAAGTCCCTCTAACATCTCATTTTGTACAATCTCACCACCCAGCAGATTCCTTTGACTTTTTTGCTTTGGAACATATCACACATAGACCATTCCAGCACATTGGTTTAGCTGACATTTTACTTAAAAGAGAGGCTTTTTGGATTCACAAGTTGAAATCTGTGACTCCAATGGTTCTTAATGACAAACTAGACATTTCTGTGTTCCTTTAATTAGTTCTCAAGTTGCATTTACATGGGACATTCTTCTCAGTTATTAGTATTTCAGCAGATCAAATTTTCTTCTTCCATTCAGCATACCTTTTACTTTAATGCCCTCCCGTTGGACCTCTCCAGTAGCTATTAACTGCATTGTATAGCAATTAAGGGCTCCTTATCTCTTAATTACTCCCATCGAGGCTTGTTATATTGCTGGGTTCCACCCATTACATCCTCTCAGTCTCCCTTCCATTGGTTAAGATTTACACCACTCTTAGAAGGGCTACAGGCAAGGTATTTACATTCTCCTATCAAATTGTTTGAACTACATTTCACCAACTTTGAAATTTATTATCAATAGGTTTTTCAATTAAATGCATTTATATATCATTGCAGGTTAGACTTTTCTCCTTTCAACATTTTTATTTCATTTATTTATTAATTAATTACATTTTTATACCACCCAATAGCTGAAGCTCTCTGGGCATTTCACAAAAATTAAAACCATAATAAAACAACCAACAGGTTAAAAGCACAAATACAAAATACAGTATAAAAAGCACAACCAGGATAAAACCACGCAGCAAAATTGATATAAGATTAAAATACAGAGTTAGAATAGTAAAATTTTAATTTAAGTTAAAATTAAGTTTTAAAATACTGAGAGAATAAAAAGCTGGCGACGAAAGGAGTACAGTGTAGGCGCCAGGCGGACCTCTCTCAGGAGCTCATTCCATAACCGGGGTGCCACAGCGGAGAAAGCCCTCCTCCTAGTAGCCACCTGCCTCACTTCCTTTGGCAGGGGCTCACGGAGAAGGGCCCCTGTAGATGATCTTAAGGTCCGGGTAGGTACATATGGGAGGAGGCGTTCCTTCAGATAACCTGGCCCCAAACCGTTTAGGGCTTTAAATGTCAATACCAGCACTTTGAATTGGGCCCGCATCTGGACTGGCAGCCAATGAAGTTGTAAAAGGACTGGCATAATGTGATCTCGCCGGCCAGTCCCTGTTAGTAAACGGGCTGCCCTGTTTTGTACCAGCTGAAGCTTCCGGACCGTTTTCAAAGGCAGCCCAACGTATAACGCATTGCAGTAATCCAAACGAGAGGTTATCAGAGCATGGATAACTAGGCTATCTCTGTCCAGATAAGGGCGCAGTTGGTATACGCGTAGTTGGTATACATTTTCGTTAATACAGTCTTTCAAATCCTCTTCAGGAAGGTAACAAGTTCCTTTACCTCAGTAAACCATATAAACCGTTATAATTGTTATTCAGGGTAGCAATACTTATCTACTTTTCCTTCTTTTTCTAGTGTCCATTCAACCACGGGCGTCAGAGTTCACAGCACATCTGTTTATTTAACAATTCACTTATGAAATTAAACACATTTCATTACTGATGCAGTCAGAAACGGTTTTCACAATCTGGAGTTACCTTTTAAATGTAGATATGTGTGTTAGATAAATTTGGGTTTATGTTCTTTAATCTCAAGATGTTGTATATATGTGTTTATGCATTTATGTCTAGTAAATTAGTCCGTGCTTAATGAGGCGTATGAGATATTTCATCCCAAGCTGTATTATTTATTGCAGTGAATTGCAGTGAAGCTAGCTTATGTTAGGCTGACTATATGCCTGGATTTGCCCGGATATGTCCGGAAATCCCACCCCCAAGCAGGATCTGGGGGGAGATTTCAAAATCCTCCCAAATGTCTGGAAAAATTGCCGGATGTGTCCTACGGAGGTGCGCAGATCAGCTACGCCATTACTCCAGTTCCTGGAGTAATAGAAGACACACGCGCCCTCCCCACCTTGCACAAATTGAAAGGCATTGTGGGTATTGGGAGAAGCGTGGGGCACATGTGTGCTCCAAGAAGAATGATGGCTGGTCAGCACAGCAGACACCCACCTGCAGCAGCATGAAGGGCTCCAGACCTCCGGTTCATTTCTATGGGCTAACATGATAAGAGATGGCATGAAAGAGGTGGAGTCAGCAGGAAGGGGCTTCCCTGCAGCTTCATCTTGGTTCCCAGTTGAATTCAGGACACTCCACATGGCAAGATTCAGAAGTATGGACATGTTGAGGGGAATAGATCCCTCCTTAAGGTAGGGATGAGGAGAGGACGACCCCCTGAAAAGTGTTCTTGTCTGGGATCTGATTTGTGTCATTTTTGAATCTTAGATTTTATTTGGGGTGGGGAGAGTTCCTTCCCTCCTTCCTTCCTTCCTTCCTTCCTTTCTGTCTCTACTTTTGTGCTGCACAAACTAACAGGATATTTCTTTCTTTCATTAAGAACATTGGGGTAGATGGGTACTCGTCCCTGGCAGAGTACTGGACCAGATGCTCTTGTGGTGCTTTCCTTTTTGGGGGGCTGTTTTTATGTCATGAGAATGGCACATGTCTGGAGCCTCAAGCCACTTTAAATACTTTTAGACTTTGTCATCTGGATTAAAATAATAACAAAGTTAAAGTCTGTGTTGTTTTGTGTGGCTCTAGAAGAGATTACACACATAACAAAGCCATGGCAAAATAGAGAATGCAACAGTTTACAAGTACCATGATATATTTAACTGTTTTAGTGATTATGACTTTTGGATCTTACAACTTAACACCTCTTATGTGCTGAACTTGTTTTTAGGGTGGTTTAACAAAGTCCTAAAGATGGATTTTCCTTCATTTTTTCAATGTATGTTCAAAGGTAAAGCAGAGATCGTAATCTAACACTGACTGTAAATAGTTACAAATAAATAACTTTCTCAATATTGGAATAATAGAAATAGAGCAGGAGGTTGTGATCTTATTGAGGTGCCACCTTTTGACTTGGCTGTTGTTGGTTTGAGAGATTAATAGTGTTGAAAGAAAAAGCCGAGTTTGGTCTTGTTTGCTTGTGTTGAAGCTTTCTGAGCTATTCAGTTTTCAGCTGTAGAATGGTAATGCCTACTCTTGAATACGTTCAAGGCTTAATTTGCAAAATTGCTTGGTATTTTAAGAGCATTTGTTGTGATCATTTTCTTTTTATATCATATGACTATAATAATGTTATCAACTTAGGACCACTCACCTACTTACTTACTTTTAAAGCAAGGATTTATTTTATTTTATTGCCTTTAGCATAAATCTCTGCCGGCCCATAAGCCCATTTAATTGTTTCTCATAGCCATTCCTATCAGCCTCCTCCCAACCTGGTGCCCTCCAGATGTGTTGGACTGAAGCACCCATAATTCCCAGCCAGCATGCTGATTGGGAATTCTGGGAGGTGTAGTCCAATACACCTGGAGGGCACCAGGTTGAAGAAGGCTGCTGTAGAAGTAGTGAAGCTGGCTAGAGATATAGGTGCTTCTGAGTTATAATCATTTAAAGAGAGCCAGTGTGGTGCTGTGGCTAAAGGATTGGAAGATCTGAGTTCTAGTCCCCACTCAGCCATAGAAACCCACGGGGTGACTTTGAGCCAGTCACAGACTCTTAGCCCAACCTACCTTACAGGGTTGTTTTTGTGAGGATAAAATAGAGAGGAGGAAGATTATGTATGCTACTTCGGGTTCCTTGGAGGAAAAAAAGGCAGGATATAAATGCAATAACAATAGTCACAAGTGGCAAGAAAGTAGGGCTTTGAGATTGGTCTTTCCTCTCTTCTCGCCATCCTCCCTAAATTGTGCATGTTTATCTGTGGAAAGTGGTTACTAGATGATGATGATGATCATTTAGTCAAACTGTTTTAGCAACACAACAGCCCTTTAAGGTAGGCCAATTGCACTAAGATTTTATTCTGTTTCTAAGGAATTTCTAAAGCTGGGCATGCTTTCTTGAGGGTGGCCATATTGTCATGTGACCAAGACCATACCTCCTTGTGGGCCAGTCATGTCAAGATGGTCCCATCTTGGGGGTTGGGCATGTTGAGGTGGGCACGTCTCCTTGAGGGTGACCATATTGTCCTCCTTTTTGGTTTCCAAAATATGGTCACCCTAGCTTATGCCAAATGATGAATTGGAAAGGGCCAAATTCCTAGGCCTACTTAATTAACCGCAGCCACCCCCTGGAGCTGGAATTTGCTTTATTGGGAATTAACCCCCGCCCCCAGAACCCATTGTGGAACATCTGAGATCCACAAGTTCAATTGCAGCTTTTAAAGCTCAGCTAAAAACTTTTCTTTTTCCTAAAGCTTTTAAAACTTGATGCTGTTTGGACTTTATACTGTTATACTGTTAGTTTTACCCTACCCTGTGTCTGTTTGCATTCTCTTCCCCTCCTTATTGCTCTACTATGATTTTAATAGAATGTAAGCCTATGCGGCAGGGTCTTTCTATTTACTGTTTTACGCTGTACAGCACCATGTACATAGATGGTGCTATATAAATAAATAAATAAATAAATAAATAAATAAATAAAAATAATAACAACATGTGCTTTCCCACAGACAGCAGTGTAGGTGCTGGGGCCTTCGGCCTCATAATCAGCCCAGCCCCTTGCATAGCCGCATTCTGGCCAGAGCTCTTGAATCTCAGACAGAGCTGTGGAGCAGGATGCCTTGTCCACCCAGCTTGTGTGTGTGGTGGGGATGAGGGTGCCGGCAAGGTGCCAGTTGGACCTGCCTTCTATGTGACCTGAGGAAAATGCTCATTCTGTTCAAAGAACAACTCCAGACAGTCTGTTTCCGTCCAGGGCATGAAGGGCTCTGAGTTCATGTTCATGGCAAAGGGGCGTGGGAACAATGCACCAACCCTTAGGAGGCCATTTGGCTGGAGGACTCTCCCGCCCCCCCCCCCCCCGTCTCTCTCACACATGGCTGAACTGTGTCTGAAGGCCAGAACAAGCAGGCTGCCAGGGCAAGGTCTGTTTTGCACAAGGCCTGGGGGGCGTTGGCTGAGGGGGTCAGCATTAATGCCCTGGAAAGTGTGATTAATGAGTGAAAGATGCTGCTGCAGTTGCTGCTGGCTCAAAAGGGCTGTTTCTTTTGCGCACAGTGCTGCTCTGTGTCAATGACGAGGGGAGGGCAAGGAGAAAACAAGGGCAGCATTGCACGCTCCAGGAGTAATCAGAAGTGCTTTGAAGAGACTGTGGGGTCATTTGTCATTAACTGCCCAGTCATTGAGGATGAGATGCATTTTAATCCCTAAACTGAGCTGTGCAATTAGGGAGGTTTTTTCCCCTCCTCATCTTCCCCAGAGGTTATTTTTAGATGATTTTAGGGAGCTGTTCTCCTGGCCTCATTGACTGCCCAAGACATGGACAGATTTAAGCCTTAGCTAGACCTAAGGTTTATCCCGGGATTGTCCCAGGATCATCCCAGCCTGCTCCCGGGATCCCCTGTGTGTCATTTACATGAACGGAGATGACCCCGTGAAACCTTAGGTCTAGCTGAGGCCTCAGAATGAACCATATTACTAGCATTTCCCCTCAGCTGGGAAGGCATCTTATGGTCACAGTTTCCCTACTAGGGGGCTGTTCTTTGCTCTGGTGGGTTTGGGGGGGCAGAGGGTGGGGCAGGAAATGGGTCTCTTGGAGCAGGGCCACCCAAGTGGGTGCCCCACTCGTCATGTTCCTTAAATGATCTGAGGGTCATCAAACATCCCCTGCCTCACCTAACAAGGCGGCACAAAGAAGAGCGGCCAACAACACCCAGCTAGGCAAGTTACTGCTGCAAGTCCCGCCCCGCCCCCTACATTCTCCTCCCCTGCAGTTAATTTTAATTTTTTTATTTCTGTGCAAATACAATAGTACAGCAGCCAGAAACTGCAATTATGATAAAACAACACATTATACTTTCCCCTAAGATCATATTAAGATCATATTAAACAAACTCAGTGTAGAGAAGGGTACCCTGCAGGGTAGAGGATCTCTTCTCAATCCTCCCAGAGTGCAGGACACGGAATAACGGGCTCAAGTTAAAGGAAGCCAGATTCCAGCTGGACATCAGGAAAAACTTCCTGGCTGTTAGAGCAGTACGACAATGGAATCAGTTACCTAGGGAGGTTGTGGGCTCTCCCACAGTAGAAGCCTTCAAGAGGCAGCTGGACAAGCATCTGTCAGGGATGCTTTAGAGTGGATTCCTGCATTGAGCAGGGGGTTGGACTCAATGGCCTTATAGGCCCCTTCCAACTCTGCTATTCTATGATTCTAGGAAGGGAGGCTGTTTGTAGGAAGCAGGAGGGAGCGCCTGCGCTGAGACTGTTGCTGCCGCTTGGCTTGGGAAAGGTTTACAGGAGAGGAGGAGCGAACATGCGCTGCAGCTCGAGTACCATTTCTAAAAAACCCCCACAAGTCTTTAACTGCAAAGCTTCACAGTTTTAGGGAGGCGCAGGGGTGAACCACCACCACCCCTGTCCCAGTGCATTTTCCTCATTTTTTAAAGGTGAAAACATACCCCTGGTCATGCCTACTCAGGAGTAAGAACATAAGAGTAAAATGGGATCTCTCTCCCTCTCCTTCACGGTTGAGCGGAGAACCGCTCTGCCTTCCTCTTTTGTTAGCAAGGCCGCCCTTAGACACACACGCCCCCAACAAAGAACGGGATGGTCAGATAGAAAGCAAGGACAGCAAAACATGGGAGGGAGGAGTGCACTTATTTCACATGGAGGGGCAAAAAACAGACTCTCCCCACACCAAAAAGAAACCAAACATGGAGGGGAAGAGGCAAAATGAGTGCTGCAAAACCATATACCAGGCATGGCAAGTGTGTGATAAATTGCTGGTGTGATGGAGCCATTAAGAAAGGCACAATTTTAAACAAGTGCAATTTTTAGCATGCACAATTTAAAATGTGCCTTTTTAAAAGTGTTCATTTTTTAAAATGTACACTTTTGAAAATTTGCATCTCCACAATTTAATCACTAGGGTGGAGGGAACAATTCTTAAAATGTGGATTTTTCCCATCCAAATGAATAAAAAAAGCAGATCACAAATGAGAATGAGGACAAGACAAGCTCTGAAGTGAAGTCCAGTGAAGGTCAGCAGACCCATAGGCTTGCTGAGAACTTGAGTTCAATGCATGGGATTGTGAACCGCCCAGAGAGCTTCGGCTATTGGGCGGTATAAAAATGTAATAAATAAAATAAAATAAATAAAATAAATGGGATGGAGCACCAAAAATACAAGAAGTGGCGCAGGAGGGCAAGATCTCAGAGGGAGCTCACTTCTCCAGAGTGGGCAGATCTCGTCTCTTCCAAAAGGGATTCTTCCCATTTGTCCCTAGTACCCGAAGGGCACTCAGGACTTTGCTCTCCACTTTCCTGCAAATCTGCATGTGCTCAGACACTTGAAACAAAAAATCTCTTCCGCTAAATGGCAATCAATCCCAATGGCCTCTTTCTGAAATGGCTCCCATGACAATGAGTGATTTGTAACAACATCCAATCAGGTGCACCTCACCCTTCCTATAATTGCCTGTCCTTTTCACAGCTCTTAAAAGCTTTTCAGGGGAAGAGAACAGAAGCCGCTTGTCAGAACCAGGCTATTATACAGATGAAAAGAGCTTGCTTTCCCCACCCTTTCTGTGATGGCTGCCCCTCCTCCCACATTTCCCTTTCTCTTGAGCTATAATGGGACTGCTTGACTTTAGGATATTTTGAAAACGATTAAAAGATTTGGAGTCTGGTGGACAAAGGCTCTGCATTCAAGTGTGACCCCATGCAGTCTGGATGTTGTCTCCTGGCCTGCTCCCCCATCCACCCCACCCCTGCACCCCACATGCACACACAGCAGCCTTGTTGCCCCTCGCTGTTCCTTGGATGTTTCCTCACCATAAGACTCACAGAGGGCTCCTCAGATGAGAATTTAATTGCACACTCATTATTGGACACTCACGGATTTCTGTGGGACCTATTCACATCATTGTCTGCATCCCATGCGCCTCCCACCCCTTCTAGCCTTCTTCATGTGGCAAAAAAGACCCTGGTAAATGCAAATTATTTTTGAAACAGAGGTTGCCGCTATTCGCTGATGTGTGCAGGAGAAGCAGCGCAATCAGAACGGCCTCCTGAATGGGCTGAAAGGGCCACGTGCACATTGTTTACTACTTCTTTCGAAAGGGGAAGTAATGAACAAAAGTGTGTGGGGAGAAGCGATGATAAGGAAACGCAACCTCCCCCCCAGTATGATGACGCTTTGAGGCTCAGCTGTGCCCACTCCTTGAGGCCCCACTCCTTGGTAAGGGCAAGGGAAGGAAGACGCCGTCAGCCTCGGACCAGCCCCTGAAGGCTTCTCCATGGAAAAATAATGCACTTGGATTTTTTTTTATTCATTAATAAAAATGAAATTATGCCACTTGCAGATACAAAATTAGGCAAGTTTGGCCCTTTCAAAGTTGGGGGCAAAAAATGGGGGCAAAACTGCAGGTCAAAGGTTTGGAATTTATTGCTGTTGACAGTAATGTGCAGTGTGCTGGTCCTCAGATTGGGTAACCAAAGGGGTCACACGTGGATTTGGAGTTTTCCCAAATTGTAGTGGTGGTACGGATTTGGGATAGTGAGTTGACGAAATTGTACAGTTGGGTTCGTCAACTCACTATCCCAAATCCGTACAACCACTACAACTTGGGAAAACTCCAAATCCACGGGTGACCCCTTTGGTGACCCAATCTGAGGACCAGCACACTGCACACTACTGTCAACAGCAATAAATTCCAAACCTTTGACCTGCAGTTTTGCCCCCATCCTGGTTTCCTTTCACCAGCAGAAAGCCCATTGTACTGGCCTAGGAAGTCCTGCCACACATGCCCATTGCCTTGCGTCTCCTGGGAAGCCAAATTCTGTGTCGGGGCTTCTTTACCCACTTTGTGGCACTGCATGGGCAGCACAAAAATGCCTGCCCCACCATGCAGGCGAAACTGAGATGTCCCAACAACACCTGCAGAACTTCTCCCCATCTTCCTCAGTAATAAGGTGACCATATCAAAAGGAGGGCAGAGCTCATGCAGCTTTAACTGTTGTGAAGAGGGAATTTCACCAGGTGCTGCATACATAACAATGGACCCCCAGAGAGGTTACAGGTGGTTCCTTCGTTGCCTGCTTTTGGGCTGGCTCTGAGGGCAGTCATTTGTCAGCCAGCATTTTTCCAGCCAGCCTCTTTGTGTGCAGCTTTTATTCTCTTAATTGTTTCATGTGCTGTTTTTATTGCTTATTGTATTTGACTTGAACTGCATTGAGCATATTTTAAAAGAGAAGGTGGGACATAAATTATAATATTAAAATAATTGTCCAGAGTTTACCTTGAAGTCTCCTTGTTGTTTCTCTCCTGTTATAATAAAAATGGTTGGATGATGTAGAGAGCTCAGGATTTCTGGTATAATTTTCAAATTATAATTTTCACTTTAGGTGGATTTCTGCATTGAGCAGGGGGTTGGACTCGATGGCCTTGTCGGTCCCTTCCAACTCTGCTATTCTATGTTTCTATGAAATGCTCTTTGGAATAGCTTTGATGATGCCTCTTGCACACAAGTGCACCATCTGGAATGCAATAGGGCAGAAACAGTCTGTTTTCCACCATGGCAAAATTTGGAACCCACCACCAGTCCAGAAAAGCCCTTGCTTCCTGCAGGAAATGACCCTCACTTTGGTGCCTGAGAGCAGCTTCAAAACAAACCCATTGTGGGAATTTCAAACAGCTCCCTGCGAGGCTTCCAGACATCAAGCTCCAGGCTCAGAATAGCTCAGCTGATTGGTATGTCTTCGTTAGAAATTCTCTAGCAATTAATTCCTCTCAGGATGACAGCCGGTCATTTCATTCACATAGGGTCTCTTGCTGATCTCATTCACTTCCTCCTTCAATAAACAACCAAACATTGCATTGCAAAGAAGTGTCTGAGAGAACATCAAAGTTGCGTGTGCCCCAGGAAGACACATAGGGGAGACATGAACCCTCCAGTTCAGGAGAACATAGAACAACTTGGAAGACTCTTCTGCTAGTTCTGAATTCCTGTTCTCAATTCCCTGGTTCAGGCCTGTGGGGCCAGAAAAATAATTCTCTTGGAGCAGGTGGGGTAGGGAGGGTGACTCATGAATGGACAATCCCATATCTGGCCTGGAGGGCACTGGGGTTCATTTAGTTCTCTGATGCCAAAACCGCTAATCTGGTCAATTGCTGGCTATATATATATATATATAGTTATGTGTCCTGGATTGCTGGCTCCACAGTGCCTCTGCCTCTTCCCTCACATGAAATTAGCATTTTGTGATCATCAGTTTCACACATTGAGCTACCGTTTTGTGCCAGGCTCCTGTTGATGGGGCCCTGAGCAAAAGTATATCATACAGACTGAAGTGGCTAACCAAATTTTCAAAACAAAATTCAAATTGTTTTGAATTTTTCAAAACAAAATTCAAGGTTTGGGAGGGGATTTCTTGAAAATATTGAGAATGTTCACTTGTACTGTTCATTGCTATTGACTAGGGGCCTTACTACACCAGGGGTTAGTGCGGTGCGAGGCCTGTGCTCGTCCCTGTGCATCCAATATAGTCATACAATGAAGATGATTTCTTAGTAAATGGCTTTTGTTATTCAAGCCACAGCTAGATCAACAGCTTTCAGGTTGCAGATGCTATACACTATGTTAGGAAGTTGCAAAGGACACTGGCTACCTGAGTAGCATTTCCAGTCCCACCATCAGAAAGGGTCTTCCCATAGGGTCCTTGTGATGAAATGGTATTTTATTTTGTTGATTGCATATATATTTGAATGTTTGGTTGCAGGCTTGTTTTCCTTTAAGAAATCCTTTTTATTACAACTCCAGGTACTCTTGAATGAAATGGATTATCTGGATCCATTTCAATCAGGTTTCAGGCCTGGCTTTGGAATGGAAACTGCCTTGGACAGGGGAAGTGCAGCCCTGTTGGTTCTTCTTGTCCTCTCAGCGGCCTTCAATACCATCGACCATGGTAACCTTCTGGATAGGTTGTCTGGGTTGGGAGTTGGAGGTACTGCGTTGCAGTGGTTCCACTCCTACTTGCAGTGGTTCCACTCCTACTCTCCTCTTTCTCTTCTGCCATTTCATTGGCCAAACAGCAGTACTACTCAACGCTGATCCAGTCAAATGCTAGGCATCCTCAGCGGCTCTTTGCGTCCTTCAATTCTCTTCTGAAGCCTAATCCACCATCTCTCCCCGCCTCTCTGTCTGCTAATAACTTTGCCTCTTTTTTCAATGCTAAAATCCAAACTATCCGCTCTGATCTGGCCAGCTCTGCTCCTCTTCCAGTTCCTGTTCCTCATCTGTCAGTTCCTCCTGCAAATTTCTCTGCATTTCCTTCGGTCTCAGCGGATGAACTGTCTACAATACTGCGCTCTTTGAAGCCTTCCACTTGTTCTCGTGATCCGATTCCTTCTCATGTCTTTATTAATCTTATTCCTGCTATCCTCCCTTCCTTGCTTCATATTATTAATCTTTCTCTGTCCTCTGGTTCATTTCCTTCTGCTTTTAAACATGCTACAGTCTCTCCCATTCTCAAGAAACCTACTCTTGATAGGCTATCTCTGTTTAACTATCGTCTCTTTGTTGCCCTTTGTTTCAAAGATCCTGGAGCGGGCGGTCTACTCTCGCTGTCTTGACTTTCTTTCTAGTAACTCTGCTTTGGGTCCACTTCAATCTGGATTCCGCCCTCTGCATTCCACCGAAACAGCCCTATGATCACCAATGATCTCCTTACTGCCAAGTCTAAAGGCCATTATTCCGTTCTTATTCTCCTTGATCTAACTGCAGCCTTTGACACGGTTGATCATGATCTTCTCTTAGATTCCCTTCATGACCTTGGATTTTGTGGCTCTGTCTATAACTGGTTTGCCTCCTATCTAGCGGGTCGCTCTTTCAGCGTGTTGGCTAATGGCAGATCGTCTTCCTCCTTTCCCCTTTCAGTAGGGGTTCCGCAAGGCTCGGTGCTTGGCCCGTTGTTGTTTTCCTTATACATGTTGCCCTTGGGCAAGCTTATTCATTCTCATGGCCTCCAATAACATCTGTACGCCGATGATACACAACTATATCTGTCATCTCCGGAACTTTCTCCTGATGTTCACGATCGTATCTCGGCATGTCTTTCAGATATCTCAGCTTGGCTGCTTCATCGTCGTTTGAAACTCAATATGGCAAAGACTGAATTGCTCGTTTTTCCTCCTAAACCTTCTCCTCATCTCTCATTCTCTCTTACTGTCAATGATGTTACGCTTACTCCGGTCAAGGAAGCTCGTAGCCTTGGCTTTATATTTGACTCCTCGCTCTCCTTTATTCCTCATATTGAGGCAGTAGCTAAATCTTGTCGATTTTTCCTGTATAATATTGCCAGGATTTGATCATTTTTGTCTGTCTCTTCCGCCAAGACGCTTGTTCATGCACTGGTTATTTCACAGTTGGACTACTGCAACCTTCTTCTCTCTGGCCTTCCTTCTTCTCACATCAGTCCGTTGGTTTCTGTTCACCACTCCGCCGCAAAGATCATCTTCTTGGCTCGCCGCTCTGACCATGTTACTCTGCTTCTGAAATCTCTTCATTGGCTTCCAATTCACTTCAGAATCCACTATAAACTTCTCCTGTTAACCTTCAAAGCTTTTCACGGTCTAGCTCCTTCCTATCTCTCCTCTCTCATCACACACTATTGCCCCGCTCGTGCTCTTCGCTCCTCTGATGCCATGTTTCTCGCCTGCCCAAGGGCCTCTACTTCCCTTGCTCGGCTCCGTCCATTTTCTTCTGCTGCCCCTTACGCCTGGAACGCTCTTCCAGAACATTTGAGAACTACAAGTTCAATCGCAGCTTTTAAAGCTCAACTAAAAACTTTTCTTTTTCCTAAAGCTTTTAAAACTTGATGTTGTGCAGACTTTATACTGTTAGTTTTACCCTACCCTGTGCCTGCTTACCCTACCCTGTGCCTGTTTGCATTCTCTTCCCCTCCTTATTGTTTTACTAGGATTTTATTAGATTGTAAGCCTATGCGGCAGAGTCTTGCTATTTACTGTTTTACTCTGTACAGCACCATGTACATTGATGGTGCTATAGAAATAAATAATAATAATAATAATAATAATAATAATAATAATAATAATAATAATAATTGGATGGCTGATTCCAGAAGGTGGTGCTGGGGGAGTATTGCTCTGTGCCGTGGCACCTAAGCCATGGGGTTCCACAAGGCTCTGTTTTATCCCCTATGCTGTTTAACATATACATGAAGCTGCTGGGAGAGGTTATCCGGATGTGGACTGAGGTGTCATCAATATGCGGATGATACCCAGCTCTACCCTTCCTTTTCATCAAACCCAGGTGAGGCAGTGGCTGTTCTGAACCAGTGCCTGGGCATGGTAATGGACTGGATGAGGGCTAACAAACAGACTCAATCCAGACAAGATGGTGGTACTGTTAGCAGGTGGTTCATCTGTCCAGATAGGTGATGTTCACCCTGTTCTGGACAGGGTTGCACTCTCCCTAAAGGATCGGGTCCGTAGTTTGGGGGTGCTCTTGGATCCAGAACTGTCACTTGAGGCACAGGTGAACTCAGTGGGAAAGAGCACCTTTTATCAACTGCACCCTTATCTGGACAGAGGTAGCCTAGCTACAGTTATCCATGCTCTGATAACCTCTCGTTTGGATTACTGCAATGCGTGGGGCTGCCTTTGAAAATGGTCCGAAAACTTCAATTGGTACAAAACAGGGCAGCCCGCCTACTAACAGGGACTGGCCGGGGAGACCTCATCACACCAGTCCTTTTTCAACTTCATTGGTTGCCAGTCCAGCTCCGGGCTCGATTCAAAGTGCTGGTATTAACATTTAAAGCCCTAAATGGCTCGGGGCCAGGTTATTTGAAAGAACGCCTCCTTCTATATGTACCTGCCCGAACCTTAAGATCATCCTCAGGGGTCCTTCTCCGCGAGCCCCTGCCAAAGGAAGTGAGGCAGGTGGCTACCAGCAGGAGGGCCTTCTCTGCTGTGGCACCCCGGCTGTGGAATGATCTCCCCAGAGAGGTTCGCCTGGCGCCTACATTGTATTCCTTCCATTACCTGATGAAGACCTTTTCATTTTCTCAGTATTTTAACACCTAATTTAACTTAAATTTAAACTTTGCTGTTTCAATTCTGTATTTTAATCTATATCAATTTCTGTTCTGTGGTTTTATCCTGGTTGTGCTTTTTATATTGTATTTTGTATTTCTGTTTTTAGACTGTTGGTTTTTTTATTATGCTTTTCATGGTTTTAATTTTTGTGAACCACCCAGACAGCTTCGGCTATTGGGTGGTATAAAAATGTAATAAACAAATTAATAAAGAAACAAACTCATGCAACTGGGGAGAGGCTTAGCATGTGACGCAGGAGCAGGCGGAGGCAGCATTGGTGGGAGTGCCAGTCATGTTTATGCCTTCAGCCCGTGGCTTGGCATGCTCAGTGGGCCAGTCGCCAGGCCCAGCCATGCTTCCTTGCAGAGGGTGAAAGGACTTTGCCAGATCATCACCTGATCAGAGCTGAGGCACCATCCTGGAGCAGCAGAGTGTGTCAAGGTCAGAACTGAGATACTGTGATGAAGAAACACAGATTGTCAATCAAAATTGAAATGAAATAGAATGAGAGGAGGGAGATGATGCAGCAGCAGCAGCAGCAGCACTCATACACTTGGGATGTCCAAGTATATTCCAACAGCAGAAGATTCGGTTTGAAGAACAGCTGATCCACCAACTCAGGTTCCAAGTGCCTGCAGTGAGGTGCCGTGATCTCTCCTGCCAAAAACACTTCGAACCCCAGTGGGTGAGCAAGGCAGGCGTTTCTGGGCAACTTGGGCCAGGTCCCAGCCACACTTGCCTGCAGACTGCCCATTAGCGAGTTTTCAGTGTTTACATCACCCAATACAAATGACACATTTGTAGATGTGAAGAATTAAAACAACAACAATGACTATAAAATCAGTGAAATGTATAAAATTAAAAACTTGGAAGCTAAAGAATCCACTTTGTGTTTGAGATGCAGTCAAAGAATGATGAAGCAAAAAGCTCTGGATAGATTTGAAAATGGACTTCTGAATTTCCTAAAGCACACTGCTCTATTTCTCTTTATTCGGCCAGTATTTCTTATTATTATTATTTATTTTATTCTTGTTGTTCAACTATTACTACTAATATAGGGTGACCATATACAAAGGAGGACAGGGCTCCTCTATCTTTAACAGTTGTATTGAAAAGGGAATTTCAGCAGGTGTCATCTGTATATATGGAGAACCCGGTGAAATTTCCTCTTCATCACAACACTTAAAGCTGCAGGTGCCCGGCCCTCTTTTAAATCTGGTCACTCTAATATAGCTCCTGCAGCTTTAACTGTTGTGATGAAGAGGGAATTTCACCTGGTTTTCCATATATACAAATGACACCTGCTGAACCTCCCTTTTCTATGCAACTGTTAAAGATACAGGAGCCCTGTCCTCCTTTTCATAGGGTCACCCTGTACTAATAGCCTGTACAGTGGACAGGTCATTTAGTCCAATGACAATGGGACTTACTCCCAGGAAAGTGTATATAGGATTGCAGCCTTACAGTTTCTATTTTGTAATGTTTGTCCAACTAGTTATCTTAGATTCTACTTGCAGGTGTTGTGTGTGTACTATTGATTGTAAAATAGAATTCTTAACAGGTGTTTCCCCCTTTTCCATATTGTGATGTAGCTGATGGTGTTTAGATTTCAATTTACATGTTTACAATAGGCATGCCAACATATGGGTGTAACTGTCATAAGGCTGTACTTGTCATATTGGACAGTATCCATGGCAAGAACACAATCTCCCTATACTTGTGCCTGGAACAGGTTTGGAAAAGGCTCAAGAAGTTTCTTTCCTTTTTATTTTTAAGTATGTGAAAAGGTGAGGCCGGTCTCCCTTATCATTGTGTTGAAAAGGAAATGTCATGAAGGGCATAAATGGCACCTGCCAAAATTCCCTCTCCCCCTCAGAATCTGGTCACCTTCACGCAGACAAACCCCATGTGTAACCCTAAGGATTCAAGGCTGCCTCCCTTGCACCAGTCTTTGTTCCTCCATCCTGGCACAATAAGCATTCTGGGCAGGGAATATCTGGTGGGAATCTACACTGGTGTTATTCTAACGTTTTGAATGGGTTACTGTGACGCACAGCGTCACGTGACCCTGGGTCTCCAACGTTGTAAATGAGTCGTACTTACAGGTTCTATTTCTTAGTTCCAGCGTGGCTACAGATTCATGTGCCTCGTTCTACCGGTAATTTTCCTCTCCCAATCCAGAGCTGCTGGGTTTGCTCCGCCCACTTCCTGTTCTCCTTCCTTCGCCCCCATTTGCTATCTTATCTGCTACAGCAGATAAATCACACCAGCGTTATACTGGGCAATCACTGACAATTGCATGCAAAGGACTCAGAAGTTTTCCACCTTAGAATCTGCTTTAATTATGAAGTACTCCCATGCATCCTGCCTTAAAATTTGAATCAAATTGGGTCATCGGTTGATTTTTTATGGTTTTTTTTTTAACATTCCCCCCCTCTTTGCAAAGGAACTGAGGAGCGCTCAAAGGATCGCTGTAGCTCCGTGCAGGAAAATTAACAAGGGTCTCTTGGTCCCAGTCCAAAACTCATGACCAGAGGGGCTTAAATGCGACTGCTGCTGCTAGAACTTTTCAATTTGGTCTCCCATCCAAACCCTGACCAGACCCAACCCTACTTAGCTTCAGCAAAGTGGCTGGTTTCTATGCACTCAGGCTATTCCCTGGGACCTGCATTAAGATGTTTTGGGAGGGAGTTTGTGTGTGTGCTTATGACTATTGCCCTGCACTGCTGGCTAGGAATGAGGCAGGCAGTGGGCAGAGCAAACCCAGCAGCTCATAGCAACCCAGAACAACGGAAAGGATTTAACAACGTGCCCTGCAGTAACGTTACAGTAAGTCACACTAGTATGCCCCGTGATTCAGAGAACTGATACAGAGAACCACGTTAGAAAGGGACACTAGCAATGTTATAGACTAGTGTAGATCCGGCCACAGCCTGTGTGTTTAGCAGAGGACCAGGCAAACAGCATATGCTACACACACTTATGTCCTTCCAAGAAGACCTGTTCCTTCTGCCTTGCATTCTTATGCCAGCTGGGCTCTTCTCAGGTTGTTTGTCCTCCATATAGGCTCTTCCAGCACAGCTGGCCAGGCAGAGTCTCTGGTGAAGGTCATGGATGGTCCCCCACCCCCCGCATCTCACCATGTTTGCATGCTCTGTATGCAAGGTGTGGAGGGGGAGCATCACTCTAATCTCTTTTGCAGTCACCTACAGCAGCCCTGGTCAGGAAAATGCAATCTACTGCGTTCCAGAAATGAGGCCATGTTAATTCCAAGCATGTTTCTTTTTGTTGAACTTTTTCACAAGGTGCTGCTGTCGTTAAAAACAACAATCTTTTGTGAGCTATGTCATCATAAAGCTTCATCCCATGTACCTGCTTCCCTCAGATTATCCCTGTAGCGCTAAGCTTTCTCAGTTGTTGTTGTTTTTGCTACTGGTTAACAGCAATACTTTGCATACCAGGAAGTGAGTTTAAGGGGGGAAATGTAAAAAATCATTAAAAAAAAGTCAACGGATGACCCAATTCAATTCAAATTTGGTATGCTTAAAGCTCTCCCTAATATCTATTACTGTGCCAATTTTGGTGTCTTTATCTTTAAAGCTTACAAAGATGTAAGCATTTCTTTAAAATCCTAGTCTTGCGTCCCAGTGGCGGCTCAGAAGATACGCTCAAAAAGTAGGAGCTAAATACGGCAAATCTTTTTGCTTTATTGCACAATTAAGGCAGGATGCCTGGGAGTACTTCACAATCAAAGCAGATTATAAGGTGGAAAATTTCTGAGTCCTTTGCATGCAATTCGCAGTGATTGCACAGTATAACGCTGGTGTGATAAAGCTCATATAGGCTTTAGGTTCAAGTTAGAAACTTTCCAGGCTGTCCTCTATTGAATTCTGGGGGTGTTTTTTTAATGTACACACTTCTAAGGTCAGAGTGACATTCTGGCAGTGTGGGTTTTTTGCTGCTCCTTGCCTGTCACATTCATGTCATACCTCTGTCCCTGCCAATGGAATTGCTCTGGTGGTGCAACCACATTGGTATAGAGTTGCATCAGAGTGTCCATGAGGTTGCACTGGCATAGCTTAACTGGTAAAAGCATATCTAGTTATATGCTGGGCGTATCCAATGGCTCCCCGTCTGGCGTATCTAGAGTACTGGATTATACCTTTAATGACAGCCAAACAAAAGGCAGAAACAGATGTACAGTTTGACTCTGTTGCCCTTTAGAGTTGGGTGCTAATTGCCCAGGATGATACATTCACTATGGGGCACCAGGCAAGGTTTTGGTCAACACTGCACACCCCTGACACCTTTCTTTACCTAGCAGGACAGAACCAGAGAGGCCATTCTCCTGTCTTCACTCATTCCCCAAAGGAAACATTTCTGTCCAAATCCTTGCCCGTTTCCCTGTAGTGCTATTCATGATTTACAGTTCAAGGGCTTTCTTTTTCTGTTTTCAGAAAACCTATTTATCACCCCACCAGCGCCCCCACCCCCACCGCTCGCTCTGTCTCCCTTCCTCTTCTCCGTCCACTTGTGCTTCTGAAGCTTCTGTTATTATTTTTCCTACTTTGCTCCACCCACAAGCAGCACTTGAACAACTTCTGTCAGTGAGGCTTGTTGGTAATTCTGTGGCAATTATAAGATTTAGATACAGAGTGTAAAAGGACAGGGTGGTGTTTGGCTGCATTAACCAGAGAAAGAGAATGGAGAGAAGCCCAGTCTGCTTTACAGACAGCACAAAACCTGGAATACATGCCTACGCCTTACTGTGCCCCTTGAGAGTTTTTTTTTTTAAAATCAACACTCTATTCACCTTTCTTGCCATTCTGTGTTGTTCCTTTGAAAGCTACTAATCACTTCCCTTATCATTGGGAGTTGGAAATGCTTTTGGCTGAGAATCTATGTCAACTATTGCAGACTTCAGAGCAGAAAGAAGTAAACAATGAGTATGAGGCCCATTCAGTAGGGCTTTATAATCACGCTCCTCCTCCTGCACACAGCAGGGGCTCCATTCCACGTACACATTTATCCTGGTTTTCCCTTGAATTATTCCATTTCGGTTATATAGTGTTTATATAGCATATGAAAGCTTGCAAACTTACACCTCTGCTGTAGTGCGCTGCTGTGATCCGTTGAGGTTCACTTGCACACCTTGTTATCCCCGCCCCCCCAGATCTCCTTTGTACTTCTCCCTACAATTTATTGGTTGTTTGAAGTGGGACAACTCCTCGGACAACAGAGTCTTGTCCTGGGATTTGCATCTCTTGTTACTGAACACCATGCCCTCCGAGTTGCTGCTGAGGAACAAGTTTCTTATACACTCCAAGTCTCACACAGAAAGAGGCATGCAATGCAATATTTACTCAGAAGGAAGTCTCACTTATTTTAATGGGATTGAGTCCCAAGTACAACATGACCTAAGACTGCAGTCAACTCTTATGCATGCTTACTCAGTAAATAACTCCCATTGAGTTCAATGGAATGTATTTCCAAATGAGAGCCCCTCAGATTGTGGCCTTAATTTTTCCAACTTTAAGAGGAAAAAAATGAGGTGGGTGGCTGGAGTGGGGAGCAAAGCGGGGTATGAAGTGGCCATCTCAACTCCCAGTGTATGGAGGAGGAGACTTCAAATGCAGCACCAGAACTTCCAAGGGACTTCCAACTATTAAGGGAGTTTTCTGAGCCCTCCCTTGATAGTTGATTTGGCCAGCCTGCTATGCTTCCCTTGAAAATGAAGTTTGTCTTTCTCCACCAGTAGCTTCTTCCTCCCCTCCTCCTCTCTGTTCTCCATGGGGAGAGGTGAAGACAGAAGTGGCAGAGGTGAGCTCATTCTCCTTGGTCTCATCTCCTCGTTCCCTGCCCAGTCCCTGCAAGCGCTTTGGAGAGTGAAGGGCAGCAACAGCGTTGACTGGGCTACCCTGGTTTAGGACAGGGGCAGCAGGCGGGTCTAGGAGGAGGTGACCAGGATCCCCCCATGGAGAATGGAGAAAAAGAGGGGAGGAAGAAGCTGCCGGGGCTTTAGGACCTCACGGAAGCCCTTCCCACCACTTGCAAGTCATGTGCCTCACAAATGGAAAGAAAAGAAAGAGCTCTGTCACACCAGCCTTATAGTCTGTGTAGATGTGATGGAGCAGTTGAAATCAATGGGAGCGGGGTTGTTCAGATCTGGTGTGCAGGAGGAAGCAGCAGGAGGAAAGGATTTAAAAACACCTGCTGGAGAAAAGGCACACCCCTGTCTTTCATCATCGATACCTCCCTTGAAAACATGCCCACAGAACATTGTACTGAAAACAAGATGGATGAAAATACATGTTGAAGTTTGAGCACATTACTGGAAGAACCGGACTTTCCACGCACCAAAATACGCGCTAAGGGTGGAGGGGGAACCGCAATACCAGCTGGACATGGTGCACGTCATCGGAGTCCTTCGCCCTGAAAGCAGACGATAAGGTGGCTATCATCTGAGTCCTTTGAATGCAATTAGCTGTGATGGTAGAGTATAACATTGGTGGGATGAATAATAGAATCATAGAATAGCAGAGTTGGAAGGGGTCTACAAGGTCATCGAGTCCAACCCCCTGCTCAGTGCAGGAATCCACCCTAAAACATACCTGACGGATGGTTGTCCAGCTGCCTCTTGAAGGCCTCTAGTAACTGATTCCATTGTCGTACTGCTCTAACTGTCAGGAAGTTTTTCCTGATGTCCAGCTGGAATCTGGCTTCTTGTAAGCTCAAGGAGAGAGCAGCAACGTCCAGTTTTAAAAATATTTTGGATTTACTGTGGTTTTTCTCGTGGTGCAAGGAAGGCCAGAAAGGGTGGAAGGGGCACAAGAGGCAGACGACGTCACGTGAGGGACCTACAAAAAATCCGCAAGTGCCCAGTAACGAGCCTGCAATAAAACACTCATCTGAGGAGCCCCTTAGTCTCCTCCTGTCTTACAGTGAGGAAGCTAGGCCTTCCAACAGCTGCATATGGGAAGAAACATGCATACACTGCTACTTCAAAAGCAAACAGCATAGCTCCTCTGAAGTAGAGGTTGAGTGCAGCCGCAGCACTGTTCAGACAAAGGAACACTTACTACCAGTGAAGGAGGAAAGAAGGAAGCAAAGTCTGTAAATTGCAGTCTATATCAATAAACAAAAACCTAAAGTTTACAAAACAATGTTAAGGCTCTACAGTTTTCAACCAAGCACTAAAAAGCAGGTAAATTGGGAGTTAAGGCTCACAAGCCTTAATGCCACATCCTCCCCAAGGAGGCAGAAAGTACCAGTGAAATTCTCATTCTGCCAAAGCAGATAAACCATGAGGACAGGATGGAGAATAGGATATGCAGAGGTGGGGTTGTGGAAAACTGATGACGAACAACTTAGGGCCACCTACTTCTCTTTTTTTGTTTAGAGCAGCCCTTCCCCAACCTGGTGCCCTCCTAAGGTGTTGGACTACAGCTCCCACCATGCAAGATCATTGCATGGTCAGGAATGCTGGGACAGCAGGATGGAGAATGCTGTTCCATATCCTTACGCCGCTCTGAGATCTTAAACGTATAAATAAATAATAATAATAAATACAGGGGCTGCCCAATATTTTTTCTCTCACACACATCTCGCATATAGCAGCATGACTGATAACAAAAGGGGCACTATTTGTTGGAGATGGAGAACCAGCACTTTCAGCTTTTGGTCAATACCCTGCCCTTCAAAGAACCAATGTTTTCCCCCCCTTAAAATGTGTTTATACAAAATATACTGTTCACTCCCCACAACCTTTCCACTATGCATCATCTCATCAGAATGACAGAGGAACAGAAAAGGATTAGTTTGGTCTTCTTGAACTTCTTTCAGATGAGATTAGTTTGCAATCCTATACCACTTGGGAGGAAGCCATAGTAAACTCAGCGGCACTGACTTCTGAGAAGACATGTAAACCAACCTTCTCCAGCCTGGTGCTCTCCAGATGTGTGTCATACCCTGTGTAGGTATGGAATCAGGGGATGAGGACATGGAGGAACCCAGACCCATTGCTGAAGAGTCCAGCTCAAGGGGGGGTGGAACCTGTGCCAGGAGGGGGTCCTGCCAACCTAGGGAGCCAAGAGGAGGAAGAGCCGAACACAAGTGTATCAGCATCTGTGTCAGCAGGGAGTCCTGCCAATCTAGATAACCAAGAGGAGGAAGAACCAAACGTACCCGTTCCGTCATTCAGCCAGCAGAGAGGAGAAAAGGAAGCCAGACGCCACTCCCAGAGGCTTTATCTGAAACGCCAAGCAATCAAGGAGCACCTGGGGGCAGCAGTGACTTGCATATATATGCCTCAGGGAGCTGGGGAGAGTTTATCACAGGTTAACTGATTACCCTGGTGAAAGCTCCTGTGTCTGTTGCTTGTGACTTCTCAGCCTTGTTGCCTAGAATCCTGTTTGACCATGGACCTGTTCCTGACCACGTTGCCTGCTAATCCTGTTTGACCACGGACCGGCTCTGGACCACGCTGCCTGCTAATCCTGTTTGACCACGGACCTGTTCCTGACCACGCTGCCTGCTAATCCTGTTAGACCACGGACCACGTTGCCTGCTAATCCTGTTTGACCACGGACCGGCTCTGGACCACGCTGCCTGCTAATCCTGTTTGACCACGGACCTGTTCCTGACCATGTTGCCTGCTAATCCTGTTTGACCACTGACTGGCTCTGGACCACGCTGCCTACTAATCCTGTTTGACCACGGACCTGTTCTAGACCACCCTGCCTGCTGTAATAGCTCTGTGACCTGGACTATTCTTTGTGTGTCTCCTTGCCTGCATCTGGCCGCTTCCGAAGAGACTGAATTCTGCCTGTAACTTTGAGTATTATCTGCCTAGCCCTAATTACTTGGTTGTTGCAATAAAGTTGGCAGATTTCCCGGACACTGTTCTTATCTCTGTCAGCTCCTTAGCTGTTTGTTTATGGTCGGCCTTTGGTAGCTTTCCTGGACAATGTGTTGCAGTGCAACTCCCATGTTATAGGGAGGCCAAAAATCATTTTCATCCATAGTTTTAAAATAATCCTTACACATGAAACTATTACGTGCTAGCTCTGCCTTTGATCTCACACTCCTGAACAAGTAAGAAAAATCCTCTGCGTTAGTCGCTGAACACCATATATCTGGTATTCAATAAAACAGACAACCTATGCCATGAGTTGAAAACTAATTTTGACCTCTGAGGAACTATCGGAGTTAGGTTGCTTCATTTGGTTTCTCCATTTAAACTGATGTACATCTTTTGAAGTTCCTTGATGTATCACATATCTTAATCCTGGAAAACATCATACTTTAGAACAGATGTGGGCAGAAAATAGATCTATCCTGATGTTTGGACATCAATTCACAGCATTCCAGATCACTGTCCATGCTGACAGGGACTTTTATGAGTTGATCTCCAAAACATCTGGAGATCTACATTCTGCCTGCCCTTGCTCTAGAACAGCATTCCCCAGTTAGTTTTCCACAACCCCACAGTCACCTCTGCATATGATAGCCTGCTTCCCTCCAGATGTTTGAGATGACAAGTCCCAGCATTCCTGACCATCGGACATACTGACTTGCAATGATGGGAGCTGTAGTCCAACACCTTTGGAGGGCACCGGGCTGGGGAAGGGCTGCTCTAAACAAAAAAAGAGGTGACCCTAAGTTGTTCGTCATCAGTTTTCCACAACCCCACAGTCACCTCTGCATATCCTATTCTCCATCCTGTCTTCATGGTTTATCTGCTTTGGGAGAACGAGAATTTCACTGGCACTTTCTGCCTCCTTGGGGAGGATGTGGCGTTAAGGCTTGTGAGCCTTAACTCCCAATTTACCTGCTTTTTGATGCTTGGTTGAAAACTGTAGAGCCTTAAAGTTCTTTTGTAAACCGTAGGTTTTTTGTTTATTGAATTTCATGGCTTTGTGTAATGGATGACCATATATTATACAGTTGACAACCAAACCAGAATCAGCCAGGATATTACACCATGTTGACATCCAATATTAAATCAAAGCTAGGGTTATGTTTTGAACTCACTTTTCAAATTAATTAATTGACCAAAATGCTTACATCTCCTTCATTTTTAAAGATGAAGATCTGAAACTTGGCAGCATGGTAGCTCTTAAGTAAGGATATAGCTGTGGCATATTTGAATCAGATCTGTTCATGCCTAGATTTTTAGGATTTTTTTTAAAGTTAAAACAGAAATCTCCTCTTTGGGGTCTAGGATATAGCAGTACAAGTTTTAAAAAATGAAATGAAAGATAAAGATATGAAACTTGGCAGCATGGTAGCTCTTAAGTAGGGCTTTAGGCATGCCAAGCTGGAAGCAGATCGGCATGAACCGATCTGTTTCCAACTTGGCATGGCTCAATTCTTGCACAGGCTTTATTTCCATTCCTAGATATTTACTCAAAGTAAGACCCATTGAATTTCCTTGGTTCTTGGAAAAACAACATACTTGCTTTTAGATTTGTCAGTGTCAGCACTCTATGGGCTCATCTACACCAGCAGGATATTCCACTATGAAAGTGGTACGAAAGTGGTATATAAAAGGTAGGAGTCACACTACTGCTTTATAGTGGTATTGAAGTGCATTGCAGGATCTACACTACTGCTTTATAGTGGTACTGAAGTGCACTGACAAGTGTTGGGGCCTATGACACATCTATACCAAGTAGGATATAGCACTATGAAAGCAGTATGAAAGCGGTATATGGAATATGTCAATTGGCCCCAACAGTTGTCAGTGCACTTCAGTACATCTATAAAGCAATAGTGTGGCTCCTGCCTTTTACATACTGCTTTCATACTGCTTTCATAGTGCAATATCCTGCTTGATGTAGATGAGCCCTATGTGTACTATGGATGCCTGCTCTGACTATCCCTATAGTTTCCTGCAAGGCCCAGCCAGGGTTGGCCAGAATATTAAACCGAGGGGTGGAGGGTGGGATTCCATCTGAGAGCAGGTGCTGTAGAACATGGACCTTCCAGGAATGTTGAGGCTGGATTTCTGACAGACCCAGCCAGGCAGTTTTATGGCCTGTTAGTCCCTCCGTTTGGTAGCCCGCAGGAGTACCTGCCTCATAAAGCAAATGGCCACATGAAAACTGTTATTATGGTCTGCTACTTCATTTGTCTTTAATAGTCTGTGATCCAGACCTCTTCAGAAGGGAGAATAGTGTTATGTGGTTGAGGTCAGTCTAAATTATCTCCAGGGGTCCCTTACTCAGTGCCTCTGATCGCAAAGAGATTGAGGATTTCCCCCCAGCTCTGTTACCCTTGAAGTTGGAAATAGATTTTATAACACAAGCAGGAAAACGGTGAACACCACTTTTAACTTGTTAAACCAATGAAAACATGCCATACAAGAAGTCTTAAGATATGAATGATTTATAAAGAAAAATGCAAAAGAACATCAAATACAGAAGTGAAATGTGAAACATTACTGTTGTTGTTGTTGTTGTTGTTGTTGTTGTTGTTGTTGTTATATTTATTTGTATCCTGCCTTTTGCCCAATGCTGGGCCTCAAGGCGGCCTTACAAAATGAAAACATATACAGCTAAAGCCTAAAAACAGAAATATACAAAAGTTAAAAACATTATTAAATACATTTCAAAATTAAAGCATTTAATTTTAAATATATATATATATATATAACTATTTAAAAGTCCAAGGTCCAGATTATTTGGCAAAGGCCTGCTGGAACAAGAAAGCCTCCAAAATCACCTCAAGAGCCACTCTAGAATACAGTGATTAGAAAGAAAATACATGTGTACACTGTGCAAAACACACTACAGCTTAACTGTTTCTAAAGCTTATGAGAAAAACCAATGCTGCAGGCCAAGAAGCACTTTGACAGGTTTCAACATTGTACTTACACCGGCCCAATCTAATTAAATGAAGTGTTTGAAGCTTTCAACTTTATAACAGTATTGACCAAACTCTTAGAAAAAAAGGAAAGGAAAAAAAAGCACTGTGTATGTATTGGTGGGAGGGGGGGGGGGTGCAGGGGGTTTAAAAGGAATGTATAGCTGCCTCTTCTAAGGAGAGATCTGAAGACCAGGTGATCATGGATCCAGGGGAAGGCTGAAAGAGATCTCTGCTGAGTTCTACACCCTGCTTCACCAGTGAGCAAAAAAAGCAAACTGGCCCAAAACGCTCTCAAAAAGCCAAAGGAAAACATGTTCCAAAAGAGAACTTTTCTTCTCTCAAAAGGGAGGCAAGCCAGGGCTGCTCATGAACTAAAGTTTCAATTCCATTCAATTCCATACCTTCCTTGTGGTAAGGTCTGAAACCAGACTTCTTAGTGTAGGGTGACCAACTGTCAGGATATCCCCGGATTTGTCCTGGTTTTTGTTCTTTCCATGGTGTCAGGGGGGATTTTCTATAATTTTCAATAATGTCCTGGAATGACACACCTTCCTCTTTAAGGCTGCCATTAGCATGGCAGGAGGGAATGACATGCTTTCTTGAGGCACATCATTCCCCCACCCCGAACTCCAATTGAGGTCTTAAGGGGGAAAGTGGGTCATTCGTGGATATTATAGAAAAGGCCCCAATTGGAGTGGATGGTGGTGGTGCAGAATGAAATCCTTTCCCCTCCTCCACTCCAATCGGGTTCTTTAAGGTGGCGGGGGAATAACGTACTTTCTGCAGGACTCAGAAAGCTGCTTCCACACACACACAATAGGTGTCCTCCTTTTTGGTTTCCCAAATATGGTCACCCTATCTTAGTGGTTAAAGCAAACCCCAGCAATCAGAAGGAATGATGATGATTCCACTAAGGAAATGACTGTGCAAGAGGAGCCAGGTGGCCATTTTATTTCCAACATTCCAATCTATCTGACAGGAGGGAAGGGGGAGAGCGACACTACTAAGCATGTCATGTGCTGAGGCCTCTGGGGCAAAGAAATATTCAATAAAAATCAACCGATGGGAATTCTATTTTATTTATTTATTTATTTATTTATTACATTTTTATACCACCCAATAGATGAAGCTCTCTGGGTGGTTCACAAAAATTAAAACCATAATAAAACAACTAACAGGTTAAAAACACAAATACAAAATAAAAAGCACAACCAGGATAAAACCACGCAGCAAAATTGATATAAGATTAAAATACAGAGTTAGAACAGTAAAATTTAAATTTAAGTTAAAATTAAGTGTTAAAATACTGAGAGAATAAAAAGGTCTTCAGCTGGCGACGAAAAGAGTACAGTGTAGGCGCCAGGTGGACCTCTCTAGGGAGCTCATTCCACAGCCGGGGTGCTACATCGGAGAAAGCCCTCCTCCTAGTAGACATTTTTTTTTAAAAAAAAAAGCCATTCCACAAACTAGAAGAACTAGGGGAAGAAGACCCCACCACTGGATTGCAGGGTAAGGGCCCCAATTCGCTGAATTTCGTGTGCAAAAAAGTCACCTTTTTTTCAGTGTCATTTTGACTCAGAGAAGTTTTTTTTCCTTTTGTACTTCAAACTGCCATCCTTCCCTCAATCTTCCACCAATCTTCTTGAAACTTTCAGGGTATGTAAAAACAGCATTTATTTCAGGCACATGTAAATTTAAGCAAGATTGGTGAAACATTTTCCATTTTATGAATGTTAGAATGACCCACCCCCAATTACAGCTTTATAATGGTGGAATGCTAAATCTACTCACGGCCTATAACTACATGGACACTGCAGTGTCCATATAAATCAAAGAGTAGTTACTAGAGCTGTGCACGGACACCCCGATCCGCTTCGGATCCTGATCTGCAACTTCTGGATCGGGTCTGCTCCACTCCGTGCCGATCCGCCAGTGCTCCACTCCGCTTCGCTGCGGAGCTCCGGATCTGAATCGGAGCTCCATTTCCCCCCCCATAGACATGCATTGAAATCCAAACGTCTATAACGTTTTTCTGTTAATGTTACAAACCTCAAAATTGGCACCACAAGAGCTAATCCATGTATCCACCTTCATGCCCAGTTGGAAGGAAATCCAAGTCTGCAGTGATTTGGGGGGAATATATGAAAAATCCCCCACAAAGGACAGTATGCCCATAAGGAAACCATACCTGCCCATAGGGATCCATTGCAAAGCACTTGCCCATAGTAATCAATAGCACAGATGATTTGGGGGAATCAAGATTTTTTCTAAATAAGGATCTTCATCTCAGGTGAAACACTTCCAAAAATGCACACACACCAAGAAATCTTAAACAGGGTGAGCGTGCAATGCACAGGGCCGGTGCTACCATAGAGGCCACTCAGGCGGCCGCCTAGAGTGCCAAGCTAAGAGGGGCGCAGCGCAGCACTCACGTGCGTTAGCTGTGAGCCGGCCTAACCCGAGGATTCAGCCGGGCCTGGGCGGGCGAGATGGCGCCCCGTGCCAGCTGAAGCAAAGCCAGGGATGCTGGGGTGGAGGTGGGGAGGCTCCATGTTGGGACTTCTGGAACATGCCCGGAAGAGAGAGAGAGAGAGAGAGAGAGAGAGAAAGAGAGAGAATGTATGGGTGAATGGGGTGCATGGGGTCTTTGAGTGAATGCATGTGTTCATGTGTGTGTTTGTTTGGAGTGAGTGATGCTGAGTGTGTGTGTGAGTTGGGGGGATGATTTGGAGGTGATATTCCTAGTAAATAATGCATTTTAGACCCATAGACGTTCCTTTCCAATTTGTGTGCTGTAATTGGCATGACGTTTTTCTTGCACTTTAAAATAAATTTAGCAGTTTCAAGTTTTGTGCTTCTTATTTTTTCCTGGAAACATATGTGCTTAGAAATCAAAGTTGGCATTTTTTGGGTGGTGGTGATGGTGAAAGTAGCTCACCTTGCCTAGGGTGCAAAATAGCCTGGCACCGGCCCTGACAATGCAGCTGCCTTTTATCACATGGAAGGATACCCTGAGTCAAAGCAAGACACGCACAAACCATCCGTGCGAGGCGGGCACAGAGGAGGACGGGCAGCACTGGGAACAAGCATGCCAGAGCCTTGTGGGGTTGAACCACAAAGCCCATCATCTAGTACATCTCCTAGGCACCAGGAGGGCAGAGAGGCAGGCAGAGATGTATGACTATGCCATAGATCTATGGGGAAGTAAGTCCCAGCAGATACTCTACTACAACAGCACCCAGGCGGAGGGGGGAAGGCAGGCATGGGGCACAAGGAAGTGAGCCAAGGATTGTTTCAAAGCCAGTAATGCAAACCATCCCTGTGAGGTGGGAACAGCACAGAGAGATGCCTTTTCTTTTGCATCCCATAACTAGGGGACTAGGAGGATAAGAGTAAAGCTTTGTGAGCCTTGCTTCAGAGTTGATTGACTGCACTGTCATCACAGCCTTTATTAAACAATAACAACAATAATAACGTTAATAATTTCAGTATTATTATTATTATTATTATTAATAATAATAATAACAACAACCACAACAATAAGGAGTTGAACCACAATGAAAGCCTGCCTGACTTCACTGAAGAGGGAAAGCCAGGAGAGCTTGGGCTATGGGGTGTATAATAAATGTAATAAATAAATAAATAAACACAGGAGGGGTGGAATTAAAAGCAGCAGTGTTGCTGAATCACAACAACAACAACAACAACAACAACAACAATGGCTATGTCTGTCTTTTACCAGTAAGAGGAAAGTGGACATGCCCAGGGGGAGGGGGAACTGTGCCAATTTCACTGGTCCTGTCTAGGTACCAGTCTTTCAGAAGCTACCACACACTTCAACTCATGAGAGGCATGTAGCTTCACTGGCTAACCTTTGGAGGATTCTGATGACCCTTCAAGGGCAGGAGTGTGTGCACTGGGCACGTCCACATGCCCTAGGGGACCTCATCCCCTTGCACCTCATCTATTCATTTGTTCACCAAGGTAAGGGTGGGTAGCAGTGCTGTGTTTCCTATCTGTTATTTATTTGCTTAGTATATGATTTAAGGTTGTGTTTGTGTGTTTGGTGGGGCTACTGTTTCAAAAAACACTGGGAAAAGTCCATTCAGAGACTAAAAAAGAAAAGTTTCCCAGTATCCCAAGTTACTAAGTATCTCATTTTGCTTATCCCCCCTCCAACTTTGGGATTGGAAGATGCTTCATCAGGTGATCATTATTGGGAGTTGAATCTGCCTCTCATGGCTTCAAAAAAAGTTACTCCCTCCCCCTTTTTGACCCTGTTTTTAAAAAAAATATAGCAAGCAAACCGCAGCATGCAAAGTGCTGAAAATAGGCACAAATGACCCCCAAATCATCTGTGCTATTGATTTTAGCAAAATTGGAAAAATATAAAACATTAAACTTATCCTGGTTTGGAAGAATAGCATTAATAAAAATGAAGATTTTAGCAAAGATTAATTTTGTGTTTAGGATGCTACCAATAAAAATTTCAGAATTAGAGATAAAAAGTTGGCAAAGTATTATAAATAATTTTTGTAATGGTGATAAGAAAGCGAGGGTAAATAAAAGTAAATGGTATTTAAGTCAAAAAAAGGGAGGATTGGGTCTCCCAAATATTAAACTATATTATGTAGCTAACAGATTAAGACATATTGTGGAGGCAATTACAGGAATAGGAGAATTAGATTGGATGGAGGATAAAACTACAAGTAATATAGAGATTAATCTGGAGAATGTATTTTTTAGGGAAGGGGAAAAAAATGGTTAGAAAGTATAGATAACCCGCTTTTGAGGTCTCACTGGGAAATTTGGAGTAAATATAAAGGGGAGCTGCTTCCGAGTAGCTCCCCTTTGTCACCGGTAATAATGTTAAAGAATTTCCCGGAGGAATTAAAGAGTAGATTAAGTAAAGTTTTAATAGAAAAAAATAAAATAAAATTAAGGGAATGGTTAAGAGGAATGAATACAAGAGAGGATATGGAAGAGGTCTTTAAAGATAAAAAAAATCACTTGGTTAAATTATTGGCAATTAGAACAGTGGACTAAAAAGTGGGTAAGAGATAACGGAGATTGTAGAGAATTGACGAAGTTTGAGGAATTGATAGTTAAGAAAGGAAATGATAGGGAGAAAAGAACAGTGTTAAAAGGGTTGATGAGTGAAATATATAGAATATTGGTGGAGAAAGGGTTGATGGATAATTCAGGCAAAATGGTTTGGGAGACAGATTTGAATGTACAAATAGGACAACAGGGCTGGGAGGGACTATGGAAACAAAGAGCGTTGAGAAATATGTCAGTAAGAATAAAAGAGAATTATTTTAAAATTATATGGAGGTGGTACCTAACTCCGGTTAGATTGAATAAGATAAATAATCAGCAGTCAGCAAACTGTTGCAGAGGTTGTGGGGGTAAAGGAACGTATTTACATATGTGGTGGGAATGTAACTATGTTCAAAAATTTTGGAAGATGGTGTTTTTGGAGATTGAAGAAATTGTGGAAATGAAGATAGAACGAACACCAAAAGTTGCATTACTGTCACTATTTGAAGATTTTAAATGTAAAAAGGAAATCAAGGAATTGATAACGAATTTGCTGACTGCAGCAAGACTGATTGTAGCTAGGAACTGGAAGATTCAAGGGGAATATTCTATTGAAGAATGGTATGAAGAAGTATGGGATATAGCTATTAATGATAAATTGACAAGTAATATTAAATGGAGAAGAGGTATAGCTAAATCAAATGAGTTTGAAGGAATTTGGAAACAGTTCCTAATATTTGTGTTTTCTAAAGGAAGTGGGAAACCACCAGCAGAAGAAAGTATGAGATTCTGGAATCAGGAATGAGATCCCGAGGTGGGGGGTGCACTTCTATGTTAATTTGATTATGTATTTAGATAAGATATTATGTATTCAATGTTTCAATATTATGTAGTATGTTGTTGTTTTTTCTTTATGAGAGAATGTAATGTGTATGTTTAAGTATTGTAGAAAAATAAAATTATTTTTTTTTTAAAAAAAAGGAATTTCTTGTAAGGGCCGCTTTTGGCAGTATTGGTCTCCCAACAGATATCAGGGTAATTGAAGTCCCCCATCACTACTACATCACACTTCCTTGAAACACTGGCAATTTGTTTCTCAAAAGTTTCATCCTCATCTTATCCTTGATTGGGTGGTCGGTAGTAGACTTCGATTATCATGTTCTTTTTATTCCTTGCCCCATTTATTTTAATCCAGACGCTCTCGATGGGGCTCCCAGTCTGATCTGCCTGTATTTCTGTGCAGGGATAGGTATTTTTAACATATAGTGCAACTCCACCTCCCTTTCTATTTCTTCTGTTCTTTTTGAACAAGTTATATCCTTCAATTGCTATATTCCAGTCATGGGAGTCATCCCACCAAGTTTCAGTTATACCTATCAAGTCGTATTTGCCTTCATGTAATAAGAGTTCAAGTTCGTTCTGTTTGTTTCCCATGCTCTGGGCATTAGTATATAGACATCGAAGACCATGTGTTTTATAGTCTGGCTTTGTTCCTACATTGTTGCAGACACTATTTTGGGGCATTATTGGAGCTGTTTTCTGTACTGTGGTGCCTTGGACTTCATCCCTTGTTGCTTCGAGGTTTACATCTCCCACCCCTGTAAGATTCAGTTTAAAGCCCTCCTGATCAAGTTCATCAGAAGATGAAGGGGTATAAGGCCATGACAAACATGCAGCAAAAATATCTAAGCCTGGTATTTCCTGATGCCCCTGTGCCACATTTGATCTGCATTCAAAAATCCATCTGGAATTGACATGGTTTTATTCGGTATGAAAGCTTAAGTCAGCCTTCCCTATCCCGGTCCCCTCCTGATGTGTGGAACTACAACTTCTAGCATCCTCCGGATAGCATGGCAGACAGATGTGGAGGACACAAGGTTGGGTGCAGCTGAGTTAAGACACTGGGAAGCTGAGATCCTTCTTGAATTTCATCTCTTGCAAGTTGGATCCATTCTCTCTTAGTTGTGCCCTGGGAACAAAGCCAAGTAGGCTATAAAATCTGACAATTTTGCCATTTCAGGGAAAGCAGGAAGGTTGCTAAGGTTCCTTCTAACCCTGGGATTCTAGGAATTAGAGACTTTAGATTCCATGCTTTTGCTGAATTCTGCAGACAAGGCTTTGACTTTTGAAGAACTTTAAAACTCTTTAGCGAGGGGAGGGGCAAGGTCTGAATGGAAAGAGGACAGGTCTATTTCAGTGGGATGAGATAGGCTGGAGCCATGATGAACGGGCTCTAATGGTCAAGTCTTGATCTTGCTTGAACCAGGGGCCAGGTTCCAGGGGCCCTCCAAATGGATTCCAATTGCCATCTGCCCCAGCCAGTATGGCCAATGGTCAGGAATGATAGGGCCAACCACATCTGGAGGGCACCAGGTTGTCTCTTCCTGATCTCTCTAAGGGATCAGTAAGAAACACACCTGCACTCACTTAAAGACGTGGGATGATGAAGAAGCAAAGGAGGGCAACCAGGATGATCAGGGGTCTGGAAACAAAGCCCTATGAAGAGAGACTGAAAGAACTGGGCATGTTTAGCCTGGAGAAGAGAAGATTGAGGGGAGACATGATAGCACTCTTCAAATACTTCAAAGGTTGTCACATAGAGGAGGGCCAGGATCTCTTCTCAATCCTCCCAGAGTGCAGGACATGGAATAACAGGCTCAAGTGACAGGAAGCCAGATTCCAGCTGGACATCAGGAAAAACTTCCTGACTGTTAGAGCAGTACGACAATGGAACCAGTTACCTAGGGAGGTTGTGGGCTCTCCCACACTAGAGGCCTTCAAGAGGCAGCTGGACAAGCATCTGTCAGGTGTGCTTTAGGGTGGATTCCTGCATTGAGCAGGGGGTTGGACTCGATGGCCTTGTAGGCCCCTTCCAACTCTGCAATTCTATGATTCTAGGATTCTATAAGACACATGGCATGTCCACGGTCCAAAATAGGCCTTGTGGCTGCTGCATCACTAAGTGTAGTTCCTGATGGTCAGTTCAGTTGGGTGCTCCTGTTTGGGCTCATGGCTTTGAGAAGCTACCTCACACTTCAATTCATGCAACTCATTGACTTCACCTGCGCTTTGGCATTGGGCTGCTGTTCTCCAACGGGAACGGGACTTAGACTCCAGCAGTCGACTGGTTGTCCTTTGGAGGGTGCTGGTTGATTTCTCCAGGTCATCTGACACTTCCACTTTGCGGTACTGGAATGCTATACAGGTGGATCATCCAGCAACGTTAATGCTCCAAGCCACAGTGTGGTAGATGGCTGCATCATCTTCCACACTCAAAGTAACTGCTTCAATCACCTGTGCAAGGTACCAGCTCCTTTGTGCCCACCCGCCAATGCCTGCCAATGCCCGCCTGTGCTCACCTCTCTGCCTGCCTGCCTACCTGGGACCTGTCCTTGTGAGGTAGCTGGATCTGCTGGGAATGACTTCCCCAGAGATCTATGTCTTACCTGTGCAAGGTACCAGCTCCTTCTTGCCTGCCCACCTCTGCCTGCCTGCCTACCTGCCTGCCTGCCAATGCCTGCCTGTACCTGCCTCTCTGCCTGCCCGCCTGCCTGGGAGCCATCCTTGTGAGGTAGCTGGATCTGCTGGGAATGACTTCCCCAGAGATCTATGTCTTACCTGTGCAAGGTACCAGCTCCTTCTTGCCTGCCCACCTCTGCCTGCCTGCCTACCTGCCTGCCTGCCAATGCCTGCCTGTACCTGCCTCTCTGCCTGCCCGCCTGCCTGGGAGCCATCCTTGTGAGGTAGCTGGATCTGCTGGGAATGACTTCCCCAGAGATCGATGGCTTACCTGTGCAAGGTACCAGCTCCTTCTTGCCTGCTTGCCAATGCCTGCCAATGCCCGCCTGTGCCCGCTTCCCCATAGATCTATGGGTTAGTCGTACATCGTGTGCCTGCCTCTCTGCCCTCCTGGTGCTTAGGAGATGTACTAGATGATGGGCTTTGTGGGTCAACCCCACCAGCCTCTGGCATGCTTGCTCCCAGTGCTACAGGGGCACAGCTCTGTGCCTGCCTCACAGGGATGGTTTGTGCGTGTCTTGCTTTGACACAGGGGATAATTCCTTCCTGCACTCACTTAGACTTCTTGAAGTTCCAAATAATTTTTTCAAGTGTGGAAGAAGACTCATATACTCCACAATTCATGGCATGTTGGGATTTCCTTTGAAATGGCCATAAACAGCTTTAAAAATCCCTGAGATAGTGGGGTGCCGGATTTTCAAAAATCCCCTCAAAATCAGGGGATGCTTGGATTTGCTTGAGACTTGGCATGAATGTATATACATGGATAAGCTGTCATGGTGGCAATTTTGAGGTTTCTAATGTGAAAACGGATGGAGTTCTAGCATGGAATTTGAATTGGGATGAATTAAAAGGAAAAAAAATGCCAAAAATCAGGGGATGATGGGATTTGCTTGAAGCTTATCCTGCTTGAAGCTTAATCCTGCTTGGATTTGCTTTCAATTGGGCATGAATGTGGATACATGGATAAGCCATCATGGTGGTGATTTTGAGGTTTCTAACATTTACAGTGACTGAGATATCAAAAGGGGTGTGAATTGGGGTTAGGGGGTGATGCTTTAAAGGTTAAAAAATCACCAAATATCAGGGGATGATGGGATTTGCTTGAAGCTTGCAATGAATGTGGATCTAGATGGCATCTGTGAGGGTGCCCACTTTCAAGTTTGTATCTGTAAAAATGTTGGAGTAAAATCCATTTCTGAAATTGGGGTGTTGGAGATTCAAAAATTCCCTGAAAATCAGGAGATGCTTGGATTTGCTTGAGGCTTGGCTTGAATGTACATGGATAAGCTCTCATGGTGCCTATTTTGAGGTTTCTAACATTAACAGAAAAAAGTTATTGGCATTTGAATTTCAATACAAGTCTATGGGGGAAAACAGATCTCCGATTCAGATCCTGAGCTCCGCAGTGAAGCGAAGTGGACCATAGGTGGATCATTGCAGAGAAGAGTGGACCCGATCCAGAAATTGCAAATCTGGAAGAGAAGCGTATCGGGGGGTCTGTGCACAGCCCTAATTTTAATGCTCGTTTGGGACAAACAAATGTGGAGCTACTAAAACAGCTAGGCGTTCCTCTTGATGATTCCTTCCTTTTGGATGGGCATTCCCAAGAAAAGAAAATAAGTAAGAATGGCAAGAAATTTATGATGCTAGCATATAAATATTTCCTGGTAATCCTGAATGGCAGCTCAGTGGATGTGTCTACAGGACATTATACTTATCTCTCATCAAGTGGGGGTAGTGTAGTAGACTACTTCTTAATCTCCCTTATTCTACTCTCTAATGTCAAAAGAGAGACATACTTTATGGGGAATCATACTTTATGGGGAGAAATCATACTTTATGGGGGGGAAACGGAAGAATCTTGACAAAAATAACTTGCGAAACAATGTTTTAAATAACAGCTTGCAAAAGGTGGATGGGCTTGTAACTGGTTGGCATTGTCACAGTCTTGTGTAGAGGATGCTCAGAAATTTCTGGCCGACGATAATTTTTTTATTACAAATAAAATTTTTGAGGCAGATACTCATGAAAATGTACTTTCCACCCAGCTGCAGGCCTTTTCCCCATGGTTCAGGTATGTTAAGAAAGAACAGTACTTACTGCAGTATTTTCAAGATCTGACTTTCCCTGCTCTCAGAAAGGCCTTTACTGCCTGCCGTTTCCAAACGAAGCCCACAGCTTATTTGGAGGGGAAGTTCAAAGAGATCAAAGGTTCCCTATGCCCAGCAGACTTGCATTTGTGGTGCAGGGGAGGTAGAAGACATAGTACATTATTTGTTACACCGCTCCATGTATAAAGATATTAGGGATCGCTTTCTGGGAGATCTTCTGATAGCAAGAGCGGGTTGGCCCACCACTGATATTATCTGTGATCTGTTAGCAGATTATAGTAAAGTGAATACAATCAAGGTTGCAACATTTGCTGCAGCAACTCAAAAAATCCGCCAAAATTTTCTAAAGGAATCTGGTGTAGACTGCAGAGAGGATCACCTGCTGTAATCTTCTGTTATTATTGTCACTAGGGGATATATATAGTCTGGTGCTTTTATATGACCTTTCGTTCCCTGACACCTTGTTTTATTGTTGTGATTGTAACAGCCTTTGTAACTTAAACAAATAAAATATAATCATGAGTGCTCCACATACTTCTGGGAATAGCCTTTGATGACTAATCTGGCTTTATATCACTCAGTTCCCTCCCCCCTTTGCATTTTGTTTGGCTTTGAAAAGCCATTTGCATCCCACAGGTCTTTTCCCTGTTGGTAGCTCTGTGTGTCCAAGTTTGATTTTTATGTACAGTCTCTATTTCCTCTTATGCAAGTTTTCTCCACTTCCTTCCTTCTATTGTTGGCATACTTTCAGTTTCTTCCCACATTGAGGGTTCTAATGGTGCCACCTTCTACTGATACAAGGTAGCACAGTTGTCTAACTGGTTTGCCTTTGTTGGGTCAGGATGAGCATCTGAGCTGTGATTCCAGGAACCCTGTCTTCAATATCCCCTTCTACTTGTGCTTCAACCTCTATATCTTCCACCTCTGTTGACAGAGGTGGTAATGAAGGTGTTTGGAGTTCATTTCTGCTGATTGACTGATGTTATTTGCCTTTACAGGTCTTGAATTACTTCTGTGGGGCAATCTCCAGCAGTGTGTTGGCTTTGATTTTCTCGCTTTCATCAAAGTACGCTGCATTGCTAACTGTGATTCTTCCTGTTCTGGGATCTATTATTCTGTAACCTTTTCATCCAGGAGCATAGCTAATAATTATTGCTCCTTTGGCTTTGTCCTGCCCTCTGTTGGTAGATGAGCATAGGCCTTGGGCCCAAATACAGCTCACATGGAATCCTTTGGTAAGCTGTCTGTTTTGCAGGTTGGCTGCCAACACTGCCTCTCCCCCAAACTGACTGGGTCACTCAGAGTTCAACAGCACAACAACTCACCCCCCCCCCCACTCAGCCTCCTCTTCTTTCTTTCTGCAGCCCTGTTTTGTTTAGTTAAGCAATCAAGACATGCAGCTCAGCATTGTGCCCCACCTACTTGACAGTGGCTTTCCAGGTGATCAGACAGGGTGGGCATTTCCTAGTGCTGATACAGAGGCCCTTTTGAAGGCTCAGGTTGGGATCAGTGTGTGCTCTGACACCAACTTTTATTCCTCTGCCATTTTTACATTTGGCTCTGCACATTTTTTAATCTCTTCTATATCCTATCGGGGATGCTGCTTTGAAAGATGGAGCAATTTAGATTCTGTCCCTCCCATTCTGCTCCCAGCCTAGAGATTCCAAAATTTGGAGATGTTTGTAGGAAAAAGAACGTGCAATGGGAGAGTTCAGAGGAATCTAACATAACATTCGTGTTCTCCTTTCTTTTTCCAGTACCCCTCATCCTGGCCAACTTTTCTAGCCAACTTATACAGCAGTTCAGCACATTCTCTGTGTGAAATAAATGTTATTTTCTTGCCCACCTAAGTATAATTCATCTTCCTGTCAAAAAGAATCAGAGAGAGAGGAAGGAACAGCAAAAGACCACTTATTGCTTACGTTCAGCAAAAGGGAGAGCATTTCCATTCTCTCCCTCTCTCTCCCTCCCTCTCCCTCTCTCTCACATACACCTACACCTGTTTCCTTGTTTAATCATGTTGAAATAGGGATTATATGAGGCTGAAAAGGTGCTACAATGTTCAACACAGTAGCACCTTTGTTCTGTCCAAGGCTATAAAACCCTTAGTGATTATTATCTTTTTCATAAACTTTTATTGAATCTTATGTTACAAGGGCTATAAAATTCAACCAAATTAAACTTCCCCATAATCCCATTCTTAACCCCAGTGAGCTACACTGACAGGGAGATTAAAAACTAATAAACATGACATATGTGAGCAGACAAACTAGGTGGTAAGAACGGGCAGGAAAGCTGGGTGAGAGGCAGGAAGAGGCACCAATTGGTGGCTTTGATCACAAACCCCACTAAATTCACTCGGACTGCAGAGTGTCTATTGCACAGGGTCACTTAACCCTTCTGGAAAGATGCAAGACCCACTGCAACTGCCCTCCCTGTGTGTCTTTCTGCGTTGATCTGGACTCAAAACAGTTTTGCTTCAAGCTACATAAACTTTGTTGTGAAAGATCACTAGCTGAATATGAGCCAACAGTGTGATGTGGCTGTAAAAAAAAGCAAATGCTATTTTGGGCTGTATAGCTTCCAAATCGCATGAGGTACTGGTTCCCCTCTGTTCGGCACTGGTTTACCCTCATTTTTAGTACTGTGTCCAGTTCTGGGCACCACTCTTGTCGAAGGAAAAGTTGAAGTCTGAAATTCTAGGGTCCCTAGTATTAGATACTCAGGGAAAACCACCAAAATAGCGTTAATTTGGCCCAAGTATTGTAGGTGCAGGTGTGCTTGAGGATTTGAGATAGAATGTTTGCATTCGAACAGATTATACTTAGAACATAAAACATTTATTTATTATTTATTTATTTAAAACATTTATATCCCACCCTATATCATTAAGTTCTCAGAGTGGCGTACAGATAAAAACACAGTATAAAACAATAAATCTACTCAAACTTTAAAATTAAATGTATTTTATTAAAGGAAAGACAAAGTTTAACACAATTTCAAACCTTCTGCCCTACCAAAGCAAAATGACATACTCACAAAACGTGCAGCTGCATACCCACATATTCTGCACCATTCACACTAACTCTGCAAAGGAGCTCTTTCTCTGCAGCGGGACTTCCATCTCTCCCAGGCAAAACCAAGGAGTTACTGAGGCCTACATGCTACGCTCAGAGCAACATCCTGGATCTCATGCCTGACAGTTTGTTAATCAGAATATTAGCTCTCCTCCAGTCCTCCAGCACCTCACTCATCTTCCATGAATCCAGACGCTCTCGATGGGGCTCCCAGTCTGATCCGCCTGTATTTCTGTGCAGGGATAGGTATTTTTAACATATAGTGCAACTCCACCTCCCTTTCTATTTCTTCTGTTCTTTTTGAACAAGTTATATCCTTCAATTGCTATATTCCAGTCATGGGAGTCATCCCACCAAGTTTCAGTTATACCTATCAAGTCGTATTTGCCTTCATGTTCAAGTTCCTTCTGTTTGTTTCCCATGCTCTGGGCATTAGTATATTGACATCGAAGACCATGTGTTTTATAGTCTGGCTTTGTTCCTACATTGTTGCAGACACTATTTTGGGGCACTATTGGAGCTGTTCTCTGTACTGTGGTGCATTGGCCTTCATCCATGGTTGCCTCAAAATTTACGTCTCCCGCCCCAGGTTCACCAGGTTCTCCATATATACAAATGACACTTGCTGAAATTCCCTTTTCTATGCAACTGTTAAAGATACAGGAGCCCTGTCCTCGTTTTCATATGGTCACTCTTGTTGGAATCCTGGAACGGATCCTGGTTATGTTTCCATTGATTTGCTAATTGCTGAGGAGCTGGAAGAAACAGAAGACTCAGCAGAAAACTTAAAGGTCAACTTTACAACTGGACATTGATGTCATAATTGAATAATTGGTAAACTGATTGTCTTCAATTAAGGGTTGCAAGAAGTTGCATCATTGTACAGGTAGTCTATAAAAGTAAATGTATTTCCATGTACATGTATCACTCAGAAAGTATCAGAGCTGTATTGACTGACCATGTGTAAGTATTTGTTATCTGTGATTGCCATAACTAAATTATATTTTTATATGCCAGTAAAGGTTTGTTTAAACCAATTCAACTCTCAGTCTTAATCTGTGTCTTTGCTGACTTGGCTGGAAACCGCTGCAATACTCCGCTACAAAGTTATTGGCCAGAAGCCTAGTCTGTGCAATAACTAATGAGGTTGGAAAATCTCCCATAAACCTCAATCATATAAAACCTCAACAACTCTACCCAGGTGCTGAAGGCAATTTCTCTAGTGTGATGTCCCTGCCCACACTCTTGCAATCCCAGGCTGACATCCCAAACAGAAGGTGTATTGAGTCCCTGGTGGGCTGTAATACACAGGTGATGCATCGTTTTGCCATCGAAAGTCACAAGTTGTGTCAATGTGATCCAAAAGAATGTCAAAAAGAAGAAAGAGGGCAGTGACACTACATGTCTTCCCTCACATTTCTCCAAGTAGCTCACAGCCTGTAAGGTAAGCTTGTCTGAGAGATAGCAACTGCCCCTATGTCAGCTGTATGGCTGACCGGAGATTGGAACCTATGTCCCCCAGTCCTAGCAAATGCACTACATTACACGGACTCTCCTAGCTCTTCCTTGGTGAATCAAAAGCAACTGGTTGAAATGCCATAAATACCAAATTAAACTGTAGGAGTTCAGTGATGGGACAAGCCACCTGGGGCTATTTTAAACAAGTGATTTATAGCATGCTTGTGACTGGCTATTCACAAACATTCATCGTCAGCCTCCTGTGTATCTCCACTCCTTTCCCCAGTTAATCCATTCAAAAATAAACCTTGGAAAATCCAATTCTTTTAAAATATGTTGGGATTTGTTGGGATCTCCTGCCATGGGTAATTGAAGTTGTGTTATAAAATGTCCACTAGAGGCACTGTTCCCTTTGAACTGTATGGGCTGGGAGGTTTTACATTACAGGCCACATGGTCGCTGTTCTCTTCCTGGGTTTAAAAGGCAGCTTGTTTTAAAGGCAGAAGAGAAGCAGGAAGCAGAGCGATGGTAAGGAAATGTGATTCCCCCCCTGTGTGAACATCCTCCTGGAGAGGCCATAAAGTCTCACCAATCCATTCTTTACTTTGTGGCTGGTGGCAGGAAGGAGGGGGCAGTGGGCAGGCATACGGGTGTCTCCTTTGCCCTGGGACCTTTCCCCCAACCTTGGTGTATCTCCTTCTAGGAACAAACTGCATGATGCATAGCAGCCCAGCCTGAATTCTATGATTTTAATTAATACAACCTATTTTGCCAAAGCCCACGCCTAATTAATTCTAATATAACTAAATTGTTTGTTATTCATATTGGGAAAGGGTGGAAGGCAGGGGCCTCAAGCCTCTAAATTAATATCACTTCATTGTTAATGAAACCTACAGGCTAAAGTGCAGTAGAGAAAAATAACTCCTCAGAGAGGTGAAGCGAAGGAGGGAGACAGACAGGCCTCTTGTCTCTCTGCTAAGGTTATTTCCAGCTTCTCTTAATGTACTCAAAAGCCACAGCGATACAGCAGAAAGCCTCAGCAGTAGGGAACTTAATTAAACTTTACTTATGAGAGTTAAATATTCATTACTGGGCTTCAATTACTGGCTTTGCTGTTTCTTCCCTTCATCTAGTTTCATTTGCATGGTGGCTAATTAGTCCGTTAGTTCCTACTTGCTCAGAATGCTGGCAATTACATTATTTGTGCAGGTCTGGGCCCTCAGCTATACGACCACTGGATTGCCTCTCATTATTTTTTAACCTGCATTTTCTGTGATTCGCTTCTGCTCAAAGAGCGGTACACTGCAGCAGCCCGCCCTCGTCTCAGCCCTTCCACCCACCGCCTCCCCTGCCTGTTCCAAGGCATTTGTTTAAGTTACTCTGACATGGGAAGGAATAGATGCGGGCAGGGAGATGTGTTTACTCGGAAGTAAGTTCCCCCGTGCACGGAGCGTACATCTCCACTCCCTCCCATCTCCACTTCTGCAAGGCAGACGCGCTGCGTGAATCTTTTTTTTAAAAGTATATATCCTTTTGCGCACCTCTGGATAGGTGGTCATTTTATTAAAGGTGTGGTAAATATCAAAAGTCATGGCAAATCGGCACCTACAAATATGCACATTTTAGGGGATTTAAACCAGTGGAGCATCAAATGGACAGCTGCGTCATTTGACGAGCAACACAGAAATGCACAGCTTAGGCGAGTTATTGAGCCCGTATAGATGTACCCTGGGACCCAGCCTGGAAAGGAGGTCCCCATTTGCTGGCAGCTGGGCAAGAGAACGGGGTGGTGGTCTGCCCGCAAGCGGCGGCTGCCTCAGGGCTGGGTATTTGGCTCAAGCTGCCACCAGCCTGCAGTTCTGCATGCCTCGAACCATTGCACCCAGCTGGAGCGCCATGCGCTGCCCCCCATCCTTTCTCCACCATGCATCATGCTGTTCAAGCCACATCTGCACCGCTGGCTTCCGTGCCTCTCTCTGCAGCCCTTGTGCTGGGCTCCAGTGCAAGCAGTGAATCCCTTGCTCAGTCGTGGAGCTGAACAGCATTGCCCGAGGCATCCATTCCATAATGGCCAGCTTCATTCTGACTGGGGGTAAGCTGGAGGATGGAACACGTCCTCTGCCACCCCCGGGCCGATTTTGCTCTTTTCCTGCACTGGGGGGAGGCGGAGGCTGCTGCACGTGTTCCCGGAAGTGCAGGAATGTGTAGAGCAGCCCCCACCCCCGGCCATGCTCTGGCCTTCAGCTGGGCTGCCGTGATTGTGGCAGCCCAGCCAAAGCCTAGAGCAGCTCTAAGAGGGCCAAAAGTGCAGGAACACGTACAACAGCCCCAACCCCCGACAACACTCTGGCCTTCGGCGGCCAGCTGGGAAGTCTGAGAATTCCCACTGGAAAGGTGGCTGAACTGCCGGGGAAAGAAGGCCATACCTCCGCCAACCGTGGGCTGGGCACCCCCATTTCTCTGGTAAGTTGGGCCCCAGGTCTGGTTGCTCCAGTTGGCCTGATTTCACCAGAGGTTTCCAGAAATCCCCAGTGCCTATGGTCAGCCTAAGAGGGGATTAAAACATCCCTGTGCCCACATGCTGGCACAGAGAAGGGTGGGAGTCCCTCCCACCCACTCCACCTCCACCCCACCCCACCTCTCTCTCCCACCCACTCTCTCTCTCTCTGTGTGGCTGGGTGTGTTTGTGTATGTGAAAAGGGCTATGGCTAATGCTGTGATTGCACTACTGCAGAGTATGTGGGACTTGTGTAAGAGACCTCTTGTGCCACACCAATGGCGTTAGCTTGTGCAATGGGTTTTATTAGATACTGCCCACAGTGTGTGTGTGTTTGAGACGGGGGAGTGAGGGGGAAGGCTGTGTATATATGCGCACATGGGTGCATGCTTGTGGCTCCTGTCTAGCTGCCCAGCAATGCTTGTGGCCCTTGGGACATTGGCCATTAGCTGTGCTAATGAAAGGTTCCCCACAATACCTCTGCTCAAAGGGCTGCAATAGCTCCATCCAATAAATACAGGTGCCTTCTCATATGCCAAAGTCCTGATCTGGCAATGGGCAAAATGGCATGATCAATCAATATTCATTCACTGCTCAGCCATTCACATCTGCCCTTGCTCCAGTGCTCTCACATTGAAATCTCACATTGGTCCTTTTTAGGCAATAACTAAAAGTAGTAAATGCAACTCTCGAACAAGGCTGAGGCCATGCAGAGTAGCCCCTGTCCCTGCCATCACATGCACTGCATAGCTCCATCCTCAGGTGTGCACATGTGCAGTGTGGGTAACTGCAAGGGGGAAGCCTTTGCATGTACAGCTGCACACGTGGACACATCCATGCGGACATAGTGCAAGGTTCTGAATTGCATGGAAGCCTCTAACGAGATGGCTGTGCATATTATCCTCCCCACCGGCAGGTGTCCTTGCGATACATGCAGTCACCTGAGGGTGGAGTTGTGTGGCGCATGCAGCATGTCACACCAGGCTGGAATGCCTGCTTGCAAGCAGACTGACATCCTCTGGTGAAGGCCTTTGAAACTCAAACTTGAAGGGGACAAATTTAATCATGTCATCTGTCCACAGAGCCCAAGGAACACCATGGGAAAGTTGTTACCTCTTTAATAAGGCACTGACCTCTCCGCTACAAAGCACGAAACAGCAGAAGAAAAGGCTTTCATTGATCCAGAGCTAGAAATTAGAGGTTGACGAACTACACAAGACCTATTTCATATGTTTGGGATAAGGGTTATCACTTGATTACAGAAAAATTAATTAACCAATTAACATCAACTTGCATAAATTTGCTGTGAAATGAACAATGCAAGAAAAGTGCACAAGATTACAATATGAGGCTGTTACCTTGTGCCACTATGTAGCCAGCCTTGTTCAGTGCCTGAAGGGCTGTACTAGGGAGATCCCTCTCCCATGAAGCCCCCTGCCTGACCTTGGACCAGTCACCACTGCTTCGTCTAACTGGGGAGTGGGGGAGACTAGAGAAGCAGGCATGGAGCTATTGGGAGGAAAGGTGGGTTATAAAGAGGTTAATAATCCTTATAAGGGCTTGAGAGCAATATACGTAAACTCTTTAAGAGGTAAACAGAAGAAAAATCCGGATGTACAGTTCCTGTACAAAGACCTCCAACAATATTATTTATGACATCTTTAAGTTTTTTGGCATCATTCAAAGCAACACAGTCCTGCCTTGCATATTTACAATTTCATAGAGAGACAATACAAAAGCTGGAAATAGAAGAGGGAACTCTCAGGTACTAATTCTTCATAAATTACACAATAAACATAACACACATTACTTTTAAGGTGGTGGAGGAAATGTAAATGTTCACTCCCCGAGAATTGAAGAAGGAACAGAAGAGCTGTTCAGCCCAGATGACACATTCGTTCCTGTTTTCAACAGTAGCCAGCCCAATGCAACTGCTTATCCCTCCAATAGCATGAAAAAAGATATAGCAGAGCTAGAGAAAGGGGAAAAAAGGCCAACTAAAATGATCGGGGTGGGGGTGGAGATCTACACTACTGCTTTAAAGTAGGGGTGTCACGGACCCCCCCGATCCGCCTCGTGGGCCGATCTGAAAATTTCGGATCGGCCCGCTCCGCTCCATGCTGCTCCGCCCATAGTCCGCTCCTCTTCACCGCGGAGCTCCAGCTCCGAATCGGAGCTCCGCAGTGGAGGGGAGTGGCGCCAGGTAAGCCCCCCCTCCTCTCCCTTACCTGCAGAGCCCAGTAAGGGACCAAGGGGGAGGGGGGCCTTACCTGCGTCCATCCGCGGTCCCTCGGACCGCGGACGGACGCAGGTAAAGGAGAGGACGGAGGGGGGTTTACCGGGCCCTACCGCTGTCGCCGCATGGGCGACAGTGGCAGGGCCCGGTAAACCCCACTTACCTTTCTTGCGGAGCTCCGGATCGAGGCGAAGGATCCGCCTTCACCTCAATCCTCTTCGCAACGCTCCGCCGGCCCCCCAATCCTCTTCGCCTCTGCTTTAAGGGGAGGCGAAGCACCCCGCTCCACTTCTAATTCGCCGGTCCGATTAGAAGCGGAGCACATCCCTACTTTAAAGCGCTTTAAAGTACTTTATAACAGTTTTGACAACTGTTGGAGCCCAGGACACACTGCATACACAGGCCATAGCTAGACCTAAGGTTTATCCCAGGATCATCCTGGGCTCATCCCTGCCTGAGCACTGGATGCCCTGTGTGGAACTTAGATGAACAGGTTTGACCCCAGGACAATCTTGGGATAAACTTTAGGTCTAGCTACGTCCACAGTTTTCAAAATGTTTCAAAGTGCTTTAAAGTGCTTTAAAAGCAATAGTGTAGATCCCCCCTTACAACAGCTAGGATGTTCATCTTGGAAAAAAGGAGGCTGGAGGGAGACCTGATCAGAGGCGTACAAAATGATGCACAGTGTGGAGAATGTGGACAGGGAGGCATTTTTCTCCCTCTCCCATAATACTAGAACCCAGGCTCATCCCATGAAGCTGATTAGTGGGAGATTCAGGACAGCTAAAAGGAAGCACTTCTTCACACAGTGCATAGTTAAAACTATGGAATTCACTACCACAACATGTAGTGTTGACCACCAATTTGGATGGCTTTAAAAGGGGGTTGGAGAAGGCTATCAACAGCTACTAGTCCTGATGACTAAGTGCAACATCCAATATCAGAGGCAGTAAGTCTGTATACACCAGTTGCTGGGGAACATGGGCGGGAGGGCGCTGTTTCACTGTGTCCTGCTTGCAGGTCCATGGTTGATAGCTGGTTGGATACTGTGTGAACAGAGTGCTGGACTAGATTGACCCTTGGTCTGATCCAGCATGGCTCTTCTGATGTTCTTATGTTCTTAAGAACAATCTTGCTATTGAGTCTGGTAGAGTTCTTATCCAAACTATGTACAAACTACTTACACCCTTTTTCAGCCAGGGAGATGAATTATCATTTGGGAAGGGTCTCAGGGGCCATATTCCAGGAGTGGGAAGGGCCAAGGACAGAGAAAGTGAAGTGGGCAGGGCCAGATGAAGTACTTGCCAATTTGGAAATTGTCCCACTAAGTATAAAAGCATAGCTCAATTCTAAGCAGGTAAACTCAGGAGTAATTCCCAGTGGAACAGCTCTGGTGCCTGCAAAATGTTTAACTTGATACTATGCAGAGCATTTAAAGTTTAATTGCCTTCAAATATCCTCTAATCTTTGATCACACATCAGAGACAAGCACAAAAGAAGCTTGCAGGCTGGGGCGGGGGGGGGGCATTGGTACGCAATCCACAGGTTCCCCATCCCTGTTATACACAGATCATATTTTTTTTATCTCTCCCGTATTTTGATATTTCATTCCATAGTATTTGTTTTGTTTAACTGGCACAGCATTTTGTGCACTGAACAAATGTTTATATCAGGTCATTCAGATCTTAACACTTCAACAAGTTTTGTTCGGTAATTTCACTCCTGCATTGGTAAATTAGGGCTGTGGTGCATCATTCACAACTTTGTCCTTTAACTTTGGGCCTTCATTTAACTTTGTGTTCCTCAAATCCAAGATTGTCTTTCCGAAGCCAGCAAGAAAAAGCCCGCCAAGCCTGACTGTAGCACTATCCGCATTCTTGTCAGACCACATCTCACTCACGATCTCCTGGCTCAAATGCTGCATCATCCCCCAAACACAACGCGTGCTGCAGAAATAAATTGCACATTCCATCGGGAATGGAGTGATGAATTGCACCACTTGAGAAGTTGCCTTATCGCTGCAATGCACATGTGCTCCATTGTGTGTGCATGTTCGTGTGTGTGAGAGGGAGGGCGAGAAAGGAGGTCTGGAATATGAAATATTCTCTTTTTCCCCAGAGAAGGAGTTCTGCTTGCCAGCTCCGGGCCTCAAGACTGCACTGCATCTCTTTGCAAAGTGGAACAGAGGCACCAAAAGGCTTGAAAGCCTGTGCTCTTTCAGTCTTATGCCCACCTGTGAGTTTGCTGGTAGTATCTGCATAGGATTTAGCTGAGGTTGGGGTGCAGGCAACATCTTCAGTAAAAGCAGTGGTACGTGCTAGCCTTCCATAGCTACATGACATGTTGCTGCTGCATCTTAGCTGTAAGTTTTGTTCCACAAATCTGTTCTCAGATGTCCCCTCTACATTGGCAGTATTGGTAGTACCTTCTTACTGATTGGAAATCGAACTGATGAAATCCTAATTTGCCCAAAGCTGAGCTAACTCTGTCATCTTGGAAGACACTTTGAGGTTATTTAAAATGCAATAATGGATGCTCATCTAGAATCCGTACCACAGATGAGAAAGATACCAACAGATCCAAGAGGATGCCAGCAGAGCTAAAGAGCAGAGCGAAGGAAGCGATAAAACAGGGCTGGACATATAATGGCCCTCCAGCTGTTGTTATGAGACATCAACTCCCAAGGTCCCTTACCGCTGGCTAGGGCTGATGGGCAGAGAAACGCATGTGGTAGCCATGGCCACATGTCACATAGACACACAGGGATCCAGCCCATTTGAGCTGAGCCAGGGACTTGTGTGCCACATGGAACCCATGACCTAGGGAGGTCATGGGCTCTCCCACACAAGAGGCCTTCAAGAGGCAGCTTTAAAATTTCCTTTTTAAAAAGCTCCTACCCATCTTGGACTTCTTTTCTCATTAGGGCTCTTGCCATGAGACCTTACTTATCATAATTCTGAGTTTATTAAAATTGATTTCCCTAAAATCCAGAGTACATGTATGGCTACACTTGACTTTTGCTTCCTTTAAAATCAAGAATTCAAGTATGATGTAGTCACTTTCCACCAGAGTTCCCATAACTGCTACTTTATCCACTAAATTATCTTTATTGCTCAGTATCAAGTTAAGGACAGCTGATCCTCTAGTTCCTTCCTCTACTTTCTGTAGGAGAAAGTGATCAGCCACAAATGTCAGGAATTTCTTGGAAGGGCCACTTTTGGCAGAATTTGTCTCCCAACAGATATCAAGGTAATTGAAGTCCCCCATCACTACTACATCAGACTTCCTTGAAACACTAACAATTTGCTTTTCAAAAGTTTCATCCTTGTCTTCTCCTTGGTTGGGTGGTCAGTAGTAGACTCCAACTGCCATGTTCATTTTGTTCTTTGCCCCTTTTATTTTAATCCAGATGCTCTCGATGGGGCTCCCAGGGTCATCCTCCTATATTTCTGTGCAGGTATAAGTAATCAACATATAGCGCAACTCTGCCTCTCTTTTTATTTCTTCTGTTCTTTTTGTTATACCTTTCAATTGCTATATTCCAGTCATGGGAGTCATTCCACCAACTTTCAGTTATACCTATCAAGTTGTATTTGCCTTCATATATTAAGAGTTCTAGTTCATTTTGTTTGTTTCCCATACTCTGGGCATTTGTATATAGACATTGAAGACAATGTGCTTTATAGTCTGGCTTCTTTTCTATACTATTGTGAAGACTATTTAGGGGCACTATTAGAGCTGTTCTTTCTGTTATGGTGCATAAGCCTTCATCCATTGTTGCCTTGAAGTTTACATCTCCCTCCCCATAGGATTGAGTTTAAAGCCCTCCTGATGAAGTTCTTCATGTTATGGCCAAACACATTCTTTCCAACCCTTGTGAGGTGCAACCTGTCCCTTGCCAGCAGTCCATGTTCCAAGTAGCATAGTCCATGGTCCAAGAATCCAAATCTCTCACATCAGCACCACCTTTGTAACCTGTCATTCATCTGGAGTATTTTTCTTTCCTTTCCTCTTCCAGAAGGATGGTTGAGAAAACTATCTGGGCCCCAAAGTTCTTGAGTTTCCTTCCCAAAGCTTCAAAGTCTGATTTGATTTCTTTGTAGCTTTGCTTGGCAGTATCATTTGTTCCCACATGGATGAGAAGAAAAAGGTATGTGTCAGTGATGTTTATAAGCATTGGCAACCCTTCAGTCACATCTCTAATCTGTTCTCCATGGAAACAGCATACTTGGTGAGTCCATGGGTCTACGTGACATACTTGGGTTTCAATCCTATGCAGCAGGGAGTCCCCCACAACGACTACTCTTCTCTTCTTCTTGGTCAACTGACCTTCTGCCTCTTGTTCACTGTTGCATGGCGTCCTCTGCAGACTGTTCTCCAGTTGCATCCTCCAGTAACTGAAAGCAGTTACATATCTCTAGTCGTTCCACTGTTGCAGAGTGTCTTCTACTTCTTCTGCTCCTAACTGCCACCCTTTTCCAGGGAGTTTCCTCTACCTTAGTTTTCCTCACCTCAGGATTCTCCACTTCTGCTTCAACTTAGTTTTCCTCACCTCAGGATTCTCCACTTCTGCTTCGACTTGCTGTTGCTCTTCCACCTTCTGTGCTTCTCTTTGCTGTTGTAGTCTCACTACAACTCTCACTACAACTGTAAGAACTCTTCACCTTCTCTTATTCCTTGGAGGGTGGACACTCACCACTCAAGTCCTCTCACTTTTTCTTCCATCAGTGCAACCAGCTTGCACTTGTTGCACATGTACACCATGTTGATCTCAGTCAGGAACACAAACATTGCACACAAGGCATTCTGGGGATGAGTTTCAGTTGGTACAGCTTGAGAATGTTGTCAAGGTGCTTGGATAGGTTTGTGCGATCACCTCTGTATTGGATCCTTGGCCCTCTTGCCTAATAAAAGCCAGCAGGGATGGAACAGCTGGCTGGGCCACGGAAGTGATTAATGCCTCTCTGCGAGAGGGAGTAGTCCCAGGCCATCTGAAGGAAGTGGTAGTGAGACCACTCCTGAAGAAATCTTCCCTGGACCCAGAAAATCTTAATAACTATAGACAAATGTTCCATTCCTGGGCAAGGTCCTTGAGTGAATGGTTGCAGGCCAGCTAGAGATACTCTTGGATGAAACTGATTATCTATTACATGTTTCGGACAAAAAAAATCCCCCCTCAGGGCTTATTCAACAGGTTTTTGCAGTTGTCTGCTCAATGAAATCATAGACAACTGCAAAAACCTTGTTGAATAAGCCCTGAGGAGGGACTTTTTTGTCCAAAACACTTAGGCACCTTCATTAAACCCTTTTCTATACAAATAATATTTTGCAAGATTATCCTTGGTTCCGCCCCTGCTGTTGGCTTGTTTTTTCACTCCCTCACAGGGTTTCCCTTCTCTTCCTGCAGGCTGTGGATGTGCTGAACCAGTGCCTGGCTGCAACAATGGACTGGATAAGGGCTAATAAACTGAAACTCAATCCAGACAAGACTGAGATGCTGTTAGTGAGTGGTTCTGCTGACCGATGTAGGATGTTCAGCCTGTTCTGGATGGGGTTGCACTCCCTCTGAAGGAGCAGGTTCATAGCTTGGGGATTCTCCTAGAACCATCTCTGTCACTTGAGGCTCAGTTCTACCAACTTTGGTTGGTGGCCTAGCTACACTCTTATCTGGACAGGGATAACCTGGCTTCAGTTGTTTATGCTCTGGTAACCTCCAAGTTAGATTACTGCAATGCACTCTACATGGGGCTGCCTTTGAAGACAGTTCAGAAGCTTTAGCTTGTGCAAAATGCAGTGGCCAGATCACAGGGACCAGAAGGTTCAAACATCTAAGACCGACTCTGGCCCATTTGCATTGGCTGCCTGTATGTTTCCAAGCCCGATTCAAGGTGCTGGTTTTAACTTAAAATGCCTTACAAGGCTTGGGACCACAATACCTGACGAAATGCCTCTCTCAAAATGAACCCACCTGTACACTAGACTCAACATCTACGGTCCTCCTCGGGGTGCCTACTCCCAGGGAAGTTGAGAGGATGGCAACAAGGAAGGCAACCTTTTCAGGGGTGGCCCCCCAATTATGGAACTCTCTCCTTGACGAGGCTCACCTGGCGCCAATATTGTTCTCTTTTTGGTGCCAGGTCAAGACTTTTCTCTTCTCCCAGGCATTTAACAGCATATGTTGAGTTTTAACTGACCCAGAATAGTTGTTTTAAGTGTATATTGTCTAATCTGTTTTTATGCTTTTTTTGGTTTTAAATTGTGTATATCGGTTTTAACGTTCAGTGTTTTGATCTTTGTAAACTGCCCAGATTGCTTCAGCTATGAGGCGGTATATAAATGTAATAAATAATAAAATAATAAATAATGTGCGTGCCCCTTCACCGCTGTTGCACTGCTGTCTGCCTAAGGCTTCCAGTAGTTCTCCAACTTCTATGCTTCCCCCACTCCCTTCCAGGGCTCACTTGCCTGTGGGTGAAGGGAAGGGATCTCTGTCAGTCTGCCAATCCCTAACAAAACCAAAAACAACACATGTGTTGTAGGCCATGGCGTTTATTGCACAGGCGAAGGCAGATGTCTGGGGTTTCAACCAGTCACCACAGCAGAGATCGTGGTGCCTTTAGAAGTTGCATAACTGAGAGAAGAAGTGGTGCCCCTCATGGCACCAACTCCATGTTGCCTGACTATCTGTCATGGAGCAAGCTCACCAGGGTGCAGGTAAGTTGGCAATCCCACAGAGAATAGCTGGCTGCATCCTGGCCACTGCATTACTCTCCCTTATGGTCCGCATGGGATGGTGGGAGGGGGCATCCTTGATCCCATCAACTGTATTTCTCAGAGAGCAAAAGAACTCACTCAGAGAGAGACAGCAGGAAGCAATGGTCAGGAGCTGGAAGACCTGCTCCCCGTCCATTGGAGGCACATGATGCACCTATAAAGGAGCAAGAGAGTAGAGGGGTGAGTGGGTGGGGCCACCAGTTCTGAGGCCTTGGCTTCACCCTCGGGGGATCCTGCTCACCCCCTCTTGGCCCTTGGGGCTTGCATTGCCACACCATGGGTGCAGGGACAGCTTGTGCTGCTGCTTGCATCTGGGCTGAAACCCTGCATGGCAAAATTCCTGATGAGCACCTGGCCAGCAGGGCAATGGTTGGAATGGGTGCTTGGCCATTGCACATGGAGAGCTTCCCTGCATGTGGGGGAGGGGGCTTCCCCTCAATGGGTTGCACTGCTTGTAGCTGTGACCAGGAAGGGTGTTCATGCCATATAGAGGAGGCCACACATGAATACCCTAATCACATATGGCAAAGGGGATGAGACACATGTGAGGCAGTCGCAGCAGCTGCGCTTTACAGCATGCAGACCCCTTCACCCTTGCTTCCAATATGGGGTGCTCAGACCTGGCTCAGGCCTCTCCAAGCCCTCATTTTGACAATGTCGGGAATGAAGTGCAGGGTGGTGCAAGGTGGCGTGCTGCCACATGGATGCTCCTTCCAACCATCTCCATTGGAAGGAGCACAGTTGCGGGCTTTCCGGGCGCCGCTGCGCACACCCACCCGAGCACACACGTGGCCGGTCCGGGGCACCTGGGAGAATCCGTGCCCCCTCTTCTAAGGTTAGGGGTTTTAAAAAAAATTGGCTGACTTGTTCTTTTCTTTTCTTTTAAAAGCTGTAAATGCAAAGGATCACATTTACAGAATAGTGGGGGAGAATAAGGGGGGAGGAGCAGGGGGGCTCCCTCTCTGGCAGAATATCCAACCCCCCTTTAATTTAATTTTATTTTTTTCTTAACAAGGGTCCACAGAGGCACGGAGCCTCGCTCCAAGCTAAAAAAAGTCTGGGTAAGTGCCTGACTTTTTTAGAGCCGAGCTTTGGGGTGGAATGGTGGCTGTGTCATGTAGATCACCTGCCGCCACTCTGAAGCTACCATGGGGGAAGGCGCCCATCTAGACAAGCTCCAGCTGTTGAAATGGGGTGGATTTTAGTGTTGAGTATTTGTGTCTGAAATCCTGGAGTTGTAGGCAGGGTTGTAGGCAGAGGAGTGTGAGCAATGTTCTCATGTGTGTTGTGAGATCAGGCTATTTTTGTACAATGCTCCCTTTGTGTGCAAAATGCCTTTTCTCCCTGCTTCCCATCACCATAGTTCCCCCACATGAACTCTAAGTATGTGTGCCTGACCAAAGGTCAGAGAGATATACGCAATCATCCTACCAGTCTTACATTGTGCTGTTGCAGCGAAATCTACGCAAAAGACTCAAATGACACCAACATTATAGTCTGCTTTAATTGTGAAGGACTCAAATGATGCCGACTATGTCCTGTTGTGATTGCGGTTCTTCCGTCCCTTGTAGTGAAATATTTTGGTGCAGGGAAAGTCTGGTTCTTCCGGGCATGCGAAAACACATCACTCAAATTTCAACATGTGTTTTCATCCGTCACTTTCAATGCGCTGTACTGTGGGCGTGTTTTCAAGGGGCAATATTGCTGAAGGAGAGGGGTGTGCAAATTCAAATCCTTTCCTCCTGCTGCTTCTGAACTACCCTGCTCCCTCCTGGCAGGGAAACAGGAGCAGCTAAATCCCCCAGTTGAACAAGCAAAAAGCAGCAGCAGCAACCCTCACCCACATATATACAAATCAGGCAGACAGGACAGTGAGGGAGGAAAGGAAGGTGGGGGAGGACAGACTCTTTAGATCTGTGTGTGTTTTTAACCATTTTTCACTGCAAAGGAACACACTGTTCCATAGGTCCCTAAGAGCACTCTTCAAAGCAAGACAAGGCTGGTCAGTTTCACCCAAAATGTCTTGTCAGTTTCAAGTGAAGTCCTTTGGCAGCTTCTGAATCGGGGTGTGTGTTGTGTCCTTTCCCATCCTACTTTGCCCCTTTCCCCCTCCTCGCTCTCCATGGGGGTGGGGCTCCTCCCAACATCGCAGACACAGGCTGTGTGCCTCTTCCCTTATTGATTTGTCTCCCTAAAAATATGTGTTGCTCTTGTTCTTATTCGCTTGAGGGGACTGGGAATTGGGGGCATTGTGCTTCAGTGGTTCCGGTTCTACTTCTCGGGCAGGTTCTAGATGGTGATGCTTGGGGATAGCTGTTCCTCAAAGAAGGAGCTGCTATGTGGTGTACCACAAGGTGCAATCCTGAACCAATGCTATTTAATGTTTCCTATCTCTCCTTCCTATCTCTCCTCTCTCATCTCACACTATTGCCCCGCTCGTGCTCTTCGCTCCTCTGATGCCATGTTCCTCGCCTGCCCAAGGGCCTCTACTTCCCTTGCTCGGCTCTGTCCATTTTCTTCTGCTGCCCCTTACGCCTGGAACGCTCTTCCAGAACATTAGAGAACTACAAGTTCAATCGCAGCTTTTAAAGCTCAACTAAAAACTTTTCTTTTTCCTAAAGCTTTTAAAACTTGATGTTGTGCAGACTTTATACTGTTAGTTTTACCCTACCCTGTGCCTGCTTACCCTACCCTGTGCCTGTTTGCATTCTCTTCCCCTCCTTATTGTTTCATTATGATTTTATTAGAATGTAAGCCTATGCGGCAGAGTCTTGCTATTTACTGTTTTACTCTGTACAGCACCATGTACATTGATGGTGCTATATAAATAAATAATAATAATAATAAATAATAATAATAATAATAATAATAATAATAATGTTTACATGAAACCGCTGTGAGAGATCATCCGGAGGCATGGGACGGGGTGCTATCAGTATGCTGATGACACCCAAATATATTTCTCTATGCCTTCAACGACAGTGTCAGCTAAGGATAGTGTGTCTCCTCTGAATGAATGCTTGGAGGCACTAATGGGCTGGATGAAGAAAAACAAACTGAAGCTGAATCTAGACAAGACAGAGGTGCTCACTGTCAAAGGCCATAACCTGGGTTTGAAGGTGTGTCAATCAGTTCTGGATGGGGTTACACTCCCCCTGAAAGACTGTGTCCGCAGCTTGGGGATGCTTCTGGATCCGTTGCTCCAAATGGCAGCCCAGATAGATGCGACAGCCAGGAGTGGCTACTATCAGCTTTGGCTGATACACCAGCTGCGCCCCTTCCTAGAATTAGAAGACCTAAAGACAGTAGTGTACGCGCTGGTAACTTCAAGGCTCGACTTCTGCAATGCGCTCTACATACGGCTACCTTTGTGCCTAGTCCAGAAACTTCAACTAGTTCAAAATATGGCAGCATACTGAGCATACACCTGAGCTGAGGCCAATGAAGCAAGAAGGGAGATGGCTAGAATGCAGGTGGAGGAAAACTTGTGCTGAGTCTGATAGAACATGTGTTAGAGCTCACTATCAAGCCTATTCTATGGCAGTGAGGGTGGCAAAGAGACAGTTCTTTTCCACCAGCATTGCATCTTCTCAGTGTGGTCCAGCAGAGCTTTTCCAGGCAATTTGTGACTTGTTACACTCTGGACTAGGGTGAGTGATGGTGGGTGATCACCTGTGTGCTTGACACTTGCCCTTCATGGTTCATTACATCAAATAAGAAGGGAATTGCTGGCTGGGTACAGAAGGTTGTAAATGCCTCTCTGAGAGAGGGAGTGGTGCTGGCCTCTTTAAAAGAGGTGGTAATCAGACTATTCCTGAAAAAGGTAACCTGGACCTGGAGGATGTTAACAATTATATGCCGGTGGCTAACATCCCCTTCCTAGCCAAGGTGCTTGAGCAGGTGATTGCAGAACAACTCCAGGCACTCTTGAATGAAACAAGATCCATTTCAATTGGGCTTCAGGCCTGGTTTTGGAATGGAAACTGCATTGGTCACCCTGTGGGATGACCTTTGCCAGGAAAGGGACAGGGGGAAAGTGACTCCATTGATTCTCTTGGACCTCTCAATGGTTTTCAATTCCATCAACCATGTATCCTTCTGGATAGGCTGTCTGGGCTGGGAGTTGGAGGCACTGTGTTGCAGTGGTTCTGGTCCTATTGGATGGCCGATTCCAGAAGGTGGTGCTGGGGGATTATTGCTCTGTGCCATGGCATCTAGGCCATGGGGTTCCACAGGGCTCTATTTTATCCCTTATGCTGTTCAATATTTACATGAAACTACGGGGAGAAGTTATCCAAAGATATGCGGATGACACCCAGCTCTACCTTTCCTTTTCATCAAACCCAGGTGAGGCAGTAGCTGTTTTGAATCAGTGCCTGGGCACAGTAATGGACTAGATGAGAGCTAGAAAACTGAAATTCTGTCCATACAAGATGGAGATACTGTTGGAAGATGGTTCGCCAAAGTTCTCTGGGTGGTTCACAGAAATTAAAACCATGGAAACCATTCAAAATAGGGCTGTGATCTGCTTCTCCTCGGATCGGAGAAGCAACAGCGAACCGGGGTGATCCGCCAGAGCTACAGGTGGAGGAGAAGCAGATCGGGGGGCTAGCGGAGCATGGCGAAGAGAAGCAACCACAAGCGGAGCACTCCGCTTTTCGCGGAGCGCTTCGCCCGCCATTTTGGATATTTTTTCCCATAGGATTGCATTGTGGAAAAGATTAGCAGATAACTTTTTTTGTTTTTCAAGCTGCCTCCTTGAAACTCGCTGTGCTTAGAGAGTTGTGGGTGGGGGTCATTTTGTGCCTATTTTCAGCACTTTGCGTGCTGCGGTTTGCTTGCTATATTTTTTTTAAAAAATAGGGTAAAAAAAGCAGGAGGGGGTACCTTTTTTTTGAAGCACTGAGTGGCAGATTCTACTCCCAGTCATGATCACCTGAAGAAGCATCCTCCAATCCAAAAATTGGAGGAGGGGGATAAGCAAAACGGCATACTAAGTAACTTGGGATACTGGGAAACTTTTCTTTCTTAGTCTCTGAACAGACTTTTCACAGTGTTTTTTTGAAACAGTACCCCCACCAAATGCACAAACACAACCTGAAATCATATACTAAGCAAATAAATAACATATAGGAAACACAGCACTGCTACCCACTCTAACCTTAGTGAAAAACTGAATAGATGTGGTGCAAGGGGATGAGGTCCCCTAAGGCATGAGGACGTGCCCAGTGCACACTCCTGTCCTTGGAGGGTAATCAGAACCCTCCAAAGGTTAACCAGTGGAGAAGCTATGCCTGTCATGAGTTGAAGCGTAAGGTAGCTTCTTAAAGACTGGTCCCTAGACAGAGCCAGTCAAATGGGCACAGTTCCCCCTCCCACTGGGCACGTCGACTTTCCTCTTACTGGTAAAAGACAGACATAGGCCGTAGCTAGACCTAAGGTTTATCCGAGGATCATCCCGGGTTCGTCCCTGCCTGAGCTCTGGATGCCCTGTGTGGCACTTAGATGAACAGGTTTGACCCCAGGACAATCCTTGGATAAACCTTAGGTCTAGCTACAGCCATCGCCTTTTTTTTTTTTTAAAAAAAAAATCTTGTTGTTGTGATTCAGCTACACTGCTGCTTTTAATTCCACCCCTTATTTATTTATTTATTTATTTATTTATTTATTAAATTTATTATATAGCTAATACACTGGAAGACAGAAACAAACTTCAAAGTGATCTTGATAGGCTGGAGTGCTGGGCTGAAAACAACAGAATGAAATTTAATAGGGATAAATGCCAAGTTCTACATTTCGGAAATAGAAACCAAATGCATAGTTACAAGATGGGGGATACTTGGCTCAGCAATACTACAAACGAGAAGGATCTTGGAATTGTTGTAGATGGCAAGCTGAATATGAGCCAACGGTGCGATATGGCTGCAAGAAAGGCAAATGCTATATTGGGCTGCATTAATAGAAGTATAGCTTCCAAATCACGTGAGGTACTGGTTCCTCTCTATTCGGCCCTGGTTAGGCCTCATCAAGAGTATTGCATCCAGTTTGGCCTCTACAATTCAAGAAGGACGCAGACAAGCTGGAGCGTGTTCAGAGGAGGGCAACCAGGATGATCAGGGGTCTGGAAACAAAGCCCTATGAAGAGAGACTGAAAGAACTGGGCATGTTTAGCCTGGAGAAGAGAAGATTGAGGGGAGACATGATAGCACTCTTCAAATACTTCAAAGGTTGTCACAAAGAGGAGGGCCAGGATCTCTTCTCGATCCTCCCAGAGTGCAGGACATGGAATAACGGGCTCAAGTTACAGGAAGCCAGATTCCGGCTGGACATCAGGAAAAGCTTCCTGACTGTTAGAGCAGTACGACAATGGAATCAGTTACCTAGGGAGGTTGTGGGCTCTTCCACACTAGAGGCATTCAAGAGGCAGCTGGACAACCACCTGGCAGGGATGCTTTAGGGTGGACTCCTGCATTGAGCAGGGGGTTGGACTCGATGGCCTTGTAGGACCCTTCCAGCTCTGCTATTCTATGATTCTATGATTCTATGATTGTACACCCCGTAGCCTAAGCTCTCCTGGCTTTCCCTCTTCAGTGAAGTCAGGCAGGCTTTCATTGTGGTTCAACTCCTTATTGTGGTTGCTGTTATTATTAGTACTATTAATATTAATTAGTACTGCTATTATTAATGTTATTATTTTGTTGTTTAATAATGGCTGTGATCATGACTGGGATATAGCAATTGAAGGATATAACTTGTTCAAAAAGAACAGAAGAAATAGAAAGGGAGGTGGAGTTGCACTATATGTTAAAAATACCTATCCCTGCACAGAAATACAGGCGGATCAGACTGGGAGCCCCATAGAGACCATCTGGATTAAAATAAATGGGGCAAGGAATAAAAAGAACATGATAATTGGAGTCTACTACCGACCACCCAATCAAGGAGAAGACGAGGAAAAAACTTTTGAGAAACAAATTGCCAGTGTTTCAAGGAAGTGTGATGTAGTAGTGATGGGGGACTTCAATTACCCTGATATCTGTTGAGAGACAAATCCTGCCAAAAGCGGTCCTTCCAAGAAATTCCTGACATGTATGGGTGATAACTTTCTCCTACAGAAAGTGGAGGAAGGAACTAGAGGATCGGCAATCCTTGACTTGGTATTGACCAATAGGGATGACTTAGTGGATACAGTGGCAAGTACGGGAAGTATGAGGGAAAGTGACCACGTCATACTTGAATTCTTGACAACCCTCTGTCAGGGATGCTTTAGGGTGGATTCCTGCATTGAGCAGGGGGTTGGACTCGATGGCCTTGTAGGCCCCTTCCAACTCTTCTATTCTATGATTCTATCACAGTGCAGTCAATCAACTCTGAAGCAAGGATCACAAAGCTTTACTCTTATCTTCCTAGTCCCCTAGTTATGGGATGCAAAAGAAAAGGCATCTCTCTGTGCTGCTCCTGCCTCACAGGGACAGTTTGCATTACTGGCTTTGAAACAATTCTTGGCTCAGTTTGTTGTGCCCCCAGAAATGTCTGCTACATGCCTGCCTTCCTGCCTCCGCCTGGGTGCTGTTGTTTTGGGGTATCTACTGGGATTTACTTCCCCATAGATCTATAGCATAATCGTACATCTCTGCCTGCCTCTCTGCCCGCCTGTTGCCTGGGAAATGTACTACATGTTGGTCTTTGTGGTTCAACCCCTCAAGCCTCTGGCATGCTTGCTCCCAGTGCTGCCTGTCCTCCTCTGTGCCCGCCTTGCAGGGATGGTTTGTGCGTGTCTTGCTTTGACTCAGGGGATAAGTCCTTCCTACACTCAATTAGACTTTTTGAAGTTCCAAATAAATTTGTTAAGTGTGGAAGAAGATTCATATTTAGGTTTATCTACTCCCCAATTCATGGCATGTTGGGATTTCCTTTGAAATGGCCATAAAGAAAGCTCATTGAGCTGTCTGCAGCTTTAAAGATCCCTGAGATACTGGGGTGTTGGATTTTCAAAAATCCCCCCCCAAATCAGGGGATGCTTGGATTTGCTTGAGGTTCAGCATGCATGTGTATACATGGATAAGCTGTCATGGTGCCTAATTTGAGGTTTCTAACGTGAAAACTGACTTTTAACTGAGTTAAATGGGAAAAAAACGCCAAAATTCAGGGGATGATGGGATTTGCTTGAAGCTTGCCATGAATGTGGTTCTAGATGGCATCTGTGAGGGTGCCCACTTTCAAGTTTGCATCTGTAAAAATGTCAGAGTAAATCCCATTTCTGAAAATGAGGTGTTAAATTTTCAAAAATTCCCCGAACATCAGGGGATTCTTGGATTTGCTTGTGGCTTGGCATGCATGTGTATACATGGATAAGGTCTCATGGTGCCAATTTTGAGGTTTCTAACATTAACAGAAAAAAAGTTATAGGCATTTGGATTTCAATGCAAGTCTGTGGGGGGGGGGGGGGGAACAGAGCTCCGATTCGGATCCGGAGCTCCGCAGTGAAGTGAAGCAGACCATAGGCATAGCAGACCCAATCTGGAAGCTGCGAATCTGGAAGAGACGCGGACTGGGGGGTCTGTGCACAGTTCTAATTCAAAATATAAAACAAACAGTATAAAAGTATAATATAAATTACAATATAAAAACACAACCAGGATAAAATCAAGCAGCAATGCAGGATTTAATACAGATTTAAAATACAAATTTAAAACTTCGAAGTTAAAATTAAGTTAAGAGACTGTTAAAATGCTGAGAAAATAAAAATGTCTTCACCTGATGTGTAAATGAGTATAATGTAGGTCCAAAGAAAACCTCTCTAGAGATCTCATTCCACAGCAGAGAAGGCCCTCCTCCTGGTAGCCACCTACCTTACTTCCTTTGGCAGGGGATCATGGAGAAGGACCCCTGAGGATGGCCTAAGGGTCTGGGCAGGTACATATGGGAGGAGGCATTCCTTCAGATAGCCTGGCCCGAAGCTGTTTAGGGCTTTAAATGTTAATACTAGTGCTTTGAATCGGGCCCTGACCTGGACTGGCAGCCAGTGAAGCTGGAAAAGGATGTGGTCTCATTGGCCAGTCCCTCTTAGTGAATGTGCTGCCCATTTTTGTACCAACTGAAGTTTCCGGACCATTTTCAAAGATAGGCTCACCCCTACTCCCCACCAGATTAAGAGGTAGGTCTAGCAAGGCCCTGAGACTCAATCCAGACAAGATGGAAGTACTGTTGTCAGGTGGTTCGTCTGTCTGGCTAGGTGATGTTCACCCTGTTCTGAAGGGGGTTGCACTCCCCCTAAAGGATCGGGTCCGTAGTTTGGGGGTGCTCTTGGATCCAGAACTGTCACTTGAGGCATAGGTGAACTCAGTGGCAAAGAGCACCTTTTATCAGCTTAGGCTGATATACCAGTTGCGCCCTTATCTGGACAGAGATAGCCTAGCTACAGTTATCCACACTCTGATAACCTCTCGTTTGGATTACTGCAATGAGTTATACGTGGGGCTGCCTTTGAAAACGGTCTGGAAACTTCGATTGGTACGAAACAGGGCAGCCCGTTTACTAACAGGGACTGGCTGGCAAGACCACATCACATCAGCCCTTTTACAACTTCATTGGCTGCCAGTCCAGGCTTGGGGCCAGGTTATTTGAAGGAACGCCTCCTCCCATATGTACCTGCCTGAACCTTAAGATATGTACCTGCCTGAACTCCTTCTCCATGAGCCCCTGCCAAAGGAAGTGAGGCAGGTGGCTACAACGAGGAGGGCTTTCTCTGCTGTGGCACCCCAGCTGTGGAATGAGCTCTGCGGAGAGGTTTGCCTGGCACCCAGAGAGACCCTGGGACAACAGGAAAGCCAGCAAACATGATTGCCGAAGTTTTGCTAACCATAGGTAAATATAAGATCTTATTTATTACTGCTTTGTTTGCTGAGGGGAATAGAACTTTAATTTTAATAAGAAGAATGCTATTTCTATTATGGTTCTAATAACCCTAATGGCATTGTATGTAGTAATGTATCTTGCTTGTTTTATCCTTGCACAGTTTGGTTATGCTATAATGTTGTTTATTATATATATTTATATATGTTTTATTCTACCAATTTGTATTGTCTGGCTTGAGGGGCGCTTCAGAGAGCACAACTCATACATTAATTGTTGAAGGCCAGAACACTTGGATGGGATTTATAAATATGTTGCTGAGTGGCATCTGTCCATACAGCCACTGTATCCTCTCTTGGTCAGGTGAGTCAGAGATAGATCTGTTCAAGTAGGGGAAATAAGGTAGTCAGATGGAGCAGGAATGTTTTAGCCATCTCAGAAGGAGAAGAAGCAGGAAGAGGAAGAGGAGGGCAGATATATTCTGAGACCATGGCAACTGGGTAAACCCCATTATTCTTTTGCTGGGCACATTTTGCATATGTAAATATGATATGAGAGAGAGAGATGAAGGGAGGGAGGCCACTTAATTTGCATTCGTATGTGATGGCTACTGTTTTCAAGTCCCAGGATGTGATGCTGATGAAAGACAGTTAATTCAGTTTCAGCAGAGAGATTGATTAATGGACTGGATTAAAATAAACCACTGGTGTCTCTGTTCTCTGCAAAGCATACCAATTCCACTTTATCTCCCAGTTTCCTCCTCCCACTTTTTGCACAAGGCTTTCACATTGGGGGGGGGGGACAGAAAAATAATGGGACAAGGAAGAAGCTGCTCTGCCTGTCCACCTGTCAGAGAAAGAGGGGAAGAGCAAGATTAGATTAAACTCACCTCCCTTTTTAATTAGCTTGATTTATATGCATTTATACTAACAGACTAACCTGTTGGGAATACATTGATCTTGAATTTCTTCTCACTGCCTCTAGCAGATTTTAGAAACGAATATACATTTGTAAAAAGCAGAACAGAAAGAAGGATGCACCCTTTTCTTCCTCCCTTTGCTCTCTCTCCACAAGGAGCCAAGGAGTTTGATTTCTGCATATCAGAGGACTTTCCAGTGCCACGGTTTGGAAGTCCAATATCTTGGGTCAACCTGTGCCTTGTTAGAGGTGTACAAGCTTTGTGGGCATTGGTATGAGCAGAGGTGTAGTGTTGTGCCACTTTCTTGCCATTGCTCCTCCCACCCTACTTTATTTCCAGGTGTTTTGCCTTCCAGGTGCTTTTGCATCATGGTGTCCATGCACCTACCCATTTCAGAATATCAGTCAACTCCACCTGCAGTTTTCTTTTACCAGAAGCTAATCTAACCTAGCTGCTTCACAGTCTTCACAATCCTGTTCCAGGGACACTCCTTTTGTTGTACAATGCATCAAAGGAATCTGTGAGTGCAGGTGGAGATAAGGAGTGTGGACACACAGGAAACAGGAAACCACTGATCTGTGAAAGGTGTCCTGGAGGCTACCTTCATGGTGCTGAGTTGGCGCCACTCCACCACCAAACCCAGTGGTATCACTGGTGCAGGGTGGTGGTAATACAAACTGAGGAAGCAGTGTGGGTTTTCTGGGTCACCATCTCCCTGGCTATGCCTCCACTGCGACTCCAGAGTGAGGATAGACAGTGGATGTACTCACCTCAGCCTAGAGAAAAAAGTAGGGGTAAGCCCTTGACTTTTTTTTCACCACAGCTTCGCTAGAAAGCTCCGGAGTGGGTAAGTGGCTTTCCATGCATTTAGGTAGCCCCCTGGAAAAGTACTCCCAACAGTACCATGGCTTTATCCCACAATGTTGCTGGAATGTTTAAAGGCCTGACATGATATGGGTATGGCCAGTTGAGTAATTCCTTTCCAAATCATCATTGCTTATTAGGGATCAAGGGCAGTAGTCATGTGGGAAGAACCTGCCCATGTGGTTCTGGGCCTTTAAATACCAATGCTGTGCAATAAAAGATAAATCCTCTGCCCATATAAAGGGCAACTTAGTGATGGACCAAAATGAAACAAAATGCAGCAGGTTCCCATGTCTAGATATCTCTGGATGTCCAGGGATGGGGCAGAACTGTATGCCCAGCAGAGGGGTCAGCCTCAGAATCATCATGTTGCCATTAAAGGAAGCGCATGTTGGAAGCTGAAGGAAAGTGTTTTCTCTTTCGTTATCTACAGAACATCTGGAAAATCATCACCATCACAGGACTTAGAGGTGACAACTGTTCCTTAACCTGCTAATTTATCAGATAGCTGAACTGGAATAAAACATACTTCTGCTACAAATGTTTTCTGTAGGGGGTTGGATGAAGTTGGCAAAGAAGGAGTTCTTTTCCAACTCCATTGCATCTTCACTGTGTCACTCAGCAGCAGAGCTGTTATGGGTAGGGCTGTGCATGGAACCCCCCTCCACCAATTTGCTTCAGATCGATTTGGACCCAGTCCACTTCGCCTCAGATACGAATCCGAATCGAGATTCGGATGTCCGAATTATTCATTCTCCCATTTTTCCCTAGACTTGCATTAGAAAAATAAATGCCTATAACTTCTTTATTTTTCAACATAGAAATATGAAAGTTGGTGACCTTACAGTTGCTATAGAGGTACTCATGTGTGCCAAATTTCAGACACATCTGTGCATTGGTTTTCCCATAATCCACTGCTAAAAATGTAATTTTTTAGGCAAACCAGTCAAAGCAGTGCTATAACTTTCTCACTTTTCATGAGACAAACATGTATTTTGGTGACCTTACAGATACCCTGGAATTGCTTATGTGTACCAAATTTCAGACACATCTGTGCAATGGAATTCCTGTAATCCACTGCTAAAAATTAGATTTTCCCAGGAAACAAAGCAGCCACTCAAAGCGAAGAGCAATTTCATAGAATCATAGAATAGTAGAGTTGGAAGGGGCCTATAAGGCCATCGAGTCCAACCCTCGCTCAATCCAGGAATCCACCCTGTTGTGAAGGTATGTAATCAAGCTCACACTATGCCTTCCCTAATCTCTCTGTGTTTTTGAAGTTCACATCTCCCCTACTTGAGTTTTCTTTTGTGTATTCTGAAGCTAACACATCCCTGAGGCCCTTCCCATTCAGACAAGAAACAGGGAAAGTAGGCTGCCTGCAATACACACATTACCTGGCTGGGAGCAATATGCCTCAGAAATTGAGTCAAACCAGGGAAGATCGCATTCCATAAATAAAGGATGAGGTATTGCACACAGGATCCACTAGATTCCCTCTGCACCATAGAATGCTTCTGAAAACATTGGAGTACTGGCAGCATTCTAGCTTCAGAATGAAACTGGGCAGAATACAACTGTTGCTGTCAGGAGCTTTAATGGCACAGGAACACCTTAATCATATTTGAGCCATAGCCCCAAATGTCACCAGAACAGTGTGAAATTGCTTTCCTCAGCAAGCCTGAATAAAGTATATCGGAAGTTTTCACCAAAATGTGTAATTCTACAATATAGAAGGCAGCAGTTGAAATAAACAACCTAAATTGGTGCTAACCAGCATGCAAACTGCAATACTAAATGATGAACAGAAATGGGGTAAACGATTTAAAGAAACATTTTATATATTTTATACATTTTATAACATTTTATACATCATAAAATCTAACAATCTCATAACAGTACCACAATATATTTACAAAATAACGTCTTAATAACAATATCAGGCATGTGACATTTAGTGCTCCGACCACACAAAGGTAGTTTATAATTGCGGGATGCTAAATAAACAATGAACAAAAATTGCTTATAGTTTCAAGATGCTTAGTAAGAAACTTATTTAATTGTTTATAGTTGCAAGATGCTTGTTAGAAAACTTATTTTACTTGAACAATATGCCAGTCCAAAAACTGGAGTGTCGATTTTCAGCACTCTTTGGTGTGCTCCTGCATCTTCTGCCTAATTATTCTGGTAACTGCCTAATTATCTAGCTCTCACTTGTGGGAAATCATTCTCTCTTTCTTGTCTGGCCTGATGGTGACAAGGAAGGAGGCCAGGAGGAAAGTTGTGTCAATATCTCCTTGCCTCGACCGCTGGGGCAGCGATGGGCTCTGTTTGAAGAATCAGAGGGAGATGTTATGATACTACAGCTGGAGATTTAAATACGATCAAAGCTTTTATGGGAATGTTTCAAGAGTCTGTTGACAAAATGTCCATGAAGCTGGATGTCATGGAAACTAGAGTTTCACAACTGGAAGATAAATCTGGGGTTTATGAAACTGTATTGTCCGGTCAATATTATTTTGAAGGCAAAGGTTAACCAGATAGAAAGTCAATCTTATTGTAATTTATGTATCATTGGGGTATGTGAGCAGGCTGACCAGGGTCATCCAGCTACCTTTATGGAGTGCTTTTTGTGTGACTTATTGGATCTTCCTGAGGATTATCAATTCCACCCCCACCCCACCCCACCCCACCCCACCCCCATGTAAAAGGGAGACCTTACCCATTCATCATGAAGTTTTCAAGGTTTTCTGTTAAAGGGGTTTATTCTAAGGGTTGCAAAAAGAAAAGATGAGATGAGGAAATAAGCAACTGAACATCCCAAGTTCCTTCAGCCTGTCCCCATAGGCTGAAGTCCTCAAGTCCCTGTATCATCTTTGTTGCCCTCCCCTGAACCTGTTCTAACCTGTCAGTGTCCTTCTGGAAATGTGGTGCCCACAATCATGCACAATACTCCAGGTGTGGTCTCATTAATGCTGAGCAGAGAAGAATAAAGGCTTCATGTGTCTTTGATACAATGCTTCTTCCAATGCAGCCCAGAACTATTTTAGCCCTTCTAGTGGCTATCTCACACTGCTGACTCATATTAATGTTGCTATCGATGACCACACCCAAATCCTTCTCCAGTGTAGTTCACCCAATGGCGAGTTCCTTGGGGCCCCAGCTCATGGAGCTCGCTGAGTACAACCCAGCCAGCCCTCTTCCAGCCCAGCCAAGTGCTTGGCATTGCACACATCCAGGGCCTCTGGAAAGCGCACAACTCTCACAGCATGCCATTAGTGTGCACTTTCTGGAGGCCCCAGATATGCTCTTTCCCTCCCTCCATGCCCATCAGGGCCTGAAAGGGCCTCTTAATGTTTGTGTCAAGTGGCCCTTTCTGCCCCCAAAGGGCGAGGGGTAGGCATGGGAAAGCAACATTTCTGGCCCTCCAGAGAGTGCGCAAATTCCCCCGGCCACTCTAATGGCGTGGTTGGTGAAATCTGTGCACTTTCCAGAGGCCTTTCCCACCCACCCCATCCCCTGCACCCATCGGGGCCTGAAAGGGCCTCTTAACGCAAGCGACCGCCATTAGAGTAGAAGGGAAGAACTCTTCTTGTCCTTCCCACCCCACCACTAATGGGGGGGGGCTTAAAGGCCCTGTAGATGAGGCCTTTAAAGACCTCCATCATTTTTTGTGGGGAGGACTAATGCAATTTCCTCAAGGCTGGGGAAATTGCATATTTTTCCCTGCTGCGGTAATGGTGGCTGCCCTTACTGCAGTGGGGTAGGGAGGACAAAGGGCATGCACAGATCAGGGCAGAACTGAGTTCCACCTGGACCTGCACCCCATTTGTCAGTATAGGGACCATGGGGTGAAAATCCACCATCCATTACTGGGGCCTGGGAGGGCCAGATGTAGGGGTCTCCATCCAGCTTGTTGGCCCTGGCAGCTTTTCGCCCCATCCCTAACATCTTGTATGTGTAGCTTACATTTTTCGTCCCTAAGTTAAAGGACATCTTGTTCCTCCCAGTTAAAGGACATTTCTCCCATTTAAAGGACAACTTGTTCCTCTCAGCCCAGTCTTCCAAGCTGTCCAGATTGCAGTCTCATTCCGTCATCATGGGTGTTGACAGACCTCCCAATTTCGTGTCATCTGCAAATCTGATAAGCCCATCAATCCCATCATCCAGGTCATTATTAAAAATGTTGAATAATACTGGCCCCAAGACAGAACTCTGTCGTACCCCATTGGTTACTTTTCTGCAACTCAAATTTAGCTTATATTTAAGTGGAAAATTGCCAAGGAACTCCAGTACAGTCACATTTGACTTCAAAAGAGGAAACTTCTCTAAACTGAGGGAACTGATAAAAAGAAAGTTGAACGGGGGAGTCAAGAGGGTGTGGTGGCTAAATTAGCTGGCGACACCAAATTATTTAGAGTTAAAACAACAACAAAAGGATTGCAAAGAGTTCCAAAAGGCTCTCTCCAAACAGGACATAAAAATGCATATGCAGTTCATTATCAGCAAATATAAAGAGATGCACATTGGAGCTAAAAATCCCAACTCATATAATATGCTGATAGTATCTGAGCTAGAAATGATTGATCAAGAAAAAGGTCCTGGAGTTGTGATGGACATCCAGATTGTGGAATGGCCTGCCAGAGGAGATTCGTCAACTTGACAGTCCTTTAAAATTTAAAAAAGCAATAAAGACTGTTCTATTCCAGCAGGCCTATCCAGTGAAATTTTAAAATGTTTTATGGATTTTTAAAAGATGTTTTAATCATGTGTGGTATGTTTTTAATCACTTTTTAACGTGTATTTTATATCATGTTTTTATACTGTTTGTTTTATGCTTTGAATGGTTTTGGTTTTTGTGAACCGCCCAGGGAGCTTCGGCTATTGGGCAGTATAAAAATGCAATAAATAATAATAATAATAATAATAATAATAATAATAATAATAATAATGTAAACCATGCTGTGAAAAAGGCAAATTCAATATTCAGCATGATTAGGAAATAAATAAAGAGAGCGAGTGTGGTGTAGTGGCTAAGGTGTTGGACTGAGAGTCGGGAGATCTGGGTTCTAGTCTCAACTCGGCCATGGAAACTCACTTGGTGAATTTGGGCCAATCACATACTCTCAGCCCAACCTACTTCACAGGGTTGTTGTTGTGAGGATAACATGGAGAGGAGGGAGATTATATATGCCACCTTGGGTTCCTTGGAGGAAAAAAGGTGAGATATAAATGTAATAAATAAATAAATAAAATTACCAATAACGTACTGCCCTTATTGCAAATCTTTGGTGTCACCATACTTGGAATACTGTGTATAATTCTGTTCACTGCACCTAAAAAAGGATATATATTGGCAAATAGTGGTGACAAAAGATGAATTTCTCAACCTTATTGACAAATTAAAAGCAAATAAATCACCAGACCTGGATGGTATCCATCCTAAAGTTCTCAAAGAACTCAAATGTGAAAATGCTAATCTTCTAAAAAAGAAAAAATGCAACATGTCCCTAAGCTCAGCTTCTGCACCAGAGGACTGGAGGATGGCCAATGTAACACCAATTTTAAAAAAGATTTCCAGGGGGAATCTGAGAAATTGCAGACCGGTTAGTTTAACAGTTAAATTGGCTGAAAGCATTTTTAAAGACAAAATTTGTAAGCATATAGAAGGACAAGTCCTTCTGAAGAAGAATCAACATCGCTTCTGCAATGGTAAGTCGCATCTCACTAATCTTTTAGAGTTCTTTGAGAATATCAATAGACATGTAGACAGGGGAGATGTGGTGAACATTGTTTACTTGGACTTCCAAAAGTCTTTTGATAAAGTCCCTCACCAAAAACTCCAGAGCAAACTGAACAGTCATGGAATAAGGGGAGAGCTCCCATTATGGATCAGCAAGGGGTTAAAGAACAGAAAGCAGAGGATAGGAATAAATGCTAAATTCTCCCAATGGAGGGAAGTAAGTAGTGGGGTCCCACAGTGATCTGTATTGGGACCAATTCTCTTCAGCTTGTTATAAATGATCTGGAATTAGAAGTGAGCAGTGAAGTGGCCAAGTTTGCTGATGACACCAAATTATTTAAGGTGTTTATAACAAAAGGAGATTGTGAGGAGCTCCAGAAGGATCTCTCCAAGCTGGGAGAGTGGGCATCCAAATGGCAGATGCAGTTCAATGTAAGCTAGTATAAAGTGATGCATGTTAGGACAAGAAAACCCAACATCAAGTGTAACCTGATGGGATCTGAACTGGCATTGAACAACCAAGATTTTTTGGGGGGGAGGGGGGTTGTGGTGGACAACCTGATGAAAATACCGACCCAGTGTGCAGCTGCTATAAAAAGGCCAACTCCATGTTAGGGATTATAAGAAAAGGAATTGAGAATAAAACTGCCAGTATTATACTGCCTTTATTTATTTATTTATTATTTTTTAGTATTTTTATTTATTTGATAAATAATGTGAACCGCCCAGAGAGCTCCGGCTATTGGGCGGTATAGAAATGTAATAAATAAATAAATAAATAAAATTATTTATTGCATTTTTATAACACCCAAGAGCCGAAGCTCCCTGGGCAGTTCACAAAAACTAAATACAAAACTTATACAAATTGATGGTGCGACCACACTTAGATGTCCTGGAAAGCGGCTTCGCAACCAACCACTTTTCAACTTATCTAAATGGGCGGTGTGCCCAGACTGCCAGGTACCAACAAACACACCAAATGAAGAGATAACACTTAATTTGTATTTCTCAAACAGTTCAAAACATAAAGAAACAGAACAGTCTTTCTGTGCTTACACAGAAGTCAAAGCCAGTCCATAAATCCATCCAGTTGTCATAAAGGGCACGGGAGAGAGGGTCACGAAAGTCCACAAAGCCAGTCCGAGTTCCAAAAGGCAGGAGGGAGTCACAGAGTCCAAGAAGTCCGTAGTCCAACCGGTGTAGCAGAAACACAACAAGGCCAAGGTTTCAAGGTCCAGAGCTTTCTCAGGCAAACCAGATTAAGTCTGACAAGTTCCTGGCCTGCGCACTGTTACTTAAATACCCAAGCCCAGAATCACAGCTGTTCCCGGTTTATCTGGCGTTTAGTAGCCATACGCTTGGATCTGCGTAACGCCTCTTTCTCCGCCCTTTGTTGTTTGAACGATGGCACCGGTAAGATGTTTGTTTGCTCTTCCTCTAAGGCTGAGCTGGAGGGAGCCTCTGCTGGCTGCTGCCCAGCCATGCTGGTACTGGGTCCAGCCTGCGGCTCTTCATCCCCAGACTCCTCATCATCAGATACCTCACAGTTCCTAACATTAGAATACTGTGTACACCACACCTAAAAAAAAGATATTGTAGAGCTGGAAAAAGTCCAGAAAATAGGGCAACTAAAGTGATCAAGGGACTGGAGCATCTCCCCTTTGAGGAAAGGTTACAGCAGCTGGGATTGTTTAGGTTGGAAAAGAAAGAGGCTGAGGGGAGACCTGATAGAGATGTACAAAATGATGCATGGTGTGGAGAATGTGGATAGGGAGACATTTTTCTCCCTCTCTCATAATACTAGAACCTCGAGTCATCCCATGAAGCTGATTGGTGAGAGATTCAGGACAGATAAAAGGAAGTACCTCTACACACAAAGGAGAGTTAAACTATTGAATTCGCTACTGCAAATTGGATGGCTTTCAAAGGGGTTTTGATAAATTCCTGGAGGGGAAGGCTATTGGCTACTAGCCCTGATAGCTACATGCTCCTCCAGTAGCAGAGACGGCAATCTTACGTACACCAGTTGCTGAGGAACGTGGGTGGGACGGTCATGTTGCACCCACTTTCTGCTTGTAGTTTATTGGTCAACAGCTGGTGGGCACTGTGGTAACAGAGTGTTAGACTAGATGGACCCTTGGTCTGATGCAGTGTGGCTCTTCTTAATCTTCCATCCTTAAGCAATTCTATTATTTCCATATGATCAAAGAGCACCTGCCAGCAACAAGTCCTCTTGAGGACCCTCCATTGGGAACAAACCCCATATCAAGACTGGTCAGTCTGGCAACCTGGCACCTAATAGCAGCCTCCTTTTCACTTCTTTGGAGAGATCGATAATGGTTCAGGCCATGGCAGATGCAAGTTCAAGTCCATACTATCCAGTGCACAAACTGGCAGTCATGAATTACTGGATTTAGAAACAAATGCCCTACATAATCTCCGTTCCCATGAGTATGGATGGTCATGTCTAGGCCTACTGCTGTTATTTTCTTCCTGTCCATCTTTATGTGACTGATGGCACTTATATTTTCTGAAAGCTTCAATAAAGAGCACTTTGGCTGCACAATCACCTCCATTTCATTTCCAGGCAAAAGCTGTGTACAAAGTAATTCAGGATAAAATGATGATCTGGTCCAATTTGACAGCCTGTCAGAGACATGTCTCTGACCAAAGGATGCTGCCTGACTTCCAGAAAAGCTTCAAGGGCAAAACTCTGCTAAATGCTTTGATCACTAGAATGGGGAAGAAAGGGACAAAGCACAGGCATGGAGCTGGACAGCATGCTGAAAGTGTTCTTCGCGTCTCCAAAAAGGCTGAGAGAACAAACAAGGCATGTCCTTCCTTTGTGGACACTTTGTGGATGAGGCCATTCTGAAAATGCACAACTCCAGTTTGGTTCTTAGGCAGCTCATTGAATATCAGGTCAATAGTTGGAACGTGGGTTGGTGTCACCCAGCCTTGTTCCCCATTGAGCCATAGTGCTGACCAATTTGAGGTAGACGTAATTGCATAAGATACACCCTCTCCCTTTTGTTTTCATAGTTCTGTGTTTATTTTTTGGAAACCTGATACTTCAGGATGAAAGTATTGAAAAGGCTAGGTTTTTCTTTCTTCAAAGAGTGGAAATAATTAGGGCTGTGCACCGCCTGGGATCAAAACCCTGAATCTGAAGCGAATGGGGGTGGTTCAGACCCTTCCCAACTGGATCCGAGGCAGTTTGGGTGAAGGCTAAAGCAGTCTGAAGCCAACGCCAATTGGCTCCGAAGCTTCGTGCAGCCTGCTTCCGGCCTTCAGCGTCCTCGAGTAGAAGCCGCTGGACGCAAGCCAGTTGCAGTGGCAGACGCAGGTAAGTGGGGAGACGGAGCTTACCTGGTGCCTCCGCCATCTGTGGCAGCAGATGGCAGAGGCACCAGGTAAGTGGGGAGAGTTTTCTGGGTGCTGGCTGCACAGCTGACACCCAGAAAACTCCAAGTCACCTTGGAAGGTCCGAATTTTTCCTCAGCTTCAGCACCAAGGCGGATCAGGAACCCCCAAGGCAGCCATGAGGCATATCGGGGCTGCTTTGGGAGCTCTGGATCAGCCTCCGAGGCAGATCGGGGGGGTCCCTGCACAGCCCTAGAAATAATGAATATTTGCTGCATGTCTAGTAATAGTTCTGCACAAGATAATGTAACTTGACAGTGGAAACCAAGTGTTGTTGCCCTCACCAGGTTCTCTAATGTGCAAAATATGAGGGTGTGACTTGACCATGTCTGCTCAGGCACCCCAGAGGCCAGTCAAAACATATGGGGAAGCTGAGATGTAAGACATCTGTTATCTGGAGGAGCTCATCTGGAAGCAGAAATTGCATTGATCTATTTTTTAAAAGTCATTTATTTATTGCATTTCTATACCTCCCAATAGCTAAAGCTCTCTGGGTGGTTCACAAAAAATCTACAGAACTGAACTACTGGAGGGGAAGGACTTGGCCTTCTGAGCATGCCAACTCAGTGAGGTGGACACCATTTGAATGAGTGCTTTGGCCAGGACATGGCATAAGCGGAGGCTGCATGGAAGTGTCTAACTACCCACCCTTGCCCACAGTTCTGGACTTATTTATGTGCATGGTTACTTAGGTTTTTGGTTTCTCTCAAGGGAAGGAATTGCTTTATGTTGTGTCTGGATAGATTTCAGGGAATTCCATTGGAGGGGTGGGGGAGCTATCAGTGAGTATCAACAGTAACCTTTCTATATGGTTTACATCTGCAGTTTTATGGCAGAAAGTCTGCTTCTGCACCATTTCTCCTATGGTACTTCAGGAAAGAGGAGTGCTGGGCACAGCAGAATCAGCTTTGCAAGGACTGTGCCAATCCACAAAACCATCATCAATTGTTATAAGATTGGACAGGGGGATGTTAATGGGCCAGAAGAACTGTTTAACCTGCTGGCCAGGTCTGGCTGGGCACCTTCATTTCTTGGTTAAACCACTACAGGCAACATATTTTATCCAAAAGCTCTCAACCAACCTTGGACAATCAGGTCCATAGATTTGTTCACAAATGCGTAGCATCGTTTCCCTTTGAATAAGTTATATCCTTCAATCCCTGCACAGCAAACATGAGTCCCATCCCATGAGGTTTCTGTAATACCTATTAAATCTTATTTGCCTTCCTGTATTAAGATTCCAAGTTCATCCTGTTTATTCCATAGAATCATAGAATAGCAGAGTTGGAAGGGGCCTATAAGACCATCGAGTCCAACCCCTGCTCAATGCAGGAATCCACCCTAAAGCATCCCTGACAGATGGTTGTCCAGCTGCCTCTTGAAGGCCTCTAGTGTGGGAGAGGCCACAACCTCCCTAGGTAACTGATTCCATTGTCGTACTGCTCTAACAGTCAGGAAGTTTTATTACCTACTGGCTTCTTGAAAGTTAACATATGGTCAGCGCAGATGGATCTTCAGAGCCCTTATGACAGCCAAAAGATTTATATTATCACATTGGAAGGACAAATTCACACCTCTATGGTGACCATATTTTGGAAACTAAAAAGGAGGACAACATAGCCGGCCCCCAAGGGGGCATGCCCACCAACATGGCCGGCACCAGGGGGCGTGTCCAGCACCAAGGGTGCATGCCCAACCAAACAGGCTTGGTCACATATCTGATTTTACATCACACAATTAAGACAAATCTCTTCTACATAACATCTTAATGTTAAAATCATTGAAATAAAGGAGTGAGATATTCAATGTATCTGAAATTAATTTCATTCACTCGTACTTTTGTAGCTTTTGCTGTACTTTGACGCTTTTGCTATATTCTGTGTGATTAATTTCCCCCTTCCTTCAAATATCTTTTCTGACTGTATCCTCACTCCACTGCAAGCTGCTGCTGTTGTTAATGAGGCTTGTTGCCGGCCGGCCAGCTGGCTGGCTTTTTTATTTTTAAATTTCAATTTTTAAAAAACTTATGTACTATTGTCACAAGTTTCTCTATTCTAACATTAGACTGGGTGTTGTGGGTGGTGAACACTACTTGGCCCATTCACACTTCTCACTTATATACATTAGCTTCTCAAGGCTTGTGCATTGGCACCACTTCACACATCCAGACTTTGAACTGCTGTGTACTTCCTGCACAAACACGCGACTCTGAGACCCTCTTTCTAATGTCCTGCATTGCATGCCAGCACTGTAGGGCTAAGTTACAACAGGTTTCTCTGGGTTGTCTGTACAGCCTCTATTGTCTCTCTCTCTCAAAGCTCCATCACACCTTGGAAGAAACTCTGGCTAACACTGGCGACCGTCACTTCTCTGTGGACACTCAGTTACTTCCTGTTCTCAAACAGGAAGTAAACAAGGTGCACGAGGGCCATTCAGTCCCTCATTGTGAACACACTGCTTCTCCAACACACGGCAGGAAAGAGCAGCAACTTCGGTTTAAAAATATTTCATAGTGGGAAACCACCATCAGAAGAGGCGTTAAGATTTTGGAAACAGGAATGATCCCGAATGGAAGGGGGAGCACTTGTTGGATTATGTTGGATTATGTTGGATTATGTTATGGATAAAGTATTATATGTTAACATTTATATATTCAAGTAATCTGTTATGTATCTGATTTTTTTTCTATGTATGGTATGTTAAATTGTTATATTTGTTTGCTTTTATTTAGTAGTCTAATAAAAAAAATAAAAAAAAAATATTTCGTAGTTTTTCTGGTTTTTCTTGTGGTGCAAGGAAGACCAGAAGGGGTGGAAGGCATGAGAGAGGCAGACGACATCATGTGAGCTACCTCCAAGGAATCTGTGAGTGCCCAGTAACGAGCGTGCAACAAAATGCTCACCGGATGGAGCTTTCAGTCATTGCAGCCAAACCAAAGCCTCCAGCCTCAAACAATCTCTCTGTCTCTGTCTCTCTCTGTCTCTCTCCCTGCCAAAGTCTCCCGAAGGTCCAGCCAGGCGGCACACATGTGGCTGGGGATATTGTAGCTTATTGCTTGGTCATGGCTGGTGACTCTTACTTTAAAAACCTCCGCCACCAGCTGCTTCCACCTCCTCTCCTCTTGCAGAACCGCTCAACTTTGATGCACTCTTAAAACACTCTGGGTGGCAAGCCAGCCTCTCAGGGCCAAGCTGCAGGTGCATTTGGGTTGCCTTCAATGAAGCGAAGCAACGACATACCAGGTTCCAACATCTGCAGCAACAGGGCATCCACAAAGATGAGAGCCTCTCTCTTCACTGGCACCTCACTGATGGTCATGAGAGTTTTTCCCTAAGGATGACCCTTCATCACCAATGATGTGGAACTTTGAGAAAAAGGCCTTTGGCCCATTCTGTTTTGCCCTGTGGGCTGCTTTGACTGATCTCTCCTTTCCCACATTTTGATTTGTGGACACCTCACCTCTGCTGAGCATCAGGTACCCAACTGCCCACCAAATCTGCAACAGGAACGATGACCTGTTTGCCCAGCACCTCTTAGCTAAAAACTGGAGATCTCCTTCATGCCCAAGGCTGAAACTGCTCAAGGTGCAAGACCCCAAAGATGAGGTTTGACAAACTGAGTTTGAAGGGTATAGCTCCAGCAGTTTTTTAAAACAATAATTTTATAACCCCAAATATTTTTTAAAAATCCTAAAACTCAACAGATGAATGGATCTGTTTCAAATTTCGTATGGCTAAGGCCCTACCTAAAAGCTACCATAGTGCCAAGTTTAATCTCTCTATCTTTAAAAATGAGTTTTTTTTAAAAAAATTTTTTTAAAACCTCAAATTTTAAAAAATTTCTAAAAATCAACAGATGAACAGATCTGTTTCAAATTTGGTATAACTAAGGCCCTGCCTATTATCTATCATTGTGTCAAGTTTCATCTCTTTATCTTTAAAAATGACAGAGAACTAAGCATTTTTGTTAATTCCCATTAAAGTAGAGCTGCCGTTAGGCTGGGGAGGATGGGAAAAATACGGATTTTTCTTCAAATTTCATAATCCCCCCCTTTCCAGATTTGTTACCAAAAATCCTGACAAATCTGGGTTTTTCCTGTCATCTGGCCACCCTACACACCTCCCATAATGCAATGGATCAAGGACCTAATAACATTATCAACTTTTGAATGAGTGTTATATAGACAACCTGCAAGTGGATAAATATACAGATATTTGGTCTGCTTTTCTTGAAACCTTTATATAACTCTCTCCCTATTTTTTTTTTGGTTTTTTTTGGACAGGTTCATACGATGGAAATGATTTTAATTCTATATACACAATGTATGGGTTCCCCCCGCCCGTTTTCACGATGCATTTTCTGTTTTGTTTGATGATGTTCACAATAAAAAGAAAAGAAAAAGAATAAATAAGATGACGCCTAACCAGTGCTGAATAGAAGGGAACCAGTCCCTTGTGCGATTTGTAAGCTGTACTTCTATTAATGTGGCCCAAAATAGCACGTTGTGCAACACCAAGCATTTGTGCAATTGATGCGGCTGTGCCAGATCAGGAGTTCCTGGGCCCAAGGTGGCAGGGCAGGAGCAGCAGCATCCAGCCACCACAATAGAAGCCAGCAGCAGGATGGCAAAAACTGTTTTTCCCCCCACCCCAGAAACATCAATAAGAGCAACCTCCAGCTGGAAGCAGAAAGGAGCTCTTTCACTGACACTAGTCGAGTGCTGTTGGAAGGAGCACAGAGTAGAAGAGTTGACGGGACCGCTAAGGCCATTGAGTCCAACCCCCTGCTCAATGCAGGTAACTTAACGCCTTGTTTGGGGGAAGCAATTTTTTTTAAAAGGGGGCTCAGCTCCGTCTCTTTGCCTCAGCCAGAAGGCCCCTTTCCTCTGCAAGGGAGTGGTTGCTGAGGGGCACGATGCTGGCTGGCTCATTGGCTGGCTTGGCTCAGCTGTCCAATCAATTGTGTAAGCAGGCTCGGCTGGCTGACCAGTCAGTGGCCAAGCAGAGCCACTTGTGGGCACGCTGGGAGGTCTAAGCCAGAATGGAGGACAGCCCAGCCTCAGGCAACAACATGTGTCAGGAGCAATTCTGAGGTGGAGCAGCGGCTCCATTTCCAAGGCAGCTGTTTTCACGGGGGGGGGGGGTTGCAGACAGGATGCAAGCATAGGGATTTTAAGAAGGACATCAAAGTTCTGGACAGAGATGAGGGGCCTGGGGGGCATTGTGGGTTCAAAGTAGAGAGAGCTCCAGAACCCAAGAGCTTCAGCCATCTCATTTTATGTTCCAGAAATCCAATAGCATTTCCCTGAGGGGCTTCTTGATGACACTTAAGAAATATGGTTTCAAAGTCCAGAACAAGGCTTTTAGTGGTGCAGATTACATCATCCATAACCTTATTAGCAATATCAAGCAACTGTAATTTATAGCTCCTCTTCAAAAGAGAACTATCAATATATTTATTCCTTCTAATATATAGCTGAGCTGTGCATGAAATCTTTCAAGCTTTGCTGATTTTCTATTGCCTCTTGTATCAATGGATTTTTATTTATTTTTTTGTGCATAGATATTTGGCTCCACTGCAAAAAGGAAAGGAAAGGAAATATGTTTTAAATGCACAATAAATGTTTGGTCCCCTTTGCTCTTTTTTTTTTTCCAGAAGAGACCATCCATCCATCAGAGAAGGACTGTGCTGACTGAGGAATGGAATACAGATAAGGGTTACATTGAACCAACTTAGTGCTGTGTTTTGTTTAATATTTAATCACTCCGAGCACTTTATAACAATAGATGCTGTATCATTTTTCAAAAACAAACAATGGCCCTTCAGAACCTTAAAGATTAACAAATTCATTGTGGCAGAAACTTCCATGAGCCAGAGGCCACTTTGTTAGACCACTTTGTGTTCTGAGTAGAGACAGAAAAGCGAAACAGGTGAGCTGAAACGATGCAGGATTTGAAAGTAAATGCATCACAGTACTATGCAGATCACCAATAAATGCAGAAGGATTTATTGCCCCCTTGGGTTCCACATGGCGCTATGGCCTGGCTGGTGGGGGGAAACTAAAAGACTAAAATCCAAGGGTCCCTGGCATTACATACTCAGGGACTCCCTTCCCAGATAGCCCTGGTTTGGCCCAAGTATTGAAGGTTGAGGATTCAAGACAAAATGTTTGCATTCACCCAAATTACATTTAAAACTTAAAACATCTATGCAAACATTAAACATAACTGCATTTTATTAAAAAGACAAAAAATTACGCAATCACAACCCTTCCGCCTTAGCAAAGCAAAATGACATACTCTCAAACTTTGCAGCTGCATACCCACAAATTCTACGCCATTCACACTGACTCTGCAAAGGAGCTCTTTCTCTGCAGGGGGACTTCCATCTGTCCCAGGCAAAACCAAGGAGTTACTGAGGCCTACATGCTACGCTCAGAGCAACATCCTGGATCTCATGCCTGACGGAAAGGAAATGCCTCTTTCTCCTCTGCGTTCAGACTTAAAAACCCTTCTCAAAGTTAGTGACCTCCCTTTCTATACATATTAATTTATTAAAAAAAAATCTAAGTCCATTGGTCCACATAATCCTTTAGCAATGCTCTTCCCAGTTTGTCTCATCCTTGTGTGACGTATTTGTTAGTCCTTAAACTGGACATTGCTCCTGCTTTTGATGTCTGGTCTACTTCTTTTCTTCCAGATATGGGGATTTCCAAACCACAACTCTATTTTTCTGTAACCCTTGACCAATCATCTAGTTCCCTTATAAGGAAAGCATACTGCTGGAATAAGTATGACTTGATATCAGCAAGAGATATCAAATCATACTCCTCCCCCCGCCCACGAGTCACCAGCTTCTTCTATACCTTAAAGCATCTAATCCCTGATACAATGATTGGCTTGTGCCCCTCCTTGCCCCTTTAACCTTAAAGCATTACACCCACTACTTGTCCATCCCATTAAACCCCTTCTATGCCCCAAAAGCTTCTTTGGATGTGCTATGGTATTAAGCATTTATAACACCCTCCTTACACATACCCAGTAAAATTGCAAGGCCTAAGAAAAACTCCTTTGGAGTCCAGCTGGAGAAGAGCCCTAGTACAGATGAACAGATCTGTTTCAAACTTGGTATGACTAAAGCCCTTCCTAAGAGCTACCATTGTGCCAAGTTTCATGTCTTTATCTTAAAAAATGATGGAGTTATAAGCATTTTTGTTAATTCCCATTAAAGCTGCTCTTTGAAAAAGAATCCGGATTTCCCCTCCCCTTCCCGGATTTTCAATCAAAAACCAGGACAAATTTGGGCAAATCCGGTCATATGGTCACCCTAGCTTAACTGACAGGCTGCCCACGCCTGCCCACGCCCTCACTCCTCCCTCAGGCACTATCCCAGCAGCCACCGTGACTCAAAATATTGGCATCTGCCATCCCAACAACAGGATGCAACACCACTCACACCCCATTGGCTGCTGTATGGGTACCATGCAGGTGCCCTGCCCTCTTTTAAATCTGGTCACTCTAGTATAGCTCCTGCACCTTTAACAGTTGTGATGAAGAGGGAATTTCACCAGATTCTCCATATATACAAATGACACCTGTTGAAATTCCCTTTTCTATGCAACTGTTAAAGGTACAGGAGCCCTGTCCTCCTTTTCATATGGTCACCCAAAGTAAATAAAGTGACTGAAATAGGGTGACCATATTTTGGAAACCAAAAAGGAAGACAACATGGCGGCCCCTGGGAGCATGCCCACCAACATGTCCAGCCCCCCAAAGGGGCATGCTCACCAACATGCCCAGCCCCAAGAGGGCGTTCCCATCCTAACATGGCTTTGGTCACATGTCTGATTTCACAGCACACAATTAAGACAAACCTATTCTACATAACATCTTAATGTTAAAATCACTGGAATAAAAAATAAGTGAGACATTCAATGTATCTGAAATTAACTTCACTCATTCCTACTTTGTAGCTTTTCCTGTACTTTGAAGCTTTTGCTATACTCTGTGTGATAGTCTTCCCTTCCCTCAAATATCTTTCTGTCTGCAAGTCCTTTACTGAATGACCATAGTCTCACCTTTCCTAACATTCAACACTCTTTCCCCATCACCTTTCTCATATCCATACCCACAGATTCAGCATACTGCTACAACTGAACAAATGAAGCGGTTGACAAGTACAGAAAAATCTAGTACAGCAAACAAGCAAACAAGCATTCAGTTAGCCATGGAACAAAATGGACTAAAAGCCTAGCACCTCTTAGCTTGTTTCAACTTCAACCAGACATAACAGTCTATGAGGATGGGCAATTCCTAAGGGGGAAGGGTCAAACTGGCTCACCAGCCGCCTAGGGGGAGCTGGTCATGCATCTGCCAGGTTAGCCTTAGGCCAACACATCTGGTGAGCTTCAGATGTGTTGGCCTACATCTCCTCCCATTCCTAAACCAGCATAGCTGATTGGGAATGCTGGGAATTGTAGGCCAATGCATCTGGAGGGCACCAGGGTGTGCGGAGGTGATTTCTGCTGTTCCTCTTTTGGCCTGGGAGGAGTTTTGCAAAGGCAGGTTGGTGTCTACAGTTGCCTGGCTATGGCCTTCATGAAATGATATTCATAGAAAAAGCAGTGGGGAAGCGGGAAGGTTGTGTTGTTACATTCCTTCTCATTGAAGCAGAGATCTTGGGCTTTCTGCCCCTTTAGCACAACCATTTTAGTGATTGCCAGAACTGGTCTTAATTAGGGCTACAGTTAACACAAAATCTCTCTGGGCTCATCTACACGGGCTCTTTACACCAAAGTATGAATGAATGAATGAATTCCTTTATTTGCATCAGCCACAGGCCTTAGCATTTGAAATGAGATGTACAAAAGAATAAAAGCAAGATTGTACTTGACCAAAATTACCCACGTTGCATTCTAAAAATTACATTAAATACAAATTCCAGAATTAATACAAGTCTTTACACATAAAATAGGAATAAGTAAATAAAACAAACTTCTGTTCAGTCAAAGGAGCTGTAAGAAATTAAGTCTCTGATAAGATGGTAGATCTTATTTTGATAGCACCTGCTAAAAATCTTGCAGTTTTTGCTGTCACCTGCTTATTTTTGTCTGCAAGAAAGGAAGACACAGAAGAAATAACTGACCGCCCTGGAATGGATAACAGTAGTGGAGTGATCACCTCTTTCCTCAAGTCTCTAGAAAAAGTACAAAATAATAATACATGAGCTACTGTTTCGATACTGCCATCTCCACATGGGCAGATACGGTTTTCCAATGGGATTCTTTTAAATCGGCCCTCAAGAACAGCTGATGGCAGTATATTCAGTCTTGCATAAGTAAAAGTTTACACCAAAGTAAATGCATAGATTCCTGTTTTAGGACACATGACGCAGCCTTCCATTCGCCACAGAGTCAGCTTGCGCATGTTTGCAGTTGGGATTTACTGCGACGTTTAGGTCAACGTCCAAGTTTGCACCCATTATGGTTATGTGTCGTTGGGGGAGTTAAATCGCATTTTGACTTGTGGGCAGAGCTTTGAGAGTAGGACAATCTGATTGGTCGATTTCCTGCCTTCCCACCTATTGGCTGCCTCATCCCTTCGCACCCGCCATTTTCAGTTGTCCTGTGACATAGGAAGGAGGGAAGGGAGGGCTGGACATGGTCCATCAGGGGAATACGGCACTTGGCAGGGAACGTGCCCGGGTACTATTGAAACACCACACACACACACACACACACACACACGCACACCCCTGGTGAGCCATTGGCGAGTGGGATACGGGATGGCAGACGAAGCCCCCCTCCTTCCACCCCCACCCCCAGCAGAGGTGTGAAGAAAATGCAGCGCAGGGGCATCAGCAGCGCTGAAGGCTGTGGAGCCATGGCACGGTCTCGACCCGGGTAGCCTCCTTTCCCCATGAGTCCATGGCAGGCTGTGCAGCGCTCTCCCCAACTAGCAAGGCAGACGCTTCTCCCTGCTTCCCGTGGGACCCAGCCAGTTGTGCACTTGGTTGCTCCCACAGTAGAGGTATTCCGGAAGACGATTGTGCCACAATTATTGTTCGGTGCAGAGATTTGGGGAGATAGTGATGTTTCCCCTCTAGAAGTGGTGCAGAACTCCTTTCTGAAATTGTTACTGGTTGTTCCGAAAGGTACACCTGCCCCATTTTTAAGGGCTGAAACTGGGCTAATTTCCATGCAAATCGGGGCACATGTTGCACTAGCCCTATACTGGTTGAAGCTGGCTAGCATGAGTGACTCCAGACTCCCCAAAAATGCTTCTTAGAGCAACTGCAATCTTTGTCTTGAAGCTCTTGGGAGGATTCAGTCAGTACAATACTCTATCATTATGTGATTAATGTGGAAGTTCTTCCAAATTATTCCTCTAACAGAGTTAAACAACTTATTTTTTTAAAAAAATTTTTTTTTATTTTAAAACACAAAATAAACATCTTACAAAAAAAGAAACAACAACACAACATACTACATACATTTTGAATAAATGTTGAATACATATATATTGAGTAAATATTAACTATAACCTATCCTATCATTACAAATACAGTCTTTCTTAACCCTCCACCTCGGGATCTATTCCTGCTTCCAAAATCTCATACTTTCTTCCGCTGGCGGTTTCCCACTTCCCTTAGAAAACACAAATATTAGGAACGGTTTCCAAATTCCTTCAAACTCATTTATTTTCGTTATACCTTTCCTCCACTTAATATCACAAGTCAATTTATCATTAATAGCTATATCCCAAACTTCTTTATACCATTCTTCAATAGAATATTCCCCCTGAATCTTCCAGTTCCTAGCTACCATCAATCGTGCTGCAGTCAGCAAACTCGATATCAGTTCTTTAATTTCTTTTCCACATTTTAAATCTTCAAATAGTGACAGTAATGCAATTTTTGGTGTTTGTTCTATTTTCATTCCCACTATTTCTTCAATTTCAAAAAACACCATCTTCCATAATCTTTGTACATATTTGCATTCCCACCACATATGTAAATACGTTCTTTTTTCCCCACAACCTCTCCAACAATTTGCTGAATGCTGATTATTTATCTTATTCAATCTAATCGGGGTTAGGTACCACCTCCACAAAATTTTAAAATAATTCTCTTTTATTCTCACTGACATACTTCTCAACACTCTTTGTTTCCACAGTCCCTCCCAGCTCTGTCGCCCTATTTGTACTTTCAAATCTGTCTCCCATACCGTTTTTCCTGAGCTATCCATTAGCCCCTTTTCTAACAGTATTTTATATATTTCGCTCATTAACCCTTTTAAGACTATACTTCCTCCTTTACCTTTTTCCTTATTTACTATTAACTCCTCAAACTTCGTCATTTCTCTACAAACTCTATTTTCTTTAATCCACTTTTTATTCCATTGTTCTAATTCCCTAAACTCTAACCAAGATAATTTTTTCTCCTTTAACAGCTCTTCCATATCTTCTCTTGTATTTATATCTCTTAACCAATCCTTTAATTTCATTTTGTTTTTCTCTTTTAATATTTTACTTAATCTACCCTTCACTTCCTCTGGGAAATTCTTTAACATTATTACCGGTGACAAGGGAGAGTTGCTCGGAAGCAGCTTCCCTTTAAATTTACTCCAAATTTCCCATTGAAACCTCAGGAGTGGATTATCTATACTTTCAACCCACTTTCTCCCTCCTTCCTTAAAAAAAACATTTTCCAAACTCATCTCTACATTACATGTAGTTTTATCCTCCATCCAATCTAAGTCTCCTACTCCTATAATTGCTTCTACAATATGTCTTAACCTATTTGCTGCATAGTATAATTTTATATTTGGGAGACCCAATCCTCCCTTTTTTTGGCTTAAATACCATTTATTCTTATTTACCCTCGCTTTCTTATCTCCGTTACAATACTTGTTAATAATATTTTGCCAACTTTTTATCTCAGCTTCTGAAATTTTTATTGGTAACATCCTAAACACAAAATTTATCTTAGCTAAAATCTTCATTTTTATTAATGCTATTCTTCCAAACCAAGATAGATTTAATCTTTTATATTTTTCCAATTTTTCTAATACCTCTTTTTTTAACCTCGTTAAATTCTCCTTTTCTAAATTATCTAGGTTTTTTGTAATTTTAATTCCCAAATATCTAATCTGTTCCTTAACTCTCATTTCTATTCCCTTACGTTCCCATTCCTTTTCTTCCTTCTTAGTATGATTAAACAAAATCATCTCTGATTTGGACCAGTTTATTCTTAATCCTGTAACTTCTTCAAATTCTCTCAATTGTTGTTTAATTCTATTTTTCTTATTGGATTCTTAATAGGCAATAGGGTATCATCCGCAAACATATTCAATTTTATTTCCCTTACATCTCCAATTCCTTCTATCTCTCCATCATCTCTTATTGCATTCGCCAATACTTCCATAACCATTACAAACAGGACCGGCGAGAGCGGACATCCTTGTCTTGTACCTCTGGCTAGTCGTATTTTTTCAGTGAGTCCATCGTTTACCACCACTACAGCTGTATTTTGGGAATATAACTGTTCTATTATAGTTTTAAATTTATTTCCAAATCCCATTTTATCTAAAATAATCTTTAATGCCTGCCAGCTCACACAATCAAAAGCCTTAAAAATATCCAATGCCAAAATTCCTGCCTTAATCTTTGATTTTTTTATCGCATGTATTACATTTAAAACTCTTCCCACTAAACTATGCATCTGCCTCCCCGCCACAAATCCACATTGATCTTCTCCTATATATTCTGATATAAATTTATTTAACCGTTTAGCCAAAATAGATGAAAAAATTTTAGCATCCTGATTTATTAATGAAATAGGTCTAAAAGAATCGGGGATAGTCAAATCTTTGTCTGGTTTTGGAATTAATATTATCAATGAATGTTCCCATGATTCTGGTATCTTCTCTCCTAATAATATAGCGTTATAAAGTTTCAATAATTTTGGAATTAATAACTCCTTAAAAACTTTATAATATTCTGGTCCTAAGCCATCTGCTCCCGGTGATTTACCCACTTTCAAATTATCAATTACATCTTCAACTTCTCTTTGAGTTATTACCTTCTCCATTTGCTCTTTATGTACTATTTTTATTCCCTTCTTTATATACCTTCCTATATAATCCTCCAGCTTCTTTTTTTGAATTTCTTTACCCTTATATAATTCCTGATAAAATTTCTGAAATTTTTTAATTTTATCCTTCATTGTATGACAATCATTCCCTTGATCATCCTTCAATGCTCGTATCCCATTTCTCGCTTTTTCCTTTTGTGTGAGTCTGGCAAGCAGTCTAGAATTCTTATTACTGTTTTCAAAATACTCCCTTTTCACGTACATTAAATTTTTTTGAACCTCCTCTAAATTTAAATTTTCTAATTGTTTCTTCTTAGCTTGTATTTCTAATAATTTATATTTATTTTTACCCTGCCAATATTCTTCCTCCAAACTTCTAATTTCTATCTCTAGCTTCTCCTGCTCTGCATGCTGTTGTCTTTTTAAATTACACATTTCTCTAATACAGATTCCTCTTACTACAGCCTTCATGGTGTCCCAGACAACTGACCCAGCTGTTCCTCCCTTTTCATTAATTTCCCAGGACTCTGACAATTCCCTCTGAATTTTTTCTACCACTTTATTATATTTCAATATTTTTGTGTTCATTTTCCACCTGTACGCCTCTTTATAATTCTTCTTAATTGCAAATTCTAAACTTAACAATGCTTGGTCAGTTACCTTTATTACCCCCATTTCCATTTTACAAATCTTAGTTGCAAAACCTTTTGAGACAAATATATGTCTATCCTGGAGTATGTATGATGACCTGTCCCATCTATTATCCATAAACATATTAAAATCCCCAGCTAAGATAACATACCCCTCCTTGAATTCTTCTATTTCTTTAAATAATTTTATAAAAAACTCTCTATGTCTCTCATTTGGGGCATAAACATTAATTAATGTATATACCTTTCCTTCAATTTTACCTTTTATCATAAGATATCTACCACTATCATCCTTTTTTATGGTTTCTAATATAAATCCACTTTTTTTTAAATCAAAGTGGCCACTCCATTTTTTTTTGAAGTCGCAATGATTTTTCATAATAAGCTAGCCACTTGATCCTTATCATATTTACATTTTCAAACACTTGATGTGTTTCTTGCATCATTATAATGTCAGATCCTTCCTTATTAAACATTTGTTCTATTCTCCTCCTTTTCACGACTGCCCCCAAACCTTTAACATTGAGTGTTGATACTTTTATTTTTTTATCCATATTCACCCTTTTGATGTCTCTTCCGATCCCTTGTGCTCTGAAACTCAAATTCACATACATAAAAACACAAACACCATAACAAAACCCTCAATCCCCTTATTCTAACCCATACCATCTCCCCTTCCCCCCTCCCCTCCCCCCACCTCTTTCCCCCCCAAATCCCCGTAAGTCTAATACTCCAGCCATCTATTTTAGGGGGAGGGGGGGAGGCAGTGCTGCGCCTGGCCGGCAAGGTCTTTATGTTTAACATTTCTATCTACAATTATCTCATAATTATCTCATCCAGTTAACAATTCTATTACATCCCAGATGCCCCAGCCTCATCTCCCCGCCACCTGTTTCCGTCACACTTGCTTCCTCATACAGACCCAAGCTCTTCAACAACTCCTTACCCTGATCCAAAGAAGTTACTCTGTGCTCCCCCCTACCATATGTAAATCTTAAGAAAACCGGATAACCCCACGAATATGTATTTTTTTTCTCACTAATATTTCAGTTATTGGCTTGACACTGCGTCTCCAATTCAGTGTGTGCTGACAAAGATCATTATAAATTTGCACTGATTTGCCTTTATACTGTAGCTGGGCCATAGCTCTCAGTTTCTTCATAACTTGCTCTTTTTTATAATAATTGCCAAATTTCACCAAAATATCTCTGGTAGCTCCTTTGTAATTTTGCCCCCCCACTCTATGGACTCGGTCCAATTCGCCGTCCTCTAATTGCAAATCAGGCATCATCTCTTTAAACCACTTCAAGATTATATCTCGCAGATTTTCTCCTTGTGTTTGAATTAAATGTTTTATGCGAAGTGATGAACGACGGTTTTGATCTTCTAAGGCTATCAGCCGTAATTCGTGGTCCTGGAATTGCACATTAGACGATTTTTCAAAAGCCTCCTGTCTCTTCTCGGTCAGGTCTGCTCCTGCCTCCAAGTCCTTTATAGCCTTGACATTCTGCGTGATTTTATCAGCTAACACAATCATGCGTTTATTTAATTCTTCCGTTTGCTGATCCATTTTTTTAAAAATGATTGCATTGTTTTCTGCAATAACACTCTTGATTTCAGCTAAGGTAGCTGGCTGGCTGCCAGCTGATTTTCCACCTTCGGCCATTTCTATTGCCGTGTCTGTATCTTCCTGCTCTTCTTCCGAAGCCAATCCTTCCAAATGGGGGAGGTTATGATTACTGGGTCGTTTTCTTGTCCACTTAACTTTTGCAATTTCCTTTTTAATCTTTCTTTTTATATTCGACATAGGGCATGAACCTTCTCCTTAACATCCGGCTCCCCTTCTTGGCAGACTATTTTTAGCTCTCTGTGCTTTCCGATACTTAATCACTCTTTCTTTTCTGGGGGGGGGGAATTTCACCACACATCAAGACAGCATTCACTGGGGGAGACCGAAACAACCATAAACACAGTCCCGATAACACCAATCAGCCGTCTCCCCGCCAAACGCTGCAAACGCTCCAAAACTGCAGTCCACCTCCCCCCCTTGAGCTCAATTTAGCACACCGTCCGTCAGTCAGTCTGTGGATGGATTACTTTCACTCTATAGAGCCAGTGTTTTACAGCTCTTCGCTTTCCAATAAAAGTGAGATTCACCATAAATCAAGTCCACGTCTCTAACAAAAACAAACCATTAGCTGCCGTACATTTTCCAGTACCTAGCAGTTAGTTTCACTTTCCAGAGACGTTCCTCCAGCCGCTTCAAATATCTCACTTTTAACTCCTTTCAACTTTGCACCGTTATCAGCAACATTAACAGTTAATATTCATAGTCCTTTTCCATCGTGTTTCTTTGAGATTTATGCCCTTTTAAAAAGAGATAATTGACTTTTCCGGCGTGGCCGGTTGGAGAATTAAAAAACTCTTACCAGCTTCATGGCCGCCAAGCTCCGCCCCCCCCAGTTAAACAACTTATTAAAGAAAAAAATTATCTTGATTCCAAATGGCGAGACCTTCATTTACTTTCCCAAATGGCATATTCCTCCTGGTATTTAAAACATCTTTTGGTTTGGAGCAGTACTTTATCAACCTCATGTTGGCTCCACTCCAAAAAGCATTCACAGCTTTGCGTTTTCAGCCTATGCCCTCTTCCTATTTAAAAGGAAGATTTAATAACACCCAGATGCATCAGAGATGCTGCATCTGAACCAATGTGCTTCAAACTTGGCATGCCTAAAGACCTATTTAGAAGCTATCATGGTGCTAAGTGTCCTCTCTTTATCTTTAAAAATGATGGAGATGAATGCATATTTGTAAATGGGGAGAGTAATATTGAGGGGGAAATCATTTTAAAAATCAGGAGATGAACCAAAGTGCTTCACAGTTGGCATGCCTAAAGCTCTACTTAGGACCTATCATGTTGCCAAATTACATGTCTTTACCTTTAAAAATTGCAATGTATTTTAAAATAATAATTTTAAAACCTCAAACATTAAAAAATTCCTAAAAAATCAGAAGATGAACCAATATGCTTCAAACTTGGTGTGCCTAAAGCCCTACTTTGGACCTATCACCGTGCTGAGTTTCCTCTCTTTATCTTTAAAAATTTCAGTGTATTTTGAAAAATGCAATTTTAAAACCTAAAATTTTAAAAAATTCCTTAAAAAATCAGGGGATGAACCAATATACTTTAACGTCAACCCTGGCATGCCTAACACCCTACTTAGGACCTATCAAGGTACTGAGTTTCATCTCTTTATCTTGAAAAATGGCAGCGTATTTTGAAAAACTTAATTTTAAAACCCCAAATTTTAAAAAATTTCTAAAAATCAGGGAATGAACCAATATGCTTCAAACTTGGCAGAGATGAAGCCCTATGGATGCCCTATCATAGTGCCAATTTTCATTTCTCTATGTGCTTGGAAAAGGGTCAGAATCTCCAAATTGTTCTGAATTGATTCAGACCAATCCAATTCACTTTGGAGTGATTCGGACCTTCCCCAATTGGTTTTGGATCTGTTTTAGGGAGGTCCGAATCACCCCAATTCACTTCAGATTCAAGATTCTGATCCGAAGCAGTGCACAGCCGTAGTAGAAGGGACTGCTTCATTGAACAGAAAGCATTACCAAGAAAGGAAGTTTTCAATTCCAAATCACATGTTCGCTGTCAAAAGAAGCCCATTGTAAATCTGTAAAGACTCAATAAAAAGTAAGCCTGCTAAGGATGAGGGATTTTTTGCTTAATGTAGAGAATTTCTAGGGCTCCTCACTGGTCAATCCAGCCCCGAGGGAAAACATAGCCTGAAGTAAAAAACTCTGCCTAACTGGTTGTTTTTGCTCTCACCTTTACAGCTGTTGCCTGAGAGACAGTCTTGGGCATGGCCTTTCCTTGGCCAAGTCTGCCTGTTGCATGCTTATCAAAGAATGTTCCATGCGCTTTTTCCCAGGCTGTAGTTGGGAAGGAGTATCTGCCTCCCCAGCAGCATTCTTCTGAGAAACCAGGCAGAGACAAATTCCCAGCACTTGCCCTTCCATCCTTTGACTGGGCCCTGAATCAGGTGCTTCTCTCTCTGAACCCAATTCTTCCCCCATGACCATGGCGTCAGGGGAATGTCTTGCACATGGTCTTAACCCCTGACTGCTCTGGGAGGGGAAGCCAAGAGCTGGCTGGCCCAACTGGTGAGAATGCTACACTTGTGATAGCAGAGGCAAAGCGGAGCTAACAGATTTTTAAGATCTTGTCTTCCCATGAGCCTCTCATCCCTTCCCCAGAACAAAGACAAGGTGATTAAAAATTAATATCAGATCATGGCTGGAAGCAGTAAGCTCATGGCTGTAATTACTTGGATGTGGGGATATTAAGGGTTGCTGTAATTATAATTCCACAGTAATCAAGAGAATGCGCTTGGCCAGGTTTTGTGCTAAGGTTGTGTTTTACATATCATCACATTGTGGCATTAATCAGAAGGCTCCCTTGGCTCCTTGGCTCAGCCTCCTTTTTTATGCCTCTTTGAGCGCATTTGCTTCCCTCAGACAGAGGCAGTGCAAACTCCAAAATAGTGGAGCATCCCACAAGTCGAGGCAAAGGACAAAATGGCACTCCCCGCTCTCCACCCCCATTCCATGTTCTGCGGTGGTGGCTTGGCAGTTGAATCTGACTTCAGTGGTGGTGATGGGAGAATGCATCCCACCACACATGAGGGCAGCTTAGCCTAGCCTAGCCTGGGGGGCACATGGCACGTAGCGGTCACTGCTCCTCCTGGCACTTGCCACCTGAGGTGGCTGTCTCATTGTACCTAGTGGAAGGGCCAGCCCTGCTCCAAGACATTTCAGGGCCAGAGCTTGGTGCTGAGATAATGCGATGACATGAAACCACCACCTCCACCCCAAGCAGGAAACAGGCACGGCAGAGAGGCTGCCCCAAGTTGTCTTGAGGGGTAGCTGACAGGGGTGATCATACCTGGATGTAATCAGCTATATTTGTGTGGGTATTGTTCTTTTGGTGGGGGGCAGTTGGGAAACCAGGAACAGCACAGCTGAAAAAGACCAGAGTAGCCAACTGCAGGGCCTGAGGCTAAGAGGGGCAAGGGGATGCAAAATACAGCCTGAACTGGGAATTTGAAGTTTGGGAGATCTCCTGGCCCCTGTCTTGATGGCCTTGGCATTCCTTCCCAGCATCTGCTAGGGAAGGAGCACCTATTCGGAGTTGCCATTGCTGCTGTTGGCAGAACCGGAGAGGGGAGAGGGATGGGGCAGCCAGCTCTCCTCCCTCTGAGCTTGCTGTGGCTGCCCTGTTCCTCTCCCCCCTCCCCATTTTTTTATTTTTAATCTTTAGATGTGAAGGTTTGCATCTAGAGATTAAAAAAAATGGGTGGGGAGAGCAACGGGGCAGCCAGAGCAAGCTCAGAGGGAGGAGAGCCAGCTGCCCTGTTCCTCGCCCCCTGCCCGGTGCTTAACCTGGCAGCGGCGGCTGACTCCTGGCTGCCCAGTTCCTCTCCTCCCACCCATTTCTTTAAAATGTATTTGTGCAGCCTGGAGCTCCCTGTCTGCCACCTTCCAACACCCCCTTTAAATTTTATTTATTTTTTCTTAACAAGGCTCTGCAGAGGCGCAGAGCCTGGCTCCAAGCTAAAAAAGTAGGGGTAAGTCCCCGACATTTTTAGCGTGGAGATTTGGGGCTTTGCCCTTGGATCGCTTCGGAGTGGCAGCTGCATCATGTAGATCACCTGTCACCACTCCGAAGCTACCCCGGGGTAAAGCACCCATGTAGACGAGGCCCTGGTTGTTCCAGTAGGGCCCCATTGAAACATTTATTCTAGGCCTGTCTAGTCTAGGTTGACCATACCTTGGAAACCAAAGAAGAGGACACCCCAAACATGGCTAGCCCCCAAAAGGGCATGGCCACCCTACCATGGCCAGCCCCAAGGGGGCATGGCCACCAACACATAAGAGAAAATACAACGACTTATACGAATAAGATCAGAAAATAGAACGACAGACAGGGTAAGCGATACATCGTTACAAGGCAAGTGTCATGTGGCGAGATAAGACTCAATACACAATAAAAACCATTTATAAGCGGTATATCCGGCTTAGTGTAGATCTCCACCCAGAGAATCAGAGAATCAAGGAATAGCAGAGTTGGAAGGGGCCTACAAGGCCATCGAGTCCAACCCACTGCTCAATGCAGGAATCCACCCTAAAGCATCCCTGACAGATGGTTGTCCAGTTGCCTCTTGAAGGCCTCTAGTGTGGAAGAGTCCACAACCTCCCTAGGTAACTGGTTCCATTGTCGTACTGCTCTAACAGTCAGGAAGTTTTTCCTATGTCCAGCTGGAATCTGGCTTCCTTTAATTTGAGCTCGTTATTCTGTGTCCTGCACTCTGGGAGGATCGAGAAGAGATCCTGGCCCTCCTCTGTGTGACAACCTTTTAAGTCTTTGAAGAGTGCTATCATGTCTCCCCTCAATCTTCTCTTCTCCAGGCTCAACATGCCCAGTTCTTTCAGTCTCTCTTCATAGGGCTTTGTTTCCAGACCCCTGATCATCCTGGTTGCCCTCTTCTGAACACGCTCCAGCTTGTCTGTGACCTTCGTGAATTGTGGAGCCCAGAACTGGACGCAATACTCTATATGAGGCCTAACCAGGGCCGAATAGAGAGGAACCAGTACCTCACGTGATTTGAAAGCTATTATTATTATTATTATTATTATTATTATTATTATTATGATATAGCACCATCAGTGTACATGGTGCTGTACTTCTATTAATGCAGCCCAAAATAGCATTTGCCTTTCTTGCAGCCATATCGCACTGTTGGCTCATGTTCAGCTTGCAATCTACAACAATTCCAAGATCCTTCTCGTTTGTAGTATTGCTGAGCCAGCTATCCCCCATCTTGTAACTGTGCATTTGGTTTCTATTTCCTAAATGTAGAACTTGGCATTTATCCCTATTAAATTTCATTCTGTTGTTTTCAGCCCAGCACTCCAGCCTATCAAGATCACTTTGAAGTTTGTTTCTGTCTTCCAGGGTATTAGCTATCCCACCCAATTTTGTGTCTTCTGCAAATTTGATAAGTCTTCCCTGCACCTCCTCGTCCAAATCATTAATAAAAATGTTGAAGAGCACTGGGCCCAGGACTGAGCCCTGTGGTACCCCACTCGTTGCCTCTCCCCAGTTTGTGAAGGTTCCATTGATAAGTACTCTTTGAGTCCGATTCTGTAGCCAACTGTGAATACACCTAATAGTTGTTCCATCTAGCCCACTTTTAGCTAGTTTGTTAATCAGAATGTCATGTGGTATTTTGTCAAAAGCTTTGCTGAAGTCAAGATATATGACGTCCACAGCATTCCCACAGTCCACAAGGGAGGTTACCCGATCAAAAAATGAGATCAAATTAGTCTGACAGGACTTGTTCCTGACAAATCCATGTTGGCTTCTAGTGATCACTGCATTGATTTCAAGGTGTTTACAGATTGACTTCTTTATAATCTGCTCCAGAATTTTCCCAGGGATGGATGTCAGACTGACCAGTCTGTAGTTCCCAGGTTCCTCCTTTTTGCCCTTTTTGAAGATAGGGATGTTAGCCCTCCTCCAGTCGTCCGACACCTCACCCGTCTTCCATAATTTTGCAAAGGTAATAGACAAAGGTTCTGAGAGTTCTTCCGCTAGCTCCTTCATTACTCTAGGATGCAGTTCATCGGGCCCTGGAGATTTGAACTCATTCAAGGAAATTAGGTGTTCTTTGACCATTTGTTTATCAATCTCAAACTGTAATCCTGCCCTCTCAACTTCTGCTTCACTTTTTCCAGGGGAGTCATAGACCCGCTTTTGGGAGAAGACTGAGGCAAAGTAGGAATTGAGCACTTCAGCCTTTTCTTTGTCATCTGTTATCAGTTTGCCATCCTCATTAAGCAGTTGAACCACCATTTCTTTCCTCTGTCTTTTACTACGCCCGTATCTGAAGAAAGCCTTTTTATTGCTTTTAGCATCCCTTGCTAATCTCAGCTCATTCTGAGCTTTAGCCTTCCTGACGCCATTTCGGCACTTCTGCGCCACTTGTCTGTACTCTTCTTTTGTAGCCTGGCCTTCCTTCCACTTCCTATATGCATCCCTTTTTGTTTTCAGGTCATCTTTAAGCTTTTTGTGGAGCCACATTGGTTTCCTCTGTTGTCTTCTATCTTTTCTCCTGGTTGGAATTGTTTGTAACTGTGCCTTTAAAATTTCCTTTTTTAAATACTCCCACCCATCCTGCACTCCTTTTCTCATTTGCCATGGGACCTTACTTATCATAGGAGAAAGGAACGGAAGTTGTTTGCACTGTGTTTCTGTTTCACTAGCATTGTATTGTAAAAAGAGTAGAGTTTCCTCCTTTGAAGTCTGTTTAAATTCCAAATGCATTTGGATCCAGAATTTCAGCCTGAATAACTGGAATTATGGGTTCAAATCAAAGAAAAGTGATAGAAAATGAGGCTTCAGAAAGTTACATAAGTTGCAGGAGAAGAAGCTGCTGAAATAGGGAAGCTGCTGTGCCAGGAAAGTTACATTCACAGGTTCAAGGTTTTCAGCCGGAGCAGCCAGGAAGAAAAAAAAAGTGTTTTTCATTGTGAGCAAATGAAGCACTAAAAGAGAACCAACAGGAAAAAGAGCCACAGAGGCATGAGAAGAAGGAGTGCAAGTCGGTGTGAAAGTGCCAGGAAAAAGGAGGTTCCCTGATGCATGAGTTTTTGTTTAGCAGCACTACTCCAGAAAATTGGTTTGGTTTGGATCTGCTTTATGCTGCATTGTATCTTCTCTCAGAAGCAATTGAGAGCATTTTGTGTTTGACAGGTTACCGCAGGCAGTGGAGTTTGGCTTCGCTGAGCCATTGCAAGAGATATGAAAGAAAACACCCTGGTGTCATTGAGAAGAAGAAAAAGAAGTGCTTTTGCAGGCTCCCATTTTAGCATTGCCTAAATTGTGAGAAAGAGTTGGTGTTGTGCTGTAAAGATCAGCAGCTCAAGCAGCAAAACTGTTTGTACATCCAGGCATGGTTGTTTCATCAGAAGTCAGTGCATGACTTTTACATGTTGTAGAAAATGAGAGGGTTCCTTAAAGTAACAGGAACACCTATAAGGAATGCAAAATTTCTATGGGGGGGGGGGGGAATTGTGAAATGCCGTGCAGAAACCAGCATGGGTAGTTGTGGTTAAGTGTGCAATGCGCCAAAGAAGGCAAGGTGGCCCAAAAGCAGCCAAGAAGGCAGCAATGCCCTTCATAAGAGCTGTCTATTTTTGACCCTGCCTTTCTCCCTAGCATCAGACAGTGCTTGGCTGAATTGCGGAACCAAGAAAAGCAAGGGCGGGGTAAGGCTGGCTGTTTTCAGGATGGGGATGGTGTGTGGAGACCCAAAGAAAAATTGCAGAAACTGGTAGCAACTAAGGCAATGCTTTTGCCCCTACCCAGGGCAACTCATAGTGGAAAACATGCAGAGAAAGAGGGGATGGCAGCCAAAGAATCAAAAGTGCTTAGCATGCACAGAGGATTAAGAAGTCTGTAGTTGGGTGGTGAAACAATGTGAATTATGCCAAGGCACAATGTGAGAAAAACAAGTTGTTTTTCAAAGTGTGTTGGTGATTATGGACATGGACATGCAGTGCACAGTGATTGGTAAATGATGCTCTTGTGCATTCTAAAAAAAGCCAGCAAATTTGCCTCTGTGCCAAAGATACCTCAATGAACTAGTTCAGCAGCTAAATTTCCCAGCCTCACAGGTTGATTGAAAACAACAACAACTGGTGAAATATGTCTCCCTTCAAAAATTGAGGGGAGACATGATAGCACTCTTCAAATACTTAAAAGGTTGTCACACAGAGGAGGGCCAGGATCTCTTCTCGATCATAGGGTGGATTCCTGCATTGAGGGTTGGACTCGATGGCCTTGTAGGCCCCTTCCAACTCTGCTATTCTATGATTCATCCCAGAGTGCAGGACACGGAATAACAGGCTCAAGTTACAGGAAGCCAGCTGGACATCAGGAAAAGCTTCCTAATTGTTAGAGCAGTATGGCAATGGAGGTTGTGGGCTCTCCCCCACTAGAAGCATTCAAGAGGCAGCTGGACAACCATCTGTCAAGTATGCTTTAGGATGGATTCCTGCATTGAGCAGGGGGTTGGACTCAATGGCCTTATAGGCCCCTTCCAACTCTACTATTCTATGATTCAATGCTCTTGGGCCTACTGGTCCTAGTTTGATAATACAGCTTATCCCGAGAAACAATCAGATGCTGCTTAAAGATGTCCAGAGTCAGTACAGACTCTCAGTGTCACTAAATTGAAAATGATAGTGTACAGAGAACAAAAAGAAGGTGAATTGCAAAAGCATGACAGGAATATAAAATTAAATTAAGGTGAATCTGAATGAAATCAATGCAAAAGAGGGGAGTGTGATGGCTATAACCATATCTTGACATAAGAGCAACTATGTCTTGACATAAGAGAAGCCATGTTTGATCAATCTGATTAATAAAGGTTGGACATTGCTAAATAGCTGAGCGGCAGCTTTTAGAAACCATCTGTGTTTCACAAGATTACCCCACCCCACCCCACCCACCTGTATCTTGCTTATGCAAGCTGAGAGAGCCAACAGGACTTCGCAGTACGACAATGGAATCAGTGACCTAGGGAGGTTGTGGCCTCTCCCACACTAGAGGCCTTCAAGAGGTAGCTGGACAGCCACCTGTCAGGGATGCTTTAGGGTGGATTCTTGCATTGAGCAGGGGGTTGGACTCGATGGCCTTGTAGGCCCCTTCCAGCTCTGCTATTCTATGATTCTAGGGGCATTGCCAGGTTCTTAAAAGATCTGGGGCACAGGCCCATAACACAAAATGTCTCTGGCTATCATCAGATGGGGGGAAATTGCATTTCCTTACCATCGCTCTTGCTTCCTGCTGCTCTTCTGCTATAGGGACGAGAAGAATCACACAGGAGAGAAAGGGGAAACAAGCTGCAACCACGTGGCCCCCTTCAGTGTAGTGGGACAGTGCCCTCTAGTGGGCATTTTATAGCGAAACGTCTCTGCACATGGCAGGAAATGCGACCAATTTCATTACAACTCAGAAAAGTCGCATTTTGTTTGGATTATTTCACTACGAAGAAAATGGTAGAAGGAGTGGGAAACAAGCAGGAGGAAGGCACTGTCATGAAAGGGACCTGCAAAAAATGCTCTGTTCCATAACCTGGCTTGAAGCCAGATTGAAAAGAGTCTGGAAAATCTGTGCCATCCAGAAATCCTTGGAGCTGTGAAGCCACTACACGCACCAGTGCTATGCCCAAGAATGGAATATTGGAGACTGGCCAGAAATGCTGGATGGCAGAAAGTGGCTCCTCTAGGCAAGGGCAATGCATGAATGTTCCTGATGATATGGACACTCCTTGCCCTGATGTGTGCGGAGCAAGGGCAAAGTGCACACACCATTACAATTCAGCCTGAGATCCATATAGCTTCACTGTGGACTCTTATGGTCATGCTTCTCCACACTTGGGGCCCTTCCACACGCCGTACTGAAGGCTCATGCATGCGCCCCAAGTACAACCCCAAAACGATAGTGTGCACTACAGCCAGAAGAGACGGAGGAGGTGGCGGCTGGGGAATCCGGGCGCGTCCTTGCCACCGCCGCCTCCCCCCCGGCCTCCAGCTGCCTGGGTAAGAGCGACCCGGGTTGGAGAGCTCGGCGGACCCGGGTCGCTCTTACCCAGGCAGCAGGAGGCCGGCGGGGAGGCGGAGGCGGCAAGGACGTGCCCGGATTCCCCAGCCTCCTCCTCCTCCGTCTCTTCTGGCTGCAGTGCACACTATCGTTTTGGGGTCGTACTTGGGGCGCATGCATGAGCCTTCAGTACGGCGTGTGGAAGGGCCCTTGACCTCACATTAGGAAACGCATTAGTATGGTGACTGATTGCATGGCTAATGCAGTGTGTGTGTGTGTGTGTGTGTGTGTGTGTGTGTGTGTAAATTGAAGTAGGTGAACCACACACATAGAAGGCACCTTATGGGTATAGCCCCTGTTCTCCATGCAAGGTCACGTGCTGGTGAAGAATACTTTGGGAGGACAGCATAGTCAGAAAAGTCATGCCCCAGGGTAATGTGGGGTAGATATTGCCTTTGGTCTTTGGGGTGTGCCCTCCTCCACTCACTACCAAGAAATGAATACACCAAGAATCCAATCTGGCATAAATGTTCTGTTTCATAGCCAGTTAGTTGAGTCTGGCATTTGGAAATGATATTTAAAGGTCACTGCCAATCTTTCCATTTAGAGAACATGGACAAAGTCCACAAAAAAGGAACTGGGGACATGTGTAGTTGTCAAATGAGCATTGTGCAAGATTGTTAACTATACATAGCTGGGGCTGTGGTGAAAGATGGAGAGAAAATATGGTGTTCCACATGAAGTAGAGGTGACAGGCAGCAGCAGAGTAGTTACCGGAGGGAAAGCTGTATTTATCCATTCTGCGTGTCAGCTAGCCACACTAAGAGACGTGAGTGGGAGAGGAAAACCCTCCTCCCTCCCTCCCTCCCTCCCTCCGCCTCATCCCCATTATTGTTGTTTATCATCACCGTCATTAAATAATAAATAGATGAATGGATGGATGAATTAAATGCCACCCAAGAAGGAGAATGTCAAATGTCTCTGGGTGAACATGACTGCAACAGACTGTTGCATGTTCCTCTGAAAACTTGTTGTCTAAGAAAAGTATCACCAGGGACAAATTATAAGGTTTGTTTTACTAGCAGAGAAGAGGGCAGCCGCAGGGAGGCTGAGTACTGGAAAATGGAGTAAGATGATCATACTGCAAGTGGGCAGCCAAAAGAGCCCCCTCCCCCCCAAAAAGTTTAAGTTTCTTTTTCAGGGAAGAGGAAGTCACTGTAGGTTTCCAGGGCAATAAGAAAAGAAGAAGGCCCATTTAGTCCAACGTTCTGTTCCCCCAGTGGCCAGTCAGATGCCTGTGGGCAAACAACATGGAAGACGTGAGTGCAATAGCACTGTCCAGGTCATGCACCCCAGCAACTGGTACTCAGAAGCATACTGCCTCTGATAGCAGTGGTAATACACAGCCATGATGGCCAGTAAACCGCCTAGAGAAGTTCGGCTAATGGGCGGTATAAAATGTAATAAATAAATAAATAAATAAATAACTTTATCCTCTGGCTCTAATTCCAAAAAAGGCAGGGCCTAAGGAAGGAAATATCTTTTTATTGAGCTTATTAAAGCTTCTTCTGGTTCTTGAGTGCATTTTCTCTTCTGTTTTTTAATCTAATTAAAAACCAACTTTGTGGAGGTCTGGAATCCTTTTATTTGGTATGTGAATCCCACCTCACAGGTAGCGAAGGGCATTCTTGGAGCTCGTTGAGGCTCTACGCATTCCTTCTTGGAGGGTGGCCAGCTTCTTTGCGTTTGTCAATGTGAGTTGTCTTATTTTTCCAATTAGGGAAAATGTGCTCTTTTTTATTTGGAAATTATGCATGTTTAAAAGTGCTTCCCCCCCCAAAATACACACATTTCCCCCATCCAGTTAAGCATGAAAATGTGCATTTTTAGACATGTGCACTTAGTCTGTGTGATACGTGTGTGTGTGTGTGTGTGTGTGTGTGTGTGTTTGAGAGAGAGAATGAATCACACACAGTTTAATATGCAGGGCTGAGATTGAATTTTACACACTCTGGTAGTGGATACACACACACCTTTATGTACCTATGAATTTGGTCACATCTGCTTTCTTGCTGAGCTCTCGCTGCTTAGAACAAGCTCCGTTTTGCCATGAGGAGGGTCTGGCGCACACTCGTTAAAACCACCCACGTGCGTTATCATCAAGGTCAGAGTTGAAGCTGTGGTAAAATTAGAAGAGCAGATTCCAGCTGGGATAGAGTGGCAGCCTTTCATCCCCCCTTCCCCTCCTGGAAGCCAAGGTAGCCATCCAGCCTTACAGTCATTGGCTATGGAAGCTGACCTCACACATTGCAAGGGCTTGGGGGTGGGTATAAAGCTAGGGGGGCTACTGCTGCCATTTGGAGCTTCATCCCACCAGTTGAATATTGTGCTGCTGCAAATGACCCAGGGGTTACAGTCTGCTTTTGCTGTGAAGGACTCGGATTTCAGTGATTATGTCCTGCTGTGATTGTGGGTCTTTCCCCCTTTATAGGGGATTATAAAGGTGCAGGGAATGTCTGGTTCTTCCTAGCATGCGAAAGCACATCGCTGAAATTTCAAGTGTATTTTTTATCCATTTTCAATGCGCTGTACTGTGGGTGTGTTCTCAAGGGGCGGTATTGCTGACATAAGAGAGGGGGGTGACGTTCTTCAGGGCTGAGCCTTTCTCAGCAGTATGGGAAATACACTTTGCAGTCGCTCAGAAATATTACAATGGCAGAGTGTGTGTGAGTGTGAGTGTGTGTGTGTGTGTGTGAGAGAGAGAACTTAGGATCGCATTTCCATGCCTTTGAACATCCGAAACTGTGCATCTTCAATGGGATTTACTTTATTCAAAAGTAAATCCCATTGAGAGAAATGGTGAAGGGTGGTGGTGGAAAAATTTCCCCTCTTTCCACACCTGGGAGCTTTTCCTAAGCAGGAGGGAGGGAGGGAGCCTCCAGGCAGGGTTAGGGGATTTACTTTACTCAAAAGTAAACCCCATTGATTTCAACTGCTAATGTGACCTGCTGTGCATGGAGGGGAGAGAAACGGAGGGAAGAGGGGGGCTGGAAAGATTTCCTCTCTTTCTGCACCCTTTACCTAAGCACAGGCCAAGGGGCAGCATGTAGCAGTTGAAATCAATGAGATTTGCAGCAGCCACAAGGGAAGAAAGGAAGGTGAGGGGAGAGAGACTCTAGATCTGTTTGTGTTTTTAACTGCAAAGGTTGGAAACAGCGCTCTTCACCCAAATGTCTTGTCATTTTCAAGCGAAGTCCTTTACCTGCTTCTGAATCAGTGTGTCTGTGTGTGCATGTTGGTCCTTTTCCATCTTACTTTGTGTTGCTCTTGTTCTTGTTTGAACGGGAGTTGGTGGGGGAAGGACACAGATCTTCAATTCCTTTGAGCATGTGAAGCTGAGTGGGGGATGGCAGGAGACAGGGGGAAGCAGAGATGGAAACGTTCTCCATGAGGGGGATCCTGCATCTCCCCACGTTTTTCTTTTCTTTAACAATGGGGGTCCAGTTTTTATTTGGAGCCCTCACATGGGAAAGGAGGTCTTCTTAATCCTCTCAGTAACTGTGATTTGCCTCTCAATTTGTCATTGGAGGTCCTGGCACTGCATTTGAAGTCTCCTCCTCTGTACACTGGGAGTTGAGATGGCCACTTCCTACCTTGCTTCACTCCCCCACCCCAGCCACCCACCCCATTTCCCCCCTCTTTTTAAAGTTGCAAAAATTAAGACTGCAATCCAAGGGGCTCTAATACATTCCATTGAACTCAATGGGATTTATTTACTGAGTAAGCATGCAAAAGAGTTGACTGCAATCCTATGTAATGTTCTACTTTGGTGTTCAGTAACAAGAGAAGCAAATCCCAATACTTGTTGTCCAAGGGGGAGTTGTCCCCACTTCAAACAACCAATAAACGGTAGGAGGAGGTACAAAGAAGATCTGGGGGGTGGGGATAAGAACACGTGTGAGTGAACCTTAACGGATCTCCCCAAACACACTACAGCAGAGCTGTAAGTTTACAAGTTTTCATATGCTATATAAGCACTATGTAAGCACTATATAAGCGAAATGAGATAATTTGACGGTAAACCAGAACAAAAGTGTACGTGGGATGAGGCTATTGGTCTTCCCCCAGGTCTCCACTCAGGTCTTCAATCTGTCTTCAATCCAGTCCTGGTTTGGATCTTCAGTCTTCGATTGTCAGCTGGCTTATGGGCCGAGAATGTTTGGATCCTGTCCTATAGGAAGGCCCTTTACTTCGGTAAAGGATAAGTCAGGAGGATAAGTCATCCTTTATTGTTTTTGCCTGCAGCACTGCTTCAAAGGGTTCCTCTGCTATTTAAAGGTTTCCTCTGATTGTTTTGGGTTTCTTGATTTCCTCTGATATTGGCATACCTTTTTTGTTCCTTTCCCCCTTCCTTATTGTTAATAAATTTTACATCTATTTCACAGCTTGTGAGTGCTTTAATCTGTTTAAGTCTCCATACTTCTGCTTTGGTCTTGCTAATGTTTAGAATTCTGGGCTTGGGGTGCGAAATAGAGGGTGTGAACTTGAACCCTTATCCCAGTGCCCCAAGTGTGTCCTGAAAGGTCTGAGTATCCCCTGGCTCATGCTGGGCTTGGATGTTAAGGGGTAGTGGCAGTCTACTGGGTAATTGCCCACAGAGCAGTGGGGAGTTGGGCATTTGGGGGTAAACCCTCTTAGCTCTCATACTCTCCCCCCTCTGTTCTACACCACAATGGGTACAAAAAATGATGTTTCAGGGACAGATCTGGTGGGGGGAGAGCAGCAGGCAGTTCTAGATCTAGCACTGAATTATTCATCTCAGCTTGCTGGCAAGCTGAGGAGTCAACCAGAGGACATGGAGCAGCAGTCAGCTGGCCATTGTGGTGGCACTGTGATCAGGAGAAATAGAATGGTCTGCAGGCAGGAGCATGAGACTAAGGAGTTTCAGGCTGTTGCCCAGTTTCGCTCCCCCCTGCAAACTTGGCAAAAAGCCTTTTACAGGGGGATCGGGTGGCGAGCAGGAGCAGTCCCAAATACCAGCTAAGGTGATTCCTGTGGATGACCTTCCATTCCTGGTGGTAGAGGGTGTGAGCTTCAGGAACCCAATGCAGCTGGCTTTCTAGGTACAAGATTCCAGCATAGACTACACACAGCAGGCACATCATGCTGTACCCTGTACTGGACATCCAGTGATGGGTGAAGGCTCCTACCAGTGTGCTGTGAAGAACAGTTTGCCTGCACAGCTGCTCCAAATATTGGAGGTGAAGTACACCATCTGTGGCTCTCCCCATTATAGGGAGCGCGCCAGAGTCCTGCTTAAGTGGCTGCGTGCGGCAACACTTTGTAAGAAGGGTCCATTAACTGCATCAGTCATATGAGCCCAATGGAATTCACTGGGTGAGACGGCTGGTTATCCAATGCCAACAGCCCAGCCATTACATGGAGGAGTCGGTAAACTGTGCTGTCATCAGAAATCAATACTTCGCAGTACCATATGTGCTCTGCCCTCTGCGGAGCTGCCTCTGCCTCTCTGGTTCTTAGGCAGGGGAGGCTGTGAGGACCGAGAAGCCATTCCTCCACATGAAGTGCCCACTTCCCAGTGTCAGTGGGCTGACAGCACCATGACAGCTCAGCTGAGCGGAAGCGGCTGGGACTCCTTCAAAGTCCTACAGCTACTATGGCTGCCGGTGGCCCCTTCCCCACCCTTTCCCCCAGCCAGCCACCCACCCCCTGTTCAGCGCGTCTTCCAGACACCATCGCCTGCCTGCCGCCACCTGCTCTCTTGGTGCAGCCAAGTCTAGCCTGAGCGGGTCACTCAACTTTTGCCATTATTCCGACTGGTACTCCCGGAAGGCTTTGCATACCTGGCCTGTGCTCTGTAGATAATGCAGTGCTGATTCCAAGAGTAAGGTTTCAAGCAGACTTGCAATGTTTTTACATCGCAGGCACTTTGAGTACACAGTAGTCCCAAGCATGTTGGCTTCTGTTCTGGCTGTGCTACACCTGCAGGGTTCTCTCTGCCTTCTTTGTGCACATACAAGAAAACAACTAGCAAATCTGCTATGTAAATTGTCTTTGTGCACCTCCTGTCTAAAGTTGTAAAAGCTGCATAGTACATTGCCTTTGTGTGGCTTCAAAGTTTGTTGCCTTCATGTTGGGCTTCTTCCTGTCTTCATCTCTCCACCTTCAAAAGGTAACACCATCCTTGCCTTCCTGCAGCTTCTGGCTCAACTACGCCTTGTGGGGTCATCCATCCAACAGAAGATACAGCTTCCTTGTCCTTTATCGAAGTTTTGCGCTCCAAAATAAGTGAGGGAGTTCCAAATAAGGGTGTGATCTGCTTCTCTTAGGATCGGAGAAGCAACAGCAAATTGGGCTGATCCGCCTTCTCCTGAGGCAGAGGAGAAGCGAGTCGGGGGGCTGGAGGAGGATGGCAAAGAGAAGCGACCATAGGCGGAGCGCTCCTCTTTTCGTGGAGCGATCCGCCCGCCATTTTGGATTTTTTCGCCCATAGGATTGCATTGCGGAAAAGATTAGTGGATAACTTTTTTGTTTTTCAAGCTATTTGAAACTCGCTGTGCTTAGAGAGTCGTGGATGGGGGTCATTTTGAGCCTATTCTCAGCACTCTGCGTGGTGCGGTTTGCTTGCTATATTTTTTTAAAAAATAGGGTAAAAAATAGCGGGAGAGGTACCTTTTTGAAGTGCTGAGAGGCAGATTCAACTCCCAGTCATGATCACCTGATGAAGCATCCTCCAATCCCAAATTTGGAGGGGGGGATAGGCAAAACGGGATACTTGGGATACTGGGAAACTTCTCTTTCTTAGTCTCTGAATGGACTTTTCCCAGTGTTTTTTTAAACAGTCGTCCCACCAAATGCACAAACACAACCTGAAATCATATACTAAGCAAATAAATAACAGATAGGAAACACAGCACTGCTACCCACCCTAACCTTGGTGAACAACTGAATAGATGTGCTGCAAGGAGATGAGGTCCCCTAGGGCATGTGGATGTGCCCAGTGCACACACTGTCCTGCCCTTAGAGGGTCATCCAAACACTCCAAAGCTTAAACAATCTAGAACTTCAAGAAGCTAATGCCTGTCATGAGTTGAAGTGACAGATAGCTTCTTAAAGACTGGTACTTACTTAGGGCCAGTCAAATGGGCAGAGTTCCCCCTCCCCCTGGGCACCTCCACTTTCCTCTTACTGGTAAAAGACAGGCATAGCCTTTTTAAAAAAAATCTTCTTGTTGTTTATTCAGCAATACTGCTGCTTTTAATTCCACCTCTCCTTTGTTTGTTTATTTATTTATTTATTACATTTTATATTTAAACACCCCTAGCCCAAGCTCTCCTGGCTTTTCCTCTTCAGTGAAGTCAGGCAGGCTTTCATTGTGGTTCAACTCCTTATTGTTGTTGTTGTTGTTGTTGTTACTATTAATATTAATTAGTACTGCTATTATTAATGTTACTGTTGTTGTTGTTTAATAAAGGCTGTGATCACAGTGCAGTCAATCAACTCTGAAGCAAGGATCACAAAGCTTTACTCTTATCCTCCTAGCCTCCTAGTTATGGGATGCAAAAGAAAAGGCATCGCTCTGTGCTGCTCCCGCCTCACAGGGATGATTTGCATTACTGGCTTTGAAACAATCCTTGCCACACTTCCTTGTGCCCCCAGAAATGTCTCCTGCCTGCCTGCCTGCCTGCCTTCCCTTCCTCCTCCCCCTGGGAGCTGCACTACATAATGGGCTTTGTGGTTCGTGCCCACCAGCCTCCGGCATGCTTGCTGCCAGTCCTCCTCCTCTGTGCCCGCCTCACAGGGTTGGTTTGTAATGCGTTACTGCTGGCTTAGAAAGAAACAAACAATCCTTGCCTCACTTCCTTGTGCCCCCAGAAATGTCTGTTGCCTGCCTGCCTGGATGCTTTCCCTCCCTCCTCCCCCTGGGAGCTGTACTACATGATGGCCTTTGTGGTTCGTGCCCACCAGCCTCCGGCATGCTTGCTGCCAGTCCTCCTCCTCTGTGCCTGCCTTGCAGGGTTGGTTTGCAATGCATTATTGCTGGCTTAGAAAGAAAGAAACAATCCTTGGCTCACTTCCTTGTGCCCACCTCGCAGGATTGGTTTGCAATGCGTTACTGCTGGCTTAGAAAGAAAGAAACCTTGCCGCCTCCTCTGTGCCCGCCTCGCAGTTGGGATTTCCTTTGAAATAGCCATGAATAAAGCCCATTGAGCTGTCTGCAGATACTGGGGTGTCCGATTTTCAAAAATTCCCCCAAAATCAGGGGAGGCTTGGATTTGCTTGAGGCTTGGCATGCATGTGTATACGTGCATCAGGTGCCATGGTGCCTAATTTGACATTTCTAACATGAAAATTGACGTAGTTCTAGCATGGGACTTGATTTGGGGTGAGTTAAAAGGTTAAAGCCCCACCAAAAATCAGGGGATGATGGGATTTGCTTGAAACTTGCCATAAATGTGGATCTAGATGGCATCTGTGAGGGTGCCTGCTTCCAAGTTTTTATCTGTCAAAAATGTCAGAGAAAATCCCATGTCTGAAAATGGGGTGTCTGATTTTCAAAAATTCTCCGAAAATCAGAAGAGGCTTGGATTTGCTTGAGACTTGGCATGCATGAGTATACATGGATAAGCTATCATGGTGCCAAGTTTGAGGTTTCTAACATCAACAGAAAAAAAGTTGTAGGCTTTTTTGGATTTCAATGCAAGCCTATGGGGTGGAAAAGCGGAGCTCCGATCCAGATCCAGAGCTTCGCAGCGAAGCAGAGCGTACCGTAGGCGGAGCGGAGCGGACCCAATCTGGAAGTTCTGGATCTGGAAGAGAAGTGGATCGGGGGGTCCGTGCACACCCCTAGTTCCAAATATCATTGACTGTGTAACTCCTGTCTGAAATTGTAAAACCTTCTAAGCAAATTGCCATCCTGACTCAAGTAAAGTAGTAAACCATCAAGGTTTTGTGTGGCTCCTAACGTCATTACAGTAGCTAAGATCAGGTAATAGTGAATTAAACCATCAAAGTATGTTGCCTTTGCATGACTCCTAGCTCTAAAAACTAGGGCTGTGCACAGACCCCCTGATCTGCAACTTCTGGATGGGGTCTGCTCCACCCCACATTGATCTGCCTATGGTCCGCTCCACTCCGCTCCACTGCAGAGCTCTGGATCTGGATCGGAGCTCCGTGTTTCCCCCCCTATAGACTTGCATCTAAATTCAAACGCCTATAACTTTTTTACTGTTAACATTACAAACCTCAACATTGGCACCATAAGAGCTTATCCATGTATCCACATTCGTGCCAAGCTCCAAGCAAATCCAAGCATGCACTGATTTTTGGCGATTTTTTCATTTTAATCATCACCCCCTAACCCCAATTCACACCCCTTTCGAGAACTCTTTCAGTTTACATGTTACAAACCTCAAAATTGGCACCATGAGAGCTTATCTGTGTATCCACCTTCATGTCCAGTTGGAAGCAAATCCAAGCCTCCACTGATTTTGGGGGGATTTTTGAAAATCCTACACCCCATTTTCAGAAATAGGATTTACTCTGACATTTTTACAGATACAAACTTGCAAATGGGCATCCTCACAGATGCCACCTAGATCCAGATTCATGGCATGCTTCAAGCAAATCTGAGCATGCCCTGATTTTTAGCTCCTCCCCCCATTTTAAGCATCACCTCCTAAACCTAATTCACACCCCTTTTAAGAACTCTGTCAGTTTTCACATTACAAACCTCAAAATTGGCACCATGAGAGCTTATCCATGTATCCACCTTCATGCCCAGGGGGGATCTGCACATCGTCGTGAAGGCGCTTGCATGCGCCTGCAGTGTGCCCCGAAACTCACCGTGTAGATCCTGCCCTATCCTGGCCAGAAGAGGAGGAGGCAGCGGCGGCAGCCCCGTATCGCCCCTCGTGGGGACGGGGCGAAAAATTTCCAGGCTTGGCGGCTTCGCTGGGGAATCTGGCCACGTCCTTGCCGCCGCCCACCTCCTCGCTGGCCTCCTGCTGCTGGCGAAAGAGCCACCCGGGTCTGAGAGCTTGGCGGAAGAAGGCGGGCGGCAAGCCATTACAATTAGGGGTGTGCACGGACCCCCCGCTCCGCTTCACTTGCAGATCCGCCATTTTCCGGATCGGGCCGCTCCGCCCCGCCCCCGCTCCGCCCACTTCCGCTCCGCTCCGCCCGGAGCTCCGGATCCGGAGCTCCGTTTCCCCCCCCATAGGCTTGCATTGAAAGCTAAAAAATTATACAACTTTTTTTCTGTTCAAGTTAGAAACCTCATGTTTGGCACCATGACACCTCATGGGGATATACACATGCACGCCAAGTTTCAAAGCAATCCCATCATCCCCTGATTTTTGGCGAATTTTTGAAAATCGGGCACCCCACACACAACATCCCTGCGAGGTGGGCAGGGGAGGAGGGAGGGAAGGCAGGCAGGCATGCAGCTGGCATTTCTGGGGGCATAAGGAAGTGAGCCAAGGATAAGCCAGTAATGCATATAAAATGGAATAAATCAATCAATAAACAAAGGAGGGGTGGAATTAAAAGCAGCAGTGTTGCTCAATAAACAGCAAGAAGAATTTTTTTAAAAAGGCTATATCTGTCTTTTACCAGCAATAGGGGGACGTGCCCGGGGGAGGGGGAAGTAGCTGCCAGTTCAAGACACTGACAGCCACCAACAGCTCTGAGAAGAAGTAAAACGCTCACTTCGACTCATAACAGGCATTGCTCCACCACTGAAAAGTGACCATTCACTTCAACTCATGATAGGCATTGCTCCACCGTTTTACTCTCTTTGGAAGGCTCTAATGGCCTTCCAGTGCAGGAGAGAGTGGGGGCACGTCCACGATGAGATGCCCTAGGGGAGCTCATCCCCTTGCACCACATCTATTCAGTTGTTCACCAAGGTTAGGGTGGGGAGCAGTGCTGTGTTTCTATCTCTTATTCTTGGCTTAGTATATGATTTCAGGTTGTGTTTGTGCATTTGGTGGGGCTACTGTGTTAAAAAACATGGGGAAAAGCCCGTTCAGATGAAGAAAGAGAAGTTTCCCAGAATCCCAAGTTACCTGTTTTGCCTATGCCCTCCTCCAACTTTGGGATCATCATGACCGGGAGCTGACTCTGCCCCTCAGCCCTTTGAAAAAGGTATTTTTCCCGCCGATTTTTTAAAAACTTCTAGCCCGCGACCCGTACGATGCAGAAAGTTGAGAGTGGTCTCAAAATGACCCCCATCCACGACTCTCTGTGCACAAGAATTTTCAGAATGATAGCTTAACCCCCCCCCAGTTATCCCCGATTCTTTCCCTCAATGCAATCCTATGGGCGAAAAGCCGAAAACGCCGTTTGAGCCGCGCGGTTGACCCGATTTTCACAAAAATATAGCACGCGACCCGTACGATGCAGAAAGTTGAGAGTGGTCTCAAAATGACCCCCATCCACGACTCTCTGTGCACAAGAATTTTCAGAATGATAGCTTAAACCCCCCCCAGTTATCCCCGATTCTTTCCCTCAATGCAATCCTATGGGCGAAAAGCCGAAAACGCTGTTTGAGCCGCGCGGTTGACCCGATTTTCACAAAAATATAGCACGCGACCCAGACAACGCAGAGAGGTGAGAGTGGTCTCAAAATGACCCCCATCCACGACTCTCTGTGCACAAGAATTTTCAGAATGATAGCTTCAAAAACAACATAGTTATGCGCGATTATTTGCCGCAATGCAATCCTATGGCGAAATGTTTTCAAGATGGCGACCGGAGCGCTCCGCCTGAACTAGGAGCTCCGAAAAATGGGCGCTTCTCTTCGCCTTGCTTCTAGGGGGTCCGCGGTCCGCTCCTACTCCGCCTCTGGGTAAGGCGGAGCAGGCCAATCCGCTACTGCTTCTACGCTCCTAATCGGAGCGGAGCACATCCCTAATTACAATTATAATAATAGTAACAGGAATTCTAGCTGTACTACTACTACTAATAATAATAACAATTAGGGCTGTGCACAGACCCCCTCCCCCCAATCCGCTTCTCTTCCAGATTCGCAACTTCCGGATTGGGTCTGCTCCGCCTATGGTGTGCAGAGTGTGCAGGGCAGATTGTACAGGAGAAGGCAATCCTGTAGGTAGCCTGGACCCAAACCATGTAGGGCTTTAAAGATGATAACCAACACTTCAGGAATGTATTAATAGAAGTATAGCTTCCAAAACGAGTGAGATACTGGTTCCCCTGTATTTGGCACTGGTTACGCCTTATCTTGAGTACTGTGCCCAGTTCTGAGCACCACACTTCAAGAAGGATGCAGACAAGCTGGATTGGGTTCAGAGGAGGGCAATGAGGATGATCAGGAGTCTGGAAACCAAGCCCTATGAGGAGAGACTGAAAGAACTGGACGTGTTTAGCCTTGAGAACAGAAGACTGAAGGGAGACATGATAGCACTCTTCAAGTCCTTTAAAGGTTGTCACACAGAGGAGGGCCAAGATCTCTTCTTGATCATCCCAGAGTGCAGGACATGGAATAATGGGAAGCCAGATTCCGGCTGGACATCAGGAAGAACTTCCTGACTGTTAGAGCAGTACACCGAAGGAACCAATGACCTAGGGAGGTCATGGGTTCTCCCACACTAGAGGCATTCAAGAGACAGCTGGACAGCCATCTGCCAGGTATGCTTTAAGGTGGATTCCTGCATTGAGCAGGTGGTTGGATTTTATAGCATTATAGCACCATTCCAACTCTACTATTCTAAGATTCTATAGATGGAGCTCTGGTATATAATGATCTGATCCTCCATTTTTTACTCAGGGCTGTCATGCTGGCAGCAGTATATGTTGGTGGAGAGCATCCAGCCATCTTAACCTCTCAGAATAAGGCAGCTTTCTTCTTCAAATGTCTCATAAAAGACTTGAGAAATAGCTGGGCTCTCACAGGGCCACTGCAGGTTGCCTGGAGTCTAGAAGAAATTCATCTTTATATGGGTGTATATATGGCATGCAGCTGCTTTCACGGTCTGCTGAAGACTGTCACTAGGCAACTCACTCCTAACATGGCTCTCCTGGAAGTGTCAGTGCACCTGCCCGGCCCATCTTACTTTCCTCAGTGTGCTCAGAGGGCTGCTCTCATGCCTCCAGAATCTTTGGCACCCTTCCCCCAGTTTTGTAGACTTTTATATTAGCAGTTTCAGTGTCAGGACTAAAATACTCTATAAAACCAACTCTGCACAGCTGTGTTCACTGGTGTACAGGATTTAAAGCCCAAGGTGTACAGAACAGGGAATGGAATCACTCAATGACTACTGGGTTTATACAGCGGCCAGTGTGTGAAGGGGGAGGGAGGACTGAGAGCATCATGTTTTAATTACAGTGGAAACTGGTCCATGAAGCACTTTTCAATGACCATTATAATCCCAAGGAATGCCTTTGATGTGACCTGAAGTTTGACTGAGTGTTCTGTCACCACAGTGATTAAAGCTGCAAGTTTACTTACACTTACACAGGAGTAAGTTCCATTAATCACAGTGGGACTTAACATCAGAATAATCATGACTAGGGTCACACTGTAAGTTCTATATCAACACTTAAGACTTAAGTATGGTGCTGGTCAAAGCCCTCTGAAGCCAACAGAATTAGACTTGAGGCCAGAATAAGGTTTCAGCAGCTACTTATATTTAGGGACGTCCAGATTTTGTGAAATCCGTCCCATGTGTGTTTCGTGGATTCTGCAGTCTCATTTGTTCCAGCATCCATTAACAAACATTTTTCCCCATTATGCAGAAAAATATACAAATCATTCCGTAAGAAAAATTTGAATAATTTGCATAATTTATGTTAATAATTAACATCCAGTATATGGTCCTGCACTCCATTCAGTTTCTCCCCCCCCCCCCCCGCATATATTTTCCAGCTTGGCACATGTCTCAGCAGAAATTAGCATATTTTCCTGTGAATGAATTTGTGTAAATTTCAGAGAAGTAAAAAAATAATAAACTGAAAGTCTGGGGAGTCTGTGTGGCTTGGAGAGGTCAGTCCACAGCAGATTACGCAGGGTGGATTCTTAGAAATCCAAACTCATTTTAGTCTGTATCAAATTTCTCCACCTTCCCTACACATACATGCCATGCAGACTTCCTATTGGGGTGTGCAAAGTGGGTCTTCTCTGCCTCGAAATTTGATCTGGAGCTTGATAGAGGTGATTCTCTACCTCTGTTTCGGAGCTGCTCCCTTCTCTCTGCCTCGCAAAATTACCTGTTGAAGAACCATTCAGTATTCGGGTAACCAGGGCAGGATCTACACTATTCATTACACCGTTGTTTAAGTGCATTGTTGCGTCCTCCCTTGCTACGTTACAAAATGCAACTTGAGCCCAGTCAATCGAAATACCTTTTCTTCTATCGTTTTACCCGGGCACACTCTCCTTTAGAACGTTCTTCATTATGGCTCTGAAGTAAACCTCCTTCTTCCGGTGACTCTGAGCTAGACCTGCCGGGATAAGCCGGCAGGGAGGCGGGGCGATGCGTAGGGACGAGGGAATAAACAAACAAACAAACAAACCCAGAAAGTTCCGGCGTGCGCCTCAATCTTCCTGAGCATCTGTCCTCGGTAGTCAATCCCACGGTGTCTCGGCCAGGTCAGTGGGCAGAGAGAGGGTTCACATCTCCAGAGCTGCAACCCAAGAGGAACTTTGCTTCACTCGGAAGAAAAATACGTCGAGGCTCTGGTCTGTTGCTGCGGAGGGCTTGCTTCCGAGGAAGCCTGCCTCGGGGCCGTGCGGTCAGGTCGCCACCCCTTGCATGCTTGGTTGGATGAAAATCCCCCCCCTCGCTCTCCACTCCCCGAAATAATCGAGACGAGGTCAGATCTTCATTTTCGGTTCTGCTGGGACCTCTCTCCACACCTAAATTCTTCCGGATCTCTTGGAGCCCAACCCTAGCGGATGGGATCTCTGGCGTCACTTCAGTAGATCTGCCCACAGTCTTCTTTCCCATGAAACAGGGATCCCTGACTGGGCTCGTTTAACGGATCGATTCAGCGCGCTCCTATGCTGGCACGCGCTCCCTCTTTCTCATCTACCGAGGGCTGTTAATAATAGTGGATCTCGTCAGCTCTTCAGCCTGATCCTATGCAGGTTTACTCTGAAGTAATCCTCACTCTATTCGACGTTGCTTACTCCCAGGTAAGTCTGTGCTGGTGGCAGCCTGAATGAACAGCCCTGCAGCGTCTTAAAGGGGCCACGTGCGCCCCGAAAGATAAGCGTTTTTTTAAAAAAATTAAGCCTCTGTCCCCTCTTTCACCGCCCTCCCTCCCCCTCCCCCTCCCCCTCGTCGTGTTGTGCCAGCTCTCCCTCCCCTAGAAAAGCCCTCACTTGTCCTAATCAGGAAGCAAAGACCATGGTCACGAGACATGACTTTGAAAGACGGCATTGAATACAACGAAAGGTTGGGGCACATTGTTAGTTTTAAAACGATTTTAACAGAAAGTGGAACGGTTTTAAAAGTCAGAAGAAACGTAACAACAACAGCATCACGTGACTGCTGATGTCATCTCTGCCAACTTGTTACGTTTCATCTAGACAAGTGTAGACGGGCTCCAGCATTAACAGAAATGCTTACAACTCCCTCATTTTAAAAGATAGAGAGATAAAACATGGCACAGTGATAGTGCTTAAGGAGACGTTTAGCCCTACCAGGACTGAATCAGATAAGTTCATGCTTTGATTTTTTAGGAATGTTTAAATGGAAAAAACAAAAATACTTACATCTGTGTAATTTTTCAGATAAATACATGAAACATGGAAAGATGATATCTCCAAAGGAGGGTTTGAGCATCTTAGGATGCTTAGGATCTTATTAATAGAATCATAGAATAGCAGAGTTGGAAGGGGCCTACAAGGCCATCGAGTCCAACCCCCTGCTCAATGCAGAAATCCACCCTAAAGCATCCCTGACAGAGGGTTGTCCAGCTGCCTCTTGAAGGCTCTAGTGTGGGAGAGCCCACAACCTCCCTAGGTAACTGATTCCATTGTCGTACTGCTCTAACAGTCAGGAAGTTTTTTATGTAGAAGTTGGCTCAAAGAAAACCTGATAGTTCTATGCGACCTGCCATTGTTTATTCTATTGTTGGCAATTTGCTGTGTAACTTGATTTGCTTATAAAATCCTGTTGCAATTTCCTTTTTCCAGCTCCTTTGAACTTACTAGTAAACTGCCTCTAGAATAATTTGAGGAGGTCTTTTTGCTTCCTGTTTCTTCCTCCTTTCTAGATCCTGTGCAGTTAAGTTGAGCTGTATGCTTTTGTGTAAAAGTATCAAAGGAGAGTTTAAGAACCTCAAGTTGTCTGACAATTTTTTCTAGGCGTTCATAAATTGAAATAACAGTGTGAGCTGTTAAAAGGCACTGTTTTGTCACAAAGTCTGAGGGGTACAATTGCTGTTCAGTATGTTGTATCTTCTCCGTAATGAGCGATTTCTCGCAAGCAGACTTATCTACCCCATTTGACTCCAAAGACACTCCTTCCTGATAAACAAACAAATTATTGCCAGAGTTTTCCGTGGACTCAGGTTAAGGCTCATTTTCTATAACCAAAGCTAAAAAACTATTAGCAGTAGGAATTGAAAACTCTAAGTGTGAGTCTGGGATACTCACAGTTTCTGCGCAGGCAAACGCTTCTCTTCCAGATTTGCAACTTTCGGATCTCTTCCAGATTTGCAACTTTCGGCCAGGATCTCTTCTCCATCATCCCAGAGTGGGCGCACGTTCCAAGAAGCCAGATTCTAGCTGGACCAAGAAAAACTTCCTGACTGGAAGAGCAGAACGACAAATGGAACCAGTTACCTAGGGAGGTTGTAGGCTTTCTCACACTAGAGACATTCAAGAGGCAGCTGGACAACCATCTGTCAGGGATGCTTTAGGGTGGATTCCTGCAATGGGCTAATACGCCCCTCCCAACTCTATTTTTCTATGATTTTATGAAAACAAAAAAGGACACATATAGGAAATGGAAGGAAGCCTAGACTACAAAAGAAGAGTATAGACAGGTAGCACAGAAGTGCAGGAATGGCATCAGGAAGGCTAAAGCTGACAATAGTAGTAGTTGTTACATCTTACATAGGCAATGTATGTTATGATTAAACATAAACACAATTTTATCATTCACATTCATCATAATCTTCTTCTTCTTCTGAATAGGCATCATCACTCTCTGCATCTGTTTGATTTTCACAGCTGGGAAGTCTGCACATGTCAGTGCACTTGAGGTCATTTAGACAGCAGACACATATTGGCAGTTCCTAATGCAGTTGCAAGCTAGAAGATCTAACACAGCCTGTGGTGCTGGCTGCCCCTCCATCCAGTCCACTACCAGTTGCTCTGCTCCATCTTGTTTTTCCAACTTCTACCCTCTCCCAATTGGAGTAGGTGTCTGTGGATCATTCAGAAGACATCTCTTGCTTATAGCAGCTTCATAATTTGCACGTTCGGCATGTTTCTTCAGACAGTCCCTGCAAGGTGGAAGTTGGTGACTGTCTATCTCACCCTTCTTTGTGCAAAATAGGTGATATCTCAAGTCATTCACATGATGTACCGAAGATTTTGGTGCATACACTAAGCACGAGAATTGTTCCAATTAGTCCATTAGTTCTTCAGAGAGATCCCATTCGTCTCTGAGCTGCGAAAATGTTTCCTTTGTATGTCTGTTGGCAGACAGGATTTTGAATGCACTTACTTTTCCTTTTTCTGCAAATGCGCTTACTGTGTCGCATCCAGTAAATGTATGGAGATCTATCATAGCCCAACAAACATTTTCACCAAGAGTTGAAGCTATTTTCCCAAAGTCAAGGACTCGCATATGTATTTTAGTACCCCATTTCAGAAATTTTTTAGCCATGATTCTGTCATGGAATCCCAAACACATAGTCAACACATTGGTGTCATCTGAGCTTATCATTACTGCCTCATACCCCTCATTAGCAGCGTGAGCAGCAACAAATGACCATCTGCTTCTTCATGTGTACTGTTGAGTTCTGGCACTTCGTGGCTCCCTTCAGATGTGATTTTGTAGCATTTATCTTCACAGTTCGCAAACAGTGTTTTATTCTCAAGTATTACAAAATACTCTGGTTTCCTCCATTTGTTAACAAGAAATGTGATCGGATTTGTTTTATTCCTTACGTGGCTTAGGAATTTCCTCCACTGTCTGACAATCTGGGAAGATGAGATGCTCTGTAACTGGTGCCCGAGTTCTTCCCCTCTCACTGTTCTTCATTGTACGTATCAAACACAACATCAATTCTTTGACTCCTATTTCCTTCCCGCAAAGCCATGGACGAGACAGACATAGCCACCTCACCAAAGTTTGACTCCTCTCCTTTTACTCTCTGAACAAGAACCATACCATCAATCACCGTGGCTGAATATCCAAGTATTTCCTCAGCGGGGTAACGTTTTTCTGCAAGTATGTTGCTAAAGTAGCTTTGTTTGTCTTTCGCAACTGACCTTCTGGAGTTGCTAAAGCCCATGGTAAAGGCCCTAAGGGATGAGAGAGTACATCTGTCATTTGAAGGTTCCGATTCTGTGCTGTCAGAATGATTCAACCAAATAGTGCTTTGTCTGTTTTCATGATGATTGTCCTGCCATTGCTCTTCACTGCCTTCTTCTTGGACATATTAGTGAAGGTTTTTAGTTTGTTCATTTTCATCGGGTCATGAAACTTCTTAGTGGATTACTCTCAAGTCTCTCAATTTTGAAGTCTGTATAGCACTGTTCACCTATGTCGTGCGCCTTCATTATGTCAGATACTATGTGTTGAGATGCCTTTTTTTGCCATGGAGAGACTAATGAGATCATGTGGCCCAACAAATGGGTTTATCCAGCTTCGAACCAGACTAACAGCTCTCGCAACAGTATCTTCGTCGTTTTCAATTCGTGACTGATGTAGGTCTGCATGAGTGAGATCTGATCTGTTGTTACGAACCCTTTTGGAGGGCTTTGTGTTTTCTGGATCTCCAGTCAGAAGTCCTAATAGGAACCGTTTAAGATAATCAGGCACTGTAAATGAATCTTTATCAACGTCTGAAGGATGATATGGCCATGGTGTTGATGTCAAGTTTATTTTAATCATTGTTCTTATGTGCAATGATGTTTTATCAATGATCTTGTTCATGTCTGTTGCCTTAACCTTTAAAACTGATAATTCTCTTTTCAAACTCTGGTTTTCTCTTACAACGTCCTGTAGCTTGACACTATCAGGTTGGGCTAATAATTTTCCTTGGTTGTCTGGGAATATGTGGAGGCTGTCACCAAACTTGGATTCCAATTTTCTTCTAATATGCTTCTTGGTTGATTTGTCTATTCCCTGTATTTCTCTGCATGTCATGAGGGTTTCAAGCCTTTCAGTGACAGTCGTCACACGTATTACCTCTTTTTTAGGAATAATCACATTTCTAATGTCTTGAAATAGTTCATCATATGCTGTATCTCGCATATTTTTGTAGTGATCATTGGTCTGAATGCTAGATGCATGATCTTCCTCCTTTGCTTTAACCCTTGTATAGTTCTTATAACAAGATGCATGATAATGGGCTTCTGCAGCCACTATGTCCCTACTACAAACTGCTAAGATCTTTGAATCACAATTAATGGTTGCACACTCTCAAAGCCTTTTGTCAAAACTAAGCTCTGTGGCCTTGATTAATTTCTCATGCTTTGATGATCCCTTGTAGCATTTTCTTTCTACAAAACATACATTCTTCAGCATACCAGTTTGACTTTAATGATGTTCTTCTGTTTTAGCATTTACTTGTGTACTCACTTGTTCCAGCATCATCACTGACACTTGCTTCAGCTTTTCGCTTAATACTCTATACATCTCTCTTCATAGTAAACAGGCTCCTGCACTTCCTGTGGTAAAATACTTTGGGAACCGTGTTGCTTTCCACATTTCTTGCAATGTCTAACAGTGGAATGTGATTCCTTACTTGAGCTTCCCCTAACAGAGTTTTCCATGATGAGTAGTCCTGTGGGCTTGTCAGCGTATCACCAGGTTGGACATTTGACCATAAAGGAATTATACACTGGGAATCAGAGGGACAGGATGTGCTTGTTTCAGTCTTCTTCATGATGCTGCACAGTCATTCACCACCGGCTCTGAATGAAAAACACACACCAATACTTAAAACATTTATATATTTTAATTGGTGTAATTATTATAATCATTAGTATTATATTAATTTACATAATCAGAATTACTGTAATTGTTATGTTTAATAATAAAAGTCACAATATTAAACATTATCAAAAAAATTCCATTTACATCAAGGTATCTTGGGAGTGGAGTGGTAACACACAAAAGGCAAAGAGTTATGACTTGCTATCACATACTTTCCATCTCTAGGCATCCATACCTTGCCAAAAAATCATATTCGAGTAGTACCGATAACATGGTTGGCTCAAGGTCTATGTAGAATTTGGCATTTATCCCTATTAAATTTCACTCTTTTGTGAAATTCAGACTTTGAAAAAATACACACAGGCATGCTTTAATCAATGGGAGAAGAATGCATACATTAAAAAATGTGCACAATTTATTCATACACCTGGAAAACATGCATAAGAAAACAGAGACGTTTATGCAAAAAAGGAAAAACAAAACCAAAGCTCACAATCTGATATGGACATGAATTGGAAAGAGCTTCTAGGTGGAATCCAGAGATTTTATTTGATTTGCACATGCCACACTATAAAATGAGAGGGAGAGCCTGGGAAAGCTATAATGGTATTATGATCCAGGTCTGGGGATCAATAGCTGAACTAGAGCAGCAGGTCTGCATGAAAAACGGTTGGGTTTCCTCCCAGCACAGAAACTGCATAGGCCCCTGCTGTGTTGACCAGTACCAGCAACTAGGAAGTTAAAGTTACCTAGGGAGGTTGTGGGCTCTCCCACACTAGAGGCATTCAAGAGGCAGCTGGACAACCACCTGTCAGGGTTGCTTTCGGGTGGATTCCTGCATTGAGCAGGGGGTTGGACTCGATGGCCTTGTAGGCCCCTTCCAACTCTGCTATTCTATGATTCTATGAAAGGTGAAGGCAGAAATATCTGTTTTATCTGAGCGAGAGAGAGCGGGGGTACAAAATGCTGAGCATGCGGGTGAGTGCATGTGCCTGCAGGCGATGAATCACCAGGAAGATGATCCGACCACACCTCTCTCAGAATGGGATAAGTGAAAGCACCTGGGTTGTCCAAGTGCTCATATTAAAACTGAGGAGAGCTGTGGATCTCCAAGCCTTGTGACTGCATGGGAGAGCTACAACTCCAAAGCAGACAACAGGCACTAAAGACTTGTGTCTTTTTTGTCAGTTCAGGGTTCTCAGCTCTGTGCAACACTATGGAGCTGGGCAACTGTCTCTTCTGATGTGCCTCCCCGCCCCCACTGTGCATTGCCAGGTAAAGGTGGCCTTTAGCAGCAATCCCAGTCAGGACACCCGCATACCTGGGCTAGGTCTGCCTGGGCTTCTACTTGCCCCAAGCCCTTCTTGGCATTTACAGAGCCAGTGACTTTGGTGCAGCAATGCAGTGATAGTGTTAAAACAGATGCTGCAAAAGAAAGGGGCTCTGGTGATTATGAAGGAGGGTGCCATGACACAGTCTCTGAACAACAGGCCTGGCCGCGGACACTCCCTGCTCAAGCTAAGCCCCGCCACTTGAGGAGCCTGAGGTAAGGGACAACCACCGCCTTTCTCCAAACTATGTGGAGAAAGGGGTTAAATTGGAAGGATTTCAGTAATAAATTAAAGGGCTGTGAATTATATGTGCTGATGGTGATTTAATGTCAGAGTGGGTGTTAAATATAAAAAACTGCAGATGATAATTGCCAAACAGACATGTGGGATTTTTGTGGTAGCTAAAACAAACTGATTACAATTTTATTTTAAAAGTTCATAAGCTTTGTTTCATAATAAAACAGTTTAAAAACCCTTTTTAAAACCTCTCATCCAATCCTTTCACTCTTCTCATACACACTTTCCTTTCTCTCACACATTCACTCTTGAACTTTCTTTATTATCATTATTGATTAATATACACCACCTGACTATCAGCACACCACCCTCTACAGTGAACCTGAAATTCTCCAGAACCCAAGTACTCTACACCAAGAGCAGAGCTAACACAGAGAGAGCTCAAGCGCTAAAGGCGCAAAGAGTACCTAAAAGTCTCCCTCAATCCCCTCAGTCCTTCCCTTATATATCACTCCTCCCCCCTCCTAAGACATTCTAACTCCACCCACTCAGGTCAACATTCTAAGCACCACAGACTTACCAATACTCAGACATGCATTAGGGAACTGACTTGTGGGGTGTAACGCCACAGAGGGTTGCAGGGAAGACCACGAAGACCCACATTGGACTCCTGTACAGACCAGGGTTTGTATGTTGTCTCATACGGTACAAGCATCCCCATGGGGTGGGGGACTGATGAAACGCTCAGTAGAAACTAGGTGTTTCAAATCTATTCTTCAAACACTAATAGTGGATGAGACCAATTATCTGGATCCATTTCAGTCAGGCTTCAGGTCTGGTTTTGGTACAGAAACAGCCTTGCTCGCCCTGTATGAAACCTATGTCGGGAGAAGGACGGGGAAGTGTGACTCTGTTGATTCTCTTTGATCTCTCAGCAGCTTTCAATACCATCGACCATAGTATCCTTCTGCAACAACTGGCTAAGTTATTAGGAGGAGGAGGAGGCCTGAGGCTCTCCGCCGTGGGCATGAAGCCGGTCAAGTGGAACAGTTACTTTGGAGGAAGAACCTCAGCCCGGTACTTTCTGATTCAGGACATGATCTTCTACAGTGTTTGGTTATTATTCAGTGCTGTGACTGCTTTTATATCCTACTTGTTTGCTTTTTTCTGTGCCTGCCTGCTTGTTCTTGTTTTGCGACCACTTGCTACTGGTTGTGGCCGGAATTGCTCTGGTTAATGCTGTTCTTCGCTTGTTTTACTTCTCTGGCTTCTTGCTATTTCTCTCTCCTCATTTTCTTCTCTCAATTCTTTTCTCCTCATATCCGTTCCTTATGGCTCGTTCCATTTTCGTTTCTCCTAACTTAGTTCCTATTCGGTGTCTCCCCTCTTCTCAGCTGCCTTTTTCGCGTTCCTTATGGAATGTCGCTCTGTTGCTTCTAAGGCCCCTGTCATTCAGGACTTGTTTATCTCTAGGTCTCTCCACCTCCTTGCTCTTACTGAAACCTGGCTTCCTGCCCATGATACCGCCATCTCGGCTGCCCTCTCTCTTGGAGGACTCTCTTTCTCTCGCACCAGTCGCCCAGAGGGTGGTGGTGGTGGTGTGGGTCTTTTATTATCTAGTTTGTGCCAGTTCCAGCCTCTTTCCATTCCACCTTCACATTGTTTTTCCTCCTTTGAGGCACATGTGGTGAGGCTCTTCGCTCCATTGCGACTGCGGATTGCAGTTCTGTACTGCCCCCCAGGCTCGTCCTCAAAATTTATCTCTGATTTTGATTCATGGCTGTCCTTTTTCCTCTCTGATAACTGTCCTACCCTTATCTTGGGTGATTTCAGTATTCATGTGGATGACCCTCAAGATGCTGCAGCTCTACATTTTCTCTCATTATCTTCCTCTTATGATCTTAAGCTTTGGTCTGATGCACCCACACATTCCCTTGGACACTGTCTGGATCTTGTTCTCACTCGGAATTGCTCTGTCTTGGACTTTTCTGCTGCTGACTTTCCTTTGTCAGATCATCATCTACCTTCTTTCATGATTACTCATAATCCTCCTCCTTCACATCCTGTTTCTCGCTCTTGTCGTGATTTGCAATCTATCAATTATGAGGCTTTTTCTCAGTCTCTAGCCTCCTCTCTTCCTTCAGTCTTTTCTGCTGTCTCCTTGGACTCAGCTGTCTCTTTCTTTAATTCCTCCTTATCCTCAACTCTTGATAATCTTGCTCCATCTACAACTCGGATAGTTCGTCCTTCTCAACCCCAACTGTGGCTCGCCTCTTTCATCCGCTACCTTCGTTCTTGTTCCCGGGCAGCTGAATGCCTTTAGCGTAGGACCAGGGACTGGGCGGACTTTGTCCATTATAAATTTGTTCTCTCCTCTTTCTCTTCTGCTATTTCCTTGGCTAAACAGCAGTATTACTCACTGCTGATCCAGTCAAACGCTACGCATCCTCAGCAGCTCTTTGCGTCCTTCAATTCTCTTCTGAAGCCTAATCCACCATCTCTCCCCGCCTCTCCGTCTGCTAATAACTTTGCCTCTTTTTTCAATGCTAAAATCCAAACTATTCGCTCTGATCTTGCCAGCTCTGCTCCTCTTCCAGTTCCTGTTCCTCATCTATCAGTTCCTCCTGCAAATTTCTCTGCTGATGAACTGTCTAGAATACTGCGCTCTTCAAAGCCTTCCACTTGTTCTCATGATCCAATTCCTTCTCGGGTCTTTATTAATCTTATCTCTGCTATCCTCCCTTCCTTGCTTCATATTATTAATTTTTCTTTGTCCTCTGGTTCATTTCCTTCTGCTTTTAAACTTGCTACAGTCTCTCCTATTCTCAAAAAACCTACTCTTGATGTGCTTTCTCTGTCTAACTACTGGCCTGTCTCTTTGTTGCCTTTTGTTTCAAAGATCCTGGAGCGTGTGGTCTACTCTCATTGTCTTGATTTTCTTTCTAGTAACTCTGCTCTGGATCCTTTTCAATCTGGATTCCATCCTTTGCATTCCACCGAAACAGCCCTTACTAAGATTACCAATGATCTTCTTATTGCCAAGTCTAAAGGCCTTTATTCTATTCTTATTCTCCTGGATCTTACTGCAGCCTTTGACACAGTTGATCACGATCTTCTTTTAGATTCCCTTCATGACCTCGGATTTTGTGGCTCCGTCTATAACTGGTTTGCCTCCTATCTAGCGGGTCGCTCTTTCAACGTGTTGGCTAATGGCAGCTCGTCTTCTTCTTTTCCCCTTTCAGTAGGGGTTCCGCAAGGCTCGGTGCTTGGCCATTGTTGTTTTCTTTATACATGTTGTCCTTGGGTAAACTTATTCAATCTCATGGCCTCCAATATCATCTGTATGCCGATGATACACAATTATATCTTTCATATCCGGAACTTTCTCCTGATGTTCATGATCGTATCTTGGCATGTCTTTCAGATATCTCAGCTTGGTTGCTTCATCGTCTTTTGAAACTTAATATGGCAAAGACAGAATTGCTTGTTTTTCCTCCTAAACCTTCTCCTCATCTCTCATTCTCTCTTACTGTCAATGATGTTACACTTACTCCAGTCAAGGAAGCTCGTAGTCTTGGCTTTATATTTGACTCCTCGCTCTCCTTTATTCCTCATATTGAGGCAGTAGCTAAATCCTGTTGTTTTTTCCTGTATAATATTGCCAGGATTCAATCATTTTTGTCTGTCTCTTCTGCCAACGCTCTTGTTCATGCATTGGTTATTTCTCGGTTGGACTTCGGCAACCTTCTTCTCACTGGCCTTCCTTCCTCTCACATCAGTTCGCTGGTTTCTGTTCACCACTCTGCTGTTAAGATCATCTTCTTGGCTCGCCGCTCTGACCATGTTACTCCACTTCTGAAATCTCTTCATTGGCTTCCAATTCACCTCAGAATCCAATATAAACTTCTCCTGTTGACCTACAAAGCTTTTCACAGTCTAGCTCCTTCCTATCTTTGCTCTCTCATCTCACACTATTGCCCCGCTCGTGCTCTTCGCTCCTCTGATGCCATGTTTCTTACCTGCCCAAGGGTCTCTACTTCCCTTGCTCGGCTTCGTCCATTTTCTTCTGCTGCCCCTTACGCCTGGAACGCTCTTCCAGAACATTTGCAAACTACAAGTTCAAATGCAATTTTTAAAGCTCAGCTAAAAACTTTTCTTTTTTCTAAAGCTTTTAAAACTTGATTTTGATTTTACTTTTATACTGTTAGTTTTACTCTACCCTGTGCCTGTTTGGTTCATTCTCTTCCCCTTCTTATTGTTTTATTATGATTTTATTAGAATGTAAGCCTATGTGGCAGGGTTTTGCTATTTTATTGTTTTACTCTGTACAGCACCATGTACACTGATGGTGCTATATAAATAAATAAATTATTATTAATAATAATAATAAAATAATAATAATAATAATAATAATAATAATAATAATATCCCACCTTTTGCCCAATACTGGGCCTCAAGGCAGTATTACAAAGTTTGAAACATACATTTTAAAAAATAGGAAAAGAAATGTAAAAAAAAAAGTTTAAAAATACACAACAAAATAAGTCAGCAGGGGGAGAAAACAAAATAAAACAAACAAGGGGACAGGCCCTCACCTTGGTGTCACCCCCTTGGTGGTGGACCCAACCCCAAAGGAGCCTGCCTCTTAAGCTCCCAATCCCAAAAAGTTGTTGCAGCTGGGAGTGAGATGGTTCTGTGCTGGGAGTCTGAGTCTGCTAGGAGGCAGTTGGAAGGTTCCGCAGACTAGGCAAACCTCCAAGGCAGGACAACAACAGCCGCTGATTGGCCCCTTGCTTTACAGACTTCCTTTCCTGGCTGGATCAGATGGACATGATCCCAGGTAGCAGGAGCCTGCCTCTTAAGCTCCCAGCCCCCAAAAGATGTTGCATCTGGGGGTGAGATGGTTCTGTGCTGGGCAGTACTGCATTGCAGTGGTTCCACTCCTACTTGGCGGGTCAGCTCCAGAAGGTGGTGCTTGGGGAACATTGCTTGACTCTGTAGATTCTCCAGTCTGGTGTCAGTCTTGTCCCCCATGCTGTTTAATATTTACATGAAACTATTGGGAGTGGTCATCTGGAGTTTTGGAGTGCGTTGTCATCAGTACGCTGATGACACACAGCTCTATTTCTCCTTTCCATCTTCAACAGGTGAGGCTGTGGATGTGCTGAACCGGTACCTGGCTGTGATAATGGACTGGATGAAGGCTAATACAATGAAGCTCAATCCAGACAAGACTGAGATGCTGTTAGTGGGTGGTTCTGACTGGATGGAGGGTGTTCAACCTGTTCTGGATGGGGTCGGACTCCCCCTGAAAGAGCAGGTTCATAGCTTGTGGGTTCTCCTAGAACCATCTCTGTCACTTGAGGCTCAGGTGGCCTCGGTGGCACGGAGTGCCTTTTACCAACTTTGGTTGGTGGCCCAACTACGCTCCTATCTGGACAGGGATGACCTGGCTTCAGTTGTCTACACTCAGGTGACCTCCAAATTAGATTACTGCAACATGGTCTCCGTGGGGCTGCCTTTGAAGATGGTTCGGAAGCTGCAGCTTGTGCAAAATGCAGTGGCCAGATAACAGGGACCAGTAGGTTCGAACATCTAAGACCTACTCCGGCCCACTTGCATTGGCTGCCTGTATGTTTCTGAGCCCGATACAAGGGGCTGGTTTTAACCTATAAAGCCTTACAAGGCTTGGGACCACAATATCTGATGGAAAGCCTTTCTCGACATTAACCGACCCGAACACTACATTCAACATTAAGCTCGGAGGATGGCAATAAGAGAGGGGGCCTTCTCTGTAGTGGCCCCCCAACTGTGGAACAATCTCCCTGACGAGGCCTGTCGTTGTCATCTTTTTGGTGCCAGGTCAAGACTTTTCTCTTCTCCCAGGCATTTAGCAATATGTAATGAGCCTGGGTTGTTTTTTTGGCTCATTGTTTTTAAAGTTGTTGTAGTGGTTTTAAATGTAAGTGCATATTGCATGTTTTTGTAGTGTTTAATTTTTGTATATTGTTTTTAAGTGTTTTTATCTTATGTGAACTGCTCAGAGAGCTTCGGCGATGGGGCGGTATACAAATGCAATAAATTAGTAGTAGTAGTAGTAGTAGTAGTAGCTCCTTGCGAGGAAAAAGCTAAAGCCCTGCTCCTTTTTTCTTATTCAGAAATATGTCATGGTCATGTCCAGTCAACCAACGGCTGTATGAGCCAGTTGGATGATTTTGTCCCTCCACACTCATACGGGGGGGGGGGGGGGGCTTTTGTTCACCTGACAATCCCCCTTTCAATTGCCACTCTGGTTTTATCTTCCAAGACTATTAATGGTCCTGGGCCCTTGAACACAGTGTACTTTTGCTCTGTTTATAACAGTAGTGACAACTGTTGGGGCTCAGGATACACACCATTCAAACCATTTTCAAAGGGTCGTATCCTGCTTCAGTTCACATATTAGTTTAAAAGTATGAAATTAAATAAGCAAACAATTAATTTCTCCCTGATCCCTAATTTTATCACTGAACTGGCCTGGGGAAGAGGCCATTGGAGAATCACTGGGTGCCTCTCCACTTTTTTACTATAATCAATCAATCTCTCTCTCTCTCTCTCTCTCTCTCTCTCTCTCTCTCTCTCTCTCTCATATATTAAAGATCATATCAAGTGGAGGCTTTTCAAATCAGCTGAAGTATTTGGCCACTGGCTACCACAAACAAGAAAACTTTTAGATGTATGCATGGACACCTGTTCAGGCGCTGCCATTTCCTCAGTTGAAGTTTTCAGTTCTATAAATCAGGGCCTCTTGGACATCATAACTCTTCTTTATAGGTCCTTTCCCCCTCATAAATAAACCTCATTCCATATGTACATATGGCTATAGGCAAGGGTGATTTGCAATGCAGCTGCACATTGCCTCACTCATCACTTGACAAAAGGCCCAAGGAAACTTTCTGGCTGCTGGCGGTGCTGCAAAGGAAGTCTGCCTATGGGCCGCACTCCCAGATCCCCTTGCTAACTCGGTAGTCTCGCCTTGGGAAATAAGATACCATATCTCAGTAGCCAAACTGAGTAGTCTGAACTGAGTGAAGGGAAGTGCAGAGGAGAAGTAAATGAGACACATAAGCAGGGTGAGATGGCCCAGGCAGCCCCCCTCCCACTTTTGATTTTATATATCCCAGTTTCCCAAGGGAGGGGGGGAAAACATATACAAGAAACAGTTATGGGCCACAAGGGTGGGGGAGGGGCCCATTGCATGGAGAGTCATATGTCCAATGATCAGCTTGATGGACAGAAGTTATGTATGTGTTCATGTGTGTGTGTGGTGGGGGTCAGTACAATGTGTTCCTGGCCATCAGGGAACAGTTTGTTCCCTTGAAGCCAATGTAGCTGACTTGGAAAAGATGAGAGTAGTGAGGGGTGAGAATTCCACTTGATTTGATTTTTTATATATATATAAACTTAGCAAAATGCCCAAATTTCTTTGTAAACAAGATGGAAAGAACTTGGTGTGTTTTAATTTAAATGAATCTGGGAGAAAACAAAACTGTCAGATTTGTAAAACCAGGCCCAGGTCTTTTCAGCCTTTGTATATTTCTCATCAGCTTTTGATCTGATAAATAGAAAGCGACTATGGCATAAATCGTCCAAGACAAATATCGATAAAAGACCACTTTGGCTTCTTCAGTTACTACATGAAAGCAATTTATTGAAGGTGAGAACTGGTTTACAAGGTAACTTATCCCAAGCTATTCACATCCACAGAGGGGTGGAACAGGGCTACATTTTGGCACCCGTTCTATTTAATCTGTATATCAATGACCTTATTCCTGAAATGTCTTTCCCATCTTTCTTTCCTCCATCAATTCACAATCAGAAGACATCAATATTACCTTCCGCTGAAGGTTTAGTACTTCTATCTGAATAAAATTGGCCTTAAAAGTAGGGCTGTGCACAGTCCCCTTGACTCACCTCGGAGGCCATTTTGGAGCCCCCGAAATGGCCCTGATTCAACTCAGGGTGCTTCAGGGGTTGCCCACCTAACCTCAGCGCTAAAGGTGAGGCAAGATCCCCCCCCCCCCCGGCAACTTCAAGGTCCCTGGGTGCCAGCACCCAGGAAAGCCAGGAGCAAGGCTGGACAGGAGTCCATTGGATGCCCGACTCCCTGCTCCCTCCCTCCCTTGCCACCCCCACAACACAGAGCTGCTGCTGCTGCCCGAACTTACCTCCTCATCTGCTGCTACATTGCAGCTGCTGCCACCATTACTGTTGTCATCACTGCCACAACTAGGAAATGTGGCATCCTCCTGAGATTTCAAGATATTGTGGGGGCAAACTACGGTGGCCACAAAGGGTCATTTTCCCTTTACAGCTGCCTTAGTTGCAGCCATAGATATACCAAATATGCTGCCTGGCTCTCAGGAGGATGCCGTGTTTCCTGGTTGCTGCGGCGATGGCAGCGGCAATGCGTGGTGATGTGGTGGTGGCGATGCGGTAGGAGGTGAGCGGGGAGAACTTGGTGTGTCCAATAGACTCACGGCCAGCCTTGCACTGGCTTTCCTGGGACAGTGGGAAGGATGGCCCTGCACCATTACAAAGTGGCCTGAGGCACCCCGGAGGTTCTGTTGTCTTCTATCTTTTTTCCTTGTTGGAATTGTTTGTAATTGGTCCTTTAAAATTTCCTTTTTTAAATACTCCCACCCATCTTGGACTCCTTTTCTCATTAGGGTCACTTGCCATGGGAGCTTACTTACCATAGTTCTGAGTTTATTAAAATCAGCTTTCCTAAAATCCAGAGTACGTGTATAGCTACACTCAGCTTTTGTTTCCTTTAAAATCAAGTATTCAAGTATGACGTAGTCACTTTCCCTCGGAGTTCCTATAACTGCCACTTTATCCACTAAATCATCCCAATTGGTCAATATCAAGTCAAGGATTGCCAATCCTATAGTTCAGTGGTTCCCAAAGTGGGCGGTACCGCCCCCTTGGGGGTGGTGGGATTGCATAGGGGGCGTTAAAAGTCAAGGGGGCAGCAGGGGGGCGCTAACAGGCAAAGGGGCAGCAGGGTGGTGCTCAAGGTGCTCTTTTCCGAGAAGGGCCTCTCCAGAAGGTCTTAAAACCCAGGGACATTTTTATGGGAGAAGGTAGTTTGGTCCCAAGCCATATAGGGGAAGAATCCACAAATGTATTAATACCGTTTAAGAAGAGTCCTTTTAACGGTGTGTTGAAATGTTTCAAAAGCACCAAAATGCTAATGAAGAGACATACCCTGCTTGGCGTGCCCTGCCAAGCCGGCTGCAAAACAGAGGCGTTCACTCTCTTTTCCCTCCCTCGGCAAGTGCTTCCCATTTAAAGGGGCCAATTGAGCTACGAAATGACATTGAGCTGAAGCCAAAGTTTAAGAAATCATACCAGGAGTTTTGGTTACAAGGAAAATTCTGATCGCTATCCTGCACTATGGAGAGTGGTTCAGAAGCTCCTGGTTGCATTTCCAACATCATATTTGGTGGAATGTGGTTTTAGTGTGGTCTGCCTACTTCTCTCCAAGCAAAGAAATCAACTCCAGATTACTAAACGTAGTGATTTAAGTCTCATGTTAAGTGACTTTAAACCAGACATTGGGAAACTGGTATCACTTCATCAAGCCCATCCATCACATTAAGAATTTACAGAATAGTGAGGTACTCTACCCTAGTTACTAAATGTGATATCTAATATTCTTGCTAAATTACTATCAGACTTTGATAGTCTGGATCAAGTTCATCACTGGATCAAGTTCATCAATTATGTTTAATTGAATAAACTAAAAAAATGTAATTGGATTTTGAATAAATATTCAATTAATTGTTACTGTTTTGAATTTTATTGTTATTATCTTCCTTAGTGGGTCATTGGAAACCGCTATTATGAAAAATGTTTTTTATAGTGTAGGGTAGGGGGCACTGGGCATGAGTTTGTGGAACCAAGGGGGTGGTTACCTGAAAAAGTTTGGGAACCGCTGCTCTAGTTCCTTCCTCCACTTTCTATAGGAGAAAGTTATCACCGACACATGGCAGGAATTTCTTGGAAGGGCCACTTTTGGCAGTTTTTGTCTCCCAACAGTTATTGGGGTAATTGAAGTCCCTCATCACTATAACATCAGCCTTCTTTGAAACACTGGCTGTGGGTTGCCTCGGGCTGACCCAGAAATGACTTGGAACTGAGGTGGGGTGGGCCAAGTCAGCCCACCTCACCTCAGTTTCAGGGATGTGGCCTGAGATGGTGCACATCTCTACTTAAAAGGATGCTAGTCAAATTTGGGCAGCTTTCCAAAGAGGAACAACTGATAGTCAATTATACCAAAACAAAGATTATAGTATTTGGGAAGAGGGGCCCAAGGCTTACTTGGGCACTTGACGGGCATTTCTTGGAATAGGTCCATGGGTTCAAATACTTGGACTTGCATTACCATGATAAACTTACGTGGAAACAACGTTTAGATGCCACTAAACTATTGTGTGCCAGATCTATTGGGCAGCTTAGGAGTTGTTGTTTTACACAAGAGGGGGGAATTAATTAATCCTGCTCTTAAGTTTTTTGCCATTAAAATCATAGCCCAAATATTATATGGGTTGAATTCTGGGCAGAAGCAGCCAAATATGAGCTGGAAGTACTACAAAATAATTTTATGAGACAGATACTGGGGCTTCCACCTAGAGTCCCATTGGCCCATCTTAGAGCTGAGCTAGGTCTCCCGTCTATAGCAACCAGAATCAACTTGTGACAGCTCAGATACTGCTGTAGACTAAACAGAATGGAGGATCATTCCATTACCAAACTATGTTGGCTCGAACAACTAAGGTCTGGGGGCTGGGCTCAGCAGTGTCAAAACAAGCTAGAGATCTTCATAGGGCTTTGTTTCCAGACCCCTGATCATCCTGGTCGCCCTCCTCTGAACACGCTCCAGCTTGTCTGCGTCCTTCTTGAATCGTGGAGCCCAGAACTGGACGCAATACTCTAGATGAGGCCTAACCAGGGCCGAATAGAGAGGAACCAGTACCTCATGTCATTTGGAAGCTATACTTATATTAATGCAGCCCAAAATAGCATTTGCCTTTCTTGCAGCCATATCGCACTGTTGGCTCATATTCAGCTTGCAATCTACAACAATTCCAAGATCCTTCTCGTTTGTAGTATTGCTGAGCCAAGTATCCCCCATCTTGTAACTGTGCATTTTGTGCAATTTTATAATGTTAAACGAATTGCCACCTTGCCAAATGAACGTCTTCCAGCTATGTGCTACCAGGAAATGAACAAAAAGTGTTATTGGATGGCAATACTCCAAAAGCTCCTGCATAGCTATTACTTTCCTTAGCTGAAGCCTGTCCTTGATATGGATAAGAAGCAACTAAGGGATTGGCTATTTTGGATAGATTCTAGGAGGGATCTGCAACTAATTAAAAACTCTAAATTCTCCCCGTGGTTCCCTCTTTTGAAAACAGAACATTTCAGAGCCGGCTGTTTGTCCAAATTGAGGCCACTTTCCCTAAGAAATGCTTTTTATTGAACTGAGATTCCAAGTGATGCCAACTGCAGTTCTGGATGGACGCTACCACAAAGTGCCTTCCAACAATCAAGTGGAAGACATTGTTCACTACATGTTAAATTTCCCTCCATATAGAGGCCCAAGAGAGAGATTCCTGAAACCCTTGTTAACACATGGCTATAGGAATGCACTTACAGAAACAGTCCTGAGACAACTAGACAAAATTGCCATAAACTGCCGTGGAGATTCAGACTGTTGAGTGAAAGCTGAGTTTTAGTTATGGTCAATTTCAAGTTATCTATGTATTTTTGAAGTATTTGTATTATTGCATATATTTATGGATGCTTTCTTTTGATGTATTTGTCATGGCCTTTGGCTAGTACAATAAACTTTAGATTGATTGACTGATTTTATAATGGGTTTTTATTTAAATCAAGTCTGCATTGGGAAAGGTCTCTTCCCTTTTAATGTTTGCATATTTATTTATTTATTTATTTATTTATTGCATTTCTATACTGCCCAATAGCTGAAGCTCTCTGGGCAGTTTACAAAATTAAGACAATTCAAAACAAAATAACAGTATAAAACCATAATACAAAATACAATATAAAAGTACAACCAAAATAAAAAGAGCAGCAATGCAAAAATACTATCCAAGCAAACAATGCTAGGAGCTCAATTTGCCATCTTGCCCTCTACATTTGTCATGGCAGCTTTTAAATCTTTTAGTTAACTTTAAATTTATATGATATCCCTTTTCACAGCTGATAATGCAATCAGAAAGACGCTTCCAAATTATCTTCATGAAACTGCCACATTAATTTTCTTCTGTAATTCTCTTAAAGCACTTAATGTTTTTTTTTCATTTATTTCTGGATCTGTGATGATGTTTGTCTGTTTGAACCTGACAGTCAGTTACCCATTGGAGTGTCTTGAACCCTCTCTTAGTCTCGAACTAAATTAACAATGAATTCCACTACACTGGTTTTGTCGCCTTGAAAAGCCCTCCGTATAACTGTGCTTCTGCTGCACTTTCTCAAGGTGAATAAATAAGCCTGCAAACAGAAATTGATTTTCTAAAAATGAAATCTATACACAAAACCCAACATACCTAAAACACTCTGCCTCAGGGGAACAACTGGCTGCTCTTCAAAGCTCCCAAAATCAATTGCAAGTGTGCTTGAAAAAACAGAGGGCCACTAAACTCCAAATAATTAGTTAATTGTGTGAAATGCATGTCTCATTTAGGTTTGTCTCAGCAGTGTTTGAGAAAAGTGCAGATAAAGTAGCACTTTCTAGGTGAGAAGCAAAAATACTTTTACTTTTGTATGGAATGGTTGGGAAGGGCGAGGGGGAAGAAGGAACCTGCAGCTCAGGTGGTGGCCATGAGAACAACGTTCCGTCTGTCCACTGTCGTTTTCCCAGGCAGAAAGAACAGCAAAGGGAGAACATTTAGCCACACAAGATGTAACTGCCAAATACAATGAACTTGGAAAGTTGAATGCAGCATGATGAGCTCTATGGCTGGCTTATGTGATGTTGATGCTCAGGATTCTTCTTTTTTTTAATCCGGGTTTAATCTTTTTATTGTTTCCAAACACCAATAAATAAAAGACACTACAGAGCAAAATATAATACATATAGACAGACATACCCACAAAAATCAAACAAACAATAAACACAAAAATAAAATGTTCTTCCAATATTCTCCCCAGCAAAAATATGTAACAATGTTGTTGTTATTTTTTTTCTTACAAATCTCTAATTTCTCTCCTATCATTTTCTACATTATTGGTTGATATACAAGTCACCTTTTTCTCATCCCTTCATAAAGTTTACAAAAGGTTCCCATTCAGTCATAAATCTTAAAGTTGATTTTTCGCTTATTATTGCCGTGAGTTTCACCATCTCCGCTATCTCAAACATCTTCAGTAGCCATTCCTCTATTGTGGGCACTATTTTGCCCTTCCATCTTTGTGCATATAGTAATCTTGCAGCTGTTGTCATATATAAGAATATAGTCCCATGGTTCTTTTTCATCTGCTCATCCATAAATCCCAAAAGAAAGTATTCCGGTTTCAGTTGGATATTATTTTTTTGGATCTTTTGGATTACAGAATGAAGTTGTATCCAGAAAGTTTTTGCTTTTTTTGCAAGTCCACCATGCATGGTAGAATGTTCCTTCCTGCTCTTCAACTTTCCAGCACAATCCTGATGACCCTTTATACATTTTAGCCAATTTTGCTGGTGGCACATGCCACCTATAAATCATTTTGTAAAAATTTTCTTTAAGGTTTGTACTTAGTGTAAAGTTTAGCCCTCTTGTCCACATATTTTCCCATTGTGCCATTGGTATACTATGCCCCATATTCTGGCCCCATTTTATCAAACATTCTTTCACTTGTTCTTCCTTCATCTCAAACCTCAATAAAAGTTTATAAATTTTAGCAATAACATGTTTGTCATTTGTACATAATGCTCTTTCAAATTCTGACTTTGTTGTTTCAAAGCCACAGGTTTATTTTGTCCATTTTAAACCTTTCTGACATTTGCATATATTTAAACCATTGACATGGGTACCCTTCTTTTGTCAATCCTTCTCTTGACTTAATTTATAATCCCCTTGCCATGGTTCTAAAATATCACAATATGTCCACCAATTGTAACTACTTGTCCTCTCCCTTCTTTGATATGCTTCCTGCACTGATATCCATAATGGTGTTTTTGACATAGTCTAGGTTTATATTTATTCCATATTTTCAGAATAGCACGCCCTACATAATGATTGTTAAACTCAACGTTAACTTTGACTTTCTCATACCATATACAGTATAACCATGCTACCCAAATCTCAATTCATGCCCCTCTAAATCCACTACTTTTATTTTTCAAAAGTATCCCATCTTTCATCCATACCAAGCCACTTGCAGCAAAGTATAATTTTAGATTTGGCAAACCTAGACCCCCCCTTTCTTTTGCATCCTGTAATAGTTTATATTTAATTCTTGTTTTTTTTGCTTTCCATATAAATTTGGATATATCCTTCTCCCATTGTTTGAATGGTAACTCTGAATTCACTATGGTTATTGTCTGAAACAAGAACAACATTCTTGGTAACACATTCATCTTGATAGTGGCAATTCTACCCAATATTTTATCCCATTTAATTAGGTCTTTTTTATTTCATTCCACACCTTGAGATAGTTATTATAGAACAACATGCAATTCATATTTGTTAACGTTATTCCTAAGTGTTTTATCTTCTTTTCAATCTTAAACCCTGTTTTTTCTATTGATTGGACTTGGGGATTCATATTTTTATTAATATCTTTGTCTTCTGTTTATTAACGTTAAAGCCTGCTACTACACCAAATTCTTTTAGTTTATACATCAAAACTTCTATTCCGTTTAATGGGTCTTCCAAAGTAAGTACCAGATCATCTGCAAATGCTCTCAATTTATATGACTCTTTTAAATTCAGCTCTTCATTCAAGAGGCAGCTGGACAACCCTCTGTCAGGGATGCTTTAGGGTGGATTCCTGCATTGAGCAGAGGGTTGGACTCGATGGCCTTGTAGGCCCCTTCCAGCTCTGCTATTCTATGATTCTATGAAATCTTTATCCCTCCAATTCTTTCATCTTGTCTTATATCCCTGTTCAATATTTCCAAAACTAAGATAAATAACAAGGGTGACAATGGGAAGCCTTGCCTTGTTCCTCTCTGTACTTCACATGGTTTTGATAGATCCCCATGTGCTCAGGATTCTTGTAGAGATGAAACACAATTTATCCCAAATTTCTCCTTGAAATTCTCCTCTGTGAATGTTGATTGTGACTATCGGGATGTATTCTCAGGGCCAGCTCAAGTCATTTTGCAGCCTGAGGCAGAGGAAAAATTTCCCACTACAACCAGCAGCAGCAGTCAAGATGCATAATACCCAAAGCTTACCAATTTGTTTTGGTACCAAAGGCCCAAAATATGCCAAGCAAATCTCCTCCTCTCAGACCATAAAAATAGCAATACATTGGCCACGTTTGGACAACACTTTAAACAATGGAGAGGAAATAGTCCACTCGACGGAGGGTAAAACCATGGGCCACCTTTGGGTGACACAGAAATGCTGCTCCATGGTGAGGACTGCCTCCTCTCCATTGAGTTGTCAGCCCCTGCCACCTGTAGCTGCTCCCCACTGAATGGTGACACTGGTGAGGCCTTACCTTACTGGTGGTGCCATTATGGAGAGAGGAGAAAGGAGGCTCCCAGCAGCAGATGAATCCCATCTTTCGATGGGTACAGGGCTCCAGGAAGAAGTCCCGACTGAGCCCTGTTGACAGAAGGGATTCATCCACTGCCAGGAGCCTTGTGTCTCCTCTGCTCCATTTCTCATAATAGCACCACTGGTAAGGAAAGGCCTCACCAGTGTATGATGTGGCTTGGCAATGAGAAATGTGCATCGCCAGGGGGAGGGGAACTTGTTAGTTGCAATGAGATCCTTCTCCCTGGTGTCGCAACTTCTCTGCCCATCTGGCTCCATACTCAATGGGCATAGAAGACGTGATGCCAGGGAGAAGGATCTCCTTGCAATGGACAAGACACACTCTCCCAAGCGACATGTCCTCAACAGTGATCAGCATAGGAACAGGGCATGGGGCATGTGCAAGAACACTAAATGCACAGTTATAACATGGAGGATGCTTGGCTTAGCAATAGAACAAGCAGGAAGGATCTTGTAACTCACAAGCTGAATATGAGCCAACAGTGTGATGTGGCTGTGAAAACAAATGTTATTTCAGGCTGCATTAATAGAAGTATAGCTTCAAAATCGCATGAGGTACTGGTTACCCTCTATTCAGCACTGGTTAGGCCTCATTTTGAGTATTGTGTCCAGTTCTGGGCACTGCACTTCAAGAAGAATGCAGACAAGCAGGGGGTTCAGAGTAGGGCAACCAGGATGATCAGGGGTCTGGAAACAAAGCCCTATGAGGAGAGACTGAAAGAACTGGACATGTTTAGCCTTGAGGAGAGAAGTCTGAGGGGAGACATGATAGCACTCTTCAAGTCATTGAAAGGTTGTTACACAGAGGAGGGCCAGGATCTCTTCTCGATCCTCCCAGAGTGCAGGACATGGAATAATGGGCTCAAGTTACAGGAAGCCAGATTTTGGCTGGACATCAGAAAAAACTTCCTGACTGTTAGAGCAGTATAACAATGGAACGAGTTCCCTAGGGAGGTCATGGGCTCTCCCACACTAGAGGCCAAGAGGCAGCTGGACAGCCATCTGTCAGGGATGCTTTAAGGTGGATTCCTGCATTGAGCAGGGGTTGGACTTGATGGCCTTATAGGCCTCTTCCAACTCTACTATTCTGTGATTCTGTTACTCTATAGCTTGTGGTTCAGTTTTGGTTGTACAGACTCTGGACCAGTGCTTGTATGCAGTAGTAGGCTAGATAAGGGCCAAAAAGTTGAGCTTGAATCCTGGCAAGATGGGAAAGCTGAGGGATGTGGGAACAGTTTGATTGCCTATCTTGGATGGGGTGACACTTCCTCTGAAGGAACAGGTGCATAGCTTGGGATGCTCCTAGTTCCATATTTATCACTTGAGACTCAAGTGGACTCAGTGTCTAGGACTGCCTTTTACAAGCTCTGGCTTTTTTGCCAGCTATGGGCATTCCTGGACCAAGATAGCTTGACCACAGTGGTTCAGCCATTAGTAACCTCAAGACTGGATTATTGTAATGTGGTCTCTGTGTCAAACTGAAAGTTTGCAGATGATGCAGAATGCAGCTGCCAACAGGGGCCTTCTTTTGACAGCATGTTATGCCTATTAAAGAACTGGTTGTCATTAAGGTGCTGAAACATGTTAAAGGTGTTATTGCTAACAAATAAAGCCTTAAGCAACTCGAGACCAAGTTACCTTAGGGATTGCCTCATCACTTACGGCCCTGCCTGATTGCTGCAATTATCAGAGGAGCACTTTTGAAGGTGCCACAAGCTCCTTAGTTGCAATAGAGCAATTGATGCATTTGATGTTAAAGCACCCACCCTTTGGAAAGCATGACCAACTGTCATTAAACAGGCCCCCACAGTCCTAACATCTAGACATCTTCTCAAGACCCATAAGCTTGGAGGTCTTGCAGTCCTGAACACATCTACTCAGGGATATTGTTGCAGTAGTTCTCCTGCAAAGTCAGGGGATTGAATTAAATAAGCGTTGAGGTTCCTTACAACTTTTTGATTCTACATAAACCCCATTGTTTCAATGGAACTTGTCCTAGATAAGTTTGCAGCCTTAATTATGGAGTACCTCTCCCAGCATGAAACTACATGTATGCTACACAGTAGACACAGAATCTTGAACAGCTCCAAGAAGACATGGTTTGAAGTTCAGCTAAGGCCTTTTATCCATCTTCTGCCAGACTTCTTTTCCCAGGCTCTTCCTAAAGGGTGGGGAGCCTTTTCAGGGTATTCCGCTGGCTTGGAACCTGCCACTCCATCACTCTCACACAGTTCCCATCAGATGTGTGTTGCATAAGGCTCTTGGTGTAAAGAGGGCTGGTTCCTTAGGGGAATCTGGCTGAAGAACTTTTGCCTCTGGAGATACCAGTTGAGGGGTTTGGGTTTCAAGGAGCTCCTGACTGAAAGGGTCTAGGACAGTGCCAGCACTGCCATAGAGGCAGCTCAGGCAGTGGCCTAGAGCACCAAGCAAAGGAGGTCGCTGAATGTTCTGAAGCCACCACCCTGGTCGCCCCCCAACCCCAGCGTCCTGGCTTCGAAGCCAGGAGCAGGCACTGGGGTTGGGGGGCGGGCGGCAGCTTTAGTACGGTGCGCCTGCCTAGGGTGCAAAATAGTCTGGCACCGGCCCTGGTCTAGGACCTGGGTCCAGCTTAGTGTTGGGGGGTCTGGGTTTCAGTTGTACTTTAAGGTGGATTCCTGCGTTGAGCAGGGCGTTGGACTCGATGGCCTTATAGGCCCCTTCCAATTCTACTCTTCTATGATTCTATGATTCTATATAGCTGCTCTTCCTGGTCTATCTGGTTTCATATCCTCTATGTCATCATCCTGGCTGCTGGGCAGGGACAGTGTCAGCCTTTGCTGGGTCACCAAGGCTGGTATGCAATGACTGCAATAAATCGCTTGCAGATAAGCTCAGTAATAAACCTGTCAAGGCTGGGGAAGGAGGGAGGGGAGGGGAGGCGAAGTGAGGTTGTATGCAGAGCTGGGAATTTTACCACTTCAACAAAGTTAATTCAGCAAGGCAGAGAAAAGTCCTTTTGCAAACCAGTGTCCAAGACCCGAGGAATTTAAGGTTCACCTGGCACCTGTGTTACATTCTTTTCGATGCCAGGTGAAGACCTTCTTATTCTCCAGTATTTTAACAGTTTATCATAGTCTTTTAACCTTGCTATTTTAAATCTGTATAACTCTCTTCATTGTTGCTCATTTTACCCTGGTTGTGCTTTTATATAGTATTTTTATACTGTGTTTTTATGCAATTGCCTGTTTTATACTTGATTCTTGTCTGATGTTTTTAACTTTTGTGAACCTCCTGGAGAACTTTGGCTACTGGGCACTGGGCAGTATAGAAATGCAACAAATAAATAAATAAAGTGAGGGCAAGGCTCATGGTCTAGAACAATGCTGATGAGATCCAGCGTGTACGTATGATGATGTTTCTTCAATAGTTTTCCTGTGCCTTCTTTCTGCTTTTAAGTTCAGCACCCTGGAGCAGCTGCTAGCAATTAGTCCTCTACCTCTTAAACAGACAGACACTGACCTCTGTTGTTCTTTCACATGAAACCTCCTTCACTCTACTGGGTTCAGTGGAACGTTGTCTTCTGGATCCAACAGAGGGGTTGCAGCAGGGCAGTGAGCATTGCCAGGTAGTGTGGAAGCTGAAGCTGATTATGTGGCCCTCCCTTCACCTGGGTCTGCAACCTGCCATTCCCCTTCATCCTCAGAAGAATCCAGCAGAGGCATGACAAACAGGTTTATGACAAATACTTCTGCCTTTAGATGACAGATAAAATAATGCTGCTGTTCAGATGTCTGTTTAGCCTGGGCTTTCCATTACTTAGACTATCTTTCTGAGACACTGCTGAGATGTATAGGGACAGAAAGGCAAGATACAAATACTTGAAATAAATCAATATTCAGTACATATTGTCACCTCTACTACTGACTTATGATAGCCATTCTTTTAATGAAAGAGTTTGTCATTTTTAAATCCCAAACCATTTTTTTTTCTATTCAAGGCATTTATTTGCAAGGCAAAGGACATTAATACATCAGACTAATTAACAATTAAAAAGAGAGCTCAGTGAATCTGAAAAAAAATCCATATTCAATGCTTGCTTACACTAACCTGGGGGGTCTCCTGGGGTTGCTGATTCAGCACCCAACTGGTTCAACAGTGGCACTGATGGCCTCCTGCGCCTGCATATTGAACCTCACACACTCATTCATACTTTGGACCATGAGCCGAATGACCTCTCATTCCAAGGCAAGACAGAGATTCTCTGCTGTCTATTTGATGTGTTATAAACTAGGCATTAGAACCGGAGAATCAGAAGCGAATTGGCCTGCTCCGCCTTGCCCAGAGGCAGAGTAGAAGCAGACTGTGGACCCCTAGAAGCAAGGCGAAGAGAAGCGCCCATTTTCGGAGCAATCCTCTTTCCGCAGACCGATCCGATCGCCATTTTGAAATATTTCGCCCATAGGATTGCATTGCGGAAAAGAAAAGGGGATAACTGTGTTGTTTTTGAAGCTATCTTTCTGAAACTTCTTGTGCTTAGAGAGTCATGGCTGGGGGTCATTTTGAGCCTACTCTCAGCTCTCTGCGTGGTGTGGTTCACTTGCTAGAATTTTTTAAAAAGTAGGGTAAAGGCGGGGAAAAGATTACCTTTTTGATTGCTGAGGGGCAGAGTCAACTCCCAGTCATGATCACATGATCCCAAAGTTGGAGGAGGAGATAGGCAAAACGGGTAACTTGGGATTCTGGGAACTTCTCTTTCTTAGTCTGAACGGACTTTTCCCAGTGTTTTTTAAAACAGTAGCCCCACCAAATGCACAAACACAACCTGAAATCATATACTAAGCCAATAATAAGAGATAGAAAAAACACAGCACTGCTACCCACCCTAACTTTGGGGAACAACTGAAAAGATGTGGTGCAAGGGGATGAGCTCCCCTAGGGCATGTGGACGTGCCCTCACTCTCCTGTACTTGGAGGGCCATCAGAGCCCTCCAAAGAGTAACCCAGTGAAGCAATGCCTATCATGAGTTGAAGTGAGCATTTGCTTCTTAAAAGACTGGTACCTAGACAGGACCAGTCAAATTGGCAGATGATTCCCCCTTTGGGCACGTCCACCCCCCACCCCCCTATTACTGGTAAAAGACAGATATAGCCTTTTTTAAAAAGTTCTTCTTGTTGTTTATTCAGCAACACTGCTGCTTTTAATTCCACCCCACCTTTGTTTATTTATTTATTTATTCCATTTTATATGCATTACTGGCTTATCCTTGGCTCACTTCCTTATGCCCCCAGAAATGTCTGCTGCCTGCCTGCCTTCCCTCCCTCCTCCCCTGCCCGCCTCGCAGGGATGGTTTGTGTCTGGCTTTGACTCAGGGGAGAAGTCCTTCCTGCACTCAATTAGACTTTTGGAAGTTCCAAATCCATTTTTCAAGTGTGGAAGAAGATTCATATTTAGGTTGATCTCTACTCCCCAATTCATGGCATCTTGGGATTTCCTTTGAAATGGCCCCATTGAGCTGTCTGCAGGTTTAAACTCTGCCAAAAATCAGGGGATGATGGGATTGCCTTGTACCTTGGCATGATTGTGGGTCTAGATGGCATCTGTGAGTGTGCCCACTACCCTTTTTTTTATCTGTCCAAATGTCAGAGAACAGTCCACGTCTGCAAATGGGGTGCCCGATATTCATAAATTCCCCCAAAATCAGGGGATGATGAGACTGCCTTGAGTCTTGGTGTGCATGTGTATCCCTGGATAAGCTATCATGGTGCCAAGTTTGAGGTTTTTAACATGCAAATTGACGGAGCTATCAAAAGGGGTGTGAATGGGGTGCCCGATTTTCATAAATTCCCCAAAAATCAGGGGATGATGGGACTGCCTTGAGTCTTGGCATGCATGTGTATCCCTGGATATCATGGTGGTATCATGGACCACACTGGCCGCTTCACCTATATTGAGGTGGGGTGGAGTGGCAGGAACCACGACGCCCATGTATTCAGAAATTCATCCATCTTTGAGGCAATGGATGCTGGAATTTTTTGCCCCTCCAATGAGGTCTGGAGAATTGGGGACGTCAAAGTGCCACCTTTCATTGTTGCGGATGGGGCTTATCCGTTGCGGAAATGGCTTATGAAGCTGTATGGGGGTAACGCTGAGCCACCGCAAGCTCACTTCAATTACTGCCTTAGCCGTGCCCGGAACGTTGTCGAACGTGCCTTTGGGAGGCTAAAGAGCAGATGGAGGTGCCTCAGTGGTCAGCTGGAAGTGGCGGAGGAAAATGTTCCCTCATTTATTACTGCTTGCGTAATTCTGCACAACATCTGTGAAGCCAGAGGTTACACAATCATTAACAGAGACGGACCTCTAAACCGTGTAACACTTGCGACCCTAGGACAACCCTATGTTAATAATGAAAATGAGCGTCTAGCTGAGGGAACCGAGGTTAGGGATGCTATTTGCACATACTTGTGGCACAATAGGGAGTTGCGTCGGTAAAATTAAAGTGTACTATAATTGCAATGTTGTTGCTGTATATTCCTTCACTCTCTTCGCGACTTCATGTTTTGTGTTATGTTGTTTCATATGGAATAAAAAACTTTTGTATTGGCAAGTGTACTTCCCTTTTCAATTAATATCAAAGCGCATGTGCGATTATGTGTAATTACTTTAAAAGGGATTATAGGGGGTGCAATTCAGGAAGTAAACCTTATCCTTCTCTGTTGGTGAACAGGAAAAACATGGCTCGAAGAGTGGCCTTCTGGCAACAGGACGAGGTGGAGCTCTTATTAGAAGAGCTCCAAAAATCAGGCCAGGCGGAGCGACTCATGAGGAGTTCCAACCTGGAGACTATCCACATTTTTAAAAATGCAGTGCGGACTCTAACGTCCGAAGGGTATCCGAGAAGTGCCCTACAGGCCCGGACCAAATTTAAAAACCTTAAAGGGAAATTTTTTGAGTCCATGGAGCGGCATGAAGGGCCACCCCCGGATCATCTTAGACCCCCCCATTATGATGCCCTACATAATCTGTGGGTGGATGCAGGGGAGCCAAGCTGGATGGAGAGGCAACCTGCCAGTAAGTTTTTATTGTTAAGGAAAATTAACCCAATTTGCTTTTTAAATACTACCTACTTAATTCATAACACTACTTAGTTACAATACACTTTATTCATTGGAGCCATTTCTAATTCTATATTTATAGATTAGTTTTATTATATTCAATATATATAATTAAAAGAAATTTATGAAACAGCTCTGTAAATGTGAGACATAAATTAAGAAAAGGTGAATATATTTTGTTATTAAAAGTATTGTGTTTACTATTTTGTTATCAAAGTGCATTGGGTTTTTCTTTTACATCTTAATATCATTATATTTTTGTATTTTATAAAAACAATAGTAAGATAATGAATTAGCTATGACTTTCTAGTGACAAATGTAAACATTACTCATTTTCCTGCACTCAAACGTACTATTATTTTGTTTGCTTTTCAGACATGCAGCAAGCTCACCGAACAAGAGCCCAGCAGGAAGCCACTCCAGCAGCCAAGCCAGGGAGACGGAATACTCACCACCAGATCCTGATGACCCAGGTCTATCACTGATTACAATAAATTATGGAATACTTTAACAAACCAAGGTAATAATTGATGATCACTTGATTTAATTCTTTTTTTTTTCATTTTTATAAGTTACAATATCGTTTTGGATTAATTGTACAGAGTAAGAATTACACTTCTGTCTTCTAGCCATTAAACCACTATAAGTAACTTTGAAAAGAAATAAAAATCATCACATTGAAACTAGAGCAACCCTTTTAACCAAAGCAGAAAACAACTACGTTAACGTTTAACTGGTTTTATGTTTTTTGCACACTAATTTGACAGTTATGGTGAAAACACTAATGGCCGTTTAATCAGCCATCTGGGACGCACAGCATCTGCTACACCTCTTTTTGGAGTAGATGTAACAGATGAGGAGTAACTAGGAATATTTTGATCCTTGTCAAGTATCTCAACATCGAGATGATGAGCAGCAGATTCAATCTCAACAATTTCTGCTTCCTGAATATTCCTCTGTCGCAGCATGCTATTGGCATCAGGAATTTTATCGACAAGGCGTTCCAAGATAGATGCGTGATGTGCTATGGAGTTTATCAGCATCTTCCTGTCCCGTTTATATTCCTCACCTGCTGTCACTGACTTTCGTAAAAAATCATTTAAAAAAGTTGCATCTTCTTGCATCATAGCTCTTGTTTTTGCACTTTCTGTTGAAGAATGCTGCATTAAACTTTGAGCAATATCATTAGCAGAACGTCTGGTTTTGCGATTTCGAATCATCGCCAGCCTCGTGGCAGGCAACAAAGTGGCCTGTGTATTTGGAATCCCTGGGTCTGATAAGAAAAAGAAATAATTAAAGTTACAGGTAGTGTTTGTTGGCATTATCATGACTTAGAACATTGTTTCAAGAATATTCCAAATTACTCTAAAACTTTCATGTTAAGGTATCTAGCAAGTGCTTTTTCAGCATATTCAACAATTACTGTATATTTATATGAAATGCTGCACCATAATTAATAATGGATGGTATAATTTTAGATTTACCACTTTCAGGCTGCTGGCATGCTTGCTGTTGTGCATCAGCTGCAGTGCTGCTGGTTGATGCTGTTTCTGTGAATATAAGTTGAAAAAGATTAACTCAGCTTCTCTTTCCATAGTTAACATTGTCAAAATGGTCCATGTTTTTAAAATTAGAAATATAAAAAGTTACACTATTAATATATATCATAATTATTGTTTTAAAAATCACAAATCTAAAAAGTAACAAGATTAATATATATCATTATTGCATTGGCAAACATATGATTACTCGCAGCCAATGCTACCCAGGCCATAACAGGTTGAAAACTCAAAACATTGGCAGCCCATCTTTAACATATGCAAACCTTGATCCACAGTAATTTGTGCTTGCTCTTGATCTGTCAATGTAGAGCTAATATTTGGATCCGAATCCATGCTGAGCTGTTCATCTGTGAATAGTAAAAACAACCAATACTTAAAGAGTTTTCCTTTTGTTAAGGGAGAAATATACGAATACAAATAACATTACTCACCATTGTAAAGGTCCTCAGTATTCAAAGTTTCAACAGGGACATGATCTTCTTCCTGTGAGGAACCATAACTCATGTTCGAGGAACTTCCGGATGAGCTGCCTGATGACGCCATGGTCCTTGTAATTTCTAAACTTGAAACTACACGCTTTGGTCTAATTGTAGCATCACCCCTGAGAATGCTGTGTAGCTGTGAGAAGTAGGGACAGGTGGTTGCATTGTTACCTGACTTTGCATTGTGCATGATCACTCTTCGATAGTCAAGTCTCATAGCTTTGCTTTTCCTCCTGCACTCTACAGCTATTTGGTTGTGCCCCCTCTTTTGTAGTTCCTGTGCTATCACTTCAAATGAATCAATGTTCCGATGGCTTGCCCTCAGTTGCTCCTGAATTTTTTCTTCCCCCCATATGTCAAGCAAATCCAGAATTTCTGGGTGACACCATGGGGTGCCTCGCCCCTTACTGCCACTTGCCATTCTCAGATCTAGGGATTACGAAGAATAAAAATATTTATAATATTATTAATTTATAAATATATCTCCTGCTGAAACTTGTTAACTCCTTTATTTGGTTTTAATGTTAGGTCAATGATAACTTAGCAGTATTGCTAACAGAATGATTTTTTTAATATGTCACAAAAAATAAAACCACACTCACTTTAAAAATTATTGTACTTGGAATAACTCTCCTCATACAACTGTTACCTGAAATATGAAGAACAATTACAAGCATGAGGGAAATGTGAGGGAGGTTGGGGGGAGAGGAGTGGGGGGTGGGAGACTTAACAAAATAGGTAAAGTCCTGAACTGAAATATCACTTCTGAGAGATAAATGTAAACTTCAGCAGCCCAAAAGGAACACTGATTTAAAGAAAAAGGAAATTGACCAGTGAAGAAAAGGACTTCTATTAAGAAAACATGGTTGATAAAGGGTAATGTTAGGAGGGTTGGGGTGGGGTGGAATGGGCTGGGAAAGGTGTGTGTGTGTGTGTGACAAAAGTATCTGTTTTTATTTTAAGAAATGAAATTGAAAATGACCGCAGTGTACACAAGCTGTTCTACTTAGAAGAAAGGTATGCAAAAGGTTTATAAGCAAGCATTGCATTCCACATTAGAGTTAAATAAATTATGCCATGAGGCAGGGGAAAGAATACCTTACAAAGAGAACATGCATTCATCAGCAGACATAAAGACATCGAAATTAAAGGGTAATCTAAGGAGAGGTGGGGTGGGTTTGTGTGTGGAGTGGAGAAACTTAACATTATTTACATTCCAACATGCAGAAATGAAGTGAGCTTGACCAGGCAGCAAAAGCAGTTCTGCTAAGAAAAATTCTGTGCAAAAGTGCAGCTTTTGAAAAGGGGCAGGGGACTGACGAAAGTATCTGTTCTTACTTTAAGAAATTATGCTATGAGGCAGGGGGAAGAATACATTACAAAGAGAACATGCATTCATCAGCAGATATAAAAACATCGGCATTTTCTTCTAAAGAAAAAAGTTAATGAGAACACACCTCCCCTGTCCTCGCTCGCAGGAAAGGTAAAGAGTAAAGATGGATGCTGCCTTTCGCGCCGGATTTGTGGGTTGGCTAAAGGCTTTAAGCACAATAGCCGCCGGTATGTTAACAGCAGATTAACCAAACAAGCACATATGCGCATCCCTATTAAGCGCTAAAAAAAATTAAAATTGGGAAAGGCAACAGAGGAAAGGACTGAGGAAAATGGAACCCTCCCACCTCCCCTGTCCTCGTTCGCTGGAAAGGTAAAGAGTAAAGATGGATGCTGCTTTTCACGCCGGATTTGTGGGTTGCCTATAGACTATACGCACAATAGCCACTGCTCTGTAAACAGAAGATTAACCGAACAAGCACATATGCACATCCCTATTAAGAGCTAAAAAAAAATTAAAAATGGGAAAGGCAACAGAGGAAAGCAATGAGGAAAATGGAACCGACCTCACCTCTCCTCGCACGCGGGAAAGGTGATGATTAAAGATGGATGCTGCTGTTCGCACCGGAAATGGTATCATAAGTCGAAAGGCAACAAAATAAGTCTGGGCGGAGCGGGGCGGGGAGGAAAGAGTGAATAATTGTTACACATGTTGGAAGAAGGAATGCCTTAAATTGACTTTAGACGAACTAAATAACAGCACTCAAAAGCCGGGAAAATGCGATTTTAAAGTAAGCCTGTGTGTCTCGATGAGCTTTGGGGCGCACTCCATACACATGTAAGCGCCTTCGCAATGACGTGTAGATCTGCCCCTCTTCTTTTGGCACCTCCTGCATCCCGAATTCAGCACAGCTGGGTGCAGAACTGCCTCTGTTCTTTGTGGATCTGTAGCATGGAGCTGGCACACATAGCTTGTGTCAACCCAAGTATGGACCTGGCTCAGTTGTAGCTCAGTGTGATACAGCACATGTGATGCATGCAGAAGGTCCCAGGTTCAATCCCTGGAAGCATCTCCAAGTAAGGATGGAAAAAAAACCTGGAGAGCCATTGCTGACAGTCTGTGTTGACAGTACTGGGCTGGATGGACCCAGGGTCCGACTTCCTCACATAGCTTCCTATATTCCTATTCATTTGCTTCAAGTGTTCTACATGTGAAAATACATGTGAAATTTGGAGCACTCAAAACAGCTACAAAAGCACTTGAAACAGCTACTCATTTCCTCATTTTTTTTCAAAAATTGAGGGAAACTAAGTTGCCAAACCCCTTGCAACCCCCCTCTCCCCCCCACAACACACATAGTACTGTTCATTGCAGGGCAGGCCAACTTGTGGCCAGTTAGCAGCCTCCAGAAACAAGGTGGGTTTATCTGGCACCTGAACAAACAGGAGTGCCTGTGCTCTCCCTCCCCAAGACCATGTGCACTCCTGTGCTCTGACTTCAACTTGGAAATTGACCACGAGTATTGTAATCTGAATTGTAGCAAAAGTCTGTTACTGCCAGAACAGGACACTGCTCTTGCAAGTTTGCCCCTGAACCTTTCCCTTCCTCTCTTTCTGTCTCCCAGTAGTGTTAGGACCCAAATTTTCCTAGTTGCTGGGGGACATAGGTGGGACCCACAGCCCTGTGTGTGGGTCCCTGGTTGACAGCTGGTTGGCCACTCCGAACAAAGTGCTGAACCAGATGGAACCATGATCTGATCCAGCCTCAGGGCTCTTCTTATGTTCTTATGACTAGCTCCAACATCTGCAATTCCCCCTCAGAACCATAGACTAATCCAGTTCAACCTGGATAAATCCACACATGTCCTTCCTGTTCCACAATCCTCAATTTATTATCTGAGCAGACTATAAGCTAATTTCCCCAACACTTGAACCTGTTGCATAGATTTCCCCATTCCCAATTAGTGATTTATTTAATCACCAATATTTTAGAATTCTGTAACATTCCTTGTACCAACTAATTTTTCCAACATAATAATTAGGGGTGTACACGGACCCCCCGCTCCGCCCCGTGGGCCGATCCAAAAATTTCAGATCGGCCCGCTCCGCTCCGCGCCGCTCTGCCCATACTCCGCTCCTCTTCGCCGCGGAGCTCCGGCTCCGAATCGGAGCTCCGCAGTGGAGGGGAGTGGTGCCAGGTAAGGCTGGGAGAGGAGGGTTGGGGGGTTACCGGGCCCTGCCACCGTCGCTGCCCGTGCGGCGACGGCGGCAGAGCCCGGTAAGGGACCAAGGGGGAGGGGGCCTTACCTGCCTCCATCCGCGGTCCGTCAGCTTCTTCAATTGGGCCCGCAGTTCAGCCAGGAAGTCTGGGCCACAAGTGCGGCCTAGACTTCCTGGTTGAACCGCGGGCTCAATTGAAGAAGCCGACAGACCACGGATGGAGGCAGGTAAGGGAGAGGAGGGGGGTTTACCGGGCCCTGCCGCTGTCGCCGCATGGGCGACAGCGACAGCGGCAGGGCCCGGTAAACCCCACTTACCTTTCTGGCGGAGCTCCGGATCGAGGTGAAGGATCCGCCTTCACCTCGATCCTCTTCGCCACGCTCCACTGGGCCCCCAATCCTCTTCGCCTCCGCCTTAAGGGGAGGTGAAGCACCCCGCTCCGCTTCTAATTCGCCGGTCCGATTAGTAGCGGAGCACATCCCTAATAATAATTGTTGAAAAAATTAGTTGGTACAAGGAATAATATTTATTGCATTTTTATACTGCCCAGTAGCTGAAGGCCATTTTTAATTCTTGTTCATTAGTTAAACGTCCCCCCTGCTTTCGAAGAAACCTGTGTGTCATTGGATTATCTCTGCCAAGACAGACTATTGCAGAGATTAAAGTATCTCTTAACGTATGCGTGTCTCAGAACAAACCATCTCAGGCTTGGGAACAAGTTGCTTGGAGGACCATCTCCCACCATGTCTCTGCCATGCACCACCCTTGCAGGCTTTTAAGAAAGCCTTGAAAACATATTATTTTACCATGGCCTTCTCATGAGAGGAGTCCATGTGTGGAGTTGCTGCCATTGCCATTGTTGTTGCTGGTTTTATTGTTGACTTTTCTTGTTACTTTTCTTGCTATTTTATTGGTTGTGTTTTTACTGCTTTTAATATTTTAACAGTTTTAATATATTTTATTGCTATGAGTCCCTTTACGAAGGCTTTGGCCCTGAAAGGCAGCCAAGAAATGTTTTAAATAAATAAATTCTGTAAACTGCCCAGAGAGCTTTGGCTATGGGGTGGTATAGAGATGTAAATCATCATCATCATCATCACATCATCATCACAAGTTTGTATACGTATCTAGAGAGCACATTCATAGAATAAAATCATAGAATCATAGAATAGCAGAGTTGGAAGGGGCCTACAAGGCCATCGAGTCCAACCCCCTGCTCAATGCAGGAATCCACCCTAAAGCATCCCTGACAGATGGTTGTCCAGCTGCCTCTTGAAGGCCTCTAGTGTGGGAGAGCCCACAACCTCCCTAGGTAACTGATTCCATTGTCGTACTGCTCTAACAGTCAGGAAGTTTTTCCTGATGTCCAGCTGGAATCTGGCTTCCTTTAACTTGAGCCCGTTATTCCGTGTCCTGCACTCTGGGAGGATCGAGAAGAGATCCTGGACAACCTTTTAAGTATTTGAAGAGTGCTATCATGTCTCCCCTCAATCTTCTCTTCTCCAGGCTAAACATGCCCAGTTCTTTCAGTCTCTCTTCATAGGGCTTTGTTTCCAGATCCCTGATCATCCTGGTCGCCCTCCTCTGAACACAACAACAGCTGTTGTTGTGTTAAGAGGAGCTGTTCAACAACAGCTGTGTTTCATGAATTTGTCTGATGCCCCTTTAAAGCAAGCGAAGCCTGTGACCGCTATCACATCTTGTGGCAGTGAATCCTATAAATGCATTCTGCCCAGTTGCAGGCCTTTGAAAGGCAACAGGGTTTTGCCTCAGAGCTGGCTTGTGGCCATCCTTTGATAACAGTGACAGTTTGGTCTTGGCATGGCAATCTGTGGCCATTTGAGTGCCTTCTCTGTTTTAAATTGGGGTGTATGAAGAGCATAGTGAACAGGGAGAAGAAATCTGTTCTCAACCCAACTGTGCACCAGAGAAAATACTGCGGCATGTGAGAGAGATAAGGAGAAGAGCTGTTTATTCCCTTGGTGGTGCCCAGCCTGCCTTTGAAGCAGATAAATCTTTGTTGGTAATACAGTACTTAAACCAGAACTGGCACCTTTTTTTTATATCAACTGCAGAAAATTGCCTTTGTGAGACTCTGCTATAAAGGCTGCTCAGGCTACCTCTTGCATACTGATGCCCATCCGGTCTATCACTTAACCCTTCTGCTTCGCTGGCTCGCGGCAGGGAGGGAGGCAGGGAGGCCTGTGACGTGGCTCATGCCCAACCCATCAGCCTGTCACTCTGCCAAGAGAGTTCAAGGTCACTTGCTGTGAGGTCTCAAAAAACACTTTGTGTGAGTCTGATATAAAGGCTTTGAGCACCCTTCAAAGCAGGTGATAGGTTGCTTTCACACTTTTAACTTAAAATGTACACATGAAGCCCCCAGGCCCTATTCCAAAATAGATGCTCCACAGGAAATGTCAGGGCAGATCAGTGGTGCTGGCAGGTGCCCTGGGCCTCTGCCCCTCCCACTGCTGCCCCCCTTTTCTCCCCTCTCCCCATCCTGGTTGCTTAGTCTCTGCTGCCCTATTACAAGCTGCAATTTTACCTTGGGCAGTGGGGGGCGGGGGGCGGGGAGGAAAAGAAAGGGTACGTATTATTTTCCCATCCTGCCATCTGTTAATCAGGGTGGGTGGGGAATAAATAGATCCCTTTTTCTTAGTTTTAATAGAGAAAAGAAAAGAACCAATTTATCCACCCTTTTCTTGAAAACACTTCACACTGGAAATAAACTTCAAGAGCCACCACTTTCTTCAGTGGGATTCTTCTGTTTTTTCAGGGTTTTTTTGTATGTGTGTGTTTTTTTAAAAAAAAATCAGTAAAAGATTTCAGATGTTTTGCTTCTTCTTGTGCAGTTCCAGAATCCTGGGAACTTTGTACCAATTGCTTGGAGGGCTAGATAAGGGTTGCCTGTCTTCTTTCAAAAAGGCTTTTAAGAGTTTGTATGGCCCTTTTTTAACTTACCATTGCTTCGGGGATAATGTGAATTACTGGTGTGGTGGTCAAAGCAATACGTGTTAAACTGTGAAAATGCGAGCATTTAAAAGAGTGCATTTTCAAGTTGTGCATTTTTTTAAAGTTCTTGTATTTTTAAAATTGCGAATTTTAAAACCAACTTTTTTTACATGCACATTTTATGAATGTGACCACAAATTGGGGAATTTGCAAACATTTTATGCATGGCAGACTTGTTCCAAAGGTGTGGAGCCACTGTAGAGAAGGCCGTCTCACGTGTGATCACCCACTTAGTTGCTCTCACGGGTGGGCACATGAGAAAGGCCTCTCTTTCTGAACTTAAAGTGTGGGCACACTAACATGAATGAAGACAGTTCTTCAAGTAACTTGGTTCCAAACCATTTAGGGTTTTGAACATCAAAAACAGCACTTCAAATTGGACTAAGAAAGACAGCTGATACATTTTCAGAAAACAGGGTCTCCTGTCCATGTTTGGGGCTGCAAACTGGACATTTTCAAGTGATTTGCAAAATGAAACAAAATTCTCGTACATCCTAGTGAGGAAACCAAGGTCAATGTCCCTGGAGAAATAGTCACTGACTGCAACATATGTATTCCCTTTCCAGTCAAACACCTCTCACTAATTGTTGCCATGGTCTCCCAGGCAGTAAAATTTTCAACTAAGATTTTTATTTAATGATTTTAAAAACCCTGCTAGTTTAAAGCATTCATTTCGAATTTGATTCCCATTCATTTCATTTGGTCTACTCTATGTAGGACCTAGATGGTATTTCATCTTTCCTATGAAGCGGTCAATTGTCTCCAAACTTAAGTGTATACTTCTGACTTTTACAATGCCAATCGAGAGAGAGAAACAAATGTTTTTATCACCACAGGAAAACTTTCAAAAACATGAGGTTTGTAGAAAAAAAAACAAGTTTGGGGCTAAATCTGACTCAGATTTCTCTGACATCCCCAGTAAATAGACTAAAGATGTCAGAGAAATCTACAAGAGAGCCAAATGAATTCAGATTTTTATGAATCCAACCCACGGATGCCATAGCGGACTGGCCTTTCCCCTGTCGGGTGGATTCAGCAGGTTTGTGGAACTTTTTTTTTTAACTTTCAGAATTTGGGGGTGGGGACCAGCCAAAAATGTGCATTCCTTCCATAGACCTTAAAATGAAAATGTGTATTTGGGGGGAATTTGTGCATGGGGGGGATTTTGAATTTGTGATACCAATATTTAAAAAAGGTGACAGGGAGGATCCATCCAATTAAAGGCCTATTAGTTTACTGTCAGTTGTGGGGAAGCTGTATGCCAGTTACTTAAATACGAGGCTCACCACTTGGATAGAAGAGGAAAATATCCTGGGGGAAGAACATGCCGGTTTTAGGAAGGGCAGATCAACTCTTGACCATTGTTTAATCCTAAACCATCTGGCAGAAAAATATTTTTATTATTATTTTTATTATTATTTTTTTTACATTTTTATACCGCCCAATAGCCGAAGCTCTCTGGGAGGTTCACAAAAATTAAAACCACAGTAAAACACCCAACAGTTTAAAACACAATTACGAAATACAGTATAAAAAGCGCAACCAGGATAAAACCACACAGCAAAGTTGATATAAGATTAAAATACAGAGTTAAAACAGTAAAATTTAAATTTAAGTTAAAATTAAGTGTTAAAATACTGAGTGAATAAAAAGGGCTTCAGCTGGCGCCGAAAGCAGTACAGTGTAGGCGCCAAGCGGACCTCTCTGGGGAGCTCGTTCCACAACCGGGGTGCCACAGCGGAGAAAGCCCCCCTCCTAGTAGCCACCTGCCTCACTTCCCTTGGCAGGGGCTCACGGAGAAGGGCCCCTGTAGATGATCTTAAGGTCCGGGTAGGTACATATGGGAGGAGGCGTTCCTTCAGATAACCTGGCCCCAAACCATTTAGGGCTTTAAATGTTAATACCAGCACTTTGAATTGGGCCCGGACCTGGACTGGCAGCCAATGAAGTTGTAAAAGGACTGGCGTAATGTGATCTCGCAGGCCAGTCCCTGTTAATAACCTTGCTGCCCTGTTTTGCACCAGTTGAAGTTTCCGGATCGTTTTCAAAGGCAGCCCCATGTATAACGCATTGCAGTAATCCAAACGAGAGGTTATCAGAGCATGAATAACTGTAGCTAAGCTATCTCTGTCCAGATAAGGGCACAGCTGGTATATCAGCCTGAGCTGATAAAAGGTGCTCTTTGCCACTGAGTTCACCTGTGCCTCAAGTGACAGTTCTGGATCCAAGAGCACCCCCAAACTACGGACCCGATCCTTTAGGGGGAGTGCAACCCCATCCAGGACAGGGCAAACATCACCTCGCCGGACAGAAGAACCACCCGCTAACAGTACCTCCGTCTTGTCTGGATTGAGTTTCAGTTTATTAGCCCTCATCCAGTCCATTACCGTGCCCAGGCACTGGTTCAGAACAGCCACTGCCTCACCTGGGTTTGATGAAAAGGAAAGGTAGAGCTGGGTATCATCCGCATATTGATGACACCTCAGTCCACATCTCCGGATAACCTCCCCCAGCGGCTTCATGTATATGTTAAACAGCATAGGGGATAAGATAGAGCCCTGTGGAACCCCGTGGCTTAGGTGCCACGGCACAGAGCAATAATCCCCCAGCACCACCTTCTGGAATCGGCCACCCAAGTAGGAGCGGAACCACTGCAACACAGTACCTCCAACTCCCAGCTCAGACAACCTATCCAGAAGGATACCATGGTCGATGCTATCGAAGGCCGCTGAGAGGTCTAGGAGAACCAACAGGGTCACACTCCCCCTGTCTCTCTCCCGACAGAGGTCATCCCACAGGGCGACCAAGGCAGTTTCCGTTCCAAAACCAGGCCTGAAACCCGATTGAAACGGATCTAGATAATCCGTTTCATTCAAGAGTGCCTGGAGTTGTCCTGCAACCACCCGCTCAAGCACCTTGCCCAGGAAAGGGATATTAGCCACCGGCCTGTAGTTGTTAACATCCTCCGGGTCCAGATTAGGCTTCTTCAGGAGTGGTCTAATTACCACCTCTTTTAAAGAGGCCGGCACCACTCCCTCTCTCAAGGAGGCATTTACAACCTCCTGGACCCAGCCGGCGATCCCCTCCTTATTTGATGTAATGAGCCATGAAGGGCAAGGGTCAAGCACACAGGTGGTCGACCGGACTTGGCCAAGCACCTTGTCCACATCCTCGGGCCTCACTAACTGAAACTCATCCAATAAAACTGAACCGGACGGCAGTCCGAACACCTCTACTAGTATATGAAATATATGAATTCTTATGGAACTGGTCTGTTTATTGCTTTTATAGATCTTAAATCTGCCTTTGATACAATATCAAGAGAAAGACTATGGACTAAGTTACAACATTCTAGCATAGACAAAAGATTGTTGCACCTTATTAAACGTTTATATCAACGCACCATGCTCCGGGTAAGGTGTGGTTTGGAGGGTAACCTGACAAAACCTATTTTAGTCAATAAGGGGGTCCGCCAGGGTTGTATATTAGCCCCTACATTGTTCAACCTCTATCTAAATGATTTGATGGGAAACTGCTTAGCATCTGACTTTCATACACCAAAACTGGCAGAGACCAAAGTCCCTTTATTGTTGTATGCAGATGACGCTGTTTTAATGGTGTTGTCCAAAATAGGCCTTAAACGCTTACTTCGAGTTTTTATGACTTACTGTAAGGATAATCTACTCACAGTTAACTTCAGTGAAACAAAAATTATGGTATTTTCCAGGCGTAGAACAACAAACAAGTGGTTAATAGAGGGACAGCACATAGAGTAAGTTAAGAAGTATAGGTATCTGGGTATTGTGTTTTCCTCCGCACTTTCCTGGGCTACCCATAGGCAGTCTGCAGTTCAAGCTGCCCAGAATATCAGTAAGGCAGTTTTTTGGTTTTTTTATATCAAGGGGGGACAATTTATTCCTGCTGCCCTACAAGTATTGAAGGCTAAAATTCGGGCCCAGTTGCTGTACTCTATCCCAATATGGATCCAGGGAGTTAATACAACTGCCGAGAGTGTTCTGTCAAACTTCTTGAACTCACTTTTTGGAATGCCGAGGTGTGTGCCATCTGCTGCATTGCGCCTGGAGGCTGGCCTAGCATCTATAGAAGGCAGGGCTTGGTCCCTTGCCTTTCGATATTGGCTAAAGGTTGTATATGCCAATTCATCCCAAAGCTATCTTTATCTTTTGCAAAGGGATGTTTTTACCAGTTCATGGTTTAAAGGTTTTACTGTCAAATTGCGCATATTAGGTCTATCAATGGATTTTCTACATACACAAGATTACTCTGTGGCAAAATCCATAGTAGAACAACGGATTAAAGATATAGATTTTCAATATGCTATGACAAAGGCACGCAGTTCCTGCTCTCCAATACACTCTGATCTAATTTTTGAATTTCCCAGATATGCTAGGTATCTGGGCTATTTGACCATCCCCAAGTACCGACATGCTTTTACAAGGGCTAGATTTAACTGCCTTACTTCTGCAATCTTGGAAGGGCGTTATCAGGGCATCCCATATGAGGACCGCTTGTGTCCCTGTGGTGACAAAGTAGTCGAAACACTAGACCATGTTTTTTTCCAATGTAGCTTCCACAGGGAGGAGAGAAATAGATTTCTTGGCCCTCTTATGAGAAAATGCCTTGGAAGGACACCCAAACAGTATTTGGAATATTTTCTGGCAGGTACAAACAAGTTAACAACAGAGTTAGTGGCGAAGTTCCTCCTCTCCATACAAAGGAATCGCAAATTGATCTCATCTTAATTGTAACTTCTATCCCATGCTGCTGTTGCTTATCTTTTGTACAAGGTGTTCTAACTATGCCTTTATATATTAAATATGTGTATGTTTTAAATAACTCTTTTAGCCTGTTCGTATAATGAACAAATGACTGTGATTTTATGGTTTTAAATTAATGATTGTTGGTATTGTTTCTATTGGGTCTGTGACCACATAATAAAAATCTATCTGTATCTGAATTTGCACCCAAAAAAATCTGATTCTGATGATGATGGAAAATATTTTACACAATTCATACCTCCCTAAAGTAGACCCATTGAAATTAATAACAAACTCTTCATCTCCATCAATTGCCATTCATTTCTATGTGTCTACTCTATGTAGGACCTAGATTAATTTTTCTAACATTTAACAAATGTCTATGTAGACCAATGAATTACATCAGTGGTTCCCAAAGTGGGCGGTACCACCCCCTTGGGGGCGGAGGATTACATAGGGGGGCATTAAGAGGCAAAGAGGCGGCGGGGGGGGCGCTCAAGGTGTTTTTTTCCATACCAGGAGTTTTGGTTACAGAAGGAAATTTCTGATCGCTATCCTGCACTATGGAGAGTGGTTCAGAAGCTCCTGGTTGCATTTCCAACATCATATTTGGTGGAATGTGGTTTTAGTGTGGTCTGCCTACTTCTCTCCAAGCAAAGAAATCAACTCCAGATTACTAAACGTAGTGATTTAAGTCTCATGTTAAGTGACTTTAAACCAGACATTGGGAAACTGGTATCACTTCATCAAGCCCATCCATCACATTAAGAATTTACAGAATAGTGAGGTACTCTACCCTAGTTACAAAATGTGATATCTAATATTCTTGCTAAATTACTATCAGACTTTGAAAAGGTGGTATCACTGGATCAAGTTCTTTAATTATGTTTAATTGAATAAACTTAAAAAATGTAATTGGATTATGAATAAATATTCAATTAATTGTTACTGTTTTGAATTTTATTGTTATTATCTTCCTTAGTGGGTCATTGGAAACCGCTATTCTGAATAATGATTTTTATAGTGTAGGGTAGGGGGCACTGGGCATGAGTTTGTGGAACCAAGGGGGTGGTTACCTGCAAAAGTTTGGGAACCACTGAACTAGATCCCATTCAATAGTACAGAAACTGCTTTTTGGATGATCTATATCAGGAACTGGATAAGGGCAGTGTGTACCTATTGGTTCTGTTGGACCTTTCAGCAGTTTTTTATACCATACATCACAGTCTCCTTTTGAAACATCTGTCTGAGATGGGGCTGTGAAGCACTGATATATGGTAGCTCCAGTCATTCTTGGAGGAGCACTTTCAGAAGGTAGTGTTGGGGGATTTATGTTGGGCACTGTGGCTGTTAACCTGTAGTGTCCCATTTTGTCTCCCATGCTGTTTAACCTCTGGGAAACTTTGTCTGGAGTTTGGGGGTTTGGTGACATCAGTATGCGGATGATGATATTCAATTCTATGTGTCCTTTTCATTTAGATCCAAGGAAGCTGTTCTAGTTCTAAATGTCAGTAATGGACTGGACAAGAGTAAGCAAATGCTTAACCCAGACAGGACAGATGTGGTCCTGGTCGGTTGAAAGACAGAGCAGGCAATAGGGATTCAACAAGTGCTGGACTGAGATACACCTCCTGAAGATGTGGGCTGACAGATTGGTTGTACTCCCAGATTCAGCCCCGAACCTGGATGCCAAGGTTTCAGTGATGGCCAGGAATGCATACGCATAGCTGAGGCTAGTATCCCAATGGTGGCTCAATTTCTCAGTGGTGGCATTCTCTCCGTGGAATGCTCTCCTCCTAGAGGCTTGACTGGCCCCAGAGTTGGACAGCTCTTGGGGCCAGTTGAAAACAACCCTTTTTGACAGGATGTTTGATGAAATGGTTGGGGCTGTTTTTAGAGGGGTGTATATGGGTTTTTTATACATAATCTGAGCAGTTGTCATGCGTTTTCATTGGTTTTATTAGCTTTAAGATGATTTTGTGTATTGAGACTTGCCCTCGGATCATTTTGTGATGAAGAGTGGAATATAAATTGAACAAATGAATAATAGTCTCCCTACTAGAATCATCCACTTATGATCTTTTCTTCCTTGTGATTTTTGTTTGCTTGCTTCAGTTCTTGATTTGGCTGTTAAAGAATCACTTTGTATTATGTATTCCCAGACATATTTTAAAATGTTAAAAAAAACCACATAGAGCTAAGCTGCAAGTGAACTCAGCTTACAAACAGAAACAATAAAAATAAAAATAAAAAATTTAAAGTTATGGAAAGAACTAGAGAAGGCCTAGAGATAATCCATTTCACCCAGAAATCTCTGGTGGTGAAAAGCCACCATATGCTCTAACACTTTGCCCAAGAAAGGAATATTGGAGAACAGACAAAAATTATCCAATGTGGTAGAATTCAGGGAGGGTTAAAATAAAAGGGGCCTTACCATCTCCTCTTTTAGGCAAGACGGAACAACATCTTGCCATAAATAGGGGCTCACCATTACCCTTGTCCACTTGGCTAGTTCCCCCAAGCCTGGGCTGATTTTATAAGTGAGGAAGGGCAAGGATCCAGCACACAGGTTTTAGGTCTCACTTCACCAAAGATCTTGTCCACATCCATGGACTGTGCAAATTGAAAACAATTCCATTATAGCCGGATCAACAGGGACCAAATTTTCATCCACCAGACCTGTATAACTACTGTGGCATGGATATGATTGGTTTTACCTACAAATTTGTCACAAAGGCCTAGCCTCTGGGCAGCATTTTCTATTCATGGGCCAGCGTGTAATAGGCATTTGACCACCCCCAAAAGACCTGTTGGGTGACTCTGTGCAGATGCAGTGGTGGTGAAGAAGGATGATTTCTTTACCACCCCCAATTCTACAAAGTAGGTTTTCAAATGAGGTCCAGCCTGTATTCATTTGGGCTTGTTCCTTTAGTCACCATTCCACTCATTTCATTGCCTCCAGGTCCCTGGAAAATCACGGAGCTTGTTTGGCTCCTCCCAGTGAGAGAAGACACCTAGGAGCAATGACGCAAACCACCTAAGCCATTTCCCCATTCCTGAAGTCACTCAGGGTTTTGACAGAATCACATGCCAACATGATAAGCAAATCTCCAAGAAGTGTCAGAAAACCATCTAGATCTATCAGTCTCCTGGGATGGAGCTTCGTAACAGCCCCGCCCCACAACTTCCAGGTCTCAATAAGTCAAAAACCTCGCCATTGTCCTTCAAGCAGGCCAAGTGCTGGGAGATGAGAGGGAAGAGCACGGCTTTCCACTGGCCCTGCTGAAAGGCCTCTCTCAGGGAGGATCTGCCCCCCTTCACTGCAGCACCAGCACCAGCACCAGCAATCCCAGCAGGCTGCACTGAGAGAGATGAGGGTGCAAGGCAACCCTGCTGAAAGACGTTTCCCCTTCTGTGCTGGGTATTTCAGACTGTAAGGCTGTAGGCAGGGACAGCTTCTTTTATTGATTATCTGTAAACTGCTCTAGGAGCCTTATTTGGCTGTGGAGCAGGATTAAAATATTTTAAATAGAATCATAGAATAGTAGAGCTGGAAGGGGCCTATAAGACCATCAAGTCCAACCCCCTGCTCAATGCAGGAATCTACCTTAAAGCATCCCTGCCAGATGGCTGTCCAGCTGCATCTTGAAGTCCTCTAGTGTGGGAGAGCCCACCACCTCCCTAGGCAATTGGTTCCATTGTCATACTGCTCTAACAGTCAGGAAGTTTTTTCTGATATCCAGCCAGAATCTGGCTTCCTGGAACTTGAGCCCATTATTTTGTGTCCTACAGTCTGGGATGATTGAGAAGAGATCCTGTCCCTCCTCTGTGTGACAACCTTTCAAGTATTTCATAGAATCATAGAAACATAGAATAGTAGAGTTGGAAGGGGCCTATAAGGCCATCAAGTCCAACCCCCTGCACAATGCAGGAATCCACCCTAAAACATACCTGATAGATGGTTGTCCAGCTGCCTCTTGAAGGCCTCTAGTGTGGGAGAGCCCACAACCTCCCTAGGTAACTGGTTCCATTGTGCTATCATGTCTCTCCTCAGCCTTTTCTTCTCAATGCTAAACATGCCCAGTTCTTTCACTCTCTCCTCATAGGGCTTTGTTTCCAGACCCTTGATTCTCCTTGATGCCCTCCTCTGAACCCCCTCCAGCTTATCTGCATCCTTCTTGAATTGTGGAACCCAGTACTGGACACAATACTCAACATGAGGCCTAACCAGTGCTGAATAGAGGGGAACCAGTACTTCACACGACTTGGAGGCTATACTTCTATTAATGCATCCCAAAATAACATTTGCTTTTTCTTTTCTTTTTTTGCAGCCACATCACACTGTTGGCTCATATTCCTCTTGTGATCTACAACAATTCCAAGATTCTTCTTGGTTGTAGTATTGCTGAGCCAAGTGTCCCCCATCTTGTAACTGTGCGGTTGGTTTCTTTTTCCTAGGTGTAGAACTTGGCATTTATCCCTAATAAATTTCATTCTGTTGTTCTGAGCCCAGTGCTCCAGCCTATCAAGATCACTTTGAAGTTTGTTTCTGTCTTCCAGGGTATTTGCTATCCCACCCAATTTTGTGGCATCTATCAATTTGATAAGCATTCCCTGCATCTCTTCATCCAAGTCATTAATAAAAATGTTGAAGAGCACTGGGTTCCTCTACCCACAGACCACCATCAGCCCATCCAATGCAGAAAACCAGATCCAAAGTTTACCTGGCTAAATGAGTGGGGCCTGATACTAATTGGGACAGACCCAAAGATGCCATAGGGGTCATGAAGTTTGGAACAACTCCCAACAAGGTGACCTCAGTGTGTGTGTTGAGATCTCACAGGCCAACAAGTCAGGGAGACTTCAGCACAACCGCTGAGACCACTGCAGCTTGCTTTGGAAGGAAGACTGTTGGGTAGTGAGGTGTGTGTTACACCAATTATGTCCTGAACACTCACCTTCAGATACACAACCTCAACATTAGAAGACTGCAGGCAGGGGTGTGTACAAGCAAAAACTGAGCTCACCAAAGATCTTCAAAGCTCATTTTGTCTCATGTCTGAATCAGATTACAATTTTTCCCACATTAAAATTTGTGTATATTTGTACACATCAACTGTGTGCATCCTTGAAGTGTACACATTCTTCTCTCATTGATTAAAACATATGTGTGAGAATGTTTTCAAAAGTACAATTATTTTCATGCACATCTTTCAAATGTCTGCATGTGTTGGAAGCATTTTGGGGTCTCTGAATCATATTCCAAGCTTGGAAATGTACAGACTTTGACTACTGATTGAGTTTGAATCCATATTCAGTGAAGCAGGTGTGAACTGAGTAGATCCTGATCAGAAATGAACTGAAACATCCCTAACATGGACAGAGAGATGGCATTGTGATAGACCACTGCAAGTCTGCCTCTCCACCCCTAGGTCTGCCTGCTGAATCACAGAAAACCCAGGCAGGCAAAGCTGGAAGAGATTTATTCCTCCAGTCTCATCCAACCAGGTCTATGCTCAGAACCTCTGGTCCCTACTATCAATCTAGCTGCTGCATTTTGCACAAGCTGCTGCTTCAAGGACAGCCCCATATAGAGTGCATTACAGAAATCTAACTTGGAGATTACCAGAGCATAGACTACTGAACCCACGCTATCCCTGTCCAGATAGGGACATCGCTGGACCATCAGTCAAAGGTGGAAGAAGGCTCTCCATTCCACTGAAGCCACCCAAGCCTCAAGTTACAATGATGGCTCCAAGACAACCCCTCAAGCTACGAAGCTGTTCCAGAAGTAGGGGAATACACTCTGGCCTCCTTCACACCAGTGTTTTATCATACTGTCATCCTGCCGTGTTTATCGTTTTGCCCTGTGACACTCATTGACCATGTCCTGCAGTTGTCTCACCTCTTCCCTTTTGTTTTCTGTCTTTTTCTAGAGTGGGGAAAGTGTGATTTATTTTCTCTACTTGAAATAAAAGTGCCCTCCCATCCCCGTGTATTGCCATCCTCATGCTATGTTGCTTTCATTGGTGGCGGTCCTGCTGACCAAAGAGGAGGGTGGGGCAGTTCTCCTCCAGCTTGCTGAGTCTGTCAGTCAAATGAACGGACTTCTGCTGGTTGAACAGACTTTTGCTACTCCAACCCCACCCTCATTGCCTGTAGAAACAGTGCCCAGACGATTAAATGCTGAATCGGTAAAATGCTAGGCGACAAAACCAGAGTGGGGGGGAAGGTGCCCATGTCCATCATCACCCAACAAGAACCAATCATCCGGAGGGGGAAGGGGTGGGGTGGGGTGAGGCAGGGCGGGGCGGGCACAGTAGGGGGGGAGCAAACAAGTGAAAAGAGAGTTCACTGTCACAGCGGTGATCATGAAAGGGACCAGGGTTCGCCACGAGAGGCCAAAATCACAGGTGCATACCAGGAAAAAAGGTAGGTGTGATAGAGCTCTCTATCTGGTCACAAGAACCACCCATTAACAGCATCTCAGTGATACAGGCCAGGTCGACATGCTCATTTAGGATGGCAATTGTTTATCCACTCACCTTCCTGGCATTCATCATCAGTACCTTCAGCCCAGGGGAACTGTCACCAAGACCACTAGGACTGTTGGAAATGGGAGACAGCTTCAGTGCAACCAACATCTTGTTGCACCCCACAAGTCTCTCAGTAGCTGGTCTCTGTACCTTTTGTAACATATATTTACAGGGAGAAAGCAATAACCATAAAATATTTAAAACAGGCAGTCACTTACCTCCTCCCTTCTGTCCACAAACACGATGGCTCTCACTCTTGTTCACCCCCAAAGTGGCTCCCCGAAAGGTTATATGAGGGAGCACTATTGGTTCTAGTACTTCAAGAGCCTACATCTGGGTTAAAGGGAGGAGTGCTTATGTCGTGTGCAAAAAATATTCTGGAGAACTGCTTAGAAGAACCTGCGACCTTTCCATCCCATTGATCTGAAGGTAATCGAATTTGAACCAATCCTGTGTTCAGCCCAATAGTAACCTCACAGCCAATGGTCTTTTCTTTTCATTTTCAGAAAAGTGCTGTAGGACACTTTAGTGACAGTATAATTAAGTTCCAGAAAGATTTAGGCATTTTCATGGATTATCTCTGGCTCTGTACCTGGAAAGTAAGGGCTCCTTTAGCACTTGTGGTGGGTCGCTCATGGAAGTTTGCTGGTCCTTTTCACAACATCATCAACCTCTGCTGCCTCTCCAATCATTTTTTAGGTTTATTCCACCATTTTAACTCACCAAGAATGTGTGTGTGTGTGTGTGTGTGTGTGTGTGTGTGTGTGTGTGTGTGTATCTCCATCCATCAAAGAGGTGATGTATTTCTGGAATCGCATAATGAATGTACAATATTGCAGCACCATCTATAAATGACATGGCTGTATAAATGAAAAATATGAATCTTGCCCACACAGGAAACTGCTGAAAGTGGGGGGGGGGGGGAGTGTGTGTATTATGCTGATCGTTATCCTACAAAGACTATGGAAGATGAAGCCCAGTAAGGGTGCGGGATTTTTGCTTCATGTAAAGAAGTTCTAAGAATGACCAGCAGCCCTGAACTCAAATGCATTCTATAACACCTAGAGGCTGGGTAATAAACAAAAAGAGATTCGATCTCAAATAGAAACCAAATGCACAGTTACAAGTTGGATGATACTTGGCTCAAAAATACTACAAACGAGAAGGATCGTGGAATTATTGTAGATCACAAGCTGAATATGAGCCAACAGTGCGATACGGCTGCAAGAAAGGCAAATGCTATTTTCGGCTGCATTAATAGAAGTATAGCTTCCAAATCACGCGAAGTACTGGTTCCTCTCTATTTGGCCCTGGCTAGGCCTCATCTAGAGTATTGTGTCCAGTTCTGGGCACCACACTTCAAGAAGGACTCAGACAAGCTGGAGCGTGTTCAGAGGAGGGCAACCAGGATGATCAGGGGTCTGGAAACAAAGCCCTATGAAGAGAGACTGAAAGAACTGGGCATGTTTAGCCTGGGGAAGAGAAGATTGAGGGGAGACATGATAGCACTCTTCAAATACTTAAAAGGTTGTCACACAGAGGACGGCCAGGATCTTTTCTCGATCATCCCAGAGTGCAGGACATGGAATAACGGGCTCAAGTTACAGGAAGTCAGATTCCGGCTGGATGCCAGGAAAAACTTCCTGACTGTTAGAGCAGTACGACAATGGAACCAGTTACCTAGGGTGGTTGTGGGCTCTCCCACACTAGAGGCCTTCAAGAGGCAGCTGGACAACCATCTGTCAGGGATGCTTTAGAGTGGATTCCTGCATTGAGCAGGGGGTTGGACTCGATGGCCTTTTAGGACCCTTCCAACTCTACTATTCTATGATTCTATGATCTTCAGGAAGGCAAATGGAGACTTTCCTCCTCTCTGCTTCAGTCACTCCAGCAAAGGATAAGGACTGGCACCATTTGCCTCTCGCTTGCTTCATTTTCCTTTGAAAAGGCTACTGGCATGTTATCCATCCTCAGCTGCATGTTGGAAGAAGTGCCTGCTATTGTACAGCAGGTGACTTGATGATAATAATTAGGGATGTGCTCCGCTCCGATTAGGAGCGTAGAAGCAGTAGCGGATTGGCCTGCTCCGCCTTACCCAGAGGCGGAGTAGGAGCGGACCGCGGACCCCCTAGAAGCAAGGCGAAGAGAAGCGCCCATTTTTCGGAGCTCCTAGTTCAGGCGGAGCGTTCCGGTCGCCATCTTGAAAACATTTCGCCATAGGATTGCATTGCGGCAAATAATCGCGCATAACTACGTTGTTTTTGAAGCTATCATTCTGAAAATTCTTGTGCACAGAGAGTCGTGGATGGGGGTCATTTTGAGACCACTCTCACCTCTCTGCATTGTCTGGGTCGCGTGCTATATTTTTGTGAAAATCGGGTCAACCGCGCGGCTCAAACGGCGTTTTCGGCTTTTCGCCCATAGGATTGCATTGAGGGAAAGAATTGGGGATAACTGGGGGGGGTTAAGCTATCATTCTGAAAATTCTTGTGCACAGAGAGTCGTGGATGGGGGTCATTTTGAGACCACTCCCAACTTTCTGCATCGTACGGGTCGCGTGCTATATTTTTGTGAAAATCGGGTCAACCGCGCGGCTCAAACGGCGTTTTCGGCTTTTCGCCCATAGGATTGCATTGAGGGAAAGAATCGGGGATAACTGGGGGGGGGTTTAAGCTATCATTCTGAAAATTCTTGTGCACAGAGAGTCGTGGATGGGGGTCATTTTGAGACCACTCTCAACTTTCTGCATCGTACGGGTCGCGGGCTAGAAGTTTTTAAAAAATCGGCGGGAAAAATACCTTTTTCAAAGGGCTGAGGGGCAGAGTCAGCTCCCGGTCATGATGATCCCAAAGTTGGAGGAGGGCATAGGCAAAACAGGTAACTTGGGATTCTGGGAAACTTCTCTTTCTTCATCTGAACGGGCTTTTCCCCGTGTTTTTTAACACAGTAGCCCCACCAAATGCACAAACACAACCTGAAATCATATACTAAGCCAAGAATAAGAGATAGAAACACAGCACTGCTCCCCACCCTAACCTTGGTGAACAACTGAATAGATGTGGTGCAAGGGGATGAGCTCCCCTAGGGCATCTCATCGTGGACGTGCCCCCACTCTCTCCTGCACTGGAAGGCCATTAGAGCCTTCCAAAGAGAGTAAAACGGTGGAGCAATGCCTATCATGAGTTGAAGTGAATGGTCACTTTTCAGTGGTGGAGCAATGCCTGTTATGAGTCGAAGTGAGCGTTTTACTTCTTCTCAGAGCTGTTGGTGGCTGTCAGTGTCTTGAACTGGCAGCTACTTCCCCCTCCCCCGGGCACGTCCCCCTATTGCTGGTAAAAGACAGATATAGCCTTTTTAAAAAAATTCTTCTTGCTGTTTATTGAGCAACACTGCTGCTTTTAATTCCACCCCTCCTTTGTTTATTGATTGATTTATTCCATTTTATATGCATTACTGGCTTATCCTTGGCTCACTTCCTTATGCCCCCAGAAATGCCAGCTGCATGCCTGCCTGCCTTCCCTCCCTCCTCCCCTGCCCACCTCGCAGGGATGTTGTGTGTGGGGTGCCCGATTTTCAAAAATTCGCCAAAAATCAGGGGATGATGGGATTGCTTTGAAACTTGGCGTGCGTGTGTATATCCCCATGAGGTGTCATGGTGCCAAACATGAGGTTTCTAACTTGAACAGAAAAAAAGTTGTATAATTTTTTAGCTTTCAATGCAAGCCTATGGGGGGGGGGAAACGGAGCTCCGGATCCGGATCCGGAGCTCCGGGCGGAGCGGAGCGGAAGTGGGCGGAGCGGGGGCGGGGCGGAGCGGCCCGATCCGGAAAATGGCGGATCTGCAAGTGAAGCGGAGCGGGGGGTCCGTGCACACCCCTAATAATAATGACATATTCAAGCAGATCGTCACTGGACATAAATGCTGCCACTGAATAGAATGCTACTTTGTGAGACCTCTAATGGTAGAAGGAAAGTTGCCTCCTTTCCCCTTCAAGACATCCTTTTGAAAAAGATGTGTATTTCCCCTGACATTCTCATTTCAGATTAGCTATCTGGCGTAAAGCAAGAATTCTCTGATTCCCGACCTTTCAGAGCTCCTGTTTGATATTCAGTCCTTACTTTTGATGGTTTGTGAAGAGCTGTTGCTGAATGCTTTGGTGTCCTTGAGGACAGCTCTATTAAAGGCAGGAGATGCTCCCTCCTCCTCTAGGTGTGCAGTGAGAGACAGTGACTCACTGCCAGGTGCGTCACTCATCTTAGCACCTTGCAAAGTTGCCTTCCTCTAAGCACACAGAGAAGGGGTGGGGGTGAAGATATGGGATGAATGTCGTGTGTGTGTGTGTGTGTGTGTGTGTGTGTGTGTGTGTGTGTGTGTAAAGCTCCACTGAACAGCTACACAAAGACAATCTTGTGCCTGTGGCTTATGTTGGAAGAAAGTCAGGGACAGTACGCAGAAGAAGAAAGGAGGCCTCAAAACTCACCCACAGGTAGATTTATAAAATTAGTTGGATATTATTTCTAGTCTGAAAAGTGCTAAAGCAATTGCAGTGGTGCAAGATGTCCGGCCACATGAGACAGGAGAACACCATGCTGCTGACTCTGCCTCATCTACCTCCTCCTTCTCATCCATGCTGTGCACAGGCAGTCCCCAGGGCCACGTCACCAATAATGCCTTGCTCTGAGGAAGACATTGACACTGCAGGAGCATTCTGGAGTGATCACCCTGACCCAGGCCGTGGGTTCTGCTGGCCCACTTGAAGTGAGGTACTCATCCTGCCTTATGGAAGGGCCAGTCCTTTTAAGAAAATAGTGATCCATCAAGGATATTTCCTGCATTGAGCAGGGGGTTGGACTCAAAGGCCTTATAGGCCCCTTCCAACTCTACTATTCTATGATTCTATAAAGGCTCACTGCCAATTAGGGTGTCAGCAGCCTTGGGGATACAGGGAGTTTTGTCTAGATTCAAAGGAGGTACAACATATTGGGTATATTCAGGAAGGGGTGGGGCCAAGTACATGTACATGTAGCAATGTCTAGCAGAGACAGGGTCACTGAGCAACTCAGCAATCTGAGCAAGGTGATCAGACAAAAGGCAAGTCAGATGACAGAAGTCAGGAGTTGATGGTGGAGTGTTCTCTTTACACGGTTATGAACTGAACTTATTTGACTCAGTGCAGAGTTAATTGGGCAACAGACTTCACAAAAGCATTTAATATTTTGTGTTATTTGTTTACGTGAGTATAGATGTGAGTTTGCATACATACATACATACACAAAGATATTCCTTGCCTACTTCTCCCAATTCCCTTGCCTTTTGGGATGGTTCTTATTTTCCTTTCAGGATCAAAGGAGAAGCACTACTTCAACTCTATCCAAATTCTATTTTTGAGCTACATTCTACATTGTGCAGAGTTCCGGGGTTCTTAAAACTGGCTTAGCCTGCAGTTGGTCACCCATCATCACCTATACTAACTTTTGCCTACATGGTGATGTATTAATGATCAGAAGCCCTGGGGAGCCGGGGAACCAATGCTTCCTGTGAATTTCCAAGTAAACATGAACAACCAGGAAGTGTGTTCCTGTTGCTCTGGAACAGGTAAATATACCCTCAATGAGTTTATTTATCCTGATACCATTCAAAATCTATCGATTCTGCCCTTTGCAATCCCAACCTGGTACAACTGAAATTGGAGGTTTTCCCATTGTGCAAAGACTGCCTCCACATTTGCCTAGCCCCCTCACAACTCCTTATTTGGGGAACCATGAGCCCCCATCTCAATCTTCACTCTGTGTGTCTATCGCTGGTATCAGGAATAGTCTCTGATCCAGTGCTGGGCTGGTATGCTAATCAATGCTTCCTTTCTGTAAGTATGTTAATACTTTGATGGTGTTCTTGAGTTGATTTCCCCCACATTAGTATGCCACCGTGTATAATCTGCCACATGCATACTACGATTTCACAAAAGCATTTAATATTTTGTGTTATTTGTTTACGTGAGTATAGATGTGAGTTTGCATACATACATGCACAAAAATATCAGGAGCAGTCTTGATGAAGATACAGCAGTGCTACAGAACAGAGCACATGGCGAGCTATTGTGTGGGATAGATCTGTGACTGGCCTCAAACTCTCTCTGCAAATCAGGGTCACCAGAAGCCAAAGAGAATCTTGGATTAGGAGCGGAGGCCACGCAGGCATTCAGCAGATAAAGCACGTGTTCACACCTACCCTTTCATCCCACTACAATCCACGATTTCTGCCTCCCATTCCTTAGCGCATTCAGCACTGGCCCCTTCTATGTGTGTTTCATGGCATTATTTCCCATAGCATATCTTTTCACCTGAGGGCGTTCACGCTTCCACATATCACAACTGTCCAGTGAAGAGACGTTTCACTTGGTTGTTCTTGGGCTATTGCAGTTGCTGCGCTTCGCCCCTCTTCCCTCCCCCTCCTTTTTATTGATTGCTGGGGTTGTGACTGATGGGGAGGATGCCATCTCCCACACACACACCCTGGTGAGCCATGTTGTTTTTGCGGTTTACTGGGTTGCTTCTGGGTTGCTCTCAGCTTGTCGCAGTGGTGGACTGGAGGTGCATGATATCCAGCCTGTATGAACAGGGGATTGAAAGCAAATGGCCACTGTAGGTACACAAGAGGAGTGGTGGAATGCAGGTACTCGCTGTTCACAGTGGGGGGGAGGCCATGGGGTTGGACTAGAGGCCATCTTGTAACTACCTGCCTTAATTACGCCTACCGCTTGTAGTACCTTCGGTAAGTGGTCCCCCATTTGTATTTTATACTGTATTTTGTATTTGTGTTTTTAGACTGTTGATTGTTTTATTATGGTTTTAATTTTTGTGAACCGCCCAGAGAGCTTTGGCTATTGGGTGGTATAAAAATGAAATAAATAAATAATAAAATAAATAAATATATATATCCTTCAGCCGTCAGGGTACTGGTTTAGCAGACTGTCATTCCCTTTTGCACAGCCTGTTGGTGATTACATGTTTCCCCTTTTTTCACCCATAGCAGGTGCCCTGTGTGCCATGCCGGCTGAGGAAGGTTGGTGATAGCTCTTCTCTGTTCTGATATGACATGGTGCATCATTGTTCACAAAAATTAAAACCATTCAAAGTATAAAACAACAGTATAAAACCATAATATAAAATACAATATAAAAGCTCAACCAGATAAAAACAGCAGCAGTGCAAAATTACAAATTTAAAACACCAAGTTAAAATTTATTTATAGACTGTTAAAATGCTGGGAGAATAAAAAGGTCTTCACCTGGCATCTAAAAGCATATAATGTAGGTGCCAAGCGAACCCCCTTAGGGAACTCATTCCACAGCCAGGGTGCCACAGCAGAGAAGGCCCTCCTCCTGGTAGCCACCTGGCTCACTTCCTTTGGCAGGGGCTCGCGGAGAAGGACCCCTGAGGATGACCTCAGCAAAGGTGAATTTCGCAACCAGATCTGTAATAAATACATTATTACCAGCCAACAATATACAGATTTGCTCAAGGGAAGATCGGTCAGAATGATAGCGAAGAATGTAATCAAGAAATTTTTGTCTAGGGGATGTATATATAGGGCATCGCAACAGATAATGTTGAATGTCCTCCACTTCCCCTGACTCACAGATACAGAGTCTCTGGTGCACTGGGGTGTTATTAAATCTTCCCTCTAAATAGGAAGAGGGCATAGACTGAAACTGCAAAGCTGTGAATGCTTTTCGGAGTGGATCCAACATGTTGATAAAATACTGCTCTAGCCCAAAAGATGTTTTAAATATAGGGTGCCATTTGGGAAAGTAAATGAAGGTCTCGCCATTTGGAGTGAAGATAAGAGTTTTCTTTAATAAGTTGTTTAACTCTATTAGAGGAATAATTTGGAAGAGCTTCCACATCAATCCTGTAATGATAGAGTATCGTACTGAATGAATTTGCCCAAGAGCTTCTTGACAAAGATTGTAGTTGCTCTAAGAAGCATTTTTTGGGAGTCTGGTGTCACTCATACTAGCCAGCTTCAGCCAGTATAGGGCTAGTGCAACATGCACCCCGATTTGTATGGAAATTAGCCCAGTTTCAGCCCTTAGAAATGGGGCAGGTGTACCTTTGCAGAGAGCCAGTAATGATTTCAGAAAGGAGTTCTGCACCACTTCTAGGGGGGAAGCATTACTGTATCCCCAAATTTCTGAACTGTACAATAATTGTGGCACAATCTTCTTTCGGAATACTTCTACTGTGGGAGCAACCAAGCTCCCTCCATGAAATCTGGAGAACCGTAATAGAGAGTGAATAGAATGGGAGGATTTCAACTTGACTGTAACCAAGTGTGGCTTCCAGGACAATTTTGAGTTAAAGCCCAAACCCAAATATTTAAAATAGTGTTGTTGTTCAATGGGTTTGTTATCCAATCTCCATCTGTGAGGTTTACCCTTCTTCCAAAAAACCACCACTTTAGTTTTAGAGTGGTTGACTGTAAGCTTTTCTTATGAGCAAAAAACGTTCAACTTCCTCAAAAGTCTCCGCATCCCAATTAAGGTAGCAGAAATCAGAACAATATCATCAGCATACAAAAGAACTGAGAGTTTAACATCTTGAATAGAAACTGGGAAATATTCTAAGCCTCTCAGTTCTTGGACAATATCGTTTATACAAAAATTAAATAGAAAGGGTGCTAAGAGGCACCCCTGTCGGACTCCTCTACCAGTAGGGATATTATCTGATCACAACCCATTTGCCCCAAGTCTAACCCTAAGGGAAGTATTGGTGTGCAACAATTGAATTAAAAAGAGCAACCTTCTGTCAATATTAGTGGAGACTAACTTTTGCCTGTCTATTAGGTCGAAGGCAGAGGTGAGATCCACAAAGGCCGTGAATAGCTCTTTTCTGCCATTTTGTGAATATTTTTGGATCACATGGTGGAGGACAAAACATTGCTCTATTGTGGACTTACCCTTCATAAACCCTGATTGTTCTTCAGCAATTACTGCATTTTCAGTTGCCCAAGGCTCCAACTTGCCCAACAAGTACTTTGAGTATAGTTTTGATACAATATTCAATAAGCTGATTGGTCTAAAATTCTTTGGGTCATCCTTGGAAACTTTTTTATGAATAGGGACAACTATGCTTTCCCCCCCCCCCCCAACTTTGTGGAATTTTCCCATGGTGATTGATATGGGTGAATAGAGAGGCAAGGACTGGGGACCACCAGCCGGGATTTGATATGAACAATTCTCCCGGGAGTATATCTTCTCCAGGGGCTTTTTTGGTGGATAGAGAATTAATCAAGGTGTTGATTTCATCAGCAGTTACTGGGTCCCATTCAGGGCAATAAGAAAGCACAGAAATAGCCATGCTATAATGAGAATTCAAGGTGGTTCCTGTTACGTCCGGGGCATGGGCGGCAGGGAGCTAGGCTGGGCCACCGGGACCCAGGCTGGGCCACCGGGACCCAGGGGAGTGAGGCAAAAGAGAACACCACACTGAAGTGGGATCAAGAAGGGTTCAGCTTTATTGACTGTCACTAGTGTGTGCCAGAGCCAGAGGCCCCCTCCCGTAGCATGCAAGAGTTCAGAGGCACAGCTGAACCTGAGTCTGGGCTGAGCTGGAGCAACGTCCCAGAACCGGCACAAGGGTCCAGCACCACCTGCTGAGACAGAGGCAGAACCATGGCTTAGTCCAGAGGCAGTCCAAGGGTCAGGAACCAACAAGGCGTGGCAGAGGCAGAAGCAAAGCAAAGTCCAAAGGCAGTCCAGAAGTCAGGAACCAACAAGGTGTAGCAGAGGCAGAGGCAAAGCGAAGTCCAAAGGCAGTCCAGAAGTCAGGAACCAACAAGGTGTAGCAGAGGCAGAGGCAAAGCGAAGTCCAAAGGCAGTCCAGAAGTCAGGAACCAACACAATCAGGAACAGGCGTAGAGGTTTGCAGGAAGCGGAGCTAGGCAGTACAGGAACGGTGTTGCTTCTGAACTCTTGCATGCTATGGGAGGGGGCCTCTGGGCCTGGCACACACTAGTGAAAGTCAATAAAGCTGAACCCTTCTTGATCCCGTTTCAGTGTGGTGTTCTCTTCTGCCACACTCCCCCAGGTCCCAGCGGCCCAGCCTGGCTCCCTACCACCCACACCCCAGACGTAACAGTTTGCTGTAGCAAGGGTTGAGAGAGAAATGCAGTGCTTAAATAGCTCTTACCCTAGCCCCACCCAGCTGGACTCCAATCACACACCCTGTGTGTAGTTAATCAGGGGCCTGAGGCTTGCAAACACCCCACCAGGACAGGTCCTGACCGAAGACCTGGGTCCTGCAAGCACTCAGTACAGCATAGACCTGGGTCCTGCAAGCACTCAGTACAGCATAGATCCTGACAGTTCCTGAGCTAGAGTGGCCAAAAAGGGAAGAAAAGTAGGCGTACCATTGCGCGGATGTAATTTGATTATCAATAGGGCCATGTGCCTTTCTAGTCCCTTTTGCCACCAGAGCCCAGAATCTAGTTGAATCCTTTTCCATGGTTGCCCGGCCTAACTCCATCCAAGGGGGAATCCACACGTTGTACTGCGGCCGCTTCCATGCGGCCCCAGTGTACCCCGAAAACGATCGTGTAGCTTGCCTGTAAAAGAGACGAGGAAGAGGTTCCTTGCTGGCGCCGCCACCCACCTCCCTCCTCGCCGGCTGGCTCGGAGAGCTCGGCAGAAGAAGGCGGGGCGCTCTCCACCCCGCCTTCTTCCGCCGAGCTCTCCTCTTCCTCGTCTCTTTTACAGGCAAGCTACACGATCGTTTTCGGGGTGCACTGGGGCCGCATGGAAGCGGCCTCAGTACGACGTGTGGATTCCCCCCAAGTGAGGCGAATATACTCTGCCTTTTTTCCTCTAAGTAATTTTTTATACTCTCTTCGGAGTTGTATATAGTGCCTATAATTTTCTAGTGAATCTTCCCATTTCAATTTTCTTATGACTCTTGCTAAGATGTGCTTCTGAGTGGCACATTGCACATCAAACCACCCGTAGGTGGATTGTTTAGCTGGATTCTTTGGTTTGGAATTAACCACAAAAGGTCTAATTTCTTGGACTAATTTGTCAAAAATTTCCAAAGGGTCTGAGTGAGTCAGAAGTTGGTCTCTTAGCAAAAGAATCTTAGGAGACATAAAGAAGGAATTTATAGTGGCTTGTACCTTCCCATTCCAACGGACCCTTTTGTCTCCTTGGGATAATAAATTTTCAGGTAAAACCATCATATTTTCTGAGGATGGTGTTAGGCTAAACTGAGAGAGGAGAGATAGTTGAATTGGCATATGGTCACTCTCAGGTTTGACCAGAACTTTAAAATCAACAAACAATGGGGTGGCTGCCCGTGAGAGGATCAGATAGTCTATCACACTTTCCCTCTTGGGGCCTATGTATGTGTATAGGTCTGATTCGGGGTCATTATCTGACCCATTACATAGAAAAAGATGGAATTTGAAAATGAGGGAAAAGAGAGATTGGCCGGCCTCATTGATCCCCAAGTCCTTAGAGTTCCTGACGGGAAAATGGATGAAATCCTCTGGAGCTAAAACCATTTTTTCAGCCATTTTATAATTATTTGGGCCCACTCTAGCATTCATATCTCCAGCTATTAAAATTAATGGGCCAGCGAATGAGTCAAATAGGAGTGTAAGCACTTGGTTTAAATCAGACCATCTAAAAGCAGCCTCATACTTAGAGTTCCAAGGGGGCCAATATACATTAATAAAAATAAGTTTCACACTGCTGGGCCAATCGATTTGGAGAGTTAAGATATTACTACTGGACCCAACCTCTAAGGGTTAGAATCAACTGAAACCATGGTTACCAGGATCAATCTGATTTGATCCGATCTGATCCAGACCTCCCCTGACCCAATTCGGATCCGAATTTAGGGGGTTCGGATCGGCCCAATCCGCTCCGGATCTGGGATCCAGAACGGAGTGAAGCACAGCCCTACTATAAGGCCATCGAGTCCAACCCCCTACTCAATGAAGGAATCCACCTTAAAGCATCCCTGACAGATATCTGTCCAGCTGCCTTTTGAATGCCTCTAGTGTGGGAGAGCCCACAACCTCCCCAGGTAACTGATTCCATTGTTGTAGTGCTCTAACAGTCAGGACATTTTTCCTGATGTCCAGCCAGAATCTGGCTTCCTGGAACTTGAGCCCATGATTCCGTGTCCTGCACTCTGGGATGATCAAGAAGAGATCCTGGCCCTCCTCTGTGTGACAGTATTTGAAGAGTGCTATCATGTCTCCCCTCAGTCTTCTCTTCTTCAGGCTAAACATGCCCAGTTCTTTCAGCCTCTCCTCATAGGGCTTTGTTTCCAGACCCCTGATCATCCTCATTGCCCTCCTCTGAACACGCTCCAACTTGTCTAGGGTGACTATACAAAAAGGTGGACAGGGCTCCTGCATCTTTAACAGTTGCATAGAAAAGGGAATTTCAGCAGGTGTCATTTGTATATATGGATAACCTGGTGAAATTCCCTCTTCATCACAACACTTAAAGCTGCAGGAACTATACTGGAGTGACCAGATTTAAAAGAGGGCAGGTTTAACTGGTATGATGAAGAGGAAATGTCACCAGGTTCCCCATATATACAAATGACACCTGCTGAAATTTCCTTCTCAGTACAACTGTTAAAGATTCAGGAGCCCTGTCCTCCTTTTCATATGGTCACCCTAAACTTGTCTGCATCCTTCTTGAAGTCTGGTGCCTAGAACTGGATGCAGTACTCAAGATGAGGCCTAACCAGGGCCGAATAGAGGGGAACATGAATTAGCCAAGATGAGCACATGCATTTCGAAGCCACGTGCAAAAACCGTGTGTGTGTGTGTGTGTTTGTGGGGAGGGTTGACTATGTTCTGGCAACTGGCAGCAAAAAATACTTGTAAATCCTTATGGTTTCTGAACCATGAAACCAACATGACAGAAACATCCCAAACAAACCTTTATCTCTTCCAAACAAGCAGGCAGATGCTCCTGTTCTTTCCAGGGCCCTTGGAAGTTGAGCCACTTGCCTCTCTCGCACAGCCTTCTCTCCTTCTGTTACAGAGAAGATAACGTCAACAGCATCTTTGGCAGGCAAGGGAGAAAAAGGCCTCAACGGTTAGCCACGGAAGCACGAAAGGGTATCTGGGTGGAGGGGCAGCTTTTGAGAGACAGGCGGATGAGGCAACTGCTTTCTCTTGTACAGCTCCTGATTTGCAAGTAATGAGGCCCACAACAAGGTCTGGGCTTTCCTGGCATCGCTCAAGGAAATTACATTGTAACGGAACATACTGAAGAAAATTTGAAAATACACTCTACATAACCACAGTTTAAACACACTCACTAACCATTTGCTGCAAAGGGGTTAGCTGAGGTGACCATATGTTAGCCGGTTTGTCCAGAAACAGGGGCCAAACCAGGTCCGGGGGAAATCCCATTTTTTCATTATTGTCCAGGGAAATGTGTGCTTTAGGCCCGCCCACACTTCCATCTGGGCCTCTCCTTGGATGACGTTGACCAGGAAGAGGTCCTGATGGAAGCCTGGGAGGGCCTAAAGCACATGATTAGGAAATGCACAGTCTAATCCCCGCCCACTCATCCATCTGGTCTTCCTGATCAATGAGACTTCATACATGCCCGGCAAGCCTCTCCTCCACAGCCATCAATTAAGGAGGCACGAGGCAGCTATTGAAGACCTTCGGCTACTGTTTCTCTGCTCACTCCACATTGGCTCCTGGGCTTTATTAAATTTATTTTCCCCATAGAAATAAAAGAAGAAGAAACCCCTGGGTTGGATCCCCACTCCCCTTCCCTGCATGTGAGTTATGGGCTTTATGAGGGTGACCATATTTTGGAAACCAGAAAGGAGGACAAAATGCCCAGCCCCACGGGGGCGTGCCCATGTGGCCCCTGGTCACAGGTCTGATTTCACATGGCCTTGGTCACAGGTCTGATTTCACAGCACACAATTAAGACAAACCTGTTCTACATAACATCCTAATGTTCTTTATTCACTGGAGTAAAGAACAAGTGCGACATTCAATGTATCTGAAATTAACTTCACTTATTCCTGCTTTTGTAGCTTTTGCTGTACTTTGAAACTTTTGCTATACTCTGTGTGATACAGTCTCCCCTTCCCTCAAATATCTTTTCTGACTGCAAAGCATTCACTGGATGACCATAGTCTAATGTTTTCTAACATTTAACACTCTTTCCCCATCACCTTTCTAATATCCATACTTATATCAAACAAATTGGAGAGGAAGGTCTATGGGTCAAAATGCATTATTTAATAGGTATACCATCTCCAAATCATCCCAACTCACACACAGAAAACTACAGCCCTCCCCACCACACACATTGCAAACATGCACATGCATCCATTCATAGTCAAACAACCAGGCATCCCATTCAGACATCATCACATCAATACACTCACACACTGCCAGCACACATACACACACACACACACCACACTCAGGATCACCCACTCCAAAACACACACACATCCATTCACTCAAACAACCAGCCACCCCATTCACCCATATACTCTCTCTCACACACACACCTCAGTCTTTCCTCCTACTTGCTTCTTCCTCTTGTTTCTTCCTTCGTCCTCCACCCCTCTCTCCAGGCCGATCCGAGTCTTCTCTTCGGCTGGTGCAATCACCAAGGAGCCAAGGAGAAGGCCGGATCAGAGCTGGGGAAGGGAGGATGCATTCCCAGAAGTCCGGGAACGTGTCCTCCAACCACCATCACCCCGGCCAAGGAGAAGGCCTGGATAGGCCTAGGGGAGGGGATGGAGGAAGAAGGAAGAGGAAGAAGCAAGAGAAGAAGCAAGTAGGAGAAGAAGCAGCAAGAGAAGAAGCAAGTAGGAAGTAAGACTGAGGTGTGTGAGAGAGAGAGTGTATGGGTGAATGGAAGTAAAATAGAAGAAACCCCTGGGTTGGATTCCCTCCCCACCACCTTCCCTGCAGATGAGTTCTGGGCTGTGTATTTTATTTCCAGAATGCTGTGGTTGGGCTTTCCACAAGCCCTATGAAAATAGCTTGTTCCTGGCTTTATTCTTATACAAGATGAGGCTCCAGCTTTCAGTGCAAAATCCAAGAACATCCTGACTTCAGTTATTTGGAAATTGGGCAAAGGGTGGCTTGCTCAGGACTGCTTAGGGTGACCATATGAAAAGGAGGACAGGGCTCCTGTATCTTTAACAGTACTGAAAAGAGAGTTTCAGCGAGTGTCATTTGTATGCATGCAGCACCTGGTGAAATTAAACCTGCAGGAGCTATACTAAAGTAACCAGATACAAAAGAGGGCAGGGCTCCTGCAGCTTTAACTGTTGTGCAATGAAGAGGGGACTTCAACAAGTGCTTCATGCATACAAATAGCACTTGCTCAAGTTCCTTTTTCAATACAACTGTTGAAGATACAGGAGTCCTGTTCTCCTCTTCATATGATCACTCTAGTTTCTGGGCAACCATCTCTGTCCTGGAGCCACCCATGACCTCTTCCTGGTGGAAGGCGACCAATCGCTAGTCATCTTCCACCAATCTCTGCCACCAGGTTGACTCCAGATTGGCCACAGAGTGATGTTACATGGCGGAAGTGCCATGTTGACATTGCTCCCTTTGAAAAAGTCAGGTTAAATCTCCAATTTTTCGTACTGCAGCATCGCGGGGAAATGCCGTGGTGGCTGTGAAGCTGCACTTGCATCATCTAACTGACATGACACAGATCCACAGTGACCGCGGGGCTTCCCCCATGTATAGACAGCCTCCTAGAAACATTAAAAGGGGGCCAAGGGCAGGCAACAGCAATGGGTTATGCTAGGGCAGTGGGGCACAGGTAGCTGCTCCCCAGTAGGACACCATGATGGATTTTGCATGGCATAATCTCTTTGGGACCCATTAACATAATTTCAGGTCCTAGGAGAATCCTTGCAGAGTAAACCAGGTATTGTTGTGCTGCCAGCCCTCATTCATTTCTCTTTGTCCTTATTGCATGTACATGTGAACCTGAATCCTGCATTTCGTGTGTTGCTGTGGTGTTTTGTGGATTGTTTCCTTGGGATGGGTCTCTTCAAGTCATGGGGTACCAAGAATAATCTGCATCCCATGATGCAATGCAACATGGGGGCAGGTGATGGACGGCATGTCATTTAAAGTTCACTTTAATGATTTTAATTGCTGCTATATGTGAATTTTCCTTTCAGCCAGGCCTGATTACACAGGGAGAGCAATCATCAACCTTTAAATTCAGCATCACTGAACATGTTGTTTTGGTGACACACAAAGGCACAGCAGAGATGTGATTCAGGGAAGCATTCGTTATTTCTGAAAAGCTACCAGTAGATTTAAGAGCAAAGAGGATTAATGTGGGATAATTTGCAGCTCCTGAGTCATGGCAGAAGGAAGTACAGATTTGTTTTGAGGGTTTCAAAGCAAACAAGCAGCTTTCTGTGATGAGGGCATATAGACAAATGGCTGTATCGAGAAATTTTGAGGAGCAGCAATGTGCTATAAAGTAATAGTCATCTTGATCGAGACACACCCTTCCTCACTCGGTGTGTTGTGTGGCATACCTATTTTTATCCGTTGTCCCAGTGCCAATACTGGCTACACCTGCAGCCATTGGCTAGCTTTGCCTCACTCCTTGTTGTTATTCTGCTCATTTTATTATTTGCTGCCTCCAGTCCATCTGTATTTTCAAACTTGTCTTTAAACATTTTGCTATGTAAGCCATCTTGGGTGCCTCTAAGTTGAGGAAGGAAGGCAGGGTGGGAAGTCATTGCTGCATCCCAAATGTGCCAACCTGAAACATCCACCACACATAGCAGACTTAAGAACATCGGACGTGTTCTGAGGCTGGATCAGACCAAGGGTCCATCTAGTCCAGCACTCTATTCACACAATGGCTAACCAGCTGTTGACCAGGGACCCACAAACAGGACATGATGCACCAGCACCCTCCCACCCATGTTCCCCAGCAAATGGTTATACAGGCTTACAGGCTTGGATTCTGGAGTTAGTGTATAGCAACCCTTCTGGTGGGATCTTACCTTTCCTTGGTGGGATGGATTGTTTAAGATTCCTTGATGTGTTAATCCCTTACTGGGTTTATAACATAGGGTGACCATATAAAAAGGAGGACAGGGCTCCTGTATCTTTAACAGTTGCATTGAAAAGGGAATTTCAGCAGGTGTCCTTTGTATATATGGAGAACCCGGTGAAATTTCCTCTTCATCACAACAGTTAAAGCTGCAGGAGCTATACTGGAGTGACCAGATTTAAAAGTGGGCAGGTTTAACTGGTGTGATGACGAGGAAATTTCACCAGGTTCCCCATATATACAAATGACACCTGCTGAAATCTCCTTTTCATATGGTCACCCTATCATAGGCACCATAGTACCTGCAGTCACCAGCAAGTCTCCACCCACCCACAATCTTTATTTACCCATAATGCCTCTTCGCCAAACATAGGCCTAGAGGCATGCTTAAGAGATGAAGATGGTGGGAGGCTTGGGCACACCCAGCTGGCTACATAAAATTCTTGAAAGGGAAATATAAAATGGCTGCACATGCACACACACACACCTGCCTGGTATAGTATAAACCCAGTGGGGGACTCCTCATTCTTTGTCCTTCAGGTTTCACCCGGTCTGGGTGGAAGATTCTCATTTGCTGGCAAAGACAAAGGATCCTACTTTGGATGTAAGTCATTAGGCCAGGTAGAATTTTTTGTTTTAGTCTGTGTTGGGTTTCCAATGAAGGAATTGATTCTTGGTTTTTTCCTGTCTGTTTGTCTTGTTGCTCTTTCCATTCCCTTATCCCTAATCTGTAAATAAACTTCTATCTCAACTTTTGATGCTGCTGTTCCTTTGATTGGATCAATGCTAAATCCAGTGAGCCACTGCTCTGTCCAAGTTGGCTGGAAATACTTGGGAGGCTTTCCTTGAAGAGTCCCCAGTAACGAGAGAACTGAGGAGGTAGTAGCAGCAGGGAAAAGGTGGCTGGTTGAGTCATGGCATCCTGCCTACCCTTACAAGAGGGGAGGGGAAGTTGGGTGGCAAAGGGGCTGGAGAGTGTTGGCAGCCGCATCATCTTTTGCTAGGCAGATGTCAGACATAGATTTCATCCGTGAGGAGCAGAGCAGAAGTGGCATTTTCATCTGCTCTTGCTGCACAGCTCTATGGCGGCTTTCCATAACCCATGCGGGCATGACAGACGACATGCAAACCCACTGTGGGTGGCATAGCCCGTATTGCAGAGTGTGGGTTCTGAGGGTGGCTTAATTGGTGGAAATGACCACCATGGCTTAGTGTGATGGAACAGGTCTTTAACTCCTTTGCATTGAGGATGCAATTTGTGCTCATAGAAGACTGCAGATGGCCATACATGGATGGCAACACTGACAATTCTTCAGCATAGAAGAATGACCAATGATGTTTCCTATGAGAATAGAGAAAGTGGCTGACATTTAAATTTCAGAGTTCCTAAAAAGAGCAAATGGGGAAAACCAAACTCCAAAAAACAGGAGAATTAATTGTGGAAGGGAATAAAGAATAAATAATGGAAGAAGTGGGAAAAGGGAGGAAAGAGAGAAACATAAAATGCAATAGGAGCCCAACACCCACCCCTTGTGCCCAGCCCAACTGGGTGGCATTTGTCCAGTGCTCAATAGTGGTTGGTGTTTGAGGTCCAGAGTTACTGGCTGGCAGTAGATGTATAAATCATGCAGGTCAGCTGGAGGGAAGAGATTCTTCCCAACAGACATGCTTCTTTTGAGATGAAAAAGCATTGCCAACCCAGGGACCTGAGCAAAGCCACCTTTGATTAAAAATTTACTGCTGTTCACTCTCCATTCATCTTTGCCTGTCTCCTGCAGAAGTTCTTTATCTTCTCTCAGCCCTGAATTCTGCTTGAGGAAAAAGAGACATTCTCATGGATCCATGAAAACTCTGAAGGAGCCTTCTCCAACTGGATGCCCTCTGCATGCTTTGGATAATAACCCCCTTCAGCCCCAGCCAGCATGGCCACTGGCCAATGGTCAGGGATGGTGGGAGTTGTAGGCCAACACATTTGGAAGGCACCCGGTTGAGAAAAACTGTTCTGAAGACATGGGCCCAATTTCTACTTCCATGCCAATGGGATGCACTCCTTGACTTACAAAAGATCATTGGCGGGAGGGAGAGGTCCTCCCAAATTTATTATGTTCCTTGTGTGAAATGGCTACCATAGATCAGCTTTTAAAACATTTGAATGGCATGTCCATCAGTGAGGGAATCACTTTGTCCAACAGCTCAGGGGCAGAGTGCCTCCTCTGCATGCAAAAGGTCCCACATTCAATCCATCGCATCTCCACGTAGAGCTGGAAAAGACTCCCCTAGATAGCTTCTACTGCCAGTTAGTGCAGACAATATTGAGCTGGATGTATAAATGGTCACAGCTTCTGATGTCCCTCAATAATCACTACCCCTCAGCTGAATGCATAAACTGTTGCTGAGGATAAGGCTTGTGAGGTGCTCATGATACTTTGGCAATAGGGTCCATAAAAGTAAGCAAAGAGAGGCATTTATAGTTCAGGAATTTGAAAAGGTGGTGTGTGCTTTTGTTGCGCAGTTGAAAACCTTCTGTTTTCACAATGTGTGAAAACAGGATACATCTGAAATGCTCTTATCATAGGAAAGTCACTTGCTCAATATTTTAGTATGTTCAGGAGCTTCTCTTAATGAACAAAAAAACTGTAAGCACTGTTCAGACAATCAAAAAAGTATTTAAAAGCACCACGAGAGGTGAAGGAGCACTCCAGCCCCACCCTCTCCTCCATCACGTTTCGTGGAGAGTGATTGCCTGCAGCAGGGCGCCTCCTCTCTCCAGGGAGGCTCTCCACATGAGCTAAGATTCTGAAAAGCCCACATCCTGCCTTGTGTGGAGAGCCCCCGTGTTCTTCCTTTGATCTGACCTGACTCTCCCACCAATCAGCTTCAAGGGATGAACCCAGGTTCTAGTATTATGAGAGTGGGGGAAAATACTTTCACCTCATAGAATCATAGAATAGCAGAGTTGGAAGGGGCCTACAAGGCCATCGAGTCCAACCCCCTGCTCAATGCAGGAATCCACCCTTAAGCATCCCCGACAGATGCTTGTCCAGCTGCCTCTTGAAGGCCTCTAGTGTGCATAATCATGCATAATTGCTGAGGATACAATCAAGAGCCCCTGCTGTGCATGTCCCACTAAAATTAAAAGTGTTCCAGGTGCAGCCACACAATGGATTTGTATAAAGGCATAGTGAAGGGAATGGAGGGTCAGGGGTTGCCCAACTCCCTGCAGTGTAGGCAGGGAAACAAATAATAGGCTGCCATTCGCCCCTTAATATCCATCTTGGCCTGAGCCAAGGGATTCTCTGGCCTTACAGGACACCCTTGGGGCACAGAAATAAGAGTTCAAGCTGAAACCTATTTCAATCCCCAAACCTAAATCTTTAAACAGGAGAAAGGAAACAGAAGCCTCCAGATTTAGTATTGAGGATTAAGTGGAATGAAGCACACACACACTTTGAAAGAGATGTAAAGTTTATTTACAATAAGGAAGGGGGGAAAGGGTAGAACAGTTTACAAAATCAGAAAGAACCAGAGGAACCCTTTGGAACAATGCTGCAGGGGGGGAAGCCTAAACAATACCTAACCCTATCCTATATGTTAAGTAAGGGTCTTCCCATAGGAAAATGCCCAATTGAGGATACAAAAAGCTCACAGGACTGAAAGTAGCATTAGAGTGAAAATCCGACTGAGCCCATGAGGGTAGTGGATGCCTATTTCTGGCCCTCATGGGCCCAGGTAGACGTGCCTGATGGATTTTCACCCCAAAGCTATTAATAGGGCAAAGGGAATGCAAGACCTCTGCCTTTTGTCCTTTTCCCCCATTGAATTCATGGCGGCCGCCATTACTGCAGCAGGGGGTGGGTGGGAATATGCAGCCTTAAGGAAATTGCATTTCTCTCCCCCTCTCTCCCCGCACCAAAGGAGGCCTTCAAAGCCCTATTAACAGGGCTTTGAAGACCCCCATTAGCAGGGGGAGAAGAAATGTGATTTCCCCAAGGGTGGGGAAATCACATATTTTCTCTTCCACTCTAATGATGGCAGCCAATATTAGAGTGGAGGAGAAAAAAAGTGTTCCCCAGCCTTGGGGAAATTGCGTCCCTCCCTGCATCAATTGTGGCCTTAAAAGGCCCTCTTAAAACCTTGGATTAAGAGTGCCTGTAAGGGCGCAACTGGCACAGGGGGCGGAAGGCAAGACACACTTTTCAGGGCCTCTGGAAAATGTGCAACTCAAATGACTAAGAGCAGAAGCTGAGGGAAAACCAATAAGCTTTCCTCCCACCTTAATTTTAACCATGGGTTCCGTGGGAGAAACAGATATGAACTTTCCCTCAGCTTTTGCTCTTAGTCACTCGAGATCTGAACCCTGAGGTTCCACGACCATAAATTTTTCTTCCCCTTCCTGTTGTCCAGTCCTCTGTGGACACTCATTTTTCCAGTGCCCACTCTCTTTACAAATAGCATATTGGTCATGTCCCAACTTAAAACCTTTTCCTTCTACAGTAGGGCTGTGCACCCACTCCCCGAGCCGCTTCAGGCCTCAACCGCTTCAGGTCAATCTGGACCTTCCCCGATCCGATCCGGAGCAGATCTGGAGCGAGATCCGGAGCAAGATCCAGAGGTCCAGATCAAGATTTGTACCCCATTTTGGGGGGCCCTCCCCACTTACTTGCCTCAGAGGCAGGTAAGTGGGGAAGGAGCGACAAAATGGGGGCCGAATAAGCCCCCCTCCCCCGGCTCCGTCATCCGCTGCTATATGGACTGTGGTGGTGGGCAGTGACGCCAGGTAAGCCCTCCTCCACCCCACTCCATCGCGGTCCGGGCAATGGCTTCAACTGAGGCCGAAGCCTCAAGCTTGAAGCAGGCCCCAGCCTGCTTCCAGCCTGAGGCCTGGGCATCAGTTGAAGCTGCAGCCCAGACCGCAATGGAGCCAGGTAAGCCCTCCCCCACTTCCCCCTTACCTAGCCCTGCCGCTGTCACCCAAAGACCACGGCAGCAGCGGATGGTGGAGCCAGATAAGCTCCCCTCCCCCACTTACCTGGGTCCGGAGCTTCAGAATGGTCCGAATTGCTTCGGACCATTCTGAACTGCTCTGAACCGCTATGAACCACTCTGGACCTCCCCTGCTCCACTCCGGAATGGGGCTGCAGAGGTCCAGATTGGCCTGCTCTGCTTCAGATCTGGAGATCCGTAACAGAGTGGAGCACATCCCTATTCTACAGGGAGATATCTCACCCCCCTTCCTCTGCCAAGTCCTCTTCCTCTCCCCTGTTGATCTACAATTGCCTCTGCTAACAGAGAAGCTTGCAATCTCACACACTTCTCCTTCTTCTCCTTTGCCTGGTCACTAGGGCTGTCCTCTGCTTCTCTTTCGTTCTTAGAAGCAATAGTGGAGCAGGGTGCTTCGCCTCCATTATAGGCAGAGGAGAAGCGAGTCGGGTGGCTAGCGAAGCATAGTGAAGAGAAGCGAACACAAGCAGATCGATCTGCTTTTCAAAAAGCGCTCCGCCTGCCATTTTGGATATTTTCCCCATAGGATTGCATTGTGGAAAAGATTAGCGTATAACTTTTTTGTTTTGAATGGCTAAAAGCGGGAGGGGGTAACTTTTTTTAAGCGATGATAGGCAGATTCAATTCCCAATCATGATTAGAAGTGATCACCTCATATGAAGCATCCTCCAATTCCAATGTTGGAGGGGGGACTAAGGCAGACCCACCCAGAGACCCTTTTCCTTTCTGTCTCTTTGTGGGGTTGGACTTCGTGGAGAGAAGAGTTTGTTCTGTGCTGCAGCTGTGTTTTGGAGGAGATATAGGATTATTAGGATTAGGATTTAACTTGGGTTGTGTTTGTTCGTTTATTTCTGAGTGCTTGCGCTGTGCTTTTCCCTTACTTTGATTTATATAAACTTTTAATTTTTTCATTTTTTTGTTTGTTTGGTTTCCCACCTCCACCCCACCTCCAACCCCTTCCCCCTCTTTTAAACCCTGTGTTCTGTGACTGTGTTTCGTCTTCCTTTTTTCTTCTATATAAAAAAAGATTTTAAAAAATACCCCCCCAAAATATCCTCTTTTTCTCTCTCTTACTCTGTGTGTGTGTTTCTTTGGACTGTGTTTGATTGTGTGAGTGTGTTTGCCGTGCACTGTTAAGTTCAATAAGCATTCAAATAAAGTTTGAGGCATTCAAATAAACTTTGTGCAAAGTATACACACTTGTCCCATTTCCCCAAATAATAAATACATTTATTATTACTATTACTGGCCATTACTATTATTATTATAGTTATTATAATTATTATTATTTATAAAAATTATTCATCATGAGAAAAGGCAGCAGGCACCGAGAAGACAAAGGTTTACTCTTCCCCTCCTAGCCCCCTCTTAGTTATGGGTTGTGAAAGACATCTGTCTGTGCTGTTCCCGCCTAACAGGGCTGGTTTGCAATACTGGCCTGGAATGGAAACAATCCTTCACTCACTTCCTTGTGACCACAGAAATGTCTGCCTGCCTGCCTGTGCCCACCTCTCTGCCCGCCTGCCTGGGAGCCATCCTTGTGGGGTAGCTGGATCTGCTGGGATTGAGTTCTCCAGAGATCTATGGCTTACTTGTGCAAGGTACCAGCTCCTTTGTGCCTGCCTGCCAATGCCCACCTGTGCCTGCCTCTTTGCCTACCTGTCTGTGCATGCTTCCCCATAGATCTATGGCTTAGTCATACATCATGTGCCTGCCTCTGCCCTCCTGGTGCCTAGGAGAGGTACTAGATGATGGGCTTTGTGGGGCAACCCCACCAGCCTCTGGCATGCTTGCTCCCAGTGCTACAGGGGCATAGCTGCCTGCTGCTTCTCCTCCTCTGTGCCAGCCTCACAGGGACAGTTTGTGCGTGGTTTGCTTTGACACTTGCTTTCCCTGTAGCTGGATACAACACTGGTGTGGGTGTGGGTGTGGGTGTGTGTAGCACTTCTCTGCCTGCCTTTCTGCCCTCCTGGTGCCTGGGAGATGTAGATGGGCTGTGTGGGTCAACCCCACAAGTCTCTTGCATGCTTTCTCCCAGTGCTTCAGGCCAGGGCATAGCCACTGCCTGCTGCTGCTTCTCCTCTTCTGTGCCCACCTCACAGGGCTGTTTTGTGTGTGTCTTGCTTTGACTCAGGGCATTTAGTCCTTCCTGGTGATGAAAAGGCAGCTGCATTGCTGCTGCACTCACACTGTTGAAGTTCCTTGTTAATTTTTGAAGTGTTGAAGATTCTTATTTAGGTTTATCTTATATATATATATATATATATATATATATATATATATAATAGTTTTTTTTATTTTTCCAATACTTAAACATACATCAATACAATAAAAAACCCAATATAATACATAAATGTTGAATAACCTTAATAACATATTTTCTAGTTTAATCTGTTAATATAATCATACTTAACATAAAAGTGCACCCCCCACCCCGGGATCTATTCCTGTTTCCAAAATCTCATTGTTTCTTCTGGAGGTGGTTTCCCACTCCAGAAGAAATTGAGCAGGGGGTTGGACTCGATGGCCTTGTATGCCCCTTCCAACTCTGTTATTCTATGATTCTATGATCCCCTTAGATAAAACAAATTCTAGGAACTGTTTCCATATTCCCTCGAAATCATTCGTATTTGTTATTTCTCTTCTCACTTTTATATTACATGTTAATTTATCATTAATAGCAATGTCCCATATCTCTTTATACCAATCTTCGATATGGTGATCGCCTTGAACCTTCCAGTTCCTAGATATCATTAACCTTGCTGCCATCTGCAAATTAATTATCAATTCTTTTGTTTCTTCATTACAATTTAATTCTCCATATAATGATAACAATGCCAGTATAGGTGACTCTTCAATCTCCATTCCTACAATTTCTTTTATTTCATTAAACACCATTTTCCACAATTTTTGAACAAATTCACATTCCCACCACATATGTAAATACGTTCCTTTTTTTTGACACCCTCTCCAACAATTTGCTGAGTTCAGCTTATTTATTTTATTTAATCTCACCAGAGTTAGATATCACCTCCATATAATCTTATAATAATTTTCTTTTATTCTCACAGACATATTTCTCAACACTCTTTGTTTCCATATTCCCTCCCAGCTCTGTTGCCCTATTTGTACCTTCAAATCAGTTTCCCAGACCATCTTACCCATACTTTCTATCTCCCCCTTCCCAAGTAGTATTCTATATATTTCACTCGATAACCCTTTTATCATTTTGTTTTCCCCTTTCTCCATTTCTTTTTTTAAGATCAGCTCCTCAAATTTCGTAATCACTCTACACTCTCCGTTATCCTTTAGCCATTTCTTCATCCATTGTTCTAATTGAAAATAATTTAAACACGATAAATTTTTCTCTTTTAGTCTAACCACTAATTCTTCTCGAGTATTCATCTTTTCTAGCCAGTCTTTTAGCTTCATTACATTCCTCTCTATTAAAGTTTTCCCCAACTTATCTTTTAAGTTCCCTGGAAAATTCCGCAACATTATCACTGGTGCTATTGGGGAAATACTTGGAAGTAAGTCCTTTTTATATACACACCATATTTCCCAGTGATTTTTTAAAAGGGGGTTCTCTATTTCTTCCCCCCATTTTTTTGTATATTCTCTGAAAAATATATTTTCTAGTTTCCATTCTTTATCTTCTGCCTTTCTATCCTCCAACCAACTTAAATCTCCTAATCCTATCATGCTTTCTACTACATGTCTCAACCTATTAGCTACATAATATAGTTTTAAATTTGGGAGTCCTAACCCTCCTTTTTTTTGCAGTATATACCACCTTTTTTATTTATTCTCGTTTTCCTATCACCATTGCAAAAATTATTTAAAATATTTTGCCAACTTTTTAATTCTTTTTCAGATATTCTTATTGGTAGCATTCTAAATAAAAAAATTACCTTTGGTAAAATCCTCATTTTTACTAAAGCTATTCTTCCAAACCAAGATAAATTTAGACTTTTATATTTTTCTAGTTTACCCATAATTTCTTTTTTCAAATTATTTAAATTTTCTTTTTCTAAATCCTCTAAGGTTTTTGTAATTTTGATTCCCAAATATTTAATTATTTCTTTAATTTTCATATTCTTCTCTTTACTTTCTCAATCTTTCCCTTCTTTTTTATTATAATTAAATAGCATCATTTCTGATTTTGTCCAATTTATTCTTAATCCCGTCACTTCCTCAAACTCCCTCAGATGATATTTTATTCTTTCCATTTTCTCCAATGGATTCTTAATTGTCAGCAATGTATCATCTGCAAACATATTTATTTTTAAAAAATTTTGTTGCATCCTGCTCCCTCAATGTTGTCATCATCTCTTATCACGTTTGCCAATAGTTCTATGACCAATAAAAATAAGACCGGCGAGAGCGGGCATCCTTGTCTTGTTCCTTGGGCCAGTTGTATCTTTTCTGTAACTCTATCATTTATCACTACTGAAGCTGAATTTTGTGAGTATAATTGTCCAATTAAGCCTTTGAATCTATCTCCAAATCCCATCTTTTCTATTGTCATTTTTAGTGCTAGCCAACTCACACAATCAAATGCTTTAAATATATCCAGAGCTATTATTCCTGCTTTTAGCTTTGTCTTTTTTATCTCATGTACTATATTTATAGCTCTTCCAACTAAATTGTGCATTTGTCTTCCCGCTATAAAACCACACTGATCCTCCCCAATATAATTACTTATAAATGTATTCATCTGCCTTGCCATTATAGCTGATAAAATTTTGGCATCCTGATTTATTAATGAGATAGGTCTGTAAGAGTCTGGGACTGTTAAGTCCTTATCCGGCTTTGGAATTAATATAATTAGTGATTGTTCCCATGATGGTGGTATCTTATCTCCTTCTATTATCCCATTATACAATTTCATTAATTTCGGTACTAATATTTTTAAAAATGTTTTGTAATACTCCGATCCCAATCCATCTGTACCGGGGGATCTACCCCCTTTCAATTTATCTATAGCTTCTTCTATTTCACTTTGAGAAATGTATCTTTCCATTAAATCCTTATCTTCCCCTATCAGACCCTTCTTTATATGTTTATCTATATAGCTCTCCATCTTTGTCTTCAGTGTGTCCTTTTCTTTATATAGTTCTTGATAAAATTCTTGAAAAAATTTTATTTTCCCTTTCATAATACTGCATGGCTTTCCTAATTTATCTTTAACTATCCCTATCAAATTCTTTGACTTTTCCTTTTGTGTGAGCCTCCCCAACACCTTTGAATTTTTATTACTATTCTCAAAATACTCTCTTTTCATGTAAATCAAATTCTTCTGTACTTCTTCTAAATTCCTATTTTCTAATTCTTTCTTTTTTGCTTGTAATTCTATCAGAATTTGTTTATTTCTACTTCGCAAATACTCTCTTTCAAACTTCTTAATTCCATCCTCTAAATTTCTCTGTATTCCCTCTTGTTGCCTCTTTAAATTACACGTTTCTCTAATACAAACCCCCCTAGCCACTGCCTTCATTGTATCCCACACTACTGATGGGGGACATTCCCCATTCTCATTAATTTCCCATATTTCCAACATTTCTTTCCGCATTTTATCTACCACTTTTTCATATTTTAATACTGTGGTATTTAACTTCCATCTATACGCTTCCTTATAGTCTCTTTTTACTTTAATATCCAAGCTAACCAATGCATGGTCAGTTATTTTAATTACCCCTAATCGTGTGCTGCATACCTTTGTTACTAAGTCTTTTGAAACAAAAATATAATCTATCCTGGAGAAAGTTTTGTGAATTGGAGAATAATAAGTATATCCAGGTTCTCCCAGTCTTCTTAATCGCCATGCATCAATAAAATCCTTTTCCTTTATCATTTTATTTAAAACTAGCTGTACCCTGCCACGCGTTGCTGTGGCTCAGTCTGATTAAATTGAAAAGAAAGAAAAGACAAAGCGGATGTTTCTAATATGTTTAATTTCACAATGCTTGTGGATATACAATATTTTTAGTTGTTCCATTGTCTGTGTAGATATAGAGATTGTCTGGTTTGCCGACTCTAGAACACGCAACATATAATTGTCCATGTTAGAAGCAATCTGTGTCTAGATCTAAACCGCACAATTCTAAAGATTGGCCCTGAGCTTTGTTGATGGTGATTGCAAATGCCAATCGAATTGGGAATTGCAATCTCTTAAATTGAAATGGCATATCTGTTGGAATCATAGGAATGCGAGGAATGAGGACATCTTCACCTTTGAAAGGTCCTGTCAAGATTGATCTCCTACAATAACAATTGCCACTTCGTCTATAGTTGGAGCATTGAATCTTCGCACATGTTCTCCAGCAGGCGTTTTGTCAGCATGAATAACAATCTTGTGTGTATCAGATGGCATCATGTCAATTGCTGTTTTGAACAAATGTACTAAATTGTTTTTTTCGTGAAGAAGCTCTTGCAGTTTTGAAACGATGGACCTTTTTATGCCGGTATAAATTCCGCAGCGTGCATTAAATTCATCATTGCCATCACCAATGAAATACATTTGTAGGAATTTATGTTGACTATCTTGAAACGGAAGGAAGGAGCTGGCTTTATGATAAATTTGTCCTTTGACTTTGAAAGTTGGCATAAATGGAGCTGTGATGATTTCTGCGCCGAACGACATCATTTGGAAGCATGAGTTGTATTTCCTGATGTTAGATAGGAAATGCTTTGATTCTGCGGTATATCCGGCAAGCAAAGTTTGTAATGGCTCTGGTGGTTCTCCAAGTTGAGGCAGTTTAATTTTTCTAGCAGCGCAACACATTTCTTTTGTTTCTCCATTAAATTTAAGAGCCTTGCAATAAGGACACACTTCAGTCATAGTGCTGATGAGAACATGCCACCTCAAACTATAATCATCAGCTGGGTTGTACCGGAATGCAAGGCGATTGTAATCGTGTGATTGTTTACCACGGAGTCGTGTTTGACGCTGATGTGCTGTTTCTCGTTGACGTCTTTCAGCCACTCTCAGCCTGTCGCGTTCATTCTGTTGAGAACAAAGCAGATCTGAAGCTGTAGAACGCGATTGCCGTGCTCGCAATCGTGCATCCTCAAGTCTGGCTGAACGTTGCTTGGCTGGTTCCTTGGCACGTATTTGAGGCATTCTTTTTCTTTTTTTCTCGTTTGCTGATGCCCGTTCTTCCTCAGTCTGATTTGCAATTTCACGTCGCAGTGCTTCCGCTCTGCGAGTATGACAACCTAAGTGTGATCTTCTGCAAGGCATTATTTGGATGAAGTAAAGCAGATTGTTTGGTTTTTAAAAAAGGATGTTTTTACGGTGAGGAGGTTAGTGGAAACTCCTGGCAGCTACCTTTCTTCAGAACATGTAACTGTCACAGGTGTGACATCTATATTCACTCAGCCAATTGTGAGAGAATATGCAAATAGGAGAGGAGGCAGAGGCAGTGGATTGGCCTACTGGTTGGCGATATCACAATGACTTATAAGAGCAAATAGGAGAGAACATGCAAATAGGAGAGAAAGCAGAGGCAGTGGATTGGCCTACTAGTTGGCGATGTCACAATGACTTATAAGAGCAAATAGGAGAGAACATGCAAATAGGAGAGAAGGCAGAGGCAGTGGATTGGTCTACTGGTTGGCGATGTCACAATGACCTATAAGAGCAAATAGGAGAGAACATGCAAATAGGAGAGGAGGCAGAGGCAGTGGATTGGCCTACTGGTTGGTGATGTCACAATGATCAGCAGGACTGGTTTTGAGGAGGCCTATTTCTTCAATTTTAAGACAAACCTTTGACCCCATAGAGAACATAGTTACATAACAACGCTCGCGTATTCGAATGCAACGCTGTGTCAAAATTTCAAAGCAATCGGTGAAGAACTTTCGGAGATATAAAAGCATGTTTTTACAGTGAGGAGGTTACTGGAAACCCCTGGCAGTTACCTTTCTTCAGAACGTGTAACTGTCACAGGTGTGACATCTATATTCACTCAGCCAATTGCGAGAGTACATGCAAATAGGAGAGGAGGCAGAGGCAGCGGATTGGCCTACTGGTTGGTGATGTCACAATGATCAGCAGGACTGGTTTTGAGGAGGCCTATTTCTTCGATTTTAAGACAAACCTTTGACCCCATAGAGAACATAGTTACATAACAACGCTCGCGTATTCGAACGCAATGCTGTGTCAAAATTTCAAAGCAATCGGTGAAGAACTTTCGGAGATATAACGACAGTAACAAACGGTCTTTTTCATTTTTATTTATATAGATTGTAATATTATTTCTCCTTTCATAGACAGTAGGGTTGGACCTGTCTAACCTATTATCCATAACCATATTAAAGTCTCCAGAAATAACATATTCTTTTTTTAATTCCTCCATTTCCCTAAATACTTCTTTGTAAAACTCTTTTTGTCTCTCATTAGGGGCATAAATATTAATTAAAGTATAATAATTGCCTTCCAGTTGCCCTTGTATCATAATATATCTCCCTTTCCCATCTTTTTTACTCTTCAATACATTAAATCCACTTTTGTTCGAGATAATTATAGCCACACCATTTATTTATTTTTTGAGGTCCCCATGGACTTTTCATACCACACAGACCACTGACGCAACTCATTTACACCTTCCTTAGCTTGATGTGTTTCCTGTAGAAAGATAAAATCAGCCCCTTCTTCGTTTAATAATTGTTCAATCCTATTTCTTTTAACAACTGCCCCAAACCTTTAACATTGAGTGTTGAGATTCATATCTCGTAGAACCCTTGTGCACACCCACATTACTATCAAAACCAAAAAATTAAACTTACAACAACTAACAAATACAATTTTTATTCCCACCCCTCCCTTTCTCACCCTTAATCCCCCTCCCTCGCCTCCTCTCTCCCCCCTTTTCTTATCCCCCCTTTGCTCCTCTGTTGGTGAAACACCCGGGTCATGGCTATCAACCTTTAAGGGGGGAGATAGAGCCCACAGTCCTGATGCGGCAAGCCTCTTACTCATTAATTTTATTATCTCCTTCCCTTTATTTTTTTTTTGTTTTTTGTTTTTTTGTTTTTGTTTTTAATTTATTAAACCTTTAAATCCCACTTGGGCCAGGACGTTCCTCCTCTCCTCCTTCCGGCTGGGTTGACAATTCTTCATCCATCCCTAGATTTCTCAGCAGAGCCATTCCCTGTTCCAGAGATGTTACTGTCCTGAGGAAGCGGCTTTGCAACCAGCCACTTTTTAACTTATATACATGGGCTGTGTACCCAGACTGGGAAGACCGCCAGGTACCAGCAAACACACCAAATGAAGAGATAACACTTAATTTGTATTTCTCACACAGTTCAAAACATAAAGAAACAGAACAGTCTTTCTGTGCTTACGCCGAAGTCAAAGCCAGTCCATAAATCCATCCAGTTGTCATAAAGGGTCCAGGAGAGAGGGTCACGAAAGTCCACAAAGCCAGTCCGAGTTCCAAAGGGCAGGAGAGAGTCACAGAGTCCAAGAAGTCCGTAGTCCAACAGTGTAGCAGAAACACAACAAAGCCAAGGTTTCAAGGTCCAGAGCTTTCTCAGGCAAACCAGATTAAGTCTGACAAGATCCTGGCCTGCGCACTGTTACTTAAATACCCAAGCCCAGAATCACAGCTGTTCCCTGTTTATCTGGCGTTTAGTAGCAATACGCTTGGATCTGCATAACGCCTCCTTCTCCGCCCTTTGTTGTTTGAACGATGGCACCGGTAAGATGTTTGTTTGCTCTTCCTCTAAGGCTGAGCTGGAGGGAGCCTCTGCTGGCTGCTGCCCAGCCATGCTGGTACTGGGTCCAGCCTGCGGCTCTTCATCCCCAGACTCTTCATCATCAGATACCTCACAGTTCCTAACACTACTCCCCTCTCCATAATCCCCTCCTGCCGCCCTAGCCGGGGCAGGCTTTGAAGGGTAGTTATTGTGAAAGTCCTGCACCAACAGAGGAGCATGAACATCCCCAGCATTCTCCCAGGAGTGCTCCTCCGGCCCATAACCCAGCCAGTCTATCAAATACTGCAACCGCCCCTGATGTCTCCGAGAGTCTAGGACCTGTGCAACTTCATACTCCTCCTCCCCATCCACTAAAACCGGGACTGGAGGAGCCTTTGAGCCAGCATCCGGCCTCACCCCTGCTGCTGGGACCAATAGGGAGCGATGAAACACTGGGTGAATACGGAAAGTCCGAGGCAGCTGCAACTGGAAAGCCATTGGATTGACCTGTGCTGTCACTAAAAAAGGGCCGATGAAGCGTGCGTCCAACTTCCTGCAAGGTCGATGCCGTGGAAGATTACACGTCGACAACCACACCCGATCACCAACTGCGATTGCCGGACCCTCCTGCCTTTTCCGATCTGCCCCCACCTTGTAGGCTTCCTTGGCAACCTGCAGCTGCTCCTGCACAATAGATTGCACTGCCTGTAATTCCTGCAACCACTGGTCTGCCGCAGAAACTTTGGTGGAGGGCACCACTGCAGGGAACCAACGTGGATGGAAACCACCGGTTGCAAAGAAAGGTGTTCGCTGTGTCGAGGCGTGCACCGAGTTATTATAGGCGAACTCCGCCAAGGGAAGCAACCCCGCCCAATTGTCCTGTTGGTAATTAGAGTAGCAGCGCAGGTATTGCTCCAGCGTGCCATTTGTCCGCTCTGTCTGGCCATCTGTCTGCGGATGAAAGGCTGAAGACATGTGTGCCTTGATATCCAAAACCTGCATCACAGCCTTCCAAAAACGTGCCGTAAACTGTGCTCCCCTATCAGAAACAATCCCCTCAGGCAGTCCATGCAAACAAAAGACATTATTTACAAACAAATGAGCAGTCTCCTGAGCGGTAGGCAAACCTGGACACGGGACAAAATGTGCCATCTTAGAGAAAAGATCGACCACCACAAATATAGTGGTGTGTCCCGCAGAAAGTGGGAGGAGTAGGCAACGGATGCAGCAAACCTGCAGGCTGCCCCCTTGTATCCTTTGCCCGGTGGCACACCGGACAGCTCTGGACGTACCGAGCAACATCCACTTGTACCCTAGGCCACCAAAAGTCTCTAGAAAGCAGGTGCAAAGTCTTGTACAGGCCAAAATGTCCGGCTGGCCAGCTGTCATGGCACAGCTGTAACACTGAGTCCCTACATACACCTGCTGGCACATACAACCGGCCACGGTGATATAGGAGCCCCTCTCTCATGCGGAAAGGTGAAGTTGCCTCCTCTGCTGCGTGGTCCCGCACAAAAGCGTCCTGCCCCTGCAACTGGCGAATCTACTCCCGCAACATCGGGGACACCTGCGCCGCAGCAAAATGTTCAGGTCGCAGAATGGTTGAAAGAACCTCCCCCTCTGTCTGCGCTGCATACTCAGGCTTGCGGGACAAGGCGTCTGCCTGGCGATTTTGAGCATGAGGAATGTACTTCAACTGAAAGTTGAAGCGCCCAAAAAACAAAGACCAACGCTTCTGCCGTTGTGTCAGCTTCCGGGCCGTCTGCAGGTGTTCCAGGTTCCGATGATCGGTACGAACTTCCACAGGATAAGCCGCCCCCTCCAACAGATGTCGCCAAACCTCAAAGGCCGCCTTAACTGCCAAGAGTTCCTTCTCCCAGATAGTGTAGTTCCATTCTGGAGGAGTAAGCTGCCTGGAAAAAAAAGCACAAGGCAACCCAAAAGAGCCTGCTGTACTTGCCTGCAGAAGAACTGCACCCACGGCGACATCAGAAGCATCAGTCTCCACCACAAAAGGTTTACACGGATCTGGATGCTGCAAAATTGGGGCTGCTGTAAAACGCTGCTTCAGCTGCTCAAAAGCGGACTGCGCCGCTGGCGTCCACTGAAAAACCAGCTTGCCCCTCAGCAACTGCGTGATTGGTTCCGCCAGAGTCGCAAACTCTGGAATAAAGCAACGGTAGAAGTTTGCGAAACCCAGAAAGCGCTGCACCTCCTTTCGAGTCCTAGGAGGCTGCCAGGACAGAACCGCCTCGACCTTGGAGTGATCCATCGCCACCCCCCTTTGCAGAGATCGTATACCCCAAGAAGTCCACTTCTGTGAGATCAAATGCACATTTGTCCAATTTTGCATATAATCTGTGCTCACGAAGTCTCTGCAAAACAGCCTTGACATGAGCATCATGCACCGCCTGATTAGGGGAATAGATCAAAAAGTCATCTAGATAAATAATCACAAAACGATCCAGGTAGTCCCTGAAAACGTCATTGACAAAATGCTGGAACATGGCTGGGGCATTACACAACCCGAACGACTTCACGGTATATTCATAGTGACCATATCTGGTCTGGAAAGCAGTCTTCCACTCGTCCGCTTCGTTTATTCTCACCAAATTATAGGCCCCGTGAAGATCTAATTTGGTAAAAATCTTCACATGTCGCAGACGCTCCAAAAGTTCCGGAATCAAAGGTAAGGGGTAGTGGTTACGCACCGTGATGTGGTTCAAGCCTCTATAATCATTACAGAGACGCAAATCTCCTGTCTTCTTGCATACAAAGAACACTGGAGTGCCCACAGGAGACTGAGAAGGGCGAATAAACCCCTTCTGTAGGTTGGTTTCCAAAAATTCCCGCAAAACCGCCAACTCCGGTTCTGAAAGAGAATAAAGGCGCCCCGCTGGTATAGAGGCCCCTGGTAACAAATCAATAGTACAATCATATGGTCTATGCGGTGGAAGCCTATCCGCCTCCTTCTTGTCAAAAACATCTGCAAAGTCTGTGTACTTAGCCGGGAGAGCTACAGCTGCAGATATTGGAGACGATGCCACGGCTGCCTGCACACGCTCCGGCCAACAATATTCCTGACAATAGGGAGAGGCAAAAAGTATTTCCCGCCTACCCCAAGAGATATGGGGATCATGCTGAGTTAGCCAGGGCATCCCCAAGACTACTGCAAAATGCGGAACAGCTGCCACATAAAAATGTAGTCGTTCCACATGCCCCTGGATCTCCAACCTCAACACAGTAGTCTGATGAGTCACGGGACCTGATTTCAAAAGCCATCCATCAATTGTCTCCACCTGCCTTGGCTCTGTAAGCGGCTCTAGCGAGATGTTATGTTGACAAGCAAATGCCCAGTCCATAAAATTGCTGGATGCTCCAGAGTCAATCATAACTCCAACTGAACACCCCTGAGCATGCTCCCATGACAGAGTTGCTGAGACCAAGAGAGGGTCTTTTCTGGATTCTGCATGAGGCAAACCCGCCTCTGCCCCAAAAATTCCCAGGCTAGCGACCCTTCCTAAGCCTGGGGAGTCCCGTTTCCTGACATAGACTCCTTCTGTCCCTTGGCAGGGCATACTCGAGCAAAATGCCCCCCAAGCCCACAATATAAACACAAGCCTGCTGCTCTCCTTCGCTGCTTTTCTGCCACAGAGAGGCATGCTCGCACAGCTCCCAGCTGCATGGGCTCCTCTCCAGTACAGGGAGAGACCACGACCGTAGGTGCTGATGATGACTCCACCACTGGCTCCACCTTCCACCCTGTTGCTCCTCTCCACGCCAAACGACGAGCCGACAGCCGAGCGTCCATCCGGGTAGCCTGTTCTATGAGCAAAGCAAGCGACATAGGTGGTGCTGAGCGAGCCAATTCATCCAATAGCTCCTCAGCGAGGCCATAACGAAACTGGGACTGGAGCGCACTGTCGTTCCAGGTCAGGTCTTGCGCAAGGAGACGAAAGTGAGTAGCATATTCTGCCACAGACCCCTTTCCCTGACGCAACACTCTAATGCAGTGCTCAGCTGTCTCTGCTTTCACAGGGTCTCCCCAGATGGCTGCCATTTCCTTAAGAAAATCGTCTAAATTGCTAAGCAAAGGGCTATCCTGGTTGAGATAAGGCGTAACCCATTTGCTCGCAGACCCAGACAGCAAGGAAACAATAAAGGCTACTTTATGCCCATCTGTAGCAAAATCCTCAGGTCTGACTTTGAAATGCAGCTTGCAGGTTGCAATGAAACTGTCCAGCATTCCCCTTTCTCCTGAAAATCTCTCTGGCATTGCTGCAAAACATTTACTCCTACGAGGAGGCAGTGGCGGAGGCTGAGAAGCCGCAGTAGTTGCCTGATTCACTTGAGCTTGGAGCGTGATAACTAATTGGGTGAGTTGGGTCACTGGGGCAGCTAATTGATTCTGCTGTTCAAGAAGGTTTTCCATTATTACTTTACTTAACAGCAAAAAGTGCTGGTTATCGTTGGTCAGACTTAATTCTGTCCTGAGGAAGCGGCTTTGCAACCAGCCACTTTTTAACTTATCTACATGGGCTGTGTGCCCAGACTGGGAAGACCGCCAGGTACCAGCAAACACACCAAATGAAGAGATAACACTTAATTTGTATTTCTCACACAGTTCAAAACATAAAGAAACAGAACAGTCTTTCTGTGCTTACGCCGAAGTCAAAGCCAGTCCATAAATCCATCCAGTTGTCATAAAGGGTCCGGGAGAGAGGGTCACGAAAGTCCACAAAGCCAGTCCGAGTTCCAAAGGGCAGGAGAGAGTCACAGAGTCCAAGAAGTCCGTAGTCCAACCGGTATAGCAGAAACATGACAAGGCCAAGGTTTCAAGGTCCAGAGCTTTCTCAGGCAAACCAGATTAAGTCTGACAAGATCCTGGCCTGCACACTGTTACTTAAATACGCAAGCCCAGAATCACAGCTGTTCCCTGTTTATCTGGCGTTTAGTAGCAATACGCTTGGATCTGCATAACGCCTCCTTCTCCGCCCTTTGTTGTTTGAACGATGGCACCGGTAAGATGTTTGTTTGCTCTTCCTCTAAGGCTGAGCTGGAGGGAGCCTCTGCTGGCTGCTGCCCAGCCATGCTGGTACTGGGTCCAGCCTGCGGCTCTTCATCCCCAGACTCCTTATCATCAGATACCTCACAGTTTCTAACAGTTACTCTGTGCTGTCTTCCATCTTGCATAAATCTCAGGAACACCGGATAACCCCATGAATATGCAATCCCCTCCCTCTTAAGCTTTGCTATTATGGGTCTTATGCTTCTTCTCCATTCCACGGTTTGCTGACAAAGATCATTGTAGATTTGAACTGGTGCTTCTTGAAACTTCAACATAGTTATTGACCTTAATTTTTTCATGAACTGCCCCTTTTTATAATAATTTGCAAATTTGACCAAGATATCTCTGGGCATAGCCCTTGATCTGTTTCCAGCCACTCTGTGAATTCTCTCAATATCCTGCTGTGTTAGATCCATATCTGCAGCCAGCTCCTTAAACCATCCCAGAATACTCATTCTCAAATTCTCTCCTTGCATCTCTGGGAGATTTTTTATCCGAAGATTTGATCTTCTTGATTGATCTTCCAAATGGATCTGCCTCAGTTCACGTTGATCAAATTTAATACTCTGCTGAGTTATTTGTTGTTGATTTGCATCCACTTGATTTGATATTTGCTTGAGATTTGTTTTGGTCTCTTCCAATTCCTTCTCAACTTTTACTAA